>NC_143047.1:17500-1325000 GCF_057628025.1 Oncorhynchus mykiss | reverse complement strand
CTACTCACAAACACACACAGTACAGTTTAGCACTGTACTATGACCAAACTATATAAATGTGTCCAGATACACACAACACAATACAGTGCTGCATTAAGAACACAAAGTACATACCCTCTTACCCCAATTATGGAGTATTCCTTCATGTTCTAAATGTCCTTAAACACTTGCTTTTATTTGTTAAAGGCTTCAGTCCTTTTGCTTCTGGTGCTGCTATTGAGCCAAAAAGGGGTCCCTTAACTGGACAGAAATCTTGGTATTTCATTTGACAGAAAGGGGCACACTTCCCCACACACAATCAGAAAGCAAACATTGTTCGCCTAAAACTACTAAAAGTATTTCTGTGGTTTTATGAGATAATATGTTCCTATTCTATCATATACTGTATGTATACTTGAACTTAACTAGACTGTAGACTACTAGACTACCTCAAGGCTTTGGGAGTAAAAGGCTGTTGAAGCACAGGCCAGTCCAACCTGCGAGAGTAGGCTGATGAAAGTTTCCTTTCCAGTTTTTCCATCAACCTGACTGAGCTGGAATCTATGGCTTAGTTAGTCACCGTGTGTGTGTGTGTGTATGTGTGTGTGTGTGTGTCAGAGAGAGAGATAATATGGCTATTGCTGGCAGGATCAATGGCACTCAGCGTTGACAGAAAACATATACATTTAAATTTTGGAAATGTAATATTCCCAGGTTTTGATGCAACACTCACAATGCAAATAGGAAGAATGAGAGGCAGTTCATTTCTTGTCATATTCTTATTTTCCTGTCATATTCTCTTTTGCAAGTCTTTCTTTATTTTGTAGACGATTATACAATTATCAAAAAATAAAAGGATGTCATAGTGCGAGTCATTGTGTTATAGGCAGCATCAGAATGACTAGGCACTTTATTTCTGCCGGCTCATGATTGATTTCTGTTACTAATGTGCTACTAGAAGGTGTGGCTGTTTGCCTGCTAAGGAGCTTCTGGTACAGTCATAAAAAACATGCCAAGATTCATTTTTTTGTTTTGATAATCCATTTAAGATGGGGACTTAAAAAATATATACACTACCGTTCAAAATTTTGGGGTCACTTAGAAATGTCCTTGTTTTTGAAAGAAAAGCAAAAGATTTTGTCCATTAAAATAACATAAAATTGATCAGAAATACAGTGTAGACATGGTTAATGTTGTAAAGGAGTACTGTAGCTGGAAACGGAAGATTTTTTATGGAAAATCTACATAGGCGTACAGAGGCCCATTATCAGCAACCCTGTGTTCCAATGGAACGTTGTGTTAGCTAATCCAAGGTTGTCATTTTAAAACGCTAATTTGTCATTAGAAAACCATTTTGCAATTATGTTAGCATAGCTGAAAACTGTTGTCCTGATTTAAGAAGCAATAAAAGCATTTGTGGGTTCGATTACAGGCTCAAAATGGCCAGGAACAAGACCTTTCTTCTGAAACCCATGCGAGAAATTGCCAAGAAACTGAAGATCTCATACAATGCTGTGTACTACTCCCTTCACAGAACAGCGCAAGCTTGCTCTAACCAGAATAGAACGAGGAGTGTGAGGCCCCGGTGCACAACTGAGCAAGAGGATAAGTACATTAGGGTGTCTATTTTGAGAAATAGACACCTCACAAGTCCTCAACTGGCAGCTTCATCAAATAGTACCCGCAAAACACCCGTCTCAAAGTCAACAGTGAAGAGGCGACTCTGGGATGCTGGCCTTCTAGGCAGAGTTGCAAAGAAAAAGCCATATCTCAGACTGGCCAATAAAAAATAAAAAATTAAGATGGGCAAAACAACAGACACTGGACAGAGGAACTCTGCCTAGAAGGCCAGCATCCAGGTTGCATCTTCACTGTTGACGTTGAGGTGTTTTGAGAGTACTATTTAATGAAGCTGCCAGTTGAGGACTTGTGAGGCGTCTATTTCTCAAACTAGAAATAACAATCTAAATTAACAATATTTTGGAAATCATTTTGTTTTCAAATAATGTAAAATGAGCGAGAAAAAGGCAATTCTTGAACATGGGGTGAGACATTGTTACTAATTTGTAAATAAGGCCAGTTTGTTATTTAGAATTATTTATTTCTGTTTTTAGAGGGAGAAAAACCAAAAACCTACAGTTATATCATGGGTCTCCCAGTTGAGGCTAGCACAGGTATTGAACCAGCATCTGTAACAATACAGCTTGCAAAGCCATGCAGTGTCTTAGACCATTGCGCCACTCAGGTGCTGTACAACATGACTGGTCGGGAGTGGGGTACAGTACTACAGTAAGAGCAAAATAATCATAACAAAATAAATAAAACCTTAGTGTAAAAACAGTTTTAGTAAGTAGTACTGAAGTTGTGCACAATTATCCATTTCTATTTAGGTTTATGTTGCCCATTCATTGTCAGTTAGAGACACAGTAGGATCCAAAAGCATAATCGGTTCTCTAACCCTTGCGCTGGTCTGGAGCAATGAAGTGGTGAAGCAGGGTAGAGTACTAAACCACAAATTACCTCTAAGTACCGCAGCATCTCTTCCAGGCAGTCAGGTGTGTTAGTTGGGGCTGGGGCCCTCGAGGACTGGAATTGCCCACCCCTGGTCTAAAAGCTAGCCGCTAGCTTTACTCATAGGCAAACCTGGCACAGTTAGCCACTTTGCTAAGTACGACCAGGTGAGAAACATGATTATAGCTGGTAACAAATTATGTGTCAGCATTCTTAACAGAAGACAAGGGACCGTTCTGATAATCAAAGTAACTAAACCACGTGTGTTTGAGTGACTGGTCAAGTCAAGTAGCTCACAGTGTAATTGTCACAGATTGTGGCAAGGGTTCATATCTTTTGTACGTTTTTTTACCCTTTGAAATGTAGAATTACATTTATTGTGTTGAGAAGGGAAGTGCAGCCAACAGCTTGAAAATGAAGAATACATTTAATAAGGAGCTACGTCTTTCTTCAGCCCTGCAGACAAACACACTGCTGTGCCCTAATTATCATATTGCATTGGCTATATTACATGTATGTGTACAGCTACAATGTAATCTTTGTATGCATTTTCATAATCATCTACATATGCGCTATTTGACTCCACAGCAGTGGATCGTTTTTCCCTCAAATAAAAACCTCACTCGAGTGGGATTAGTAGTATGGTATCTCACCATTTCCAGGTTTACCACCTTAGTGGATTATGCCACTAGTCAGTGATAGCATTAAGGGGTAAATTACAGGTATTTTTCAAGACCACAAGCTTCTTCAGCTTAATTATTTTTTTACAATGTATAAACTTGGATGTTGCATAATAATCCTACATCTTTATGTCTGTGAAAGCACATGGATGTGTGTGAAACGGATAGGCAGAATTTTGGAATATATGCAAAAAAAGTGTCTTGAATTTTGTGTAACTTTAGCAGGCTAACCTAATCAAGGATGCATCTTGCAATATATACTTAACAAAAATACAAATGCAACATGGAAAGTGTTGGTCCCATGTTTCATGAGCTGAAATAAAATATTTCAAAATTAAAAGATTTTAAAATGTAAAATACCCACAAAATTATTATTTCTCTAAAATGCTGTGCACAAATATGTGTTTACAGCCCTGTTAGTGAGCACTTCTCCTTTACCAAGATAATCCATCCACCTGACAGGTGTGGCATATCAAGAAGCGGATTAAACAGCATGATCATTACACCTTGTGCTGGTGACAATAAAAAAGCCACTCCAAAATATGCAGTTACCACAGATGTCCCAAGTTTTGCGAGAGCGTGCAATTGGCATGCTGACTGCAGGAATGTCCACCAGACCAGTTGCCAGATAATTTAATGTTAATTTCTCTTCCACGTTGTTTTAAAGAATTAGGCAGTACGTCCAACTGGCCTCAAAACCGCAGACCATGTGTAAAGAAACCAGCCCAGGACCCCAAGATCCGGCTTCTCCACCTACCGGATGATCTGAGACGAGACCAGCCAACCAGACAGCTGATGAAACTGTGGGTTTGCATAATCAAATAATTTCTGCACAAACTGTCAGAAACCATCTCAGGGAAGCTCATCTGCGTGTTTGTCGTCCTCACCAGGGCCTTGACTTGACTGTAGTTCGGCTTCGTAGCCAACTTCAATGGGGATATGCTCACCTTCGATGGTCACTGGCATGCTGGAGAAGTGTGCTCTTCAGGGATGAATCCCAGTTTCAACTGTACCGGGTAGATGGCAGACTGGAATGTTGTCCCACTTCTCTTCAATGTCTGTGTGAAGTTGCTGGATATTGGCGTTGTGTGGGCGAGCGGTTTGCTGATGTCAACGTTGTGAACAGAGTGCCCCATGGCGGCAGTTGGGTTTTGGTATGGGCAGGCATAAACTATGGACAATTAATACAATTGCATTTTATCAATGGCAATTTGAATGCATAGAGAAGATACCGTGACAAGATCCTGAGGCCCATTGTCATTCCATTCATCTGCTGTCATCACCTCATGTTTCAGTATGATAATGCACGGCCCCATGCCCCAAGGATCTCTACACAATTCCTGGAAGCTGAAAATGTCCCAGTTCTTCCACGGCCTGCATACTCCCCAGACCTGGTGAGCATGTTTGGGATGGTCTGTATACGACAATGTGTTGCAGTTCCTGCCAATATCCAGCAACTTCACACAGCCATTGAAGAGGACCTGGCCACAATCAATAGCCTGATCAATTCTATGTGAAGGAGTTGTATCGCGCTGCATGAGGCAAATGGGGGTCACACCAGATACTGACTGGTTTTCTGATCCACGCCCTTAACTTTTTTGTAAGGTATCTGTGACGAACAGATGCATATCTGTATTCCCAGTCAAGTAAAATCGATAGATTAGAGCCTAACTGATTTCCTTATATGAACTGTAACTTAGTATAATCTTTGAAATTGTTGCATTTATATATCTGTTACAGACCAAGGGTAATAAACCTTAAAGTTTGAGGTTTTAGAAACTCCCTCCTAGTGCAGGCCTGGGCAATTCCAGTCCCCGGGGGCCTGATTGGTGTCACACCCCATCCCTAGCAAACACAGCTGATTTAAACTAATTGCATTTTGAACTGAAGATCATGGTTAGTTGATTATTGGAGTCAGGTGTGTTAGCTGGGGCGGGGGCAAAAGTGTGACACCAATCAGGCCCCTGAGGACTGGAGTTGCCCAGGCCTGCTAGTGGCTAAATTGACCTGTTTAGCAAATAAGATTGGATGATGGCGCTACCGTTTAAGGTTTCTGATAAATTGATGTGTTATTTTGTTAGTAGACTTATAAATGACTTGCGGTAGCCAGGTGGCTAATTGTGCCAGGTTTGCCTATAAGAAAAGCTAGCATGTCTAAAGGTCTAGACCTCTGGTCTAAGCAAAAGTTCATGAGTATGGACCCTGGGAGAGATAATCTGCACTGGGGCTTTGTTTACACCCTGCATATTAGTCTAGATAAGGGTAAAATTTCACCCACACCATACTGGTCTAGACTGCCCCCAAGTCCAGCAGACTGAGGCCTCCCCGGTTAAATACCAAAGGTTAGCATTTTCACCTTTGTCCTCCTGTCCCTGTAACCTCATTTTGACAAAAGTAAATATTTACCTGACATGTTCTGTTTAGGATTGGTAAGGAAATTAATGATTAGTAATTGCTGCAAGTATAGCCTAAAAGGTCATTTAGGGACGGTTTACAAAAATTGTAAAAATACATGGTGTACGTGGAATTATACAGATAAGAGAGCAGGATACATTTGCCAGTATGCATCACAAACAACCTTTTGGTGTATCTTTTTTGTTAACTTATTATGGCATTATTGTCAAATAAACCTGAAATCTCCCTAACCTTCAGTCCACGTTATCTGATTCAAGTTTTAATGTCACGTGCACAAGTACAGTGAAATGCCTTTCTTGTAACCAACAATGTGTAAATACTTTCTTCCTAGGAAGGAGAGGAGGACCAAAATGCTGCGTGGTTGAAGTTCATGGTTCTTTAATAAGAGACACTTAACATGAACAAACTACAAAACAATAAACGTGGCAAAACCAAAACAGCCCTATCTGGTGCAACAAAGACAGAACACAACCACCCACAAATCCCAACACAAAAGAGGCTACCTAAATATGGTTCCCAATCAGAGACAATGACTAACACCTGCCTCTGATTGAGGACCATATCAGGCCAAACATAGAAATAGACAAACTAGACACACAACATAGAATGCCCACCTAGCTCACGTCCTGACCAACACTAAAACAAGGAAAACACAAAAGAACTATGGTCAGAACGTGACACAATGCAGCAATCAATATCAATGTAGCACTAAAAATAACATGATAGAACAATAGCACACAATAAATTATAAGTTACAATAAGTTATAGAGGTAGATACACTATAAATAAAAAAGCATGTGGACATCCCATCAAATTAGTGGATTATCCTATTTCAGCCACACCTGTAGCTGACAGGTGTATAAAATTGACCACACAGCCATGCAACCTCCATAGACAAACATTGGCAGTAGAATGGCCTGACTGAATAGCTCAGTGACATTCAATGTTGCACTGTCATAGGATGCCACATATCTACAAGTCAGTCAGTTCATCAAATTTATGCCCTGCTGGTGCTGCCCCGGTCGACTGTAAGTGCTGTTATTGTGAAGTGGAAATGTCTAGCCACATAGGCTCAGCCACGAAGTGGTAGGTCACACAAGCTCACAGAAAGTGACCACTGAGTGCTGAAGCGTGTAGCGCATAAAATCTTCTACCCTCGGTTGCAACACTCACTACCAAGTTCCAAACTGCCTCTGGAAGCAACGTCAGAACAAGAACTGTTCAGCTTCATGAAATGGGTTTCCATGGCCGAACATCCGCACACCAGCCTAAGATCACCATGAGCAATGCCAAACGTCGGCTGGTGTGGTGTAAGCTCGCCCCCATTGGACTCTGGAGCTGTCACGCCCTGACCTTAGAGAGCCTTTTTATGTCTCTATTTGGTTTGGTCATGGTGTGATTTGGGTGGGCATTCTATGTTTTGTATTTCTTTGTGGTTGGCCGAGTGTGGTTCCCAATCAGAGGCAGCTGTCTATCGTTATCGTTGGGAATCATACTTAGGTGCCTTTTTTCCCACCTATGTTGTGGGATCTTGTCCTTGTATGGTTGCTGTTGAGCCCTACAAGGCTGTACGTTTCGTTGGTTCTCGCGGTCCTGTTTAATTATTCATTAAAGAATATGATTAACCTACCCCACGCTGCATCTTGGTCTAATTCCACCAACGACGTTCGTTACAGAAGATCCCACCACAAAAATACCAAGCAGCGTTTTCTGGAGGAGTGGACATGGGAGGAGATACTGGAAGGCAAGGGACCCTGGGCGCAGGCTGGAAAATATCGCCGTCCTAAGGAGGAAATGGAAGCAGCAAAAGTGGAACGGCGAAGATACGAGGAGTTGGCACGACGAAGCATGCACGAGAGGTAGCTCCAAAATGTTTTGGGGGGGACACACGGGGAGATTGGCGGAGTCAGGTTATAGACCTGAGCCAACTCCCCGTGCTCACCGTGGGGAGAGTGTGACTATACAGGCACCATGTTATGCGGCTCTGCGCAGTGTGTCTCCGGTGCGCATGTACAGCCCGGTGCGCTCTGTGCCAGCTCCTCGCATTTGTCGAGCTCGTAGCATTCGGTAATCGACCCTACACTGACTACGTCAGAGAAACAACTCGGAGGCACCCTCCATGTATTCAAAAGTCAACACACACAACCAACAATTTCTGTCTACGACTCCCATGGTGTATAACATCATCTGGGTGTATCATTTAATCTGCTTTCAATTTCAAATAGCATGAGGCCTTAATGTTGGATTCAGCCTATCTTAGATTCCTCACACGGTGGAATCAATATGTTGTGTCTTGACTATCATTAAATGTGATTGACTGTTATTCTATAAAATAATTACATACCATGTTAAACAATTCCGTATTAAATTACTCATGTAACAATTCAATTTGTAGTAACATGGGGCACCACGGAAAAAAGTTATTTAACGAGTTACTATCTCCCGACTAAAGATATACAGTTGAAGTCGGAGGTTTACATAAACGTAGGTTGGAGTCATTAAAACTCGTTTTTCAACCACTCCACAAATTTCTTGCTAACAAACTGTAGTTTTGGCAAGTTGGGTTAGGATATCTACTTTGTGCATGACACAAGTAATTTATCCAACAATTGTTTACAGACAGATTATTTCACTTATAATTCTCTGTATCACAATTCCAGTGGGTCAGAAGTTTACATACACTAAGTTAACTGTGCCTTTAAACAGCTTGGAAAATTCCAGAAAATGATGTCATGGCTTTAGAAGCTTCTGATAGGCTGTGACATCATCATCAGTCAATTGGTGGTGTACCTGCGGATGTATTTCAAGGCCTACAGTAAAATGAGTCCTATATCGGCATAACCTGAAAGGCCGCTCAGCAAGGAAGAAGCCACTGCTCTAAAACAGCCATGAAAAAGCCAGACTGCGGTTTGCAACTGCACATGGGGACAAAGATTGTACTTTTTGGAGAAATATCCTCTGGTCTGATGAAACAAAAATAGAACTGTTTGGCCATAATGACCATCATCATTATGTTTGGTGGAAAAAGGGGGAAGCTTGCAAGCCAAAGAACACCATCCCAACCGTGAAGCACGGGGTGGCAGCATCATGTTGTGGGGGTGCTTTGCTGCAAGAGGGACTGGTGCACTTCACAAAACAGATGTCATCATGAAGAGGAAAATGATGTGGATATATTCAAGCAACATCTCAAGACATTAGTCAAGAAGTTAAAGCTTGGTCGCAAATGGGTCTTCCAAATGGACAATGACCCCAAGCATAGTTCCAAAGTTGTGTCAAAATGGTTTAAGGACAAGAAAGTCAAGGTATTGGAGTGGCCATCACAAAGCCCTGACCTCAATCCCATACAAAATCTGTATGCAGAACTGAAAAAGCTTGTGCGAGAAAGGAGGCCTACAAACTTGATTCAGTTACACCAGCTCTGTCAGGAGGAATGGGACAAAATGAACCTAACTTATTGTGGGAAGCTTGTGGAAGGCTACCCAAAACGTTTGACCCAAGTTAAACAATTTAAAGGCAATGCTACCAAATACTAATTGAGTGAATGTAAACTTCTGACCCACTGGGAATGTGATGAAATCGAAATAAAAGCTGAAATAAATCATTCTCTCAACTATTATTCTGACATTTCACATTCTTAAAATAAAGTGGTGATCCTAAAACAGGGCCTTTTTACTAGGATTAAATGTCAGGAATTGTGAAAAACTGAGTTTAAATGTGTATGTAAACATCCAACTTCAACTGAATGTTAAGGGGACCGGTAGTAGTTTTACTACACATCCATGTGTCTTTTAAAGACGTTAATGAACCATCAATACTGGATCCGTAATATAGGAGTTGGACGTGAATGAATTTGCAAAACTTTAATAAACCTGAAAGCAGTGCTGTAACAAGGTTAATGTGTTAAAGTTTCAATAGTCTCTTTGGTAGAAAGAAATCCGTTTTGGACCTTATCCAAATGATTCACCAGAAAAGGTAAGTCTGACAATTTTAGCTTCTTAGTTAAATTGAACAAGATAATGATATCCAATCAGATAAAGAGTGGCTGGATATCAGAAGAGTAAACACTTGTTATAAATGTGAGACAATGTTGGGTCTCAACTGAATTTTTAAAATTTGATTCTATACCACCAAGAGTCACTTATTCTTGAGGGCTGAGACCACATGGGATTCCCGCGAAGGCTGTTAATACTGGAGTAGTACAGGGGAGTTGGACTCAATGAGCTTGTAAATGTCACGTCCTGACCTTAGAGAGCCTTTTTATTTCTCTATTTGGTTAGGTCGGGGTGTGATTTGGGTGGGCATTCTAGTTTTTCTATTTCCTTGTTTGGCCTAGTATGGTTCCCAATCAGAGGCAGCGGTCTATTGTTGTCTCTGATTGGGGATCATACTTAGGTAGCCTTTTTTCCAATTGTGTTTGTGGGATCTTGTTTTTGCATAGTTGTTGTCTAGCCCTGCAGAACTTTACGTTCGGTTTTGTATTTTGTTGTTTTGTCGGAGTTGTTTTGTAACAGAAGATCCCACCACAAACGGATCTCATCTCCCAGCATCTGTCTTTACACGAAATACCCTATAGCTGCACTTGAGTGCGTGCCCAGTGGAGAATCAGAGATGAGGGGCGGCACACATTGATATATATACCCTAATAAGAAATTCATTTTTAAAAACTGAGAAATATTAAAACTTCATCAATTACACATTTTATGACCCTCTCCTGGACTAGATAAAAAAATACTAAACCCTCCTCTTGACTGAAATTGGAAAAGCATGAACCCCCCCATTTTCCCCCAGTTACCAATTCTGTAAATTTTGATCCGCCCCTTAGTTTATTAGATATTGCGATCTAAGTGCTTAGACCTGTTGGGGTTAACTTTTCCTATTGGTTCTGTATTGTAATTCTTATCACTAAGGGAGTAATATATTTCTGGCCACTGGTTGGTTGGTTTTTGTATTGGTTTGTGGCGCTTTTCATAGGCCACTGTAGAAAGGACACTTTCAGTCTGTCTACTAGCTACCTCAAGGAGCGAGCAACCCTCACTGTAGACTAGGGTGACCACATGTCCAGGATTGTGGGGGACAGTACAGCATTTTGTCTATGTCCTACATTGTAGAATAATAGTGAGGACATCAAAACTATGAAAAAACACATATGGAATCATGTAGTAACCAAAAAAGTATTAAACAATTCAACAAATATTTTAGATTTTAGTTTATTCAAAGTAGCCACCCTTTGCCTTGATGACAGCTTTTCACACTCCAACACCATCTCAATTGGGTTGAGGTTGGGTGATTGTGGAGGCTAGGTCATCTGATGCCGCACCATCACTCTCCTTCATGGTCAAATAGCCCTTACGCAGCCTGGAGGTGTGATGGGTAATTGTCCTATTGAAAAACAAATGATAGTCCCACTAGTCCAATGACTGGAACAAATTGCAAAAATCTCTGAAGCTGGAGTTATATAGTTATATTATAGTTATATTTCCCTCTCTAACGTTAAGTAACAGCAGTCAGAACAGCTTACCGATCACTGTACCTGTACATAGCCAATCTATAAATTGCACACCCGACTACCTCATCCCCATATTATTACATACCTTTTGCATCCCAGTATTTCTACTTGCACATCATCATCTGCACATCTCACTCATACTCTTCTACATTTGCACACACTGTGTCGCACTGCTTTGGTACCTGGTTAAATAAAGGTGAAATAAATCAAATAAATAAAAAAGGTCCTAACCAGGTGGGATGGCGTATCACTGCAGAATTCTGTGGTAGCGATACTTGTTAAGTGTGCCTTGAATTCTAAATAAATCAAAGACAATATCACCAGCATAGCACCCCTACACCATCACACCTCCTCCATGCTTCACGGTGGGAGCAACACATGCGGAGATCATCCATTCACCTACTCTGCGTCTCACAAAGACACACAGTGCTTGGAACCAGAAATCTCTAATTTGAACTCTTCAGACCAAAGGAAAGATTTCCACAGGTCTAATGTCCATTGCTTGTGTTTCCTGGTCAAAGCAAGCCTCTTTATTATTGGTGTCATTTAGTACTGTTTTCTTTGCAGCAATTCAACCATGAAGATCTGTTTCACACAGTCTCCTCTGAACAGTTGTCTATTACTTGAACTCTGAAGCATTTAGTTGAGCTGCAATTTCTGTGACTGGTAACTCTAATGAACTTATCCTCTGCAGCAGAGGTAACTCTGGGTCTTCCTTCCAGTTTCATCATAGTGCTTGATGATTTTTGCAACTGCACTTGAAGAAATGTTCAAGTTCTTGAAATGTTCCGCATTGACTGACCTTCATGTCTTAATGTAATGATGGACTGTCATTTCTTTTTGCTTATTTTAGCTGTTCTTGCCATAATATGGACTTGGTCTTTTACTGAATAAGACTATGTTCTGTATACCACCTCTACCTTGTCACAACACAACTGATTGGCTCAAACGCATTAAGAAGGAAATAAATTCCACAAATCAACTTTTAACAAGGCACACATGTTAAATTGAAATGCATTCCAGGTGACTACCTCATGAAACTGGTTGAG
Organism: Oncorhynchus mykiss; assembly: GCF_057628025.1. Taxonomy (NCBI): domain Eukaryota; kingdom Metazoa; phylum Chordata; class Actinopteri; order Salmoniformes; family Salmonidae; genus Oncorhynchus; species Oncorhynchus mykiss. Next base: position 1,312,860 of record NC_143047.1, on the reverse strand, counting down.
AGAATGCCAAGAGTGTGCAAAGCAATCATCAAGGAAAAGGGTGGCTACTTTGAAGAAACTCAAATATAAAATATATTTTGATTTAACACTTTTTTTTGGTTACTACATGATTCCATATGTGTTATTTCATAGTTTTGATGTCTTCACTATTATTCTACAATGTAGAAAATAGTAAAAATAAAGAAAAACCCTGGAATGAGTGGGTATGTCCAAACTTCTGACTGGTACTGAATATCATAAGGATGTGGTAGCCTAAGCAAGACGAGACGTAGGTTAATGTCAAAGACCTAGCATCAACCAATCATATTTCTCAAATCCTTTCAGGCTAAATTCCAGCTGAACTTGGAGAGAACAGTTAATCTTACTACTTACAAAAAAATTGCTTCTGATGAAGAACTACAAAAGTCAATGAATTATTAGACTGAATGATATAAGGTAATTTCTTCAAACGTGTGAGGCTCTCATGATCATTAATTGCTCATTCAACGTATTTGCTTTTATTTCACTCACCAAACCCAAATATTCCCAGATTTTCATAAAACGGCTACACATGTGGTCTCTCATTTCTGCATCACCAAATTTTGCGGCAGGCAAAAGAGTAGGCTATGTGCACATCAATTACTTTCCTGGAGCAGCGGACGGCAGGGGTATTGTGCTGCCTGAGTTAGACAAAAGCTGAATCAGTGGTCATGTCCGGAATTTGGCTTGCCTAGTACTTACTTTAAACTGCATACTGTGTACTACCTTCTATTTAGCACGTACTATTTAGTAAAAAGTATGCAGTATGCCACGGGCGTAACTTATTACGTTTGATGCATTCAAGACAACTGGGAATTGAGACAAAACGAGCTCAGACTAGAAAAAGTTGGAGAAGTCAGTGCTCTAGGATGATACCCGAGTTTCTGTATTGTAATTCCAAGTTGGATTACCGTTCAAAACTATTTTTCCCATTTGGAGCAGGTTCACTGTTGTCTTGAACTTAACATCAGTGTCGTAAAGGATCGTCTGTAGCTTGTTGTTTTGGGCTAATGTTAGCTAAGTAACTAGCATTTGTAACAGCGTATTTGGAGTAAACTTGAGTGTACCCTTGGCCTACACATGTATCACTTGAAGAATCACCTGAAGCTTGAGAGGAATGGGAGATGCAGGAGAGGAAGTGTTGAGGCAGAGGACTTGTAATGAGGACGACTGGCTACTACTCTGAACAATCTGTGGTGAACTTTCGGTCATCCAGAGCTGCTGAGGCATCACCAAAGTGGGTGCCATACATTGAAGGAGAATTCCAGTGGCTACACGACTCAGGGTGACTACTTTAAAGAATCTAAGATATATTTTGATTTGTTTAACACTTTCTTGATTACTACATGATTCCATATGTGTTATTTCATAGTTTTTGATATTCTACAATGAAGAAAATTGTAAAAATAAAGAAACTGTGGCTGCACACTGGAGGCCTAGTGCGTGGAGCCGGTACAGGTGGCACAGGACTGGTGACATGCTCTTCAGGCGAGTGCGGGGAGCTAGCACAGGACGTACTGGACTGGGGAAGCGCAATGGAGACCTGGTGCATGGAGCTGGCACAGGTTGCACCGGACTGGAGACACGCACTTCAGGTCGAGTGCGAGGAGGAGACAGGACGTACCAGACTGGGGACACGCACTTCAGGGCGAGTGCGAGGAGGAGACACAAGACGTACCGGACTGGGAAGGTGCACTGGAGGCCAGATGCGTGAAATTGCTACCACCTCTCTCCGGAATCTTTCATCAAATTCCTCCTCAGACTCTCAAACAGGCTCTGGCACTCTCCGCTGCTCGACCGCCAGCTCCATGTGCCCCCCCCCCCCCCCCCCCCAAAAAAATAAATATTGGGTTTTCTGTGGCCGTGGTCACCGGCGTCATCGCTGTCCTTCTATGCTCCTTGGCGACTCGCCACGGAAGGGTCTTGTGTCCTCTCATGTCCTCCCAAGTCCAAAACTTCCTGACCTCATTTTCACGCTGCTTGGTCCTTTGTTGGTGGGATATTCTGTCATGATCTTGGAAATGAGCGGACCAAGGCGCAGCGTGAGTATAGTTCCACATATTTATTTAAGTGAAACTAACAAAACAAAATAACAAAACTTACAAAGACCGTGAGGACGTAGTGCCCAAACACATTAACAAACAATCATAATCCCACAAAACACAGGTGGGGAAATAGCTACCTAAATATGATCCCCAATCAGAGACAACGATAAACAGCTGCCTCTAATTGGGAACCATATTCGCACCAACATAGAAATAGATATACTAGATCACCCCCTATTCACGACCTGACCATAGAACCAAGGGCTCTCTATGGTCAGGGCGTGAGACCGAGACACATTAAACCGATCAAGCAAAGCTCTCAACCATGCCAGACCCCTCTTAATTTCTATTCAGTTTGACTTGCCATAAATTCGGTGACTGAACTGTGCAAAAGTGTATAACACCAGATATTCTAACAAGTGTGTTCCAAGTTTGGTTTAGTTTAGCTTCCATGCAAATAATTACACACACAGATTGCAGAGTTTTCAGCACAACTACTCCTGTTTGATTACATCATCCCAGATGTTTGTCACTATAATGAACATTTAGACAAGACAGTAACTTTACCACAAATGGAACTTTTTAATTCATTGAAGATATTCATATAAATCATTCATAATAGTTTAACTTATGAGAACAGGGTAATATTTGTACATGTATCCTTTTAGGCACTTAATTAATAATTGAGCAATTACTTTAGTAATTGAGCAATTACTTTAGGTTACAGTATTTACATATGTTTTTAGAATGTTGACCTACCTCCTACAGTATGTTGGTTAAAACACTGCTGGATTACAATGTGACATAGCAATGTTTGTGCCTGTACAATATCTTAGTGTACACGTGTCTTACGCTGAAAACTGGAAGCATCTACCTGTAAGTAAGGGGAAGTACCCAAACCGTTCTACAAAAATGTTCTAATCAGGTTTGATTGAATTGAGATGTGTAATAACACACGGATAATCAAGTCAGTTCTTTGATTACAAAATACAACATGGAAATGAATAGCCCATCAGAATTGTGAGGCTGTCACGACTTCCGCCGAAGTCGGCTCCTCTCCTTGTTCGGGCGGCGTTCGGCGATCGATGTCATCTGCTTTCTAGCCACCGCCGCTTTTTTTTCTTCCATTTGTTTTGTCTTGTTCCATTACACACCTGGTTTTCATTCCCTAATCATACTGAATGTATTTAGTCCTCTGTTCCGCTACTTGTCTTTGTGTAATTGTTTATTGTTAGATGGTGATTTTGTCTGGCGCTATACTTGATTATTGTTTCCGTGCTATTTGGCACATTGATTTTCATGTATGTCATTTGTAGAACGGAATTAAAGTGCGCCTATTTATTTCACTCTGCTCTCCTGCACCTGACTTCGCCTCCCTTATACACACCTAACAGAGGCACACAAAAGAGCTCACCAACACTGACAATATTATTCATGACTCACTATACTCAATGAAAAATCTATGAAAAATAACAAATGCACAAAAGCTCCCACACATGGAAGCACGCACACAGTTACAGACCTCTCTCCACAATGATTGAATTCAAGCCTTTTGTAAGCGAAGTGTAACAAGCTGTGAGGTAACACTGCTCCACAGTGGCCACATGCTTTAAGTGCAAAATGCTCGAACCCATTCATTAAAATCATTGACTTGGATTCTGGAATACGTTAATGAACCAGTTCAATCAAAATCAAAATAATTTTAAAAAGTATCTTCTCTGTGGAAATCGCAGTACCCAGTTTCACGGGGCGGGGTCGAGACCCAGGGTCTCGAGCTTGATGACGAGTTTGGAGGGTACTATGGTGTTAAATGCTGAGCTGTAGTCGACGAACAGCATTCTCACATAGGTATTCCTCTTATCCAGATGGGTTAGGGCAGTGTGCAGTGTGGTTGGGATTGCTCCATCTGTGGTCCTATTGGGGTGGTAAGCAAATTGGAGTGGGTCTAGGGTGTCAGGTAGGGTGGAGGTGATATGGTCCTTGACTAGTCTCTCAAAGCACTTCATGATGACGGAAGTGAGTGCTACGGGGCGGTAGTCGTTTAGCTCATTTACCTTAGCTTTCTTGGGAACAGGAACAATGGTGGCCCTCTTGAAGCATGTGGGAACAGCAGACTGGGATAAGGATTGATTGAATATGTCCGTAAACACACCAGCCAGCTGGTCTGCGCATGCGCATGAACTCGCTCACTGAATCACCGTATTCGTCAATGTTGTTGTTGTTGGATGCAATGCGTAACATATCCCAATCCACGTGATCGAAGCATTGCCTCATTGCCTGCATCCGTAATGGTTCACAATGACCTCCACTCATCACTATCAAACACTCCCTGAAACACTTCAGCGAGCAGGCCTTTCTAATCGACCTGGCCGGGGTATCCTGGAAGGATATTGACCTCGTCCCGTCAGTAGAGGATGCCTGGTTATTTTTTTTTAAATGCCTTCCTCACCATCTTAAATAAGCATGACCCTTTCAAGAAATTTAGAACCAGGAACAGATATAGCCCTTGGTTCTCTCCAGACCTGACTGCCCTTAACCAACACAAAAACATCCTATGGCGTTCTGCATTAGCATCAAATAGCCCCCGTGATATGCAACTTTTCAGGGAAGCTAGAAACCAGTATACACAGGCAGTTAGAAAAGCCAAGGCTAGCTTTTTCAAGCACACTTTTGCTTCCTGCAACACAAATTCAAAAAAGTTTTGGGACACTGTAAAGTCCATGGAGAATAAGAACGCCTTCTCCCAGCTGCCCACTGCACTGAGGATAGGAAACACTGTCACCACCGATAAATCCACTATAAATGAGAGTTTCAATAAGCACTTTTCTACGGCAGGCCATGCTTTCCACCTGGCTACCCCTACCCCGGTCAACAGCACTGCACCCCCCACAGCAACTCGCCCAAGCCTTCCCCATTTCTTCTTCTCCCAAATCCAGTCAGCTGATGTTCTGAAAGAGCTGCGAAATCTGGACCCCTACAAATCAGCTGGGCTAGAAAATCTGGACCCTTTCTTTCTAAAATGATCTGCCGAAATTGTTGCAACCCCTATTACTAGCCTGTTCAACCTCTCTTTCATATCACCTGAGATTCCCAAAGATTGGAAAGCAGCTGCAGTCATCCCCCTCTTCAAAGGGGGGGACACTCTTGACCCAAAGTGCTACAGACCTATATCTATCCTACCCTGCCTGTCAAAGGTCTTCGAAAGCCAAGTCAACAAACAGATTACCGACCATTTCCCACCATACCTTCTCCGCTACGCAATCTGGTTTCAGAGCTGGTCATGGTTGCACCTCAGCCACGCTCAAGGTCCTAAACGATATCTTAACCGCCATCGATAAGAAACAATACTCTGCAACCGTATTCATTGATCTGGCCAAGGCTTTCGACTCTGTCAATCAGCACATCCTCATCGGCAGACTCGATAGCCTTGGTTTCTCAAATGATTGCCTCTCCTGGTTCACCTACTACTTCTCTGATAGTGTTCAGTGTGTCAAATCGGAGGGCCTGTTGTCCGGGCCTCTGGCAGTCTCTTTCAGGACTATCTAGAAAACTCAGGTTTCTAAGAGGCTTTTCTCCACAATGTGTGGATGAGGCTCTTACTTTGGCATTGGGGAAAACACGAGATTAACTGCTACAGAAGAGACCTGCTAAAGCTAAAGAACACTCTGTAATGTTCACAACTACTTTTCGCGAGTTCACTTTGAACTCGCGAAAAGTGGGAGATGCGATCAAGAAACACAAGCATGTTTTATTTACGTGATAAATTGGTCCATGCCAACTGCCAGCCACAAAAGAAAATCAGCAAGGCTCTTTTACACCCTCTTCCAAATGGTAGCTATAAATGCAGAGGTTGCGCACAGTGCAACAATATGATGTGTGAAAACGGTTCCAAATAAATTACATTATTACGAGGTCCCACCCATGTTTTCTACATTATTAAATGTCCATGTGGGATGTGCTATGTAAGTAAAATCTCTCGTTCTCTTAAACAGAGAATCAGTGAACATAGAAGTTCAATTAAAAGAAACGACAGGGATTATCCAGTCGCAGTACATTTTAATGACCTAAAACATGACATTTCAACCTTTAGATTTTGTGGCATAGAGAAAGTTAAGATATCAGACAGGGGAGGTGATATAAATAATACCCTATAAGAGAATGTTCTGGGATTTTCACCCTCCAGACATTATTTCCAGAAGGTCTTAATGATGAAATGCCTATGTATGTTATGTTGTAAATTTGAACATGAATTATGCTCCTATTTCAGATTACTCTGATGTTTTTCTTACACTGTACCCAATGATTTCTGAAAACTTGCTTGGTAGGTCGATGTTCTCATCGTGGTTGTACATACGTGTTTAATATTTTATGTACACACTTTATTTGAATATTTATGAAATGCATATTGTTATATTTGGTAGCAATTATTTGTTTTTCCTTCGCCTCCAAACCCTTTCAATGCGTGGAACGGATGTGGGTGTGGCTAGGTCTACATAAGGGTGCTAATTTAAAAAACTCACAAAAGCTCTGACAAAGGCTGTGAGGCCGATAAGTAAAGCTTATTAAAGATCAGTGATACGATCAAGAGCAGTGTGTGGGTTCCTTCCTTTTCCTCATCTTATCCGCCTGTTGCCATGCACCTGCAAAAAAGATAGCTCAGATGTGCGAGTGCCTTTTGAATTTGGAGGGCTTAATTGGAGTCTATTTCTTTCGGAGCCTAGAACTATATAAAATAGCCTACCTCAGCCAGTTAAGTTATGAGGCTAAACAGCCTAATAGAAGTATGATTTTTTTTATTAGGCCTACTTACAATTCCAACTGGTCAAAATGTAGCATTCTACATAAAACAATAATTTAAAGAAAAAGTTTGCATGTTCGAACTAAAACAATGTAACTTAAAAGAAAGCGCACATTTGTAATTCCCAAACTCTAAAAGTAATTGGTAAGATACAAATTATGTGTGACATTGTGGTTACAATAAAGAATGTAGCCCATCATTCAAATTATTCCTATTAGCAGGACAATAGACTTTTTTATAGCCCAGCTACTGTTGTGAAAATCCCTCAACTTGCAATGTATTCGATGCTTAAGTACTCTAAAGTGTTACATTTCTAACTCAAAACAGCATTTCTTCATCAACATCTGTATGCTTTCGTTAATCTTCTTGATTTTCCTTTTTTTCTGTAGCAATTTTGAGCAAGGGCCATGGTTGATTAGTCTGTGAAGACGACGTTATTGAGCGTCTCGCCAGCTTTGATCCATGCCTGGGCCTGCAGGATGCAAAGTTCTTTGTTTGTCAGACAAATCATTGGATCGAAACTACAGAACAGTACAAAACAAGCAAAAACACATGTTAATGTTCTGAGAATTAAAAATATAATAATAATATATATACATATACACACCTACATATACACACCTACTCATTCCATTTTTCTATATTTTTACAATTTTCTACATTGTAGAATAATAGTGAAGACATCACAACTATGAAATAACACATATGGAATCAGTTAAGATAAAAAATCCTATTTACAAGGACAGCCTACTCCTTCCTCCCCAACGGGGATTTGAACCCCGGTCACCCGCGTGCCCAGCATTCTGTAGTACAGACATGGCCTGCTCTCCCTTATGTAAGGAATCAAGCACTTTCCCATGTTTACTACAGTATGTATTGTAGACTGCACAGTAGCCTAATAAACAAATAAACACATTTCGTTAATAAAATAATGATAAAAAAATACAGATGTTGATTTAGTTAAAATTAATATGGGAATAAATATCACTGATTTACAGACATATTGGAACAAAGTTGTCGAATGAAGGCAAACAATTTAGAATCCTCCAATCCTGTAGCCTACTCCCGACCGTCATGTTGTGCATCGCCATATTTTCCATTTCATCCTAACGGAAACCCCGAGGGTTTCATTTTTCTCTGAATAGAAACACCATAATATTAATCTAATTAATTAAGCCAAATGTCTTAAAATCAATCCCAAATACTATGTTATTACAAAAAAGGTTTCAAATTCTCTGGTAATGCCAATACGGAATATTATCAAATGCTTCTCAAAGATGCCCTCTGGTGGTCAAACTAACAATAACTTGCAATAACAGAAAAAATGGCTGAGAATTAAATGACGTGCCACAGAATGCTGCGGCAGCATGCAAGGTGTGCCGCAGTAGTGTGCCGCAGTATTACGCAACTTTTAAAGGAGGAGCCACTGTATGATCTCTTGTTAAATCCACTTCATTCAGCAACTGCACCGCCCTCAACTGCAAGGCTCCCCACAGGGTGGTGCGGGTCTGCACAACACATCAACGGGGGGCAAACTACCTGCCCTCCATGACACCTACATCACCAAATGTCACAGGAAGGCCAAAAAGATCATCAAGGACAATAACCACCCGAGCCACTGCCTGTTCACACCGCTATCATCCAAAAGACAAAGTCAGTACAGGTGCATCAAAGCTGGGTCTGAGAGATTGAAAAACAGCTTCTATCTCAAGGCCATCAGACTGCAAAACAGCAATCACTAATTCAGAAAGGCTGCTGCCTACATTGAGACCCAATCACAGGGCACTTTAATAAATGGATCACTAGTCAGTTAAACAATGCCACTTTAAATAATGCCAATTTAATAATGTTTACATATCTTACATCAAAGTCACATACACATGGTTAGCAGTTAATGTGAATGTAGCGAAATGCTTGTGCTTCTATTTCCGACACTGCAGTAATATATAACAAGTAATCAAACAAATTCACAATGACTACCTTATACACACAAATGTAAAGGGGTGAATAAGAAGATGTACATATAAATATATGGAAGAGTGATAGCCGTGTGGCATAGGCAAGATGCAGTAGATGGTATAGAAAACCGTATATACATATGAGATGAGTAATGTAGGATATGTAAACATTATTAAAGTAGTGTTATTTAAAGTGACTAGTGATACCATTATTAAGTCCATTTATTAAAGTGGCCAGAGATTTGAGTCTCTATGTTGGCAGCAGCCTCTCTATGTTAGTGATGGCTGTTTAAGCTTTATGTCTTGTATGTGAATCTGTTCATTTTATAAAGTAATTAAATAAGGTTGTATTTAGAAATCCATTCTCAGATATTTAATTAATGCCTATTATTATAACTCAACTATAGTGACTCTTGTGCAAACATTCACAGATGACCAGCAGGGTCAAATAATAATCACAGTGGTTGTAAAGGGTCAGTACCTCAGGAGTAACTGTCAGTTGGCTTTTCATAGCCGAGCATTCAGAGGTCGAGAAGTAATGACATATCAGACAGTACATACACTTAAATGCATGCACTGATCACAAGTCAGATACAGATAAACTTAAGGAACAGTCCAGCGAGTCCATTCACTTCTGACCGCGATCTCAATCTGACAACAGGGTTCAGTGAGGTGCACAGGGAATGGCGAATTGTGACTGGCTGATACAAGTAGCGTGACTTGTACTTAGGTGAAAATAAGGGGTGTTGGGCAAATACAACAACTACTAGAATAGGGATGATGTAACGGCTAAATAAGAGCTGGCCTTTTTAACATACTGTATATGGTCCATGGCAGAGCGCAAAGGCAGTGCAATTGGCACAAATGCTTATTGTTATAAGGTAGAGAATGCTGATTACTTAAACACGAAGATGTAAGGTTACATTGTATATACTATATGGTACCTACTGAATTATGTTAAATCACTAAGATCTTGCATTTTTGTCAATATCTCATATGGAAAGAAATTCCACATTCACTTTTAACAAGGCACACCTGTTAATTGAAATGCATTCCAGGTGACTACCTCACTACTGCAGAATGCCAAGAGTGTGCAAAGCTGGTTACTTTGAAGAATCTCACATATTAAATGTATTTTGATTTGTTTAACATGTTTTTGGTTACCTCATGATTCCATATGTTTTATTTAATTGTTTTGATGTCTTCACTATTATTCTAAAATGCAGAAAATTGTATAATTAAGAAAAACCCTTGAATGAGTAGGTGTGTCCAATTTTTTGGACTGGTACTGTATATATAAAATCAGCATCTGGTCAGGTCCTTTTTTCAAATTATTGTCTCAAATATGTAAAATTATATGACGTAAGACCCACTAAAGTATTGGTATTTATTAAGGATCCCCATTAGCTGCTGACAAGGTAGCAGCTACTCTTCTTGGTGTCCAGCAACATTAAGGCAGTTATTAACAATAAAAAATCTTACTTGACATTACATTTCATAACACTTTTCACAACACATTGTGTTCCAACAGGCTACTACTCTACAATCACATAGCTACAATACAAAATCTGTGTTTGTATAGTGCGTGTCTTATGTGTGTCTGTGCCTGTGTGTGTCATTTCATAGTTCTCACTGTTCCATACGGTTTATTTTTAGCTTTTTTTTATTTGAATCATATGTGGCCAGAAGTTGAAAGATGACTTTGGGTTGCCAACCCCTGGTTTAGAAGATATACATTTGTTCATTAGGCTGAGGGAAACATGGGGCTGGTCCCTCGAAGTTTGCAGTTGTGTCAACAACAACAAAACATATCAATGGTAAAAGTTTAACAATCGCTGAAGAACGTCTTTAAGCAAACGTTTCAGAAAATCCCCCGGAATTATTTGAACTAAAAAATCATTATCTCTAGGCAGAGTTTTGCAGACTATCATCAAAAACGCTTCGACAAAAGACACTCCTGTGCATCCTTGGCAAAAGGAGGTAGGTAAGGACTGATAGAGCATCTCTTTCAACAAATTTGCCACCCAGTCAAAAATAATTCCAGGTCACCAAAGGCATAAGGAACTGCCCGAAATGACTATTTGAATGCAAGTTGACCTCTAAATAGAGTAATTATACTACCTAAACATCTAAATAGAGTAATTATACTACCTGATTATACTACCTAAACATCTAACTATAGATCTAAGACAATTTAAAACTAAAGCAAGCACAGACATGTTCTTAAAAGAAAGTTTACATTTTCTAGTTTTAGTTGTTGTAGCTGCTTGCTCTCTTGCAAAACAAATCCCAGTCTGTTAAAATGTTGAAATTCACAGCTGAGTGTGGATATTGAGAAGCATATTCCTACACATGTTCAAGCGGTGGTTCTTTTAATTTCCGCCAGGCTATTGGCACACACTGTTCTGAAGCTCAATGATTGGAAGTCCTCTACCGATGTTCCCCTGTCTAGCCTAATGTGGTGTCTCACTCCTCCGTTGCACTGTGCCAGTGGCATTCTCAGGGACAGCCTGTGCACTGCCCTGGAGTTGGCTCCTGGCCCTATTAACAGCTTTCCGTAGCGGCCCGTCATACAGCCAGTAGGTGATGGCAAGGAGGAAACATGGCAACCCCAGATGGAGGTCAGCGAGAATCCACACCAGGATGAGCCACAGTGTCACCTTGAGGAGCAGGAGGTTGGTGAGGGCTGGGCAGTGTGAGCCTAACCACAGCCCCAGGTCATTAGTCTGGAGCCAGCTGACAAGGGTGCTGCTCCTTAGCTGTCGGCCCAGGCCACTGTCCAATAGCCAGCGCAGCAGGTCACAGGTCTTCAGCCAAGCAGGGTAGCACTGTGGAGAGGAATACGCTAGATTATTATAGATTAATTATTTAAACATAAGATCAGTATTCTGAGAAGTGCCGAAAATATCAGTGATCGCCAGACAACCTTCCCACTGGACAAAAACTGGTTGAATAAATGTTGTTTCCACATCATTCCAACAAACAAAAATCAACATGGAAAACTGATATGTGTCCAGTGGGTTGTCTTTTTTTTATCCAGTACACCTGTACTTTATTTTCTGACCCACCTGCCCATTGTCCACTCCACCAAACACAAGGTTTTCAAAACTTTCAGACACTTGGGGACCCTTTTCGATCTCACGAAAAGAGCAACTTCTTTTGGCCAGTCCGCTCTTCAGCGTTGCAGGCAGTGACTTTCTCCGCACCCTGACCTCCATTGCCCCTGTTAACACAGCACATGGAATAAAAAAATACTAGATACAAATCACTTTTTAGTATCTTAACACAGATACAGTGCAGGTCACTGGGTGGTAGTTTTAGTCAAGCTTGTAAAGAACTTAGTTTTAGTTATAGGGCTAACAACCTAAGTTATAAGTCGTACACTTATTTTATTTATTTTTTTTCAACTTTATTTTAAACAGGGAGTCATGCTGAGGCTGTCTCTTTTACAGATGAGCCCTGTAATTCCCCCCCCCCCCCCCAAATAAATATCAATACACATTAATTAACGTAAAACGATTCTCAAATCAGCAGTCTGAATTGCCCTAGAGGCACCAATTCATCGAATCTTAGAAAGTTTGAGATTATTCCACAAGTAACGTGCAAAGAAAATAAAAGCAGATTTACCTGCTTCAATCTATAGTAGAGGACTCCTGTTATCTCCAGTAGAATTTGAGCCCAAGCTTCCTGCCATCTAGGACCTATATACTAGGCGGTGTCAGAGGCAGAACCAAAAAAATTGTCAAAGACTCACCCAAGTCATAGACTGTTCTCTCTGCTACAGCACGGCAAGCAGTACCGGAGCGCCAACTCTAGGTTCAAAAGGCTCCTTAACAGCTTCTGCTGAACATTTAATCAATGGCCACCAGGACTATTTACATGGACCCCCCCTTTGTTTTTACATTGCTGCTACTCACTGTTTATTGTCTATGCATAGTCACTTTACCCCTACCTACATGTACAAATTAACCCGACTAACCTGTACCACCCCACATTGACACGGTTTATTGTTATGTAATCTTATTGTGTTACTTTTTATCATTTAATATAGTTTATTTAGCAAATACTTTCTTAACTCTTTTTTGAACTGCATTGTTGATTAAGGGCTTGTAAGTAAGCACTTCACGGTAATACCTGTTGTATTCGGCGCATGTGACAAATACATTTTTATATGATTTAGACCTTTTGGTCCTGATGGGAGACATGGATTACCCAGAGAACACTGCTACTCCAGCTGCTTTCTCTTCATCTGACCACGTGTTCTCTCATAGTCCGAAATAATCTGGTTGTCACGATTTACTGGGGTATTTGGAAATAGCCAATAAGTGTTTTTTCAAATACCGTTACTATTTATTTGAACTAAAAAAAAAATATATACAAATATATTTAACTAAACTCAGCAAAAAAAGAAACAACCCTTTTTCACGACCCTGTCTTTCAAAGATAATTAGTAAAAATCCAAATAACTTCACAGATCTTCATTGTAAAGGGTTTAAACACTGTTTCCCATGCTTGTTCAATGAACCATAAACAATTAATGAACATGCACCTGTGGAACGGTCGTTAAGACACTAACCACTTACAGACGGTAGTCAATTAAGGTCACAGTTATGAAAACGTAGGACACTAAAGAGACCTTTCTACTGACTCTGAAAAACCCCAAAAGAAAGATGCCCTCTTCATCTGCGTGAACGTGCATTAGGCATGCTGCAAGGAGGCATGAGGACTGCAGATGTGACCAGGGCAATAAATTGCAATACTGTACTGTGAGATGCCTAAGACAGCACTACAGGGAGACAGGACGGACAGCTGATCGTCCTCACAGTGGCAGACCACATGTAACAACACCTGCACAGGATCGGTACATCCGAACATCACACCTGCGGGCCAGGTACAGGTTGGCAACAACAACTGCCCGAGTTACACCAGGAACGCACAATCCCTCCATCAGTGCTCAGGCTGTCCGCAAAGGCTGAGAGAGTCTGGACTGAGGGCTTGTAGGCCTGTTGTAAAGGCAGGTCCTCACCAAACATCCCCGGCAACAACATTGCCTAAGGTCACAAATCCACCGTCGCTGGACCAGACAGGACTGGCAACAAAACGCTCTTCACTGGCATGAGTCGTGGTTTTGTCTCAAAAGGGGTGATGGTCAGATTCACATTAATGAGCATTACTGGAGCAGGATCGATTTGGAGGTGGAGGGTCCATCATGGTCTGGGGTGGTATGTCACAGCATCATCGGACTGAGCTTGTTGTCATTGCAGGCAATCTCAACACTGTGCGTTACAGGGAAGACATCCTCCTCCCTCATGTGGTACCCTTCCTGCAGGCTCATCCTGACATGATGCTCAAGCATGACAATGCCACCAGCCATACTGCTCGTTCTGTGCGTGATTTCCTGCAAGACAGGGATATCCGTGTTCTGCCATGGCCAGCGAAGAGCCCGGATCTCAATCCCATTGAGCACGTGTGGGACCTGTTGGATCGGAGGGTGAGGGCTAGGGCCATTCCCCCCAGAAATGTCTGGGAACTTGCAGGTGCCTTGGTGGAAGAGTGGGGTAACATCTCACAGCAATAACTGGCAAATCTGGTGTAGTCCATGAGAAGGAGATGTACTGCAGTACTTAATGCAGCTGGGGGCCATACCAGATACGGACTGTTAGTTTTGATTTTGACCCCCACCCCCCCTTTGTTCAGGGACACATTATTCCATTTGTGTTAGTCACATGTCTTGTGGAACTTGTTTATGTCTCAGTTGTTGAATCTTGTTATGTTCATAAAAATATTCACACGTAAAATTTGCTGAAAATAAACGTAGTTGACAGTGAGGACGTTTCTTTTTTTGTTTGAGTTTGTTAAGTAGTGGTGGCTGATGGGAGAAAAGGGGTGGCTAGGGAGAAGGTGACGGAATCTGAGGTTTTGTTTGAAATTGCAAGTGAGTCGGGTGAAGCTAACAGTACAGAAAGTGAGAATGAGTGAGTTACAGTAGCAAAGAAAAAGGGAAACAAGAGAAGTAAAGCTGTGGTAGAAAATAGGAAACCACTACAATCATGTTTAGACGGAGTGAGGGTTTTGGATCAATGCTACTTGGGAAATCCATTTAACGTTTCGAGGAAAATCTGAAAATCTGGAATGCGTTACCTGTCACATTATTTTACATCATGAAGCTTCCCCAGAACAGTTGAGCCAGTCACGTGTCTTTTTGTAAATAGCACAACGGAAGAAAGTGGGAGCAGGTGAGTTGCGCTGTGTATTGACAGGGGTTGCGTTT
Organism: Oncorhynchus mykiss; assembly: GCF_057628025.1. Classification (NCBI taxonomy): domain Eukaryota; kingdom Metazoa; phylum Chordata; class Actinopteri; order Salmoniformes; family Salmonidae; genus Oncorhynchus; species Oncorhynchus mykiss. The sequence continues at coordinate 1,297,770 of NC_143047.1, read as the reverse complement.
TATATTGGGAGAGTATATCAAGAGTTGTTTTGCTTCAATAGAGTGATCAGGGACGTGCAACTATATTTTCACTTCACAGAAAATACATTAGTGCAACACATTCTCTAGAAAATTGTTAAATGTTCATCAGATGACAACTGAAGTGCAACACTATTTTCCTGGCAACCACAGTAGTAAATGAGCTAACAATGAAAAAGCTAAGTATTTTTTTGCCAAAACTATGCATGGGCATCATATTTCTAATGTTTATCATAGAATGAACGTAGCCAGCTACATTTCCTAATGTTTTGTTTAAAGTTAATCTTGAATTTTCCAGAGAAATTAAGGCTGACTACATGAGAAAAGTATTGGAGAAAAGTAACTACACATCAGTCAGAGCGCTGTCGGCTGATAGAATGCCAATTCGTGAATTCTCATCCGTGGGGAAGTGTAACTGAAGGACCGAATTAGTCAGAAGCATTTTAGTTCTGCATTTACAAAACGCATCAAGATTATTTGTTATGCATTTATTTATTTTTCCTGTGTGAAAAACAAAGATTTCCTAAGTTTAACTTGCTAGTTATCTAAGTAAGTGGCTGAATTGATGCTTATGGTTAGGTACATGTTGGAGCAACGACAGTTGTTTTTCGCGAATGCGCACTGCATCGATTATATGCAACGCAAGACACGCTAGATAAACCAGTAATATCATCAACCAAGATAAGTTTAATGCTAGCTAACAACTTACCTTGGCTTCTTACTGCATTCGCGTAACAGGCAGGCTCCTCGTGAGGCAGGTGGTTAGAGCGTTGGACTAGTTAACCGTAAGGTTGCTAGATCGAATCCCTAAGCTGACAAGGTAAAAATCTGTCGCTCTGCCCCTGAACAAGGCAGTTAACCCACCGTTCCTAGGCCGTCATTGAAAATAAGAACGTGTTCTTAACTGACTTGCCTCGATAAATAAAGTTGGAACAAAATATTTAATCATTTAAAAATCGGCATTCAAAAATATCAATTTCCGATTGTTATGAAAACTTGAAATCGGCCCTAATTAATCGGCCATTCCGATTAATCGGTCGACCTCTAATACACACACACACACACACGTGTTTGTTTTGTGCTTCGTCCCCGTCGTTTCCATGATATACTTTATTATTGGTTGAGAAATAAAATTACTTATTTTCGTTTGAGCTCGTTAACATATTTAGCTAGCTGCCTCCATGGAACTTGGCTATTACTTGTGAAAATGTTGTTAGCATTCTGGTAATACATGCCCAATGGGCTTTTTTTGCTGTTTTTTTGCCACCCCCTTGTGTACTAAGCCGGTAATGCCATAAATCTTGGGATAAGAGAATGACGATGTAAACATCTGGATACCGCCCAACCATACTCATTTCTCCTAAGTGGAGAAATGAAATGATTCAACCTCACTACGTCTGCCTTTTATCCACCCCTTTCCTCTTTTGACCTCATCCTTTCCCAGTCACCTCCGACAAGGCAGGCAATGCGCTTAATCTCATCTTTACTATATGCTGTTGGCCTACTAATCTCACTGCAACCCCCCTCCAGGTCTCTGATCACTGCTGTGTTTCCTTTTCAGTTTCCATCTCCTCCAACCCTACCCACATGGTCATACGGCGTCGCAATCTTTGTTCCCCCTCTCCCACTACTCTCTCCTCTTCTATCCTATAATCTCATACTTCTGCTAAATCCTTCTCCCTCTTGTTTCCTGATTATTCCTCTTTGACCCTACTCTCCTCCCTTTCTGCATTATTAGTTTGTTTTAACTACTCCTATTCAAATGGTAGTCTCAGGTACTAAGCAAGAAGGTCTGATTTAACTATTATTAAAACAAGACCCCTATGGCAAATATGAAGATCCAGTCCATCTAAAAAAACTGGAGGCATCTCACACTTTAATGTTGTGATGCAAAAATACCAGCGAAATGTGTAGCACTCAGAATTAAAAAAGGATTTTTCATGTATTGTTCATCCTGATCGGACAGGTTTTTTACATGGATGATACATTTCAAAATTCGACAACTACTAGAATAGAACAACATGAAACATCTAAGAAGGCAGGCCTGGTATTCATAGCAGATTTAAAAAAGTTATTTGATAAACTAAGAGTGGATTTTATAAATACTGAACAAAAATATAAATTCAACATTTAAAGTCTTGATTTCATGAGCTGAAACAAAAGATCCCAGAATTATTCCATAAGCACAAAATGCTTATTTCTCTCAAATTTTGGGTACAAAATTGTTTTCAAATTGAAATCTGTTAGTGAGCATTTCTCATTTGCCAAGATAATTCATCCACCTGACAGGTGTGGCATATCAAGAAGCTGATTAAACAGCATGATCATTACACAGGTGCACCTTGTGCCGGGGACAATAAAAGGCCACTCTAAAATGTGCAGTTTTGTCACACAACACAATACCACAGATGTCTGAAGTTTTGAGGGAGCATATAATTGGCATGCTGACTGCAGGAATGTCCACCAAAGCTGTTGACAGAGAATGTAATGTACATTTCTCTATCATAAGTCACCTCCAATGTCATTTCAGAGAATTTGGCAGTATATCCAACCGGTCTCACAAATGTAGACCACGTGTATGGCGAGTGGTTTGTCAACGTTGTGGTGGTTGGGTTATGGTATGGGCAGGCATAAGCTACGGACAATGAACACAATTGCATTTTATCGAAGGCAATTTGAATGCACATAGATACCATGACGAGATCCTGAGGTCCATTCATCCGCTGCCATCTCATCATGTTTCAGCATGATTAATGCACAGCCTCATGTCGAAAGGATCTGTACAAAATTCCTGTAAGCAGAAAATGTTCCAGTTCTTCCATGAATACTTTCTGGAGGCACTGTATTCCATGCCTGTATACTCACCAGATATATCACCTATTGAGCATGTTTGGGATGCTCTGTACCGATTGGTACAACAGTGTTTTCCAGTTCCCGCCATTATCCAGCAACTTCACACAGCCATTGACGAAGAGGGGGACAACATTTCACAGGCCACAATCAACAGCCTGACCAGCTTTATGCGAAGGAGATGTGTTGCGCTACATTAGATAATGGAGATGTGTTGGTCACACCAGATAATGACTGGTTTTCTGATCTACAAACCTACTTTTTTAAAAATGTATCTGTGACCAACAGATGCGTAATGTTTTCCCAGTCATGTGAAATCTATAGATTAGGACCAAATTGATTTCAATTGACTGATTTCCTTGTGTGAACTGTAACTCATTAAAATCATTTGAATTGTTGTGTTTATATTTTTGTTCAGTATAGAACAGAAAACGTGACTTCAACGTCAGAAAAATACATATTTCCAACTTTCATTCAAAACCGAAAATGAGTGGATTTCAAAGTCTGGAAAATGACTATTTTCTAACGTCATTTTACTCAATGGAAGGCACTATACCATTTTGATTCCGGAGTTGGATTCAGCCATACATGATTTTGTTGCCTTTTGATAAAATACATTTGAGTATTGCATTGTTAAAATAAGAAAATGTGTTCTAATTGAAGATTGATTTGGTTCCGTGAACGAGTTGGTGAATTTGTTTGTTGTAGGCCTAGTAAGTCATTCTAACATGGAAAATGTAGGCTACTTGGGAAAATTGCACCAGAGTGAAAACTGTATTCAGCGTGGAATCGGATTCACAGTTGGGGCTAGGTGGATTAATGCATCTGATTCTTGATAATTCAGTATTTCAATAATTAGTTACATGTGTCCCTAGTCCAAATACATGGGTGAAGTACATTAGACTATATCAATGATTTTACTCACCACTGTCTTTAGCTGGCAAAATGGGATAGTCTTCTTATTAAAGGATCGAAAATATTGTCTTTCCTTTATGACGCCACAAAGATGGTGTTCTTTTTTTGCGTAATGTAGAGGGTTCTCTGTGGTATCACAGAGAAACGTTTGCTCGTGGAAGTAAACAAACAATTTGCATACACTATGCACAAGAAAATAATTATTCATAACTAATATTTTGCTGGCTGGTTTAATGCAATACGTCTTCTTGAAAGATTGAGGGCGACATGCTTTGGGAATGCACCCTTGACTGCTGTTTTTCATTTGCTTGTTCAATTTTGTTAGCTTGAGCGCAGCGCAGACTCACGAATCTTCAATAACATAGATGGATCATAGAGTGCTTTGGCATTAGGTAAGATGACTTGTAGATCTATACGCCGTCTACCTACGCAGCACGTGAAATCCGTCACATGTCACCAACACAATGAGGTAGGCTATGACAAATCTTGAACAGGAACAATGCATAGCGTCAATTCACAAGTAGATTGTCTTTTGCGTATAGCGTATGTAGGTACCCTGTGACCTAATGTCTAATTTAGTGAAACCAACATTTTAGTGTGCTTCGGACAAAATAGATAATACGCTATGTAGCTCATTCGGCTTTCTGCTGTCCTGTCCAGTCTAAAGTTCAGTGCAGCAATGTCCGGAGAGAACAACAGCAAGAAAATGAATGATGGTAATGTTAACCTTGATAGTTGAATTGTCGTATTTTGCAAGAATATAGCTTCATTTCGACTTTATGGCAATGCGTTTCTTACTGAGTAATCTTCCGGTAGTATAATTTCAATGTAGGATTTCCGCATAGCGCAGTGAAATGTTTGTTGTTGTAACAATGTAACTATTATACAATAATCATAACAAAATACTTTCACATTGCAATATTTTGCCTTCCCGGCATATCACTTGACATGCAATAAGAAACTATTAAACTGTTAACGTTAGCACATTGCACGTAGTGTCTGGGAATTGGGAAGCTGCAATGTTCTTTTAATTATTGATATTTAGGCTACCCATTGCTTCTTGAAGAATACAAAGATTGTTTCACGATTTTACTACAACTTTCTGTCTTCATCATAACCCAAAATATACGATTTTATTTATTCATTATTTACAAGCAACACGAATGTAATTAAACGGGTCGGCAGGTAGCCTAGCGGTTAAGAGCGTTGGGTCAGTAACCGAAAGTTCGCTGTTTCGAATCCACAAACAGATCAGTTTCGCAATCTGCCTGTGCCCTTGAGCAAGGCATGTAATCCTTATCTCTCTGGATAAGAGCGTCTGCTAAATGACTCAAATGTAAATATCGTCAAAATATGGTTAACTTTTGGATCTCATGGACAGTCAGTCCTTGGATCTAGAGAGCACTGTCGGTCCATTTTAGTGGGGTTGAATTTGACTATTGATTCTTTCTCACACTAAAACTGAAAATCAATGTTTAGGTAATGAAAAATTACATGGACAATTGTAGAAGAAAGTCACATTCCTTAACTCCATTACATGTCTGTTACATTTCCCTCAGCTGTACACCAATACAAGTGGCAGGGACCTGTTTTGTTGTTTTTATTTAATTGAAGCATTAATACATGATAGGCCTGCTAATGTAGACACTCTAGATAATAATAATAATAATAAGGAAGTGGATATTTAACCTGCAGAAAGTGTAGGCATAGGGATCAGAATTAATGAAAGTTATAGTCAGGTTTAGTTTCAGTAAGAGTTAGGGAAAGGCATAAAAGTTAACATCGGGTTAGTGTACCATTGTCCGCCACCATTCATTTTCTGCTGGTCAAATATAAACTGCTTCATTTTAGAAATGATCCTCACTCTTTTTGGGGGAACACTGCCCTATCATGAATGGATAATTAGTCAACCTGTTTTTTTGTTTCTGCATTTCAGTTTGTAGAATGAACCAACATGGACCAGTCAAGTTTCATTGACAACAATAAGCCCAAAAAACCCTAATGTTAACAGTTCTCCCAAGAATGGACAGTGGATCACAACAAGCATTAACTGAAGAATGGCAAGGTTTAGACGAAGATCTTGCTCCACATTTATTGGTTTGGTGTTGCTCATATTCATAGTAACAGTTGTTTTAAAGTCCTTTACACCAGAATATTCTCCATTTGGAAGCATCTTTGGTCCTGAATTGTTCCCTAATATCAAAGGACCTGGAAAAAATGCCATTCAAATGCTTGGTAATATTGACAGTGTCGTCCCTGAAGCACTGACCAAAATGATTGACATAGACTCTGAGAGGGTCAAGAACGTAGAGGCTGCCCTTAGGCAATTCCCTGCTCCAAACTACAATATTCATGCCTTTTACTACACATGGTATGGCAACACACAGTTTGATGGAAAATACATTCACTGGGACCACCCTCTTCTGCCACACTGGGATTCAAAGGTGGCAGCAGGATACCCAAGAGGGAGACACAGCCCACCAGATGACATTGGGGCTAACTTCTATCCTGCTTTAGGAGCTTATAGTTCCAGGGACCCCTCTGTTATTGAAGCTCACATGAAGCAACTGCGAGCAGGAGCTATTGGTAAGGCTTTGATGTTGGTAATACATTTAATTTAGTATTTTTCTGCTACGGTAAGACCCAAGTCTGCCATGTCATTCATGATCAGTTGAATAACTCAGTCTGTGCATTTCTAGGTGTTCTTGCTGTTTCCTGGTATCCACCTGGCATGAAGGATGAAAACGGTGAGCCAACAGATGACATTGTGCCTTTGATACTGGAGGTGGCACATGCATATCATGTAAAGGTGTGTATGATAATCAATGAAAAGAGCAAGCATGGCTCATATACAGTGGGGTTCAAAGTTCTTGACACCTTTAAAAAGATGAGCAACAATGACTGAACAAAATAAATAATTAAAACACTGAGCTATATTCTATGCTCAAAGAAATTGGGATATTCTATTTTGTACTAATACAATTGCCTAAGGAAGGAGAGCGATTAGAGGAAATAGGGGTCAAAATGATTGACACCCCTGTTTTCAATACCTTTCAATATCGCACCTTGCGAGGAAAATGGCACTGAGCCTATTTAGAAAATGTTTTATGAGTTGGAGAACACATTGAGAGGGATCTTAGACCATTCCTCCATACAGAATCCTTCCAGATCCTGGATATCTTTCGGCGCTTAGGGACTGCCTTCTTCAATTCAAACCACAGGTTTACAATGGGGTTCAAGTTCAGAGACTGTGATGGCCATTGCAAAATGTTGATTTTGTGGCCAATTGACCATTTCTTTGTGTGCTTGGGGTCATTGTTTTTCTGGAGGATCCACCTGTGGCCAGTTTCAGCAACCAGGTTTTTGTATAAAATATCCTGATACTGGGTGACGTTTGTATTTGTATTTATTATGGGGTCCAGGAAAAGTTGCTGCAATGATGCCGTTGACTCTAACAAGAGCCACAGGACAAATGGAAGCAAAATAGCCCCATAACAGCAAAGATCCACCACCTAATTTTACAGTAGCTATGCGGTTATTTTCTGCTCATGGTTTCTCATTTCGATGCCAAACCCACCACTGGTGTGCAGGCCCGACGAGCTCTATTTTCATGTCATTTTACCACAGCACCGGTTCCAATCCAAGTGGCAAATGTCAATGCAGTTTAGCAAACTCCAGGTGTTTACATTTGTTGGATGACAAGAAAATACAACTCTTTGATGTCAAAATGAGAATGCATGAGCAGAAAATAACTCAATCCCTACTTTATAATATGGTGGTGGATCATTGATGTTATGGGGCTATTTTGCTTGGTGGTGGATCACCTGAGTTGACTCACTTGTTCACAAGATTGGTTAACACTTGGTTCCTAGGGTCTCCACCGAGCTAGTTCAATACTTTTTTAGTTTTAATGCACCGTATTGCTGGAACAAAATTCTAAATAGATTTAATCTTGATGTTCTGGTGCCGTTTGGGCAATTTTAATATATTGATTGCCAATTTATTTGTGGAGGAATGTAACTGTTTTTCTGAGTGATTTGTGATGTTTTATTTGTGCTTAGGATGGCTGTGCTTTTGTATTGTAATATATATTTTGTTTTTAATGTGTATTTTATATTGTATTATACAGGGCGCATTTGGAAAAGAGACCCCAGGTCTCAATATGTCTTCCCCGTCAAAATAAAAATAAATGGGTCTATTTTGCTTCCTCTGGTTCTGGGGCCCTTGTTAGAGGAATCATGAACTTTACCCAGTACCAGGATATTTTAGTCAGAAACCTGGTTGCCTCTGCCAGGGGGCTGAAACTTGACCGCAAGTGGATCTTCCAGCAACCCCAAGCACACATCAAAGAAATGGTTCATTGGCCACAAAATCAACACTTTGCAATGGCCATCTCCGTCTCTGGACTTGAACCCCATTGAAAACCTGTGGTTTGAATTGAAGAGGGCAGTCAATAAGCGCAGACAAAGGATATCAAGGATCTGGAAGGATTCTGTGAGGAATGGTCTAAGATCCCCCGCTCCATGTGTTTTCTAACTCCTAAAATATTTTAGAAAAAGGCTCAGTGCCGTTACCTCGCAAGGTGAGGTATTGAAAACGGGTGTCAATCATTTCGACTTCTACCTTTTTGAGAAAATAAATTATTACTTGTTAAACTAAATCTATTTTCTCTGAGCAATTTTTTTAGAACACAATATAGGTCAGTATTTGAATTATTTATTTAATACAGTCATTTTTCTCATCTTTATCAATGGTGTGAATACTTTTGGACCCCAATGTACATGTGTTCTTTTGACAACATAAAAAGAAAGCAATTTTTCAGTTCTGAAATCCATTGCCTCCTTTTTTTCCATATTACTGTTGATTTGTGTGTACTACACAGGTTGCTTTTCACATTGAACCATACAAAGGAAGAGATGAAACAAGTATGTTTAACAATGTCAAGTACATCATAGAGAAGTAAGTATTACATCCCTTATTTTATATTTCTGATTGGCCTTTAGTCTTGTCAGTATCAATAGTTCCACTTATATTATTATTCAACATAAGTTTTTACCCCAGGTGAACTCATTTATTTGTTCAGTAATACCTTATATATGCAATGTTTAAAATATTACCTCAGCTTTATGAATTTGTATATGATTGAACAGCCCAATGCCTAACTCAATCAGATCATGTCTATTTCTTAATCTTTGTAAGTAGACCCTATTTGTAAAATGGTACTTAATTTGTAATCCTGTCATTCTATTTGAAGATATGGTGAGCACCCTGCATTCTACAGGCATAGAACAAACACTGGCAAGTTTCTTCCTCTATTCTACGTCTACGATTCCTATCTACTCAACTCAGAACAGTGGGCAAAACTCCTTAAACACACAAAAAGCAGTAGCATTAGAGATACTCCCTATGATGGTATCTTCATAGCCCTTCTTGTTGAAGAGAAACACAAGAGGGATATCGTCACGGCAGGTTTCGACGGAGTCTACACTTATTTTGCCACTAATGGGTTTTCCTATGGCTCCACTCACCGCAATTGGGAGTCCATTAAAACATTCTGTGAAGACAACAACCTGTTGTTCATTCCGAGTGTGGGGCCAGGTTATATTGACACCAGTATTAGGCCTTGGAATTTCCAGAATACACGCAACCGCATTAATGGGAAGTACTATGAAATGGCCCTGAGTGCAGCCCTAGAAGCAGGTGCTGATATTATATCTATAACATCATTTAATGAATGGCATGAGGGAACCCAGATTGAGATGGCAATTCCAAAAACAAGCCAGACTGTGTACCTAGACTACTTACCACACAAGCCTGTTGTCTATTTAGAGGTAACTCGCAAATGGGCAGCAATATTTAGCAATGAAAGGAAGAGATGGCTAGAATGATACAAAATGTAAGGGCCTAACATTAAATCTTGCCAGAAATTGTCTTACACAATATAGATTATAGAATTTGACGACAATAGTGCATGTGACAGAAACCTATATTTACTTTTTGTCCTGTATGGTAACATTATCATGGTTTTACAGATTAACTAATGAAAGGGCAGCCTTGAATTGTGTGGTATTTGTCCTGCTTTATATGATTATAATGATTTGTACTTTAATGTATAACTGTTATATTTGGGCAATTATACAGTGAGGGAATAAAGTATTTGATCCCCTGCTGATTTTGTACGTTGCCCACTGACAAAGAAATTATCAGTCTATAATTTTAATGGTAGGTTTTATTTTTCAGTGAAAGAGAGAATAACCACAAAAAAAATCCAGAAAAACGCATGTCAAAAATGCTATAAATTGATGTGCATTTTATTGAGGGAAATAAGTATTTGACCCCTCTGCAAAACATGATTTAGTATTTGGTGGCAAAACCCTTGTTGGCAATCACAGAGGTCAGATGTTTCTTGTAGTTGGCCACCAGGTTTGCATACATCTCAGGAGGGATTTTGTCACACTCCTCTTTGCAGATCTTCTCCAAGTCATTAAGGTTTCGAGGCTGACGTTTGGCAACTCGAACCTTCAGCTCCCTCCTCAGATTTTCTATGGGATTGAGGTCTGGAGACTGGCTAGGCCACTCCAGGACCTTAATGTGCTTCTTCTTGAGCCACTCCTTTGTTGCCTTGGCCGTGTGTTTTGGGTCATTATCATGCTGGAATACCCATCCACGACCCATTTTCAATGCCCTGGCTGAGGGAAGGAGGTTCTCACCCAAGATTTGACAGTACATGGCCCCGTCCATCATCCCATTGATGCGGTGAAGTTGTCCTGTCCCCTTAGCAGAAAAACACCACCAAAGCATAATGTTTCCACCTACATGTTTGACGGTGGGGATGGCGTTCTTGGGGTCATAGGCAGCATTCCTCCTCCTCCAAACAAGATGAGTTGAGTTGATGCCAAAGAGCTCCATTTTGGTCTCATCTGACCACAACACTTTCACCCAGTTGTCCTCGGAATCATTCAGATGTTCATTGGCAAACTTCAGACGGGCATGTATATGTGCTTTCTTGGGCAGGGGGACCTTGCGGGCGCTGCAGGATTTCAGTCCTTCACGGCGTAGTGTGTTACCAATTGTTTTCTTGGTGACTATGGTCCCAGCTGCCTTAAGATCATTGACAAGATCCTCCCGTGTAGTTCTGGGCTGATTCCTCACCATTCTCATGATCATTGCAACTCCACGAGGTGAGATTTTGCATGGAGCCCCAGGCTGAGGGAGATTGACAGTTCTTTTGTGTTTCTTCCATTTGCGAATATTTGCACCAACTGTTATCACCTTCTCACCAAGCTGCTTGGCGATGGTCTTGTAGCCCATTCCAGCCTTGTGTAGGTCTACAATCTTGTCCCTGACATCCTTGGAGAGCGCTTTGGTCTTGGCCATGTTGGAGAGTTTGGAATCTGATTGATTGATTGCTTCTGTGGACAGGTGTCTTTTATACAGGTAACAGACAGCACTCCCTTTAAGAGTGTGCTCCTAATCTCAGCTCGTTACCTGTATAAAAGACACCTGGGAGCTAGAAATCTTTCTGATTGAGAGGGGGTCAAATACTTATTTCCCTCATTAAAATGCAAATCAACATTTTTGTAATGTGTTTTTCTGGATTTTTTGTTATTCTGTCTCTCACTGTTCAAATAAACCTACCATTAACATTATAGACTGATCATTTCTTTGTCAGTGGGCGGGCAAACGTACAAAATCAGCAGGGGATCAAATACTTTCCCCCCGCACTGTAGGTAGGGGCTACCCAGATTTAAACCCTTTCCTGGGCTAAAAAGCACTTTTAAAGGAGGGTCTGAATTGAATATGCTTTTTGTCTAGGAAATTCTTAACCGGGGTCTGTACAAAACACCACAATGTGACAGTTCCTACTTCATTGCACTACTGTATAAACTGTCTGCCAATAGGTGCCTTTTGAGAGGCATTGTATAACCTCCCTGGTCTTTGGTTGAATCTGTGTTTGAAATTCACTGCTTTTCTGAGGGTCCTTAGATATGTGTGGGGTACATAGATGAGGTAGTCATTCAAAAATGATGTTGAACACTATTATTGCACACAGAGTGAGTCCATGCAACTTATTATGTGATTTGTTAAGCACATTTTTACTCCTAAACTTATTTAGGCTTGCCATAACAAAGGAGTTTAGTACTTACTTATTCACTCAAGACATTTCAACATTTCATTTTTTATTAATTTGTAAAAATGTCAAAAATCATAATTACACTTTGACATTGTTTTTTTTTTGTAGGACATTGATGACAACATATCTATATAATCCATTTCAAATTCAGGCTGTAACACAACAAAATGTGGAAAATATCAAGGTGTGTGAATACTTTCTGAAGGCACTGTACATAACAATGACTAAGCAGCTAAGTTTCTGTTAATTGTAAACCATAATGCACGCATATATACATCCTTAATTAAAAGAAACATTGTGTACATTTAGGCTACTATTGTTATTTCAGGGTTTTCCTTCCTTATTTCTTTAAATACAGGACAGTTAACAAAAGGGGCAAACATTGTCATATCAACATTACCAACCTGGGTTACGTCCTACGAATCAGCCTCAACATTATCTCTTGTAATGCGCATAGTAGGCTACTGAATCTTTGAACAATTTAGATAGTCTATTTGAATAATCCCCTATCAAGTAAACTTTGATCACGAATCTTGTCAATTTAATGAGTATGTGTTTTACATATAGGTTATGCCTATGTTGTAGGCTACATGTCATTTTAATAATTTACTTGGAAACCACGTCACCTGCGAACAAATAATTGTATGAGCAGCGTCAATATTGCACATGCATTCCTGATTGAAAGATGGGGAACGTATGATACACATTACATTTATTCAGTAATGCATTTTTTGAACGCATGCCCAACTGATAGAATCTCTGCTAGGCTACCTACATTCGGTATCACGAATACACTTTCAGCCTATATCTGCATTGTCGGTAAATAGGGGCAAGGAAGGTAGCGCATGGGCAGCCAGTGAGGAATTATTCCACATCGCATCACATGCCTTACATGGCGTCCTTATATTTAACGAAACGATGCATTTGCTCAAATTTACTGAATTGAGAATAACAGTCATTTTCGAATTCTGCTAACCTTCTCAGTTAGGTCGCATGGGAGGGGGATTTTATATAGCCACCTTACATTGCAAGTTCGCGGAAACGTTATGGGTTTCGGCTCCTATGAATCCTGGCCAATTCCTGCAAATATTGCCATCAGCGCAAATATTTATTTGCATCCTTAACGTTTTCGGCATGTAGGACTGAATGTATGAGGGAACGACCCGGAAAAGCAATGGGAAGATATGCATATTTTAATACATGCTTGTCGAGATGGTGAGTAAAATTGATTTTTCTCCGCACCGTGTCAAAGCAGTGGTACCTCGTTTCGCAAGCCAAGATGTGCTAGCTAATTATAAATAAAACATCAAGAAGAATCCGAAGGAAATGCATATATCTCATCATTCAAGTCACCATTTTTGCATTAAGAAAAATACACTTTTGCATTAAGGTCATTGACGTTATAGGCATTTGTCTTCGATGATTTGCCCCAGTATGAATGAGGATAAGGAGTAGCCTATGTTTACACGCCTGTCAGTGTTCTCAAAGATGCTTATATATGGCCCACATGATTTTAAGCTCTGTTGGTGCGTAAAAGGGCGTTTGTTAACCAGAGGGAATAGGGCTACAATAATATAAGGCTACATTTTTTACCAATATATTTTATTTTACACACCAACTACAATGTTGAATGACACTCATTGCAAGCGTGTTTTAGGCTACAACTGGTTTTTAAATGACCTTCAGTTGCACCGGCTGAAAATGAATTCTTACTTTTGATACTGCTCGTTTCAACCTTTCGCCAGTGTAGCCAAACCAAACGAGAAATGCAGGAAAAATTATTATAATAGCCAATCTGCAAATGGTCCTGTTTTATCCCGCCCTCTGATAGAGCCAATAGCCTACACAAGACCATTGCACCCCCACCCCCCAGTTGTCATACTAGTTTGAAAAAACATTTTGATCCCTGCATAAACTTATACATTTACCAAATGAAAATAAGCGCAATGAGCCATAGCAATTTCTCTATATAATTTATTTCTTTAACTTTAGTTTTGATCACCATGGAGACCTAACTATGCCACCTGTGAATGATGAACTATTATATTATTCTAAATGTCTCACCCTCACAGTTTATTTGTCTGCTTCCATTCAACCTTCATCATTATCATTTGAATACAGTCCTATTTTGCATACTATAGCTTTCCCTTAAATCCAACTTTATACATTTCAACCTTTTAAGCACATCGTATCACTCTAATACTTACAGAAAGTGGATTCCTGTCATGTAAGAGGATTTGGTGTACATGAAAATGCATTGATACTGTAAGCCTTTAAAATGAGGTGCATTTGTCTACCCTAGTCCATTCATGGCTGATGAACATGGCTCTCTTAACCACTGCTCAGTCACAAATGCCTGTCTGTATAGAAAAATAGTGCTGCCATAAGGCAATAAGCTAGAAAATTGTGAAAGACTCTGGAAATTGGAAAGTTACTGGTTTAACTAGAATCATTTCTTTGTAACTGTTTCAAGAAAATATGGAATATATGAAAAGAGTAGTCTAATTCTACACAGGCATTATTTGATTAGCTTTTTATTTTCTTATGTAACATGCAGGTCACAGGTGTGTGTTCAATTTACAAGAGCTTGGAACATTATGTGTTCACTCAGCCTTAAGATGGTAGCATGCTCATATGCATGCTATTGATGTGTGTGACATGGATATTTGAAAACTGTATTTTTCTGACAGTGATTCAGTTAATGTGTAGTGGGGGAGTAGGTGCTTAATTGAACTATCAGTATGCATGTGTGATGAGCATTCTTGCCTAAGACCTGAAGAATTGTGTTAGCTCCCAGAACGTATACCTAGGGCCTAGGCTTTAACTGAATAGGTTAACACTGAGATTAATCAAGTTCAGTATCAGGCCAGTCAAACATGTAAAGTAGTATCACCAAGTTATTCCAGTGGTGCAAGTCTACCCTGATTTAAAGCCAGAATCCTTAACAAAGCAGATACCCCGCCTCTGTTTTGATGAAAACCCATTTACTTGTTTCACATTTTGTTACGTTACAGCCTCATTCTAAAATGGATTGAATAAAATAAAATAAAATCAGCAATCTACACACAATACCCCATAATGGCAAAGTGAAAATAGGTTTGTATAAATTTTAGCAAATGTATTCAAAATAAATAACAGAAATACCTTATTTACATACGTATTCAGACCCTTTGCTATGAGATGTCAAATTGAGCACAGGTGCATCCTGTTTCCATTGATCATCCTTGAGATGTTTCTACAACTTGATTGGAGTCCACCTGTGGTAAATTAAATTGGTTGTATATGATTTGGAAAGGCACACATCTGTCTATATAAGGCCCCACAGTTGGCAGTTCATGTGAGAGCAAAAAAAAAACAAGCCGTGAGGTGGAAGGAATTGTCCGTTAATCTCTGAGAAAGGATTGTGTCGAGGCAGAGATCTGGGGAAGGGTACCAAAAAATGTCTGCAGCAATGAAGGACTCCACCATTCTTGAATGGAAGAAGTTTGGAACCATCAAGGCTCTTCCTAGAGCTGGCCGCCTGCCCAAACTGAGCAATCGAGGGAGAAGGGCCTTGGTCAGGGAGGTGACCAAGAACCTGATGGTTACTCTGGCAGAGCTCTAGAGTTGCTCTGTGGAGATGGGAGAACCTTCCAGAAGGACAACCATGTCTGCAGCACTCCACCGATCAGGCCTTTATGGTAGTGTGGCCAGACTGAAGCCATTCCTTAGTAAAAGGCACATGATGGTCCGCTTGGAGTTTGCCAATAGGCACATAAAGACTCTCAGACCATGAGAAACATGAGTCTCTGGTCTGATGAAACCAAGATTGAACTGCCAAGTGTCACGTCTGGAGGAAACCTGGCACCATCCCTATGGTGAAGCATGGTGGTGGCAGCATCATGCTGTGTGGATGTCTTTCAGTGACAGGGACTAGGAGACTATTCAGGATTGAGGCAAAGATGAATGAAGGAAGGTTCAGAGAGTTCCTTGATGAAAACCTGCTCCAGAGCACTCAGGACCTGGGCACTCAGGACCTACTGGGGTGAAGGTTAACCTTCCAACAGGACAACAACCCTAAGAACACAGCCAAGACAACACAGGAGTGGCTTCGGGACAAGTCTCTGAATGTCCTTAAGGGTCCGAGCCAGAGCCCGGACTTGAACCTGATCGGACATCTCTGGAGAGACCTGAAAATAGCTGTGCAGGAACGCTACCCATCCAACCTGACAGAGCTTGAAAGGATCTGCAGAGAAGAATGGGAGACACTCCCCAAATACAGTTGTGCAAAGAAGACGTGAGGCTGTAATCACTGCCAAAGGTTCTTCAGCAAAGTACTGAGTAAAAACAGTTTTTGCTTTTTCATTATGGGTACTGTGCTTAGATTTAAATAGCCCACCCAATTTACCTACCTCATCCCCATCCCAATACTGTTTATATTTATTTACTTTTCTGCTCTTTTTCACACCAGTATCTCTACCTGTACATGACCATCTGATCATTTATCCCTCCAGTGTTAATCTGCAAAATTGTAATTATTCGCCTACCTCCTCATGCCTTTTGCACACAATGTATATAGACGTATTTTTTTTTCTACTGTGTTATTGAATTGTTAATTGTTTACTCCATCTGTTCACACTGCTATGCTTTATCTTGGCCAGGTCGCAGTTGTAAATGAGAACTTGTTCTCAACTAGCCTACCTGGTTAAATAAAGGTGAAATAAAAATAAAATAAAAAAGATTGATGAGAGAAAAAAACAATTTAAAATATTTTAGAATAAGGCTGTAACCTAGCAAAATGTGGGAAAAGTCAAGGGGTCTGAATATTTTCCATAGGCACTGTAACTGTTTCAGTTTTAACCATGTTTTGAGGCTTTACAGTGTTTTTTTCTCACATTTACATTGTTTTCAAACATTGGTGTAAACAAGCTTATATTGCAGGTTCTGATGGGGTATGACAGTTGAACTAAGCTGATGAGGCATATAAGTTATATATTCTTTAAGAATCAATTAATATATATAATTAATTTACAAGTCCAAAAATGAATATAGCAATTCAATATTTGCACTTTAAATGGGCAATCTGAGATTGCTACAAAAACAAGCTTATATTTGAAGCAACACACATTATCCCTTTAAAGCTAGGATACTTAGTTGCTATCCATTCTTGTACTTATAAATTAATGATCTACCCATTGATTCTTGAAGAATATATAATGTATACATGCCTCATCAGCTTAGTTCATCTGCCATACCTCATCTGAACTCAAAATATAAGCTTGTTTTACTCTGTTTGTAAACAATGTGATTGTAAACAAACACTGTATAGCCTCAAAACATGGTTAAAACTGAAACAGTTAGTTAGGGTGCCTTCGGATACTCCCTTTTAACAAACTATTGTAACCCCACTTGTTCTTTTTTTCTTAAGGATACATCAATGAGATGACCTGGGAACTCAACATCAGACCAAAATCACTAGATGACTAAGGACCTTATTCCAACTGTGTGCAGCCATACCTCATTCAAACACTACTTCAAACACTACTACTGAGCCAATGTAGAACCTGCCCCTTCAGAATTCCATGACTTTTTTCCTTGCCTGGATTTCAGCACAAAGTCAAATCTACCAGGTGTGGAATAGTTCTTTTTTTCTTTGATACTTTTGAACTAATAGTAAAATGATTTAATGCAGATTCAATGTTACATTACCTTTTTAGATATGTACTTCTCAGTGCAAATTAGAATTATAAGACTGCTAGGGAGAGACGATGCTTTTTTACCAATCGCAAACTAGCCCAACCCACTTGGCACAGATGTCAGTTCAATGTCTAATGTTGATTAACATTTGGTTGAGATGTCAACTAATGTGAAATCAACCAAACATTTCACCATGTCAGTGGATTTAGGTTCTAAGTTGGGTGAAAAAGACAAAATTCCCTTACATTGATTACTTTTTGTTAATCCAAACCGTTTTTCATGTTGATTCAACGTCATCAGATTACATTTTTTTTTTTATGAAATGGCGCAGAAACAATGTTAATGCAACCAATCTTTGCCCAGTGGGAAGCACTGTACTTTAAAAAGCTTCTACGTCTTTCTGTCTTTATTCAAACCACACTGCACGACATGGTACAAGTTAAGAAAGAGGGCTGTTAGTAGTATTTGTGGACGTGGTCTCTCAACTTTGACAGAGAAGTTTAGACTTGAGGTATGTAAGACAGCTGCTTCTCACAATCATCTGAGAAGATATTATAAATCATCACCATACTCGGTTCACAGCAGAGCAGACTTTCATAGGCCCTGTACCTTTTGCACCATAGTTTGTTTATGTTTATATCCATTGGTTATTGCAGGTATTCGAAAGGCACACTTGATTTACCTTGCCCAGTGAAGATACACATTTGGAGCCATTTTATCGGCCCCTAGTTGAATCTCTGCCTACTCTGCAAACCGGGCGAGCTAATCTAGTGTGCCCATTCACAAATTGCCTCAACACACTTCTCACACTGCACGAGCCACAACAAAAATGTTTGCCAAACAGTTCATTGAACGTGACAAGAGAATGTAAAAGCTATTGTTTAACATTGTTGGCCCCATCGTACTGTATAAGGCAAGGACAGACACTTACAAACAATCTCAAACTTGTGTCATCATTCCTCTCTTCCTCTTATTCACTGGAAAGAGTCATTCTGATTAAATAAGGAATTCATAGATTTATTGAGTTTAATTTTTGTTTTTTTACGTATCTTTATAGGACAGAGTATGCCATCTGCACCTTTCCACAGAATTCTACGACCCCTTCTAGTTGGCACCTTCCTACTGGGCTGTTTTGTGACTCTGTTTTTGATGTACTTTAAACCGTCTACTAGCTGGCTATCAGGTCCCGTAGAGTCAACAGCATCCACAATCCGAGTTAAAAACCTCTTCTCCGCCAAGAGTGACAAAAACCTGACCACTGTACTCATCTGGCTCTGGCCCTTTGGACAGACCTATGACCTGGGTGTCTGCAGCTCTCTGTTCAACATTGAAGGCTGTTTCATCACAGCAGATCGGAACCTATATAATAAGTCAGATGGTGTCGTCATACATCACAGGGATATCTGTACTGATCTCTCCAACCTGCCCCCCCTTCAGCGTCCCTCCTTCCAAAAGTGGATATGGATGAATCTAGAGTCACCATCTCACTCCTCTCAGCTGCCCGGTATCGAAAACCTGTTCAATTTAACTCTGAACTATCGCCAGGATGCTGATATCGAAGTGCCTTATGGGTCGATCGTGACGGCCCAAGGGGACGAGGATTTCGTGCCTCCGAGCAAAAGCAAATTGATCTGCTGGATTGTCAGCAACTGGAACCCGGATCATGTGCGAGTGAAGTACTACAACGAGCTATACAAACACATTGAGGTTCGCGCTTACGGACAAGCCTTTGGGGAGTACATTGCGGATCAAGACTACTTTCCTACCATCGCCAGTTGTAAATTCTACTTGGCATTTGAGAACTCAATTCACAAAGACTACATCACAGAGAAACTGTATAACCCACTCTCTGTAGGGACGGTGCCTGTGGTTTTAGGCCCGCCAAGACAGAACTATGAGAACTTTGTCCAGGGGGATGCTTTTATCCATGTGGATGACTTCACCTCTCCCAAAGAGTTGGCTGACTATCTCCTGCTCTTGGACAAAAATGAGGAAATGTACCTCAGGTACTTTGAGTGGCGACGGCACTTTAAGGTGAAAAAGGCATACTTCTGGGCCGAACACACATGCCTCGCTTGTGATTATCTCAGAAGGCACAAAGAGTACAAGGCATTCAATAACCTCGATAAATGGTATTGGGGTGGAACACCTTGAAGGCCCAAGAAATTGTTGTTTTGCTGTTGGAGGCATTGCTTGAAAAATATCTTTAGTCATGGACAATGCTTCAACATGTTTTTCTCAGTGGTTACAGGGGCCCAAATTAGCCATTCCCTTTTTTTATTTTGTTACCAGCCAGATTTGCTCAGCCTTACTTTTGTCTATTGCATTTTCATTCAATCATGTATTTATGTTGTAGTCATTTGCAATGCATTTAATATTTGTTTTATAAAATAACACTTTTATATTTAATCTCTGAACGTGACCACATTTGCTGCTATGTGTTTTTTTATGATGTACTGTAACTTGGGAATCAAGCTGACATGCCACATCTTTCATCTGGCAGTATACACAATATTGTGGTGTTGAAATTGTAGTTTTTGTAATTGTAACTAGTATTTTTTTTTCCTTTTTTTCTGTGGAATGTTCATGTTGAATTTGTTGTCCTCAGGGCACTATTGAAAATGAGTCACTGGTCTCAATGGGCTCCCAAGATTAAATGAAAGTTAAATAAATAAAAAATAAAAAATTCAGTAAGTAATTGAAGAAATAGTTGTTTCAATTAAAATATTTATGTACTATTTATTGAATTGCGACAGTGTATGATAAAATACCATCTAAAATTCGTGATACAGTCATCTATGCAGTGTTTACTGAACTTCAAATGTAAAAGTAGTTCAGTTTTGTTATCTACTGTATATTGTACATGTGTGTTTTTGAGAAATCACCCTCAATTTATTTTTGCAAGGTTGCATTTGCAAAACAAATGGATAGTCATCTTTGATCGTGTATGTACAGTAACACATTGTAGAAAGAAGGAAAGATAACAAAAAAATACTGACAAAGTGTGTCAGGGGAGAATAGTGAACTTATTATGCTAATAGTGGTTTCTTAGTGGGCATTATCACATTAAATGCATTGCAGTTCTTTAAAATGCCCCAAGCTCAGTTTTCATACCATGCTGTGTAAATGCTAATTTTGTCAACATTTTCTCCACTGAACAATGCATCTAAACAGCTCTCAGCATGATGGTTGAATCGGTAACACTTTATTTGAACTGTACATAATAAGAGTCATAATATAACAAACATTTCTGAAGTAGTTATAACAAGTGTTATGAGAACAGTTAATGCCACTTGCAATTTTCAGTTGTTGACACCTATCAAGACTACATAAATGTGTCATAACCATGAGAAATGTTGTGACAGTTTTTCCTAAAGGGTAACATTACCTTAATGAAGTAAACTATTCACAATTTCATTAGTTTAATATTGTCATAACATTATCCTACCAGCCACTAACCTTTCATTACATTTTTTCTATAATCTATGATATTGGCCTATTACACTTAGCGCCATTTAGCACTTTCATCAAGTCTAAGCACTTCACATTTCCAGTAAAAGCTCTCTGACCTCATCCACCTGCAATGTGTAACACCCATCTGGATCATGCACAGCAGCAGTGGAGAGATAAGACGTGAATGTGCCAATTGGAATTAGGGTATGATTAGGTGCTGGGATATAACGCGTATTAATGATCACTTTACTGTAACTGCAGATACCTTACATAATTATATCATAATTCACCAAAATAAACATAAGGAGTGTCATTTTATTAAATTTTTTACACTTCTGTTTATAACACAATGCCAGGTTACCTACACTACAGCTAACCATTTTAGCCTTGATGTGTAAGTGACAAACTTATGTTAATAATACCTGTCAGTATGTCATGTTTACGACAATATTATGATGCTGGTATGTTGTAGCTACAGTTCAAATACAGTGTAGGGACACTTTCTTTGAAGGTTGAATACATGAAGCATTCTTATCAGCACATATAAACTATTCATAACACACCCATGAAATCAGTAACATCAAAGACCTTAAGAATACATTCAATAAGCATACAGTAATATTATTTGTCATTAGTGACGTTTAAATGTGAAAATAAAAGTCCTATGAACCGACAGATTTTGGGCAGAACAAAAAAACAATTTATTCCCTTATGTTACTTTATTGGTTCTGAAATACTGTTTATTTTTGTACTATTTCCATTTTGTGTATCACTATGCATGTTGTGTTATCATTGATACTTTTAGGTTACTTTTAAATTAATTTCCAAAATGTATAGCCAGATAGATTCACACAATCTATAGATTGTATGAAAACTTGTCACAATGACCATCAAAGATATGAACCACAGAGTTAGACTGACCGGTCAACCGAATGGGCAATATAACTTCTGTAGACTACATTTAAATTGTATTTTATTTTATTTAACCTTTATTTAAATCAAACATAACTGTTGCTTACATGTTCTAAAAATACATCAGATATTTATAGTATCTGGCTATATGGTTGGAAAACACATGTAACATGCAATCAATGTTAATTAAGGTAATAATAATAAATGTTTGAGAAGGTGAATTTAAAAGTTAAGGACATTTCAGTGTTCCGAACTACCTCCATTCCTGACATTTTCGTATCTCTGTGTTCCTACTGTAGATGCTTTATGAATGAATACACTATGAAGAACTTTATAAATGTTACTTACACCTTCATGGATGTGTTATGAATTTGTATTATTATGTTGTTGTGAATGCTTTATGTATCAGTAACGAACTTCCCTGTGCTTGCCTAGCTGTGCCACTTCCACCTGCTCCAGCACACCCCGAGACCATAACCTTGGACCTCTGCCTCGCAAACACACGTGCTCGCCCTCTTGAAACACATTTAATTAGCTGCGCCACCAAAAAGGTACCAATGCAATGGTGCAGGTGGTGGTTTCAAGCTCGATTCAGTCCGTATAGCGGAGGAGCCGCGGTATAGAGCGATTGAAATTTAAAGGTAATTTTCCGATTGAGCTAACATATGCAGCAGCGTCTGTCGTGAATGCAGTCTCCGCAAACACGGGAACGTTGCATTTCAATTATAATCGCACTATACCGGGGATATTCTGCTATACAGATTGAATCAAAACCTTTGTTTAACCAATTCAATTTGGTTATATATGTAACCTTCAAAGAAAGTAACCTAAATAGTTGCTGTTGAGTCTTAACGCAAAACGTATGTAAGACTTTCAAAATATATTTTATGCAAGATTAGTTTGTACCTGGTGAAAATACTCAACTTTCAGGTTGTTTTCATTTTGTTGTATTTACTGTGAGTGGGACCATTAGTGTAAAGAGGATGATTATAAATATTTGTTATATAGACAATAAAAAAAACAATCAGTCTATGTGTATAAACTGAAAGGTTATTTTAATAAGGTGGTGTAAGGGACAAGGACACAACATAAAGCATGTCGCCCGTGTGCAGCGGGCAGCCGCCCTATAGCCTCTGACCACAGGACATCGGCTGTCATTTTCTTTCCAAACGATTCTTCATGTTGAAACGTCAACTTTCGTTGACACCCAGAAGATCTACTGCACACGACTGACGTTCGTAATGATGTGTCCCATCCTCAAAACTAGTACACTGACATGTAGACGAGCAGAATTCTGTAACTTTCTTTTTAAAAACACCCCACAGCTCTACCATTAATTAAATAACGTAGAAAGATTTTAGAACAACAGTCTTCAACAGTCTTGATTGAATGGCATTTTTTCTCCCACTGTTCCAGGCTGTGATTGGTTGATACTGCCCGGGACATAGCCTAGTTCCAAATACTGAATCAGCCCAGCGCCAGCGGTGCATTATAGCCTTCTGCCAGTCAAGGGAGAGCTGCACAGACCATAGCTAAGTCAATCAGTCTACCTACCGTAGATAATATTGTGGGCAGCTGTAATATCTAGGCTAACCTTGGTTGGACTGTATTTATACTCACACTAAATTAGCTAGCTACTAATGGACTAGCTAAGCTTTGATAACAAATTGCTAACACACATTTTCACCAGCTGCACAAAGTGAGTAGTGTCCTGTGAGTAGACCAACTCTGCTTTGACAACAACAGCTAGCTAGCTAGCTAGTTGATTAATTTGCTGAGGTAGGTAATAATACCTATATTGCTAGTCTAAAAAACAATAGCACATAGCCTATTAGGGTCAGCAAACCATAACATTTTTACAGCCACAGCCAAAGATTTCAGCTAATAAAAAGCTTGCCTTCAGCTCAGCCACTGGCATTGTCTTGCTTTGATCTTCTGGCTATGTCAACTAATCCTATTCTCAAATTATGAAATAAAATGCATTCAATCAAGACCGTCAAATGGCATTCTAAACACTTTTGAATAATGTGTATATATTTTTAATGTTTCAGTCTCGTTTTAACTTTCAAGTGTTGCCAGCTTTGAATAATGATTTGTGCTTCAAAGCAGCTTTATGAATGAGGGGTAAAGAAAAGAGACACTTATACCGGAGAGCCAGCGTTGAAGACAACAGTAATACTGTTTTGGAAAGGCCGTTTTTCTTCAAGTGAGGCAATTATACAAAAGAGAATGCAGACAGTTTTTCTTTTATCCTGTTGACATGACCTAATTTCAACCCTCCTGTTGACATTTTGCAGCGATATATCTTTTATTCACACATAAATGTATGACTCATTGGCTGTCTCAAATGGAGCTATTGTGAGTTCATGAACTGTCCCAGAATATGACTATGAAACTTCCAGGTATGGTTTCATATTGTACAGTTTCACTTCATGTATGAAACAGAGGTTTCTTGTTAAGTGTGATCTGTTGCAACAGGTTTGTTCTCTTGTTGTCTGAACTTTCTTTGTTCTTTGCACAAACATGTCAATTCTTTTTTTCTGTGAGTAAGTACATTAGGAGAGTGGCTTAGGATGTGTTTTTTATTCGAGTTGGTGCAAAGTTGGTGTCCATGGACATTATCTCGGCATGAAGTGCATTCTTCATGTTTTGCTGAATCTTAATTGGGCAATGACGTTTCTGCCAGTTTACTGAAAGAGATGTTGAATCGATCATTGTTAGGTTTTTGCCAAATCATTGTATTTTGCCAATGTGTATAACTGTAGATGTCTGGTATTGTCAAGAAAATAAAGACATTTAAAAAAGAGCATACGTTTTAGGGTTAGTATACATACATATCCATATAGATTGGAAGACACAATGTCCCTATTTACTAAGTTTAATCTTCATACGGTTTCACTAAGAAACATAAGGCTCTATTCAATCTGTATCTTTGAAGCTAGTTCCGACGGACATTTTCGCTTATAAATTGATCTGTGGGTACCCTAGATCGAAATGGCTTGCATTGAGCGATAGCCCTGGTTCACACGGACACAGTAGTACTGTAATTTGTCTGAGCCTCTGTGACATAGGATGTGAAATCTGAAACCACTTCAAGCTGGGGATGTCCCTTCTACTATTTAATTCAGTCTTCCGACTGTCCATCAACTCCTGGCTGAACCCTAAGTTACAGCCTGGGACAAAGCACATGCCTGCAATTGTTACATCAGAGCGCAACAGTAGATAGTTGTTTCAAACAAAAAAACATGTCCTGTTTGTCATAGATGGACAATATTAATATGATATGAAAAACTAGTTCCTAACAAGTTCAGGGAGCCAAGCTAGAGCTCTGTGCGACGTTTACAGCGATGGGGGCAGACGTTTTGGTCAAGAGAGGCCTTTAGAAAATTAGCACATTTTCTCTAGCACTAAACATACAAATATGTATTTTACAGTTATAAGGAAGGTGAAATGTTATAGTTAGTTGTTTTATAATTTGATTATGTTATATGTAGCTATTTAAATTATTATCCAAAATTATTCCAACCAATACAATGTGATATACAGCACCAGTCAAACGTTTGGACACACCTACCCCATTCAAGTTTTTTTATTTTTATTTTAAAACTATTTTCTACATTGTAGAATAATAGTGAAGATATACATACTATGAAATAACACATATGGAATGATGTAGTAACCAAAAAAGTGTAAACAAATCAAAATATATATATTTTTCAAAGTAGCCACCCTTTGCACCCTCTTGGCATTCTCTTAACCAGCTTAATGAGGTAGGTCACCTGGAATGCATTTCAATTAACAGATGTGCCTTGTTAAAAGTACATTTTTGGAATTTCTTCCCTTCTTAATGCATTTGAGCCAATCAGTTGTGTTGTGACAAGATACACAAGATACCCCTATTCGGTAAAAGACCAAGTCTATATTATGGCAAGAACAACTCAAATAAGCAAAGAGAAACGAAAGTCCATCATTACTTTAAGACATCAAGGTCAGTCAATACGGAATATTTAAAGAAGTTTGAAAGTTTCTTCAAGTGCAGTATAAAAACCATAAAGCGCTATTATGAAACTGGCTCTCATGAGGACTGCCACAGGAAAGGAAGACCCAGAGTTACTTTAGAGTTCATTAGAGTTACCAGCCTCAGAAATCGGCAATTAACTGCACCTCAGATTGCACCTCACAGAGTTCAAATAACATACACATCTCAACATCAACTGTTAAGAGGAAACTGCATGAATCAGGCCTTCATGGTCGAATTGCAGCAAAGAAACCACTACTAAAGGACACCAATGAGAAAAAGAGACTTCCTTGGGCCAAGAAACATGAGCAATGGACATTAGACCAGTGGAAATTTGTCCTTTGGTCCAAATTTGAGATTTTTGGTTCCAACCGCTGTGTCTTTGTGAGATGCAGAGTAGGTGAACGGATGTTCTCCGCATGTGTGGTTCCCAACGTGAAGCACGTAGGAGGAGGTGTGATGGTGTGGGGGTGCTTTTCTGGTGAGACTCTGTGATTTATTTAGAATTCAAGGCACACTTAACCAGCATGGCTACCACAGCATTCTGCAGCGATACGCCATCCCATCTGGTTTACGCTTAGTGGGACTATCATTAGTTTTTCAACAGGACAATGGCCCAACACACCTCCAGGCTGTGTAAGGGCTATTTGACCAAGAAGGAGAGTGATGGACTGCTGCATCAGTTGAACTGGCCTCCACAATCACCTGACCTCAACCCAACTGAGATGGTTTGGGATGGGTAAGAGTGAAGGAAAAGCAGCCAACAAGTGCTCAGCATATGTGGGAACTCCTTCAAGACTATTGGAAAAGCATTCCAATGTGAAGATGGTTGAGAGAATGCCAAGAGTGTGCAAAGCTGTCATCATGAAGTATATTTAGATTTGTTTTGACTAATTCTTATTTAGAATAACGGCCTACCCCGGACGTTGCTGGGCCAATTGTGCGCAGCCCTGTGGGACTCCCAATCACTGCCAGATGTGATGCAGCCTGGATTCAAACCAGGGACTGTAGTGATGTATCTTGCACTGAGATGCAGTACCTTAGACTGCTGCGCCACTCAGGAGCTAATGCTAACTGTTAAGGCTAACTGCCTTAATTTTTCCAGGAAGAGTAACTGCTACCTTGGCACCAGCTAATGGGGATCCATAATAAATACAAATTCAAACAGTGGACTAATGAAGAAAATACTAAAATACAATGAGTGTATGAAACATTAAGAACACCTGCTCTTTCCATGACGTATAGACTAACCAGGTGAATCCGGTGAAAGCTATGATCTCATATTGATGGTAAATCAGGGTTTTTAAGTATTGAGACAATTGAGACATGGATTGTGTATGTGTGACATTCAGAGGGTGAATGGGCAAGGCAAATATTTAAGTGCCTTTGAACGGAGTATGGTAGTAGGTGCCAGGCGCAACGGTTTGTGTCAAGAACTGCAACGCTGCTGGGTTTTTCAGGCTCAAAAGCTTCCCGTGTGTATCAAGAATAGTCTACCACCCAAAGGAAATCCAGCCATCTTGACACAACTGTGGCAAACATTGGAGTCAACATGGGCCAGCATCCCAGTGGAATGCTTTCGACACCTTGTAGAGTCCATGCCCTGACAAATTGAGACTGTTCTGAGGGCAAAAGGGGTGTGCAACACAATATTAGGAAGGTGTTCTTAATGTTTTGTACACTCAATGTATGTTTTTGTTGAGTAAAATATCCCTTTAATGTGAAATATTAGGTGTTCGACTGCATTTAGACTTTTTTGTAATTGTCTCTTGTCAAATTTGAACAGCGGCTGCTCCAGCTGTAATCTCAATTTCTGCATGCAGTAAATTGTGCCATCATGATCCACACTGGTATAAATAGCGGGCTACATGCACTGATACATGATTGATGAGAGCAAGGGCCCAGTGTTATGATGGTAACACCTCAATCCTCTGACTGTTGTTAGTTACCCGAAATCCTCACTAGCACTTTGGCATTCACAGTCATCCCTTCTGACATGCAGAGTTGACACAGATTAATCCATTGCCTCAGTTGGGCACTGCGGGCCAAAGCCTAACTTGAGATAAGTATGCTCAATGTCAATGTGAGATTTGCATGAATCTTAAGTATGAAATACTGTAGTGTTCTCATTAATTATTATGTGAAATTCTGAATAGAACCATAACCCAGAATAATAGACAATTGAATTTCAGTATTTCATCTGATTGTTCAGTCATTTTTGTCCAAGTTCGCAGACTTGGGAGTGGATTCTATCAGATTCGCGCTAGCGGTTGTTTTGGCAGTGTCGGAGGTGGAACTGCATTTGAACGGTCAAATCCACAAGCGGTTCCTTGCGTTAGCTTATGGCGGACACTGCCATTGGATGCAACGAAACAACACAACTTCAGACTCTGACAAATCCCATGCAGCCGCGTAACAATTTCAAACACTCAAATGCGTGATGTTCTATTGTCTACACCTCAATTAGACTAATAAACTATAAATCCACCCATCCAAATTGTGGTTCATTAGATTCGTAACTGGCTTGACTGGCGTATGACTCCTACAGATGTGCTTCCTTTGTTAGAAGGAAAGGTTGAGTCCAAACTATTCCATGTGGTGCATGGTAGGAGAATGGTGTGTGAGTGTGTGTGTGGTCTCTGAAATAGAGAGAGTACACAAAAAGTAATATACAAAAGCAAGTAGGCAGCAGCCAAATAAATAGCATTAACAGCCACAACTTATTGCATATAAAATACAACATCACTTGTAAGCTATAGTAAGGCGAGAGTACATAAAATGGCCACTAGGTACAACACCATAAAGAAGCATACCGATTATGAACAGTAAGGTAACATGAGGGTGTCGCCATTTTAGCTATTAAACCTCTAAAAGTCTAAACCGATTGGGGAGGGGTTCTACTAAGCTAACATATGGAATTGTTTTGAGATGGCCATACCATAGATAATTTAGATGTTTTGATGTAGAATAGTAGTAAAGGCCAAATTCAATATTTTATCAAATCATTTTAAAATACTTTTTGGGGATACCTAAAGATGTCCTAACACATCTTTAGGTATCCCCAAAAAGTATTTTAAAATGATTTGATAAAATTTTGAATTTGGCCTTTACTACTATAGCCCATGGAAACACATTGAATAACACATTCATAAATGGCAAAAAATACAGTCAAAACTGTATCATATGGAATAAGGTTTTGAAGTGTCTGTCCTATCTCTAGGAGACATTACTGTGGTTTGTAGGCCAAACCGTTCGGACGCTACCAACGTGTTTGTGATAAGACCAATTTTTGGGATGTTTCATGGTCTGACAAATAACACTGTAGTTTGGCCGCCTTCCACCGCAGATGTGGAAGGCCGACATACTGTAGGTAGATTGTAGACATACTGTATGTAGGTGGATTGAGATGCAGAACATGCACATTTTATATTTTTTTGCATGGTCTGATATCTCTATCTTAAACTGGTGGATTTACATGGAGATTTTTTTATTATGTTACTTAGATTGTAACCTTGTTAGGGTGCGTCAGTAGACTATTAAGGATTAATAACCAATAAAGTGCAGATTAGTGGCATAAAGCACTGTAATTACATACAAATAAAGGCACAGAATAATACAGCTGTAATTACCTAATACCCTAACAAGGTTACATACAGAAATATAATACAAAAACAACAGGAATTACTCAAATGTTCACATGTTAATATGAACCACAGGAGGTAGAAATGTTGATAATACAGGCTAATATTTCAATATAGGAATTAACCAAGGCAGAAATATGCATATATTCACGGAGTTATACAGCTAGTTTAGCATGACAGGACGTAGCAAGAATCAGGCTAATAGGTTGTTGTCAATAAAACGTCAAAATACAATGCAGAGCATTCAATTTGGCTTCTGGGGGGGCAAGGGGACCCCAGCTCCGCTAAAACCATTGACAGTTAACTATGTGCCATAGTTCTGACTATGGTCTTCAAGAGGTGATGATATTTGACTCTACTTTGTGGAAGACGGAATTCACCTGGGTGAAAATGGCTCCCAGCTGTTGTCATCAAACATGGGAAAGGTTCTTGGTCAACTAAATTGATGTGAGGACAACATTAGCGTTACATGTAAGTCAGTTTTTACCATCTCCTCTTTGGTCACTGTAAGAGTTCCGCATGTTGTATCTGAAAGTGGTGACATGCCTAATGGTGCTAACTGGAGAAATGTAATTGCTATTCCTACTTTGTTCTCTGTTCCTAGTAGGTATAATCCAATCTTTGAATCTCCTGTTGTTCTGAAATCTCAAAATAATTGGACTTGTATTGAAACTCTGTGTGATTTTAAATGCAGAAAAGGTTTTAAATGTTTACATCTTAACATTCGTAGTTTATTACCTAAAATGGATCATGTCAAGATCTGGGCCTCTCAGGCACCCTGATATTTTTATTTGATCTGAAACCTGGTTAACTGATAAACCCTGGACTTTGATGTTGCTATGGATGGTTACAATGTGTTTAGGGCTAATAGGAAAGGCAAAGGTGATTGTGTTGCTATTTACACAAATAATCTTATTTCTGTTTCTCTGCTAAAGGATACCTCCAGTCCTAAGCAATTGTAATTTTTGGCTTTAAGTCTTCAGTTAAGTCTTCAAAAATAAAAGTTATAGGAATCTATCGTCACCCTCTGCCAAGAAGTGTGTACTAATCGAACTCACTGATTTAATTGCCATTTTACTTCCCCAGAGGTGTTGATTGCTGGAGATTTTAATCTTGTACGGGGAACGCAGGATGCTGACTGTTTAAAGGATTTTTGTGCTAATCAAAATTTGACCCAGCTGATTACAAAGCCTAACCGTCCAAACCTAAAGGACCCTACCAAATCGACTTTGATTGACCTCGTTTTTACAAATAACCCAAAGAAATATGCTGGGATTGGGGTATTTGCTTTGGATATTAGTGACCACTGTCCCATTGTATGTGTCAGGGATATACGGATGCCTCGATCCAAACCTCGTTTTATCAACCTGAGGATTTTTAAACATTTAAATGAACAGGCCTTTTTTAGTGACCTTTATTTTGATTAATTTTATTGTATTACATCTATACCTGTCCCAGAGTTGGCTCTGAACCACTTCTCAAATGTTTTCAATTGTATTGTAGATTAACATGCTCCATTTAAAAATTAAATATAGGTATTGCCCTTGGTTCAGTCCAGAGCTATCTGAAGTCCTATGGCTAGCCATGCTTCCCACCTGGCTACCCCATCCCCAGCCAACAGCTCTGTACCCCCCGCAGCAACTGGTCCAAGCCTCCCCCGCTTCTCCTTCACCCAAATCCAGACAGCTGATGTTCTGAAAGAGCTGAAAAATCTGGATCCCTACAAATCAGCTGTGCTAGACAATCTGGACCCTCTCTTCCTAAACTTATCCTCCGCAATTGTTGCAACCCCTATTACTAGTTTGTTCAACCTCTCTTTCGTATTGTCTGAGATTCCTAAAGACTGGAAAGCAGCCGCAGTCACCCCCCTCTTCAAAGGGCGAAACACCCTAGACCCAAACTGTTACAGAGCTATATCCATCCTGCCTTTCTAATGTCTTCGAAAGCCAAGTGAACAAACAGATCACCAACCATTTTGAATCACACCGTACTTTCTCCGCAATGCAATCTGGTTTCCGAGCTGGTCACGTGTGCATCTCAGACACGCTCAAGGTCCTAAACGATATCATAACCGGAGGGCTTATCATAATAGGAGGGCCTGTTGTCCGGACCTCTGGCAGTCTCTATGGGGGTACCACAGGGTTCTGTATATATCAATCATGTCGCTCTTGCTGCGGGTGATTCTTTGATCCACCTCTACGCAGATGACACCATTCTGTATACATCTGTCCCTTCTTTGAACACTGTGTTAACAAACCTCCAAACGAGCTTCAACGCCATACAACACTCCTTCCGTGGCCTCCAACTGCTATTAAATGCTAGTAAAACGAAATGCATGTTCTTCAACCGATTGCTGCCCGCACCCACACACCCGACTAGCATCACTACTCTGGACGGTTCTGAATTAGAATATGTGGACAACTATAAATATTTAGGTGTCTGGCTAGACTGTAAACTCTCCTTCCAGACTCACATTAAGCATCTCCAATTCAAAGTTAAATCTAGAATCGGCTTCCTATTTCGCAACAAAGCATCCTTCACTCATGCTGCCGAACATCCCCTCGTAAAACTGACCATCCTACCGATCCTTGACTTCAGCGATGTCATTTACAAAATAGCCTCCAACACTCTACACAGCAAATTGGATGCAGTCTATCACAGTGCCATCAGTTTTGTCACCAAAGCCCCATATACTACCCACCACTGCGACCAGTATGCTTTCGTTGGCTGGTCCTCGCTACATATTCGTCGCCAAACCCACTGGCTCCAGGTCATCTATAAGTATTTGCCAGGTAAAGCTCTGCTTTATCTCAGCTCACTGATCACCATAGCAGCACCCACCCTTAGCACGCGCTCCAGCAAGTATATTTCACTGGTCATCCCCAAAGCCAACACCTTCTTTGGCCGCCTTTCCTTCCAGTTCTCTGCTTCCAATGACTGGAACGAATTGCTAAAATCATTGAAGTTGGAGACATATCTTCCTCACTAACTTTAAGTGTCAGCTGTCAGAGCAGCTTACCGATTGCCGCTGCTGTACACAGCCCATCTGTAAGTAGCTCATCCAACCAACCAACTACCTACATCGTCCCCATATTTGTTTTTGTTTTTCTGCTCGTTTGCACACCAGTATTTCTACTTGCACATCCTCATCTGCACATATATCACTCCAGTGTTAATTGCTAAATTGTAATTACTTCGCCACTATTGGCCTATTTTTTGCCTTACCTCCTTACTTCATTTGCACACACTGTATACAGATTTTTCTATTGTGTTATTGACTGTACTATTGTTTATCCCATGTGTAACTCTGTGTTGTTTTTGTCGCACTGCTTTCCTTTATCTTGGCCAGGTCACAGTTGTAAATGAGAACATGTTCTAGACTGGCCTACCTGGTTAAATAAAGGTGTAATAAAGAAATAAAAAATAAAAATACACAACAGAGATGCTGCCTGGGCCAAAACTAGATTTACAGACTCTGCCCCGACTGGCAGTCTTTCAGGCGATTGAGAAATCTGTGTGTAAAACTAGTTAAAAAGCTAAATCTGATTATTATGTTAATATACTACATTTTGGAAAGCTATTATGTTACTGAAGGGCTGTCTCCTCTTCTCTCCTCCAATAAATTCATTTCGATTCTGGCCCTATTACTGACAAAATGTATATCATTAATGCATTTAATCACCATTTTATCTCTGCGGGCTATATATTTGAATGTATTTCAAAGCCAGCTCTTGAATAAAGTAGTTTGGATGTTGATGGTGAAAATCTATTGAATACTAATGAAAATGCTGGTAAGGAGTTTTCTTTTCGGAAATTCACTGATAAAGAAGTCCTGGATGCTTTGCTAACATTAGACACACAAATCCACACGGGCTGATAATTTGGAGCCTGGTCTGCTTAAGTGTGCAGCTCCCTTTATTGCTGGCTCAGTAGCCCACATTTTTTTATTTAACATTGTTATCAGGAAGTATAGGGCGGTTAGGGTTTGGCCGGGGTAGGACGTCATTGAAAATCAGAATTTGTTCTTAACTGACTTACCTAGTTAAATAAAGGTTAAATAAAAATAAATAAAAGATAACTATTCCAACGGCATGGAAATCCACATATGTGCTGCCACTCCATAAGGGTTGAGATACAGATGAACAACTATCGCCCCCATTTCAAGACTAACTTGTTTAGCTAAGATTCTTAAATCCTTGGTTACAACTTTGTTCATTTTTTATTGTATTTTTAAAATAAACCAATCAGGGTTCAGGCCTGGGCATAGTACTACCACAGCAACCACAGTAGTTGTTAATTATGTTGTCAATGCCTTGGATGCTAAAAAGAGCTGTGCTGCCTTGTTTATTGCCCTGTCAAAGGCGTTCAACAGTGTTGATCATTCTGTTTTGCTGAAGAAGTTATCAAGAATAGGCCTAGGATATAAAGCCTATTTATATTTTCAGAATTATCTTAGCAACAGAACTTGACAAATGGGCTTAAATCTGAATTTCTTGAGATTGAAAAAGGTATACCTCAGGGTTCGATTTTGGGTCCATTACTATTCCCCTTGTATTTTAATGACACTGTTAGTACTTGTAACATTCATCTCTATGCAGATGACACCGTTTTGTATTCCTGTGCCACCTCAGTGCAGCAAGGCATTTGTGAACTACAGCAGGATTTTGATTCAATTCAGAAATCACTTACAAATCTTAAATTAGTGTTAAATAGAAGTAAAACCCAGCTCCTACTGTTCTCTAGGTCATGAAATGTTGACCCTGAGGACCTGCATATTTGCGCTACAAATGGAGCCCAAATTGAGCTTGTTTCTCAGTATAAGTACCTGGGTGTCTGGGTTGATGACAAGTTGTCCTTCATAAAAGGACAAAAATCTGACTAAGAAGCTAAGATCCAAGATATTTAAAAAAATAAATAAATCATGCCTCAGTATTGAAAATAGGACAAAGATTGTTCTACAATGCTTCTCCCTGTATAGGATGTTGGTGATATTGTTTACATGCATGCATTAACTTCTGTTTTGAAGCCATTGGACGCAGTCTACCATTCTGCAATACATTTTATCACAGGGGACAATTTTAGGACTCATTAATGTAGTGTGTGTGGGATGGACCTCTCAGTCTGTAAAAAGAGAGCTGCATTCTCTTTTATTTATTTGCAAATCAATCTGAAATATCTAACTTCATTAATTAAGTTAAGAATCATAAGTTACCAAACCCGTTATCAGGAATGGATAACACTGGAGATCCCTTCAGTCTCCACAGATTTGGGAAAATCTGCATTTAGTTTTTTTTACGCCTAATTTGTGGAACATTCTGCAGTTAGATTTGCTGGTACCACTCAGGCAGTTTATATTATTGATTGAGGACCTCTATGTAGTTGAATGTGATTGCTTTTATTAAATATGTTTATTTTGTTATTGTGTGCTTAATTATATTGTTTTATACACATATACAGTACCGTTCAAAAGTTTGGGGTCACTTAGAAATGTCCTTGTTTTTGAAAGAAAAGCAACTTTTGTCAATTAAAATAACATCAAATTGATCAGAAATACAGTGTAGACATTGTTAATGTTGTAAATGACTATTGTAGCTGGAAATGGTATAGGCGTACATAGGCGTACAGAGGCCCATTATCAGCAACCATCACTCCTGTGTTCCAATGGCACGTTGTGTTAGCTAATCCAAGTTTATAATTTTAAAAGGCTAATTGATCATTAGAAAACCCTTTTGCAATTATGTTAGCACAGATGAAAACTGTTTTTTGATTAAAGTAGCAATAAAACTGGCCTTCTTTAGACTAGTTGAGTATCTGGAGCATTACCATTTGTGGGTTCGATTACAGGCTCAAAATGGCCAGAAACAAATACCTTTCTTCTGAAACTCATCAGTCTATTCTTGCTCTTTGAAATGAAGGCTATTCCATGCGAGAAATTGCCAAGAAACTGAAGATCTCGTACAACACTGTGTACTACTCTCTTAACAGAACAGCTCAAACTGGCTCTAACCAGAATAGAAAGAGGAGTACTATTTAAAGAAATTGCCAGTTAAGGACTTGTGAGGCCTCTTAAATTCACACAGGACACCGGATAAGACAGGAGAAGTACTCCAGATATAACAGACTAACCCTAGCGCCCTGACACATAAACTACAGGGGCGGCAGGGTAGCCTAGTGGTTAGAGCGTTGGACTAGTAACCGGAAGGTTGCGAGTTCAAACCCCCGAGCTGACAAGGTACAAATCTGTCGTTCTGCCCCTGAACAGGCAGTTAACCCACTGTTCCCAGGCCGTCATTGAAAATAAGAATTTGTTCTTAACTGACTTGCCTGGTTAAATAAAGGTAAAATAAAAAAAAATAAAATAAAAAATATTGCAGCATAAATACTGGAGGCTGAGACAGGATGGGTCCGGAGACACTGTTACCTCGTCCGACGATGCCCCCGGACAGGGCCAACCAGGCAGGATATAACCCCACCCACTTTTCCAAGCACAGCACTCACACCACAAAATAGATATCTTCAACCACCAACTTACTACCCTGAGACAAGGCTGAGTATAGCCCACGAAGATCTCCCCCACGGCACAAACCCGAGGGAGGCGCCAACCCGGACAGGAAGATCACATCAGTGACTCAACCCACTCAAGTGACGCACCCCTCCTAGGGACGTCATAGAAGGGCACCAGTAAGCAAGCCAGTGACTCAGCCGCCATAATGGGGCTAGAGGCAGAGAATCCCATTTGAGAGAGGGGAACCGGCCAGGCAGCGACAGCAAGGGTGGTTCGTCGCTCCAGTCACCTTCACACCCCTGGGCCAGACTACACTCAATCAACCTACTGAAGAGATGAGTCTTCAATAAGACTTAAAGGTCGAGACCGAGTCTGCATCTCTCACATGGATAAAACAACAAAATGTATGCCAACGTTTGATATGATTGAATCGATGCCTTGACTAAATAAGCCTACACTGCACTCAGTGCGGTACTAGTTTACTAAAATAGGTGACATATTTCAGATTTTTTTTGTTTCAGTTCTCCTGATGGCCCCCATCCCACAGCCAATTCACCAATAGTATACTGTTGTCCAACTAAAATTCCTGTCATTCTTACCACTACTGGTCCAACAATTTTGGGATGTTTTTATTTTCCTTAGAAAATTGAGCTTGTGTATTTGTGTAGAATTGTTTTAGTATCCAAAGTGATTTTGCAGAAAGCCATGCAGTAAAGTTATCCTTTTGGAAAAATATTTTTGCAATCCACACAGCAGGAGACAACGTGGAGGAAAGAGTTCTAGTGGGCAGTTGGTCTTTTGGGGTTCTCCAGCTGCCTGAAGCTTGCATAACATTTCAGCCTTCTCCAGAAAGGTAAGATTGCCTTCTATTTTCAACCATTTGCCTAGACTATGGTCTTTTCAGTTTGAACAGTATGTCGATTTTATTTTCATAGATCAAGAAATTGTTGATCGATGTTATGCTTTCAAACCTGTCAGATGCATGCTGTATAATTGTCATATGAATGCATTACTGTAATTCTGCCACCTTTGTTACTCTACTCTCGTTGTCAAGCTATTTCTCTAACAGATCATTTAAACAGTAGACGTTTGCTCTCCTCAATGTGTTATAGGTTTTAGCTCCTCCTTAGCAGAAGAGTTCATATGCCTGGCTTGTTGACAGGCCTTGTCACACTCCTATGATGACTAACTTGGCAAGAGTGGGAGGGAACTGATTTCACAGGCACTCACAGACCATCCCTGAAGGGGTGTAATGTTTTGCTAGATCACACTTTGCAATTGTGCCTCCTTGTCCCCTGCCTACCCCCTTTGAGGCTATCCTGTTTAGGCAGAGTACTTTGCTAAGAGCCTCGCCCTTGGGTATCCATGGCAGAGAAAGCTTATCGCCTGGCTCTGAGGAACAGGTTTGTGTGAGGCCTCTCATTAACCACTAGAACAAGCCCCATCTCAACCCAATGGATCCACTTATCCTGTCATCACCATGCCAGGCAACTGACAGTCTCATTTCATGGAAGTGTTGTGCCGCAAAAGGAAACATCGCTCCCCCTCCCCAACAAGTAACCGCCTCAATGGACCCAACAAAGTAAAGTCATCTAATTTTCTTGAAGCCTCTTTGTTGAGAATGCTCACGGACACCTTGCTATAATGAGTGAACGCATTAGAGACACTTGAGACAAGGTCTGATAAGGCAAGGGTTAAATATGACATCAGTTGGTGGGTGTCCATAGGTTAATGTCAGAAGATTAAGCAGTCAAAATAATGTGCAAGATCAGTAAGATTTTGCCTAACACAGCTTATGCAATTGATTATGTTAAAATGTTAATCACGTGGCCTAGGGTGGTGTAGCGGTCTAAGCCACTGTCTCCAGAACACATATGCTGCTGTAGCATGGGTTCCAATCCATCCCACTGCTATTTCAGCACACATTACTCTATCCAATAAATAGGAAATATGCTATCGCCCTATTAGACACATCCTCTTCTAAACTGTTAGGGTTTGAATCAGTGATGCCGTAAAGACATGCAGAAAACACATACAGTACACACACACACTATATGCAATAACTATAATCCAAGCTTTAGTGTCTAGCAGACAGTGCTCAACGGTGCCAAGCAACCCTCAATGTGTTAATGTATGCTTACACGGAAGTGCTCTTTATGTATTTGGGGGTAGATCAGTTTTAATATTGCAGATAGATTGTGAATTCCATCAGTGCAATTGTCTGCATCATTTCCAATCTCCCATAAACAGATGAAGTCAGAAGTTTACCTTAGCCAAATACATTTAAACTCAGTTTTTCACAATTCCTGACATTTAATCCGAGTAAAAATTCCCTGTTTTGGGTAAGTTAGGATCACCACTTTATTTTAATAATGTGAAATGTCAGAACAATAGCAGAGAGAATGATTTATTTCTGCTTTTATTTCTTTCATCACATTCCCAGTGGATCAGAAGTTTACATACACTCAATTAGTATTTGGTAACATTGCCCTTACATTGTTTAACTTGGGTCAAACGTTTCGGGTAGCCTTCCACCAGCTTCCCACAATAAGTTGGGTGAATTTTGGCCCATTCCTCCTGACAGAGCTGGTGTAACTAAGTCAGGTGTGTAAGGCCTCCTTGCTCGCACAGGCTTTTTCAGTTCTGCCCACAAATTTTCCATAGGATTGAGGTCAGGGCTTTGTGATGGCCACTCCAATACCTTGACTTTGTTGTCCTTTGTATGCTTGGGGTCATTGGCCAAAGGGAAGACCCATTTGCAACCAAGCTTTATCTTCCTGACAGATGCCTTGAGATGCTGCTTCAATATATCCACATCATTTTTCCTCCTCATGATGCCATCTATTTTGTGAAGTGCACCAGTTCCTCCTGCAGCAATGCACCCCCACAACATGATGCTGCCACCCCCATGCTTCAAGGTTGGGATGGTGTTCTTTGGGCTTGCAAGCCTCCCCCTTTTTCCTCCAATCATAACAATGGTCATTATGGCCAAACAGCTCTATTTTTGTTTCATCAGACCAGTGGACATTTCTCCAAAAAGTATGATCTTTGTCCCCATGTGCAGTTGCAAACTGTAGTCTGGCTTTTTAAGGCGTTTTTGGAGCAGTGGCTTCTTCCTTGCTGAGTGGCCTTTCAGGTTATGTTGATATAGGACTAATTTTACTGTGGAAAAAGATACTTGTGTACCTGTTTCCTCCAGCATGTTCACAAGGTCCTTAGCTGATGTTCTGGGATTGATTTGCACTTTTCGCACCGAAGCACGTTCATCTCTAGGAGACAGAACGCTTCTCCTTCCTGAGCGGTATGACGGCTGCGTGGTCCCATGGTGTTTATACTTGCGTACTATTGTTTGTACAGATGAATGTGGTACCTTCAGGCGTTTGGAAATTGCTCCCAATGATGAACCAGACTTGTGGATGTCTACAATTGTTTTTCTGAATTCTTGGCTGATTTCTTTTGATTTTTCCATAACGTCGAGCAAAGAGGCACTGAGTGTGAAGGTAGGCCTTGAAATACATTCACAGGTACACCTCCAATTGACTCAAATGAAGTCAATTAGCCTATCAGAAGCTTCTAAAGCCATTACATAATTTTCTGGAATTTTCCAAGCTGTTTAAAGGCTAATTCAACTTAGTGTATGTATTCTTCTGACCCACTGGAATTGTGATACAGTGAGTTATAAGTGAAATAATCTGTCTGTAAACAATTGTTGGAAAAATTACTTGTGTCATGCACAAAGTATATGTCCTGACCGATTTGCCAAAACTATAGTTTGTTAACAAGGAGTTTGTGGAGTGGTTGAAAAATGAGTTTTATTGACTCCAACGTAAGTGTATGTAAACTTCCGATTTCAGCTGTACAGTATATATATTTTATTTTTCCTTCATTATTTTCCCCTAACCCTACCACCCATCCCCTAATTGGTGTAAACTAATGG
Source organism: Oncorhynchus mykiss (assembly GCF_057628025.1). Lineage (NCBI taxonomy): Eukaryota > Metazoa > Chordata > Actinopteri > Salmoniformes > Salmonidae > Oncorhynchus > Oncorhynchus mykiss. Next base: position 1,257,711 of record NC_143047.1, on the reverse strand, counting down.
ACAACAACACTTAGGCTTCTACTTCCAGCTTATACGTACTCCAGTGCATTCGGAAAGTATTCAGACCCCTTGACTTTTTCCAAATTTTGTTAAGTTACAGCCTTATTTTAAAATGTACTAAATGTTTTTTTCCTCACACAATAATAATCTGCACACAATACCCCACAAACAGGTTTAAAAAACTGAAATATTACATCTACATAAGTATTCAGACCCTTTACTCAGTACTTTGTTGATGCACCTTTGGCAGCGATTACAACTTCAAGTGTTCTTGGGTATGACACTACAAGCTTGGCACACCTGTATTTGGGGAGTTTCTCCCATTCTTCTCCACAGATCCTCTCAAGCTCTGTCAGATTGGATGGGGAGCGTTGCTGCCCAGCTATTTTCAGGTCTCTCCAGAGATGTTCAAACGGGTTCAAGTCTGGGCTCCGGCTGGGCCACTTAAGGACATTCAGAGACTTCTTCCAAAGCCACTCCTGCATTGTCTTGGCTGTGTGCTTAGGGTCATTGTCCTGTTGGAGGTGAACCTTTGCCAAAGTCTGGAGCCTGTTTTCATCAAGGATCACCTCCCTGACCAAGGCCCTTCTACACCGTTTGCTCAGTTTAGCTGGGCGGCCGGGTCTAGGAAGAGTCTTGGTGGTTACTAACTTCTTCCATTTAAGAATGATGGAGTCAACTGTGTTCTTGGGGACCTTCGATGCTGAAGACAATTTTTGGTACCCTTCCCCAGATCTGTGCCTCGACACAATCCTGTTTCAGAGCTCTACGGACAATTCCTTCGACATCATGCCTTGGTTTTTGCTCTGACATGTGGGACCTTATATAGAAAGGTGTGCCTTTCCAAATCATGTCCAATTAATTGAGTTTACCACAGGTGGACTCCAATCAAGTTGTAGAAACATCTCCAGGATGCACCTGAGCTCAATATCGAGTATCATAGCAAAGGGTCTGAATACTTATGTAAATAAGGTATTTCAGGTTTACATTTTTAAAAACTGTGCAATTTTTTTAAACAGTTTTTGCTTTGTCATTGTTATTAGGTATCGAGGTAAGACCCAGATGCAGACTGTTGAAGTAACAATGTTTATTGTAGCAACGGTGCAGGCAAAGACAGGTCAAGGCAGGCAGGGGTCGATAATCCAGAGTAAGAGCAAAGATACAGGACGGCCGGCAGGCTCAAGGTAGGCAGAGGTCGGTAGTCCAGAGGGGAGCAGAGGTACCGATCGGCATGCAGGCTCAGGGACAGGCAGAGTGGTCAGGCAGATGGGCTCAGAGTCAGGACAGGCAAGGTCAAAACCGGGAGGACAAGAAAAGAGAAACTGGGGGATTAGCAGGAGCTGAGGCACAAAACGCTGGTTGACTCTAACAGGTATAAATACACAAGGGATAATGGGGAAGATAGGCTACACCTGGAGGGGGGTGGAGACAATCACAAAGACAGTTGAGACAGATCAGGGTGTGACAATTATGGGGTATTATGTGTAGTTTGCAGAGGAAAATGTTTTAAATCCATTTTAGAATAAGGCTGTAATGTAACAAAATGTGGAAAAAGTCAAGGGTTCTGAATACTTTCCTAGGGCACTGTATATGCATTTTACGTAAACATTATATTTTACAATAGTTATCTTTTTTGTTTTTAGTCCTATTTTCAGCTCTACTCAACCCCTCCCTATCTCTGAACACCATCCAGTTTTGAATTCAATTTGACATATATTTTTCAACTGTGCTGTGATTTTTCACAAATGTTCTGAATCTTTCTATTCTCATAGATTTTACACATTCTAAATTTGTTTTGTTGGCATAAATATTATTGCTCAAGTAACTTTTTGAAAGCATTATTTGCAGAATTTGTTGCAGGTAAATGTTGTAATTCTTCAGCCATTCTGGAACCTGGGACCAAAAACAGGTTACATGGACAGTACCAAAACAAATTATCTAATGATTCTGTCTATTCGTAGAAAAATATGTAGAGCTGTGATGGTCGTATCCCTACAGTACCAAATCCTTCCAGGATTTTTCAACATTGTTTTGATGTCTATACTATTATTCTACATTGAAATAACACATATGGAATCATGTAGTAACCAAAAAAGTGTTAAACAATATATTTTATATTTGAGATTATTCAAAGTAGCCACCCTTTGCCTTAATGAAAGCTTTGCACACTCTTGGAATTATCTCAACCAGCTTCATGAGGTAGTAACCTGGAATGCATTTCAATTGTTAAAAGTTAATTTATGGAATTTCTTTCCTTCTTGATGCGTTTGAGCCAATCAGTTGTGTTGTGACAAGGTAGGGGTGGTTTACAGAAGATAGCCCTATTTGGTAAAGACCAAGTCCATATTATGGCCAGAACAGCTCAAATAATGAAAAGATAAACGACAGACCATCATTACTTTAAGACATGAAAGTCAGTCAAACCCAGAAAATGTCAATATCTTTGAAAGTTTCTTCAAGTGCGGTCGCAAAAAACACTAAGCACTATTATGAAACTGGCTATCATGGGGACCGACAGAGGAAAGGAAGATCCAGAGTTACCTCTGCTGCAGAGGATAAGTTCATTAGAGTTACCAGCCTCAGAAATTGTAGCCCAAATAAATGCTTTACAAAGTTCAGGTAACAAACACATTTCAACATCAACTATTCAGAGGAGACTGAGTGAATCAGACCTTCATGGTCAAATTACTGCAAAGAAACCACTACTAAAGGACACCAATAAGAGGAAGAGACTTGCTTGGGCCGAGAAACGCAAGCAATGGACATTAGATGGCGTGGAAATCTGTCCTTTGGTCTAATGAGTCCAAATTCGATTAGTTCCTCCATGAAGCATGGAGGAGGAGGTGTGATGGTGTGGGGGTGCTTTGCTGGTGACACTGTCGTGATTTATTTAGAATTCAAGGCAACCTTAACCAGCATGGCTACCACAACATTCTGCTGCGATACGCTATCCCATCTGTTTTGCGCTTAGTGTTACTATCATTTGTTTTTCAACAGGACAATGACCCAACACATCTCCAGACTGTTTAAGGGCTATTTGACCAAGAAGGAAAGTAATGGAGTGCTGCATCCGTTGACCTGCCCGAAGTGCTTAGCATATGTGGGAACTCATTCACAACTGTTGGAAAAGCATTCCAGGTGAAGCTGGTTGAGAGAATGCCAAGAGTATGCAAAGCTGTCATTAAGGCAAAGGTTGGTGCTAAGGGAATTTTTATCAATGATGACTAATTATGTATACATTTCAATCAGGACTGACTAGTCCAAATGCTATTATGTATTGTACATAATGAATTTTCTCTCTTGCTCCCATTCCCAATTGTATATAATATAGTCAGGAGTTTAGTAACAATGACGGTCTGTTCCTTTGTTCAAATGAATGAACTATCTCCAGACTGTCTAGAATGCTGATTTACACTGACTGACCTTGGCTTCAGGCGAGGAGGGAAGGCTCGAGAACTATAGGGCCTCTCTACCCGTGTCATGAAGAGATAGAACATTTAGAAAACGCTGACGTCATTTTCAGTTTATAACTGTGGAAAAATGTGTATGTAACCAGTACTCTCTTGAATTAAACGCTGTTACCTGACTTTTAAGACCGGGGCTCTGTCCATTCTTATAAATATATAGGGTTTTACAAACCCTTCGAATGCATTGACAGAGTATTTAATTCTGATTGGGAAATAATACAGAGGAATTTAGAATTCCTTCAACAGTTGGCTACTTTGAAGAATCTAAAATCTACAATATATTTAGATTTGTTTAACACTTTTTTTGTTACTACATGATTCCATGTGTGTTGTTTCATAGTTTTGATGTCTTCACTATTATTCTACAATGTACAAATAATACAACTAAAGAAAAAACATTTTTGTAAATTTTTGTATAGTAAATAGAAAAACTTGTTTTGAATCCAGTGTCGTTTTGTATCAGTTCATAAACCATGTGCCATGGAATCGGTACATCGGAAATCTCTTCCCAATTTATTTGCAATCTATATTGCACAGCTGTCAATGTTTTGGTATTTATATCAAACTGGTACTCAAGTGCTTTTTCGTGACCACTTTCAGATTAAGCCAGCATGAGATCTGTGCCCTTTTGTTTGCTCATCAATATATGTCACATCTGCTATGTCTTTGTACATTACAATGCAGACAGACATGTCAATGAATCCACACATTTTAGAAGTGTGTGAATAGTTCAAGTGCAGTTGGTCTACAGTCTCAACTGGTGCAACATCACAGCATAATTAGTAGTTAATTCCTCGATCATATGAAGTTAGCAAACATGATAGCTAACATTATATTAAAACTGGTAAGGTTCAGATGAATACTGCTTGCAGGCCAATACTGTCAGGTGCGTGAATGAGGGCCCAAAAGCGAATTAACAAAACAGAGTTTCTTTAATGATGAAACACACGTAGGCTCAGATGGACAGGCCGATTCCGACAGGACAGGACAAGGTTAGATGAACAGGCAGATTCCGACAGGACAGGACAAGGTTGCAGCAAACACGACGATAGTCTGGTTCAGGCATGAGTAACACAAACGAGAATCCGACAAAGACAGAAGCAGAAACAGAGAGAGATATAGAGACCTAATCAGAGGGAAAAAGGGAACAGGTGGGAAAAGGGGTGAACGAGGTAGTTAAAGAAGACAAGGAACAGCTGGGGGAAAGAGGGGAAGAAAAGGTAACCTAATACGACCAGCAGAGGGAGACAGGGTGAAGAGAAAGAACAGGAACAGGACACAACATGACAATACATGACAGTACCCCCCCACTCACCGAGCGCCTCCTGGCGCACTCGAGGAGGAAACCTGGCGGCAACGGAGGAAATCATCGATCAGCGAACGGTCCAGCACGTCCCGAGAGGGAACCCAACTCCTCTCCTCAGGACCGTACCCCTCCCAATCCACTAGGTACTGGTGACCACGGCCCCGAGGACGCATGTCTAAAATCTTACGGACCCTGTAGATAGGTGCGCCCTCGACAAGGATGGGGGGGGGGGGGGGAAGACGAGCGGGGGCGCGAAGAACGGGCTTAACACAGGAGACATGGAAGACCGGGTGGACGCGACGAAGATATCGCGGAAGAAGAAGTCGCACTGCGACAGGATTAATGATCCGAGAAATACGGAACGGACCAATGAACCGCGGGGTCAACTTGCGAGAAGCTGTCTTAAGGGGAAGGTTCTGAGTGGAGAGCCAAACTCTCTGACCGCGACAATATCTAGGACTCTTAGTTCTACGCTTATTAGCAGCTCTCACAGTCTGCGCCCTATAACGGCAAAGTGCAGACCTGACCCTCTTCCAGGTGCGCTCGCAACGTTGGACAAAAGCCTGAGTGGAGGGGACGCTGGACTCTGCGAACTGAGATGAGAACAGCGGAGGCTGGTACCCGAGGCTACTCTGAAAAGGAGATAGCCCGGTCGCAGACGAAGGAAGCGAGTTGTGGGCGTATTCTGCCCAGGGGAGCTGTTCTGACCAAGACGCAGGGTTGCGAAAAGAAAGACTGCGTAAGATGCGACCAATAGTCTGATTGGCCCGTTCTGCTTGACCGTTAGACTGGGGGTGAAAGCCGGAAGAGAGACTGACGGAAGCCCCAATCAAACGGCAAAACTCCCTCCAAAATTGAGACGTGAATTGCGGACCCCTGTCCGAAACGACGTCTGACGGAAGGCCATGAATTCTGAAAACATTCTCGATGATGATTTGTGCCGTCTCTTTAGCAGAAGGAAGCTTAGCAAGGGGAATAAAATGAGCCGCCTTAGAGAACCTATCGACAACCGTAAGAATAACAGTCTTCCCCGCTGACGAAGGCAGTCCGGTGATAAAATCTAAGGCGATGTGGGACCACGGTCGAGAGGGAATGGGAAGCGGCCTGAGACGGCCGGCAGGAGGGGAGTTACCGGACTTAGTCTGCGCGCAGACCGAACAAGCAGCCACGAAACGACGCGTGTCATGCTCCCGGGTGGGCCACCAAAAACGCTGGCGAATGGAAGCAAGCGTACCCCGAACGCCAGGGTGGCCGGCTAACTTGGCAGAGTGAGCCCACTGAAGAACGGCCAGACGAGTAGGAACGGGAACGAAAAGAAGGTTCCTAGGACAAGCGCGCGGCGACGGAGTGTGAGTGAGTGCTTGCTTTACCTGCCTCTCAATTCCCCAGACAGTCAACCCGACAACACACCCCTCAGGGAGAATCCCCTCGGGGTCAGTGGAGGCTACTGAAGAACTGAAGAGACGAGATAAAGCATCAGGCTTGGTGTTCTTAGAGCCCGGACGATAAGAAATCACGAACTCGAAACGAGCGAAAAACAGCGCCCAACGAGCCTGACGCGCATTAAGTCGTTTGGCAGAACGGATGTACTCAAGGTTCCTATGGTCAGTCCAAACGACAAAAGGAACGGTCGCCCCCTCCAACCACTGTCGCCATTCGCCTAGGGCTAAGCGGATGGCGAGCAGTTCGCGGTTTCCCACATCATAGTTACGTTCCGACGGCGACAGGCGATGAGAAAAATACGCGCAAGGGTGGACCTTGTCGTCAGAGAGGGAGCGCTGAGAAAGAATGGCTCCCACGCCCACCTCTGACGCGTCAACCTTGACAACGAACTGTCTAGAGACGTCAGGTGTAACAAGGATAGGTGCGGATGTAAAACGATTCTTGAGGAGATCAAAAGCTCCCTGGGCGGAAACGGACCACTTAAAGCACGTCTTGACAGAAGTAAGGGCTGTGAGAGGAGCTGCCACCTGACCGAAATTACGGATGAAACGACGATAGAAGTTCGCGAAGCCGAGAAAGCGCTGCAGCTCGACGCGTGACTTAGGGACGGGCCAATCAATGACAGCTTGGACCTTAGCGGGATCCATCTTAATGCCCTCAGCGGAAATAACAGAACCAAGAAATGTGACGGAGGAGGCATGAAAAGTGCACTTCTCAGCCTTCACAAAAAGACAATTCTCTAAAAGGCGCTGGAGGACACGTCGAACGTGCTGAACATGAATCTGGAGTGACGGTGAAAAAATCAGGATATCGTCAAGGTAAACGAAGACAAAGATGTTCAGCATGTCTCTCAGGACATCATTGACTAATGCCTGAAAGACAGCTGGAGCGTTAGCGAGGCCGAAAGGAAGAACCCGGTATTCAAAGTGCCCTAACGGAGTGTTAAACGCCGTCTTCCACTCGTCCCCCTCCCTGATGCGCACGAGATGGTAAGCGTTACGAAGGTCCAACTTAGTGAAAAACCTGGCTCCCTGCAGGATCTCGAAGGCTGAAGACATAAGAGGAAGCGGATAACGATTCTTCACTGTTATGTCATTCAGCCCTCGATAATCTATGCAGGGGCGCAGAGACCCGTCCTTCTTCTTGACAAAAAAAAACCCCGCTCCGGCGGGAGAGGAGGAGGGGACTATGGTACCGGCGTCAAGAGCTACAGACAAATAATCTTCGAGAGCCTTACGTTCGGGAGCCGACAGAGAGTATAGTCTACCCCGGGGGGGAGTGGTTCCCGGAAGGAGATCAATACTACAATCATACAACCGGTGTGGAGGAAGAGAGGTGGCCCTGGACCGACTGAACACCGTGCGCAGATCGTGATATTCCTCCGGCACCCCTGTCAAATCACCAGGCTCCTCCTGTGAAGAAGAGACAGAGGAAACAGGAGGGATAGCAGACATTAAACATTTCACATGACAAGAGACGTTCCAGGAGAGGATAGAATTACTAGACCAATTAATAGAAGGATTATGACAAACTAGCCAGGGATGGCCCAAAACAACAGGTGTAAAAGGTGAACGAAAAATTAAAAAGGAAATGGTTTCGCTATGATTACCAGAGACAGTGAGGGTTAAAGGTAGCGTCTCACGCTGAATCCTGGGGAGAGGACTACCATCCAAAGCGAACAAGGCCGTGGGCTCCCTTAACTGTCTGAGAGGAATGTCATGTTCCCGAGCCCAGGTCTCGTCCATAAAACAGCCCTCCGCCCCAGAGTCTATTAAGGCACTGCAGGAAGCTGACGAACCGGTCCAGCGTAGATGGACCGACAAGGTAGTGCAGGATCTTGAAGGAGAGACAGGAGTAGTAGCGCTCACCAGTAGCCCTCCGCTTACTGATGAGCTCTGGCTTTTACTGGACATGAAGTGACAAAATGACCAGCGGAACCGCAATAGAGACAGAGGCGGTTGGTGATTCTCCGTTCCCTCTCCTTAGTCGAGATGCGGATACCTCCCAGCTGCATAGGCTCAGCACCCGAGCCGGCAGAGGAAGATGGTAGTGATGCGGAGAGGGGGGCAATGGAGAACGCGAGTTCCTTGCCACGAGCTCGGTGACGAAGATCAACCCGTCGCTCTATGCGAATAGCGAGTTCAATCAAGGAATCCACGCTGGAAGGAACCTCCCGGGAGAGAATCTCATCCTTTACCTCTGCGCGGAGACCCTCCAGAAAACGAGCGAGCAAAGCCGGCTCGTTCCAGTCACTGGAGGCAGCAAGAGTGCGAAACTCAATAGAGTAGTCTGTTATGGATCGATTACCTTGACATAGGGAAGACAGGACCCTGGAAGCCTCCTCCCCAAAAACAGATCGATCAAAAACCCGTATCATCTCCTCCTTAAAGTCCTGATACTGGTTAGTACACTCAGCCCTTGCCTCCCAGATTGCCGTGCCCCACTCACGAGCCCGTCCAGTAAGGAGAGATATGACGTAGGCGATACGAGCAGTGCTCCTGGAGTAAGTGTTGGGCTGGAGAGAAAACACAATATCACACTGGGTGAGGAACGAGCGGCATTCAGTGGGCTCCCCAGAGTAACACGGCGGGTTATTGATTCTGGGCTCCGGAGATTCGAAAGCCCTGGAAGTGGCCGGTGGATCGAGGCGGAGATGGTGAACCTGTTCTGTGAGGTTGGAGACTTGGGTGGCCAGGGTCTCAACGGCATGTCGAGCAGCAGACAATTCCTGCTCGTGTCTGCCTAGCATCGCTCCCTGGATCTCGACGGCTGAGTGGAGAGGATCCGAAGTCGCTGGGTCCATTCTTGGTCGGATTCTTCTGTCAGGTGCGTGAATGAGGGCCCAAAAGCGAATTAACAAAACAGAGTTTCTTTAATGATGAAACACACGTAGGCTCAGATGGACAGGCCGATTCCGACAGGACAAGGTTAGATGAACAGGCAGATTCCGACAGGACAGGACAAGGTTGCAGCAAACACGACGATAGTCTGGTTCAGGCATGAGTAACACAAACGAGAATCCGACAAAGACAGAAGCAGAAACAGAGAGAGATATAGAGACCTAATCAGAGGGAAAAAGGGAACAGGTGGGAAAAGGGGTGAACGAGGTAGTTAAAGAAGACAAGGAACAGCTGGGGGAAAGAGGGGAAGAAAAGGTAACCTAATACGACCAGCAGAGGGAGACAGGGTGAAGAGAAAGAACAGGAACAGGACACAACATGACAATACATGACAAATACTAATTAAACCTCTGCTATCCCACAAATAGTATTTGATCACACAGCACATAACAAAATAAATATAAGAGTTTGCCTCCCACTAAAAATTGTGAGTGAGGTGAGGCTAGTCTCCCTTGTGTAGCCTAATACAATGTATTTACATATGTGAATTTCTTGACATGTATGGGAATTGAATGTCAGCAATGGTTTTGACTGTGGAGTTGACAGCAGAGGAAAAGCCCATAACAGGAGTTGCATTCCTCCCGACCTCATCTCTGCCACTGACCTTCCTGTCTAAGCCTCTGGACTGGTGGTCTTCCGAGGCTATTTATATAAGATGATCGCCTCCTGATCCTCTTGAAAAAAGATATGAACACATGCTCAAAGATTAAAATATAATTTGTTGTCTGCCAGTCAAAAATAATCAACTGGGATTTTTAACTAGGTGGCAAAAGGACAACTGGGTTATTTATTTGACCACATACATTCACAATCCACATTTCTATGGTTCAAAAGCACCCAATTTACTATAAACGTTATTGTAACCTGGCAGCATGATTTAATTTGGAACTCTTCTGTGCGTTATAAAGTGTTTACTCTTTATGTTTCAGTTTCAGTTTACTTAAATCTTGTTAAATAATCGCCTCCTTATAATGCATAATCTCTTTGAATTTCTGAAGAAATTGGTTTAAGGTACAGTATGTTTTGCACTTCACACATTGCTTTTGCACCATGACATGGCTTTGTTCATCATATTGTTGCAACAATTACAAAAATTCCTCTAAAAATAACTCAGATTGTTTGTTTCTCTATTTATTTATGTATTTGTAAAAAGTCACTACATCTTGAGAGAAGACATGACACACAACAAATGCTACTAAAAGATACATCTGGGTCAATTGAGGTCAACTATGCAGTGTTTGACATGAGTTTAGGACCTGTTGCATTTTTGTAACCTGGGGTCTCACAGGGTTGTTTAATTCATCCAGTTCACAGAAACTCTCCTCCTGAACTTGAAAATGTGTGGACTGTTACTCAAACTCTTGAATAGATCATGCATTGATGTCAATGGGATGTCAACGGGAGATTGGTGCAAAAATATTTTCACTATCTATACAATCTACACAACAGGACTAACTCTATATCAGATACTGTATACTCAGTGTTTGTTCACTGTTAGCTCATAAACTCCCTACTTTCTAAGAATTTGGCACAGTTCGATTGAGTCTCTGCAGGCCCACAGTTCCCTCCATCTGATCAGAAGCCAAGGCACTGGCAATAGCGACTGAGAGGGCTTGGCAACCACTAAGCACTTGGGGGCCGATTCTGACCCTAGTTAAGAGTGTGTAAATTCCCTTTTTATGCACTTTTCTCTCTGTGTGAACTTAAGCATGAGAATAACGTGCTATTCACCCACTATTCGTTTGGGGTGGAGATCTAAGAAATTAAGGTGTGGCGGAGAGAGATATGCCATATTCTGACATTGACTTAATTCCCTCATAATTCCACCACCTTTACGTGTGAGGAAACTATGAATAAGGTTGAACAAACCTGATGTTTCCAAGCATCTACTTTATATTTTGCCAATAGAAATAACAGCATTCTCCATGCATTGTAATTTATAAATTGATAAGAGCTATTGATAAGACCATGATAAATGAGTAATCCGTTTGGAGAAGGGGATTTTAAATACACATAGCAATTGTTTTAGCTGATTTTTCCATATGGAGACAAATTCCATTTCATTCTGTTTATCTTTCTTTCCTCTCTCATGTCTGTGGAGTTGTTCCTGAGGGTCACTAGCATTAGTGGATCATATTAGGTTAACATTGTGCAATAATTTGGGAATGCCTATTTGAATCATTGTGGAACTCAGACCACACGTAGTGGGTTAAACCTGGAGTGTGGCGAACAGTTCACGACGACTGGACTGGTGTCAAGAGGTCCATGATTAGTGAGGATTAGGGTATATTTACAGTACTATTGTTCAACTCTTATTGTACACAGTATACAGTATTTTGTGTGTAAAGGCTTTCCAAACAAGCTTCTTTTTTTTAATGATTCATACATACTTTCCTAACCCAAAAATGTTCCTAAATGATTTACAAAATCTGAGATTTTTAAATGTATTTACAAGTTGGTGCTGAAACAGAGACTAATACTGTATATATTTAGAGGGCGTTCTTTCATTGATCCCTATACTCTGAACCCGTTTTCTCGATGGAGAGTCTGTTGACAAAATTGTAATTAAAGGTATACTGTATTTACAGGGATGGCTTAAGATAAATGTACTGAAAACCCTATTAAATTAAAACTCCACAAGAAAATATGTTGGCCAGCAATTGGGAGGGTTTTCAGCAGCTTAGTTAAATGTATTTAGGCCGCGCAAGGGAACCACGCTTGCAAAGCACGTTACGCACCTGCATAAGGTAAGTCTAAATACCATCTACTCAGAAGTGCGTAAGAAGGCCCTCATAGGGAAGGCGTACATTTCTTAAGTTGGAATCAGGCCCTTGGCACCTCAGTCGCACTAAGCCATCTGCAACTGCTATGTGGTTAAGGCATAGGCCACAAGTGTGTGACATCCAAAGAACAACCAATATTAAATAGTGCAGTATCTTTGCAAATGTTCTAGAATGATTTGCAGTCCACAGGTATAAAAGCATGCTTTTAGAAAAGGTATAATTTGCCTTTATAGTGAACCACCACAGCGACAAAGCCATTTGTTCCTAATACAGTAATTGACAACATCTTACCTCTACCATAGACCACATAAACTGGTACCACTCTTCCAATCATGGGTGGCCAAAAAATATCTAACAGAAAGCCACACCTCCAATTGAATTTCCCTTTGTGCCTTGCCTTTTGGAGTGAATAGTAGAGTTACCACCCAGGACTGTATTTGTTAGACAGAGACATGGTTGTTGAATTCGTTCATTTTCAGTCCTGTGGTCTTCACCAAGTGAGTTCCTTAGCATATGTTATAACAATACATTACATATCCCATCAGGCCTTGATTGAGACCTAGTGTTACCCTAATACAGTAGCCTGAAACTGATGGTTTACAGGCCACATCAGGCCTGCAAGTGGGGTCGCAAAATTATTTCCCCAAATTCCCAGATTTTCAAGAAATCCTGTTTGAAAGATTTCCTGCGTATTCCCTCCCGTTTCTAGGAATGTTCTAACCGGGAATTCTGGAAAACCTGGGATTTTTTTGTTTTGTTGTAAAGGTTAACAATGAGGTAAGGTATGGCAGAAGTTTATGCAAGAGGGCTTTATAGACAAAGAGTGCAATGCATTGATCTATGCAACTTCAAAGAGGGCCAGTCTACTTTCTGATACAAAAGGAAATGATGTGTGCTGAGCCTATCGCCCATAATAAAGCGCAATGCGCAATGATAAACTGCGTCCAATGGCTTCAATACAGTGACCGCTGCATTCATATAGATGATATCGCCATAGTCAATAACCGGAATGAATTTGGTTTCTGCACTTTAACGAAAGACTGGACACGTTCCTATTGAATGAGCCTATTTTCATTATTAACTCATCAACATGCTTTTTGAAAGATACTCCACATGACCAAAAGTATGTGGGCACTACTCTTCAAACTTCTCATTCCAAAATCATGGGCATTAATATGGGGTTGGTACCCCATTTGCTGCTTTAAAAGCCTCCACTCTTCTTTCCACTAGATGTTGGAGCATTGCTGCGGGGACTTGCTTCCATTCAACCACAAGAGCTTTAGTGACGTCTGGCACTGGGTGATTTGGTCTGATATACCACTGCTTTCAGCCAATCAGTATTCAGGGCTCGAACCACCCAGTTTATAAAGGGGTGGTTCGAGCCCTGAATGCTGATTGGCTGACAGCCCTGGTATATCAGACCTAATCACCCACTGGTATGACAAAACATGACTTTTTACTGACCTTATTATGTTGGTAACCATTTTATAATAGCAATAAGGTACCTCGGGGGTTTGTGGTATATAGCCAATATACCACTGCTAAAGGCTGTATCCAGGCACTCCACGTTGCGTTGTGCTTAAGAACAGCCCTTAGCTGTGTTATATTGGCTATATACCACACCCAATCATGCCTTATTGCTAAACTAATGCATGCTCTAGAATGCCCTTCAAGCCAATCAGAAACAAGTATTCTACAGTGCCATGGTTAAACCCCATTATAAACTGGGTGATTTGAGCCCTGAATGCTGATTTGCTCACAGCCGTGGTATATCAGACCGCATACCATGGGTATGACAAAATATTTATTTTTATTCCACATTACATTGGTGACCAATTTTTTAAATTTATTTAAACGTCAATGTAAACTAAGGATTCAATTAAGCAATAAGGCACCTCGGGGGTTTGTGGTATATGGCCAATACACGGCTAAGGGCAGTATCCAGGCATCATGCATAAGAACAGAACCTTAGCCGTGATATATTGGCCATAAACCACATTCCGTCAGGATGTATTGGTTACTTTAATCATCAGTTTTCATCGCCATTTTCAAAAACATGTAAACCATAAGATTAATATGAAACGTCTCATATACAAACATGCGTTCCCCATCCACAATGTTCACATTTATAACCACAACTTTTTAACCAACATAAATGTATGCCAATATGCTCAGCTCAAACTCCCTTAAAAGGTGCAGAAGTGTGTAGTGGAACACTACGTTCTCCTCAGAGATTACTGGTAATAAGAGGGCTAGTATTTATAGATGTGCCTTTCAATGATGTGCCCACTTAATCCTGGTTTACCCTTCTCCATCCCCACGCCTGGTCCTCACTCTGCAGCCCTCAATTCAGTCTCTCCTTGGAACCAACATAATCAGAGGTAAATATATTTTTAAAAGTCATCACTTAGAATTCAGACGACATTGAAATATACGGGGAAGGACATTGGTTGGATCCTGATTGCAGGAAGGAAGTGTTTTTCCTCAGGATACAAATAATATTTTGGCATTTTCTTGCTGTTAATTTCTTTGTCTTTGACCTGCAGGTAAAGAGCAAGCATGTCTACAGAGCGGTTTGACTGCCATTACTGCAAGGAGTCCTTGTTGGGAAATAAATATATTATGAAGGAGGATACTCAGTACTGCACTAAGTGCTATGAGAACTTGTTCTCCAATTGCTGTGAAGTGTGCTCTCTGCCTATTGGGTGCAACTGTAAGGTAATAATTCTGTACTGACCCCATATAAATGCATATTTTCATGTGTATAGAGTATGATACACTGAGTATAGAAAACATTAGGAAAACCTGCTCTTTCTATGAGATGACCAGGTGAATCCAGGTGAAAGATATGATCCCTTATTGATGCCACTTGTTAAATCCACTTCAATCAGTGTAGATGACGGGCAGGAGACAGATTAACTGACTTGCCTAGTTAAATAAATAAAAATGAAGGATTTTAAAGCCTTGAGACAATTGAAACATGGATTGTATGTGTGCCATTCAAAGGGTGAATGGGCAAGACAATATTTTTAAGTGCCTTTGAACAGTGTATGGTGGTAGGTGCTAGGCGCGCCGGTTTGTGTGAAGAACTGCAACATTGCTGGGTTTTTCACGTTCAACAGATTCCCATGTCTATCATGAATGTGGGAGGTGGGGGGTGCAAGTCAATATTCGGAAGGTGTTCCTAGTGTTTGGTGTACTCAGTGTACATAAGCACGTCAGCGATACTGAAGTACACGATTGTTAGGTTTAAAGGGGCAGTCCAGTAAAAAATGTGATTTTCTGTTTTTGTAATGATATTTCCATGACCTCACCATGAGGTCAAAATAACACTGAGTGTAAGTGGTTTTTGAAGAACAAATAAACACCTGGAATTTCAGCCTGTTCAGGTGGGATGGAGTTTTTGGCCCAGATCATGTCACAATCTGTTCTGATTGTTCTGACCAATGACCAATCATATTTTATTTGCATATGTATCCTCCTACTTTGAAGGGGTAAGGGGGTAGGCTCTCTACAGCCTAGACGATCCTATCCGCCAATCAATATGTATATTTACATTTCTATCAACACAGCCACACGGTCAGACTGAGCATTTCAATAGCGAAAGGAGGCTCATGAAATAAGCACACAAATTAAAAACACTGCATTGGGGCTTTAAAACCTTTCCTAAGGTTTGGTTTGAACCAGCAAAGTTGTGAAAAACATATTTCCAAGGTCTATAAAGACATCTAATTAACTGAACTGCATCACTGTCTTAAAGCCACACTCCTTAAGTGCACACACCTTCAAACAAAGAATGGACCACCAACAAAAATTTGCATCCCATGACATTTTGACATGAATTATTGTTGTTCTCAAAGAATGACTTTCCATGGGAACAAAATGGCTTAAAAAACATGCTTTTAAGCTATATATAATTTCTTCAGAAATTCGCCAATGACAACAAAAACCAACAATACCAACAACCAAACTTTTTTTGTGATGATGAGGTAAGACAGTTGATAAGGAAGACAGTAATCTTAGTAAGGTACTATTTATAAATCATATTCTTTCAAATTCTTCAATCGAATCATTTAAATTTCTGTGGCAATAATAACCATCAATCCAATCAATCCATTACATGGTTAACACTGTCTGTATGTTTGTTTGATAGGATCTGTCCTATAAGGATTGCCACTGGCATGAGCAGTGCTTCAAGTGTGCCAAATGCAGCCGCCCTCTGGTAGAAAAGCCATTTGCAGCTAAGGATGAACAACTTCTCTGCACAGAGTGTTACTCCCATGAGTACTCCTCCAAATGCTCCACCTGCAAGAAAACCATCATGCCAGGTGCTGTAGGACAACATTGATGATGATATTGATTATTCTAAAATATGTATTTTAGTTCACATTGTTCTTCCCTGAAAAATGCGTGATATGATATGTCAATAACTACCACTACTGCTCAGTCCCTATTGGTGGAGGTGTTCTATTTCTGCAGGCCTACTTCTGCATGTGCAGTACAGTGGCAGTTGGTGCCATTGAAGATTAGGAGGGAGGATTTTATTTTTTATGAGAATGGCCTCATTTGTCATTTCTCCCAGTCCCTGATGCTGAAAAACATCTCCACAGCATAATGCTGCCACCACCATGCTTCACCGTAGGGATGGTGCCAGGTTTCCTCCAGACATGACGCTGGAGGAGTTAAAGAGTTAAATCTTGGTTTTATCAGACCAGATAATCTTGTTTCTCATGTTCTGAGAGTCTTTCGGTATCTTTTTGGCAAACTCCAAGTGGGCTGTCGTGTCTTTTACTGAGGAGTGGCTTCTGTCTGGCCACTACCATAAAGGCCTAATTGGTGGAGTGCTTACAGGGAAGGTTTTCCTTCTGGAAGGTTCTCCCATCTCCACAGAAGAACTAGAGCTCTGTCAGAGTGACCATCGGGTTCTTGGTCACCTCCTTGATTAACCAGTTTGACCGGGCGGCCAGATCTAGGAATAGTCGTGGTGGTTCCAAACTTCTTCCAAACTTCTTCCCATTTCTTGGGGACCATCAATCCCTGCAGTAAGTTTTTGGTACCCTTCCCCAGATCTGTGCTTCGACACAATCCTGTCTTGTCGCTCTACTGACAATTCCTTTGACTTCATGGCTTGGTTTTTGCTCTGACATGCACTGTCAACTGTGGGACCTTACAGACAGGTGTGTGCCTTTCCAAATCATGTCCAATCAAATTAATTTACCACAGGTGGACTCCAATCAAGTTGCACCTGAGCTCAATTTCGAGTATCATAGCAAAGAATCTGAATACTTATGTAAATAAGGTATTTCTGTCTTTGTTCGTAATACATTTGCAAAAGTCTGTACAAACCTGTTTTCACTTTGTCATTTTGTGGTATTGTGTGTAGATTGCTGTTTTATTTCATCAATTTTACAATAAGGCTGTAACGTAACAAAAAGTGGAAAAAGTCAAGGGGTCTTAATACTTTCCGAAGGCACTATATTAACATTAGCTCTGTGTACATCCAAGGGCCAACCGTGCTGCCCTGTTCTGAGCCAATTGCATTTTTCCTACATCCTTCAATATGTTTTGACCATGATAGTTTACAATCCAGTGTTACTCCAAATAGTTTAGCCATCTCAACTTGCTCAATTTCCACATTATTTATTACAAGATTTAGTTGAGGTTTAAGAATGATTTAGGAATGACTTGTCCTGAATACAACGCTTTTAGTTTTTGAAATAAATAGGACTAACTTATTCCTTGCCACCCATTATGAACTAACTAACTAACTCTTTGTTGTGTTGCAATCACTTCAGTCAATGTAGTAGCTGATGTGTATTGTGTTGAGTCATCAGCATACATAGACACACTGGCTTTACACAAAGCCAGTGGCATGTCATTAGTAAAGATTGAAAAAAGTAAGTGGCCTAGACAGCTGCCTTGGAGAATTCCTGATTCTACCTGAATGATGTTGAAGAGGCTTCCTTTGAAGAACACCCTCTGTGTTCTGTTAGACATGTAACGCTTTAGCCACAATATAGCAGGAGGTGTAAAACCATAACACATATGTTTTTCCACCAGCAGACTGATCGATAATGTCAAAAGCCGCACTGAAGTCTAACAAAACAGCCCCCACAATCTGTTGGATAGCCTTAAATAAATACCATTCCCCTCTCTTCAAAACTGTTTTTGAGTAGACTAAATTGCTAGCTGCATTAGCTGGCGAGGTAAGTGAAAGTGAAAAAAATATAACGGAATATAGGTTGCTCTCTCTCTCTCTCTCTCTCTCTCTCTCTCTGCTGCTGCTTCTCCTTAATTTTTTAAGAAATTAATTTGTTCAGAAGTGTTAAACTATTGTCTTTCTTTCTCTTTGAGTCAACTACTTACGCATTGCATTGCTAGCTAGCTGTAGCTTTCACTACCAGATTGCTGTGCTTTGATTGAGTGGACAACATACAGTATGAGTCAAAAGTTTGGACACAGCTACTCATTCAAGGGTTTTTCTTTATTTGTAGTATTTTATACACTGTAGAATAATAGTGAAGACATCAACACTATGAAATAACACACATGGAATCATGTAGTAACCCAAAAAGTGTTAAACAAATATACATCTATTTTAGATTTTAGATTTGTCAAAGTAGCCACCCTTTGCCTTTATGACAGCTTTGCACACTCTTGGCATTCTCTCAATCAGCTTCACCTGGAATGCTTTTCCATCAGTCCTGAAAGAGTTCCCACATATGCTGAGCGCTTGTTGGCTGCTTTTCCTTCTCTCTGCAGTCCAACTCATCCCAAGTCATCTCAATTGGGTTGAGGTCGGGTGATTGTGCAGGCCAGGTCATCTGATGCAGCCCTCCATCACTCTCCTTCTTGGTCAAATATTCCTCACATAGCCTGTAGGTGTGTTGGGTCACTGTCCTGTTGAAAAAAACAAAAATCTCATATTTGGACTCATAGACCAAAGGACAGATTTCCACCGGTCTAATGTCCATTGCTCATATTTCTTGGCCCAAACAAGTCTCTAAACTTGACTTGATGTCCTTTCGTTTTTTTGCAGTACTTCAACCACGAAGGCCTGATTCACGCAGTCTCTTGAGAAACAGTTGATGTTGAGATGTGTCTGTTACTTGAACTCTGTAAAGCACTTATTTGGGCTGCAATTTTTGAGGCTGGTAACTCCAATGAATTTATCCTCTGCAGCTGAGATAACCCTGGGTCTTCCTTTCCTGTGTCGGTCCTCATGAGAGTTAGTTTCATCATAGCACTTGATGGTTTTTGCGACTGCACTTGCAGAAACTTTCAAAGTTCTTGAAATTCTCCGCATTGACTGACCTTCATGTCTTAAATTAATGATGGTCTATCAATTCTCTTTGCTTATTTGAGCTGTTCTTGCCATAACATGGACTTGTTATTTTACCAAATAGGGCTATCTTCTGTATACCACCCCTACCTTGTCACAACACAGCTGATTGGCTCAAACGCATTAAGAACAAAATAAATTCCACAAATTAACTTTTAACAAGGCACATCCATTAATTGAAATGCATTCCATGTGACTACCTCATGAAGCTGGTTGAGAGAATGCCAAGACTGTACAAAGCTGTCATCGAGGCAAAGGGTGGCTACTTTGAAGAATATCAAATATAACATATATTTTGATTTCATTAACACTGTTTTGGTTACTACATGATTCCATATGTTTTATTTCATTGTGTTCATGTCTTCACTATTATTCTACAATGTAGAAAATACAAAAAATAAAGAAAAACCCTTGAATGAGTAAGTTTTTCCAAACTTTTGACTGTTATTGTATGTCAGTTCATGCTGCAAGAGCTTTGATAGGTTGGAGGATATTCTCTGGAAGTCGTCATAATTACTGTGTAAGTCAGTTATTATGGGTGAGAACCATGAGCCTCCTAGGTTTTGTATTGAAGTTGTTATACTCAGGAGGAGGATGTAAAATAGCTGTCCTCCGGCTACACCATGGTGCTACCCTACAGAGTGTTGTTGAGGCTACTGTAGACCTTCATTGAAAACCAAGTGTTTTTATCAGTTATTTGGTGATGTTAATATATTTCATGTATTTTGATCTAAAAATAATATTTCATGAAATTCTTTCAGTAGGATGGTCATCTCCTTTCTTTTCTGAGGAGCCTTCACTGGTGCAGTAGGTTTTCGTGTCTTGTTTCCATGTGCTGACTAAGCTGTCCTTCGCCTGTGTTAGGTTCCCGCAAAATGGAGTACAAGGGGAACAGCTGGCATGAGACCTGCTTCCTGTGCCATCGCTGCCAGCAGCCAATAGGAACCAAGTCCTTCATCCCCAAAGACAACGGCTACTTCTGCGTGTCCTGTTTTGAGAAGCAATTTGCCTATCAGTGCTGTGCCTGTAAAAAAGTAAGAATCTTGCAGTCTCATGGTTTAGACTGTATGTTAAATAGTGACAGTTCTTTTACAGGTTTATATTTACACCATGACAGAATATTTTAGGATGTAGACATAAGCAGCACTCTAGAATAATGTGTAATTGTATGTGTTGTGTATGTCAAAACTCAACCCAATTTGTTTTCCATTAGTTCAGATTGAGAGCTCCAAAATGATATATCATACACTGTGATTGGAGTAAGCATGGTAAAGTTATGCTGTTTTAAAAGTTAATAAAAGTGTTCTCACTTAGAAGACAAGTAGGAGAAAAATGCCCTTGAAAGATTTTGTTCAGTGCTAGAGACCCACACATGAGCATGGTTAACCCCTTCATTATCTCAGCCAATCATGGCTAGATAGGAAGGATCCTGTGATATGGAATTGGTTAGCTAGTTAGACAGCACACTGCAGCTCACTGCCACTACCACACTCCATTTCCCCAGGGTGCTGTAGCACTTAGGCCCCTAAACCTAATGAGTGCAGCAAAATCAGTAGGCTAGTTATTGGTTTTGTAACATGTGGGTGCTCTTCCGGGATACATTTTAAAGTTGCACTATTCAGAAATCGCTCTGCCGTTTCCAGGTTGCTAAAACTCTAATAGTTCACTTAATTTCAGATTATGTGACAATATTATATAGTATAGTATAGAGAATCATTATTCCATCTAAACTGCTGTGAATATATTTTCCTGGTCCAAAAATATTGTTGTTTCAGCTGTCTGAGGCTGGTGTACAAAACCGAAAGTAAAAGACGCAAAAACAAAACTGATGAACGGGAAACATAGAAATAGTGCACATAGAATAGATCTCCCGCTTCTTAGACATGCTTTCAAGTAGAATGATAGATCTTTAACTCACATTTCTATGTGATTTTTTTCATGTAGCCAAAAATGTTACATATTTCCATTTTAACATTTGGGTGCTCAATTGGGGCAGATTAAGTAATGGCGCCAGAGTTGAAGGCTGCCGTTTTACAGGCTCCTAACCAATTGTGCTAATCAACAAACATGGGGGCTCCTCAGGGGTACATGCCTAGTCCCCTCCTGTACTCCCTGTTCACCCATGCGTGGCGAAGCACGACTCCAAAACCATCATTAAATTTGCCTATGACACACCAGTGGTAGGCCTGATCACTGACAACGATGAGACAGCCTATAGGGAGGAGATCAGAGACCTGGCAGCGTGGTGCCAGCACAACAACCTCTCCCTCAATGTGAGCAAGACAAAGGAGAAGATCTTGGACTGCAGGAAAAGGAGGGCCGAACACGCTCCCATTCACATCGATTGGGCTGTAGTAGACCGGGTCAAGAGTTTCAAGTTCATTGGTGTCCACATCACCAACAAACTATCATGGTCCAAACACACGAAGACAGTTGTGAACGACAACACCTTCGTGAACGACAACACCCACTCAGGAGACTGAAAAGATTTGTCATTGGTCCACAGATCTCAAAAAGTTCTACAGCTGCACCATCGAGAGCATGGTTGCATCATCGCCTGGTATGGCAACTTCTCGGCGCTACAGAGGGTAGTGTGTACAACCCAGTATATCACTGGGGCCGAATCTTCCTGCCATCCAGGACCTATGTACTATGCAGTGTCAGAGAAAGGCCCCAGAAATTGTCAAAGACCCATGTCATTAGACTGTACTCTCTGCTACCGCATGAGACCGGCTGTGATTGGGAGTCCCATATTGCGGCGCACAATTGGTCCAGCGTCATCCGGGTTTGTCCGTTGTAGGCCATCATTGTAAATAAGAATTTGTTCTTAAATGCCTTGCCTAGTTAAATAAAGGTTACATAAAAAAAAAGTCTAGGTCCAAAAGGCTTCTTAAAAGCTTCTAACCCCAAGCCATAAGACTGCTGAACAATTAATCAGATGGCCACCCGGACTATTTGCACCCCCTCGCTATTTCTTATCTATGCATAGTCACTTCACCCCTAACTACATGTACAAATTACCTCGACTAACCTGTACCCCAGCACATTGACTTGGCACCAGTACCCCCTGTATATAGCCTCATTATTGTTATTTTATTGTGTTATTATTGTATTTTTTTTTACTTTAGTAAATTTTGTAAATATTTTCTTAACCAACAATGCAGTTTTAAGAAAATAGAGTTAAGGGCTTGTAAGTAAGCATTTCATCCGTTTAATTCGGCGCATGTGAGAAATACAATTTTATTTGATCTTAGCAGTCTGGGTGGTTTTAAACTGGTATGGTTTGGTAGACTCATTGTTTATTTGCTAGGTGAGGTTTGCAGTAGCGCCAACCCGAGTTTCAGTTTGCAGGTTATCAAGATAGATTATGCTTTTTTTGGTCAACAGAAATGTTTGGTGTGGACTTGCCAGCGAAGGTAGTCAAATGTTTGCAGCTGGTAGTTGTTAGCTACTGTAGGGCAGATGAGATGTTTTACTCATGGGCCAGAACATTTTGTGTTGACTGTTTTACAGGATTAGATATACCAGTTTGGAGTCTGGAGAAGTCTGCACTGTTGCACTGTTGAAAAAGCAGATGAGTAGGGATGAATAGAGGGGAGATAGTGTGTGTTACCTGCCAGTCAGTCTTGTTTCTAAACCAGTTTCCTCCAGTGATCAGAGTGGAGCTAGTTTCCACAAGCGATCAGGTTTGTGTAACCTCAGTGAAAAGTCAGGTGTGTCAAGGGGCTGTGTCTCTCAAGGAGAGTTTTGAGGTATCCCCAGTTTGAAGTTACTTATTTTCAGAAGAGTGCTGATGGCAAATCCGACAGGGAAGAGATGATTTGTATGGGGAATTGGAGGAAACATTCTTTGCAAAACTAGACAGTGGTTACCCAGAAATATTTCTCCCTAGAGAGGAAGGTGAGTCTTTTGTGTCTCTAGCTGAGAACTTCTTGGCAGAGACACAGTATGTGATGTAGTGTACCCTATGCAGGTTGAGGACAAGGTTGATTTATGTGTCAATTTATGGGGTACGTTCTTGGCCAAAGTAGGGTAGGGAAGTTTATGTGAAAAAAATTTTTTAGGAAGGAAAATAGATATTGGTGACTATGAGGTCTTTTCTTTTCTTGTTGGGGAAGGTGTTATGGAATAGGTTAGGTCATTTAGACAGCACACTACAGCTCACTATCATTACCACACTCCATTTCCCCAGGGGGCAGTAGCACCCAGGTACAAGTGCTGTGCTGGCACCAGCTGGCAAGCTGTTATGCTACTGATTTGGTTGTTGGCCATGAGGCTTTTTGTTTATGTTTGAATCTTTAGTTTGGGAATGCCTTTTTGTAGTTTTTCTTTTTGTATATATTTGTTTCCGTCACTATCTGAAAATAGCCATCCATTTTGGCTCACCGACTCAAATGAGTCAAGACAGAGCTGGCCCTGGACCAATGTAAGGTTGTGGTCTCCCTGGGCACATTTGCATTCAACACTGTCCTCAAACGCTGATTTCTCACATTAATGCACACATCAAATTAGGTTACAGACCACGCACTGTAGCTAGGCCTAAGACCCCTAGACCTAATGAGTGAAGCAAAATCAGCTAGTTATTGGTTTCATAACACCTGGATTTAATATTTGTATTTGTATTTGTATCCCATTCAAGTTTGTAATTAAGGCACATGGAAGTTCACCTGTTCAATAAGGACTATCATACGGCGGTGGTAGGACAGTCCAGTACATTACTGCGGCCGAGCTCCCTGCCATCCAGGACATCTATATCAGGAAGAAGGCCTGGAAAATTGTCAAAGGCCCCAACCACCCAAGCTATAGACTATTTTCTTTGCTGCCACATGGCAAGATGTACTGGTGCGTCAAGTCTGACACAAACAGGCTTTTGAACAGCTTCTATCCCCAAGCAATACGACTAAGAAATGATTAACATAATAGCTACACGGACCGAGTTTACCTTGTATCTTTATTTACCTTTTATTTCAGGATTTGCACTGTCTCTATGCACACTCACATGGCCCTACACACTGTCTCTATGCACACTCACATGGCCCTACACACTGTCTCTATGCACACTCACATGGCCCTACACACTGTCTCTATGCACACTCACATGGCCCTACACACTCATGCACACACTGTCACTCAACACACTCAAAAACAATCACTCCATAATTTGCTCGCTCACACATAATATGCACATACATTTATACTGACGCTACACATCCACCCACACACCCACTCACAAGCAAGCTGATACTACTCTGTTTGTCTTATATCCTGTTGCCTAGTCACCTTACCCTTATACATATCTACCTCCATCACTCCAGTATCCCTGCACATGTAAATCTGGTATTGGAACTGACTTTTTTAACATTTCCTGTATTTTGTATGCTTACTTAGTTTGTGTATTTCATATTTTTTATTATTTTCTTTTTTTCTTTCTAGTAATACATTGTTATTGATTATTGCATTGTTTAACTCTACTTGTGCATGTGACATAACTTGAAACTAGGACTTGTGTCATCCGCCCCTGCTGTGCTGGCGTGTCATGTGTGTATATCTCCTTAAGGCCATTACGACCGGTGGGGTGACCTACAATGACAAACCCTGGCACCGTGAGTGTTTCCTGTGCATCGGCTGTAAGAAGCAGCTATCAGGACAGCGCTTCACCTCCAGAGAGAACTACCCCTACTGTCTGGACTGCTTTAGCAACCTCTATGCCAAGAAGTGTGTGGGTTGCACCAAACCCATCACCAGTGAGTCACTCTACGAATATTGTCATTCATTTTGTCACCCTTCATGCTACATTTTTCTATTAATATTCTCTATTTATGCCATGCAATCACACATCACCTGTTGGTGTTTGTAACATCATATGTGGGCACTTGTATGTGTGTCTGCAAGCATTATTCTGCATAGTATGCTGTTTTCTTCTGGCACTAAGGAGGCGGTTAAGAGCATTGGGCCAGTAACCGAATGTTGACTGGTTCGAATCACTGAGCCGACAAGGTGAAAAATCTGTGGATGTGCCCTTGAGCAAGGCACATGTGCCCTTACGACTCACAAAAGCAGGTCTTAGCGGTAACGCAGTTGATAATGTCATGGATTTTGAGAGCAAAAGTCAGCCTATGCCTTTTGTGCCGGTGAATCTGGTATTTGGAACAAACTATTGGTTTCCTCCCCGTTTCATTTGATGAAAAAACAACCATAGCCTAACCTGGCTGGTTTAGCAGCATTGCACAGGTGCGTCTTAATCCTGGCCATTAGCCAAGTAGCCTTTGAATAAAGGGGTTTTAAATGTTCTACTGAGATTGCTTTGAAATATTAGGTTTTTGCTATCATGCCTTTTCATTATTCACATACCTGCATACTTAATTTCGCTTGTTCAAGTACGCTATCCATCCCCAATTTCAGTGCCCCTCGTCTGAGTACCAACACCCGTTCTGCCAGTCACGTTCTGTTAAAGGTCTCAAAAGCACACACATCTCTGGGTTACTCCTCTTTTCAGTTCGCTGCAGCTAGCGACTAGAACGAGCTGCAAAAAACACTCAAACTGGACAGTTTTATCTCTTCATTCAAGACTCAGTCATGGACAGTTACAGACAGTTGTGGCTGCTTCGCGTGACGTATTTGTTGTCACTACCTTTTTGCCCTTTGTGCTGTTGTCTATGCACAATAATGTTTGTATTTGTATTTCATATTTATTATGGATCCCCCAAGGCAGCAACTAATCTTCCTGGGGTCCAGAAAAATTAAGGCAGTTTATAAAATAAAATAAAACATTACAATACATTCAGATTTCACCAAACACTGTGTGCCCTCAGGCCCCTACTCCACCACTACCACATATCTACAGTACTAAATCCAAGTGTATGTGTATGTATAGTGCATATGTTATTGTGTGTGTATGCATGTGTCTGTGCCTATGTTTGTGTTGCTTCACACCCCCCGTTATTCCATGTGTTTTTAAAAATATTTTTAAAATATATTTTTCCAACTTGCATCAGTTAATGGCTGTGGAATAGAGTTCCATGTAGTCATGGCTCTATGTTTTCACTGTGCGCCTCCCATAGTCTGTTCTGGACTTGGGGACTGTGAAGAGACCTCTTGGGGTAAGCATCGGTGTCCGAGAGCTCGGTACATTCAACATTCAACACAATACCTCTCATAAATACAAGTAGTGATGAAGTCAATCTCTGCTCCACTTTCAGCCAGGAGAGAGTGACATGCATGTTATTAATATTAGCTCTCTGTGTACATCCAAGGGCCAGCCGTGCTGCCCTGTTCTGAGCCAATTTCAAAAAAATTTGGTGGCACCTGACCATACGACTGAACAGTAGTCAAGGTGTGACAAAACTAGGGCCTGTAGGACTTGCCTTGTTGATAGTGTTGTTAAGAAGGCAGAGCATCGCTTTATTATGGATAAAATTCTCCCCATCTTAGCTACTACTGTATCAATATGTTTTGACCATGACAGTTTACAATCTAGGGTTACTCCTAGCAGTTTAGTCATCTCAACTTGCTCAAATTCCACATAATTTATTACAAGATTTAGATGAGGTTTAGGGTTTAGTGAATGTGTTGTCCTTATTCCTTGCCACCCACTCTGAAACTGACCGCAGCTCTTTGTTAAGTGTTCCGTTGCTGTAGTAGCATCCGTATACATAGACACTCTGGCATTACTCAAAGTGAGTGGCATGCCGTTTGTAAAAATAAAAAAAATCAAGGGGCCTAAACAGTTACCCTGGGAATTCTTGATTCTACCTGGATTATGTTTGAGAGGATTCCATTAAAGAAGTGTTCTGTTAGACAAGCATTGTATCTGGTCAAACACATTTTTCCCCCAGAGGTTTACTAAGGGTTGGTAACAGGCTGATTGGTCGGCTGTTTGAGCCAGTAAATGGGGTTATACTATTCTTCGGTAGCGGAATGACTTTAGCTTCCCTCCAGGCCTGAGGGCACACACTTTCTAGTAGGCTTAAATTGAATATGTGGCAAATAGGAGTGGCAATATCGTCTGCTATTATCCTCAGTAATTTTCCATCCAGATTGTGGTACCCCGGTGGCTTGTCATTGTTGACAGACAACAATATTGTTTTCACCTCTTCCACACTGACTTTACGGAATTCAAAAGTACAATTATTGTCTTTCATAGTTTGGTCTTATATATTTGGATGTGTAGTGTCAGCGTTTGTTGCTGGCATGTCATCCTTAAGTTTGCTTATCTTGCCTTGGAAAAAGTAATTAAAGTAGTTGGCAATATCAGTGGGCTTCGTGTTGAATGAGCCTTCTGATTCAATGAATGATGGAGCTGAGTTGGCTTTTTTCCCCAAAATGTCATTTAAGGTGCCCCAAAGCTTTTTACTATCATTCTTTAAATAACTGATCTTCGTTTCATTGTATAGTTTCTTTTTATTTAGCTTAGTCACATGATTTCTTAATTTGCAGTATGTTTGCCAATCAGTTGGGCTGTCAGACTTATTGTGTCAAGCGCAGCTTCTGTCAAGTGCAGCTTCTGGTTGCTCCTCATTACACACCACAGACCAGCAAATATTCTTTACAAGAGAGGTTTGTACCATGTTTTGTGCTGCTACCATGTTGTTCTGCTGCCATGTTGTTGCTACCATGTTGTCATGTTGTGTTGCAATCCATGTTGTGTTGTCTTAAGTCTATCTTTATGTAGTGATGTGGTGTCTGCCTTGTCATGATGCGTGTTGTCCTATTTTTATTTTTTTTAGCCCCGGTCCCCGCAAGAGGCCTTTTGGTAGGCCGTCATTATGAACGGACTTGCCTAGTTAAATAAAGGTAAAATAAAAATAAAACCAAAGACACATTCTTCCAGTATTTAGTCCTCCTAGAATGCCATATCAACAGAAATAAGTGGCCTTGCCTTGCAAAATAGCCTATCCATAAACATTTTAAATGCTCAATTTGTCAAATCAAATGTGTTTGGCAGATGTACAAATCAAATTTTATTTGTCACATACACATGGTTAGCAGATGCTAATGCGAGTGTAGCAAAATGCTTGTGCTTCTAGTTCTGACAGTACAGTAATATCTAACAAGTAATCTAACAAATTCAGAACAATTACCTTTTGTGTATATATTTTTTGTATATTTATTTGCTAATATTTTTTTTAACTTTAGTTTATTTGGTAAATATTTTCTTAACTCTTCCTGAACTGTTGGTTAGGGGCTTGTAAATAAGCATTTCACAGTAAGGTCTACACTTGTATTCAGCGCATGTGACAAATATAGTTTGATTTGAATTAAGAATATAAAAGTATATGGACGAGCATTGTCAGTGGAATGGAATAAGATACAGTAGAATATAATATAATAAAGTATATACATGAGTAATGCAAAATATTTAAACATTTTTAAAGTGACTATTGTTCCATTTATTAAAGTGGCCAGTGATTTCAAGTCTATGTCTATAACCAGCAGCCTCTATGTGCTAGTGATAGCTGTTTAATAGTCTGATGGCCTTGAGATAGAAGCTGTTTTTCAGTCTCTCGGTCCCAGCTTTGATGCAACTGTACTGACCTCGCCTTCTGGATGATAGCGGGGTGAAGAAGCAGTGGCTCGGGTGGTTGTTGTCCTTGATTATCTTTTTGGCCTTCATGTGACATTGGGTGCTGTAGGTGTCCTAGAAGGCAGGTAGTTTGCCCCCGGTGATGCGTTGGGAAGACTGCACCACCATCTGGAGGGCCCTGCTGTGGCAGGCGGTGCAGTTGCCATACCAAGCGGTGATATAGCCCGACAGGATGCTCTCGATTGTGCATCTGTAAAAGTTTGTGGGTTTTAGGTGCCAAGCCAAATTTCTTCAGCCTCCTGAGGTTGAACAGGCGATGTTGCGCCTTCACCACACTATCTGTGTGAGTGGACTATTTCAGTTTGTCAGCGATGTGTACGCCGAGGAACTTGAAGCTTTTCACCATCTCACCTGCGGTCCCTTCGATTCAGTGCCTTGAATTGAAACAATACGGCACATTCTAAAACACACACACATGCCTATCTGCATACTTAATTTTGTTTGTTCAAGCATCCATCTCCAAAGGCAGGTTGACGTTTATTGGGATGAGTCTTGTTCTTGAGGCAGAACTGAGCGATTTCTGCTAAATGGGCATGCTGCAAATTCAATATTGGCTATATTGTAAAAATGAATGAAAACAGTGTGGTTAACATTAGCGTTAAGGTTAGAGTTAGGTTTAAAATAAAATTGCATGACTTTGTAGCTGTGCCAGTTCGTGACCACTCAGCAGAGCTGTCTTCAGAACAAAATTCATGACAAAAAACATGAACATGCTTTCCAAAGACCGCCTTTCACCAGGTTACCAAAGACACACACTTTCAAACATATTACAATTATTCGGTCCTATAATGCAGTATCAACAGTATGCCTAAGCTATGTTTTGCTTATTGAGAACGTGCCCCACACATACAATAAAAAATATATATTTTAGGAGAAGTGCGATGGATAAAGACATGTAGGCAATTACAACAATGTTGACTGCCAATACTCCAAACATAGAGGCTATTGGGGAAACACTGGCAGTTTTTTTTACTGCTGCTATTATTCGTGACTGTAGCCTATGCTATTTAATAAACTGTATTATCAATCCATAAAGGACTAGGAAGAGAATATTCCCTTCCCATAGCCGACTTGGAATTGATGACCACACAGACGTTCAATAAGCTGCAAAACTTGAGACAAACGCATGCAGTATTAATTAAGACATGGAACACATTAACTCCTTGTTTATTCATCAACCCAGCTCTTTCTCACTGTTGCCAGTTATTTCACTCATAATTACGGCTGTGAAAATAACGATAGCACTACAGCCAGCACTTAGATTTACCATTGCTTTGTTAAAATAGAGCCCTAGGTGTGTCTGTGGAAGAATCTCAATTGCATACTCCTCACATCCTCTCCTCCTTATTTATTATTTTACCTTTTATTTAAGTAGGTAAATCAGTTAAGAACACATTCTTATTTACAATGACAGCCTAGGAACAGTGGGTTAATTGCCTTGTTCAGTGGCAGAACAAGAGATTTTTACCTTGTCAGCTCGGGGATTCGATCTAGCAACATTTCGGTTACTGGCCCAATGCTCTAACCACTAGGCTACCTGCCGGCTTATGACAAGTTAAAGGAGGTGAGGAGAGGACGTGAGGAGTATGCAACTGAGCTTCTACCCATATCTGCATCCTTGTGTGATAGGTCTGGCAGGGGCCAAGTACATCTCCTTTGAGGAGCGCCAGTGGCACAGCGAGTGTTTCACCTGTATGCAGTGCTCCGTGTCTCTAGTGGGCCGTGGCTTCCTCACCCAGCGTGACGACATCCTGTGCACCGACTGCGGCAGAGAGAAGTGACCTCACTGGGGAGATCGCAACCTTATGACCTTTTAATAATCCAGCACAGGTCACACCACACTCGAACCATACTACAACACATTCTGAAACACCACACCAAAACCCTACCCAGCAGGAAGTGACCTCAGCAGATGGTCACTATATTGACCTTTACATCGTTCTATTGTTGTTTCAGTGTTGTGACATTTGTGAGGGGAGGAGCCTTTGATGTACACCTGTAGCTTCCCCCTTCAAGAGTAGTAATAGAATCTTATGACGAAGTTAAATGTATGATTTACAGAATAATCTCACTTGTGATAATCTAAATGACAGGGATGTACTTGACATCAATTACATCAATTTGACATCAATTAATTTGTCTGCACATTAGTCTTTGCTGTTTGCATGTTTTATGTTTTCATCATTATTAAAATCAAAGTAATAGTAGTTTAAATAAGGTGACAATCTAAATTGAGTGGTTCATTTTTGTTCAAATCTAAATTCAGACCTTGATTTATGAATGCATCTGTGATGTTAAATGAATAGCACCGCTTTGCCTTAATTAATAAAAGTAGTGTGGTTACATGTGTTTTGTCTGTTGTACTGAACATGTGGAGGGCTGTTTCTGGTATGACCATCTTAAACCAGAGAAATGTGTAGCAATAACGCCATCCAGAGGATGTAACTAATTGTCAGGTCACATACAGTGCACTATATCTGCAGGAAAATAGACACTACATATATAGAAATGCATGTACATTGCACTATTCTTGCAGGAAAATAGACACTGTACATACATAGAAATGTATATAAAGTTATGTCACCTTATTCAAATGGCTGAAACACCTTTCAGATAAACTTTACATATTGGAGTAACACTTGCTTTTTCATATGGCCTGTTACATTTCTGTTACATTTCTACAACATTCAGAATGTTGCGCCTTACTAAACATACCCCAGTTCATACTGTATATAATATAGTCACCTACTTTTTCCTGTATACATTGTCCTCCTAGGCTGAGAATAAGTGGTGTAAAATGCTGACAGACTTCCTCTCAGGATGGGAGTCACATGATGAGGTCAAACTACAGGGTTTCTAACACTCAGTGAAGGAAACTAACCACACGATCGAAATGGGGACAATTAATTTGAATAAATATTAATAGATATTCATCTACTGCAGCGCCAGCTGTGCCATCAGAGACTCTGGGTTCGAGCCCAGGCTCTGTCGTAACCGGCCGCGACCGAGAGGTCCGTGGGGCGACGCACAATTGGCCTAGCATGGTTAGGGAGTGCTTGGCCGGTAGGGATGTCCTTGTCTCATCGTGCACCAGCGACTCCTGTGGCGGGCCAGGCGCAGTGCGTGCTAACCAAGGTTGCCAGGTCGGAGGACGCATGACTTTCAACCTTAGTCTCTACCGAGCCCGTACCGGAGTTGTAGCGATGAGACAAGATAGTAGCTACTAAAAAACAGTTGGATACCACGAAATTGGGGAGAAAAAGGGATTAAAAAATATATATATTCATCTAATCTGAATATATTTTAAAATGTCATGATAAATTTGTATA
This sequence comes from Oncorhynchus mykiss, assembly GCF_057628025.1. NCBI lineage: Eukaryota > Metazoa > Chordata > Actinopteri > Salmoniformes > Salmonidae > Oncorhynchus > Oncorhynchus mykiss. The sequence continues at coordinate 1,225,558 of NC_143047.1, read as the reverse complement.
ATTGTCTGTGTGACAACACTGTTAACACTTCACTTTTTTTGTTCAGTTGTAGATAATTGATTAAATACTTTTTGCTTTATTTTTTGTTTCAAGTATTCTAACTTTCCAGATATGGAGAAAAGCATCAGCATACACCAACAAATACAGTAGAAATTAGTTTGAAAGCCTTCACCTAAGTGTAAATCTATGCTACCACCCCAAAAGACAAATTGTTCACACAGAAGCCCAATTCTGATATTTTTTTCACAAATTGGTCTGTTGATCAATCAGATCAGAAAAAGGTTTGATGTGAAAATATCAAAAGTGATTGGATCAAAGACAAATTAGTGGAAAATATATTAGAATTGGGCTGCCTCCCAAAACACAACCATTTAGGTCTAGATTCAATCAGATCAAGCATCAAGTGGCGATAGCCAACACCCTGCTGTTGTTTTGGTGGTGTCAAATCAAATCAAACTATTTGCCACATGCGCCGAATACAACAAGTGTAGACTTTAGCGTGAAATGCTTACTTACAAGCAAGCTCTTAACCAACACTAAAGTTCAAGAAGAAGAAAATATTTACCAAGTAGGCTAAAATAAAAAGTAATAAATAAAAAGAAACACAATAAAAAATAGAAAATAGAACAATAGAAAATGTCCTGTGGTGATTTTTATGAATTGTTCAGCAGTCTAATGGCTTGGGTGTAGAAAAGGTTTATGATCCTTTTGGTCCTAGACTTGGCGCTCCGGCAACTCTTGCCGTGCGGTAGCAGAGAAAACAGTCTATGGGTGACTGGAGTCTCTGACAATTTTATGGGCTTTCCTCTGACACCGCCTGTTATATAGGTCCTGGATGGCAGGATGCTTGGCCCCAGTGATGTACTGGGCCATTCACACTACCCTCTTTAGCACCTTAAGGACAGATGCCGAGCAGTTGCAATACCAGGCGGTGATGCAACCGGTCAGGATGCTCTAGATGGTGCAGCTGTAGAAACTTTTGAGGATCGAGGGGCCCATGCCAAATCTTTTCAGTCTCCTCAGGGGGGAAATGTTTTGTCGTGGCCTCTTCATGACTGTCTTGGTATGTTTGGACCATTATAGTTCTTTGTGATGTGGACACCAAGGAACTTAATTCTAGACCGGCTCCACTACAGCCCCGTCAATGTTAATGGGGGCCTGTTTGGCCCGCCTTTTCCTGTATTCCACTACACGCTACACGCGCCGAGCATGTGTCCCTGGTGCGCAGGGTGCTTGGTCGCCTGTTGGAGCATGATCTATATGTCAAGGCTGAGAAATACTTGTTCTTCCAACAATCCATCTCCTTCCTAGGGCATCGGATTTCCACTTCAGGAGTGGAGATGGAGAGCGACCGCATTACAGCCGTGCGTAATTGGCCGACTCCAACCACGGTAAAGGAGGTGCAGCGTTTTTTAGGGTTTGCCAATTACTACCGGAGTTTTATCAGGGGTTTTGGTCAGGTGGCTGCTCCCATTACCTCACTGCTAAAGGGGGGCCCGGTGCGCTTGCAGTGGTCGGCTGAGGTGAACAGGGCTTTTGGGCACCTGAAGACTCTGTTTACCTCGGTTCCTGTGTTGGCTCATCCGGATCCCTCTTTGCCATTCATAGTGGAGGTGGACGCATCCGAAGCTGGGATAGGAGCAGTGCTCTCTCAGCGTTCGGGTACGCCACTGAAGCTTCGCCCCTGTGCTTTCTTTTCGAAGAAGCTCAGCCCAGCGGAGCGAAACTATGATGTGGGGGACCGAGAGCTGTTAGCTGTCATAGAAGCCTTGAAGGTGTGGAGGCATTGGCTTGAGGGGGCTAAACACCCTTTTCTCATCTGGACTGACCATCGCAATCTGGAGTACATCCGGCAGGCGAAGAGACTGAATCCTCGCCAGGCAAGGTGGGCCATGTTTTTCACTCGTTTTGTGTTTACTCTTTCTTACCGACCAGGCTCCCAGAACGTTAAGGCAGACGCATTGTCTCGGCTGTATGACACAGAGGAGCAATCCATGGATCCCACTCCCATACTCCCAGCTTCGTGTTTGGTGGCGCCTGTAGTGTGGGACCTGGACGCGGACATTGAGCGGGCGTCACGTGCAGAGCCCTCTCCCCCTGAGTGTCCAGCTGGTCGTCTGTACGTTCCGTCTGCTGTCCGTGACCGATTGATCTATTGGGCTCACACGTCACCCTCCTCTGGCCATCCTGGGATTGGTCGGACGATGCGCTGTCTTGATGGGAGGTACTGGTGGCCCACTTTAGCTAAGGACGTGAGGATTTGTGTTTCCTCCTGCTCGGTGTGCGCCCAGTGCAAGGCTCCTAGACACCTGCCCAGAGGTAAGCTACAACCTCTACCCGTTCCTCAACGGCCGTGGTCGCACCTGTCGGTGGATTCTTTGACTAATCTTCCACCTTCACAGGGTTAAACCACGATCCTGGTCGTTGTGGATCGGTTTTCGAAGTCCTGTCGTCTCCTCCCTTTGCCCGGTCTCCCTACGGCCTTACAAACTGCGGAGGCCCTGTTTACACGTTTTCCGGCACCATGGGGTGCCTGAGGATATAGTGTCTGATCGGGTTCCCCAGGCCACATCAAGGGTCTGGAAGGCGTTCATGGAGCGTCTGGGGATCTTGGTTAGTCTTACCTCAGGTTTTCACCCCGAGAGTAATAGGCAGGTGGAGAGAGTTAACCAGGATGTGGGTAGGTTTCTGCGGTCTTATTGCCAGGATCGGCCGGGGGAGTGGGCAAAGTTTGTGTCCTGGGCAGAGATGGCTCTCGACCCGAAACCTGCCCCTCCGCCTGCTCTGCCGGAAGCTGTGTCCGCGGTTTGTGGGGCCGTTTAAAGTCCTGAGGAGAGTGAACGAGGTATGTTATAGGTTACAACTGCCCACTAATTACCGTACTAACCCCTCGTTCCATGTGTCTCACCTCAGGCCGGTGGTGGCTGGCCCACTCCAGGAGGCTGAAGTGCGTGATGTTCCTCCGCCTCCACTAGACATCGAGGGGGTCTCGGCATACTCTGTTCGATCCATTTTGGATTTGAGACGTCGGGCGAGGGGCCTTCAGTACCTCGTGGACTGGGAGGGTTACGGGCCGGAGGAGAGATGCTGGGTTCCGGTGGAGGACGTGTTAGATCCTTCCATGTTATCAGCGGGGGGTGGGGGGGGTACTGTCACGACTTCTGCTGAAGTCGTTGCCTCTCCTTGTTCGGGCGGTGCTCGGCGTTCGACGTCACCGGTCTTCTAGCCATCATTGATCCATTTTTCATTTTCCATTGGTTTTGTCTTGTCTTCCCACACACCTGTTTTCAATCCCATTCATTAACTGTTGTGTATTTAACCCTCTGTTTTATTGTCAGTGTTGTTTATTTTGTTGTATTGGTGCGCGACGGGTCCTCGTACCCATGTTTTTTCATGTCTGTACTATTTAGTGTTATGGAGCATGTTCTGTGGACAGTTATTAAAAGACTCCATTTACACTCTATTTCGACTCTCCTGCGCCTGACTTCCTTGCCACCTATACACACGGCGCTGACACTTAGACTCATGGGTTAAGGCTCCATGTAGTGATTAGGAATTGAAAAACTGTATGGTTGAAAGAGACTGGGCAAAAGGAGTGGCTAATAAGTCTGGCTGCACATCTGACTTACTGCAAATTGAGAAATTATGTGAATAAACTCAACAAAAAGAAGACAAAACTGTATTATGAAGCCAAGATATGATATAAAGAATGATGTAAAAAGAACTTGAGTACTTTAAATGAAATGGCCAGAAAGACCATTCTTCATTGGATCCGATGTATTTTTCATCACAAAACCATTTGATGTTGCCAATTATTTTCATGATTACTTAATTGGCAAAGTGGGCAAACTTCGGCAGGAAATGCCAACAATGAACAGCGAGACATCGTATTAATGTAGACAAAAACTAATAATGAAAGAAAAGCATTGTAAATTTGAATTTTGTAATATTGTGGGTGTAGTAATTATTATTGATCAATAATGACAAACCTCCTTACATTGACATCATAGATGGAAAGCTACTGAGGATGGTAGCTGACTCTATAGCCACTCCTATACAGTATGTCATATCTTTAATCTGAGCCTAGAGGAAAGTGTTAGTCCTCAGGCCTGGAGGGAAGCCAAAGTCATTCCGCTACCCAAGAATGGGGGAGGCGCTGTTGCGCCATCTTCACCATGCTGTCTGTGTGGGTGGACCATTTCAGTTTGTCAGTGATGTGTACGCCGAGGAACTTAAAACGTTCCTCCTTCTCCACTACTGTCCCGTCAATGTGGATAGGCGGGTGCTCCTTCTGCTGTTTCCTGCCTTAATCTAACATCCACGGCACCCAGGGAACAACTGGCTCCACGCTCTAACCACTAGGCTAACTGTGTACGCCGAGGAACTTGAAGCTTTCCAACTTCTCGACTCTGGTCCCGTCGATGTAGATAGGGGCCTGAAGTCCGCGATCATCTCATTTGTTGTGTTGAGTGTGAGGTTATTTTCCTGACACCACACTCCGAGGGCCCTAACCTTCTCCCTGTAGGCCGTCTCGTCATTGTTGGTAATCAAGCCTACCACTGTAGTGTTGTCTGCAAACTTGATGATTGAGTGGGAGGTGTGCATGGCCACGCAGTCATGGGTGAATAGGGAGTACAGGAGAGGGCTGAGAACGCACCCTTGTGGGGCCCCAGTGTTGACGATCAGCGGGCGGACATGTTGTTTCCTACCCTCACCACCTGGGGTTGGCCCGTCAGAAGTCCAGGACCCAATAGCACAGGGCGGGGTCGAGACCCAGGGTCTCGAGCTTAATGACGAGTTTGGCTGGTACTATGGTTTCAAATGCTGAGCTGTAATTGATGAACAGCATTCTTACATAGGTATTCCTCTTGTCCAGATGGGTTAAGGCAGTGTGCAGTGTGATTGCGATGCGTCGTCTGTTGACCTATTGGGGTCGGTAGACAAATTGGAGTGGGTCTAGGGTGTCAGGTAGGGTGGAGGTGATATGATCCTCGTCTCTCAAAGCACTTCATGATGACGAAAGTGAGTGCTATGGGGCGATAGTCGTTTAGCTCAGTTACCTTAACTTTCTTGGGAACAGGAACAATGCTGGACCTCTTGAAGAATGTGGGAACAGCAGACTGGAATAGGGATTAATTGAATATGTCTGTAAACACACCAGCCAGCTGGTCTGCACTTGCTCTGAGGATGCGGCTAAGGATGCCGTCTGGGCCGGCAGCCTTGTGACGGTTAATACTTTTAAATGTTATACTCACTTTGGCTGCGGTGAAGGAGAGCCCGCAGGGTTTGGTAGCGGGCCTTGTCAGTGGAACTGTATTGTCCTCAAAGTGAGCTAAGAAGTTCTTTAATTTGTCTGGGAGAAAGACGTCAGTGTCCGCTGCGGGGCTGGTTTTCTTTTTGTAATCTGTGATTGACTGTAGACCCTGCCACCTAAGTCTTGTGTCTGAGCCGTTGAATTGCGACTCTACTTTGTCTCTATACTGATGCTTAGCTTTTTTGATTGCCTTGCGGAGGCAATAGCTACACTGTTTTTATTTGGTCATGTTTCCAGTCGCCTTGCCATGTTTAAAAGTGGTGGTTCGCACTTTCAGTTTTGCACCAATGCTGCCATCCATCCACGGTTTCTGGTTAGGGTAGGTTTTAATAGTCACAGTGGCTACAACATCTCTGATGCAGTTGCTAATAAAATAGCTCTCAGAGTCAGCGTACAGTGGGGAGAACAAGTATTTGATACACTGCCGATTTTGCAGGTTTTCCTACTTACAAAGCATGTAAAGGTCTAATTTTTATCATAGGTACACTTAAACTGTGAGACACGGAATCTATAATTTTTAAGTAAATAATTAGCATTTTATTGCATGACATAAGTATTTGATACATCAGAAAAGCAGAACTTAATATTTGGTACAGAAACCTTTGTTTGCAATTACAGAGATCATACGTTTCCTGTAGTTCTTGACCAGGTTTGCACACACTGCAGCAGGGATTTTGGCCCACTCCTCCATACAGACCTTCTCCTGATCCTTCAGGTTTCGGGGCTTTCGCTAGGCAATATGGACTTTCAGCTCCCTCCAAAGATTTTCTATTGGGTTCAGGTCTGGAAACTGGCTAGGCCACTCCAGGACCTTGAGATGCTTCTTACGCAGCCACTCCTTAGTTGCCCTGGCTGTGTGTTTCGGGTCGTTGTCATGCTGGAAGACCCAGCCACGACCCATCTTCAATGCTCTTATTGAGGGAACGAGGTTGTGGGCCAAGATCTCGCAATACATGGCCCCACCATCCTCCCCTCAATACGGTGCAGTCATCCTGTCCCCTTTGCAGAAAAGCATCCCCAAAGAATGATGTTTCCACCTCCATGCTTCACGGTTGGGATAGTGTTCTTGGGGTTGTACTCATCCTTCTTCTTCCTCCAAAAACGGCGAGTGGAGTTTAGACCAAAAAGCTCTATTTTTGTCTCATCAGACCACATGACCTTCTCCCATTCCTCCTCTGGATCATCCAGATGGTCATTGGCAAACTTCAGACGAGCCTGGACATGTGCTAGCTTGAGCAGGGGGACCTTGCGTGTGCTGCAGGATTTTAATCCATGATGGCATAGTGTGTTACTAATGGTTTTCTTTGAGACTGTGGTCCCAGCTCTCTTCAGGTCATTGACCAGGTCCTGCCGTGTAGTTCTGGGCTGATCCCTCAAATTCCTCATGATCATTGATGCCCCATGAAGTGAGATCTTGCGTGGAGCCCCAGACCGAGGATGATTGACCGTCATCTTAAACTTCTTCCATTTTCTAATAATTGCGTCAACAGTAGCTGCCTTCTCACCAAGCTGCTTGCCTATTGTCCTGTAGCCCATCCCAGCCTTGTGCAGGTCTACAATTTTAGCCCTGATGTCCTTACACAGCTCTCTGGTCTTGACCATTGTGGAGAGGTTGGAGTCTGCTTGATTTAGTGTGTGGACAGGTGTCTTTTATACAGGTAACGAGTTCAAACAGGTGCAGTTAACTTCTTGGACGCTACCTATCCCTTTAGCGGGATAATTGTCATCAACAACCGCTGAATTGCATAGCGCCACATTCAAATAATATTACTAAAAATATTTATATTCATGAAATCACAAGTGCAATATAGCAAAACACAGCTTAGCATTTTGTTAATCCACCTGTCTTGTCAGATTTTGAAAATATGCTTTACAGCGAAAGCAATCAAAGCTTTTAGACAAAACATTATGAACAGCTAGCATCAAAGTAGCTTGGTCACGAAAATCAGGAAAGCAATCGCTTACATTTGATGATCTTCGGATGTTTTCACTCACTCCCCATTACACAATAAATGTTCCTTTGGTTCCATAAAGATTATTTTTATATCCAAAATACCTCCGTTTGTTTGGCGCGTTATGTTCAGAAATCCACAGGCTCGAGCGGTCACGACAAATTCCAAATAGTATCCGTAATATCCACAGAAACATGTCAAACGTTTTTTATAATCAAGCCTCAGGTTGTTTTTAAAATATATAATCGATAATATATCAACCGACACTGTCTCTTTTTCAGGAGAAGAGGGAGAGTCAATGGCTGCCCCACTGTGTTGCGCAAGCAAAACTCATGCGAACACCCAGCTATCCACCGACGCAATGTTATCTTTCTCGCTCATTTTTCAAACTAAAAGCCTGAAACTATGTCTAAAGACTGTTGACACCTTGAGGAAGCGATAGGAAAAGGAATCTGGTTGATATCCCTCTAAATGGAGCGAAGGCAGGCTATGGAACATGAAGCTTTCAAAATAGAAGCCACTTCCTGGTTTGATTTTCCTCAGGTTTCGCCTGCAATATCAGTTCTGTTATACTCACAGACAATATTTTTACAGTTTTGGGAACTTTAGAGTGTTTTCTATCCTAATCTGTCAATTAGCCTGAGAAATAGGCCGTTTACATTGGGAACGTTATTTTTCCAAACATAAAAATAGTGCCCCCTAGCTGAAAGAGGTTAACTCTTCTTGAACTGCACTGTTGGTTAAGGGCTTCATGGTAAGGTCTACAGTTGTTGTGTTAGGCGAATATTCTCAGGGAGTTGAGACCCCTCCTTTCTGACAGCAAAGTGTCCGGTGAATGTCAAACTAAGGCACGTGATGAAAATAACCAGCCCCCTCCTGTACTCCCTGTTCACCCATGACTGTGTGGTCACACACTCCTCCAACTCAATCATCAAATTTGCAGATGACGAAACAGTAGCAGGCCTGATTACCAACAATGGCGAGACAGCCTACAGGGAGGAGGTGAGGGCCCTGGGAGAGCTGTGCCAGGAAAATAACCTCTCACTCAACGTCAACAAAACAAAGGAGATGATCGTGGACTTCCGGCCCCTATCTACATTGACGGGACCACAGTCGAGAAGGTGGAAAGCTTCCTCGGCATCCACAGTTAGCCTAGTGGTTAGGGCCAGTTGTTCCCTGGGTGCCATGGATTGGGATTAAGGCAGCCCCCCGCACCTCTCTGATTCAGAGGGAAGACACATTTCATTTGAATACATTCAGTTGGGTAACTGACTAGGTATCCCCCTTTCCTTCATCACTGAATGATCTGAAATGGTCCACCCACACAGACAATGTGGTGAAGAAGGTCAACAGCATCTCAGAAGGTTGAAGAGAGGCTGAAGAAATTTGGCTTGGCCCTTAAAACCCTCACAAACTTTTACAAATGTACAATTGAGAGCATTCTATCGGGCTGTATCACCGCCTGGTATGGTAACTGCACCTCCCGCAACTGCAGGGCTCTCCAGAGGGTGATGCATTCTGACCAATGCATCACCGGGGCCAAATTAGCTGCCTTCCAGGACACCTACAGCACCCGATGTCACAGGAAGGTCAAAACGATCAGCCACGTTCTGTTCTCCCCGCTATCATCCAGAAGGCGAGGTCAGTACAGGTGTATCAAAGCTGCGACCGAGACACTGAAAAACAGCTTATATCTCAAGGCCATCAGACTGTTAAATAGCCATCACTAGCACATTAGAGGTTGCTGTTCTAATTTTATTATTTTATTTTAACTATTTTATTTATTTTATTATGTCCCCTCCACTTCTATAACCAAAGTTGCGCCCCTGGTGTTTATAACCAGCTTCTTGTCTCCATCTCAGTGTGATTCATTCTATAGCTAGAGGACTCTTGATATCTCCAGGAAAGTATATATATTTTTTTGGTCTTTGTCTGTTGTGGTCTAGTACTCTTATTTCCTAGCTAGGGACATCTACATCAAGTGATGCCTGTCTTCCCAGTGGCCTGCTTGGTGTGTGAACTGTTGACTGCTCATAATTTGCAGATAGTTGTTGGGGCATCATTCAAGGAAGGAAAGAGAGGAGGACTTCACACCACCCTCTCACTGTGTGTTGTGAAATCTGTGAATGTATTGTAATGTTTTTAAAATTGTATAACCTGCCTTAATTTTTCTGAACCCCAGCAAGAATAGCTGCTGCCTTGGCTAATGGGGATCCATAATAAATACTAAAGTATTTGTGTTTGTATCTTTCCTAGTTATTTGCAGATTATCTAATTTTGCTCTTTTGTAGCTTCGTCAACTATGTGTGTTTTCTATACCAGTTCGCACCTCTCCTTGTAGGCTTTACAGATGCTTCCCACCCCTTGGCTTCAACCCTTCTAATTTTGTGTATCCGATGTGGAATTCTGGGTCTTGCACAATTAGGAACTGCCGATCTGTGGTCAAGAACGCTGAGATCGTCTCAGCCTATGCTGCCCTTCAGTCCCTTGACTTTTTTTGCCCTGACGGAGACATGAATCACCCCAGAGAAAGTTTCTACTCCAGCATCTCTTTCTTCATCTGTTTTCTCTCATAGTTGTTGCGGTGGTGGCACAGATCTACTAATTTGTCCAAAGTGGAGATTATCTCACCTGTCATTATTCCTCATTGTCACTTGTCCACTCAAGCTTAACATTATTGTACTACTTCGCCCACCAGGTGCACTTGGAGAATTCCACAATGAGCTTGACACCTTTATAAGCTTATTTCCTGGCAACGGCTCATCGTTCTTTGTACTTGACAACTTCAACCTCCCTACGTCTGCCTTCGATTAATTTATTTCCAACGCTCTCTTTCCCCTCAACTCTTTTGACCTCACCCTTTCCCAATCCCCTCCAACTCACAAGACAGGCAATACACTTGACCTCATCTTTACTAGAGGCTGCTCGCCTACTGATCTCAATAAAACCCCCCTCCAGGTCTCTGATAACTACTTTGTTTCTTTTTCTGACTCCCTTTCCCCCAACCCTAACCACTCAGCCCCTACCCAGATGGTCATGCACCTTTGCAATCTTATCTTTCTCCCAATACTCACTCCTATCCTATCATCTCTCCCTTCTGCTAAATCCTTCTCCCTTCTGTCTCCTAATTCTCCCTCTCCAACCCTACTCTACTCCCTTTCCACATTCTATGTCTTGCACTGTCCCCTTTCCTCCCAGCTGGCTCAGCCCTTCCCTCCTGCTCTGTGGCTGAGTGACTCATTGCAAACTTACAGAACAGGGCTGCGGGCATCTGGGCGAAAATGGAGTAAAACTTACGGAGGACCTATCATCCTTTCACTTCCTCCTCTCTACCTTCTCTTCCTCTGTATCCGCTTCTGAAGCCACTTTCTACCAACTTAAATTTGAAGCTTCTGCCTCTAACCCTAGGAAACACTTTTTTACACCCTCTCCCTCCCTGCGGATGACTTGTCAACCACTTTGAAAAAAAGGTTGACGACATCCCCTACTTATTCACTTAGCCTATTGAGTCCACTGGTCTCACTCGCACATAACTACCCTATGCCTTGACCTCTTTCTCCCCTCTCTCTCCAAATGACACCCTGCTACTAGTGAGGTCTGGCCACAAGACAACCTGCCCGCTTGACCCCACCCCCTTCTCCCTTCTCCATACCATCTCTGGAGATCTTGTACCATTCCTCACTTCCCTGAACAACTCACCCCTGACCACTGGCTGCATCCCATCTGACTTCAAAATGACCCTAGTTGCTCCCCTCCTCAAGAAACCAATACTCAACTCATCTGACTCTCAGGGCTGGGCGTCTCAGGCTATGCACACTCTTGGATTGCATCCTACCTGATAGCAGGTGAGGTGGAGAGGATCTGTGTCTGCACCATGTACTCTCATTACTGGTGTCCCCAAGGGCTCAGTTCTAGGCCCTCTTCTCTTCACTCTGTACACCAAGTCACTGGGCTCCGTCATATCCTCACGTGGTCAATCCTATAATTGCTATGTGGATGACACTCAAATACTTTTCTCCTTCCCCCTTCTGACATCCAGGTGGCGACACGCATCTCTGAGTGCTTGGCAGATATCTCAACTTGGATGTCGGCCCACCACCTCAAGCTCAACCTCAAGACGGAACTGCTCTTCCTCCTGAGGAAGGCCTGACCGCTCAAATACGTCTCCATCACGGTTGATTACTCCACAGTGTCGCCCTCCCAAAGTGCAAAGAACCTTGGCGTGACCCTGGACAACACCCTGTCATTCTCTGCAAACCTCAAAACAATGACCCGCTCCTGCAGGTTCACGTGCTACAATATCTGTAGAGTACAACACTACCTCAAACAGGAAGTCCTTAACAAGGCACTTGTCCTCTCCCATCTGGACTACTGCAACTCGCTGCTGACTAGGCTCCCCGCTTGTGCCATCAAACCCCTGAAACTTTTCCAGAACGCCTGGTTTTCAACATTCCTAAGTTCTCTCATGTCACCCCGCTCCTCCGCACACTCCACTGGCTTCCAGTCGAAGCTCACATCCACTGCAAGACCATGGTGCTTACATACGGAACAGCAAGAGGAACTGCCCCTCCCTATCTTCAGGCTATGCTCAAAAAACCTACACCCCAATCCGTTCTGCCACCTCAGGTCTTATTGCCCTCCCACCACTAAGGGAGGGGAGCTCCCACTCAGTCCAGTACAAGCTCTTCGCTATCCTGGTACCCCAGTGGTGGTACCTTACCCCTGACAGCAGAGTCCTTCCAAGAGGCTTCTAAAACACCTTCTACCCCAAAGCCGTAAGACTCCCGAACACCTAATCAAATGGATACTCAGACTATTTGCATTACCCCCGCCCCCTTTTACACCGCTGCTACTCTCTGTTGTTATCATCTATGCATAGTCACCTTAATAAATATACCTACATGTACATATTACCTCAACTAACCGGTGCCCCCACACATTGACTCTGTACCGGTACCCCCCTGTATATAGTCTCGCTATTGCTATTTTACTGCTGCTCTTTAATTACTTGTTACTTTTATTAATATATTTTTTAACTGCATTGTTGGTTAGGGGCTTGTAAGTAAGCATTTCACTCTAAGGTCTACACATGTTGTATTCGGCGCATGTGACTGAAAACATTTGATTTGATATGTGGTTGTCCCACCTAGCGATCTTAAAACCTGTTAAGGATATGGCAGACATACGCCCCCTTTGGAGAGATTGGGTACCCCTAGTAAACTGGAAAAAAAATCTGTCAAAAATTGCTAATATATGCAAATATTTATTGGATAGAAAACACTCTAAAGATTCAAAAACCGTTGGAATTATGTCTGTAAGTATAGCAGAACTCACAGGGCAGGCATTCTTCCAAACTAGTTTTTGTGGCCATGAAAGTTGGAGCAACTTTGACGTCATGGCCCCCACCCTTCCCAACCAGTTATGATTCTGGGGACACTTCCTATCTCTTCCGCTAGATGTTCTCTTTCAGTAGAGCTTTGACGCGTTCAAATCCCGCGAGAATTGACCCTATGGGAGTGAAATTAGTGCGTGCCACGAGAGAATAGGCTGTGCGTATGGGCGCGAATTGGTCCCAGCCATTCCTTTGTTCCAGCACTCAGGAGAAGGGCAGACGATGGCCGATTGAATTGAAGTTTGTTTTGCGTGTCTAAAACATCATAAAGCTTGCTTCTGCACTTAGTTTGACCTGTTTAGTCGACATATAATATGTAATTTTGAAGTTTTGATGCGCAACTTTTCCGGACCAGAGGACGTTTTGGGTGCATTTCAGCTGATGTTATTAGCAGTAGCTAATACAAAGACGCAAGACTTGAAACCAAACGATGTATTGGGTAAGTATGAACCCTTCCAGAACATTCTGAACGAAGACCATCGAAGGTAAGGGAATATTTATGCTTAAATCTGTGTTTCTGTTGACTCCAACATTACGTAGAAATGTAGCTTGGAACTGAGCGCTGTCTCAGCATATGGAATAGTGTGCGATTTCTGTAACGTTAAAAATAAATCTAACACAGCGGTTGCATAAAGAAGCAGTGTATCTTTCTAACTATATGTAGAACATGTATATTTAGTCAAAGTTTATGATGTCTATTTACGTTATCTTGCCGCGCTACATAGATTTCCTGCGGGCATTTTTGAGTAATTTCTGAACGTGAACTCACTGTAAATGGACATTTATGGATATAAATGGCATATTATTGAAAAAAAAATAAATGTACTGTGTAACATGTCATATTACTGTCATCTGATGAAGATTTTCAAAAGGTTAGTGAGCGATTTATTTTTTAATCCTGCGTTTGTTGATTGCATGTTTTGGCTATTCAAATGAGCTGTGTCTGGTGGTGGTTTTACATATATATGTGCTATGTTTTCGCCGTAAAACATTTTAGAAATCTGACTTGCTGGCTAGATGAACAAGGTGTTTATCTTTCATTTGAGCTATTGGACTTGTTAATGTGTGGAGGTTAAATATTTTTAAGAATATTTTTGCGTTCCATGCGCCACCGTTTCAGCTGAACGTGGGAGGGTTGATTCCCAATTGGGAACCAGTATCGTAGACAGGTTTTAAGATGAATGCACTAACTGTAAGTCACTCGGGATAAGAGCGTCTGCTAAATAACTAAAATGTACAATTTAAAATATCTAGGTCAAATAGGGATGTTTAAAGCTTGGGAAATCTTTTTGTATCCAAATCCGGCTTTAAACTTCTTCACAACAGTATCTCGGACCTGCCTGGTGTGTTCCTTGTTCTTCATGATGCTCTCTGCGCTTTTAACGGACCTCTGAGACTATCACAGTGCAGGTGCATTAATACGGAGACTTGATTACACACAGGTGGATTGTATTTATCATCATTAGTCATTTAGGTCAACATTGGATCATTCAGAGATCCTCACTGAACTTCTGGAGAGAGTTTGCTGTAAAGGGGCTGAATAATTTTGCACACCCAATTTTTCAGTTTTTGATTTGTTAAAAAAGTTTGAAATATCCAATACATGTCGTTCCACTTCATGATTGTGTCCCACTTGTTGTTGATTCTTCACAAAAAAATACAGTTTTATATCTTTATGTTTGAAGCCTGAAATGTGGCAAAAGGTCGCAAAGTTCAAGGGGGCTGAATACTTTCGCAAGGCACAGTACTTATACAGTTTTAAAGGTAATCTTGTTGTTAATCTCACCACAGTGCCCAATTTCAAATAGACTTTACAGCGAAAGCACCACAAACGATTATGTTAGGTCACCACCAACTCACAGAAAAATTCAGCCATTTTTCCAGCCAAAGAGAGGAGTCACAAAAAGCACAAATATAGATAAAATGAATCACTACACTTTGATGATCTTCATCAGATGACACTCATAGGACTTCATGTTACACAATACATGTATGTTTTGTTTGATAAAATTCATATTTATATAAAACAATCTCAGCATACATTGGCGCGTTACGCTCACTAGTTCCAAAAACATCCGGTGATATTGCAGAGAGCCACATCATTTTACAGAAATACTCATTATAAATGTCGATAAATACAATTGTTAAACATTGAAATATAGATATACCTCTCCTTAATGCAACCGCTGTGTCAACTTTTTTAAAAACTTTACGGAAAAAGCAAACCATGCAATAATGTGAGACGGCGCTCAGAAAAAATATATATATTTCCGCCATGTTGGAGTCAACAGAAATCAGAAATAAAATGTTAAATATTCCCTTACCTTTGTCGATCTTCATCAGAATGCACTTCCAGGAATCCTAGTTCCACAATAAATGTTTGACTTGGACATAAATGATGGACGTTATCGAACAAGTAGCTACTTTTGTTAGCGCGTTTAGTACACAAATCCAAACGCTTGTGCAGGTCCAGCCGAACGTCGGATGAAAACTTCAAAAAGTTATATTACAGGTCGAAGAAACTTGTCAAACTAAGTATAGAATCAATCTTTAGGATGTTGTTATCATAAATCTTCAATAATGTTCCAACCGGAGAATTCCTATGTCTGTAGAAAAGTCATGGAACGCAGGTCGCTATCATGTGAAATGTGCGTGACCAGGACCTGGCTCTCTGCCAGACCACTGACTCAAACAGCGCCCACCCGGCTCCACAACACAATAAAAGCCTCATTCAAGTTTCTAAAGACGGTTGACATATAGTGGAAGCCTTAGGAAGTGCAACATAACCAATATCCCACTGTGTGTTCAATAGGGGCTGGGTTGAAAATCGACCAAGCTCAGATTTCCCACTTCCTGTTTGGATTTCTTCTCAGGTTTTTGCCTGCCATATGAGTCCTGTTATACTCACAGACATCATTCAAACAGTTTTAGAAACTTCAGAGTGTTTTCTATCCAATACTAATAATAATATGCATATTTTAGCTTTATTTTACACTTTATTTTTGAAGAATGCCATTTTGTTCAATAGAGTGGTCGTAATACTTTGTAGGCCAAACCTTTCAGACCTTTTTCTGAGAAGACATGGTCTGACAAACAGTGCTCTAACTCTACCACCTTTCACCATAGATATCGGCGGATGCGGTGGATTGAGACACACCCCATGAACAAGCTAACTCTAGTTTAAACAGAGAGAATTTGATGTTTTTTTTATTATTATGTTAATTAGATTTCTGCGGGGGAGCAGAAATTGTAGCCTAAGGCTTAAATGCATCAATGACCCCCATGAAAGTCTTAAGAGTATTTTTTTTTAGGCAAGTCAGTAAAGAACAAATTCTTATTGCAATATATATTTTTATATACTTTGGGATGATTGGACATGAAGCAAGAAAATACTCATAATTCTAAGTAATGTTGACTAGCTGGATTTGTACCACAAATGCTAAAAGGTTAGCATTTGAAACAGTGGCCAGGAGGGCTAAAATCAGTTCTTTAATAACCATTTTCAAATGTTCCGTGCTAGCCCTCCTGATGTCGTTTGACCCCACATGTACTACGACAGTGTCAGCTCCCGGAATCTGTGGTAGAACAGTCGGAAGCAGCCTTGTTATGTCCTGTACTCGTGCTCCTGGGTATCACAGGGTCTCCACAGCCGACTGGCCGGTGCTATGCAGGGTTCCATCCCCGAAGGGGTCTCCCCCTACCCTGGAGAACGGAGCTGATCTCAATCCAACCAACCAGCCATGGAGGTACATCACTCGTCATGGAAGTCGAAGAAGGTGTCCTCTGGCAACGGGGGTCTCCATGGAGATGTTGAACCCTGAATTGACACAGACCAGAAAGAGCTTTGCCGCCCTGGATCCAGAGGTACCTGTGTCTTCGTTCTCGGCTCGGTCTCCCTCTCTGGTGGCTTCTACCTCGGGTTCAGATCCTCAGAGCTCCCAGTCTCACCAGACCGTGAGGCTGCCTGAGAGACCGGCCCATTCAACATCACCAGCTGTCATCATAGGCATATCTATGGTGAGAAACTTCTCGGTCCCCAAGGCAAAAACCCTGTGATACCCAGGAGCACGAGTACAGGACATAACAAGGCTGCTTCCGACTGTTCTACCACAGATTCCGGGAGCTGACACTGTCGTAGTACATGTGGGGTCAAACGACATCAGGAGGGCTAGCACGGAACATTTGAAAATGGTTATTAAAGAACTGATTTTAGCATTAAAATACTCCAAAAAACTAATATAGTGTATAAGAGGTCATAAAATAAGTTTTGTAGGGATTCATATGTTGATGATGTAAATAATATTTGCTGGTCTGTGGTGTGTAATGAGGAGCAACCAGACGCTGCACTTGACGCATTTATGAAACACAATACACGTCAACACAATACACGTCAGCTACTACAGCGACTGAATTACAGCAACACTCAACAAAGAGCTGCAGTTAGTTTCAGAGTGGGTGGCAAGGAATAAGTTAACCCCAAATATTTCTAAAACTAAAAGCATTTTATTTGGAACAAAACACTCAGTAAACGCTATGCCTCAACTAAATCTTGTAATAAATAATGTGAAATTGAGAAAGTTGAGATGACTAAACTGCTTGGAGTAACACTAGATTGTAAACTGTCATGTTCAACACATATTGATCCAGTCATAGCTAAGATGGGGAGAAGTCTGTATAATAAAGAGCTGCTCTGCCTTCTTAACAACACTATCAACAAAGCAGGTCCTACAGGCCCTAGTTTTGTCGCACCTTGTCGCACCTAGACAAACAAACATGTTGTAGATTAATAAGAAAAGCTCATCCATTGTTTAAAAATTGCCTTTTTGCCTTTGTGCAGATTACCATGTCTCATTTTCGATGAATTGAAAATTATACTTTTTTCAAAGTAGCTGTCCTTTTCATGCAAGCATTGCAGAGCTGGCTACAATTTCAATTTCTTCCCCCTGAAAAGATACAACAAATATCACAACAAATATTTTGCCTGAACTCAAATGTGCTGGTTGATAAAATACCTGTATTTATGGGAAAGATGTTTGACAAGGATATTTTGTTCTTAAATGATATTGTAAATTGTAATGGTAGAGTTCTGTCCTTCATGGAGTAATCAGAATTGTACGGACAGGTCTGCTCAATCCAAGAATACAACCAATTGATTACAGCATTGCCCCAAAAATGGAGGAGGTGGGTGGCAGCGGGAGGAGGTAGGGAACTGGTCTGTCTGACCAATATAAAGGATCAAAACTGGCGGAGGAATAAAAATAGCATAAATAGGAAAGTATACTAGTTTCATTTGAGGACCAGGATGTTCACAACTGTGCCATACAGATTGCAAAATAATTGGGAACAGATTTTTGATGTACCGATTCTATGGTATGAGTTGATATATAAAACAACGCAAGATTCAAGACTTTGTGCTTTTCAGCTAAAATTATTATATAGAATTCTTGCCACCAACAAAATGTTGAATATTTGGGGCATAAAATCATCGAAGCTCTGCAGATGTTATTGTGAGGATACAGAATCAATAGACCATTTATTTTGGTATTGCCCTCAGGTAGCCTGTTTATGGTCTCAGGTTCAGGAATGGCTGAAAATGCATAGCATTGATCTCAAATTTACCCTAGAAATATTACTGTTAGGAGATCTGGAGAGACCGGGTCAGTCAATTACTAATATACTAATACTCTTAGTAAAAGTATTTATCTTCAACACGCAATCTGTAGATTCTATTCGATTAGATACATTGAAATTGTACGTTAAACATCACATCATAGTTGAAAGATATGTGTTGCGTAGAAACACGAAGTGGGTGGCCAGCAGAGATAGATGGTATGGGCTGAGGGAAGCTGAGGGTTGGTATGTGGAATTGGAGACAAGTGGGAGTGGAGTTGCTGTGTGAGAGAGAGAATGATGGTCAAAAGATAAAGGAAAAAAAAGTCAAAATAAATCATAATAAAAGTACATTTGAATGACACTAAGTGGCAGTGTTTTTACAACTAATGCCGATTTGCCTGAGGCTGATGCCATGTAGGTGTTGGTACACATGCATATACACACACTCTCATTCAAATAAACACATACAAGAACACACACATACATGTAATAGTGCCAGAAATGCACACAAACATATACAGTTGGCATTGCTGTTATGATTTCACTTGTGCTTGATGTCCTTTGTTTTAAATGTATTATTTTGTTTTATTTTCTTTGCATTGTTGCTGTTTTCTCCTGTCTTTTCATTTTTTCTCTTTAGTTCATTCTCTTGGTTGTTGGTGCATTGGGGGGTTCTTGGGGGTGGGGAATGGAATTTTTTAAATTTATTTTTAATTTATTATTTATACTTTTTCTCTTCCGGGAGGGGGGGACGACTGTGGGAGGGGTCTTGAATGGTTGAGGGACAGCTATTGGGGAACTGTGGGGGGATCTTGAAGGATTTGTTCGGGTTTCACAAGATTGTGACCATGAAAAGGTAACCATGACATTTATTTTATATCACTATCATGCACACGCACCCTCACACATAAGGATGGCTCTGTTGCGGAAAGACTGATACATGTTTGATAGTGTCTTTATGCTGTATTGTTTGTCCTTCATGTTCTAATGCATACACATACACACACACACACACACGCACCAACATACACACACACACACCAACATACACACACACACACACACACACACACACACACACACACACACACACACACACACACACACACACACACACACACACACACACACACACACACACACACACACACACAATAACATATGCACTATACATACACATGGATTTAGTCATGTAGATACAGTATGTGGTAGTGGTGAAGTAGGGGCCTGAGGGCACACAGTGTGTTGTGAAATCTGTGAATGTAATGTTTTAAAATTGTATAAACTGCCTTCATTTTTCTGGACCCCAGGAAGAGTAGCTGCTGCTTTGACAGCAATGAATATACGATGCTGTGCATCCTAACCATTTTCAGACACATAGCCACCAATTACTGCATCATGTCCCTTAGGATGAATTTTTCAGTCTCTTAGTGGTCACCGAAAGACAAGGCAAATCTTAATTTGCATTCCCTGGTAGCAATAATGGTAAGGTACAAGAAAACCTAAAGGATTGAACCTTCTTTAATTTCTACTTTCCCTGACAAAACTAATGCTATAGCTGGGCAGAGTAAGTTTGGGAATAAATAGCCTTAAGGATGATCAAAACATATCTATTTTTTCCTTCTAAGGCAACGCTGTAATTTCCATAGCTTTCTTTACAGTTGGTTTTTGAGAAGTGCCACTCTGGGAAATGTGTAGTGTGACCCACTAGAGACGCAGAGGAGGGGAGAGATAACTACCACAGGCGCCCACCCAGTCCTCCCACGTCAAGACATAAGCTTTACCATGTAGCCCACGTCTGGTGGGTTGGTCGCAGTATCGAAGAACAGACTTGCTTTGTCCATGTTGAGGTGATATACTATAAGTCAGTTTGAAACACTTACTATGACTGTGGTATGTGGTTGTCCCATCTAGCTAACTTAAGATGAATGCACTAACTGTAAGTCGCTCTGGATAAGAGCGTCTGCTAAATTACTTAAATGGAAAATGGAAATGAAGCACTAAGGGATGTAACTATTTGAATATTGGCTAATCTCACAAGACGTACACAGTATGATGGTGCTAACTATTGACGATACAGAGAGTATACATGTCCTTCCATATGGAGTGAAAAAAAATCCCTGGCAAGGTGAGTTTAATTTGAGGTGTACTCCCACAAATTGACCATGCCAGGATACATTTGACAAAAATTTTTGTTTTTCAAGTAGTCACTATTGAGACCAGTGTCTATTTTACAAGTGAGCCCTGCATATTAGCTGTTATAAACACATATAAACTTTAGTTCCTTCCGTGACCTGAAGTCAAATTATATTATCTTGAAGGTCTGTACTGTACAGAGTAACGACTCCATTTTAGATCAAGAAAAATACTTGGTTTGTGGCAAATGACACCTCCTGGCACCCTACCTGTTTTTCACAGGAGCATCCATAGTTTGTTTAATCAGATCCTGTACCTTAACCCATCATTTACTTTTCATTCAGAAGTAACTTAGAATTGGAGGACTCCTGGTCTACAATGAGTCATTTTCAAATCATCAGGACCATTCAACATATCACGTTTTAGGGAAGACCCAGATGCAGACAGTGTCGAAGTAACAAAAGTGTATTACTAGAACAGGGGGCAGGCAAAACGACAGGACAAGGGCAAGCAGAGGTCGGTAATCCAGAGTCCAAAAGGTACAGAACGGCAGGCAATATCAGGGCAGGCAGAGGTCAATAATCCAGTGTGGTGTGACAAGGTACAGAACGGCAGGCAGGCTCTGGGTAGGCAGAATGGTCGTAACCGGGAAAACTAGAAACAGGCAGGAGCAAGGGGGAAACCGCTGGTAGGCTTGACAAACAAAACGAACTGGCAACAGACAGAGAACACCGGTATAAATACACTGTGGACAATGGGGAAGATGGACGATACCTGGAGGGGGTGGAGACAAGCACAAAGAAAGGTAAAACAGATCAGGATGTGACACAACAGGGCAATTCCTGAGGCAATGGGATCCATGTGGGTCGTGAATTTGACGGGCATGACTTTCATATCCAGATGTATTCCCCAGTTAAAATCACTAGGGAAGTCAAGCCTGGAAAATAATGCCATATTACAACCTGTGTTGTGATAATTGCATTGTTTTCTTTACACAGTATGTAACCTGTTAGTTCATATACCTTGACAACGTGATGCTGTATATAGGCTTAAGGCCGAGACAATATGAAGATATTGGCAGAATAAATTCAACCATACCTTTGTTTCATCAGAAAACCAGACAGCAACATCTGTACAGTGAAGTCCATAAAACATATTGTATATAACAAACAGTTACATGACCTGCAGCATGGTCAAGCAAGTTAATGTTTACGACATTTCTGGACTAATAAACAACTATTGATTTAGAACCATGTTGAGTTACTGCAAGTTGCAAAGAAAACAGGCGCTGCCTCCACTTTTCCAGCACCATTTCAACTTCAACATTTCAACACCATCTAATCACCTACAGTATGCTTAGTCTAATAGAGTGACAACTAAAAGAAAAACGATATAGACCAATCAACGTAAGCTAAATAGGATGTGGCTGTCCATGTTGCTGATTTCTGTGTGTGCGTGCGTGCAAGTAGAACATGTTGACTCACCCTACTTGTAAAGAAACACCAATGCCATCCTCCTCTTTCATGTAGCCTAAACAGTCTATGACTTTGTCATACATTACACACTTACATTTTTTGTTGAGCCTCTTGCAAATTGAATACAATTTATGAAACAGAGATGTTTATTATTTTCTTCTTGGTACATTTTTTGGGGAAGCCTGGCTTCCCTTGGCATCCATGAATAAACGCCACTGTGTATCATTTTTCATCTCTGGTGCATTGGAGTTTCTGGAAAGAGGTCCAAATAAAGCTGCTGACTCATGGAAAGTCTGTAAGGCTCAATTCTTTTTCAATCTCTGGTAGAGTTACAGAATATACTTCTCAAATATAAGTTCTCTCAAAAGAAATGATGTAATTTATTTCACCTTTATTTAACCAGGTAGGCCAGTTGAGAACAAGTTCTCATTTACAACTGCGACATGGCCAAGATAAAGCAAAGCAGTGCGACAAAAACAACAACACTGAGTTACACATAAACAAACGTACAGTCAAACGTACACAATGGAAAAATGTACTGTGTGTGCAAATTTAGAAGAGTAAGGCGACAGTAAAAGATTTGTTTCTTTCTAATGAGAAATCCTTACATTTTGAGACAATTAGCTATGTTTGGCCTAAAGTCTTCAAATTTGTGAACAGTAGACACCAAGCAGAAGTGAGGAAGGTTGCAAAACATTTGATATCTTGTCCCATGTGAAACTTCTTCCATCAGAGTAGACGTCTTCTTGACCAATAAATCACAGCTAGATTTTTACCTTGATCTCAGAGACTGAACTTCATCTGGAGTTTGACATCATTGATTACAAAGCAAACACTATCTGAGTTACTGTACCCTGAGAAACTTTAAAATGTAGCTCCACACATAATTAGACATTTAGCGCCAACACGTTCCACAGACAAACACACCCATTACCACAGACAAACACACCCATTAAGCTATAAAAGCTTTTTAAACCCCAAATTTATATAATTAACGAGACATTTATTTTGTATGATCTACTGCTTTCTAGTATTCCTAAATACTACGATCAGTGCCCCTGGTTCAGTTCTGGCCTTGAAATGTCATTGGAATATTTCTAAATGCTAAAGGATTAACCAATCTTCATCTTAATGTGAAGGATAATCCATTGGGCAATACAGCATTCTGTCTGAGAATATTTCAGGGCTGACCGGTTACCATTTTTGGATCTAAAAATATGTAAACAACTTCCCCAAAGAACAAGCTTTTCCGGCAATGTCATAAGTTATCAAAATTCAATACAAAACGTATTAAAGTGAAGTTTTGTACATGTATTAATTACAATTCAAGTCCATTTGAATAAACTTGTTCTATAATTCTCACTTGTCAGTTGGTATGGTATTTGGTTGGGTGGATGTGTTCATTATTAAGATCACAGTGAAGCATTGTTTTCCATTGTCTAATCACCCCAACCTCAACTCTTTCTTAAAATTACATACCATTGTGAAACAAGAGATATAACATGATGTCACTAATCACGTAGTATTACCATGGGAACAGTGACCATGTTGTATATAAAGTCATGCTTCCATATTGTATGTTCCCATAAAACACTGGTGAAAAAGGATGTATAATTTTGTGAATACACTATTATGTGAATAGCATTAACCCAGCAAACAGGAGGTCCTGAGGACATTCAGCAACGTTCCCATTAGGTCACTTAAATGTTTCGGTGCAAAGTTATTGCACTGACGTTCTAAGAACATCATGTGATGGTCACAAGGGAAGGTTTTCTGGGTGACATTTGTCTAGTTCCCTGTACATTCCCAGGATGTCACTTAGGACCATGTCAGGACCTGTTTAGGACGTTCTCAGGACTTTCATTTTACTAGTGCTTGGGACATCTCATGACGGTTCCAAAGGAACTTTCTCTGGACGACCTTTTCATATTTCCCGGTGTGTCCCCAGGGACATTTTTAGGATGATCTTGGGATGCTGTGTTAAGAGCCCCTGAAGGTCCCCTGAACGTTCTTGGGACGTTGTGTCATGGTCCCTTGAAGGTTTTTGTCACATGAGGGTCCCAGGGGTCCAAAAGCATTATATATAAAGTAATAAGTGATACGCTGTTCAGCTAAAATAGTCAACAAATCTTTAATCAATGACAATATGGTCACATTTTTCATGATCACTTAGTACTGACTTTTCAATATGAACCAACCTGAGATTTGAACTCACAACCTCTGGATTGTGAACTCACAACCTTTCTGCTACACCAAGTCCCCTACACATTCATTACCTATAACCTGAACCAGGTTGCAGCCACTCACCAGTCATGTGTGTAAGTGCTGTGCTTGTTGAATGTCCTTCCCTATAAGCGTGCTGAAAGTATGTTGTCAATTTGTTTACTGTAAAATAGCAATTTTTTCTAAAACTTTACTAAGGGTTGGTAACAGGCTGATTGGTTGGTTATTTGATCCAGTAAATGGGGCTTTACTATTCTTAGGTAGCGGAATTACTTTTGCTTCCCTCCAGGCCTGGGGGCACACACTTTCTAATAGGCTTAAATTGAAAATATGGCAAAAGGCGTGGCAATATCGTTCGCTATTACCCCCAGTCATTTTCCAGCCAAGCTCTCAGACCCCGGTGGCTTATCATTGTCTTGTCATTGTCACCTCTTCCACACTCGCTTTACTGAATTCAACATTACAATACTTGTCTAATTAGGTCAGATATACTTAAATGTCTAGTGTCAGCATTTGTTGCTGGCATGTTCTGCCTAAATATGCTAATCTGGCCAATGAAAAAATCATTAAAGTAGTAGTTTGCCATTTTCGCCCAAAATGTAATTTAAGTTGCTCCAAAGCTTTTTACTATAATTCTTTGTCATTTATCTTTGTTTCATAGCGTAGTTTCTTCTTTTAATTCAGTTTAGTCACATGATTTCTCAATTTGCAATACGTTTGCCAATTGGTTGTGCAGCCAGACTTATTTGCCATTCCTTTTGCCTCATCCCTCTCAACCATACAATTTTTAAATTCTTTATCAATCCACAGGGATTTAAGAGTTTTTACGGTCATTTTCTTATTGGGTGCATGCTTATTAGTAACTGGAATAAGCAATTTCAGAAATGTGTCAAGCGTAGCTTAATGCTCCTCATTACACACCAATGACCAACAAATATTCCTTACATCAACAACATAGTAATCATTACAAAACCTATTGTATGACCTCTTATACAACCTTTTGGAACTTTGGTTTTCCTCGATATGGCTAGTATATTGTGATCACTACATCTGACGGATCTTGATACTGCTTTCAAGAAAATTTCTGCAGCATTCGTAAAGATGTGATCAATAATTAATGATGCTTTCATTCCTGTGCGGTTTCTAACTACCCCTGGTATGTTGACTGATAACCTGAACCAGGTTACAGGCACTGGTTACAGTTTGAAGCTTTTTCTTGAGTGGGTAGCTTGATGAAAGCCAGTCAATATTTAAATCACCCAGAAAATATAACTCTCTGTTGATGTCACATACACTATCAAGCATTTCACACATGTTATCCAGATACTGACTGTTAGCACTTGGTGGTCTATAGCAGCTTCCCACCAGAATGGGCTTAAGGTTAAGGTGAGCCATATTACTTCAGCAGTATTTGACATGAGATCCTCTCTAACCTTTACAGGAATGTGGTTCTGAATATAAACAGCAACACCTCCACCATTGCCATTACTGTCTTTTGTGTAAACGTTATAACCTTGTATTGCTATCACTGTATCGTCAAATGTATTATCTAAGTGAGTTTCAGAGATAGTCAGAATATGAATGTCATCTGTTAGTAGCAATGTATTGATTTCATGAACCTTGTTTCTTAAGCTACAAATTTTAGCGTGGGCTATTTTGGGAACTTTTCTTCTGGGTTGCTTACTTGTTTTCATTGCTTTACGTGGAAGCTTAGCAGAAGTAGGTATTCACATGTTATTTATGTTAGTGCAGGGTGAGATGCACACAGTGGACTTCCTACTAGGGCACACCGCCTCAGTGCTAACAGTCTAAATCTGGTTCATAGGCATATGATTACTGCATACAATAGCTCTAGGATCAGCAGAGGCATTCAGAGCAGTTAGAGGGACATAAATGAGGTTACTTACATTGTGTCTACCTATGCCCCTAGTGTAATGTACATTTGCTGAAGCATTATGATGACTCAGCGACACAATGGTAGGGACTAACTGAGCTGGGCTTGGGTCATTGATAAATCATTGTCTCAACGCAGCCTTAAAATGCTGTGAAAGCATGGAAGATTGAATACTGAGACTACCTCTAAATTGGAACAACCATCTCAGTCAAATGTATGCTATTTATCTTTGTGTAGCATAAAATTAATCAACAAATCAATGTACATGCAAAAATATATTAAAACAAACAATTGGGAAAATCACCCTGCAATAGAGTATGCTGGGAAATATGATAAATTGCTCTATGTAGAACCCGTCTTGCCTTCCAAAAACCCCGTATTGCCTTCTGTTCTAGTAGCTGCACTTCTGTACAAAGTATTATATTGTCCTATGTTGTCATCTAGTGGTGAATTTGAGTACAATAGCTTTTAATTTGCTAACTTTCGGTTCTGAGCAATTTTTTTTTATTTTATATATTTCACCTTTATTTAACCAGGTAGGCTAGTTGAGAACAAGTTCTCATTTACAACTGCAAACTGCAGCCAAGATAAAGCATAGCAGTGCGACACAAACAACTGTCACACCCTGACCATAGTTTGCTATGTATGTTTCTATGTTTTGTTTGGTCAGGGTGTGATCTGAGTGGGCATTCTATGTTATATGTCTAGTTTGTCTATTTCTATGTTTGGCCTGATATGGTTCTCAATCAGAGGCAGGTGTTAGTCATTGTCTCTGATTGGGAACCATATTTAGGTAGCCTGGTTTGTGTTGGGTTTTGTGGGTGGTTGTTTCCTGTCTTTGTGTTTGTTGCACCAGATAGGGCTGTTTCGGTGTTTCCACGTTTATTGTTTTGTAGTTTATTCATGTATAGGTTCATTATTAAAAAAGAACCATGAATTATAACCGCGCTGCATTTTGGTCCGCCTCTCCTTCCCAGGAGGAATCCCGGTACAGAACCACCCACCACAACAGGACCAAGCAGCGTGGTGAAAAGCAGCAACAGCAGGAGAGGCAGCGATGTCTGGACTATACGACTTGGGAAGAGATAGACAGGTGGGCGGTCGACCCAGGGAGAGTGCCGGAGCCCGCCTGGGATTCGCTGGAGCAGTGCGAGGAGGGTTATAGGAGAATGGAGTTGGAGAGACAAGCACGGCGGCGTGGATGGAAGCCTGAGAGGCAGCCCAAAAAATGTCTTGGGGGGTGGCACACAGGAAGTATGGCGAAGCCAGGTAGGAGACCTGAGCCAACTTTCTGTGCTTACCGGAGGGCGAGAGAGACTGGGCAGGCACCGTGTTATGCGGTGGAGCGCAGGGTGTCTAGAGTGGGCATCGAGCCAAGTTCCATGAAGCCGGCATTCAACCAGGTAAGGTTGGGCAGGCTTGATGCTCAAGAGCTCCAGTGCGCCTGCACGGTCAGGTCTATCCGGTACCACCTCCACGCGAGTGCGTGTCCTCGGCCCAGTACCACCAGTGCCGGCACCACGCACCAGGCCTACAGTGCGCCTCGTCTGTCCAGCGCTGCCAGAGCCTTCCTCCTCTCCAGCGCTGCCGGAGTCTCCCAGGAGGAATCCTTCCCAGGAGGAATCCCGTTACAACAACAACAGAGTTACACATGGAATAAACAAGCGTACAGTCAATAACACAATAGAAAAAAAGAGTCTATATGCAGTGTGTGCAAATGGCGTGACGAGGTAAGGCAATAAATAGGCCATAGTAGCAAGTCATTACAATTTAGCTAAATTAACACTGGAGTGATAGATGTGCAGATTATGATGTGCAAGTAGAAATACTGGTGTGCAAAAGAGCAGAAAAATCAATAAAAATAATATGGGGATGAGGTAGGCAGATGGGCTGTGTACAGCTGCAGCGATCGGTTAGCTGCTCGGATGGCTGATGTTTAAAGTTAGCGAGGGAACTTTATGACATATATACAGGAAATAAACTATGCATATCTAACTCCCTTCATCTGCATTAATCTGAGGACACAGGATAGTATTTCAATAAGATACTTAATTTCAACCAGTGGAGAATATGAAACGCTTTATTGAAAGAAATTCATTATCCAGGTATTATAAATACATAAATGCATTATAATTATGATAATTGTAATATTGTAAATACAAGTTAAATCTAAACTTCAATGCACATATGGCGTGCATTATAAAACGAGGAATAAAGACGAGATAGGGAGAGAGGTATAGAAGACAGAAAGGGAAAGAGTTAAGAACAGCGGCAGACAGCATGTGATTCATGAATTACAGTGCTACCCTAACATTCTCTCAGGTCATCACAACTGCGGTGTCTCCTAACCAGCCTTGGGCCCCAAGTTGGCCCGAAGGTTATCTTAAGAGCGGGTGAGGTGGCGATGACGGGACTGGCTTCCTCTCTCACATCAAAACATACCTGCAGACGAGAGAGCATTATTAAGCCTTGCTTTTTAAAATTCTAACACAGTCAGTCATCTTAAATCAAGAGATGAAATGCAAAACTGACCTTTGATCATTAACTCTGGGACTACTACATCTCTGTCTGTAATTCAATGTAAGTCATCTCTTTAATAATACTTCCTGTTGACCCGACCAAGTGACATCTCACCTACGATCATGCTGTGCCCTCTGTGTCAGCCAGTTCAGATATGGGAGGGGTTCACCAAAACAGCCGATATAACCTAGAAGATTTAGGGAGAACGGGGAGAGGGATGAAGTGTAGAAGAGACACTGTTATTCTGTATGTGTGGTCTCACCTGGTGTTCATACTAAGTGGCTACAGAGTACTTTATGCTGAAATACAGACACATGAGGACAAACAATAGAAGATGATGTTAATAGAAGATACTGTATGTGACGCAGACACCTCTCAGAGTGTACCTGAAACATTTAAATATAGAGTGCTATGTGTCTCACCACTTGGTCATTGCAAGGCTAACCCCCAGGGAAATCATGACTTGGCAGCAACAGATAGTCCAGTGAAAACAGCTGTGTTTCTGTGGTGTAAATCTGAAAATTAGCAGCTGACATCTTAAGGGTTTTTTAATGAATGCATGTGAGACAGGTTCCATGTACAACAAGACAGGCAGAGATGGAGAAAAAGAACACAGAACAGTTTAATTACCTCTGGTTATGGACACTTCTGCCAGCAATAAAGCTTCCACGGCCTGTTCATCGGAGAGTGAAAATCTGGCAATATCTACATTTTCGACCCCTTGGTCAGCTCGCTCTCTGAAAGTAAAGAAAACAGCTTCTTTTTTATAGATATGAAAACAATAACTGAGACATGACCATTCAATTTAAAGCAGCAGATGTCATTTTTAGGATACGTCAATACAGCCCAGTGCTGCTTACCTGAGATGTCATCTTCGTAGGTGTCCGCTTAGACTTCCTTTGTGTCGGCAAAAAGTTGCTTTCAGAACAATTATTTTGGATTGAAAATAAAAAAGGTTTTGCTCTCGACAAAAAGACACAAATGTACCTCCATAGCATATAACAATTTGCCTGTGAATAACCACACCTTCATACAAACTTGCAACTGTATGCAGAATTCTTGACGCACAACCGAAGATGCTCCCATATCCTGTCAGCACATCCACAAGCGAGCCACTCAGGAGCAGAATGATGACGTGTGGAAGAGGGAATGGAATGAGCTGGGAACAGCAATTTGTTGCAAGTTGGGGAGGAGGGCTAATAGCTGAACAATAGACTATTCACCCTATACTAAAGAATAGTCTAATAGCCTAGCTAGGTGTGAACCCCCCCCCCCCCCCCCCCCTCCTATCACAGACCAGATTTCCCCAACGACCAAGGGGTAGCTTGCTACTCAATGTAATGAAGTAATGACTTTTCAAATAAATTGCCTTACACGTTATGTTGGCTGACAATTTGTTAGCTAAGCTGTCCTTACGAACCACTTAGCATATCATTACAGCAGTATGTACCAGTATGTTAGCTAGCTACCTAACTTTAGTAGTTAAAGATCAAACTTGCCAGTATATTAACTATAGGCAATCTAACTACACAATGTTTATTGACTTGATTATTCTAGTCATTCTTAGCTTAGCTAAATTGTGTAGTAGTTGTGCTTTCTCAATGGACATTCTTGTGCTTTCGTAAATTCGCTCTGGCTATCTATATTCTGGACAAAAGAACAAGTCAAAACGGCTTAAGAACATTGGCTAAGCTGGAACACTAGCGCGAGCCCATAGCAAAATAATGGAATTTAATGTTTGCAGAGCCTGTTTTGACTGGAGTGATGCTTAGAATTCCATAAAAAAAATCCCTTTCTATTTTACCACTACAATCTGTTCGTTGGACGAAACTATTTGTGTAGAAAGTAAACATCCGCACCTCGATAGTGTCAACTGAGCTTATGTCTGCGTAATGAAAAATTAGGGAAAAAATAAAACGTTTGACTATTTCTGGTCTAGCGATCGATGACAAAC
Source organism: Oncorhynchus mykiss (assembly GCF_057628025.1). Taxonomy (NCBI): domain Eukaryota; kingdom Metazoa; phylum Chordata; class Actinopteri; order Salmoniformes; family Salmonidae; genus Oncorhynchus; species Oncorhynchus mykiss. Next base: position 1,195,085 of record NC_143047.1, on the reverse strand, counting down.
GAGCTCGCTGCCCAGACTTACATAATTATAAAGTGGAGATTCTAATGATTAAAATGGTGCCCATGTAAAGGTTTTGCTTCCGTCCTTCTCCTCACCCCTACCTGGGCTCAAACCAGGGACCCTCTGCACACATAGACAACAGCCACCTTCAAAGCATCGTTACCCATCGCTCCACAAAAGCCGCGGCCCTTGCAGAGCAAGGGGAACAACTACTTCCAGGTCTCAGAGCAAGTAACGTCGCCGATTGAAATTCTATTAGCGCACACCCCGCTAACTAGCTAGCCATTTCACACCGGTTACACCCGACTTGAAAAAAAATCTAAATATACACTTTGCGAGATATTTGCCAAAATAAACAGACATACCTATATTTCCCCCTTAGGGAACAATGGGAAGACCTCAGAGTACCAATATTATTTTTGTTGTTTACATTGTGTTGTTTGCATTAAACTATAAAACATAAACAACGTGAGCAGGTCTCATTGCCAACAATAGTGAATTGGAAATTGTGACGTTGAACGTTAAGCTGGGAATAGAATGTTCGAAGGGCGAGTTGGTGCCATGGTGCTTAATAGAACTAATAGGAGCTGTCAGGGTGAAAAATGCACTAATATAAGTTCTGTTTTTTAGCGATTTAAAAAAATATATCTCCTTTTTAATTTCACCTTTATTTAACCTGAGTAACAGTTTTGCTTCTGTTCCTCCCCTCGCCCCTCGCCCCTGGGCTCAAACCAGTGACCCAGTGCTCCACAAAAGCCACTGCCTTGCAGAGCAGGGTAATCTAGAGGTTACAGAGTTGGACTAGTAACCAGAAGGTTGCAAGTTCAAACCCCCGAGCTGACAAGGTACAAATCTGTCGTTCTGCCCCTGAACAGGCAGTTAACCCACTGTTCCTAGGCTGTCATTGAAAATAAGAATTTATTCTTAACTGACTTGCCTAGTAAAATAAAAAAAATAAAAAAATAAAAGGTGAACAACTACTTCCAGGTCTCAGAGCGAGTGACATCACCATTTGAAACTCTATAATAGTAATCAAATGAATTAAGCCAAATTTCTTAAAATCAATCCCATGTACTATGTTATTACTAAAAATGTTCAAATTCTCTGGTAATGCCAATACGGAATACTATCAAATTCTTCTCAAAGATGCCCTCTGGTGGTCAAACTAGCAATAACTTACAGTAACAGAAGAAATAGCTGAGAATTAAATGATGTGCCACAGAATGCTGCAGCAGCACGCGGGGTGTGCTGCAGTATGACACAACTTTTAAAGGAGGAACCACTGTAAGGGGAGAAATCTGTACTGCCCTGCCAACTTCACTGTTGCTCCAAGCAGAGGAAACTGCATTCCTGAAATACATAAAAATGTGTGAAGACTTCTGCCTGAAGCCCATACACGTCGCAGCGTACATGTTGGACCCCATGTATGCTGGCAAGAGCATCCTGTCTGGTGCAGAGATCAACAAGGCCTATGGTATCATCACTACCGTGTCTCTCAACATTGGCCTGGATGAGGGCAAGGTTCTTTGCAGTCTGGCAAAGCACACATCCAAGCAAGGGCTTTGCAATATGGCAGTTGTGCCAACATATCTCATCAACCACCTGGTGGAAGGGACTTTGTGGATCTGAGGCTCTTTCCGCTGTTGCCTCCATCATCTACCAAATCCCACCAACAGCAGTCGCCTCAAAGTGCAACTGGTCCTTGTTTGGGAACACACACCAAAGCACGCAACAGGCTGACCAATACAGGGGTTGAGAAATTGGTGGCCATTTGGGTAAATTTGCGGCTTTTTGAGCCTGACAATGAGCCATCATCAACAGGGTTGGAAAGTGACAGTGAAGATGAGGCATCAGAGTCTGATGTTCAAGAGTTGGAAGCCTGAGAGGAAGACAACCAAAGTTTGGGTTTCTAGACTTTTTACAGATGTATTTTGAAAGCGTTTTTTGGGATGCGATGGATCATTGGGGATCCTTCAATATTACCTTTTGTTGTTTAGTGAAATAATCCCATGTGAAGAGTCAACTAATTTAATTAAAGTTCAATTTGTAACTAAATTGTATTTTTTTATTTATATTAGAAGGATTTAATCATTTGCAATTATGTCTACTTCTGAAAAGGCAAAAGGTTTATGTTTCTGTCTTCATATGATATGCTAATAAATACTCTATATCCACTGCAAAAAACATCTACATTTAAATGGTATTAATATTAATTTGCATATATTTCCATTAATTCCCATATATTCCCAGGAATTACCCATATATTCTCGTTAATTCCTAAGGACAGTTTCCACCCCTAAATATTCCCAAAATTGTGCAACCCTAGTTCAATCACATATACTTTGAGGTACAGGACATTGAGAAGTAAAGTTTACCATACAGAGTTTGAGTCAGAAGCATATTAATTCAAGTCAATAAAATTTCACATGTGATTGGCATCATAGTTAATTCTGCATTGTCTAAAATGACACTCATGTCTGTTATTGCATTGGCTTTCACAATGACAGCTGCATGCTGGTGCTGAAATTATCACATGAAGACAGCTAAACCTGCAATTTTCATAGGCTTTCTGTCTTGGATTAGTTATTATGCTTAAATACAGGACTCTACCACCAACACTTACGTGCTGAAGAACCCATTTAAGATGGCTTTATTTAACTTTGATACCCTTAAATGATTACACAATACACATTCATGTTTGCCTACGTCATTAAGACTGTCTTCTGTTTGTTTGGGAATTTTTGAAGACAAGCCACAGTAGAATAGAAACAAGACAGGGAAATTCAAAAACATTATGGTCATTATTTTTACAAGATAATGAATTGGAAGAAATCTGTCATATGGAAAGTGCTATCTTGATTACAATCATTCTTGATTACAATGAATCCATCCATTCAAACCCTCTTACTGTGTGTTACATCATAAAGAGACCCAGGATATCCTTAGGACAGTGTTTGCAGACCACTCCAGTAAGGTCATAAGAGAAGGTGCCAAGTCTCTACTTCCCACTCTTATTCCTCTTTACCCTTTAATACATCTATTTTCAAAAAGAGGAAAGATATAATATGTTTGGCATACAATTTCACAAGCATATCTAAAGGAAACAAAATGCATGATGTGCCTTAGGGCTAACACTGTAATTTGGTTACTTTCTATGTTTTCACAACATAGCATTTTGTCATGTTCTACACTCTAGCATGCGTCTATGAATTACTCAATGTTCTTGTACTTGGTGGTAGTATCCTGTATTATAAGACTATGAAAATACATGACTTATTTTTCCCTCGTCCTCTGCTCAACTCATTACTGTTACACAGTGACTTGATGTGGTGGAACTCCATTGTAATAACCACAAGGGATTAGGGTAACTGCCTTAGAAATGAACATCAATGACATAGCCTTCATATTGTCTATTGCTGTGCACTGTAAAATACACAATATACTCCGCCACTTCAGAGACATGATATATGATCCAAACATGTTCTTACTGACCGTTGATGTGCCCAAGATTTGTCATTCTTACTCCTGCACATACTGAAAAGTATGTGCACAAGATTTGTCATTCTTACTCCTGCACATACTGAAAAGTATGTGCACATACTTTTCAGTATGTGCAGGAGTAAGAATGACAAATCTTGGGCACATCAACGGTCAGTAAGAACATGTTTGGATCATATATCATGTCTCTGAAGTGGCGGAGTATATTGTGTATTTTACAGTGCACAGCAATAGACAATATGAAGGCTATGTCATTGATGTTCATTTCTAAGGCAGTTACCCTAATCCCTTGTGGTTATTACAATGGAGTTCCACCACATCAAGTCACTGTGTAACAGTAATGAGTTGAGCAGAGGACGAGGGAAAAATAAGTCATGTATTTTCATAGTCTTATAATACAGGATACTACCACCAAGTACAAGAACATTGAGTAATTCATAGACGCATGCTAGAGTGTAGAACATGACAAAATGCTATGTTGTGAAAACATAGAAAGTAACCAAATTACAGTGTTAGCCCTAAGGCACATCATGCATTTTGTTTCCTTTAGATATAGAAGCATAATTAAAAAAAAAAAAAACGATCTAAAAACAGAAAATGTGTTTGGCTGCTTGTGGTTAGCACTGTTTAAAATAAAAAAAAGTAAACTAGAATTATCTGAACCTAGAAATGTATAAAATCCTGACTGCACCCTCTCTTGCTCTGTCATTTAGCTAAAAATGACTAAAATTGGGATGGTCAGGCCTCTTATGTGGGCCATAAACACAAACAGAGTCAGAGTTTGAAATAATACAGTATGGCCAAGGCCTATCAGAATAGGTGGCACAGGAAAATACTGGATGCCACCACAGTAAAAGGTACAGCAACAGTTTCACAGCACTATAGAACACACAGTAATGAATACAGAGATGTTCAAGGGTGGAACATGTATGAACAGAATTAAAAACATGCTTGGCATTTGTAGTAGGTGCCTGAAAGTATCTTCAGCTAACTGCATAGAATTATCTAATGTCACATTAATTTTGCTCTCATTCCAATGTTTTAGAAATTAGACACCTTTACACTACTTCATCTTGGATATTTCAGTGTTTCATTTGATAGTGACAAGTTAAAACAATGTTTGTCAAACAAAATTAAGTGTTATAACTATCAACTATTGTCATACGCTGATCTGTTTCACCTGTCCTTGTGATTGTCTCCACCCTCTCCAGGTGTCGCTTATTATCCCCGGTGTATTTATCCCTGTGTTTCCTGTCTCTCTGTGCCAGTTTGTGTATGTCTTTCAAGTCAACCAGCATGCTTTCCCGTACTCCTGCTTCTATTATCTTTTTCCTAGTCCTCCCGGTTTTGACTCTTGCCTGTTTTCTGGACTCCGTACCCACCTGCCTGATTATTCTGCCTGCTCTGACCTCGAGCCTGCCTACCACTCTGGACCTCCTGGACTCTGAACTGTTTTTGACCTTTTTGCCTAGCCACGACCATTCTTTCACCTACCCCTTTTGGATTAATTAATAAATATCAAAGACACAAACTATCTGCCTCCCGTGTCTGCATCTGGGTCTCGCCTTGTGCCCTTATAACTATGCAAAGCAGCACTTAGGAAAATTACAGTTAATTCGGTCTAATTCTAAAATTAGAAAAGTTCAAACAAGTTTCATGTTCTAGGAATGTTTAATTATAGCCTTTGTGGAAGGGGTTTCTTGGTGATACGTTTAATATAGGAATCCTCCACAGAATCCTGGTACAGCATACCCCTTCCTCTTCACCCCTGTCTTCACCCCTATTTGCCATTATGATGCAAGTAGACATACAAATCAGTCAGTGCATTTAAACTGCAGGAAATAATCCATAAATGGTACTACGTTCAAAAGGTTTTTATGACTCAATCTGTATATTGAGTAACCTACACATTGTTTATGGCCACTTGTGTGTTATAAAACTATTAGTATTTCGGTGTATGCATTTCTTATGTGGTGTGGACGAAATTCAGAAATTACAGACTAGGTTAGAGCCAGTTTGCGCTGTTCAGTGAAGGGATGCAGCGGTGTACGAGATCTTCAGTTTCTTGGCAATTTCTCGCATGGGATAGTTTACATTTTTCAGAACAAAAATAGACTGACGAGTTTCAGAAGAAAGGTCTTTGATTCTGGCCTTTTTGAGCCTGTAATCGAACCCACAAATGCTGATGCTCCAGTTACTCAACTTGTCTAAAGAAGTTCAGTTTTTTGCTTCTATAAACAGCACAACAGTTTTCAGCTGTGCTAAAATAATTGCAAAATGGTTTTCTAACGATCAATTAGCCTTTTAAAATTATAAACTTGGATAAGCTAACACAACGTGCTATTTGAACACAGGAGTGATGGTTGCTGATAATGGGCGTCTGTACGCAGATGTACCGTAGATATTCCATTTAGAATCTGCCGTTTCCAGCTACAATAGTCATGTACAACATTAACAATGTCTACACTGTATTTCTGATCAATTTGATGTTATTTTAATGTACAAAAAAAGTGTTTTTCGTTCAAAAACAAGGACCTTTCTAAGTGACCCCAAACTTTTGAATGGTAGTGTATTTTGATTTGTTTAAAGCTTTTTTGGTTACTACATGATCCCATATGTCTTATTTCATAGTTTTGATGTCTTCACTATTATTCTGCAATGTAGAAAATAGTAAAAAAATAAAGAAAAAACCCTTGAATGAGTAGGTGTTCTAAAACTTTTGACTTGTAGTGTATATGGTAGAAGATTCCAAAAATAAGAAGGCCAGTCCGAGGCAAGGCCACTTCTCATCCCAAGGAAGTTGACTGGCAGAACATGCCCCCTTGTGTGGAAATCTCTCTACTGCATCTCAAGAGCACCGGCTATCCACCACAACTACACTGCATTCACCAGGCAGAGATAAAACAAGTCCAGCACAAATGGCTTTTCCAGTACTTCTTTTTATAGCTTTAATGGCTGTTTTGAGGGTGAAGCACTAACAAAAATAGACAAGTTAAGGACTATAAACTGTTAGGCCTGAAATAGTGGACAAAATGAAAGGTTCCCTATGTTCTCAATCAAACAGACACGCTGACCAAACATAATCCATGCTGCTATGTTCATTTTAGGGTAAAAGGCCAAGTGCGTTCAGCCTTAGGTAAGTGTAGATGTAGGTCCTATTATAACTGTTGGAATATTAGGTCAAAAGAGGAGCCAGTAGACTTTGTTTCTGCCCATACCTCTGCTGCACATCCAGTGTTTTAGTTTACCTTATCATAGGAGGGGTGGGAGATGTTCAGGCAGTCTGGAAAGGTAACAGGTATGTCAAATACAGACAGGTTGGGACAGATGTAAATTGGGGATGCGTATCCTATCCTCAATGGCATCTTTGTGAGGCAATGATTCCACTATATGGGCACCAAAAACCAGGGGTTGTTTCTAGATTTTTTTTAGATGGATATTTTTGTAGATGGCCATGGAATAATGAAAAATACAAATAAAACATTTAACGTGTCTGATAAATGTGATTATTTATCATTGATAAACTGAATCTGAAATAAACACACCATTCAAAAGTTTGGCATCACTTAAAAATGTCCTTGTTTTATAAAGAAAAGCACATTTTTTATCCATTAAAGTAACATCAAATTGATCGGAAATACAGTGTACACATTATTAATGTTGTAAATGACTATTGTTGCTGGAAACTGAAGATTTTTTATGGAATATCTACATAGGTGTACAGAGGCCCATTATCAGCAACCATCACTTCTGTGTTCCAATGGCAGGTTGTGTTAGCTAATCCAAGTTCATCATTTTAAAAGGCTAATTGATCATTAGAAAACTCTTTTGCAATTAATGTAGCACACCTGAAAACTTCATTAAATAGCACCCGCAAAACACCAGTCTCAACGTCAACAGTGAAGAGGCAACTCCGGGATGCTGGCCTTCTAGAATTCCTCTGTCCAGTGTCTGTGTTCTTTTGCCCATGTTAATCTTTTATTTTTATTGGCCAGTCTGAGATATGGCTTTTTCTTTGTAACTCTGCATAGAAGGCCAGTAATCCCAGAGTTGTCTCTTCACTGTTGACGTTGAGACTGATGTTTTGCGGGTACTACTTAATGATGCTGCCAGTTGAGGACTTGTGATGTGTCTGTTTCTCAAACTAGGCACTCTAATGTACTTGTCCTCTTGCTCAGTTGTGTACCGGGGCCTCCCACTCCTCTTTCTATTCTGGTTAGAGCCAGTTTGCGCTGTTCAGTGAAGGGAGTAGTATACTGCGTTGTATGAAATCTTCAATTTCCTGGCAATTTCTCGCATGGAATAGCTTTCAATTCCCAGAACAAGAATAGCCTAATGAGTTTCAGAGGAAAGGACTTTGTTTCTGGCCATTTTGAGCCTGTAATCGAATCCACAAATGCTGATGCTCCAGATACTCAACTTGTCTAAAGAAGGCCAGTTGTATTGCTTCTTTAATCAGAACAACAGTTTTCAGCTGTGCTAACATAATTGCAAAAAGGCTTTCTAATGATCAATTAGCCTTTTAAAATTATTCACTTGGATTAGCTAACCCAACGTGCAATTGGAACACAGGAGTGATGGTTGCTGATGATGGGCCTCTGTAGTCCTATGTAGACATTCCATTTTAAAAATCAGCCATTTCCAGCTACAATAGTCATTTACAACATTAAAAATGTCTACACTGTATTTCTGATCAATTTGATGTTATTTTAATGTACAAAAAATGTGCTTTTCTTTCAAAAACAAGGACATTTCTATGTGACACGAAACGTTTGAACGGTAGTGTATATTTTGTCATCTACATCTAGATTAGCTCTGAGTAGCTATGTTCACCACACCAGGTAGAGGAAATTTACACTCAAAACCCAACAAGAGCAAATATTGTAAATAGTCTTAAAGCTAAATAGTAAACCGTTTTACATGTGTCTAAACCTGATTATTTTTTAGTTGGGGTTAGAAGACTAAAATAAGATCTTATCATTTGTCTAAATATTCAAAGCAAATAGGCATCCTGATGTGACATGCCTGCATAGGGCAGATCTGTCAGCAAATTACAGTTTAGCTTTGAGAAGGGAGGTACTTGTGTGGTGGTGGCTTTTTTATGATGTAAGGGGCAGATATTGTATAAATACTCACATCATTGTACTGGGAGGCAGCAGACTCTCCAACTTGCTCCTAACCTAAGGATATACAGCAGCAGTAGAAGGACAGTGGTGCTGAAGATTTCTTACCCCTTTTTCTAACTCATACTCATTCATCTGCATGCCGGTATGTGTGCTCTTCCTCTCTATCCTCTTCATCTCTTGGGGTAGTGAACACTAGGGCCCTTCTGAGGCCTGACTCCTACTCCCACTGGATGTGAGCTATGACAGGGCAGGTGGAAAAGATTTTGGTGCCTTATAAAACCAAGCAGGATAGACAAAGTTCTGTTAGAACAGGATGAGATATCTAGGAGGCTGAGACTCACTATTCAAATGGTTTCCATGATATCTATCTCATTTGTTGTACTTACATATAATCTGAAATGTGTGCAGTGAAATATGTGTGCAGAGAGAAGAAAGAGTCCCTGGCTTACTAAATCCTTTTGTCATTATTGCAACTTCTAAAGATGTGTAAGCAGTATTTCATATTTTTTGTTTAATTTGCAGATTTAACCTTAGAAAATGGAAGTACGAGTATTGAGCATCCTCATCCTCCTGGTGGCCTTGACGGCTGTTCATGGTAGTGGTTCATATGTGGTGAAGAAGGTGATGAAGGTTGCCCCTCAATACCAGCCCTACTCTGTGAAGAGTCACGGTAAGAACCAGCATCCTAATCTACATCGCCTAGTATGGTCCAGTGATGTCTTTGTCCATTGAAACTGTATCACAGCAATTTCAATGTGACAGTTCAACTATAGTCAATCATACATCTAACTTCTTCACACTTCACCATAAACATACTAATTTGCAAATGTGTCCACTTACCATGTAATTTACATCTGATGATTTCAGCTTTCAGTTCTTGCACAGGGACAATCAGACATACAGTTAGTGCGAGAGCACTGCTCTAATTTGAAACATGAGCTTTTACCAAATCAAATGTAGTGTAGTCATTGGCTACTGGGATCTGGATATTTATCCAATGGCTGTTTCAGGCCTCGTGATTTTCATAGTAGCACATGTATAACACATTATGTTGCATACTGTCTGAAGTGAGTACAATGTGTTATTACATGTTATTTCTGCCACTAAGGCTAAATAATACATCTTCAAAAGTAATTTTGTTATAATTCTAGGACTGAGTGTTTTTGACCTTCATGATGTCTTTACTGCAATTGATTTAACATTTATTTTCAGTCAATCTCTTTGTACCTTCAGTAGGTCTTAAGAAGTGATGTTAGGAGGACCAGTTAGAGCAGTAATTCATTTGTGTAGTACTGCTGACATTTCAGTTATTTTTACATATTAAAGGGACATTTCAGTTCTGGAAGTGTGGGTGCTTTGTAGTTCAGCTGATGGCTCATTTAAGTCATGTATAAAATCTCAAAATGTGTTGAGTTGAAAACAGCACATGAAATACTACAAGTTGAGCTGTCTATAAATTCTCTATTGTAATGAATAGCTGACTTTGCCCTACCTAACTGATGGTAACAGTACTGATACTGTATTTTTGTTTAAGTCAGATATATACTGTAGTTAACAAATGCATTACTTCATTTTATGATTCTTCTTATGTTAACCTTGCAATTAATTCAATTTCTTGCAGCAGCAAATTAAAGTAAAATGCAATAGTCATCAACTGTATTTTTAAATCATATGAAGTAATGTGTAAAATAGTGGGTGCCTCTTGTTAATGTTATATGTATTTTAACACTGTCAATTACAGTTCAATCACCCAGCAATGTGCTTGTTTGGGTGTGCCTTTCAAAAAGTAAATACATCTGTTTTAAATGAACCTAAACTGGGCCTCTACATTTGACCAAGGAGATGTCTTTTACACCCTGGGTCATGTGACCACAAAAAAGCAAACGAAAAGCAACTCCCTTAAATGCCACCATCCTGCTTTACAAATGTTTGTTTTCTCCCCATACTACAGTTTCTTAAGTCAGAAATGTTTGCTTTTTTGGAGGTGTGAAATAAGAACAGGTTGAAAACAGAAGATGACTTCTAGCTAATAATTGAACAGGTTTAAATGTCTATGCAGGTTTGATTTCAGCAGTTTATACTATCATACCCAATGCTCTTAAAGGGGCAATTCCTCCAAGTTCACATTGTTAGACGATTTACTTCACTCCACCAAGCAGGTTTAACATGCATTTGCTGGACAAAAGGGCAGCAATAGAATGTTTGGGAAAATGTAAATTCCACTATGCCATCACACTGCATGCTCAGTTAGCTATACAACAATTTATATTATTAAATTAAATTAATTCAATAAAATTCAAATAACTTATTTCCTGAGAAGGACCTTCATGTGTGGTGACGTATTTAGTACAGACAAGACAAATAACATAGAAGTCAAAACTCCTACAGTATGAATTAGAAACATTCTATACAATCAAAGATGAAACAAAAAACTTTTCTATCAGTAATCTACAAGCATCTCAGTATCTCAGTATTTTTCTGACCACAATATGCATGTAGACATGGTTGTTTTCTCAATTGAATTAATAAACATTTTGAGTAAAAGTGTCAAAAAAGATTGAATGACATAGAGTACACCGACACTTTGCCATTGATCAGTGGCCATATTGCACATGTCTCTGAGTAGTAGTGCTGATTTAGAATCAGTTTTATATTTTAGATCGCAATGAATAAGATTACATGGACGGGGGGAGCTGATCATAAATCAGCCCTTCTTACATAGCCCCAGGACTCAGTTTCCAGAAAAAGGAGGTGTGAAGCAAATGTCAACCGATGTTAAATTGGGAAACACCTAGTCTTACTTCTGTCTAGATAAATACCTAGGCTAACTAACTAACCTGCCTACCAAAAACAACAATGTAACACGCAATCTTGGTAAATGGTCTGGAGGTGAATTGCATTCTGGAAATCACAGTATAAAAACATAAGTGGATTCATCACATGTACATGAATAGGGAAGCAATACAGAGCTACAAAGTATTATTGTTCCTCTGACAATTGCTGAGTGTAACACATTACTGTACTTCTTCAAAGTTGTATTTCCGATCCAAAGTTCCCCCATTTGTTTCCTTAGGGTGGTCTAGCAGTCTAATCCGCTGCCTTAGATCATATGTACTGTGCAGCTGTGAGCATGGGTTCGAATCTGACCCACCGCTCTAGCACCCTCTTTCCACCTATCTTTCATCTCTACTGTACACCTCTATCTCTAAACCCTATCCAATACAACACAAAAAATAAGAAAAGGTGCCCTACATATGTAAATGGTGTGTTATTATTGGTATTATCTATCTTACTATTATTTAAGTAATAATAATTTGAGAATGAGCGACAATAGCAGACAACAATAGTAATTATTAACCAGCAGAGAACACGTGATAGTACATATTAATTACTATTCCTTGAATTTGTTTTTGAAAATGTAAAACATATTTCCAACAGACATTTGCCAATAACACATTTAATTTTTCATCTTTGGTATTAATAAGGTGACTTGCTATTTCCTCACAGTGGTGTCGGTGGCGGGAGAGCCCGGTGCGCCAGGTGAGCCCGGCCCAGAAGGCCCCCCTGGCCCACCTGGCCCTCCAGGGGAAAGTGCTGTGGGACAGCCTGGACCCGAGGGCCCTGCCGGACCACCCGGACCTGCTGGCTACTCCGCACCTGGCAAGCCTGGTTCCTCAGGTGGGCCTGGTAAGCCTGGTGTTCCTGGCGCAGCTGGCAAGAAAGGAGACGTGGGCACAGCTGGACTTCAAGGACCTAGGGGCATGCCTGGACCTACTGGAAGTTCCGGACCAGCTGGGATCTCTTCCACTGGCAAGCCTGGACCTCATGGTCTGCCCGGAGCAATGGGGCCAAGAGGGGAAACAGGCCTTAAGGGACATCCAGGTATGCCTGGTTTGCCAGGAGCTAAGGGTGATAGAGGAGTGGGTATCCCAGGGGCACAAGGTGAGACAGGGGCTGTGGGACCTATGGGACCATCTGGGCAGCCTGGAGCAGCCGGAGTTGGAAAGCCAGGCAAGCCAGGAATCCCTGGTGAAGCAGGAAAGTCAGGTAGCCCAGGTAGGGATGGGGGCGCTGGTCCCATGGGTTTGCCAGGTGCTAAGGGCCACACAGGGGCTCCTGGTGTTGGTCTGCCTGGAAAACCAGGTGATAATGGGGCTCCAGGTATGCCTGGTGCAGCTGGTCCTAAAGGTCATCAGGGAGCAACGGGAGCAACTGGTGCTCCCGGTATCCCTGGATATGGAAAGCCAGGAGCAAATGGACAGAAGGGTGAGAGGGGAGTTGTAGGAAGCACAGGCACAACAGGTCAGAAGGGTGAGCCAGGAGCACAGGGATATACCGGTGCTACTGGTGCTACTGGGCCCATGGGTCTCACTGGTCCTCAGGGTGCAAGAGGCTTCCAGGGAGATATTGGGGAAATGGGTCCCAAAGGTGACACAGGTGCAATGGGACCCCAGGGACCAAAGGGATATAAGGGAGATCAGGGAGCACAAGGTTTCCAGGGAAAGCAAGGTAATACTGGAGCAACAGGCCCAACTGGTGCCATGGGAGCTACTGGAGCTCCAGGTAACAAAGGTGACACTGGTCACACAGGTTCAACTGGTGCTTCAGGTGTCCCAGGACCTGCCGGGCCCAAAGGTTTCCCAGGGCGCAATGGTGAGGCAGGTGAGGCTGGAGCTGCTGGAGCCTCAGGTCCCAGAGGACCTGTTGGGCCTACTGGTGCCGCAGGTACACCTGGCCTTAAAGGACACCCTGGTCTCCCTGGAGCACCTGGCCCAGCTGGACTGGCCGCTAAGGGAATCCTTGGCCCTCTCGGTCCCCCTGGGCTCCCTGGTGCTGATGGTCAGGATGGTGGCCAAGGCCCTGCTGGCCCTCCCGGCCCACCTGGTCCTCCCGGCGAGTTCTTTCTTGAAAAGAGCATGGGCATGGGTGAGGTCATGGTGCCTACTCTTGTTAAGGCCCCTATGTCTGCTTTCTCTGTTTCTCTGGCTAGGCCTTATCCTCCATCTGGGGAACCTATTAAGTTTGACAATGAGGTGTACAATGCGGAGAATCACTATGACACTACCACTGGGCAGTTCACTTGCCAGGTTCCTGGAGTCTACTACTTCTCATACACCATTCACGTGAATGGGGCTCATGCTCTGGTGGCTCTGTACAAGAACGACAAGCCAGTCATGTTCAGCTATGATGAGTACAACAAGGGCTTCCTGGACCAGATGTCCGGTAGCACTGTCCTTATGCTCGATGTGAACGACACAGTCTACCTTCAGATTCCCGATGATGAGGCCAATGGCGTTTTTGCCGCTGAGAATGTCCACTGCTCTTTCTCTGGGTTCCTTATCGCTTCAACGTGATACGGTGTCACCCAATAACAACACAACTAAATCTGCAAGCTATTTCTCAAACAAGTAAACTCTCTGTCTTTCCCAACCAGGCAGTTGTCTCTTTCTTTGAGTAATAGAAGCATCTCGACTTGAAAAATCCAAGAAATGGGTGCTAAGAAGAAGGAAATAATTTATCTAAGAGGTTATCAGGGATGGGGAGGCAATCAACAAAGTTACCAATGATTCAGAATTGTATTTTTTGTGAGTGGAGGCAACATGTGAAATTTAGATGTTATGGCTATGTTGTGTCTTGAAAAAGTTTTTGTTTTAAATTATTATTACAGCAGGTGATTCTTGTTTTGTGTATGTCTGTGTTTTTGTACAACCTTGTTTTTGGTGACCGATTCGATAACCTTATTAAAAGTTCATAATTACTTTCTGTGCACCATTTTGTACCTGACTTCCTTGTATGTGACTTGAATATTGTGAAATGGCAATGGTTAAATTGACTATTAGAAATAATACAAGATATAACACACCACAAAATACTGTCATACAAATACAAATTGTTTATTAACAACATTATTATATCCCCAAAGATTCCTAGTCATGTAAAGCATAATGACCAAAATAAATGATGCCTTAAACATTTGTTTTGTGTGAGTGGGACTTTTTCAAACAATGCAAAGGCCATTAAAATGCACACAGAACACTGATGTTCTAGTCACAATTTTACGTCATAACAGTATCTAGAATGCTAGCTGATCCCGAAGACTTCAAGTCATTGCGCTAACGCTAGTTTCTAGCGAAACTACCTTTAACTTTCTTCAAAATGCAAACAGAGACATGATTATGGTACCCATGAGTTTATCTGACTGAGTAAGTAGAAACATTACCAAAATTGTGCATATATAACCTTGCCTGAGACTTGAAGACATTAACCTAGTTATTGCCTATGCTATAGCTCAGCAGGCGAACATTGTTGTGGTGTGTACATGGCCACAGTTAGTGCACCCCAAATCAAAATATACAAAATTATAATAATTATATGTATGCGTAAAACTAGGCCTTAATTACTCCTGTGTGAGTGTAGAAAAAAATACTCATTTAAACCCAGTCGCTCACAAATGGACAATATGGAAATAGAGTATTCTCAAATATTAAATTATTCTTTACTAAAGTGTAGTAAAACGCCAAATGGATCTACCTCCTGGTCCTCTTCCCCTGTCTCACCCACCAAGGGTAGAGACAGAGATGACCTCGCCTACTGAAATACCGGATTGGGCAAAACCACCAGAAGACGACTCAAGCCAACCAACTATTGAACCTGACTGGTGTCAGGAAGAATCACCCTCTGCCTCAAGTGACACCTCTGAATGGGAACAGATGATAGACTCATTGCTGATTGGTGTCCTGTGTGAATCTAAGTGTGCGTTCTCTAATTCTCTCCTACTCTCTTTCTCTCTCTCGGAGGACCTGAGCCCTAGGACCATGCCCCAGGACTACCTGACATGATGACTCCTTGCTGTCCCCAGTCCACCTGGCTGTGCTGCTGCTCCAGTTTCAACTGTTCTGCCTTATTATTATTCGACCATGCTGGTCATTTATGAACATTTGAACATCTTGGCCATGTTCTGTTATAATCTCCACCCGGCACAGCCAGAAGAGGACTGGCCATCCCACATATGCTCTCTCTAATTCTCTCTTTCTTTCTCTCTCTCGGAGGACCTGAGCCCTAGGACTTTGCCCCAGGAATACCTGACATGATGACTCCTTGCTGTCCCCAGTCCACCTGACTGTGCTGCTGCTCCAGTTTCAACTATTCTGCCTTATTATTATTCGACCATGCTGGTCATTTATGAACATTTGAACATCTTGACCATGTTTTGTTATAATCTCCACCCGGCACAGCCAGAAGAGGACTGGCCACCCCACATAGCTTGGTTCCTCTCTAGGTTTCTTCCTAGGTTTTGGCCTTTCTAGGGAGTTTTTCCTAGCCACCGTGGTTCTACACCTGCATTGCTTGCTGTTTGGGGTTTTAGGCTGGGTTTCTGTACAGCACTTTGAGATATCAGCTGATGTACGAAGGGCTATATAAATAAATTTGATTTGATTTTGATTTGATGTATTACAAAGACAGGGTGGACCTGTTTTACCACCCACAACAGAAGCAACCCAGGTCTGGTGGGACCCCGCCAGACACCATGGGTGACTCTAAATATAACTAGCCTAAAAGGAATATATGAACAAAGCCTAGCCAAGGCACAAAGCTTATGTGGAAAAAAACCTGAATGGAACTGGGGACAAGAACAGAACAACCCATACCACCGCAAAGGGGTCTGGAGCAATGCACTTATCTATGACAAATTTGTCAAACCACCTGCCAACCAAACTGAAGCATGGGCAAGGTATCACTGCATCTCGGCGCATGGACAGCTTCATGAGAGATATAGTACCCTTCTACCACAGATGGTCTGGAGGTTATTACCCCTCCCCGGGTATGGTAGGGGTAGGTCCTCGTTTTGCGGCAGCCAACCTAAATGCCCCTAGGCCAAGTGCATTTGGTAGTGATAAATATTGCCCTCAAAGAAAATTAGCGGTAGGATCCGTACACAGTCCAAGAAATATAGATCTGAGTATTTTATGGAACCAGTGAACTTCCATGGCTATAGTTTCCCTGCCATAGGACAGGTAAATAACGATACTTTTGTATGGATGCACGGTTTAACCTTGCAAAAATGGAACACCACAGGCACAGTAATGAAAAGGGCCAAGATAGATCTACAAGAAGCTCTAGTGTCTACTAACACAACCACACTTAAACCCAGCAGTACAGTTGTAACGGCTCGGTATGACCCAGACAGTCTAGGGTGGCATAAGAGGCCCTTAGACCCCACTCCCTCCACCGGAGGGTACGTACAGCTAGCCTGTTACGGAGGATTCAAATTCCATGTCAACCCAGGAGACATACCCGGTACTAGAGACCAAGCACTGAGAACCAATGCGGCCTTAGCAAGGCACTCCAGATTCATGATGAAGACGAGCAGTAGGAAATGGTTTATGAAGGCCTACCAAAACTGGGCCACAAAGTTAATGTGGTCCCCGGCAGAAACTCAGTGGGCTGATAAATGGAGTACTAGCTCCGATTGGAATAATAACCTAACTGTGGTGTGGAATAAATCTAGCTGCGGGGAACAAGAGCGTAAAAATAATCTCTCTCAAGGATGTCAGACAATAAAAAAAATAGTGTTTCTCTTTTAAGGAATGGAGGTCAGGACAACTTTTGTAATATCCTAGGAGAAAACTTATGGACAGAAGGCGTAACTGGGATACAATGGTATTTGGATGAAGAAAAAACTCAAGTGGCCTACGGGAACTGGATAGCGAAAGCCTGGGGAGGTTTCACTACTGGATTGGCAAGAGCAGCTAAAGATATCATTGAAAAACCATTCAACCAAGTTAAACAAGCAATAGGTGAGACATGGTCTGGGGTAGTAACCTGGTGGGGTCAGGTGAAAGCCAAGTTCATGTTAGGGTTATATATCGGTATGGGCATAATCATGGTCATAGTGATAATGACAGCGTTAGGGTACACGAAAAAAATGGGCATACCTATAGACAAAGTGTTCAAGAGAATATGGAGAGGGCTGTTTAAACTGATGGGCAAAATAAGTAAACTGGCCCTAAAAATCATCTGGTCAACCTTTAAGGGGATCAGATGGTTGATAAAGGGACTGATCATCTGGAGCATGGTATATGAGAGAGTGCACCCTCTTAGAAGACAGGAACCAGCATTCCCTGTTGAGCAAGACGTACTGCTCATGACCCCGAGAGGAACGGCTGTGACTCAAGTTTAAGGGGCAGGAAGGTGAATATATAAGAGAGCCCCCAATAGCTCAGATCACAAACACTTCCCTGCTCGGAGACACAGAAGCATCCTGCTCTTCACACAACGCAACTCAACAACCAGATTAACTTTAGGCCGTGAAACTTAAAGATATCCTCTACCATGACTTCCAACGAAACTGACCATGACAACTCGAATGAGGCATACAGTCCCTTCTCGGACTAGGTATGGGAAAACATCGGTTGTCAAATATTAGTTCTCGTAATTTTTGGGAAAATAGCATGGGAAAATAGGCATAATAATGGCTTAGTAACTTGGGTTACTCTATTTATCAATTCATTAGTAGCCATTGCTAGACTAGTGCTAACGATGGGACAAAGAATAATGTTGTCCGTTGTACCAATAATACTAATACAGAGAATGTACACAATATTAGGAAAATATTATTTGGTCTGTCTATGTTTAGAAGCTTTAGCTGCAGCTATGACTGTAGTAAGTGAAATAGGTGCAATAGAGAAGAACGGAACAGACGGTAAAATGGAACCTGTGTGTGCTACCATAATTGGAATAGACTATGTGGCACGGGTCATTGAAGTAGGCCTAGTTGGCGTGCTATGTGTCCAAATAGTCAAATTAATGAGAAAACTGAAACCAAAAGATCAGCTGAACACAGCCTTAAAGGCCGTCCCACTGGTCCTCTGGGTGACTGTCCTATTGACCCTAAGTTGTGGAGAAGAAATGGGGTGGCCCACAAACATTTTGAAAGTAGTTTGGGGATTGTGTTTACCCATCTTTTTTCCCCCTACTCCCAGCAGGGCCAGGAGGAATACGCCGAGCCCTGGGATGGGGTAAGGATGGCTAAAATCATAGCGCCCCCCCCCAGTGACAGAAACCATAGGGGAAGCAGGGGTGTTAATAGAGGTAGAGGAGAGTAGGATATGGTTCATAGACCTGTGGGTAAGACAGTTAGATGCCCTTAAGGCATATACAAATTGTGGGGGTTGTGGCCAATTGGAACCATTGCCACTAGGGATAGACTCTACCAACGGGGTTGTGTTAGGAGGAACCACCTTCATATGTGCTCATTGTTACCAAGGGGGTGTAGCATACCGCATTAGGCGTAGCCATGACCCCATTGGTACTTATGCGGGCCCAGTGACTTCGTGGGGAGCCACGGGGCCAGTAACAGAGGAGGGGGACAGATGGATCAGGAAGTTGAGTCCCAACGGACCCAACCTGGATATAGGAAATGGTACGCTGACCGGGCAGTGGGACGAGGCTCTGGTAGTCAAAGACCTGGAAGCCCATTGGTCTCAGGAAGACCTCACCATGCTAAAACAGAGCCCTTGGTTCATGTACGAGAGTGCTAGACCACTACTGAGTTGCCAAATCTTCCCACCAAAATGGGAAAGACTCAGCTGTGACCAGTGGAACCTAAGCAATTATGTGGCTGTAAAGGACCACTGGTTCCCTAGCGCAGACGATAAAATAGCCATTAGAAAGGCTTAGGAGAGAGCCAATGTCCAAAGTGATTGGGTTTACTGAGACAGGGGGAAGTGAAACTCTGGCTGACTTCAGTAGGAAGCACAGAAGAGGAACCCAAAGAGGCCTTAGGAGGCAAAATGGGTTCAGGCTTAGGGAGCCAGGGAATCATAGACATTCTTACGGGCACACTTGTATTACCTCAGTGCCCCCCAGACCCCAGCAAAGAGGGCCTGAAAGGAATGGTCCAGACACAAAGTTAGAGCTAAGATATAGGGAGAACCTCGCAGTCTTAGGCCATAGACTGGCCGACTTGACCCTGGCCGCAGAAAGAGCTGTAGGAGCTCTGACCCAGAATGAACCCCAGGGGAACGATGGGCCTCAAAGTCGCAGGGACAAAAAGAGAACCAGGAAGGGGCAAGGTAGACAATAGGAGAAGATTGGGAAGAAGAAGAAGTTAATAGGCCAATAGGGCACAGAGTAATCTTTGGCTCCTTCCTCAGGAATGCTGGAAGATGGACGTTAACACTGCTGGACTGGTCTCCTGGTGCTGGCCTCATTACTGCTTGGGGTGCCTGCTGTGGAGTTGAAGTCCCTGCTGCATCGAGCCTTTGTCGTCCTGGTGTTGGAAGACCCAATCTTGGGCTCTCACTGACGAGTTCCGCCTGGTGGGGAGCTGTGAGGATAGATTGGCGTAGGCCACGTAACTCCTGCTTGAGGTCTTCGTCCCTCCTCTCAAGGCAGGTGAAAAGTTGCTGAAAAAGGGTTACCATGGTTGGGTGTGGTTCTGGTCCCCCAACTGCTCCTTCAGTCAGCAGCTCACCCAGTTCTGGTTGTCTTTGGCCCCGCGGTCGGGCTCCTAGTTTCTCATACTTGACCTCTTCTTCTCCAGACGATTCCATGGTATTCCACCCCGGTTCAACTTCAGGTACCTTTTCTGACAGTTGCTGCTGTTGCTGAGAACGCAATCCTGTACGCATTCCTTTACCTCTCTTGTTGGAATTCACTGATTTGCGGTACGCCATCCCACCACTGCCACCATATGTCACGTACGATAGGCCAGAAGGCTAAACTGGATAACCTAACCTCTATCAAAATAAAAAGATGGCGGAGCCGCAAAAGTTCTTCTGTGCAAAGGTGTTTATTTACAAGTGATTCCGGAACAAAAAACAACAGTACTGCCATCAACGTCTACCTTATGGGACAGCTTAAAAACAATGCTGCCCCATCCACAGCTCAATCCAAAAAAATACCTCCTTAGAGACTGGAGAGAGGCTCCTTTTGTAGGGCTAGCCCCTCCCCTCAGAACAATTAACCCTAATTAATTAATCAATTAACAATACAAACCTACATTTTCCATGAACTAAACATACTAAAGGATATACATTGCAACACGGTTTTAAACAATATCACAACATAACATTTACAACATTACATCACTACTGACAATATCTTTCAATATGCCCATATGCATTAATGAGCCATTTGGGACAGGCACTATAAAGCCAACCCAATTCCCTTAGCTCGGGTCCTTTTCCAGCATACCCGGAAGCTACAGAGATGGAGAGAGAGGAACAGAACAAACAAACAATGCGCTCATCCACAACATTGATAAGTATAATAATTATTGTATCTCTCAAATATGAACATTGACAAGTGTGAAATGCCTGCACCAAGACAGAAGTTAATTTGTGTGTCGACCCACATTGTTAACTTATGGTATAATGGCGCAGGGAGGAGTGATGAATATGTGTGTGCTTTAAAGAACCAAATGCTGCCCGCGGCCAGTGACGGACTTCTACGTCACATCAATCTACACACAATGCCCCATAATGACAAAGCAAAATGTTTTTTTTTAACATTTTTGCAAATTTATTAAAAAGAAAATCAGAAAAAGTATGTGAACCCTTTAGAATTACCTGGATTTCTGCATAAATTGGTCATAACATTTTTTCTGATCTTCATCTAAGTCACAGAAATAGACTCACACATTCTGCTTAAAGTAATAATACTCAAACAAGTATAATTGTTAATGTCTTTATTGAACACACCGTGTAAATATTCACAGTGTAGGATGGAAAAAGTATGTGAACCCTTGGATTTAATAACAGGTTGACCCTCCTGTGGCATCAATAACATCAAGCAAATGTTTTCTGTAGTTGCGGATAAGACCTGCACAATGGTCAGGAGGAATTTTGGACCATTCCTCTTTACAAAAAATGTTTCAGTTCCACAATATTCTTGGGATGTCTGGTGTGAACCACTCTCTTGAGGTCATGCCACAACGTCTCATTCGGGTTGAGGTCAGGACTGACTGGGCCACTCAAGAAGGCGTATTTTCTTCTGTTCAAGCCATTCTGTTGTTGATTTACTTCTGTCTTTTGGGTTGTTGTCCTGTTGATACACCTAACGATTGTTAAGCTTCAATTGTCGGATAGATAGCCTTACATTCTCCTCCAAAATGTCTTGATAAACTTGGGAATTCATTTTATCATCGATGATAGCAAGCTCTCCAGGCCCTGAGGCAGCAAAGCAGCCCCAACATAGTTTTGATGTTGATGTGCTGTGCTTTTTTTTCTCCACACATAGTGTTGTGTGTTCCTTCCAAACAACACAACTTTAGTTTAATCTGTCCACAGAATATTTTGCCAGTAGCACTGTGGAACATCCAGACAATCTTTTGCTAATTTCAGACGTGCAGCAATGTTTTTTTTGAACAGCAGTAGTATCTTCCATGGTGTTCTCTCACGAACACCATTCTTGTTTAGTGTTTTATGTATTGTAGACTCGTCAACAGAGATGTTAGCATCTTAGATTAGCATCAGAGATTTCCTTAAGTCTTTAGCTGACACTCAAGGATTCTTCTTAAACTAATTGAGGATTCTGCGCTGTGCTCTTGCAGTCATCTTTGTAGGACGGCCACTCCTAAGGAGAGTAGCAACAGTGCTAAAATTTCTCCATTTATAGACAATTTGTCTATACCCTTTCCAGCTTTATGCAAGGCAACAATTCCTAATCTTAGGTCTTCTGAGATCTCTTTTGTTCGAGGCATGGTTCTTGTGAATAGCAACTCAAATTGTGTGAGTTTTTTTTACGGGGCATTGCAGCTCTAACCAAAATCTACAATCTCGTCTCATTGATTCGACTCCAGGTTAGTTGACTCCTGACTCCAATTAGCTTTTGGAGAAGTCATTAGCCTCAGGGTGAAAATACCTTGTTTAAATTATATATTCAAAATAGACAAGAAAAATACAATAATGTGTGTGTTATTAGTTTAAGCACACTGTGTTTGTCTATTGTTGTGACTTAGATGAAGATCAGATAGAATTTTATGTCAATTTTATGTCAAACTTTTTCTTGCCACTGTAAGCTTTTTGTGCGTATTGAACTTTTCAGGGATCTTTTATTTCAGCTCATGAATCATGGGAACAACACGACATGTGCGTTTATATATTTGTTCAATGTATATAAATAGTGAAAAGAGCTACTGTCGACAACTGTGGAACACCTTTATGTACTTCAAGAAGTTTGAACTTCAATCAAGATGGCCTGAGATCTGTCACTAAGATAATCATGAAACCATGAACATGCGTCAGAGCCCAGGCCAATCGAGGACAACTTGTTTAATAAAATAGCATGGTCAATAGTATCAAATGCCACAGACAAGGAAGCACAATTCATTTTAGTGTCTAAAGCATTGCCACAATCATTAACAACTAATGCGGTTGCTGTGATAGTGCTATGCCCTGGCATAAACCCATATTGAATTAGAGCGAAGCTGCGTATTTACCAAAGATTTGAGAATTTTAGCTAGCTAGACATGGACGCCTGGAAATAGAACGATAATTATCAAGATCACTACTATCCCCGCCCTTATGGAGTGGCTTTACATAAGCTGTTTTCCATACTTTTGGAATGTTTCTTGATAACAATGTTAAGATATGGGCAGCACACTTGAGCAAATACCCTGTGTATTTCGTGTTATCTTTAGCAAGTAAAGCACTAAGGACTCACTTTTCTGTTAATTGCCGAAATGCCAAAACTTGACTTACAATTTTCAATCAAAGTCAATCTGAAAAATTCCAGTATCAGCATTTAGCCCACTCTTAGAGATTGTCAGGTTAGACATTCTTTCAAGACATTCTTTCAAAAAAAGCCTGTTGAAATAAAATGATGAGTTCAGCACATAATTGTTGAACCAAGTTTCAGAAATTACCAGAATGTACACTTTGGATTGAGAAACCATAATTTCAATAAAATCCATCTTTGAAATCAAACTTCTGGCATTTACAAGAACCATACCAAGACTGCAGCAGCAGGATTTCATGTCAGATGCAGTCTCAAATACAAGCATGCTATGGTCAGTAGGTAACCCCTTCTTTGAAAATACCATGAGATAGTTTAAATTTTTTTTTTTTACCTTTATTTAACTAGTTAACTCAGTTAAGAACACATTCTTATTGTGTTTGATTTGGTATAGGTACAAGATTATCTAGAACTCAACAATTGGGCCTATGCCTTGTTTGAGGATGTGGATTAAAACAAGAGTTAATGAGGGTTACCTGTTGCAGGCCTGTAGTATGATCACAATGCAGATCATTTATGTTTGGGATTTCCTGGAAATTGGAGTGTTAGTAAGTCAATGTTTTAGTGCAGCCTTGAAATGGAATGACGGCTGTATCTTTGTAGTGACTGGGTGTATTGATACACCATCAAAAGTGTAATTAATAACTTGACGATGCTCAAAGGGATATAAAAAAATCCCTTCTACCAATAGGTGCCCTTCTTTGCGAGGCTTTGGAACCACCCGGTTCTTGTGGTTGAATGTGTTTAAAATTCAATGCTTGACTGAGGGACCTTACAATTATCGATATGTGTGGGGTACATAGATGAGGTAGGCCAATAACATATAGCCATCGCCTGCTCTCGCTGTTTCTCTTCTTTAACTCCATCTGATCCAGAAGTTCTGTGCGTCCATGAATCCACGTAAATCCACGACTATGTTACCTTTCATCTGAATTATCTGTGGCGATCGGGAGAGTGGGCCATTCAGTTATTGTTTATAGTTATTACCGCGGAGCGCGGCTTGGAGCACACGCTTCAAACATATTGTGTAATGTGAATTGTCAATGATCACGGCCCTACGGATCCTCATAGGCCAATTATGCAATCGATATGGTTCATATGTATTGAAATTAATTACAGTGCCTTGCGAAAGTATTCGGCCCCCTTGAACTTTGCGACCTTTTGCCACATTTCAGGCTTCAAACATAAAGATATAAAACTGTATTTTTTTGTGAAGAATCAACAACAAGTGGGACACAATCATGAAGTGGAACGACATTTATTGGATATTTCAAACTTTTTTAACAAATCAAAACTGAAAGATTGGGCGTGCAAAATTATTCAGCCCCTTTACTTTCAGTGCAGCAAACTCTCTCCAGAAGTTCAGTGAGGATCTCTGAATGATCCAATGTTGACCTAAATGACTAATGATGATAAATACAATCCACCTGTGTGTAATCAAGTCTCCGTATAAATGCACCTGCACTGTGATAGTCTCAGAGGTCCGTTAAAAGCGCAGAGAGCATCATGAAGAACAAGGAACACACCAGGCAGGTCCAAGATACTGTTGTGAAGAAGTTTAAAGCCGGATTTGGATACAAAAAGATTTCCCAAGCTTTAAACATCCCAAGGAGCACTGTGCAAGCGATAATATTGAAATGGAAGGAGTATCAGACCACTGCAAATCTACCAAGACCCGGCCGTCCCTCTAAACAAATCTGGCCTTTATGGAAGAGTGGCAAGAAGAAAGCCATTTCTTAAAGATATCCATAAAAAGTGTTGTTTAAAGTTTGCCACAAGCCACCTGGGAGACACACTAAACATCTGGAAGAAGGTGCTCTGGTCAGATGAAACCAAAATTGAACTTTTTGGCAACAATGCAAAACGTTATGTTTGGCGTAAAAGCAACACAGCTCATCACACTGAACACACCATCCCCACTGTCAAACATGGTGGTGGCAGCATCATGGTTTGGGCCTGCTTTTCTTCAGCAGGGACAGGGAAGATGATTAAAATTGATGGGAAGATGGATGGAGCCAAATACAGGACCATTCTGGAAGAAAAGTATTAACTTAAGGGGGCTGAAGAATTTTGCACGCCCAATTTTTCCGTTTTTGATTTGTTAAAAAAGTTTGAAATATCCAATAAATGTCGTTCCACTTCATGATTGTGTCCCACTTGTTGTTGATTCTTCACAAAAAAATACAGTTTTATATCTTTATGTTTGAAGCCTGAAATGTGGCAAAAGGTTGCAAAGTTCAAGGGGGCCGAATACTTTCGCAAGGCACTGTATATGTACACATGAAGACAATTGAAAGAGTGAAATGAGAAACGTCATTGTTTGCTAACTGATAGACTTTGATAATGGGAATTATAGATTGTATAACCATTCCCTGTTTGTATTCTTTCATGATCTATGATAAATAGTTGCGAGCCTAAATGACTCGCGGATTACTATTGATTTCTTAATGAACTGAACTGTTGAATTCCCTAAATTATGTTAATAATGAATGATATGATTTGATCTTTGATTATGCATTTGACTGGATACATGTTATTTGTTTCCTTTGTGATGCAGCACAGACTACTCAGTAAATATACCACTTTATGGTCAAAGGAATTCCTGCCTCAGTCTCATCCATTCCTCTGTCACCTGACATGTGACCACCTGTTCACCTTCACTGTCAGTCATCCTACCTGTCCAGCTACCCACACAGATTCCACTAATCTTTCAGTCATTATGGCCAAACAGTTCTATTTTTGTTTCATCAGACCAGAGGACATTTCTCAAAAAGTATGATCTTTGTCCCCATGTGCAGTTTCAAACCGTAGTCTGGCTTTTTTATGGCGGTTCTGCAGCAGTGGCTTCTTCCTTGCTGATCGGCCTTTCAGGTTATGTTGATATATGACTAGTTTTCTTCCTGAGTGGTATGACGGCTGCGCAGTCCCACAGTGTTTATACTTACATACTATTGTTTGTTCAGATGAACATGGTACCTTCAGTTGTTTGGAAATTGCTCCCATGAATGAACCAGACTTGTGGAGGTCTACAAATTATTTTCTGGGGTCTTCGCTGATTTCTTTTGATTTTCCCATGATGTTAAGTAAAGAGGTACTGAGTTTGAATGTAGGCCTTGAAATGCATCCACAGGTACACCTCAAATTGACTCAAATTATGTCAATTAGCCTATCAGAAGCTTCTAAAGCCATGACATAATTTTCTGGATTTTTCCAAGCTGTTTATAGGCACAGTCAATTTAGTGTATGTAAACTTCAGTGAATGATAAGTGAAATAATCTGTCTGTAAACAATTGTTGGAAATATTACTTGTCTCATGCACAAAGTTGATATCCTAACCGACTTGTTAACAAGAAATCTGTGGAGTGGTTGAAAAACAAATGTTAATGACTCCAACCTAAGTGTATGTAAACTTCCAACTTCAACTGTACATAGCCATGGAATCACAAGTCACTTTAATAATGTCTACATTCTACTTTACTCGTTTCATATGTACATGCTGTATTGTACTGTATTTTAGTCAATGCCACTCCGCCATTGCTCCTCCTAAAATTTAAGCTGCTAACATTAGCCATCAAGCTAACAAAGTTAGTCCCAGATTACTTTTCCAATGGAGCCTTTGTCTGGAGAGGTAAATGAACGATTCCAGTGCTGTAGGTCCTGCATCTATCTACTAAATCAAATGTTATTGGTCACATGCCAATGGTTAGCAGATATAATTGAAAGTGTGATGCTTTTGCTTATAATTGAAAGCAAAATGCTTGTGCTTCTAGTTCCAACAGTGCAGCAATATCTAACAAGTAATCTAACAATCCCACAACTACCTAGGACACACAAATTTAAGTTAAGGAATGGAATAAGAATATATAAATACATGGATGAGCAATGAGAGAGCGGCATAGGCAAGATGCAATGGATGGTATAAAATACAGTATATACATATGAGATGAGAACTGTAGGATATGTAAACATTATTAAAGTGGTATTATTAAAGTGACTAGTGATCCATTTATTAAAGTGGACAATGATTTCAAGTCTGTATGTAGGCAGCATCCTCTCTGTTAGTGATGGCTGTTTAACAATCTGATGGCCTTGAGAGAGAAGCTGTTTTTCAGTCTCTCTGTTCCAGCTTTGATGCACCTGTACTACCCACACCTTCTGGGTGGTGGCGGGGTGAACAGGCAGTGGCTCGGGTGGTTGTTGTCCTTGATGATATTTTTGGTCTTCCTGTGACATCGGGTGCTGTAGGTGTCCTGTAGGGCAGGTAGTTTGCAGTTGCCGTACAAGAGTACGACCGAGTGATTTGACGCTGTCACGCCCTCATCTGTTTCACCTGTTCCTGTAATTGTCTCCACCCCCCCCAGGTGTCGCTTATTTTCCCCAGTGTATTTATCCCTGTCAGTTCGTCTTGTATGTTTAGTCAAGTCAACCAGTGTTTTTCCCATACTCCTTTTGCAATTGTCCTTTTTCTAGTCCTCCCGGTTTTGACCTTTGCCTGTTTCTGGACTCTGTACCCGCCTGCCTTGACCTTGAGCCTGTCTGCCACTCTGTACCACCTGGACTCTGATCTGGTGTTGACCTTTTGCCTGTCCACGACCATTCTCTTGCCTACCCCTTTGGATTATTAAACATTGTAACACTCCAACCATCTACAACTGAGTCTCGCCTTGTGCTTTGATCGATGGTGGAGAGCTCAGCTGATAGGGGCTTCACACTCATGTCTTGAAGATGGACGCAGATGAACTCAGATGTCAGATGTTAAGTTACAGCTCCCAAGGAAAAGAAAATACATAGCTATGAATGCAAGGACTGACCATCCATAATATAAAATTGTTTTAGCCAGGCAATACAGTGTTAACATATTATATATTTTTACAAACATTAGAGTAAAAATAGCTTGTGTTTTGGGTTCTGATGGAACAGTTGATGTGTATGTGTACTATCCACACCCATATTCAAAAGGAGGCAGGGGAGTGTACCAATACTGTAGTGTACACACCAAATGGATGCAAATAACAGTGGCTCTGCTGTAGGGCCCTAATGTGAACACAAGATGGCTGTATTTAAGTGCACATGCCTTACCATAATCCTTACAGACAGTGGAAAATTCTCTCTGCAGACTCAGTGGTAAGTAAGGAGTGAATAGCTGCTAATGCATGTTTATTTTGAAGCTGTCATATGAAACCAACGATCATTGTATTACATATTCACAGATTTAATTAAAGAATGATGACTGGGAAGGCATCACATTTCGATTTCCCTTCTATTTATGCTGCAGTGTTGTCGTTTCCTTTCCTTAGTAGCTGTCACTTAACCTCTGACGTTGAGTCCATCTGTCCATCTACAAGACGTGTGATTACCCCTACCAGTTGAGTTCTCCCCGGTCAGACCACTGAGCACAACCCCCAACAGCCAAAAAAGGCCTGAGAGAGCGACTGTTGCATTGAGCCCTGACTAAGAATAAACTAGGCTGTGGTGGGATAAGGTTACCTTGAAGCCCCCTTGTGCTATACCCATGTGAGGCACCAATAATACTGGGTGGGCATTTCAGCAGGGATCTGCAGTCTCTCCCCTGCCCTATTCTTGGCTTTCCCCACTCCTGTTTTGCTCTCCTTCGCCATCATACGTATACATTTTCTGCAATGCTTCAAAACAGGCAGCTTTGAAATTCCAATCACCTTTTCATTTTAACTTTTTTTCCAACTTTTTCTGACAAATTCAACCTGTGGATCATATTGGGAAAAATAAGGGGCACTACCTTCATTGATACGGTCACCATTTCCTTAATCAGTGGATTCCAATTCGATTTGAAAGACATTGCTAACCTCTTGAATAAAAGCTTTCCAAACGACATACTTGAAATTAAGTTTTCATATCAACATGCCTGAAGCAGCCCCTGAAGGTACGTCTTTCAAAGCGTTCTGCATGTTCACTTTGTGTGGAGCAGAATTGTTTGCTAAAACAGTTTGCATCATTAAAGCAAAGTACTACTTGGATTACTTTTGTTTCTCTGGCGTCTCATGATGAGGAAATGTGTTGAAAGTTGATTGCTAAAAATACTGCATATACTATTAGCACTTTTGCCCCTGTAACATGACAGCTGAAGTGCACAGTATTTCAAGGCTATAAAGCATCTTATGATAGTATTTAACTTCTTTCTCCACCTTATGTAACACAGCAAAACTACGGGTGCTAAATAAAGTCTCCAGGACTTAGTGTTTGAATGTAATGTGTGACGCAGTATTTGTCAGTGACAACAAGCATTGTATCACAAATGTCACCAACTGTGAATATTTAAAAGGTCTGTATTGCTCAGTTGAGTGTGTGGTGTGTAGTTATTCATTCACCATCCTTCATTTAATTTTTATTGGAGGAAGTGAATCATGCAATACATAATGAGCTGTGTTCGAATACCCACACTAACATGCTGTATACTACATACCTAGTGAGTGTATATACTACATAAAATGAGTTCATTTAAGTATACTGTAAATTAATAGTATCCTTTCAGTTGAGCGTGCTAGCGCTTCGCCTGTCTACTGGAGTTGATGCTGTTGCTATGCAACCTCTTGCTAGCTTGTTAGCAGAACAAATGACTAGCTAGACATTTTACAGACAGAGCGTTGTCAGATTGTCTGTTTGTAAATTCAGAGCTCTTGGAGCGTCGCTCTGGCTGAGGAGTAGAGTTGATCCCAGTGTTCTGACCTCACAACAGCAGTCAAGCACCCAAGCTAACTAGCTAACGTTGGCTTGCTACTTCCAGACACAAATTAAAGAACACCTCACTCAGACCATTTTACTCACCCTAGCAGAGCTGGTTAGGCTGTTTTCATGTTATCCAGAG
The DNA here is from genome assembly GCF_057628025.1 of Oncorhynchus mykiss. Lineage (NCBI taxonomy): Eukaryota > Metazoa > Chordata > Actinopteri > Salmoniformes > Salmonidae > Oncorhynchus > Oncorhynchus mykiss. Next base: position 1,164,881 of record NC_143047.1, on the reverse strand, counting down.
TGCTGGTGACTAACTGTGCTGCTGGCAACAATGTAATGACGCTGTTTTTTGCCAACGTTTACTGACATCGGCCATATTCAAAGGTTGGTGAGCATTCGTAAATGCATCAGTTATTCTGCACTCCAGCACACTCAGATGACGAGAGTGCTGTGAAATCGGAAAAGATAGTCAATCAAACAAATCAAATGTATTCATATAGCCCTTCGTACATCAGCTGATATCTCAAAGTGCTGTACAGAAACCCAGCCTAAAACCCCAAACAGCAAGCAATGCAGCTGTAGGTGGCTAGGAAAAACTCCAAGAAAGGCCGAAACCTAGAGAGGAACCAGGCAATGAGGGGTGGCCAGTCCTCTTCTGGCTGTGCCGGGTGGAGATTACAACAGAACATGGCCAAGATGTTCAAATGTTCATAAATGACCAGCATGGTGTAGTAGTAGTAGTAGGTCATTACCTCAGTAGTAGTAGTAGTAGTAGTAGTAGTAGTAGTAGTAGTAGTAGTAGTAGGTCATTACCTCAGTAGTAGTAGTAGTAGGTCATTACCTCAGTAGTAGTAGTAGTAGTACTAGTAGTAGTAGAAGTAGTAGGTCATTACCTCAGTAGTAGTAGTAGTAGTAGTAGTAGTAGTAGTAGGTCATTACCTCAGTAGTAGTAGTAGTAGGTCATTACAGTAGTAGTAGGTCATTACAGTAGTAGTAGGTCATTACAGTAGTAGTAGGTCATTACCTCAGTAGTAGCAGTAGTAGGTCATTACCACAGTAGTAGTAGGTCATTACTGTAGTAGTAGTAGTAGGTCATTACCGTAGTAGTAGTTGTAGTAGGTCATTACCGTAGTAGTAGTAGTAGGTCATTACCATAGTAGTAGTAGTAGGTCATTACCATAGCAGGTCATTACCTCAGTAGTAGTAGGTAATTACTGTAGTAGTAGTAGTAGTAGGTCATTACCGTAGTAGTAGTAGTAGTAGTAGGTCATTACCGTAGTAGTAGTAGGTCATTACCGTAGCAGTTCATTACCTCAGTAGTAGTAGTAGGTCATTACCTCAGTAGTAGTAGTAGTAGTAGGCCATTACCTCAGTAGTAGTAGTAGGTCATTACCTCAGTAGTAGTAGTAGTAGGTCATTACCTCAGTAGTAGTAGTAGTAGGTCATTACCTCAGTAGTAGTAGTAGTAGGTCATTACCTCAGTAGTAGTAGTAGTAGGTCATTACCTCAGTACTAGTAGTAGTGGTAGTGGTAGTGGTAGTAGTAGGTCATTGTAGTAGTAGTAGTAGGTCATTGTAGTACCTCTTCTGGCTGTGCCGGGTGGAGATTACAACAGAACATGGCCAAGATGTTCAAATGTTCATAAATGACCAGCATGGTGTAGTAGTAGTAGTAGTAGGTCATTACCTCAGTAGTAGTAGTAGTAGTAGTAGTAGGTATTTACCTCAGTAGTAGTAGTAGTAGTAGTAGTAGTAGGTCATTACCTCAGTAGTAGTAGTAGTAGTAGTAGTAGGTCATTACCTCAGTAGTAGTAGGTCATTACAGTAGTAGTAGGTCATTACAGTAGTAGTAGGTCATTACAGTAGTAGTAGGTCATTACCTCAGTAGTAGTAGTAGTAGTAGGTCATTTAAGTAGTAGTAGGTCATTACTACAGTAGTAGGTCATTACCACAGTAGTAGTAGGTCATTACCACAGTAGTAGTAGGTCATTACCTCAGTAGTAGTAGTAGTAGTAGGTCATTACTGTAGTAGTAGTAGTAGTAGGTCATTACCGTAGTAGTTGTAGTAGTAGGTCATTACCGTAGTAGTAGTAGGTCATTACCGTAGCAGGTCATTACCTCAGTAGTAGTAGGTCATTACTGTAGTAGTAGTAGTAGTAGTAGTAGGTCATTACCGTAGTAGTAGTAGTAGTAGGTCATTACCGTAGTAGTAGTAGGTCATTACCGTAGCAGGTCATTACCTCAGTAGTAGTAGTAGTAGGTCATTACCTCAGTAGTAGTAGTAGTAGTAGGCCATTACCTCAGTAGTAGTAGTAGGTCGATAATTCAGTAGTAGTAGTAGTAGGTCATTACCTCAGTAGTAGTAGTAGGTCATTACCTCAGTAGTAGTAGTAGTAGGTCATTACCTCAGTAGTAGTAGTAGGTCATTACCTCAGTAGTAGTAGTAGTAGGTCATTACCTCAGTACTAGTGGTAGTGGTAGTGGTAGTGATAGGTCATTGTAGTAGTAGTAGTAGGTCATTGTAGTACCTCTTCTGGCTGTGCCGGGTGGAGATTACAACAGAACATGGCCAAGATGTTCAAATTTTCACAAATGACCAGCATGGTGTAGTAGTAGTAGTAGTAGTAGGTCATTACCTCAGTAGTAGTAGTAGTAGTAGTAGTAGTAGTAGTAGTAGTAGTAGGTCATTACCTCAGTAGTAGTAGTAGTAGTAGGTCATTACCTCAGTAGTAGTAGTAGTAGGTCATTACCTCAGTAGTAGTAGTAGTAGGTCATTACCTCAGTAGTAGTAGTAGTAGGTCATTACCTCAGTACTAGTAGTAGTGGTAGTGGTAGTGGTAGTAGTAGGTCATTGTAGTAGTAGTAGTAGGTCATTGTAGTACCTCTTCTGGCTGTGCCGGGTGGAGATTACAACAGAACATGGCCAAGATGTTCAAATGTTCATAAATGACCAGCATGGTGTAGTAGTAGTAGTAGTAGGTCATTACCTCAGTAGTAGTAGTAGTAGTAGTAGTAGTAGGTATTTACCTCAGTAGTAGTAGTAGTAGTAGTAGTAGGTATTTACCTCAGTAGTAGTAGTAGTAGTAGTAGTAGTAGGTCATTACCTCAGTAGTAGTAGGTCATTACAGTAGTAGTAGGTCATTACAGTAGTAGTAGGTCATTACAGTAGTAGTAGGTCATTACCTCAGTAGTAGTAGTAGTAGTAGGTCATTTAAGTAGTAGTAGGTCATTACTACAGTAGTAGGTCATTACCACAGTAGTAGTAGGTCATTACCACAGTAGTAGTAGGTCATTACCTCAGTAGTAGTAGTAGTAGTAGGTCATTACTGTAGTAGTAGTAGTAGTAGGTCATTACCGTAGTAGTTGTAGTAGTAGGTCATTACCGTAGTAGTAGTAGGTCATTACCGTAGCAGGTCATTACCTCAGTAGTAGTAGGTCATTACTGTAGTAGTAGTAGTAGTAGTAGTAGGTCATTACCGTAGTAGTAGTAGTAGTAGGTCATTACCGTAGTAGTAGTAGGTCATTACCGTAGCAGGTCATTACCTCAGTAGTAGTAGTAGTAGGTCATTACCTCAGTAGTAGTAGTAGTAGTAGGCCATTACCTCAGTAGTAGTAGTAGGTCGATAATTCAGTAGTAGTAGTAGTAGGTCATTACCTCAGTAGTAGTAGTAGGTCATTACCTCAGTAGTAGTAGTAGTAGGTCATTACCTCAGTAGTAGTAGTAGGTCATTACCTCAGTAGTAGTAGTAGTAGGTCATTACCTCAGTACTAGTGGTAGTGGTAGTGGTAGTGATAGGTCATTGTAGTAGTAGTAGTAGGTCATTGTAGTACCTCTTCTGGCTGTGCCGGGTGGAGATTACAGCAGAACATGGCCAAGATGTTCAAATTTTCACAAATGACCAGCATGGTGTAGTAGTAGTAGTAGTAGTAGGTCATTACCTCAGTAGTAGTAGTAGTAGTAGTAGTAGTAGTAGTAGTAGGTCATTACCTCAGTAGTAGTAGTAGTAGTAGTAGTAGGTCATTACCTCAGTAGTAGTAGTAGTAGTAGTAGTTGTAGGTCATTACAGTAGTAGTAGGTCATTACAGTAGTAGTAGGTCATTGTAGTAGTAGTAGTAGGTCATTACAGTAGTAGTAGGTCATTACTACAGTAGTAGTAGGTCATTACTACAGTAGTAGGTCATTACTACAGTAGTAGGTCATTACCACAGTAGTAGTAGGTCATTACCTCAGTAGTAGTAGTAGTAGGTCATTACCACAGTAGTAGTAGGTCATTACCTCAGTAGTAGTAGTAGTAGTAGGTCATTACCACAGTAGTAGTAGGTCATTACTGTAGTAGTAGTAGTAGTAGTAGGTCATTACCGTAGTAGTAGTAGTAGTAGTAGTAGTAGGTCATTACCGTAGTAGTAGTAGTAGTAGGTCATTACCGTAGTAGTAGTAGTAGTAGGTCATTACCGTAGTAATAGTAGGTCATTACCGTAGCAGGTCATTACCTCAGTAGTAGTAGGTCATTACTGTAGTAGTAGTAGTAGTAGGTCATTACCGTAGTAGTAGTAGTAGTAGGTCATTACTGTAGTAGTAGTAGGTCATTACCGTAGCAGGTCATTACCTCAGTAGTAGTAGTAGTAGGTCATTACCTCAGTAGTAGTAGTAGTAGTAGTAGTAGTAGTAGTAGTAGTAGTAGTAGTAGGCCATTACCTCAGTAGTAGTAGTAGGTCATTACCTCAGTAGTAGTAGTAGTAGGTCATTACATCAGTAGTAGTAGTAGTAGGTCATTACCTCAGTAGTAGCAGTAGTAGGTCATTACCTCAGTAGTAGTAGTAGTAGGTCATTACCTCAGTTCTAGTAGTAGTGGTAGTGGTAGTGGTAGTATTAGGTCATTGTAGTAGTAGTAGTAGGTCATTGTAGTAACTCTTCTGGCTGTTCCGGGTGGAGATTACAACAGAACATGGCCAAGATGTTCAAATGTTCATAAATGACCAGCATGGTGTAGTAGTAGTAGTAGTAGTAGTAGTAGTAGTAGTAGGTCATTACCTCAGTAGTAGTAGTAGTAGGTCATTACCTCAGTAGTAGTAGTAGTAGTAGTAGTAGATGTAGTAGGTCATTACCTCAGTAGTAGTAGTAGTAGTAGTAGTAGTAGTAGTAGTAGTAGTAGTAGGTCATTACAGTAGTAGTAGGTCATTACAGTAGTAGTAGGTCATTACAGTAGTAGTAGGTCATTACCTCAGTAGTAGTAGTAGTAGGTCATTACAGTAGTAGTAGGTCATTACAGTAGTAGTAGGTCATTACTACAGTAGTAGTTCATTACTACAGTAGTAGGTCATTACCACAGTAGTAGTAGGTCATTACCACAGTAGTAGTAGGTCATTACCTCAGTAGTAGTAGTAGTAGGTCATTACCACAGTAGTAGTAGGTCATTACTGTAGTAGTAGTAGTAGTAGTAGGTCATTACCGTAGTAGTAGTAGTAGTAGGTCATTACCGTAGTAGTAGTAGGTCATTACCGTAGCAGGTCATTACCTCAGTAGTAGTAGGTCATTACTGTAGTAGTAGTAGTAGTAGGTCATTACCGTAGTAGTAGTAGTAGTAGGTCATTACCGTAGTAGTAGTAGGTCATTACCGTAGCAGGTCATTACCTCAGTAGTAGTAGGTCATTACTGTAGTAGTAGTAGTAGTAGGTCATTACCGTAGTAGTAGTAGTAGTAGGTCATTACCTCAGTAGTAGTAGTAGTAGTAGGTCATTACCTCAGTAGTAGTAGTAGTAGGTCATTACCTCAGTACTAGTGGTAGTGGTAGTGGTAGGTCATTGTAGTAGTAGTAGTAGTAGGTCATTGTAGTACCTCTTCTGGCTGCGCCGGGTGGAGATTACAACAGAACATGGCCAAGATGTTCAAATGTTCATAAATGACCAGCATGGTGTAGTAGTAGTAGTAGTAGTAGTAGTAGGTCATTACTTCAGTAGTAGTAGTAGTAGTAGTAGTAGGTCATTACCTCAGTAGTAGTAGTAGTAGTAGTAGTAGTAGTAGGTCATTACCTCAGTAGTAGTAGTAGTAGTAGTAGTAGGTCATTACCTCAGTAGTAGTAGGTCATTACAGTAGTAGTAGGTCATTACAGTAGTAGTAGGTCATTACAGTAGTAGTAGGTCATTACCTCAGTAGTAGTAGTAGTAGTAGGTCATTTAAGTAGTAGTAGGTCATTACTACAGTAGTAGTTCATTACTACAGTAGTAGGTCATTACCACAGTAGTAGTAAGTCATTACCACAGTAGTAGTAGGTCATTACCTCAGTAGTAGTAGTAGTAGTAGGTCATTACTGTAGTAGTAGTAGGTCATTACCGTAGTAGTAGTAGTAGTAGGTCATTACCGTAGTAGTAGTAGTAGTAGGTCATTACCGTAGTAGTAGTAGGTCATTACCGTAGCAGGTCATTACCTCAGTAGTAGTAGGTCATTACTGTAGTAGTAGTAGTAGTAGTAGGTCATTACCGTAGTAGTAGTAGTAGTAGGTCATTACCGTAGTAGTAGTAGGTCATTACCGTAGCAGGTCATTACCTCAGTAGTAGTAGTAGTAGGTCATTACCTCAGTAGTAGTAGTAGTAGTAGTAGTAGGCCATTACCTCAGTAGTAGTAGTAGGTCGATACCTCAGTAGTAGTAGTAGTAGGTCATTACCTCAGTAGTAGTAGTAGGTCATTACCTCAGTAGTAGTAGTAGGTCATTACCTCAGTAGTAGTAGTAGTAGGTCATTACCTCAGTACTAGTGGTAGTGGTAGTGGTAGTGGTAGGTCATTGTAGTAGTAGTAGTAGGTCATTGTAGTACCTCTTCTGGCTGTGCCGGGTGGAGATTACAACAGAACATGGCCAAGATGTTCAAATTTTCACAAATGACCAGCATGGTGTAGTAGTAGTAGTAGTAGGTCATTACCTCAGTAGTAGTAGTAGTAGTAGTAGTAGTAGTAGTAGTAGTAGTAGTAGTAGTAGTAGTAGTAGTAGGTCATTACCTCAGTAGTAGTAGTAGTAGTAGTAGTAGTAGTAGTATTAGGTCATTGTAGTAGTAGTAGTAGGTCATTGTAGTAACTCTTCTGGCTGTTCCGGGTGGAGATTACAACAGAACATGGCCAAGATGTTCAAATGTTCATAAATGACCAGCATGGTGTAGTAGTAGTAGTAGTAGTAGTAGTAGTAGTAGTAGTAGTAGGTCATTACCTCAGTAGTAGTAGTAGTAGGTCATTACCTCAGTAGTAGTAGTAGTAGTAGTAGTAGTAGATGTAGTAGGTCATTACCTCAGTAGTAGTAGTAGTAGTAGTAGTAGTAGTAGTAGTAGTAGTAGTAGTAGTAGTAGTAGTAGTAGTAGGTCATTACAGTAGTAGTAGGTCATTACAGTAGTAGTAGGTCATTACAGTAGTAGTAGGTCATTACCTCAGTAGTAGTAGTAGTAGGTCATTACAGTAGTAGTAGGTCATTACTACAGTAGTAGTTCATTACTACAGTAGTAGGTCATTACCACAGTAGTAGTAGGTCATTACCACAGTAGTAGTAGGTCATTACCTCAGTAGTAGTAGTAGTAGGTCATTACCACAGTAGTAGTAGGTCATTACTGTAGTAGTAGTAGTAGTAGGTCATTACCGTAGTAGTAGTAGTAGTAGGTCATTACCGTAGTAGTAGTAGTAGTAGGTCATTACCGTAGTAGTAGTAGGTCATTACCGTAGCAGGTCATTACCTCAGTAGTAGTAGGTCATTACTGTAGTAGTAGTAGTAGTAGGTCATTACCGTAGTAGTAGTAGTAGTAGGTCATTACCGTAGTAGTAGTAGGTCATTACCGTAGCAGGTCATTACCTCAGTAGTAGTAGGTCATTACTGTAGTAGTAGTAGTAGTAGGTCATTACCGTAGTAGTAGTAGTAGTAGGTCATTACCTCAGTAGTAGTAGTAGTAGTAGGTCATTACCTCAGTAGTAGTAGTAGTAGGTCATTACCTCAGTACTAGTGGTAGTGGTAGTGGTAGGTCATTGTAGTAGTAGTAGTAGTAGGTCATTGTAGTACCTCTTCTGGCTGCGCCGGGTGGAGATTACAACAGAACATGGCCAAGATGTTCAAATGTTCATAAATGACCAGCATGGTGTAGTAGTAGTAGTAGTAGTAGTAGTAGTAGTAGTAGTAGGTCATTACTTCAGTAGTAGTAGTAGTAGTAGTAGTAGGTCATTACCTCAGTAGTAGTAGTAGTAGTAGTAGTAGGTCATTACCTCAGTAGTAGTAGGTCATTACAGTAGTAGTAGGTCATTACAGTAGTAGTAGGTCATTACAGTAGTAGTAGGTCATTACCTCAGTAGTAGTAGTAGTAGTAGGTCATTTAAGTAGTAGTAGGTCATTACTACAGTAGTAGTTCATTACTACAGTAGTAGGTCATTACCACAGTAGTAGTAGGTCATTACCACAGTAGTAGTAGGTCATTACCTCAGTAGTAGTAGTAGTAGTAGTAGTAGGTCATTACTGTAGTAGTAGTAGGTCATTACCGTAGTAGTAGTAGTAGTAGGTCATTACCGTAGTAGTAGTAGTAGTAGGTCATTACCGTAGTAGTAGTAGGTCATTACCGTAGCAGGTCATTACCTCAGTAGTAGTAGGTCATTACTGTAGTAGTAGTAGTAGTAGTAGGTCATTACCGTAGTAGTAGTAGTAGTAGGTCATTACCTCAGTAGTAGTAGTAGTAGTAGTAGTAGGCCATTACCTCAGTAGTAGTAGTAGGTCGATACCTCAGTAGTAGTAGTAGTAGGTCATTACCTCAGTAGTAGTAGTAGGTCATTACCTCAGTAGTAGTAGTAGTAGTAGGTCATTACCTCAGTAGTAGTAGTAGTAGGTCATTACCTCAGTAGTAGTAGTAGTTGGTCATTACCTCAGTACTAGTGGTAGTGGTAGTGGTAGTGTTAGGTCATTGTAGTAGTAGTAGTAGGTCATTGTAGTACCTCTTCTGGCTGTGCCGGGTGGAGATTACAACAGAACATGGCCAAGATGTTCAAATTTTCACAAATGACCAGCATGGTGTAGTAGTAGTAGTAGTAGTAGGTCATTACCTCAGTAGTAGTAGTAGTAGTAGTAGTAGTAGTAGTAGTAGGTCATTACCTCAGTTGTAGTAGTAGTAGTAGTAGTAGTAGTAGTAGGTCATTACCTCAGTAGTAGTAGTAGGTCATTGTAGTAGTAGTAGTAGTTCATTACAGTAGTAGTAGGTCATTACTACAGTAGTAGGTCATTACTACAGTAGTAGGTCATTACCACAGTAGTAGTAGGTCATTACCACAGTAGTAGTAGGTCATTACCTCAGTAGTAGTAGTAGTAGGTCATTACCACAGTAGTAGTAGGTCATTACTGTAGTAGTAGTAGTAGTAGGTCATTACCGTAATAGTAGTAGTAGTAGTAGTAGGTCATTACCGTAGTAGTAGTAGTAGTAGGTCATTACCGTAGTAATAGTAGGTCATTACCGTAGCAGGTCATTACCTCAGTAGTAGTAGGTCATTACTGTAGTAGTAGTAGTAGTAGGTCATTACCGTAGCAGTAGTAGTAGTAGGTCATTACCGTAGTAGTAGTAGGTCATTACCGTAGCAGGTCATTACCTCAGTAGTAGTAGTAGTAGTAGGTCATTACCTCAGTAGTAGTAGTAGTAGTAGTAGTAGTAGTAGTAGTAGTAGGCCATTACCTCAGTAGTAGTAGTAGGTCATTACCTCAGTAGTAGTAGTAGTAGGTCGTTACATCAGTAGTAGTAGTAGTAGGTCATTACCTCAGTAGTAGCAGTAGTAGGTCATTACCTCAGTAGTAGTAGTAGTAGGTCATTACCTCCGTTCTAGTAGTAGTGGTAGTGGTAGTGGTAGTATTAGGTCATTGTAGTAGTAGTAGTAGGTCATTGTAGTACCTCTTCTGGCTGTTCCGGGTGGAGATTACAATAGAACATGGCCAAGATGTTCAAATGTTCATAAATGACCAGCATGGTGTAGTAGTAGTAGTAGTAGTAGTAGTAGTAGGTCATTACCTCAGTAGTAGTAGTAGTAGGTCATTACCTCAGTAGTAGTAGTAGTAGTAGTAGTAGTAGATGTAGTAGGTCATTACCTCAGTAGTAGTAGTAGTAGTAGTAGTAGTAGTAGGTCATTACAGTAGTAGTAGGTCATTACCTCAGTAGTAGTAGTAGTAGTAGTAGGTCATTACTGTAGTAGTAGTAGGTCATTACCGTAGTAGTAGTAGTAGTAGGTCATTACCGTAGTAGTAGTAGTAGTAGTAGGTCATTACCGTAGTAGTAGTAGGTCATTACCGTAGCAGGTCATTACCTCAGTAGTAGTAGGTCATTACTGTAGTAGTAGTAGTAGTAGTAGGTCATTACCGTAGTAGTAGTAGTAGTAGGTCATTACCTCAGTAGTAGTAGTAGTAGTAGTAGTAGGCCATTACCTCAGTAGTAGTAGTAGGTCGATACCTCAGTAGTAGTAGTAGTAGGTCATTACCTCAGTAGTAGTAGTAGGTCATTACCTCAGTAGTAGTAGTAGTAGGTCATTACCTCAGTAGTAGTAGTAGTAGGTCATTACCTCAGTAGTAGTAGTAGTTGGTCATTACCTCAGTACTAGTGGTAGTGGTAGTGGTAGTGTTAGGTCATTGTAGTAGTAGTAGTAGGTCATTGTAGTACCTCTTCTGGCTGTGCCGGGTGGAGATTACAACAGAACATGGCCAAGATGTTCAAATGTTCACAAATGACCAGCATGGTGTAGTAGTAGTAGTAGTAGTAGGTCATTACCTCAGTAGTAGTAGTAGTAGTAGTAGTAGGTCATTACCTCAGTTGTAGTAGTAGTAGTAGTAGTAGTAGTAGTAGTAGTAGTAGGTCATTACCTCAGTAGTAGTAGTAGTAGTAGTAGTAGTAGTAGGTCATTGTAGTAGTAGTAGTAGGTCATTACAGTAGTAGTAGGTCATTACTACAGTAGTAGGTCATTACTACAGTAGTAGGTCATTACCACAGTAGTAGTAGGTCATTACCACAGTAGTAGTAGGTCATTACCTCAGTAGAAGTAGTAGTAGTTGTAGTAGGTCATTACCTCAGTAGTAGTAGTATTACGTCATTACCTCAGTAGTAGTAGTAGTATTAGGTCATTACCTCAGTAGTAGTAGTAGTAGGTCATTACCTCAGTAGTAGTAGTAGTAGTAGGTCATTACCTCAGTAGTAGTAGTAGTAGTAGTAGTAGGTCATTACCTCAGTAGTAGTAGTAGGTCATTACCTCAGTAGTAGTAGGTCATTACCTCAGTAGTAGTAGTAGTAGTAGTATGTCATTACCTTAGTAGTAGTAGGTCATTACCATAGTATGTCATTACCTTAGTAGTAGTAGGTCATTACCGTAGTAGGTCATTACCGTAGTAGGTCATTACCGTAGTAGGTCATTACCTCAGTAGTAGTAGTAGGTCATTACCTCAGTAGTAGTAGTATGTCATTACCTCAGTAGTAGTAGTAGTAGGTCATTACCTCAGTAGTAGTAGTAGTAGGTCATTACCTCAGTAGTAGTAGTAGTAGGTCATTACCTCATTAGTAGTAGTATGTCATTACCTCAGTAGTAGTGGTAGTAGTAGTAGGTCATTACCTCAGTAGTAGTATTAGGTCATTACCTCAGTAGTAGTAGTATTACGTCATTACCTCAGTAGTAGTAGTAGTATTAGGTCATTACCTCAGTAGTAGTAGTAGTAGTAGGTCATTACCTCAGTAGTAGTAGTAGTAGTAGTAGGTCATTACCTCAGTAGTAGTATTAGGTCATTACCTCAGTAGTAGTAGTATTACGTCATTACCTCAGTAGTAGTAGTAGTATTAGGTCATTACCTCAGTAGTAGTAGTAGTAGGTCATTACCTCAGTAGTAGTAGTAGTAGTAGGGCATTACCTCAGTAGTAGTAGTAGTATTAGTAGTAGGTCATTACCTCAGTAGTAGTAGTAGGTCATTACCTCAGTAGTAGTAGTAGGTCATTACCTCAGTAGTAGTAGTAGGTCATTACCTCAGTAGTACTAGTAGGTCATTACCTCAGTAGTAGTAGTAGGTCATTACCTCAGTAGTAGTAGTAGTAGTAGGTCATTACCTCAGTAGTAGTAGTAGGTCATTACCTCAGTAGTAGTAGTAGTAGTAGTAGTAGTAGTAGTAGGTCATTACCTCAGTAGTAGTAGTAGGTCATTACCTCAGTAGTAGTAGTAGTAGTAGTAGTAGTAGTAGTAGTAGTAGTAGTAGTAGTAGGTCATTACCTCAGTAGTAGTTGTAGTAGGTCATTACAGTAGTAGTAGGTCATTACCTCAGTAGTAGTAGTAGGTCATTACCTCAGTAGTAGTAGTAGTAGTAGTAGTAGTAGTAGGTCATTACCTCAGTAGTAGTAGTAGGTCATTACCTCAGTAGTAGTAGTAGTAGTAGTAGTAGTAGTAGGTCATTACCTCAGTAGTAGTAGTAGGTCATTACCTCAGTAGTAGTAGTAGTAGTAGTAGTAGTAGTAGTAGTAGTAGTAGTAGGTCATTACCTCAGTAGTAGTTGTAGTAGGTCATTACAGTAGTAGTAGGTCATTACAGTAGTAGTAGGTCATTACTACAGTAGTAGGTCATTACTACAGTAGTAGGTCATTACCACAGTAGTAGTAGGTCATTACCACAGTAGTAGTAGGTCATTACCTCAGTAGTAGTAGTAGGTCATTACCACAGTAGTAGTAGGTCATTACTGTAGTAGTAGTAGTAGTAGGTCATTACCGTAGTAGTAGTAGTAGTAGTAGGTCATTACCGTAGTAGTAGTAGTAGTAGGTAATTACCGTAGTAGTAGTAGGTCATTACCGTAGCAGGTCATTACCTCAGTAGTAGTAGGTCATTACTGTAGTAGTAGTAGTAGTAGGTCATTACCGTAGTAGTAGTAGTAGTAGGTCATTACCGTAGTAGTAGTAGGTCATTACCTCAGTAGTAGTCGTAGTAGTAGTAGTAGTAGGCCATTACCTCAGTAGTAGTAGTAGGTCATTACCTCAGTAGTAGTAGTAGTAGGTCATTACCTCAGTATTAGTAGTAGGTCATTACCTCAGTAGTAGTAGTAGTAGTAGTAGGTCATTACCTCAGTAGTAGTAGTAGTAGGTCATTACCTCAGTAGTAGTAGTAGGTCATTACCTCAGTTGTAGTAGTAGTAGTAGTAGTAGGTCATTACCACAGTAGTAGTAGGTCATTACCTCAGTAGTAGTAGTATGTCATTACCTCAGTAGTAGTAGTAGTAGGTCATTACCTCAGTAGTAGTAGTAGTAGTCGGTCATTACCTCAGTAGTAGTAGTAGTAGGTCATTACCTCATTAGTAGTAGTATGTCATTACCTCAGTAGTAGTGGTAGTAGTAGTAGGTCATTACCTCAGTAGTAGTATTAGGTCATTACCTCAGTAGTAGTAGTATTACGTCATTACCTCAGTAGTAGTAGTAGTATTAGGTCATTACCTCAGTAGTAGTAGTAGTAGTAGGTCATTACCTCAGTAGTAGTAGTAGTAGTAGTAGGTCATTACCTCAGTAGTAGTATTAGGTCATTACCTCAGTAGTAGTAGTATTACGTCATTACCTCAGTAGTAGTAGTAGTATTAGGTCATTACCTCAGTAGTAGTAGTAGTAGGTCATTACCTCAGTAGTAGTAGTAGTAGTTGGGCATTACCTCAGTAGTAGTAGTAGTATTAGTAGTAGGTCATTACCTCAGTAGTAGTAGTAGGTCATTACCTCAGTAGTAGTAGTAGGTCATTACCTCAGTAGTAGTAGTAGGTCATTACCTCAGTAGTACTAGTAGGTCATTACCTCAGTAGTAGTAGTAGGTCATTACCTCAGTAGTAGTAGTAGTAGTAGTAGTAGGTCATTACCTCAGTAGTAGTAGTAGGTCATTACCTCAGTAGTAGTAGTAGTAGTAGTAGTAGTAGTAGTAGTAGTAGGTCATTACCTCAGTAGTAGTAGTAGGTCATTACCTCAGTAGTAGTAGTAGTAGTAGTAGTAGTAGTAGTAGTAGTAGTAGGTCATTACCTCAGTAGTAGTTGTAGTAGGTCATTACAGTAGTAGTAGGTCATTACCTCAGTAGTAGTAGTAGGTCATTACCTCAGTAGTAGTAGTAGTAGTAGTAGTAGTAGTAGTAGTAGTAGTAGTAGGTCATTACCTCAGTAGTAGTAGTAGGTCATTACCTCAGTAGTAGTAGTAGTAGTAGTAGTAGTAGTAGTAGGTCATTACCTCAGTAGTAGTAGTAGGTCATTACCTCAGTAGTAGTAGTAGTAGTAGTAGTAGTAGTAGTAGTAGTAGTAGTAGGTCATTACCTCAGTAGTAGTTGTAGTAGGTCATTACAGTAGTAGTAGGTCATTACAGTAGTAGTAGGTCATTACTACAGTAGTAGGTCATTACTACAGTAGTAGGTCATTACCACAGTAGTAGTAGGTCATTACCACAGTAGTAGTAGGTCATTACCTCAGTAGTAGTAGTAGGTCATTACCACAGTAGTAGTAGGTCATTACTGTAGTAGTAGTAGTAGTAGGTCATTACCGTAGTAGTAGTAGTAGTAGTAGGTCATTACCGTAGTAGTAGTAGTAGTAGGTAATTACCGTAGTAGTAGTAGGTCATTACCGTAGCAGGTCATTACCTCAGTAGTAGTAGGTCATTACTGTAGTAGTAGTAGTAGTAGGTCATTACCGTAGTAGTAGTAGTAGTAGGTCATTACCGTAGTAGTAGTAGGTCATTACCTCAGTAGTAGTCGTAGTAGTAGTAGTAGTAGGCCATTACCTCAGTAGTAGTAGTAGGTCATTACCTCAGTAGTAGTAGTAGTAGGTCATTACCTCAGTATTAGTAGTAGGTCATTACCTCAGTAGTAGTAGTAGTAGTAGTAGGTCATTACCTCAGTAGTAGTAGTAGTAGGTCATTACCTCAGTAGTAGTAGTAGGTCATTACCTCAGTTGTAGTAGTAGTAGTAGTAGTAGGTCATTACCACAGTAGTAGTAGGTCATTACCTCAGTAGTAGTAGTAGTAGGTCATTACCACAGTAGTAGTAGGTCATTACCTCAGTATTAGTAGTAGGTCATTACCTCAGTAGTAGTAGTAGTAGGTCATTACCTCAGTAGTAGTAGTAGGTCATTACCTCAGTAGTAGTAGGTCATTACCTCAGTAGTAGTAGTAGTAGCAGTAGGTCATTACCTCAGTAGTAGTAGTAGTAATAGTAGTAGTAGTAGGTCATTACCATAGTAGTAGTAGTAGGTCATTACCTAGTAGGTCATTACCGTAGTAGTAGGTAATTACCGTAGTAGTAGTAGGTAATTACCGTAGTAGTAGTAGTAGGTCATTACCGTAGTAGTAGTAGTAGGTCATTACCATAGTAGTAGTAGTAGGTCATTACCATAGTAGTAGTAGTAGGTCATTACCTCAGTAGTAGTAGGTCATTACCTCAGTAGTAGTAGTAGTTGTAGTAGGCCATTACCTCAGTAGTAGTAGTAGTAGTTCATTACCTCAGTAGTAGTAGTAGTAGTAGTAGTTGTAGTAGTAGTTCATTACCTCAGTAGTAGTAGTAGTAGTAGTAGTAGGTCATTACAGTAGTAGCAGGTCATTACCATAGTAGCAGTAGGTCATTACCGTAGTAGTAGGTCATTACCATAGTAGTAGGTCATTACCGTAGTAGTAGGTCATTACCGTAGTAGTAGTCATTACCTCAGTAGTAGTAGTAGGTCATTACCTCAGTAGTAGTAGTATGTCATTACCTCAGTAGTAGTAGTAGTAGGTCATTACCTCATTAGTAGTAGTATGTCATTACCTCAGTAGTAGTGGTAGTAGTAGTAGGTCATTACCTCAGTAGTAGTAGTAGGTCATTACCTCAGTAGTAGTAGTAGTCATTACCTCAGTAGTAGTAGTAGGTCATTACCTCAGTAGTAGTAGTAGTAGGTCATTACCTCAGTAGTAGTAGTAGTAGGTCATTACCTCATTAGTAGTAGTATGTCATTACCTCAGTAGTAGTGGTAGTAGTAGTAGGTCATTACCTCAGTAGTAGTAGTAGGTCATTACCTCAGTAGTAGTAGTAGGTCATTACCTCAGTAGTAGTAGTAGGTCATTACCTCAGTAGTACTAGTAGGTCATTACCTCAGTAGTAGTAGTAGGTCATTACCTCAGTAGTAGTAGTAGTATTAGGTCATTACCTCAGTAGTAGTAGTATTAGGTCATTTTCTCAGTAGTAGTAGTAGTAGGTCATTACCTCATTAGTAGTAGTAGTATTAGGTCATTACCTCAGTAGTAGTAGTAGTAGGTCATTACCTCAGTAGTAGTAGTAGTAGTAGGTCATTCCATCGGTAGTAGTAGTAGTAGGTAATTACCGTAGTAGTAGTAGTAGTAGTAGGTCATTACCTCAGTAGTAGTAGTATTAGGTCATTACCTCAGTAGTAGTAGTAGTAGGTCATTACCTCAGTATTAGTAGTAGGTCATTACCTCAGTAGTAGTAGTAGTAGGTCATTACCTCAGTAGTAGTAGTAGTAGGTCATTCCATCGGTAGTAGTAGTAGTAGGTCATTACCGTAGTAGTAGTAGTAGTAGGTCATTACCTCAGTAGTAGTAGTAGGTCATTACCTCAGTAGTAGTTGTAGTAGGTCATTACCTCAGTAGTAGTAGTAGGTCATTACCTCAGTAGTAGTAGTAGTAGTAGTAGGTCATTACCTCAGAAGTAGTAGTAGTAGGTCATTACCTCAGTAGTAGTAGTAGTAGTAGTATTAGGTCATTACCTCAGTAGTAGTAGTAGTAGTAGTAGGTCATTACCTCAGTAGTAGTAGTAGGTCATTACCTCAGTAGTAGTAATAGGTCATTACCTCAGTAGTAGTAGGTCATTACCTCAGTAGTAGTAGTAGGTCATTACCTCAGTAGTAGTAGTAGTAGGTCATTACCTCAGTAGTAGTAGGTCATTACCTCAGTAGTAGTAGTAGGTCATTACCTCAGTAGTAGTAATAGGTCATTACCTCAGTAGTAGTAGTAGGGCATTACCTCAGTAGTAGTAGTAGGTCATTACCTCAGTAGTAGTAGTATTAGGTCATTACCTCAGTAGTAGTAGTAGTAGTAGGTCATTACCTCAGTAGTAGTAGTAGTAGGTCATTACCTCAGTAGTAGTAGTAGTAGTAGTAGTAGTAGGTCATTACCTCAGTAGTAGTAGTATTAGGTCATTACCTCAGTAGTAGTAGTAGGTCATTACCTCAGTAGTAGTAGTAGTAGTAGGTCATTACCTCAGTAGTAGTAGTAGTAGTAGTAGTAGGTCATTACCTCAGTAGTAGTAGTAGGTCATTACCTCAGTAGTAGTAGTAGTAGTATTAGGTCATTACCTCAGTAGTAGTAGTAGGTCATTACCTCAGTAGTAGTAGTAGGTCATTACTGTAGTAGTAGTAGTAGTAGGTCATTACCGTAGTAGTAGTAGTAGTAGTAGGTCATTACCGTAGTAGTAGTAGTAGTAGGTAATTACCGTAGTAGTAGTAGGTCATTACCGTAGCAGGTCATTACCTCAGTAGTAGTAGGTCATTACTGTAGTAGTAGTAGTAGTAGGTCATTACCGTAGTAGTAGTAGTAGTAGGTCATTACCGTAGTAGTAGTAGGTCATTACCTCAGTAGTAGTCGTAGTAGTAGTAGTAGTAGGCCATTACCTCAGTAGTAGTAGTAGGTCATTACCTCAGTAGTAGTAGTAGTAGGTCATTACCTCAGTAGTAGTAGTAGTAGTAGTAGTAGGTCATTACCTCAGTAGTAGTAGTAGTAGGTCATTACCTCAGTAGTAGTAGTAGGTCATTACCTCAGTAGTAGTAGTAGTAGTAGTAGTAGGTCATTACCACAGTAGTAGTAGGTCATTACCTCAGTAGTAGTAGTAGTAGGTCATTACCACAGTAGTAGTAGGTCATTACCTCAGTATTAGTAGTAGGTCATTACCTCAGTAGTAGTAGTAGTAGGTCATTACCTCAGTAGTAGTAGTAGGTCATTACCTCAGTAGTAGTAGGTCATTACCTCAGTAGTAGTAGTAGTAGCAGTAGGTCATTACCTCAGTAGTAGTAGTAATAGTAGTAGTAGTAGGTCATTACCATAGTAGTAGTAGTAGGTCATTACCTAGTAGGTCATTACCGTAGTAGTAGTAGGTAATTACCGTAGTAGTAGTAGGTAATTACCGTAGTAGTAGTAGTAGGTCATTACCGTAGTAGTAGTAGTAGGTCATTACCATAGTAGTAGTAGTAGGTCATTACCATAGTAGTAGTAGTAGGTCATTACCTCAGTAGTAGTAGGTCATTACCTCAGTAGTAGTAGTAGTTGTAGTAGGCCATTACCTCAGTAGTAGTAGTAGTAGTTCATTACCTCAGTAGTAGTAGTAGTAGTAGTAGTTGTAGTAGTAGTTCATTACCTCAGTAGTAGTAGTAGTAGTAGTAGTAGTAGTAGTAGGTCATTACAGTAGTAGCAGGTCATTACCATAGTAGCAGTAGGTCATTACCGTAGTAGTAGGTCATTACCATAGTAGTAGGTCATTACCGTAGTAGTAGGTCATTACCGTAGTAGTAGTCATTACCTCAGTAGTAGTAGTAGGTCATTACCTCAGTAGTAGTAGTATGTCATTACCTCAGTAGTAGTAGTAGTAGTAGTAGGTCATTACCTCAGTAGTAGTAGTAGGTCATTACCTCAGTAGTAGTAGTAGGTCATTACCTCAGTAGTAGTAGTAGGTCATTACCTCAGTAGTACTAGTAGGTCATTACCTCAGTAGTAGTAGTAGGTCATTACCTCAGTAGTAGTAGTAGTATTAGGTCATTACCTCAGTAGTAGTAGTATTAGGTCATTTTCTCAGTAGTAGTAGTAGTAGGTCATTACCTCATTAGTAGTAGTAGTATTAGGTCATTACCTCAGTAGTAGTAGTAGTAGGTCATTACCTCAGTAGTAGTAGTAGTAGTAGGTCATTCCATCGGTAGTAGTAGTAGTAGGTAATTACCGTAGTAGTAGTAGTAGTAGTAGGTCATTACCTCAGTAGTAGTAGTATTAGGTCATTACCTCAGTAGTAGTAGTAGTAGGTCATTACCTCAGTATTAGTAGTAGGTCATTACCTCAGTAGTAGTAGTAGTAGGTCATTACCTCAGTAGTAGTAGTAGTAGGTCATTCCATCGGTAGTAGTAGTAGTAGGTCATTACCGTAGTAGTAGTAGTAGTAGGTCATTACCTCAGTAGTAGTAGTAGGTCATTACCTCAGTAGTAGTTGTAGTAGGTCATTACCTCAGTAGTAGTAGTAGGTCATTACCTCAGTAGTAGTAGTAGTAGTAGTAGGTCATTACCTCAGAAGTAGTAGTAGTAGGTCATTACCTCAGTAGTAGTAGTAGTAGTAGTATTAGGTCATTACCTCAGTAGTAGTAGTAGTAGTAGTAGGTCATTACCTCAGTAGTAGTAGTAGGTCATTACCTCAGTAGTAGTAATAGGTCATTACCTCAGTAGTAGTAGGTCATTACCTCAGTAGTAGTAGTAGGTCATTACCTCAGTAGTAGTAGTAGTAGGTCATTACCTCAGTAGTAGTAGTAGTAGGTCATTACCTCAGTAGTAGTAGTAGGTCATTACCTCAGTAGTAGTAATAGGTCATTACCTCAGTAGTAGTAGTAGGGCATTACCTCAGTAGTAGTAGTAGGTCATTACCTCAGTAGTAGTAGTATTAGGTCATTACCTCAGTAGTAGTAGTAGTAGGTCATTACCTCAGTAGTAGTAGTAGTAGGTCATTACCTCAGTAGTAGTAGTAGTAGTAGTAGTAGTAGGTCATTACCTCAGTAGTAGTAGTATTAGGTCATTACCTCAGTAGTAGTAGTAGGTCATTACCTCAGTAGTAGTAGTAGTAGTAGGTCATTACCTCAGTAGTAGTAGTAGTAGTAGTAGTAGGTCATTACCTCAGTAGTAGTAGTAGGTCATTACCTCAGTAGTAGTAGTAGTAGTATTAGGGCATTACCTCAGTAGTAGTAGTAGGTCATTACCTCAGTAGTAGTAGTAGGTCATTACTGTAGTAGTAGTAGTAGTAGGTCATTACCGTAGTAGTAGTAGTAGTAGTAGGTCATTACCGTAGTAGTAGTAGTAGTAGGTAATTACCGTAGTAGTAGTAGGTCATTACCGTAGCAGGTCATTACCTCAGTAGTAGTAGGTCATTACTGTAGTAGTAGTAGTAGTAGTAGGTCATTACCGTAGTAGTAGTAGGTCATTACCGTAGTAGTAGTAGGTCATTACCTCAGTAGTAGTAGTAGGTCATTACCTCAGTAGTAGTAGTAGTAGGTCATTACCTCAGTATTAGTAGTAGGTCATTACCTCAGTAGTAGTAGTAGTAGTAGTAGTAGGTCATTACCTCAGTAGTAGTAGTAGTAGGTCATTACCTCAGTAGTAGTAGTAGGTCATTACCTCAGTAGTAGTAGGTCATTACCTCAGTAGTAGTAGTAGTAGCAGTAGGTCATTACCTCAGTAGTAGTAGTAATAGTAGTAGTAGTAGGTCATTACCATAGTAGTAGTAGTAGGTCATTACCTAGTAGGTCATTACCGTAGTAGTAGTAGGTAATTACCGTAGTAGTAGTAGGTAATTACCGTAGTAGTAGTAGTAGGTCATTACCGTAGTAGTAGTAGTAGGTCATTACCATAGTAGTAGTAGTAGGTCATTACCATAGTAGTAGTAGTAGGTCATTACCTCAGTAGTAGTAGGTCATTACCTCAGTAGTAGTAGTAGTTGTAGTAGGCCATTACCTCAGTAGTAGTAGTAGTAGTTCATTACCTCAGTAGTAGTAGTAGTAGTAGTAGTTGTAGTAGTAGTTCATTACCTCAGTAGTAGTAGTAGTAGTAGTAGTAGTAGTAGGTCATTACAGTAGTAGCAGGTCATTACCATAGTAGCAGTAGGTCATTACCGTAGTAGTAGGTCATTACCGTAGTAGTAGGTCATTACCATAGTAGTAGGTCATTACCGTAGTAGTAGTCATTACCTCAGTAGTAGTAGTAGGTCATTACCTCAGTAGTAGTAGTATGTCATTACCTCAGTAGTAGTAGTAGTAGGTCATTACCTCAGTAGTAGTAGTAGTAGGTCATTACCTCAGTAGTAGTAGTAGTAGGTCATTACCTCAGTAGTAGTAGTAGTAGGTCATTACCTCATTAGTAGTAGTATGTCATTACCTCAGTAGTAGTGGTAGTAGTAGTAGGTCATTACCTCAGTAGTAGTAGTAGGTCATTACCTCAGTAGTAGTAGTAGGTCATTACCTCAGTAGTAGTAGTAGGTCATTACCTCAGTAGTACTAGTAGGTCATTACCTCAGTAGTAGTAGTAGGTCATTACCTCAGTAGTAGTAGTAGTATTAGGTCATTACCTCAGTAGTAGTAGTATTAGGTCATTTTCTCAGTAGTAGTAGTATTAGGTCATTACCTCATTAGTAGTAGTAGTATTAGGTCATTACCTCAGTAGTAGTAGTAGTAGGTCATTACCTCAGTAGTAGTAGTAGTAGGTCATTCCATCGGTAGTAGTAGTAGTAGGTAATTACCGTAGTAGTAGTAGTAGTAGTAGGTCATTACCTCAGTAGTAGTAGTATTAGGTCATTACCTCAGTAGTAGTAGTAGTAGGTCATTACCTCAGTATTAGTAGTAGGTCATTACCTCAGTAGTAGTAGTAGTAGGTCATTACCTCAGTAGTAGTAGTAGTAGGTCATTCCATCGGTAGTAGTAGTAGTAGGTCATTACCGTAGTAGTAGTAGTAGTAGGTCATTACCTCAGTAGTAGTAGTAGGTCATTACCTCAGTAGTAGTTGTAGTAGGTCATTACCTCAGTAGTAGTAGTAGGTCATTACCTCAGTAGTAGTAGTAGTAGTAGTAGGTCATTACCTCAGAAGTAGTAGTAGTAGGTCATTACCTCAGTAGTAGTAGTAGTAGTAGTATTAGGTCATTACCTCAGTAGTAGTAGTAGTAGTAGTAGTAGGTCATTACCTCAGTAGTAGTAGTAGGTCATTACCTTAGTAGTAGTAATAGGTCATTACCTCAGTAGTAGTAGATCATTACCTCAGTAGTAGTAGTAGGTCATTACCTCAGTAGTAGTAGTAGTAGGTCATTACCTCAGTAGTAGTAGTAGTAGGTCATTACCTCAGTAGTAGTAGTAGGTCATTACCTCAGTAGTAGTAATAGGTCATTACCTCAGTAGTAGTAGTAGGGCATTACCTCAGTAGTAGTAGTAGGTCATTACCTCAGTAGTAGTAGTATTAGGTCATTACCTCAGTAGTAGTAGTAGTAGGTCATTACCTCAGTAGTAGTAGTAGTAGGTCATTACCTCAGTAGTAGTAGTAGTAGTAGTAGTAGTAGGTCATTACCTCAGTAGTAGTAGTATTAGGTCATTACCTCAGTAGTAGTAGTAGGTCATTACCTCAGTAGTAGTAGTAGTAGTAGTAGGTCATTACCTCAGTAGTAGTAGTAGTAGTAGTAGTAGTAGTAGTAGGTCATTACCTCAGTAGTAGTAGTAGGTCATTACCTCAGTAGTAGTAGTAGTATTAGGTCATTACCTCAGTAGTAGTAGTAGGTCATTACCTCAGTAGTAGTAGTAGGTCATTACCTCAGTAGTAGTAGGTCATTACCTCAGTAGTATTAGGTCATTACCTCAGAAGTAGTAGTAGGTCATTACCTCAGTAGTAGTAGTAGGTCATTACCTCAGTAGTAGTTGTAATAGGTCATTACCTCAGTAGTAGTAGTAGTAGTAGGTCATTACCTCAGTAGTAGTAGTAGTAGTAGGTCATTACCTCAGAAGTAGTAGTAGTAGGTCATTACCTCAGTAGTAGTAGTAGTAGTATTAGGTCATTACCTCAGTAGTAGTAGTAGTAGTAGGTCATTACCTCAGTAGTAGTAGTAGGTCATTACCTCAGTAGTAGTAGTAGGTCATTACCTCAGTAGTAGTAGTAGGTCATTACCTCAGTAGTAGTAGTAGTAGGTCATTGCCTCAGTAGTAGTAGTAGTAGGTCATTGCCTCAGTAGTAGTAGTAGTAGGTCATTACCTCAGTAGTATTAGTAGGTCATTACCTCAGTAGTAGTAGTAGTAGTAGGTCATTACGTCAGTAGTAGTAGTAGGTCATTACCTCAGTAGTAGTAGTAGTAGTAGGTCATTACCTCAGTAGTAGTAGTAGTAGTAGTATTAGGTCATTACCTCAGTAGTAGTAGTAGTAGGTCATTACCTCAGTAGTAGTAGTAGTAGTAGTAGTAGTAGGTCATTACCTCAGTAGTAGTAGTATTAGGTCATTACCTCAGTAGTAGTAGTAGGTCATTACCTCAGTAGTAGTAGTAGTAGTAGGTCATTACCTCAGTAGTAGTAGTAGTAGTAGTAGTAGGTCATTACCTCAGTAGTAGTAGTAGGTCATTACCTCAGTAGTAGTAGTAGTAGTATTAGGTCATTACCTCAGTAGTAGTAGTAGGTCATTACCTCAGTAGTAGTAGTAGGTCATTACTGTAGTAGTAGTAGTAGTAGGTCATTACCGTAGTAGTAGTAGTAGTAGTAGGTCATTACCGTAGTAGTAGTAGTAGTAGTAGGTAATTACCGTAGTAGTAGTAGGTCATTACCGTAGCAGGTCATTACCTCAGTAGTAGTAGGTCATTACTGTAGTAGTAGTAGTAGTAGGTCATTACCGTAGTAGTAGTAGTAGTAGGTCATTACCGTAGTAGTAGTAGGTCATTACCTCAGTAGTAGTAGTAGGTCATTACCTCAGTAGTAGTAGTAGTAGGTCATTACCTCAGTATTAGTAGTAGGTCATTACCTCAGTAGTAGTAGTAGTAGTAGTAGTAGGTCATTACCTCAGTAGTAGTAGTAGTAGGTCATTACCTCAGTAGTAGTAGTAGGTCATTACCTCAGTAGTAGTAGGTCATTACCTCAGTAGTAGTAGTAGTAGCAGTAGGTCATTACCTCAGTAGTAGTAGTAATAGTAGTAGTAGTAGGTCATTACCATAGTAGTAGTAGTAGGTCATTACCTAGTAGGTCATTACCGTAGTAGTAGTAGGTAATTACCGTAGTAGTAGTAGGTAATTACCGTAGTAGTAGTAGTAGGTCATTACCGTAGTAGTAGTAGTAGGTCATTACCATAGTAGTAGTAGTAGGTCATTACCATAGTAGTAGTAGTAGGTCATTACCTCAGTAGTAGTAGGTCATTACCTCAGTAGTAGTAGTAGTTGTAGTAGGCCATTACCTCAGTAGTAGTAGTAGTAGTTCATTACCTCAGTAGTAGTAGTAGTAGTAGTAGTTGTAGTAGTAGTTCATTACCTCAGTAGTAGTAGTAGTAGTAGTAGTAGTAGTAGGTCATTACAGTAGTAGCAGGTCATTACCATAGTAGCAGTAGGTCATTACCGTAGTAGTAGGTCATTACCGTAGTAGTAGGTCATTACCATAGTAGTAGGTCATTACCGTAGTAGTAGTCATTACCTCAGTAGTAGTAGTAGGTCATTACCTCAGTAGTAGTAGTATGTCATTACCTCAGTAGTAGTAGTAGTAGGTCATTACCTCAGTAGTAGTAGTAGTAGTAGGTCATTACCTCAGTAGTAGTAGTAGTAGGTCATTACCTCAGTAGTAGTAGTAGTAGGTCATTACCTCATTAGTAGTAGTATGTCATTACCTCAGTAGTAGTGGTAGTAGTAGTAGGTCATTACCTCAGTAGTAGTAGTAGGTCATTACCTCAGTAGTAGTAGTAGGTCATTACCTCAGTAGTAGTAGTAGGTCATTACCGTAGTAGTAGTAGTAGGTCATTACCATAGTAGTAGTAGTAGGTCATTACCATAGTAGTAGTAGTAGGTCATTACCTCAGTAGTAGTAGGTCATTACCTCAGTAGTAGTAGTAGTTGTAGTAGGCCATTACCTCAGTAGTAGTAGTAGTAGTTCATTACCTCAGTAGTAGTAGTAGTAGTAGTAGTTGTAGTAGTAGTTCATTACCTCAGTAGTAGTAGTAGTAGTAGTAGTAGTAGTAGGTCATTACAGTAGTAGCAGGTCATTACCATAGTAGCAGTAGGTCATTACCGTAGTAGTAGGTCATTACCGTAGTAGTAGGTCATTACCATAGTAGTAGGTCATTACCGTAGTAGTAGTCATTACCTCAGTAGTAGTAGTAGGTCATTACCTCAGTAGTAGTAGTATGTCATTACCTCAGTAGTAGTAGTAGTAGGTCATTACCTCAGTAGTAGTAGTAGTAGGTCATTACCTCAGTAGTAGTAGTAGTAGGTCATTACCTCAGTAGTAGTAGTAGTAGGTCATTACCTCATTAGTAGTAGTATGTCATTACCTCAGTAGTAGTGGTAGTAGTAGTAGGTCATTACCTCAGTAGTAGTAGTAGGTCATTACCTCAGTAGTAGTAGTAGGTCATTACCTCAGTAGTAGTAGTAGGTCATTACCTCAGTAGTACTAGTAGGT
Source organism: Oncorhynchus mykiss (assembly GCF_057628025.1). Taxonomy (NCBI): domain Eukaryota; kingdom Metazoa; phylum Chordata; class Actinopteri; order Salmoniformes; family Salmonidae; genus Oncorhynchus; species Oncorhynchus mykiss. The sequence goes on along the minus strand of NC_143047.1, from coordinate 1,139,818 downwards.
CATTACCTCAGTAGTAGTAGTAGGTCATTACCTCAGTAGTAGTAGTATTAGGTCATTTTCTCAGTAGTAGTAGTATTAGGTCATTACCTCATTAGTAGTAGTAGTATTAGGTCATTACCTCAGTAGTAGTAGTAGTAGGTCATTACCTCAGTAGTAGTAGTAGTAGGTCATTCCATCGGTAGTAGTAGTAGTAGGTAATTACCGTAGTAGTAGTAGTAGTAGTAGGTCATTACCTCAGTAGTAGTAGTATTAGGTCATTACCTCAGTAGTAGTAGTAGTAGGTCATTACCTCAGTATTAGTAGTAGGTCATTACCTCAGTAGTAGTAGTAGTAGGTCATTACCTCAGTAGTAGTAGTAGTAGGTCATTCCATCGGTAGTAGTAGTAGTAGGTCATTACCGTAGTAGTAGTAGTAGTAGGTCATTACCTCAGTAGTAGTAGTAGGTCATTACCTCAGTAGTAGTTGTAGTAGGTCATTACCTCAGTAGTAGTAGTAGGTCATTACCTCAGTAGTAGTAGTAGTAGTAGTAGGTCATTACCTCAGAAGTAGTAGTAGTAGGTCATTACCTCAGTAGTAGTAGTAGTAGTAGTATTAGGTCATTACCTCAGTAGTAGTAGTAGTAGTAGTAGTAGGTCATTACCTCAGTAGTAGTAGTAGGTCATTACCTTAGTAGTAGTAATAGGTCATTACCTCAGTAGTAGTAGGTCATTACCTCAGTAGTAGTAGTAGGTCATTACCTCAGTAGTAGTAGTAGTAGGTCATTACCTCAGTAGTAGTAGTAGTAGGTCATTACCTCAGTAGTAGTAGTAGGTCATTACCTCAGTAGTAGTAATAGGTCATTACCTCAGTAGTAGTAGTAGGGCATTACCTCAGTAGTAGTAGTAGGTCATTACCTCAGTAGTAGTAGTATTAGGTCATTACCTCAGTAGTAGTAGTAGTAGGTCATTACCTCAGTAGTAGTAGTAGTAGGTCATTACCTCAGTAGTAGTAGTAGTAGTAGTAGTAGTAGGTCATTACCTCAGTAGTAGTAGTATTAGGTCATTACCTCAGTAGTAGTAGTAGGTCATTACCTCAGTAGTAGTAGTAGTAGTAGTAGGTCATTACCTCAGTAGTAGTAGTAGTAGTAGTAGTAGTAGTAGTAGGTCATTACCTCAGTAGTAGTAGTAGGTCATTACCTCAGTAGTAGTAGTAGGTCATTACCTCAGTAGTAGTAGGTCATTACCTCAGTAGTATTAGGTCATTACCTCAGAAGTAGTAGTAGGTCATTACCTCAGTAGTAGTAGTAGGTCATTACCTCAGTAGTAGTTGTAATAGGTCATTACCTCAGTAGTAGTAGTAGTAGTAGGTCATTACCTCAGTAGTAGTAGTAGTAGTAGGTCATTACCTCAGAAGTAGTAGTAGTAGGTCATTACCTCAGTAGTAGTAGTAGTAGTATTAGGTCATTACCTCAGTAGTAGTAGTAGTAGTAGGTCATTACCTCAGTAGTAGTAGTAGGTCATTACCTCAGTAGTAGTAGTAGGTCATTACCTCAGTAGTAGTAGTAGGTCATTACCTCAGTAGTAGTAGTAGTAGGTCATTGCCTCAGTAGTAGTAGTAGTAGGTCATTGCCTCAGTAGTAGTAGTAGTAGGTCATTACCTCAGTAGTATTAGTAGGTCATTACCTCAGTAGTAGTAGTAGTAGTAGGTCATTACCTCAGTAGTAGTAGTAGTAGTAGTATTAGGTCATTACCTCAGTAGTAGTAGTAGTAGGTCATTACCTCAGTAGTAGTAGTAGTAGTAGTAGTAGGTCATTACCTCAGTAGTAGTAGTATTAGGTCATTACCTCAGTAGTAGTAGTAGTAGGTCATTACCTCAGTAGTAGTAGTAGTAGTAGGTCATTACCTCAGTAGTAGTAGTAGTAGTAGTAGTAGGTCATTACCTCAGTAGTAGTAGTAGGTCATTACCTCAGTAGTAGTAGTAGTAGTATTAGGTCATTACCTCAGTAGTAGTAGTAGGTCATTACCTCAGTAGTAGTAGTAGGTCATTACTGTAGTAGTAGTAGTAGTAGGTCATTACCGTAGTAGTAGTAGTAGTAGTAGGTCATTACCGTAGTAGTAGTAGTAGTAGGTAATTACCGTAGTAGTAGTAGGTCATTACCGTAGCAGGTCATTACCTCAGTAGTAGTAGGTCATTACTGTAGTAGTAGTAGTAGTAGGTCATTACCGTAGTAGTAGTAGTAGTAGGTCATTACCGTAGTAGTAGTAGGTCATTACCTCAGTAGTAGTAGTAGGTCATTACCTCAGTAGTAGTAGTAGTAGGTCATTACCTCAGTATTAGTAGTAGGTCATTACCTCAGTAGTAGTAGTAGTAGTAGTAGTAGGTCATTACCTCAGTAGTAGTAGTAGTAGGTCATTACCTCAGTAGTAGTAGTAGGTCATTACCTCAGTAGTAGTAGGTCATTACCTCAGTAGTAGTAGTAGTAGCAGTAGGTCATTACCTCAGTAGTAGTAGTAATAGTAGTAGTAGTAGGTCATTACCATAGTAGTAGTAGTAGGTCATTACCTAGTAGGTCATTACCGTAGTAGTAGTAGGTAATTACCGTAGTAGTAGTAGGTAATTACCGTAGTAGTAGTAGTAGGTCATTACCGTAGTAGTAGTAGTAGGTCATTACCATAGTAGTAGTAGTAGGTCATTACCATAGTAGTAGTAGTAGGTCATTACCTCAGTAGTAGTAGGTCATTACCTCAGTAGTAGTAGTAGTTGTAGTAGGCCATTACCTCAGTAGTAGTAGTAGTAGTTCATTACCTCAGTAGTAGTAGTAGTAGTAGTAGTTGTAGTAGTAGTTCATTACCTCAGTAGTAGTAGTAGTAGTAGTAGTAGTAGTAGGTCATTACAGTAGTAGCAGGTCATTACCATAGTAGCAGTAGGTCATTACCGTAGTAGTAGGTCATTACCGTAGTAGTAGGTCATTACCATAGTAGTAGGTCATTACCGTAGTAGTAGTCATTACCTCAGTAGTAGTAGTAGGTCATTACCTCAGTAGTAGTAGTATGTCATTACCTCAGTAGTAGTAGTAGTAGGTCATTACCTCAGTAGTAGTAGTAGTAGGTCATTACCTCAGTAGTAGTAGTAGTAGGTCATTACCTCAGTAGTAGTAGTAGTAGGTCATTACCTCATTAGTAGTAGTATGTCATTACCTCAGTAGTAGTGGTAGTAGTAGTAGGTCATTACCTCAGTAGTAGTAGTAGGTCATTACCTCAGTAGTAGTAGTAGGTCATTACCTCAGTAGTAGTAGTAGGTCATTACCTCAGTAGTACTAGTAGGTCATTACCTCAGTAGTAGTAGTAGGTCATTACCTCAGTAGTAGTAGTAGTATTAGGTCATTACCTCAGTAGTAGTAGTGTTAGGTCATTTTCTCAGTAGTAGTAGTATTAGGTCATTACCTCATTAGTAGTAGTAGTATTAGGTCATTACCTTAGTAGTAGTAGTAGTAGGTCATTACCTCAGTAGTAGTAGTAGTAGGTCATTCCATCGGTAGTAGTAGTAGTAGGTAATTACCGTAGTAGTAGTAGTAGTAGTAGGTCATTACCTCAGTAGTAGTAGTATTAGGTCATTACCTCAGTAGTAGTAGTAGTAGGTCATTACCTCAGTATTAGTAGTAGGTCATTACCTCAGTAGTAGTAGTAGTAGGTCATTACCTCAGTAGTAGTAGTAGTAGGTCATTCCATCGGTAGTAGTAGTAGTAGGTCATTACCGTAGTAGTAGTAGTAGTAGGTCATTACCTCAGTAGTAGTAGTAGGTCATTACCTCAGTAGTAGTTGTAGTAGGTCATTACCTCAGTAGTAGTAGTAGGTCATTACCTCAGTAGTAGTAGTAGTAGTAGTAGGTCATTACCTCAGAAGTAGTAGTAGTAGGTCATTACCTCAGTAGTAGTAGTAGTAGTAGTATTAGGTCATTACCTCAGTAGTAGTAGTAGTAGTAGTAGTAGGTCATTACCTCAGTAGTAGTAGTAGTAGGTCATTACCTTAGTAGTAGTAATAGGTCATTACCTCAGTAGTAGTAGGTCATTACCTCAGTAGTAGTAGTAGGTCATTACCTCAGTAGTAGTAGTAGTAGGTCATTACCTCAGTAGTAGTAGTAGTAGGTCATTACCTCAGTAGTAGTAGTAGGTCATTACCTCAGTAGTAGTAATAGGTCATTACCTCAGTAGTAGTAGTAGGGCATTACCTCAGTAGTAGTAGTAGGTCATTACCTCAGTAGTAGTAGTATTAGGTCATTACCTCAGTAGTAGTAGTAGTAGGTCATTACCTCAGTAGTAGTAGTAGTAGGTCATTACCTCAGTAGTAGTAGTAGTAGTAGTAGTAGTAGGTCATTACCTCAGTAGTAGTAGTATTAGGTCATTACCTCAGTAGTAGTAGTAGGTCATTACCTCAGTAGTAGTAGTAGTAGTAGGTCATTACCTCAGTAGTAGTAGTAGTAGTAGTAGTAGTAGTAGTAGGTCATTACCTCAGTAGTAGTAGTAGGTCATTACCTCAGTAGTAGTAGTAGTAGTAGTATTAGGTCATTACCTCAGTAGTAGTAGTAGTAGGTCATTACCTCAGTAGTAGTAGTAGGTCATTACCTCAGTAGTAGTAGGTCATTACCTCAGTAGTATTAGGTCATTACCTCAGAAGTAGTAGTAGGTCATTACCTCAGTAGTAGTAGTAGGTCATTACCTCAGTAGTAGTTGTAATAGGTCATTACCTCAGTAGTAGTAGTAGTAGTAGGTCATTACCTCAGTAGTAGTAGTAGTAGTAGGTCATTACCTCAGAAGTAGTAGTAGTAGGTCATTACCTCAGTAGTAGTAGTAGTAGTATTAGGTCATTACCTCAGTAGTAGTAGTAGTAGTAGGTCATTACCTCAGTAGTAGTAGTAGGTCATTACCTCAGTAGTAGTAGTAGGTCATTACCTCAGTAGTAGTAGTAGGTCATTACCTCAGTAGTAGTAGTAGTAGGTCATTGCCTCAGTAGTAGTAGTAGTAGGTCATTGCCTCAGTAGTAGTAGTAGTAGGTCATTACCTCAGTAGTATTAGTAGGTCATTACCTCAGTAGTAGTAGTAGTAGTAGGTCATTACGTCAGTAGTAGTAGTAGGTCATTACCTCAGTAGTAGTAGTAGTAGTAGGTCATTACCTCAGTAGTAGTAGTAGTAGTAGTATTAGGTCATTACCTCAGTAGTAGTAGTAGTAGTAGTAGGTCATTACCTCAGTAGTAATAGGTCATTACCTCAGTAGTAGTAGGTCATTACCTCAGTAGTAGTAGTAGGTCATTACCTCAGTAGTAGTAGTAGTAGGTCATTACCTCAGTAGTAGTAGTAGTAGGTCATTACCTCAGTAGTAGTAGTAGGTCATTACCTCAGTAGTAGTAATAGGTCATTACCTCAGTAGTAGTAGTAGTAGGTCATTACCTCAGTAGTAGTAGTAGTAGGTCATTACCTCAGTAGTAGTAGTAGTAGTAGTAGTAGTAGGTCATTACCTCAGTAGTAGTAGTATTAGGTCATTACCTCAGTAGTAGTAGTAGGTCATTACCTCAGTAGTAGTAGTAGTAGTAGGTCATTACCTCAGTAGTAGTAGTAGTAGTAGTAGTAGTAGGTCATTACCTCAGTAGTAGTAGTAGGTCATTACCTCAGTAGTAGTAGTAGTAGTATTAGGTCATTACCTCAGTAGTAGTAGTAGGTCATTACCTCAGTAGTAGTAGTAGGTCATTACCTCAGTAGTAGTAGGTCATTACCTCAGTAGTATTAGGTCATTACCTCAGAAGTAGTAGTAGGTCATTACCTCAGTAGTAGTAGTAGGTCATTACCTCAGTAGTAGTTGTAGTAGGTCATTACCTCAGTAGTAGTAGTAGTAGTAGGTCATTACCTCAGTAGTAGTAGTAGTAGTAGGTCATTACCTCAGAAGTAGTAGTAGTAGGTCATTACCTCAGTAGTAGTAGTAGTAGTATTAGGTCATTACCTCAGTAGTAGTAGTAGTAGTAGGTCATTACCTCAGTAGTAGTAGTAGGTCATTACCTCAGTAGTAGTAGTAGGTCATTACCTCAGTAGTAGTAGTAGGTCATTACCTCAGTAGTAGTAGTAGTAGGTCATTGCCTCAGTAGTAGTAGTAGTAGGTCATTACCTCAGTAGTAGTAGTAGGTCATTACCTCAGTAGTAGTAGTAGTAGTAGGTCATTACGTCAGTAGTAGTAGTAGGTCATTACCTCAGTAGTAGTAGTAGTAGTAGTAGGTCATTACCTCAGTAGTAGTAGTAGGTCATTACCTCAGTAGTAGTTGTAGTAGGTCATTACCTCAGTAGTAGTAGTAGTAGTAGGTCATTACCTCAGTAGTAGTAGTAGGTCATTACCTCAGAAGTAGTAGTAGTAGGTCATTACCTCAGTAGTAGTAGTAGTAGTATTAGGTCATTACCTCAGTAGTAGTAGTAGTAGTAGGTCATTACCTCAGTAGTAGTAGTAGGTCATTACCTCAGTAGTAGTAGTAGGTCATTACCTCAGTAGTAGTAGTAGGTCATTACCTCAGTAGTAGTAGTAGTAGTAGGTCATTACCTCAGTAGTAGTAGTAGGTCATTACCTCAGTAGTAGTAGTAGGTCATTACCTCAGTAGTAGTAATAGGTCATTACCTCAGTAGTAGTAGTAGGTCATTACCTCAGTAGTAGTAGTAGGTCATTACCTCAGTAGTAGTAATAGGTCATTACCTCAGTAGTAGTAGTAGGTCATTACCTCAGTAGTAGTAGTAGGTCATTACCTCAGTAGTAGTAGTATTAGGTCATTACCTCAGTAGTAGTAGTAGTAGTATGTCATTACCATAGTAGTAGTAGTAGGTCATTACCTAGTAGGTCATTACCGTAGTAGTAGTAGGTAATTACCGTAGTAGTAGTAGGTAATTACCGTAGTAGTAGTAGTAGGTCATTACCGTAGTAGTAGTAGTAGGTCATTACCATAGTAGTAGTAGTAGGTCATTACCTCAGTAGTAGTTGTAGTAGGTCATTACCTCAGTAGTAGTAGTAGGTCATTACCTCAGTAGTAGTAGTAGGTCATTACCTCAGTAGTAGTAGTAGGTCATTACCTCAGTAGTAGTAGTATTAGGTCATTACCTCAGTAGTAGTAGTAGTAGTAGGTCATTACCTCAGTAGTAGTAGTAGTAGGTCATTACCTCAGTAGTAGTAGTAGTAGTAGTAGGTCATTACCTCAGTAGTAGTAGGTCATTACCTCAGTAGTAGTAGTAGTAGTAGGTCATTACCTCAGTAGTAGTAGTAGTAGTAGTAGGTCATTACCTCAGTAGTAGTAGTAGTAGTAGTAGTAGGTCATTACCTCAGTAGTAGTAGTAGGTCATTACCTCAGTAGTAGTAGTAGGTCATTACCTCAGTAGTAGTAGTAGTAGTAGGTCATTACCTCAGTAGTAGTAGTAGTAGTAGTATGTCATTACCTTAGTAGTAGTAGGTCATTACCATAGTATGTCATTACCTTAGTAGTAGTAGGTCATTACCGTAGTAGGTCATTACCGTAGTAGGTCATTACCGTAGTAGGTCATTACCTCAGTAGTAGTAGTAGGTCATTACCTCAGTAGTAGTAGTATGTCATTACCTCAGTAGTAGTAGTAGTAGGTCATTACCTCAGTAGTAGTAGTAGTAGGTCATTACCTCAGTAATAGTAGTATGTCATTACCTCAGTAGTAGTAGTAGGTCATTACCTCAGTAGTAGTAGTAGGTCATTACCTCAGTAGTAGTCGTAGTAGTAGTAGTAGTAGGCCATTACCTCAGTAGTAGTAGTAGGTCATTACCTCAGTAGTAGTAGTAGTAGTAGTAGGTCATTACCTCAGTAGTAGTAGTAGTAGGTCATTACCTCAGTAGTAGTAGTAGGTCATTACCTCAGTAGTAGTAGTAGTAGTAGTAGGTCATTACCTCAGTAGTAGTAGTAGTAGTAGGTCATTACCTCAGTAGTAGTAGTAGTAGTAGGTCATTACCACAGTAGTAGTAGGTCATTACCTCAGTAGTAGTAGTAGTAGGTCATTACCACAGTAGTAGTAGGTCATTACCTCAGTATTAGTAGTACGTCATTACCTCAGTAGTAGTAGTAGTAGGTCATTACCTCTGTAGTAGTAGTAGGTCATTACCTCAGTAGTAGTAGGTCATTACCTCAGTAGTAGTAGTAGTAGCAGTAGGTCATTACCTCAGTAGTAGTAGTAGTAGTAGTAGTAGTAGTAGTAGTAGTAGTAGTAGTAGTAGGTCATTACCATAGTAGTAGTAGTAGGTCATTACCTAGTAGGTCATTACCGTAGTAGTAGTAGGTAATTACCGTAGTAGTAGTAGGTAATTACCGTAGTAGTAGTAGTAGGTCATTACCGTTGTAGTAGTAGTAGGTCATTACCATAGTAGTAGTAGTAGGTCATTACCTCAGTAGTAGTTGTAGTAGGTCATTACCTCAGTAGTAGTAGTAGGTCATTACCTCAGTAGTAGTAGTAGGTCATTACCTCAGTAGTAGTAGTAGGTCATTACCTCAGTAGTAGTAGTATTAGGTCATTACCTCAGTAGTAGTAGTAGTAGTAGGTCATTACCTCAGTAGTAGTAGTAGTAGGTCATTACCTCAGTAGTAGTAGTAGTAGTAGTAGGTCATTACCTCAGTAGTAGTAGGTCATTACCTCAGTAGTAGTAGTAGTAGTAGGTCATTACCTCAGTAGTAGTAGTAGTAGTAGTAGGTCATTACCTCAGTAGTAGTAGTAGTAGTAGTAGTAGGTCATTACCTCAGTAGTAGTAGTAGGTCATTACCTCAGTAGTAGTAGTAGGTCATTACCTCAGTAGTAGTAGTAGTAGTAGTAGGTCATTACCTCAGTAGTAGTAGTAGTAGTAGTATGTCATTACCTTAGTAGTAGTAGGTCATTACCATAGTATGTCATTACCTTAGTAGTAGTAGGTCATTACCGTAGTAGGTCATTACCGTAGTAGGTCATTACCGTAGTAGGTCATTACCTCAGTAGTAGTAGTAGGTCATTACCTCAGTAGTAGTAGTATGTCATTACCTCAGTAGTAGTAGTAGTAGGTCATTACCTCAGTAGTAGTAGTAGTAGGTCATTACCTCAGTAGTAGTAGTAGTAGGTCATTACCTCATTAGTAGTAGTATGTCATTACCTCAGTAGTAGTTGTAGTAGTAGTAGGCCATTACCTCAGTAGTAGTATTAGGTCATTACCTCAGTAGTAGTAGTATTACGTCATTACCTCAGTAGTAGTAGTAGTATTAGGTCATTACCTCAGTAGTAGTAGGTCATTACCTCAGTAGTAGTAGTAGTAGTAGTAGGTCATTACCTCAGTAGTAGTATTAGGTCATTACCTCAGTAGTAGTAGTATTACGTCATTACCTCAGTAGTAGTAGTATTAGGTCATTACCTCAGTAGTAGTAGTAGTAGTAGGTCATTACCTCAGTAGTAGTAGTAGTAGTAGGGCATTACCTCAGTAGTAGTAGTAGTATTAGTAGTAGGTCATTACCTCAGTAGTAGTAGTAGGTCATTACCTCAGTAGTAGTAGTAGGTCATTACCTCAGTAGTAGTAGTAGTAGGTCATTACCTCAGTAGTACTAGTAGGTCATTACCTCAGTAGTAGTAGTAGGTCATTACCTCAGTAGTAGTAGTAGTATTAGGTCATTACCTCAGTAGTAGTAGTATTAGGTCATTTTCTCAGTAGTAGTAGTAGTAGGTCATTACCTCATTAGTAGTAGTAGTATTAGGTCATTACCTCAGTAGTAGTAGTAGTAGGTCATTACCTCAGTAGTAGTAGTAGTAGGTCATTCCATCGGTAGTAGTAGTAGTAGGTAATTACCGTAGTAGTAGTAGTAGTAGTAGGTCATTACCTAAGTAGTAGTAGTATTAGGTCATTACCTCAGTAGTAGTAGTAGTAGGTCATTACCTCAGTATTAGTAGTAGGTCATTACCTCAGTAGTAGTAGTAGTAGGTCATTACCTCAGTAGTAGTAGTAGTAGGTCATTCCATCGGTAGTAGTAGTAGTAGGTCATTACCGTAGTAGTAGTAGTAGTAGGTCATTACCTCAGTAGTAGTAGTAGGTCATTACCTCAGTAGTAGTTGTAGTAGGTCATTACCTCAGTAGTAGTAGTAGGTCATTACCTCAGTAGTAGTAGTAGGTCATTACCTCAGTAGTAGTAGTAGGTCATTACCTCAGTAGTAGTAGTATTAGGTCATTACCTCAGTAGTAGTAGTAGTAGTAGGTCATTACCTCAGTAGTAGTAGTAGTAGGTCATTACCTCAGTAGTAGTAGTAGTAGTAGTAGGTCATTACCTCAGTAGTAGTAGTAGTAGGTCATTACCTCAGTAGTAGTAGTAGTAGTAGGTCATTACCTCAGTAGTAGTAGTAGTAGTAGTAGTAGGTCATTACCTCAGTAGTAGTAGTAGTAGTAGTAGGTCATTACCTCAGTAGTAGTAGTAGTAGGTCATTACCTCAGTACTAGTAGTAGTAGGTCATTACCTCAGTAGTAGTGGTAGTGGTCATTACCTCAGTAGTAGTAGTCGTAGTAGGTCATTACCTCAGTAGTAGTAGGTCATTACCGTAGTAGTAGTAGTAGGTCATTACCTCAGTAGTAGTAGTAGTAGGTCAGTACCTCAGTAGTAGTAGTAGTAGTAGGTCATTACATCAGTAGTAGTAGTAGTAGATCATTACCTAAGTTGTAGTAGTAGGTCATTACATCAGTAGTAGTAGTAGTAGTAGGTCATTACCTCAGTAATAGTAGTATTAGGTCATTACCTCAGTAGTAGTAGTATTAGGTCATTACCTCAGTAGTAGTAGTAGTAGTAGGTCATTACCTCAGTAGTAGTAGTAGGTCATTACCTCAGTAGTAGTAGTAGTAGGTCATTACCTCAGTAGTAGTAGTAGTAGGTCATTACCTCAGTAGTAGTAGTAGTAGGTCATTGCCTCAGTAGCAGTAGTAGTAGGTCATTACCTCAGTAGTAGTAGTAGGTCATTACCTCAGTAGTAGTAGTAGTAGTAGGTCATTACCTAAGTAGTAGTAGTAGTAGTAGTAGTAGGTCATTACCTCAGTAGTAGTAGTAGTAGTAGTAGTAGGTCATTACCTCAGTAGTAGTAGTAGTAGGTCAATACCTCAGTAGTAGTAGTAGTAGGTCATTACCTCAGTAGTAGTAGTAGTAGGTAATTACCTCAGTAGTAGTAGTAGTGGTCATTACCTCAGTAGTAGTAGTCATAGTAGGTCATTACCTCAGTAGTAGTAGGTCATTACCGTAGTAGTAGTAGTAGGTCATTACCTCAGTAGTAGTAGTAGTAGTAGGTCATTACTTCAGTAGTGGTAGTAGTAGGTCATTACCTCAGTAGTAGTATTAGTAGAACATTACCTCAGTTGTAGTAGTAGGTCATTACATCAGTAGTAGTAGTAGTAGGTCATTACCTCAGTAGTAGTAGTAGTAGGTCATTACCTCAGTAATAGTAGTATGTCATTACCTCAGTAGTAGTAGTAGGTCATTACCTCAGTAGTAGTAGTAGGTCATTACCTCAGTAGTAGTCGTAGTAGTAGTAGTAGTAGGCCATTACCTCAGTAGTAGTAGTAGGTCATTACCTCAGTAGTAGTAGTAGTAGTAGTAGGTCATTACCTCAGTAGTAGTAGTAGTAGGTCATTACCTCAGTAGTAGTAGTAGGTCATTACCTCAGTAGTAGTAGTAGTAGTAGTAGGTCATTACCTCAGTAGTAGTAGTAGTAGTAGGTCATTACCTCAGTAGTAGTAGTAGTAGTAGGTCATTACCACAGTAGTAGTAGGTCATTACCTCAGTAGTAGTAGTAGTAGGTCATTACCACAGTAGTAGTAGGTCATTACCTCAGTATTAGTAGTACGTCATTACCTCAGTAGTAGTAGTAGTAGGTCATTACCTCAGTAGTAGTAGTAGGTCATTACCTCAGTAGTAGTAGGTCATTACCTCAGTAGTAGTAGTAGTAGCAGTAGGTCATTACCTCAGTAGTAGTAGTAGTAGTAGTAGTAGTAGTAGTAGTAGTAGTAGGTCATTACCATAGTAGTAGTAGTAGGTCATTACCTAGTAGGTCATTACCGTAGTAGTAGTAGGTAATTACCGTAGTAGTAGTAGGTAATTACCGTAGTAGTAGTAGTAGGTCATTACCGTAGTAGTAGTAGTAGGTCATTACCATAGTAGTAGTAGTAGGTCATTACCATAGTAGTAGTAGTAGGTCATTACCTCAGTAGTAGTAGTAGGTCATTACCTCAGTAGTAGTAGGTCATTACCTCAGTAGTAGTAGTAGTTGTAGTAGGCCATTACCTCAGTAGTAGTAGTAGTAGTTCATTACCTCAGTAGTAGTAGTAGTAGTAGTAGTAGTAGTTGTAGTAGTAGTTCATTACCTCAGTAGTAGTAGTAGTAGTAGTAGTAGGTCATTACAGTAGTAGCAGGTCATTACCATAGTAGCAGTAGGTCATTACCGTAGTAGTAGGTCATTACCATAGTAGTAGGTCATTACCGTAGTAGTAGTAGGTCATTACCATAGTATGTCATTACCTTAGTAGTAGTAGGTCATTACCATAGTATGTCATTACCTTAGCAGTAATAGGTCATTACCGTAGTAGGTCATTACCGTAGTAGGTCATTACCTCAGTAGTAGTAGTAGGTCATTACCTCAGTAGTAGTAGTAGGTCATTACCTCAGTAGTAGTAGTAGTAGGTCATTACCTCAGTAGTAGTAGTAGTAGGTCATTACCTCAGTAGTAGTAGTAGTAGTAGGTCATTACCTCAGTAGTAGTATTAGGTCATTACCTCAGTAGTAGTAGTATTACGTCATTACCTCAGTAGTAGTAGTAGTATTAGGTCATTACCTCAGTAGTAGTAGTAGTAGGTCATTACCTCAGTAGTAGTAGTAGTAGTAGTAGGTCATTACCTCAGTAGTAGTAGTAGTAGTAGTAGTAGGTCATTACCTCAGTAGTAGTAGTAGGTCATTACCTCAGTAGTAGTAGTAGGTCATTACCTCAGTAGTAGTAGTAGTAGTAGGTCATTACCTCAGTAGTAGTAGTAGTAGTAGTATGTCATTACCTTAGTAGTAGTAGGTCATTACCATAGTATGTCATTACCTTAGTAGTAGTAGGTCATTACCGTAGTAGGTCATTACCGTAGTAGGTCATTACCGTAGTAGGTCATTACCTCAGTAGTAGTAGTAGGTCATTACCTCAGTAGTAGTAGTATGTCATTACCTCAGTAGTAGTAGTAGTAGGTCATTACCTCAGTAGTAGTAGTAGTAGGTCATTACCTCAGTAGTAGTAGTAGTAGGTCATTACCTCATTAGTAGTAGTATGTCATTACCTCAGTAGTAGTGGTAGTAGTAGTAGGCCATTACCTCAGTAGTAGTATTAGGTCATTACCTCAGTAGTAGTAGTATTACGTCATTACCTCAGTAGTAGTAGTAGTATTAGGTCATTACCTCAGTAGTAGTAGTAGTAGGTCATTACCTCAGTAGTAGTAGTAGTAGTAGTAGGTCATTACCTCAGTAGTAGTATTAGGTCATTACCTCAGTAGTAGTAGTATTACGTCATTACCTCAGTAGTAGTAGTATTAGGTCATTACCTCAGTAGTAGTAGTAGTAGGTCAATACCTCAGTAGTAGTAGTAGTAGTAGGGCATTACCTCAGTAGTAGTAGTAGTATTAGTAGTAGGTCATTACCTCAGTAGTAGTAGTAGGTCATTACCTCAGTAGTAGTAGTAGGTCATTACCTCAGTAGTAGTAGTAGTAGGTCATTACCTCAGTAGTACTAGTAGGTCATTACCTCAGTAGTAGTAGTAGGTCATTACCTCAGTAGTAGTAGTAGTATTAGGTCATTACCTCAGTAGTAGTAGTATTAGGTCATTTTCTCAGTAGTAGTAGTAGTAGGTCATTACCTCATTAGTAGTAGTAGTATTAGGTCATTACCTCAGTAGTAGTAGTAGTAGGTCATTACCTCAGTAGTAGTAGTAGTAGGTCATTACCTCAGTAGTAGTAGTAGTAGGTCATTACCTCAGTATTAGTAGTAGGTCATTACCTCAGTAATAGTAGTAGTAGGTCATTACCTCAGTAGTAGTAGTAGTAGGTCATTCCATCGGTAGTAGTAGTAGTAGGTCATTACCGTAGTAGTAGTAGTAGTAGGTCATTACCTCAGTAGTAGTAGTAGGTCATTACCTCAGTAGTAGTTGTAGTAGGTCATTACCTCAGTAGTAGTAGTAGGTCATTACCTCAGTAGTAGTAGTAGTAGGTCATTACCTCAGAAGTAGTAGTAGTAGGTCATTACCTCAGTAGTAGTAGTAGTAGTAGTATTAGGTCATTACCTCAGTAGTAGTAGTAGTAGTAGTAGGTCATTACCTCAGTAGTAGTAGTAGTAGGTCATTACCTCAGTAGTAGTAATAGGTCATTACCTCAGTAGTAGTAGGTCATTACCTCAGTAGTAGTAGTAGGTCATTACCTCAGTAGTAGTAGTAGTAGGTCATTACCTCAGTAGTAGTAATAGGTCATTACCTCAGTAGTAGTAGTAGGTCATTACCTCAGTAGTAGTAGTAGGTCATTACCTCAGTAGTAGTAATAGGTCATTACCTCAGTAGTAGTAGTAGGGCATTACCTCAGTAGTAGTAGTAGGTCATTACCTCAGTAGTAGTAGTATTAGGTCATTACCTCAGTAGTAGTAGTAGTAGGTCATTACCTCAGTAGTAGTAGGTCATTACCTCAGTAGTAGTAGTAGTAGTAGTAGGTCATTACCTCAGTAGTAGTAGTATTAGGTCATTACCTCAGTAGTAGTAGTAGGTCATTACCTCAGTAGTAGTAGTAGTAGGTCATTACCTCAGTAGTAGTAGTAGTAGGTCATTACCTCAGTATTAGTAGTAGGTCATTACCTCAGTAGTAGTAGTAGTAGGTCATTACCTCAGTAGTAGTAGTAGTAGGTCATTCCATCGGTAGTAGTAGTAGTAGGTCATTACCGTAGTAGTAGTAGTAGTAGGTCATTACCTCAGTAGTAGTAGTAGGTCATTACCTCAGTAGTAGTTGTAGTAGGTCATTACCTCAGTAGTAGTAGTAGGTCATTACCTCAGTAGTAGTAGTAGTAGGTCATTACCTCAGAAGTAGTAGTAGTAGGTCATTACCTCAGTAGTAGTAGTAGTAGTAGTATTAGGTCATTACCTCAGTAGTAGTAGTAGTAGTAGTAGGTCATTACCTCAGTAGTAGTAGTAGTAGGTCATTACCTCAGTAGTAGTAATAGGTCATTACCTCAGTAGTAGTAGGTCATTACCTCAGTAGTAGTAGTAGGTCATTACCTCAGTAGTAGTAGTAGTAGGTCATTACCTCAGTAGTAGTAATAGGTCATTACCTCAGTAGTAGTAGTAGGTCATTACCTCAGTAGTAGTAGTAGGTCATTACCTCAGTAGTAGTAATAGGTCATTACCTCAGTAGTAGTAGTAGGGCATTACCTCAGTAGTAGTAGTAGGTCATTACCTCAGTAGTAGTAGTATTAGGTCATTACCTCAGTAGTAGTAGTAGTAGGTCATTACCTCAGTAGTAGTAGGTCATTACCTCAGTAGTAGTAGTAGTAGTAGTAGGTCATTACCTCAGTAGTAGTAGTATTAGGTCATTACCTCAGTAGTAGTAGTAGGTCATTACCTCAGTAGTAGTAGTAGTAGGTCATTACCTCAGTAGTAGTAGTAGTAGTAGTAGGTCATTACCTCAGTAGTAGTATTAGGTCATTACCTCAGTAGTAGTAGTATTACGTCATTACCTCAGTAGTAGTAGTATTAGGTCATTACCTCAGTAGTAGTAGTAGTAGGTCAATACCTCAGTAGTAGTAGTAGTAGTAGGGCATTACCTCAGTAGTAGTAGTAGTATTAGTAGTAGGTCATTACCTCAGTAGTAGTAGTAGGTCATTACCTCAGTAGTAGTAGTAGGTCATTACCTCAGTAGTAGTAGTAGTAGGTCATTACCTCAGTAGTACTAGTAGGTCATTACCTCAGTAGTAGTAGTAGGTCATTACCTCAGTAGTAGTAGTAGTATTAGGTCATTACCTCAGTAGTAGTAGTATTAGGTCATTTTCTCAGTAGTAGTAGTAGTAGGTCATTACCTCATTAGTAGTAGTAGTATTAGGTCATTACCTCAGTAGTAGTAGTAGTAGGTCATTACCTCAGTAGTAGTAGTAGTAGGTCATTACCTCAGTAGTAGTAGTAGTAGGTCATTACCTCAGTATTAGTAGTAGGTCATTACCTCAGTAGTAGTAGTAGTAGGTCATTACCTCAGTAGTAGTAGTAGTAGGTCATTCCATCGGTAGTAGTAGTAGTAGGTCATTACCGTAGTAGTAGTAGTAGTAGGTCATTACCTCAGTAGTAGTAGTAGGTCATTACCTCAGTAGTAGTTGTAGTAGGTCATTACCTCAGTAGTAGTAGTAGGTCATTACCTCAGTAGTAGTAGTAGTAGGTCATTACCTCAGAAGTAGTAGTAGTAGGTCATTACCTCAGTAGTAGTAGTAGTAGTAGTATTAGGTCATTACCTCAGTAGTAGTAGTAGTAGTAGTAGGTCATTACCTCAGTAGTAGTAGTAGTAGGTCATTACCTCAGTAGTAGTAATAGGTCATTACCTCAGTAGTAGTAGGTCATTACCTCAGTAGTAGTAGTAGGTCATTACCTCAGTAGTAGTAGTAGTAGGTCATTACCTCAGTAGTAGTAATAGGTCATTACCTCAGTAGTAGTAGTAGGTCATTACCTCAGTAGTAGTAGTAGGTCATTACCTCAGTAGTAGTAATAGGTCATTACCTCAGTAGTAGTAGTAGGGCATTACCTCAGTAGTAGTAGTAGGTCATTACCTCAGTAGTAGTAGTATTAGGTCATTACCTCAGTAGTAGTAGTAGTAGGTCATTACCTCAGTAGTAGTAGGTCATTACCTCAGTAGTAGTAGTAGTAGTAGTAGGTCATTACCTCAGTAGTAGTAGTATTAGGTCATTACCTCAGTAGTAGTAGTAGGTCATTACCTCAGTAGTAGTAGTAGTAGTAGGTCATTACCTCAGTAGTAGTAGTAGTAGTAGTAGTAGTAGGTCATTACCTCAGTAGTAGTAGTAGGTCATTACCTCAGTAGTAGTAGTAGTAGTATTAGGTCATTACCTCAGTAGTAGTAGTAGGTCATTACCTCAGTAGTAGTAGTAGGTCATTACCTCAGTAGTAGTAGGTCATTACCTCAGTAGTATTAGGTCATTACCTCAGAAGTAGTAGTAGGTCATTACCTCAGTAGTTGTAGTAGGTCATTACCTCAGTAGTAGTAGTAGTAGTAGGTCATTACCTCAGTAGTAGTAGTAGTAGTAGGTCATTACCTCAGAAGTAGTAGTAGTAGGTCATTACCTCAGTAGTAGTAGTATTAGGTCATTACCTCAGTAGTAGTAGTAGGTCATTACCTCAGTAGTAGTAGTAGGTCATTACCTCAGTAGTAGTAGTAGGTCATTACCTCAGTAGTAGTAGTAGGTCATTACCTCAGTAGTAGTAGTAGGTCATTACCTCAGTAGTAGTAGGTCATTACCTCAGTAGTAGTAGTAGTTGTAGTAGGCCATTACCTCAGTAGTAGTAGTAGTAGTTCATTACCTCAGTAGTAGTAGTAGTAGTAGTAGTAGTAGTAGTTGTAGTAGTAGTTCATTACCTCAGTAGTAGTAGTAGTAGTAGTAGTAGGTCATTGCAGTAGTAGCAGGTCATTACCATAGTAGCAGTAGGTCATTACCGTAGTAGTAGGTCATTACCATAGTAGTAGGTCATTACCGTAGTAGTAGTAGGTCATTACCATAGTATGTCATTACCTTAGTAGTAGTAGGTCATTACCATAGTATGTCATTACCTTAGTAGTAGTAGGTCATTACCGTAGTAGGTCATTACCGTAGTAGGTCATTACCTCAGTAGTAGTAGTAGGTCATTACCTCAGTAGTAGTAGTAGGTCATTACCTCAGTAGTAGTAGTAGTAGGTCATTACCTCAGTAGTAGTAGTAGTAGGTCATTACCTCAGTAGTAGTAGTAGTAGTAGGTCATTACCTCAGTAGTAGTATTAGGTCATTACCTCAGTAGTAGTAGTATTACGTCATTACCTCAGTAGTAGTAGTAGTATTAGGTCATTACCTCAGTAGTAGTAGTAGTAGGTCATTACCTCAGTAGTAGTAGTAGTAGGTCATTACCTCAGTAGTAGTAGTAGTAGTAGTAGTAGGTCATTACCTCAGTAGTAGTAGTAGTAGGTCATTACCTCAGTAGTAGTAGTAGGTCATTACCTCAGTAGTAGTAGTAGTAGTAGGTCATTACCTCAGTAGTAGTAGTAGTAGTAGTATGTCATTACCTTAGTAGTAGTAGGTCATTACCATAGTATGTCATTACCTTAGTAGTAGTAGGTCATTACCGTAGTAGGTCATTACCGTAGTAGGTCATTACCGTAGTAGGTCATTACCTCAGTAGTAGTAGTAGGTCATTACCTCAGTAGTAGTAGTATGTCATTACCTCAGTAGTAGTAGTAGTAGGTCATTACCTCAGTAGTAGTAGTAGTAGGTCATTACCTCAGTAGTAGTAGTAGTAGGTCATTACCTCATTAGTAGTAGTATGTCATTACCTCAGTAGTAGTGGTAGTAGTAGTAGGCCATTACCTCAGTAGTAGTATTAGGTCATTACCTCAGTAGTAGTAGTATTACGTCATTACCTCAGTAGTAGTAGTAGTATTAGGTCATTACCTCAGTAGTAGTAGTAGTAGGTCATTACCTCAGTAGTAGTAGTAGTAGTAGTAGGTCATTACCTCAGTAGTAGTATTAGGTCATTACCTCAGTAGTAGTAGTATTACGTCATTACCTCAGTAGTAGTAGTATTAGGTCATTACCTCAGTAGTAGTAGTAGTAGTAGGTCAATACCTCAGTAGTAGTAGTAGTAGTAGGGCATTACCTCAGTAGTAGTAGTAGTATTAGTAGTAGGTCATTTTTTTTTTTTTTTTTTTTATTTATTTCACCTTTATTTAACCAGGTAGGCTAGTTGAGAACAAGTTCTCATTTGCAACTGCGACCTGGCCAAGATAAGGCATAGCAGTGTGAACAGACAACACAGAGTTACACATGGAGTAAACAATTAACAAGTCAATAACACAGTAGAAAAAAAGGGGAGTCTATATATACATTGTGTGCAAAAGGCATGAGGTAGGCAAATAATTACAATTATGCAGATTAACACTGGAGTGATAAATGATCAGCTGGTTATGTACAGGTAGAGATATTGGTGTGCAAAAGAGCAGAAAAATAAAAATAAATAAATAAAAACAGTATGGGGATGAGGTAGGTGAAAATGGGTGGGCTATTTACCAATAGACTATGTACAGCTGCAGCGATCGGTTAGCTGCTCAGATAGCAGATGTTTGAAGTTGGTGAGGGAGATAAAAGTCTCCAACTTCAGCGATTTTTGCAATTCGTTCCAGTCACAGGCAGCAGAGAACTGGAACGAAAGGCGGCCAAATGAGGTGTTGGCTTTAGGGATGATCAGTGAGATACACCTGCTGGAGCGCGTGCTACGGATGGGTGTTGCCATCGTAACCAGTGAACTGAGATAAGGCGGAGCTTTACCTAGCATGGACTTGTAGATGACCTGGAGCCAGTGGGTCTGGCGACGAATATGTAGCGAGGGCCAGCCGACTAGAGCATACAAGTCGCAGTGGTGGGTGGTATAAGGTGCTTTAGTGACAAAACGGATGGCACTGTGATAAACTGCATCCAGTTTGCTGAGTAGAGTGTTGGAAGCAATTTTGTAGATGACGTCGCCGAAGTCGAGGATCGGTAGGATAGTCAGTTTTACTAGGGTAAGTTTGGCGGCGTGAGTGAAGGAGGCTTTGTTGCGGAATAGAAAGCCGACTCTTGATTTGATTTTCGATTGGAGATGTTTGATATGGGTCTGGAAGGAGAGTTTAGAGTCTAGCCAGACACCTAGGTACTTATAGATGTCCACATATTCAAGGTCGGAACCATCCAGGGTGGTGATGCTGGTCAGGCGTGCGGGTGCAGGCAGCGAACGGTTGAAAAGCATGCATTTGGTTTTACTAGCGTTTAAGAGCAGTTGGAGGCCACGGAAGGAGTGCTGTATGGCATTGAAGCTCGTTTGGAGGTTAGATAGCACAGTGTCCAAGGACGGGCCGGAAGTATATAGAATGGTGTCGTCTGCGTAGAGGTGGATCAGGGAATCGCCCGCAGCATGAGAAACATCATTGATATATACAGAGAAAAGAGTCGGCCCGAGAATTGAACCCTGTGGCACCCCCATAGAGACTGCCAGAGGACCGGACAGCATGCCCTCCGATTTGACACACTGAACTCTGTCTGCAAAGTAATTGGTGAACCAGGCAAGGCAGTCATCCGAAAAGCCGAGGCTACTGAGTCTGCCGATAAGAATACGGTGATTGACAGAGTCGAAAGCCTTGGCAAGGTCTATGAAGACGGCTGCACAGTACTGTCTTTTATCGATGGCGGTTATGATATCGTTTAGTACCTTGAGCGTGGCTGAGGTACACCCGTGACCGGCTCGGAAACCAGATTGCACAGCGGAGAAGGTACGGTGGGATTCAAGATGGTCAGTGACCTGTTTGTTGACTTGGCTTTCGAAGACCTTAGATAGGCAGGGCAGGATGGATATAGGTCTGTAACAGTTTGGGTCCAGGGTGTCGCCCCCTTTGAAGAGGGGGATGACTGCGGCAGCTTTCCAATCCTTGGGGATCTCAGACGATATGAAAGAGAGGTTGAACAGGCTGGTAATAGGGGTTGCGACAATGGCGGCGGATAGTTTCAGGAATAGAGGGTCCAGATTGTCCAGCCCAGCTGATTTGTACGGGTCCAGGTTTTGCAGCTCTTTCAGGACATCTGCTATCTGGATTTGGGTAAAGGAGAACCTGGAGAGGCTTGGGCGAGTAGCTGCGGGGGGGGGGGAGCTGTTGTCCGAGGTTGGAGTAGCCAGGCGGAAGGCATGGCCAGCCGTTGAGAAATGCTTGTTGAAGTTTTCGATAATCATGGATTTATCGGTGGTGACCATGTTACCTAGTCTCAGTGCAGTGGGCAGCTGGGAGGAGGTGCTCTTGTTCTCCATGGACTTCACAGTGTCCCAGAACTTTTTGGAGTTGGAGCTACAGGATGCAAACTTCTGCCTGAAGAAGTTGGCTTTAGCTTTCCTGACTGACTGTGTGTATTGGTTCCTGACTTCCCTGAACAGTTGCATATCGCGGGGACTATTCGATGTTAGCGCAGTCCGCCACAGGATGTTTTTGTGCTGGTCGAGGGCAGTCAGGTCTGGAGTGAACCAGGGGCTATATCTGTTCTTAGTTCTGCATTTTTTGAACGGAGCATGCTTATCTAAAATGGTAAGGAAGTTACTTTTAAAGAAAGACCAGGCATCCTCAACTGACGGGATGAGGTCAATGTCCTTCCAGGATACCCGGGCCAGGTCGATTAGAAAGGCCTGCTCACAGAAGTGTTTTAGGGAGCGTTTGACAGTGATGAGGGGTGGTCGTTTGACTGCGGCTCCGTAGCGGATACAGGCAATGAGGCAGTGATCGCTGAGATCCTGGTTGTAGACAGCGGAGGTGTATTTGGAGGGCCAGTTGGTCAGGATGACGTCAATGAGGGTGCCCTTGTTTACAGAGTTAGGGTTGTACCTGGTGGGTTCCTTGATGATTTGAGTGAGATTGAGGGCATCTAGCTTAGATTGTAGGACTGCCGGGGTGTTAAGCATATCCCAGTTTAGGTCACCTAACAGAACAAACTCTGAAGCTAGATGGGGGGCGATCAATTCACAAATGGTGTCCAGGGCACAGCTGGGAGCTGAGGGGGGTCGGTAGCAGGCGGCAACAGTGAGAGACTTATTTCTGGAGAGAGTAATTTTCAAAATTAGTAGTTCGAACTGTTTGGGTATGGACCTGGAGAGTATGACATTACTTTGCAGGCTATCTCTGCAGTAGACTGCAACTCCTCCCCCTTTGGCAGTTCTATCTTGACGGAAGATGTTATAGTTGGGTATGGAAATCTCAGAATTTTTGGTGGCCTTCCTGAGCCAGGATTCAGACACGGCAAGGACATCAGGGTTAGCAGAGTGTGCTAGAGCAGTGAGTAAGACACACTTAGGGAGGAGGCTTCTGATGTTGACATGCATGAAACCAAGGCTTTTTCGATCACAGAAGTCAACAAATGAGGGTGCCTGGGGACATGCAGGGCCTGGGTTTACCTCCACATCACCCGCGGAACAGAGAAGGAGTAGTATGAGGGTGCGGCTGAAGGCTATCAAAACTGGTCGCCTAGGGCGTTGGGGACAGAGAATAAGAGGAGCAGGTTTCTGGGCATGGTAGAATATATTCAGGGCATAATGCGCAGACAGGGGTATGGTGGGGTGCGGGTACAGCGGAGGTAAGCCCAGGCACTGGGTGATGATGAGAGAGGTTGTATCTCTGGACATGCTGGTTGTAATGGGTGAGGTCACCGCATGTGTGGGGGGTGGGACAAAGGAGGTATCAGGGGTATAAAGAGTGGAACTAGGGGCTCCATTGTAAACTAAAACAATGATAACTAACCTGCACAACAGTATACAAGGCATATTGACATTTGAGAGAGACATACAGCAAGGCATACAGTAATCACAGGTGTTGAATTGGGAGAGCTAGCTAAAACAGTAGGTGAGACAACAACAGCTAATCAGCTAGCACAACAACAGCAGGTAGAATGGCGATTGATTAGGCAGAGAGGGTCGGATTAACTACACACAGAGCCTAAATGCGGCTGGGGCCGACAGATAAAACATAAACAAGCAGAATGGATTACCGTGAATTAATGGACAGTCCAGCATGCATCAGCTATGTAGCCAAGTGATCAGTGTCCAAGGGGCAGCGGTGGATGGGGCAGGGAAGCTGGACTGGCGAGTGTTATCCAGGTTAGAAAACTAACAATGACTAGATAGCTTGTAGCCAGTTAGCTTCTGAAGGTTCTTGAGTGTGTTCTAAAAATGTAAAGATAATAGCGGTTCCGTATCACATTGGGTGAGGCAGGTTACCGGAAGGTATAAACAAATAAAAAATCGAAAAGGGATAGAAAGTAAATATGGGTTCAGTGAGTGTTTGGGACGCGGCGATTCAGATGGTTAGCAGGCCTGTGCTAACAAGCTAACAGTTAGTAGACGGTGCTAAACACGGTAGCAGTTAGCGGACCGGGCTAAACAAGCTAGCAGTTAGCAGGCCGAATTTGCAAGCAAGGAGATAGCAAGGGCTAGAGAGTTAGCCTTTGGGGACGTCGCGATGGGGGGAGTCTGTTTATTCCTCTTCATGCGGTGACATCAATGGACCTGTCGTGGGTCTGGATATTGTAGCGCAGGAGCTCAAAATGTTCCGTTTGCGATGGGAATCCGGGGGTGAAAAATAAAAATAAAATAATAGATAGGTCCGTTATGCTCTGGTTAGAGTCGCGTTGTTCGAACTGGCGAGAGCTTTCCGAGCTAAAGGTTAGCTGATGACCGGTTAGCTGACCGGTTAGCTGAAGACCGCTAGCAATGTTTTGCTGAAGCTGGTAGTTAGTTTGCTAGTTGGCTAGCTTCAGTTGAGGGGTTCCAGATCCGAAGTAAATATAAATACTTTAGGAAAAAAAGCTACGTTGGGTGATGCGGGTTGCAGGAGAGTATTTAGAAGAAGTTGAGGTTCAGCAAAAAGTTTTAAAGATATGTGAAGAAGACGAAACGAAAACAAACGATATATACAAGGAACACGACAACACGTCCTACTGCTACGCCATCTTGGAACTAGACCTCAGTAGTAGTAGTAGGTCATTACCTCAGTAGTAGTAGTAGGTCATTACCTCAGTAGTAGTAGTAGTAGGTCATTACCTCAGTAGTACTAGTAGGTCATTACCTCAGTAGTAGTAGTAGGTCATTACCTCAGTAGTAGTAGTAGTATTAGGTCATTACCTCAGTAGTAGTAGTATTAGGTCATTTTCTCAGTAGTAGTAGTAGTAGGTCATTACCTCATTAGTAGTAGTAGTATTAGGTCATTACCTCAGTAGTAGTAGTAGTAGGTCATTACCTCAGTAGTAGTAGTAGTAGGTCATTCCATCGGTAGTAGTAGTAGTAGGTAATTACCGTAGTAGTAGTAGTAGTAGTAGGTCATTACCTCAGTAGTAGTAGTATTAGGTCATTACCTCAGTAGTAGTAGTAGTAGGTCATTACCTCAGTATTAGTAGTAGGTCATTACCTCAGTAGTAGTAGTAGTAGGTCATTACCTCAGTAGTAGTAGTAGTAGGTCATTCCATCGGTAGTAGTAGTAGTAGGTCATTACCGTAGTAGTAGTAGTAGTAGGTCATTACCTCAGTAGTAGTAGTAGGTCATTACCTCAGTAGTAGTTGTAGTAGGTCATTACCTCAGTAGTAGTAGTAGGTCATTACCTCAGTAGTAGTAGTAGTAGGTCATTACCTCAGAAGTAGTAGTAGTAGGTCATTACCTCAGTAGTAGTAGTAGTAGTAGTATTAGGTCATTACCTCAGTAGTAGTAGTAGTAGTAGTAGGTCATTACCTCAGTAGTAGTAGTAGTAGGTCATTACCTCAGTAGTAGTAATAGGTCATTACCTCAGTAGTAGTAGGTCATTACCTCAGTAGTAGTAGTAGGTCATTACCTCAGTAGTAGTAGTAGTAGGTCATTACCTCAGTAGTAGTAATAGGTCATTACCTCAGTAGTAGTAGTAGGTCATTACCTCAGTAGTAGTAGTAGGTCATTACCTCAGTAGTAGTAATAGGTCATTACCTCAGTAGTAGTAGTAGGGCATTACCTCAGTAGTAGTAGTAGGTCATTACCTCAGTAGTAGTAGTATTAGGTCATTACCTCAGTAGTAGTAGTAGTAGGTCATTACCTCAGTAGTAGTAGTAGTAGGTCATTACCTCAGTAGTAGTAGTAGTAGTAGTAGGTCATTACCTCAGTAGTAGTAGTATTAGGTCATTACCTCAGTAGTAGTAGTAGGTCATTACCTCAGTAGTAGTAGTAGTAGTAGGTCATTACCTCAGTAGTAGTAGTAGTAGTAGTAGTAGTAGGTCATTACCTCAGTAGTAGTAGTAGGTCATTACCTCAGTAGTAGTAGTAGTAGTATTAGGTCATTACCTCAGTAGTAGTAGTAGGTCATTACCTCAGTAGTAGTAGTAGGTCATTACCTCAGTAGTAGTAGGTCATTACCTCAGTAGTATTAGGTCATTACCTCAGAAGTAGTAGTAGGTCATTACCTCAGTAGTAGTAGTAGGTCATTACCTCAGTAGTAGTTGTAGTAGGTCATTACCTCAGTAGTAGTAGTAGTAGTAGGTCATTACCTCAGTAGTAGTAGTAGTAGTAGGTCATTACCTCAGAAGTAGTAGTAGTAGGTCATTACCTCAGTAGTAGTAGTATTAGGTCATTACCTCAGTAGTAGTAGTAGGTCATTACCTCAGTAGTAGTAGTAGGTCATTACCTCAGTAGTAGTAGTAGGTCATTACCTCAGTAGTAGTAGTAGTAGGTCATTGCCTCAGTAGTAGTAGTAGTAGGTCATTACCTCAGTAGTAGTAGTAGGTCATTACCTCAGTAGTAGTAGTAGTAGTAGGTCATTACGTCAGTAGTAGTAGTAGGTCATTACCTCAGTATTAGTAGTAGTAGTAGGTCATTACCTCAGTAGTAGTAGTAGGTCATTACCTCAGTAGTAGTTGTAGTAGGTCATTACAGTAGTAGCAGGTCATTACCATAGTAGCAGTAGGTCATTACCGTAGTAGTAGGTCATTACCATAGTAATAGGTCATTACCGTAGTAGTAGTAGGTCATTACCATAGTATGTCATTACCTTAGTAGTAGTAGGTCATTACCATAGTATGTCATTACCTTAGTAGTAGAAGGTCATTACCGTAGTAGGTCATTACCGTAGTAGGTCATTACCTCAGTAGTAGTAGTAGGTCATTACCTCAGTAGTAGTAGTATGTCATTACCTCAGTAGTAGTAGTAGTAGGTCATTACCTCAGTAGTAGTAGTAGTAGGTCATTACCTCAGTAGTAGTAGTAGTAGTAGGTCATTACCTCAGTAGTAGTATTAGGTCATTACCTCAGTAGTAGTAGTATTACGTCATTACCTCAGTAGTAGTAGTAGTATTAGGTCATTACCTCAGTAGTAGTAGTAGTAGTAGGTCATTACCTCAGTAGTAGTAGTAGTAGTAGTAGGTCATTACCTCAGTAGTAGTAGTAGTAGTAGTAGTAGGTCATTACCTCAGTAGTAGTAGTAGGTCATTACCTCAGTAGTAGTAGTAGGTCATTACCTCAGTAGTAGTAGTAGTAGTAGGTCATTACCTCAGTAGTAGTAGTAGTAGTAGTAGTATGTCATTACCTTAGTAGTAGTAGGTCATTACCATAGTATGTCATTACCTTAGTAGTAGTAGGTCATTACCGTAGTAGGTCATTACCGTAGTAGGTCATTACCGTAGTAGGTCATTACCTCAGTAGTAGTAGTAGGTCATTACCTCAGTAGTAGTAGTATGTCATTACCTCAGTAGTAGTAGTAGTAGGTCATTACCTCAGTAGTAGTAGTAGTAGGTCATTACCTCAGTAGTAGTAGTAGTAGGTCATTACCTCATTAGTAGTAGTATGTCATTACCTCAGTAGTAGTGGTAGTAGTAGTAGGCCATTACCTCAGTAGTAGTATTAGGTCATTACCTCAGTAGTAGTAGTAGTAGTAGGTCATTACCTCAGTAGTAGTAGTAGTAGTAGTAGTAGTAGGTCATTACCTCAGTAGTAGTAGTAGGTCATTACCTCATTAGTAGTAGTATGTCATTACCTCAGTAGTAGTGGTAGTAGTATTAGGTCATTACCTCAGTAGTAGTAGTAGGTCATTACCTCAGTAGTAGTAGTAGTAGTAGGTCATTACCTCAGTAGTAGTAGTAGTAGTAGTAGTAGTAGGTCATTACCTCAGTAGTAGTAGTAGGTCATTACCTCAGTAGTAGTAGTAGTAGTATTAGGTCATTACCTCAGTAGTAGTAGTAGGTCATTACCTCAGTAGTAGTAGTAGGTCATTACCTCAGTAGTAGTAGGTCATTACCTCAGTAGTATTAGGTCATTACCTCAGAAGTAGTAGTAGGTCATTACCTCAGTAGTAGTAGTAGGTCATTACCTCAGTAGTAGTTGTAGTAGGTCATTACCTCAGTAGTAGTAGTAGTAGTAGGTCATTACCTCAGTAGTAGTAGTAGTAGTAGGTCATTACCTCAGAAGTAGTAGTAGTAGGTCATTACCTCAGTAGTAGTAGTATTAGGTCATTACCTCAGTAGTAGTAGTAGGTCATTACCTCAGTAGTAGTAGTAGGTCATTACCTCAGTAGTAGTAGTAGGTCATTACCTCAGTAGTAGTAGTAGTAGGTCATTGCCTCAGTAGTAGTAGTAGTAGGTCATTACCTCAGTAGTAGTAGTAGGTCATTACCTCAGTAGTAGTAGTAGTAGTAGTAGGTCATTACGTCAGTAGTAGTAGTAGGTCATTACCTCAGTATTAGTAGTAGTAGTAGGTCATTACCTCAGTAGTAGTAGTAGGTCATTACCTCAGTAGTAGTTGTAGTAGGTCATTACAGTAGTAGCAGGTCATTACCATAGTAGCAGTAGGTCATTACCGTAGTAGTAGGTCATTACCATAGTAGTAGGTCATTACCGTAGTAGTAGTAGGTCATTACCATAGTATGTCATTACCTTAGTAGTAGTAGGTCATTACCATAGTATGTCATTACCTTAGTAGTAGAAGGTCATTACCGTAGTAGGTCATTACCGTAGTAGGTCATTACCTCAGTAGTAGTAGTAGGTCATTACCTCAGTAGTAGTAGTATGTCATTACCTCAGTAGTAGTAGTAGTAGGTCATTACCTCAGTAGTAGTAGTAGTAGGTCATTACCTCAGTAGTAGTAGTAGTAGTAGGTCATTACCTCAGTAGTAGTATTAGGTCATTACCTCAGTAGTAGTAGTATTACGTCATTACCTCAGTAGTAGTAGTAGTATTAGGTCATTACCTCAGTAGTAGTAGTAGTAGGTCATTACCTCAGTAGTAGTAGTAGTAGTAGTAGTAGTAGGTCATTACCTCAGTAGTAGTAGTAGTAGTAGTAGTAGGTCATTACCTCAGTAGTAGTAGTAGGTCATTACCTCAGTAGTAGTAGTAGGTCATTACCTCAGTAGTAGTAGTAGTAGTAGGTCATTACCTCAGTAGTAGTAGTAGTAGTAGTATGTCATTACCTTAGTAGTAGTAGGTCATTACCATAGTATGTCATTACCTTAGTAGTAGTAGGTCATTACCGTAGTAGGTCATTACCGTAGTAGGTCATTACCGTAGTAGGTCATTACCTCAGTAGTAGTAGTAGGTCATTACCTCAGTAGTAGTAGTATGTCATTACCTCAGTAGTAGTAGTAGTAGGTCATTACCTCAGTAGTAGTAGTAGTAGGTCATTACCTCAGTAGTAGTAGTAGTAGGTCATTACCTCATTAGTAGTAGTATGTCATTACCTCAGTAGTAGTGGTAGTAGTAGTAGGCCATTACCTCAGTAGTAGTATTAGGTCATTACCTCAGTAGTAGTAGTATTACGTCATTACCTCAGTAGTAGTAGTAGTATTAGCTCATTACCCCAGTAGTAGTAGTAGTAGGTCATTACCTCAGTAGTAGTAATAGGTCATTACCTCAGTAGTAGTAGTAGGTCATTACCTCAGTAGTAGTAGTAGGTCATTACCTCAGTAGTAGTAGTAGGTCATTACCTCAGTAGTAGTAATAGGTCATTACCTCAGTAGTAGTAGTAGGGCATTACCTCAGTAGTAGTAGTAGGTCATTACCTCAGTAGTAGTAGTATTAGGTCATTACCTCAGTAGTAGTAGTAGTAGGTCATTACCTCAGTAGTAGTAGTAGTAGGTCATTACCTCAGTAGTAGTAGTAGTAGTAGTAGTAGTAGGTCATTACCTCAGTAGTAGTAGTATTAGGTCATTACCTCAGTAGTAGTAGTAGGTCATTACCTCAGTAGTAGTAGCAGTAGTAGGTCATTACCTCAGTAGTAGTAGTAGTAGTAGTAGGTCATTACCTCAGTAGTAGTAGTAGGTCATTACCTCAGTAGTAGTAGTAGTAGTATTAGGTCATTACCTCAGTAGTAGTAGTAGGTCATTACCTCAGTAGTAGTAGTAGGTCATTACCTCAGTAGTAGTAGGTCATTACCTCAGTAGTATTAGGTCATTACCTCAGAAGTAGTAGTAGGTCATTACCTCCGTAGTAGTAGTAGGTCATTACCTCAGTAGTAGTTGTAGTAGGTCATTACCTCAGTAGTAGTAGTAGTAGTAGGTCATTACCTCAGTAGTAGTAGTAGTAGTAGGTCATTACCTCAGAAGTAGTAGTAGTAGGTCATTACCTCAGTAGTAGTAGTATTAGGTCATTACCTCAGTAGTAGTAGTAGGTCATTACCTCAGTAGTAGTAGTAGGTCATTACCTCAGTAGTAGTAGTAGGTCATTACCTCAGTAGTAGTAGTAGGTCATTACCTCAGTAGTAGTAGTAGTAGGTCATTGCCTCAGTAGTAGTAGTAGTAGATCATTACCTCAGTAGTAGTAGTAGGTCATTACCTCAGTAGTAGTAGTAGTAGTAGGTCATTACGTCAGTAGTAGTAGTAGGTCATTACCTCAGTATTAGTAGTAGTAGTAGGTCATTACCTCAGTAGTAGTAGTAGGTCATTACCTCAGTAGTAGTTGTAGTAGGTCATTACAGTAGTAGCAGGTCATTACCATAGTAGCAGTAGGTCATTACCGTAGTAGTAGGTCATTACCATAGTAGTAGGTCATTACCGTAGTAGTAGTAGGTCATTACCATAGTATGTCATTACCTTAGTAGTAGTAGGTCATTACCATAGTATGTCATTACCTTAGTAGTAGAAGGTCATTACCGTAGTAGGTCATTACCGTAGTAGGTCATTACCTCAGTAGTAGTAGTAGGTCATTACCTCAGTAGTAGTAGTATGTCATTACCTCAGTAGTAGTAGTAGTAGGTCATTACCTCAGTAGTAGTAGTAGTAGGTCATTACCTCAGTAGTAGTAGTAGTAGTAGTAGGTCATTACCTCAGTAGTAGTATTAGGTCATTACCTCAGTAGTAGTAGTATTACGTCATTACCTCAGTAGTAGTAGTAGTATTAGGTCATTACCTCAGTAGTAGTAGTAGTAGGTCATTACCTCAGTAGTAGTAGTAGTAGTAGTAGGTCATTACCTCAGTAGTAGTAGTAGTAGTAGTAGTAGGTCATTACCTCAGTAGTAGTAGTAGGTCATTACCTCAGTAGTAGTAGTAGGTCATTACCTCAGTAGTAGTAGTAGTAGTAGGTCATTACCTCAGTAGTAGTAGTAGTAGGTCATTACCTCAGAAGTAGTAGTAGTAGGTCATTACCTCAGTAGTAGTAGTAGTAGTAGTATTAGGTCATTACCTCAGTAGTAGTAGTAGTATTAGGTCATTACCTCAGTAGTAGTAGTAGGTCATTACCTCAGTAGTAGTAGTAGTAGGTCATTTTCTCAGTAGTAGTAGTAGTAGGTCATTACCTCATTAGTAGTAGTAGTATTAGGTCATTACCTCAGTAGTAGTAGTAGTAGGTCATTACCTCAGTAGTAGTAGTAGTAGGTCATTCCATCGGTAGTAGTAGTAGTAGGTAATTACCGTAGTAGTAGTAGTAGTAGTAGGTCATTACCTCAGTAGTAGTAGTATTAGGTCATTACCTCAGTAGTAGTAGTAGTAGGTCATTACCTCAGTATTAGTAGTAGGTCATTACCTCAGTAGTAGTAGTAGTAGGTCATTACCTCAGTAGTAGTAGTAGTAGGTCATTCCATCGGTAGTAGTAGTAGTAGGTCATTACCGTAGTAGTAGTAGTAGTAGGTCATTACCTCAGTAGTAGTAGTAGTAGGTCATTACCTCAGTAGTAGTTGTAGTAGGTCATTACCTCAGTAGTAGTAGTAGGTCATTACCTCAGTAGTAGTAGTAGTAGTAGTAGGTCATTACCTCAGAAGTAGTAGTAGTAGGTCATTACCTCAGTAGTAGTAGTAGTAGTAGTATTAGGTCATTACCTCAGTAGTAGTAGTAGTAGTAGTAGGTCATTACCTCAGTAGTAGTAGTAGTAGTAGTAGGTCATTACCTCAGAAGTAGTAGTAGTAGGTCATTACCTCAGTAGTAGTAGTAGTAGTAGTATTAGGTCATTACCTCAGTAGTAGTAGTAGTAGTAGTAGGTCATTACCTCAGTAGTAGTAGTAGTAGGTCATTACCTCAGTAGTAGTAATAGGTCATTACCTCAGTAGTAGTAGTAGTAGGTCATTACCTCAGTAGTAGTAGTAGTAGGTCATTCCATCGGTAGTAGTAGTAGTAGGTAATTACCGTAGTAGTAGTAGTAGTAGTAGGTCATTACCTCAGTAGTAGTAGTATTAGGTCATTACCTCAGTAGTAGTAGTAGTAGGTCATTACCTCAGTATTAGTAGTAGGTCATTACCTCAGTAGTAGTAGTAGTAGTAGGTCATTACCTCAGTAGTAGTAGTAGTAGGTCATTCCATCGGTAGTAGTAGTAGTAGGTCATTACCGTAGTAGTAGTAGTTGTAGGTCATTACCTCA
The DNA here is from genome assembly GCF_057628025.1 of Oncorhynchus mykiss. NCBI lineage: Eukaryota > Metazoa > Chordata > Actinopteri > Salmoniformes > Salmonidae > Oncorhynchus > Oncorhynchus mykiss. The sequence goes on along the minus strand of NC_143047.1, from coordinate 1,108,224 downwards.
GTAGTAGTAGTAGGTCATTACCTCAGTAGTAGTTGTAGTAGGTCATTACCTCAGTAGTAGTAGTAGGTCATTACCTCAGTAGTAGTAGTAGTAGGTCATTACCTCAGAAGTAGTAGTAGTAGGTCATTACCTCAGTAGTAGTAGTAGTAGTAGTATTAGGTCATTACCTCAGTAGTAGTAGTAGTATTAGGTCATTACCTCAGTAGTAGTAGTAGTAGGTCATTACCTCAGTAGTAGTAGTAGTAGGTCATTTTCTCAGTAGTAGTAGTAGTAGGTCATTACCTCATTAGTAGTAGTAGTATTAGGTCATTACCTCAGTAGTAGTAGTAGTAGGTCATTACCTCAGTAGTAGTAGTAGTAGGTCATTCCATCGGTAGTAGTAGTAGTAGGTAATTACCGTAGTAGTAGTAGTAGTAGTAGGTCATTACCTCAGTAGTAGTAGTATTAGGTCATTACCTCAGTAGTAGTAGTAGTAGGTCATTACCTCAGTATTAGTAGTAGGTCATTACCTCAGTAGTAGTAGTAGTAGGTCATTACCTCAGTAGTAGTAGTAGTAGGTCATTCCATCGGTAGTAGTAGTAGTAGGTCATTACCGTAGTAGTAGTAGTAGTAGGTCATTACCTCAGTAGTAGTAGTAGTAGGTCATTACCTCAGTAGTAGTTGTAGTAGGTCATTACCTCAGTAGTAGTAGTAGGTCATTACCTCAGTAGTAGTAGTAGTAGTAGTAGGTCATTACCTCAGAAGTAGTAGTAGTAGGTCATTACCTCAGTAGTAGTAGTAGTAGTAGTATTAGGTCATTACCTCAGTAGTAGTAGTAGTAGTAGTAGGTCATTACCTCAGTAGTAGTAGTAGTAGTAGTAGGTCATTACCTCAGAAGTAGTAGTAGTAGGTCATTACCTCAGTAGTAGTAGTAGTAGTAGTATTAGGTCATTACCTCAGTAGTAGTAGTAGTAGTAGTAGGTCATTACCTCAGTAGTAGTAGTAGTAGGTCATTACCTCAGTAGTAGTAATAGGTCATTACCTCAGTAGTAGTAGGTCATTACCTCAGTAGTAGTAGTAGGTCATTACCTCAGTAGTAGTAGTAGTAGGTCATTACCTCAGTAGTAGTAATAGGTAGTAGTAGTAGTGGTCATTACCTCAGTAGTAGTAGTCATAGTAGGTCATTACCTCAGTAGTAGTAGGTCATTACCGTAGTAGTAGTAGTAGGTCATTACCTCAGTAGTAGTAGTAGTAGGTCATTACCTCAGTAGTGGTAGTAGTAGGTCATTACCTCAGTAGTAGTATTAGTAGAACCTTACCTCAGTTGTAGTAGTAGGTCATTACCTCAGTAGTAGTAGTAGGTCATTACCTCAGTAGTAGTAGTAGGTCATTACCTCAGTAGTAGTAGTAGTAGTAGGTCATTACCTCAGTAGTAGTAGTAGGTCATTACCTCAGTAGTAGTTGTAGTAGGTCATTACCTCAGTAGTAGTAGTAGTAGTAGGTCATTACCTCAGTAGTAGTAGTAGGTCATTACCTCAGAAGTAGTAGTAGTAGGTCATTACCTCAGTAGTAGTAGTAGTAGTAGGGCATTACCTCAGTAGTAGTAGTAGTATTAGTAGTAGGTCATTACCTCAGTAGTAGTAGTAGGTCATTACCTCAGTAGTAGTAGTAGGTCATTACCTCAGTAGTAGTAGTAGGTCATTACCTCAGTAGTACTAGTAGGTCATTACCTCAGTAGTAGTAGTAGGTCATTACCTCAGTAGTAGTAGTAGTATTAGGTCATTACCTCAGTAGTAGTAGTATTAGGTCATTTTCTCAGTAGTAGTAGTAGTAGGTCATTACCTCATTAGTAGTAGTAGTATTAGGTCATTACCTCAGTAGTAGTAGTAGTAGGTCATTACCTCAGTAGTAGTAGTAGTAGGTCATTCCATCGGTAGTAGTAGTAGTAGGTAATTACCGTAGTAGTAGTAGTAGTAGTAGTAGGTCATTACCTCAGTAGTAGTAGTATTAGGTCATTACCTCAGTAGTAGTAGTAGTAGGTCATTACCTCAGTATTAGTAGTAGGTCATTACCTCAGTAGTAGTAGTATTAGGTCATTTTCTCAGTAGTAGTAGTAGTAGGTCATTACCTCATTAGTAGTAGTAGTATTAGGTCATTACCTCAGTAGTAGTAGTAGTAGGTCATTACCTCAGTAGTAGTAGTAGTAGGTCATTCCATCGGTAGTAGTAGTAGTAGGTAATTACCGTAGTAGTAGTAGTAGTAGTAGGTCATTACCTCAGTAGTAGTAGTATTAGGTCATTACCTCAGTAGTAGTAGTAGTAGGTCATTACCTCAGTATTAGTAGTAGGTCATTACCTCAGTAGTAGTAGTAGTAGGTCATTACCTCAGTAGTAGTAGTAGTAGGTCATTCCATCGGTAGTAGTAGTAGTAGGTCATTACCGTAGTAGTAGTAGTTGTAGGTCATTACCTCAGTAGTAGTAGTAGGTCATTACCTCAGTAGTAGTTGTAGTAGGTCATTACCTCAGTAGTAGTAGTAGGTCATTACCTCAGTAGTAGTAGTAGTAGGTCATTACCTCAGAAGTAGTAGTAGTAGGTCATTACCTCAGTAGTAGTAGTAGTAGTAGTATTAGGTCATTACCTCAGTAGTAGTAGTAGTAGTAGTAGGTCATTACCTCAGTAGTAGTAGTAGTAGGTCATTACCTCAGTAGTAGTAATAGGTCATTACCTCAGTAGTAGTAGGTCATTACCTCAGTAGTAGTAGTAGGTCATTACCTCAGTAGTAGTAGTAGTAGGTCATTACCTCAGTAGTAGTAATAGGTAGTAGTAGTAGTGGTCATTACCTCAGTAGTAGTAGTCATAGTAGGTCATTACCTCAGTAGTAGTAGGTCATTACCGTAGTCGTAGTAGTAGGTCATTACCTCAGTAGTAGTAGTAGTAGGTCATTACCTCAGTAGTGGTAGTAGTAGGTCATTACCTCAGTAGTAGTATTAGTAGAACATTACCTCAGTTGTAGTAGTAGGTCATTACCTCAGTAGTAGTAGTAGTAGGTCATTACCTCATTAGTAGTAGTAGTTGGTCATTACCTCAGTAGTAGTAGTAGTAGTAGGTCATTACCTCAGTAGTAGTAGTAGTAGTAGTAGTAGTAGTAGTAGTAGGTCATTACCTCAGTAGTAGTAGTAGTAGTAGTAGTAGGTCATTACCTCAGTAGTAGTAGGTCATTACCTCAGTAGTAGTATTAGGTCATTACCTCAGTAGTAGTAGTAGTAGTAGTAGTAGTAGTAGGTCATTACCTCAGTAGTAGTAGTAGGTCATTACCTCTGTAGTAGTAGTAGTAGTAGGTCATTACCTCAGTAGTACTAGTAGTAGTAGGTCATTACCTCAGTAGTAGTAGTAGTAGGTCATTACCTCAGTAGTAGTAGTAGTAGTAGGTCATTACCTCAGTAGTAATAGTAGTAGTAGGTCATTACCTCAGTAGTAGTAGTAGGTCATTACCTCAGTAGTATTAGGTCATTACCTAAGTAGTAGTAGTAGGTCATTACCTCAGTAGTAGTAGTAGGTCATTACCTCAGTAGTAGTAGTAGTAGGTCATTACCTCAGTAGTAGTAGTAGTAGGTCATTACCTCAGTAGTAGTAGTAGTAGTAGTAGTAGTAGGTCATTACCTCAGTAGTAGTAGTAGGTCATTACCTCAGTAGTAGTAGTAGTAGGTCATTACCTCAGTAGTAGTAGTAGTAGTAGGTCATTACCTCAGTAGTAGTAGTAGTAGTAGGTCATTACCTCAGTAGTAGTAGTAGTAGTAGTAGGTCATTACCTCAGTAGTAGTAGTAGTAGTAGTAGGTCATTACCTCAGTAGTAGTAGTAGTAGTAGGTCATTACCTCAGTAGTAGTAGTAGTAGTAGTAGTAGGTCATTACCTCAGTAGTAGTAGTAGTAGTAGTAGGTCATTACAGTAGTCGTAGTAGGTCATTACCGTAGTAGTAGTAGTAGGTCATTACCGTAGTAGTAGTAGGTCATTACCGTAGTAGGTCATTACCGTAGTAGGTCATTACCGTAGTAGGTCATTACCGTAGTAGTAGTAGTAGTGGTAGGTCATTACCTCAGTAGTAGTAGTAGTAGTAGTAGGTCATTACCTCAGTAGTAGTAGTAGTAGGTCATTACCTCAGTAGTAGTAGTAGTAGTAGTAGTAGTAGTAGTAGTAGTAGTAGTATTAGGTCATTACCTCAGTAGTAGTAGTAGTAGTAGGGCATTACCTCAGTAGTAGTAGTAGTAGGTCATTACCTCAGTAGTAGTAGTAGTAGGTCATTACCTCAGTAGTAGTAGTAGTAGGTCATTGCCTCAGTAGTAGTAGTAGTAGGTCATTACCTCAGTAGTAGTAGTAGGTCATTACCTCAGTAGTAGTAGTAGGTCATTACCTCAGTAGTAGTAGGTCATTACCTCAGTAGTAGTAGTAGGTCATTACCTCAGTAGTAGTAGTAGTAGGTCATTACCTCAGTAGTAGTAATAGGTAGTAGTAGTAGTGGTCATTACCTCAGTAGTAGTAGTCATAGTAGGTCATTACCTCAGTAGTAGTAGGTCATTGCCGTAGTAGTAGTAGTAGGTCATTACCTCAGTAGTAGTAGTAGTAGGTCATTACCTCAGTAGTGGTAGTAGTAGGTCATTACCTCAGTAGTAATATTAGTAGAACATTACCTCAGTTGTAGTAGTAGGTCATTACCTCAGTAGTAGTAGTAGGTCATTACCTCAGTAGTAGTAGTAGGTCATTACCTCAGTAGTAGTAGTAGTAGGTCATTACCTCAGTAGTAGTAGTAGGTCATTACCTCAGTAGTAGTTGTAGTAGGTCATTACCTCAGTAGTAGTAGTAGTAGTAGGTCATTACCTCAGTAGTAGTAGTAGGTCATTACCTCAGAAGTAGTAGTAGTAGGTCATTACCTCAGTAGTAGTAGTAGTAGTAGGGCATTACCTCAGTAGTAGTAGTAGTATTAGTAGTAGGTCATTACCTCAGTAGTAGTAATAGGTCATTACCTCAGTAGTAGTAGGTCATTACCTCAGTAGTAGTAGTAGGTCATTACCTCAGTAGTAGTAGTAGTAGGTCATTACCTCAGTAGTAGTAATAGGTAGTAGTAGTAGTGGTCATTACCTCAGTAGTAGTAGTCATAGTAGGTCATTACCTCAGTAGTAGTAGGTCATTACCGTAGTAGTAGTAGTAGGTCATTACCTCAGTAGTAGTAGTAGGTCATTACCTCAGTAGTGGTAGTAGTAGGTCATTACCTCAGTAGTAGTATTAGTAGAACATTACCTCAGTTGTAGTAGTAGGTCATTACCTCAGTAGTAGTAGTAGTAGGTCATTACCTCATTAGTAGTAGTAGTTGGTCATTACCTCAGTAGTAGTAGTAGTAGTAGGTCATTACCTCAGTAGTAGTAGTAGTAGTAGTAGTAGTAGTAGGTCATTACCTCAGTAGTAGTAGTAGTAGTAGTAGTAGGTCATTACCTCAGTAGTAGTAGGTCATTACCTCAGTAGTAGTATTAGGTCATTACCTCAGTAGTAGTAGTAGTAGTAGTAGTAGTAGGTCATTACCTCAGTAGTAGTAGTAGGTCATTACCTCTGTAGTAGTAGTAGTAGTAGGTCATTACCTCAGTAGTACTAGTAGTAGTAGGTCATTACCTCAGTAGTAGTAGTAGTAGTAGGTCATTACCTCAGTAGTAGTAGTAGTAGTAGGTCATTACCTCAGTAGTAATAGTAGTAGTAGGTCATTACCTCAGTAGTAGTAGTAGGTCATTACCTCAGTAGTATTAGGTCATTACCTAAGTAGTAGTAGTAGGTCATTACCTCAGTAGTAGTAGTAGGTCATTACCTCAGTAGTAGTAGTAGTAGTAGGTCATTACCTCAGTAGTAGTAGTAGTAGGTCATTACCTCAGTAGTAGTAGTAGTAGTAGTAGTAGTAGGTCATTACCTCAGTAGTAGTAGTAGTAGTAGTAGTAGTAGGTCATTACCTCAGTAGTAGTAGTAGTAGTAGGTCATTACCTCAGTAGTAGTAGTAGTAGTAGGTCATTACCTCAGTAGTAGTAGTAGTAGTAGGTCATTACCTCAGTAGTAGTAGTAGTAGTAGTAGGTCATTACCTCAGTAGTAGTAGTAGTAGTAGGTCATTACCTCAGTAGTAGTAGTAGTAGTAGTAGTAGGTCATTACCTCAGTAGTAGTAGAAGTAGTAGTAGGTCATTACAGTAGTCGTAGTAGGTCATTACCGTAGTAGTAGTAGTAGGTCATTACCGTAGTAGTAGTAGGTCATTACCGTAGTAGGTCATTACCGTAGTAGGTCATTACCGTAGTAGGTCATTACCGTAGTAGTAGTAGTAGTGGTAGGTCATTACCTCAGTAGTAGTAGTAGTAGTAGTAGTAGGTCATTACCTCAGTAGTAGTAGTAGTAGGTCATTACCTCAGTAGTAGTAGTAGTAGTAGTAGTAGTAGTAGTAGTATTAGGTCATTACCTCAGTAGTAGTAGTAGTAGTAGGGCATTACCTCAGTAGTAGTAGTAGTAGGTCATTACCTCAGTAGTAGTAGTAGTAGGTCATTACCTCAGTAGTAGTAGTAGTAGGTCATTGCCTCAGTAGTAGTAGTAGTAGGTCATTACCTCAGTAGTAGTAGTAGGTCATTACCTCAGTAGTAGTAGTAGGTCATTACCTCAGTAGTAGTAGGTCATTACCTCAGTAGTAGTAGTAGGTCATTACCTCAGTAGTAGTAGTAGTAGGTCATTACCTCAGTAGTAGTAATAGGTAGTAGTAGTAGTGGTCATTACCTCAGTAGTAGTAGTCATAGTAGGTCATTACCTCAGTAGTAGTAGGTCATTACCGTAGTAGTAGTAGTAGGTCATTACCTCAGTAGTAGTAGTAGTAGGTCATTACCTCAGTAGTGGTAGTAGTAGGTCATTACCTCAGTAGTAATATTAGTAGAACATTACCTCAGTTGTAGTAGTAGGTCATTACCTCAGTAGTAGTAGTAGGTCATTACCTCAGTAGTAGTAGTAGGTCATTACCTCAGTAGTAGTAGTAGGTCATTACCTCAGTAGTAGTAGTAGTAGGTCATTACCTCAGTAGTAGTAGTAGGTCATTACCTCAGTAGTAGTTGTAGTAGGTCATTACCTCAGTAGTAGTAGTAGTAGTAGGTCATTACCTCAGTAGTAGTAGTAGGTCATTACCTCAGAAGTAGTAGTAGTAGGTCATTACCTCAGTAGTAGTAGTAGTAGTAGGGCATTACCTCAGTAGTAGTAGTAGTATTAGTAGTAGGTCATTACCTCAGTAGTAGTAGTAGGTCATTACCTCAGTAGTACTAGTAGGTCATTACCTCAGTAGTAGTAGTAGGTCATTACCTCAGTAGTAGTAGTAGTATTAGGTCATTACCTCAGTAGTAGTAGTATTAGGTCATTTTCTCAGTAGTAGTAGTAGTAGGTCATTACCTCATTAGTAGTAGTAGTATTAGGTCATTACCTCAGTAGTAGTAGTAGTAGGTCATTACCTCAGTAGTAGTAGTAGTAGGTCATTCCATCGGTAGTAGTAGTAGTAGGTAATTACCGTAGTAGTAGTAGTAGTAGTAGGTCATTACCTCAGTAGTAGTAGTATTAGGTCATTACCTCAGTAGTAGTAGTAGTAGGTCATTACCTCAGTATTAGTAGTAGGTCATTACCTCAGTAGTAGTAGTAGTAGGTCATTACCTCAGTAGTAGTAGTAGTAGGTCATTCCATCGGTAGTAGTAGTAGTAGGTCATTACCGTAGTAGTAGTAGTTGTAGGTCATTACCTCAGTAGTAGTAGTAGGTCATTACCTCAGTAGTAGTTGTAGTAGGTCATTACCTCAGTAGTAGTAGTAGGTCATTACCTCAGTAGTAGTAGTAGTAGGTCATTACCTCAGAAGTAGTAGTAGTAGGTCATTACCTCAGTAGTAGTAGTAGTAGTAGTAGTATTAGGTCATTACCTCAGTAGTAGTAGTAGTAGTAGTAGGTCATTACCTCAGTAGTAGTAGTAGTAGGTCATTACCTCAGTAGTAGTAATAGGTCATTACCTCAGTAGTAGTAGGTCATTACCTCAGTAGTAGTAGTAGGTCATTACCTCAGTAGTAGTAGTAGTAGGTCATTACCTCAGTAGTAGTAATAGGTAGTAGTAGTAGTGGTCATTACCTCAGTAGTAGTAGTCATAGTAGGTCATTACCTCAGTAGTAGTAGGTCATTACCGTAGTAGTAGTAGTAGGTCATTACCTCAGTAGTAGTAGTAGTAGTAGGTCATTACCTCAGTAGTGGTAGTAGTAGGTCATTACCTCAGTAGTAGTATTAGTAGAACATTACCTCAGTTGTAGTAGTAGGTCATTACCTCAGTAGTAGTAGTAGGTCATTACCTCAGTAGTAGTAGTAGGTCATTACCTCAGTAGTAGTAGTAGTAGGTCATTACCTCATTAGTAGTAGTAGTTGGTCATTACCTCAGTAGTAGTAGTAGTAGTAGGTCATTACCTCAGTAGTAGTAGTAGTAGTAGTAGTAGTAGTAGTAGGTCATTACCTCAGTAGTAGTAGTAGTAGTAGTAGTAGGTCATTACCTCAGTAGTAGTAGTAGGTCATTACCTCAGTAGTAGTATTAGGTCATTACCTCAGTAGTAGTAGTAGTAGTAGTAGTAGGTCATTACCTCAGTAGTAGTAGTAGGTCATTACCTCTGTAGTAGTAGTAGTAGTAGGTCATTACCTCAGTAGTACTAGTAGTAGTAGGTCATTACCTCAGTAGTAGTAGTAGTAGGTCATTACCTCAGTAGTAGTAGTAGTAGTAGGTCATTACCTCAGTAGTAATAGTAGTAGTAGGTCATTACCTCAGTAGTAGTAGTAGGTCATTACCTCAGTAGTATTAGGTCATTACCTAAGTAGTAGTAGTAGGTCATTACCTCAGTAGTAGTAGTAGGTCATTACCTCAGTAGTAGTAGTAGTAGGTCATTACCTCAGTAGTAGTAGTAGTAGGTCATTACCTCAGTAGTAGTAGTAGTAGTAGTAGTAGTAGGTCATTACCTCAGTAGTAGTAGTAGGTCATTACCTCAGTAGTAGTAGTAGTAGGTCATTACCTCAGTAGTAGTAGTAGTAGTAGGTCATTACCTCAGTAGTAGTAGTAGTAGTAGGTCATTACCTCAGTAGTAGTAGTAGTAGTAGGTCATTACCTCAGTAGTAGTAGTAGTAGTAGGTCATTACCTCAGTAGTAGTAGTAGGTCATTACCTCAGTAGTAGTAGTAGTAGTAGTAGTAGGTCATTACCTCAGTAGTAGTAGTAGTAGTAGGTCATTACAGTAGTCGTAGTAGGTCATTACCGTAGTAGTAGTAGTAGGTCATTACCGTAGTAGTAGTAGGTCATTACCGTAGTAGGTCATTACCGTAGTAGGTCATTACCGTAGTAGTAGTAGTAGTGGTAGGTCATTACCTCAGTAGTAGTAGTAGTAGTAGTAGGTCATTACCTCAGTAGTAGTAGTAGTAGGTCATTACCTCAGTAGTAGTAGTAGTAGTAGTAGTATTAGGTCATTACCTCAGTAGTAGTAGTAGTAGTAGGGCATTACCTCAGTAGTAGTAGTAGTAGGTCATTACCTCAGTAGTAGTAGTAGTAGGTCATTACCTCAGTAGTAGTAGTAGTAGGTCATTGCCTCAGTAGTAGTAGTAGTAGGTCATTACCTCAGTAGTAGTAGTAGGTCATTACCTCAGTAGTAGTAGTAGGTCATTACCTCAGTAGTAGTAATAGGTCATTACCTCAGTAGTAGTAATAGGTCATTACCTCAGTAGTAGTAATAGGTCATTACCTCAGTAGTAGTAGTAGGTCATTACCTCAGTAGTAGTAGTAGTAGTAGTAGTAGGTCATTACAGTAGTCGTAGTAGGTCATTACCTCAGTAGTAGTAGTAGGTCATTACCTCAGTAGTAGTAGTAGTAGTAGGTCATTACCTCAGTAGTAGTAGTAGTAGTAGTAGGTCATTACAGTAGTCGTAGTAGGTCATTACCTCAGTAGTAGTAGTAGTAGTAGTAGTAGGTAATTACCTCAGTAGTAGTAGTAGTAGTAGTAGGTCATTACCTCAGTAGTAGTAGGAGTAGTAGTAGGTCATTACAGTAGTCGTAGTAGGTCATTACCTCAGTAGTAGTAGTAGTAGTAGGTCATTACCTCAGTAGTAGGTCATTACCTCAGTAGTAGTATTAGGTCATTACCTCAGTAGTAGTAGTAGGTCATTACCTCAGTAGTAGTAGTAGGTCATTACCTCAGTAGTAGTAGTAGTAGGTCATTACCTCAGTAGTAGTAGTAGGTCATTACCTCAGTAGTAGTTGTAGTAGGTCATTACCTCAGTAGTAGTAGTAGTAGTAGGTCATTACCTCAGTAGTAGTAGTAGGTCATTACCTCAGAAGTAGTAGTAGTAGGTCATTACCTCAGTAGTAGTAGTAGTAGTAGGGCATTACCTCAGTAGTAGTAGTAGTATTAGTAGTAGGTCATTACCTCAGTAGTAGTAGTAGGTCATTACCTCAGTAGTACTAGTAGGTCATTACCTCAGTAGTAGTAGTAGGTCATTACCTCAGTAGTAGTAGTAGTATTAGGTCATTACCTCAGTAGTAGTAGTAGTAGGTCATTACCTCAGTAGTAGTAGTAGTAGGTCATTCCATCGGTAGTAGTAGTAGTAGGTAATTACCGTAGTAGTAGTAGTAGTAGTAGGTCATTACCTCAGTAGTAGTAGTATTAGGTCATTACCTCAGTAGTAGTAGTAGTAGGTCATTACCTCAGTATTAGTAGTAGGTCATTACCTCAGTAGTAGTAGTAGTAGGTCATTACCTCAGTAGTAGTAGTAGTAGGTCATTCCATCGGTAGTAGTAGTAGTAGGTCATTACCGTAGTAGTAGTAGTTGTAGGTCATTACCTCAGTAGTAGTAGTAGGTCATTACCTCAGTAGTAGTTGTAGTAGGTCATTACCTCAGTAGTAGTAGTAGGTCATTACCTCAGTAGTAGTAGTAGTAGGTCATTACCTCAGAAGTAGTAGTAGTAGGTCATTACCTCAGTAGTAGTAGTAGTAGTAGTAGTATTAGGTCATTACCTCAGTAGTAGTAGTAGTAGTAGTAGGTCATTACCTCAGTAGTAGTAGTAGTAGGTCATTACCTCAGTAGTAGTAATAGGTCATTACCTCAGTAGTAGTAGGTCATTACCTCAGTAGTAGTAGTAGGTCATTACCTCAGTAGTAGTAGTAGTAGGTCATTACCTCAGTAGTAGTAATAGGTAGTAGTAGTAGTGGTCATTACCTCAGTAGTAGTAGTCATAGTAGGTCATTACCTCAGTAGTAGTAGGTCATTACCGTAGTAGTAGTAGTAGGTCATTACCTCAGTAGTAGTAGTAGTAGTAGGTCATTACCTCAGTAGTGGTAGTAGTAGGTCATTACCTCAGTAGTAGTATTAGTAGAACATTACCTCAGTTGTAGTAGTAGGTCATTACCTCAGTAGTAGTAGTAGGTCATTACCTCAGTAGTAGTAGTAGGTCATTACCTCAGTAGTAGTAGTAGTAGGTCATTACCTCATTAGTAGTAGTAGTTGGTCATTACCTCAGTAGTAGTAGTAGTAGTAGGTCATTACCTCAGTAGTAGTAGTAGTAGTAGTAGTAGTAGTAGTAGGTCATTACCTCAGTAGTAGTAGTAGTAGTAGTAGTAGGTCATTACCTCAGTAGTAGTAGTAGGTCATTACCTCAGTAGTAGTATTAGGTCATTACCTCAGTAGTAGTAGTAGTAGTAGTAGTAGGTCATTACCTCAGTAGTAGTAGTAGGTCATTACCTCTGTAGTAGTAGTAGTAGTAGGTCATTACCTCAGTAGTACTAGTAGTAGTAGGTCATTACCTCAGTAGTAGTAGTAGTAGGTCATTACCTCAGTAGTAGTAGTAGTAGTAGGTCATTACCTCAGTAGTAATAGTAGTAGTAGGTCATTACCTCAGTAGTAGTAGTAGGTCATTACCTCAGTAGTATTAGGTCATTACCTAAGTAGTAGTAGTAGGTCATTACCTCAGTAGTAGTAGTAGGTCATTACCTCAGTAGTAGTAGTAGTAGGTCATTACCTCAGTAGTAGTAGTAGTAGGTCATTACCTCAGTAGTAGTAGTAGTAGTAGTAGTAGTAGGTCATTACCTCAGTAGTAGTAGTAGGTCATTACCTCAGTAGTAGTAGTAGTAGGTCATTACCTCAGTAGTAGTAGTAGTAGTAGGTCATTACCTCAGTAGTAGTAGTAGTAGTAGGTCATTACCTCAGTAGTAGTAGTAGTAGTAGGTCATTACCTCAGTAGTAGTAGTAGTAGTAGGTCATTACCTCAGTAGTAGTAGTAGGTCATTACCTCAGTAGTAGTAGTAGTAGTAGTAGTAGGTCATTACCTCAGTAGTAGTAGTAGTAGTAGGTCATTACAGTAGTCGTAGTAGGTCATTACCGTAGTAGTAGTAGTAGGTCATTACCGTAGTAGTAGTAGGTCATTACCGTAGTAGGTCATTACCGTAGTAGGTCATTACCGTAGTAGTAGTAGTAGTGGTAGGTCATTACCTCAGTAGTAGTAGTAGTAGTAGTAGGTCATTACCTCAGTAGTAGTAGTAGTAGGTCATTACCTCAGTAGTAGTAGTAGTAGTAGTAGTATTAGGTCATTACCTCAGTAGTAGTAGTAGTAGTAGGGCATTACCTCAGTAGTAGTAGTAGTAGGTCATTACCTCAGTAGTAGTAGTAGTAGGTCATTACCTCAGTAGTAGTAGTAGTAGGTCATTGCCTCAGTAGTAGTAGTAGTAGGTCATTACCTCAGTAGTAGTAGTAGGTCATTACCTCAGTAGTAGTAGTAGGTCATTACCTCAGTAGTAGTAATAGGTCATTACCTCAGTAGTAGTAATAGGTCATTACCTCAGTAGTAGTAATAGGTCATTACCTCAGTAGTAGTAGTAGGTCATTACCTCAGTAGTAGTAGTAGTAGTAGTAGTAGGTCATTACAGTAGTCGTAGTAGGTCATTACCTCAGTAGTAGTAGTAGGTCATTACCTCAGTAGTAGTAGTAGTAGTAGGTCATTACCTCAGTAGTAGTAGTAGTAGTAGTAGGTCATTACAGTAGTCGTAGTAGGTCATTACCTCAGTAGTAGTAGTAGTAGTAGTAGTAGGTAATTACCTCAGTAGTAGTAGTAGTAGTAGTAGGTCATTACCTCAGTAGTAGTAGGAGTAGTAGTAGGTCATTACAGTAGTCGTAGTAGGTCATTACCTCAGTAGTAGTAGTAGTAGTAGGTCATTACCTCAGTAGTAGGTCATTACCTCAGTAGTAGTATTAGGTCATTACCTCAGTAGTAGTAGTATTAGGTCATTACCTCAGTAGTAGTAGGTCATTACCTCAGTAGTAGTAGTAGTAGGTCATTACCTCAGTAGTAATAGTAGTAGTAGGTCATTACCTCAGTAGTAGTAGTAGGTCATTACCTCAGTAGTATTAGGTCATTACCTAAGTAGTAGTAGTAGGTCATTACCTCAGTAGTAGTAGTAGGTCATTACCTCAGTAGTAGTAGTAGTAGGTCATTACCTCAGTAGTAGTAGTAGTAGGTCATTACCTCAGTAGTAGTAGTAGTAGTAGTAGTAGGTCATTACCTCAGGAGTAGTAGTAGGTCATTACCTCAGTAGTAGTAGTAGTAGTAGGTCATTACCTCAGTAGTAGTAGTAGTAGGTCATTACCTCAGTAGTAGTAGTAGTAGTAGGTCATTACCTCAGTAGTAGTAGTAGTAGGTCATTACCTCAGTAGTAGTAGTAGTATTAGGTCATTACCTCAGTGGTAGTAGTAGTAGTAGGGCATTACCTCAGTAGTAGTAGTAGTAGGTACCTCAGTAGTAGTAGTAGTAGGTCATTACCTCAGTAGTAGTAGTAGTAGGTCATTGCCTCAGTAGTAGTAGTAGTAGGTCATTACCTCAGTAGTAGTAGTAGGTCATTACCTCAGTAGTAGTAGTAGTAGGTCATTACCTCAGTAGTAGTAGTAGTAGTAGGTCATTACCTCAGTAGTAGTAGTAGTAGAAGTAGGTCATTACAGTAGTCGTAGTAGGTCATTACCTCAGTAGTAGTAGTAGTAGTAGTAGTAGTAGGTCATTACCTCAGTAGTAGTAGTAGGTCATTACCTCAGTAGTAGTAGGAGTAGTAGTAGGTCATTACAGTAGTCGTAGTAGGTCATTACCTCAGTAGTAGTAGTAGTAGTAGGTCATTACCTCAGTAGTAGGTCATTACCTCAGTAGTAGTATTAGGTCATTACCTCAGTAGTAGTAGTATTAGGTCATTACCTCAGTAGTAGTAGGTCATTACCTCAGTAGTAGTAGTAGTAGGTCATTACCTCAGTAGTAATAGTAGTAGTAGGTCATTACCTCAGTAGTAGTAGTAGGTCATTACCTCAGTAGTATTAGGTCATTACCTAAGTAGTAGTAGTAGGTCATTACCTCAGTAGTAGTAGTAGGTCATTACCTCAGTAGTAGTAGTAGTAGGTCATTACCTCAGTAGTAGTAGTAGTAGGTCATTACCTCAGTAGTAGTAGTAGTAGGTCATTACCTCAGGAGTAGTAGTAGGTCATTACCTCAGTAGTAGTAGTAGTAGGTCATTACCTCAGTAGTAGTAGTAGTAGTAGGTCATTACCTCAGTAGTAGTAGTAGTAGGTCAATACCTCAGTAGTAGTAGTAGTAGTAGGTCATTACCTCAGTAGTAGTAGTAGTAGGTCATTACCTCAGTAGTAGTAGTAGTATTAGGTCATTACCTCAGTGGTAGTAGTAGTAGTAGGGCATTACCTCAGTAGTAGTAGTAGTAGGTACCTCAGTAGTAGTAGTAGTAGGTCATTACCTCAGTAGTAGTAGTAGTAGGTCATTGCCTCAGTAGTAGTAGTAGTAGGTCATTACCTCAGTAGTAGTAGTAGGTCATTACCTCAGTAGTAGTAATAGGTCATTACCTCAGTAGTAGTAATAGGTCATTACCTCAGTAGTAGTAGTAGGGCATTACCTCAGTAGTAGTAGTAGTAGGTCATTACCTCAGTAGTAGTAGTAGTAGTAGTAGGTCATTACCTCAGTAGTAGTAGTAGTAGTAGTAGGTCATTTCAGTAGTCGTAGTAGGTCATTACCTCAGTAGTAGTAGTAGGTCATTACCTCAGTAGTAGTAGTAGTAGTAGGTCATTACCTCAGTAGTAGTAGTAGTAGTAGTAGTAGGTCATTACAGTAGTCGTAGTAGGTCATTACCTCAGTAGTAGTAGTAGTAGTAGTAGGTCATTACCTCAGTAGTAGTAGTAGTATTAGTAGGTCATTACCTCAGTAGTAGTAGGAGTAGTAGTAGGTCATTACAGTAGTAGTAGTAGTAGTAGGTCATTACCTCAGTAGTAGGTCATTACCTCAGTAGTAGTATTAGGTCATTACCTCAGTAGTAGTAGTATTAGGTCATTACCTCAGTAGTAGTAGGTCATTACCTCAGTAGTAGTAGTAGTAGGTCATTACCTCAGTAGTAGTAGTAGTAGGTCATTACCTCAGTAGTAGTAGTAGTAGTAGGTCATTACCTCAGTAGTAGTAGTAGGTCATTACCTCAGTAGTAGTAGTAGTATTAGGTCATTACCTCAGTGGTAGTAGTAGTAGTAGGGCATTACCTCAGTGGTAGTAGTAGTAGTAGGGCATTACCTCAGTAGTAGTAGTAGGTCATTACCTCAGTAGTAGTAGTAGTAGGTCATTGCCTCAGTAGTAGTAGTAGTAGGTCATTACCTCAGTAGTAGTAGTAGGTCATTACCTCAGTAGTAGTAGTAGGTCATTACCTCAGTAGTAGTAATAGGTCATTACCTCAGTAGTAGTAATAGGTCATTACCTCAGTAGTAGTAGTAGGGCATTACCTCAGTAGTAGTAGTAGAAGGTCATTACCTCAGTAGTAGTAGTAGTAGTAGTAGGTCATTACCTCAGTAGTAGTAGTAGTAGTAGTAGGTCATTACAGTAGTCGTAGTAGGTCATTACCTCAGTAGTAGTAGTAGTAGTAGGTCATTACCTCAGTAGTAGTAGTAGTAGTAGTAGGTCATTACAGTAGTCGTAGTAGGTCATTACGTCAGTAGTAGTAGTAGTAGTAGTAGGTCATTACATCAGTAGTA
Source organism: Oncorhynchus mykiss (assembly GCF_057628025.1). Lineage (NCBI taxonomy): Eukaryota > Metazoa > Chordata > Actinopteri > Salmoniformes > Salmonidae > Oncorhynchus > Oncorhynchus mykiss. The sequence continues at coordinate 1,092,140 of NC_143047.1, read as the reverse complement.
GTAGTATTAGGTCATTACCTCAGTAGTAGTAGGAGTAGTAGTAGGTCATTACAGTAGTCGTAGTAGGTCATTACCTCAGTAGTAGTAGTAGTAGTAGTAGTAGGTCATTACCTCAGTAGTAGTAGTAGTAGTAGTAGGTCATTACCTCAGTAGTAGTAGGAGTAGTAGTAGGTCATTACAGTAGTCGTAGTAGGTCATTACCTCAGTAGTAGTAGTAGTAGTAGGTCATTACCTCAGTAGTAGGTCATTACCTCAGTAGTAGTATTAGGTCATTACCTCAGTAGTAGTAGTATTAGGTCATTACCTCAGTAGTAGTAGGTCATTACCTCAGTAGTAGTAGTAGTAGGTCATTACCTCAGTAGTAATAGTAGTAGTAGGTCATTACCTCAGTAGTAGTAGTAGGTCATTACCTCAGTAGTATTAGGTCATTACCTAAGTAGTAGTAGTAGGTCATTACCTCAGTAGTAGTAGTAGGTCATTACCTCAGTAGTAGTAGTAGTAGGTCATTACCTCAGTAGTAGTAGTAGTAGGTCATTACCTCAGTAGTAGTAGTAGTAGTAGTAGTAGGTCATTACCTCAGGAGTAGTAGTAGGTCATTACCTCAGTAGTAGTAGTAGTAGGTCATTACCTCAGTAGTAGTAGTAGTAGTAGGTCATTACCTCAGTAGTAGTAGTAGTAGGTCATTACCTCAGTAGTAGTAGTAGTAGTAGGTCATTACCTCAGTAGTAGTAGTAGTAGGTCATTACCTCAGTAGTAGTAGTAGTATTAGGTCATTACCTCAGTGGTAGTAGTAGTAGTAGGGCATTACCTCAGTAGTAGTAGTAGTAGGTACCTCAGTAGTAGTAGTAGTAGGTCATTACCTCAGTAGTAGTAGTAGTAGGTCATTGCCTCAGTAGTAGTAGTAGTAGGTCATTACCTCAGTAGTAGTAGTAGGTCATTACCTCAGTAGTAGTAGTAGGTCATTACCTCAGTAGTAGTAGTAGTAGTAGGTCATTACCTCAGTAGTAGTAGTAGTAGTAGTAGGTCATTACAGTAGTCGTAGTAGGTCATTACCTCAGTAGTAGTAGTAGTAGTAGTAGTAGGTCATTACCTCAGTAGTAGTAGTAGTAGTAGTAGGTCATTACCTCAGTAGTAGTAGGAGTAGTAGTAGGTCATTACAGTAGTCGTAGTAGGTCATTACCTCAGTAGTAGTAGTAGTAGTAGGTCATTACCTCAGTAGTAGGTCATTACCTCAGTAGTATTAGGTCATTACCTCAGTAGTAGTAGTATTAGGTCATTACCTCAGTAGTAGTAGGTCATTACCTCAGTAGTAGTAGTAGTAGGTCATTACCTCAGTAGTAGTAGTAGGTCATTACCTCAGTAGTATTAGGTCATTACCTAAGTAGTAGTAGTAGGTCATTACCTCAGTAGTAGTAGTAGGTCATTACCTCAGTAGTAGTAGTAGTAGGTCATTACCTCAGTAGTAGTAGTAGTAGGTCATTACCTCAGTAGTAGTAGTAGTAGTAGTAGTAGGTCATTACCTCAGGAGTAGTAGTAGGTCATTACCTCAGTAGTAGTAGTAGTAGGTCATTACCTCAGTAGTAGTAGTAGTAGTAGGTCATTACCTCAGTAGTAGTAGTAGTAGGTCATTACCTCAGTAGTAGTAGTAGTAGTAGGTCATTACCTCAGTAGTAGTAGTAGTAGGTCATTACCTCAGTAGTAGTAGTAGTATTAGGTCATTACCTCAGTGGTAGTAGTAGTAGGTACCTCAGTAGTAGTAGTAGTAGGTCATTACCTCAGTAGTAGTAGTAGTAGGTCATTGCCTCAGTAGTAGTAGTAGTAGGTCATTACCTCAGTAGTAGTAGTAGGTCATTACCTCAGTAGTAGTAGTAGGTCATTACCTCAGTAGTAGTAATAGGTCATTACCTCAGTAGTAGTAATAGGTCATTACCTCAGTAGTAGTAGTAGGGCATTACCTCAGTAGTAGTAGTAGTAGGTCATTACCTCAGTAGTAGTAGTAGTAGTAGTAGGTCATTACCTCAGTAGTAGTAGTAGTAGTAGGTCATTACCTCAGTAGTAGTAGTAGTAGTAGTAGTAGGTCATTACAGTAGTCGTAGTAGGTCATTACCTCAGTAGTAGTAGTAGTAGTAGTAGGTCATTACCTCAGTAGTAGTAGGAGTAGTAGTAGTAGTAGGTCATTACCTCAGTAGTAGTAGTAGGTCATTACCTCAGTAGTAGTAGTAGTAGGTCATTACCTCAGTAGTAGTAGTAGTAGTAGGTCATTACCTCAGTAGTAGTAGTAGTAGAAGTAGGTCATTACAGTAGTCGTAGTAGGTCATTACCTCAGTAGTAGTAGTAGTAGTAGTAGTAGTAGGTCATTACCTCAGTAGTAGTAGTAGGTCATTACCTCAGTAGTAGTAGGAGTAGTAGTAGGTCATTACAGTAGTCGTAGTAGGTCATTACCTCAGTAGTAGTAGTAGGTCATTACCTCAGTAGTAGTAGTAGTAGTAGGTCATTACCTCAGTAGTAGTAGTAGTAGTAGTAGTAGGTCATTACAGTAGTCGTAGTAGGTCATTACCTCAGTAGTAGTAGTAGTAGTAGTAGGTCATTACCTCAGTAGTAGTAGGAGTAGTAGTAGGTCATTACAGTAGTAGTAGTAGTAGTAGGTCATTACCTCAGTAGTAGGTCATTACCTCAGTAGTAGTATTAGGTCATTACCTCAGTAGTAGTAGTATTAGGTCATTACCTCAGTAGTAGTAGGTCATTACCTCAGTAGTAGTAGTAGTAGGTCATTACCTCAGTAGTAGTAGTAGTAGGTCATTACCTCAGTAGTAGTAGTAGTAGTAGGTCATTACCTCAGTAGTAGTAGTAGGTCATTACCTCAGTAGTAGTAGTAGTATTAGGTCATTACCTCAGTGGTAGTAGTAGTAGTAGGGCATTACCTCAGTGGTAGTAGTAGTAGTAGGGCATTACCTCAGTAGTAGTAGTAGTAGGTCATTACCTCAGTAGTAGTAGTAGTAGTAGGTCATTGCCTCAGTAGTAGTAGTAGTAGGTCATTACCTCAGTAGTAGTAGTAGGTCATTACCTCAGTAGTAGTAGTAGGTCATTACCTCAGTAGTAGTAATAGGTCATTACCTCAGTAGTAGTAATAGGTCATTACCTCAGTAGTAGTAGTAGGGCATTACCTCAGTAGTAGTAGTAGAAGGTCATTACCTCAGTAGTAGTAGTAGTAGTAGTAGGTCATTACCTCAGTAGTAGTAGTAGTAGTAGTAGGTCATTACAGTAGTCGTAGTAGGTCATTACCTCAGTAGTAGTAGTAGGTCATTACCTCAGTAGTAGTAGTAGTAGTAGGTCATTACCTCAGTAGTAGTAGTAGTAGTAGTAGGTCATTACAGTAGTCGTAGTAGGTCATTACCTCAGTAGTAGTAGTAGTAGTAGTAGGTCATTACATCAGTAGTAGTAGTATTAGGTCATTACCTCAGTAGTAGTAGGAGTAGTAGTAGGTCATTACAGTAGTCGTAGTAGGTCATTACCTCAGTAGTAGTAGTAGTAGTAGGTCATTACCTCAGTAGTAGGTCATTACCTCAGTAGTAGTATTAGGTCATTACCTCAGTAGTAGTAGTATTAGGTCATTACCTCAGTAGTAGTAGGTCATTACCTCAGTAGTAGTAGTAGTAGGTCATTACCTCAGTGGTAATAGTAGTAGTAGGTCATTACCTCAGTAGTAGTAGTAGGTCATTACCTCAGTAGTATTAGGTCATTACCTAAGTAGTAGTAGTAGGTCATTACCTCAGTAGTAGTAGTAGGTCATTACCTCAGTAGTAGTAGTAGTAGGTCATTACCTCAGTAGTAGTAGTAGTAGTAGGTCATTACCTCAGTAGTAGTAGTAGTAGTAGTAGTAGTAGGTCATTACCTCAGGAGTAGTAGTAGGTCATTACCTCAGTAGTAGTAGTAGTAGGTCATTACCTCAGTAGTAGTAGTAGTAGTAGTAGGTCATTACCTCAGTAGTAGTAGTAGTAGTAGGTCATTACCTCAGTAGTAGTAGTAGTAGTAGTAGGTCATTACCTCTGTAGTAGTAGTAGTAGTAGGTCATTACCTCAGTAGTAGTAGTAGTAGTAGTAGGTCATTACCTCAGTAGTAGTAGTAGTAGTAGTAGGTCATTACCTCAGTAGTAGTAGTAGTAGTAGTAGGTCATTACCTCAGTAGTAGTACTAGTAGTAGTAGGTCATTACAGTAGTCGTAGTAGGTCATTACCATAGTAGTAGTAGGTCATTACCGTAGTAGTAGTAGGTCATTACCGTAGTAGGTCATTACCGTAGTAGGTCATTACCGTAGTAGTAGTAGTAGTAGTAGTGGTAGGTCATTACCTCAGTAGTAGTAGTAGTAGTAGTAGTAGGTCATTACCTCAGTAGTAGTAGTAGTAGGTCATTACCTCAGTAGTAGTAGTAGTAGTAGTAGTAGTAGTAGTAGTAGTATTAGGTCATTACCTCAGTAGTAGTAGTAGTAGTAGTATGGCATTACCTCAGTAGTAGTAGTAGTAGTAGTAGGTCATTACCTCAGTAGTAGTAGTAGTAGGTCATTGACTCAGTAGTAGTAGTAGTAGGTCATTACCTCAGTAGTAGTAGTAGTAGGTCATTACCTCAGTAGTAGTAGTAGGTCATTACCTCAGTAGTAGTAATAGGTCATTACCTCAGTAGTAGTAATAGGTCATTACCTCAGTAGTAGTAATAGGTCATTACCTCAGTAGTAGTAGTAGGGCATTACTTCAGTAGTAGTAGTAGTAGGTCATTACCTCAGTAGTAGTAGTAGTAGTAGTAGTAGTAGGTCATTACCTCAGTAGTAGTAGTAGTAGTAGTAGGTCATTACAGTAGTCGTAGTAGGTCATTACCTCAGTAGTAGTAGTAGGTCATTACCTCAGTAGTAGTAGTAGTAGTAGGGCATTACCTCAGTAGTAGTAGTAGTAGTAGTAGGTCATTACAGTAGTCGTAGTAGGTCATTACCTCAGTAGTAGTAGTAGTAGTAGGTCATTACCTCAGTAGTAGTAGTAGTAGTAGTAGGTCATTACCTCAGTAGTAGTAGGAGTAGTAGTAGGTCATTACCTCAGTAGTAGTAGTAGGTCATTACCTCAGTAGTAGTAGTAGTAGGTCATTACCTCAGTAGTAGTAATAGGTCATTACCTCAGTAGTAGTAGTAGTAGTAGTAGTAGTAGGTCATTACCTCAGTAGTAGTAGTAGTAGTAGTAGGTCATTACCTCAGTAGTAGTAGTAGTAGTAGGTCATTACAGTAGTCGTAGTAGGTTATTACCTCAGTAGTAGTAGTAGTAGGTCATTACCTCAGTAGTAGTAGTAGTAGTAGTAGGTCATTACCTCAGTAGTAGTAGTAGTAGGTCATTACAGTAGTAGTAGTAGGTCATTACCTCAGTAGTAGTAGTAGTAGGTCATTACCTCAGTAGTAGTAGTAGGTCATTACCTCAGTAGTAGTAGTAGTAGGTCATTACCTCAGTAGTAGTGGTAGTAGTAGTAGTAGTAGTAGGTCAATTCCTCAGTAGTAGTAGTAGTAGTAGTAGTAGGTCATTACCTCAGTAGTAGTAGTAGTAGGTCATTACCTCAGTAGTAGTAGTACGTCATTACCTCAGTAGTAGTAGTAGTAGGTCATTACCTCATTAGTAGTAGTAGTAGTTCATTACCTCAGTAGTAGTAGTAGTAGTAGGTCATTACCTCAGTAGTAGTAGTAGTAGTAGTAGTAGTAGTAGTAGGTCATTACCTCAGTAGTAGTAGTAGTAGTAGTAGGTCATTACCTCAGTAGTAGAAGTAGTAGGTCATTACCTCAGTAGTAGTAGTAGTGGTCATTACCTCAGTAGTAGTAGTCGTAGTAGGTCATTACCTCAGTAGTAGTAGGTCATTACCATAGTAGTAGTAGTAGGTCATTACCTCAGTAGTAGTAGTAGTAGGTCATTACCTCAGTAGTAGTAGTAGGTAATTACCTCAGTAGTAGTAGTAGTGGTCATTACCTCAGTAGTAGTAGTCGTAGTAGGTCATTACCTCAGTCGTAGTAGGTCATTACCGTAGTAGTAGTAGTAGTAGTAGTAGGTCATTACCTCAGTAGTAGTCATAGGTCATTACCTCAGTAGTAGTTGTAGGCCATTACCTCAGTAGTAGTAGTAGTAGTAGTAGGTCATTACCTCAGTAGTAGTAGTAGTAGGTCATTACCTCAGTAGTAGAATTAGGTCATTACCTCAGTAGTAGTAGTAGTAGTAGTAGTTCATTACCTCAGTAGTAGTAGTAGTAGTAGTAGGTCATTACCTCAGTAGTGGTAGTAGTGGTCATTACCTCAGTAGTAGTAGTCGTAGTAGGTCATTACCTCAGTAGTAGTAGGTCATTACCGTAGTAGTAGTAGTAGTAGTAGGTCATTACCTCAGTAGTAGTAGTAGGTCATTACCTCAGTAGTAGTAGTAGGTCATTACCTCAGTATTAGTAGAAGTAGTAGGTCATTACCAAAGTAGTAGTAGTAGTGGGTCATTACCTCCGTGGTAGTAGTCGTAGTAGGTCATTACCTCAGTAGTAGTAGGTCATTACCGTAGTAGTAGTAGTAGTAGTAGTAGTAGGTCATTACCTCAGTAGTAGTAGTAGTAGGTCATTACCTCAATAGTAGTAGTAGTAGGTCATTACCTCAGTAGTAGTAGTAGTAGTAGGTCATTACCTCAGTAGTAGTAGTAGGTAATTACCTCAGTAGTAGTAGTAGTAGGTCATTACCTCAGTAGTAGTAGTAGTAGGTCATTGCCTCAGTAGTAGTAGTAGTAGTAGGTCATTACCTCAGTAGTAGTAGTAGGTCATTACCTCAGTAGTAGTAGGAGTAGTAGTAGGTCATTACCTCAGTAGTAGTAGTAGGTCATTACCTCAGTAGTAGTAGTAGTAGGTCATTACCGTAGTAGTAGTAGTAGTAGTAGTCGTAGTAGGTCATTACCTCAGTAGTAGTAGTAGTAGGTCATTACCTCAGTAGTAGTAGTAGTAGGCCATTACCTCAGTAGTAGTAGAATTAGGTCATTATCTCAGTAGTAGTAGTAGTAGGTCATTACCTCAGTAGTAGTAGTAGGTCATTACTTCAGTATTAGTAGTAGTAGTAGGTCATTACCAAAGTAGTAGTAGTAGTGGGTCATTACCTCAGTGGTAGTAGTAGGTCATTACCTCAGTAGTAGTAGTAGTAGTAGGTCATTACCTCAGTAGTAGTAGTAGGTCATTACCTCAGTGGTAGTAGTAGGTCATTACCTCAGTAGTAGTAGTAGGTCATTACCTCAGTAGTAGTAGTTGTAGTAGGTCATTACCTCAGTAGTAGTAGGAGTAGTAGTAGGTCATTACCTCAGTAGTAGTAGTAGGTCATTACCTCAGTAGTAGTAGTAGGAGGTCATTACCGTAGTAGTAGTAGTAGTAGTAGTAGTAGTAGTAGTAGGTCATTACCTCAGTAGTAGTAGTAGTGGTCATTACCTCAGTAGTAGTAGTCGTAGTAGGTCATTACCTCAGTAGTAGTAGGTCATTACCATAGTAGTAGTAGTAGGTCATTACCTCAGTAGTAGTAGTAGTAGGTCATTACCTCAGTAGTAGTAGTAGGTAATTACCTCAGTAGTAGTAGTGGTCATTACCTCAGTAGTAGTAGTCGTAGTAGGTCATTACCTCAGTCGTAGTAGGTCATTACCGTAGTAGTAGTAGTAGTAGTAGTAGGTCATTACCTCAGTAGTAGTCATAGGTCATTACCTCAGTAGTAGTAGTAGGCCATTACCTCAGTAGTAGTAGTAGTAGTAGGTCATTACCTCAGTAGTAGTAGTAGTAGGTCATTACCTCAGTAGTAGAATTAGGTCATTACCTCAGTAGTAGTAGTAGTAGTAGTAGTTCATTACCTCAGTAGTAGTAGTAGTAGTAGTAGGTCATTACCTCAGTAGTGGTAGTAGTGGTCATTACCTCAGTAGTAGTAGTCGTAGTAGGTCATTACCTCAGTAGTAGTAGGTCATTACCATAGTAGTAGTAGTAGGTCATTACCTCAGTAGTAGTAGTAGTAGGTCATTACCTCAGTAGTAGTAGTAGGTAATTACCTCAGTAGTAGTAGTAGTGGTCATTACCTCAGTAGTAGTAGTCGTAGTAGGTCATTACCTCAGTCGTAGTAGGTCATTACCGTAGTAGTAGTAGTAGTAGTAGTAGGTCATTACCTCAGTAGTAGTCATAGGTCATTACCTCAGTAGTAGTTGTAGGCCATTACCTCAGTAGTAGTAGTAGTAGTAGTAGGTCATTACCTCAGTAGTAGTAGTAGTAGGTCATTACCTCAGTAGTAGAATTAGGTCATTACCTCAGTAGTAGTAGTAGTAGTAGTAGTTCATTACCTCAGTAGTAGTAGTAGTAGTAGTAGGTCATTACCTCAGTAGTGGTAGTAGTGGTCATTACCTCAGTAGTAGTAGTCGTAGTAGGTCATTACCTCAGTAGTAGTAGGTCATTACCGTAGTAGTAGTAGTAGTAGTAGGTCATTACCTCAGTAGTAGTAGTAGGTCATTACCTCAGTAGTAGTAGTAGGTCATTACCTCAGTATTAGTAGAAGTAGTAGGTCATTACCAAAGTAGTAGTAGTAGTGGGTCATTACCTCCGTGGTAGTAGTCGTAGTAGGTCATTACCTCAGTAGTAGTAGGTCATTACCGTAGTAGTAGTAGTAGTAGTAGTAGTAGGTCATTACCTCAGTAGTAGTAGTAGTAGTAGTAGGTCATTACCTCAGTAGTAGTAGTAGTAGGTCATTACCTCAGTAGTAGTAGTAGTAGTAGGTCATTACCTCAGTAGTAGTAGTAGGTAATTACCTCAGTAGTAGTAGTAGTAGGTCATTACCTCAGTAGTAGTAGTAGTAGGTCATTGCCTCAGTAGTAGTAGTAGTAGTAGGTCATTACCTCAGTAGTAGTAGTAGGTCATTACCTCAGTAGTAGTAGGAGTAGTAGTAGGTCATTACCTCAGTAGTAGTAGTAGGTCATTACCTCAGTAGTAGTAGTAGTAGTAGTAGTAGTCGTAGTAGGTCATTACCTCAGTAGTAGTAGTAGTAGGTCATTACCTCAGTAGTAGTAGTAGTAGGCCATTACCTCAGTAGTAGTAGTATTATGTCATTATCTCAGTAGTAGTAGTAGGTCATTACCTCAGTAGTAGTAGTAGGTCATTACTTCAGTATTAGTAGTAGTAGTAGGTCATTACCAAAGTAGTAGTAGTAGTGGGTCATTACCTCAGTGGTAGTAGTAGGTCATTACCTCAGTAGTAGTAGTAGTAGTAGGTCATTACCTCAGTAGTAGTAGTAGGTCATTACCTCAGTAGTAGTAGTAGGTCATTACCTCAGTAGTAGTAGTAGGTCATTACCTCAGTAGTAGTAGTTGTAGTAGGTCATTACCTCAGTAGTAGTAGGAGTAGTAGTAGGTCATTACCTCAGTAGTAGTAGTAGGTCATTACCTCAGTAGTAGTAGTAGGAGGTCATTACCGTAGTAGTAGTAGTAGTAGTAGTAGTAGTAGGTCATTACCTCAGTAGTAGTAGTAGTGGTCATTACCTCAGTAGTAGTAGTCGTAGTAGGTCATTACCTCAGTAGTAGTAGGTCATTACCATAGTAGTAGTAGTAGGTCATTACCTCAGTAGTAGTAGTAGTAGGTCATTACCTCAGTAGTAGTAGTAGGTAATTACCTCAGTAGTAGTAGTAGTGGTCATTACCTCAGTAGTAGTAGTCGTAGTAGGTCATTACCTCAGTCGTAGTAGGTCATTACCGTAGTAGTAGTAGTAGTAGTAGTAGGTCATTACCTCAGTAGTAGTCATAGGTCATTACCTCAGTAGTAGTAGTAGGCCATTACCTCAGTAGTAGTAGTAGTAGTAGGTCATTACCTCAGTAGTAGTAGTAGTAGGTCATTACCTCAGTAGTAGAATTAGGTCATTACCTCAGTAGTAGTAGTAGTAGTAGTAGTTCATTACCTCAGTAGTAGTAGTAGTAGTAGTAGTAGGTCATTACCTCAGTAGTGGTAGTAGTGGTCATTACCTCAGTAGTAGTAGTCGTAGTAGGTCATTACCTCAGTAGTAGTAGGTCATTACCATAGTAGTAGTAGTAGGTCATTACCTCAGTAGTAGTAGTAGTAGGTCATTACCTCAGTAGTAGTAGTAGGTAATTACCTCAGTAGTAGTAGTAGTGGTCATTACCTCAGTAGTAGTAGTCGTAGTAGGTCATTACCTCAGTCGTAGTAGGTCATTACCGTAGTAGTAGTAGTAGTAGTAGTAGGTCATTACCTCAGTAGTAGTCATAGGTCATTACCTCAGTAGTAGTTGTAGGCCATTACCTCAGTAGTAGTAGTAGTAGTAGTAGGTCATTACCTCAGTAGTAGTAGTAGTAGGTCATTACCTCAGTAGTAGAATTAGGTCATTACCTCAGTAGTAGTAGTAGTAGTAGTAGTTCATTACCTCAGTAGTAGTAGTAGTAGTAGTAGGTCATTACCTCAGTAGTGGTAGTAGTGGTCATTACCTCAGTAGTAGTAGTCGTAGTAGGTCATTACCTCAGTAGTAGTAGGTCATTACCGTAGTAGTAGTAGTAGTAGTAGGTCATTACCTCAGTAGTAGTAGTAGGTCATTACCTCAGTAGTAGTAGTAGGTCATTACCTCAGTATTAGTAGAAGTAGTAGGTCATTACCAAAGTAGTAGTAGTAGTGGGTCATTACCTCCGTGGTAGTAGTCGTAGTAGGTCATTACCTCAGTAGTAGTAGGTCATTACCGTAGTAGTAGTAGTAGTAGTAGTAGTAGGTCATTACCTCAGTAGTAGTAGTAGTAGGTCATTACCTCAATAGTAGTAGTAGTAGGTCATTACCTCAGTAGTAGTAGTAGTAGTAGGTCATTACCTCAGTAGTAGTAGTAGGTAATTACCTCAGTAGTAGTAGTAGTAGGTCATTACCTCAGTAGTAGTAGTAGTAGGTCATTGCCTCAGTAGTAGTAGTAGTAGTAGGTCATTACCTCAGTAGTAGTAGTAGGTCATTACCTCAGTAGTAGTAGGAGTAGTAGTAGGTCATTACCTCAGTAGTAGTAGTAGGTCATTACCTCAGTAGTAGTAGTAGTAGGTCATTACCGTAGTAGTAGTAGTAGTAGTAGTAGTCGTAGTAGGTCATTACCTCAGTAGTAGTAGTAGTAGGCCATTACCTCAGTAGTAGTAGTATTAGGTCATTATCTCAGTAGTAGTAGTAGTAGGTCATTACCTCAGTAGTAGTAGTAGGTCATTACTTCAGTATTAGTAGTAGTAGTAGGTCATTACCAAAGTAGTAGTAGTAGTGGGTCATTACCTCAGTGGTAGTAGTAGGTCATTACCTCAGTAGTAGTAGTAGTAGTAGGTCATTACCTCAGTAGTAGTAGTAGGTCATTACCTCAGTAGTAGTAGTAGGTCATTACCTCAGTAGTAGTAGTTGTAGTAGGTCATTACCTCAGTAGTAGTAGGAGTAGTAGTAGGTCATTACCTCAGTAGTAGTAGTAGGTCATTACCTCAATAGTAGTAGTAGTAGGTCATTACCTCAGTAGTAGTAGTAGTAGTAGGTCATTACCTCAGTAGTAGTAGTAGGTAATTACCTCAGTAGTAGTAGTAGTAGGTCATTACCTCAGTAGTAGTAGTAGTAGGTCATTGCCTCAGTAGTAGTAGTAGTAGTAGTAGGTCATTACCTCAGTAGTAGTAGTAGGTCATTACCTCAGTAGTAGTAGGAGTAGTAGTAGGTCATTACCTCAGTAGTAGTAGTAGGTCATTACCTCAGTAGTAGTAGTAGTAGGTCATTACCGTAGTAGTAGTAGTAGTAGTAGTCGTAGTAGGTCATTACCTCAGTAGTAGTAGTAGTAGGCCATTACCTCAGTAGTAGTAGTATTAGGTCATTATCTCAGTAGTAGTAGTAGTAGGTCATTACCTCAGTAGTAGTAGTAGGTCATTACTTCAGTATTAGTAGTAGTAGTAGGTCATTACCAAAGTAGTAGTAGTAGTGGGTCATTACCTCAGTGGTAGTAGTAGGTCATTACCTCAGTAGTAGTAGTAGTAGTAGGTCATTACCTCAGTAGTAGTAGTAGGTCATTACCTCAGTAGTAGTAGTAGGTCATTACCTCAGTAGTAGTAGTAGGTCATTACCTCAGTAGTAGTAGTTGTAGTAGGTCATTACCTCAGTAGTAGTTGGAGTAGTAGTAGGTCATTACCTCAGTAGTAGTAGTAGGTCATTACCTCAGTAGTAGTAGTAGTAGGAGGTCATTACCGTAGTAGTAGTAGTAGTAGTAGTAGTAGTAGGTCATTACCTCAGTAGTAGTAGTAGTGGTCATTACCTCAGTAGTAGTAGTCGTAGTAGGTCATTACCTCAGTAGTAGTAGGTCTTTACCATAGTAGTAGTAGTAGGTCATTACCTCAGTAGTAGTAGTAGTAGGTCATTACCTCAGTAGTAGTAGTAGGTAATTACCTCAGTAGTAGTAGTAGTGGTCATTACCTCAGTAGTAGTAGTCGTAGTAGGTCATTACCTCAGTCGTAGTAGGTCATTACCGTAGTAGTAGTAGTAGTAGTAGTAGGTCATTACCTCAGTAGTAGTCATAGGTCATTACCTCAGTAGTAGTAGTAGGCCATTACCTCAGTAGTAGTAGTAGTAGTAGGTCATTACCTCAGTACTAGTAGTAGTAGGTCATTACCTCAGTAGTAGAATTAGGTCATTACCTCAGTAGTAGTAGTAGTAGTAGTAGTTCATTACCTCAGTAGTAGTAGTAGTAGTAGTAGGTCATTACCTCAGTAGTGGTAGTAGTGGTCATTACCTCAGTAGTAGTAGTCGTAGTAGGTCATTACCTCAGTAGTAGTAGGTCATTACCGTAGTAGTAGTAGTAGTAGTAGGTCATTACCTCAGTAGTAGTAGTAGGTCATTACCTCAGTAGTAGTAGTAGTAGGTCATTACCTCAGTAGTAGTAGTAGTAGGCCATTACCTCAGTAGTAGTAGTATTAGGTTATTATCTCAGTAGTAGTAGTAGTAGGTCATTACCTCAGTAGTAGTAGTAGGTCATTACTTCAGTATTAGTAGTAGTAGTAGGTCATTACCAAAGTAGTAGTAGTAGTGGGTCATTACCTCAGTGGTAGTAGTAGGTCATTACCTCAGTAGTAGTAGTAGTAGTAGGTCATTACCTCAGTAGTAGTAGTAGGTCATTACCTCAGTAGTAGTAGTAGGTCATTACCTCAGTAGTAGTAGTAGGTCATTACCTCAGTAGTAGTAGTTGTAGTAGGTCATTACCTCAGTAGTAGTTGGAGTAGTAGTAGGTCATTACCTCAGTAGTAGTAGTAGGTCATTACCTCAGTAGTAGTAGTAGGAGGTCATTACCGTAGTAGTAGTAGTAGTAGTAGTAGTAGTAGGTCATTACCTCAGTAGTAGTAGTAGTGGTCATTACCTCAGTAGTAGTAGTCGTAGTAGGTCATTACCTCAGTAGTAGTAGGTCTTTACCATAGTAGTAGTAGTAGGTCATTACCTCAGTAGTAGTAGTAGGTCATTACCTCAGTAGTAGTAGTAGGTAATTACCTCAGTAGTAGTAGTAGTGGTCATTACCTCAGTAGTAGTAGTCGTAGTAGGTCATTACCTCAGTCGTAGTAGGTCATTACCGTAGTAGTAGTAGTAGTAGTAGTAGGTCATTACCTCAGTAGTAGTCATAGGTCATTACCTCAGTAGTAGTAGTAGGCCATTACCTCAGTAGTAGTAGTAGTAGTAGGTCATTACCTCAGTAGTAGTAGTAGTAGGTCATTACCTCAGTAGTAGAATTAGGTCATTACCTCAGTAGTAGTAGTAGTAGTAGTAGTTCATTACCTCAGTAGTAGTAGTAGTAGTAGTAGGTCATTACCTCAGTAGTGGTAGTAGTGGTCATTACCTCAGTAGTAGTAGTCGTAGTAGGTCATTACCTCAGTAGTAGTAGGTCATTACCGTAGTAGTAGTAGTAGTAGTAGGTCATTACCTCAGTAGTAGTAGTAGGTCATTACCTCAGTAGTAGTAGTAGTAGGTCATTACCTCAGTAGTAGTAGTAGTAGGCCATTACCTCAGTAGTAGTAGTATTAGGTCATTATCTCAGTAGTAGTAGTAGTAGGTCATTACCTCAGTAGTAGTAGTAGGTCATTACTTCAGTATTAGTAGTAGTAGTAGGTCATTACCAAAGTAGTAGTAGTAGTGGGTCATTACCTCAGTGGTAGTAGTAGGTCATTACCTCAGTAGTAGTAGTAGTAGTAGGTCATTACCTCAGTAGTAGTAGTAGGTCATTACCTCAGTAGTAGTAGTAGGTCATTACCTCAGTAGTAGTAGTTGTAGTAGGTCATTACCTCAGTAGTAGTAGGAGTAGTAGTAGGTCATTACCTCAGTAGTAGTAGTAGGTCATTACCTCAGTAGTAGTAGTAGGAGGTCATTACCGTAGTAGTAGTAGTAGTAGTAGTAGTAGTAGTAGGTCATTACCTCAGTAGTAGTAGTAGTGGTCATTACCTCAGTAGTAGTAGTAGTCGTAGTAGGTCATTACCTCAGTAGTAGTAGGTCATTACCATAGTAGTAGTAGTAGGTCATTACCTCAGTAGTAGTAGTAGTAGGTCATTACCTCAGTAGTAGTAGTAGGTAATTACCTCAGTAGTAGTAGTAGTGGTCATTACCTCAGTAGTAGTAGTCGTAGTAGGTCATTACCTCAGTCGTAGTAGGTCATTACCGTAGTAGTAGTCATAGGTCATTACCTCAGTAGTAGTAGTAGGCCATTACCTCAGTAGTAGTAGTAGTAGTAGGTCATTACCTCAGTAGTAGTAGTAGTAGGTCATTACCTCAGTAGTAGTCATAGGTCATTACCTCAGTAGTAGTAGTAGGCCATTACCTCAGTAGTAGTAGTAGTAGTAGGTCATTACCTCAGTAGTAGTAGTAGTAGGTCATTACCTCAGTAGTAGTAGTAGTAGGTCATTACCTCAGTAGTAGTAGTAGTAGGCCATTACCTCAGTAGTAGTAGTATTAGGTCATTATCTCAGTAGTAGTAGTAGTAGGTCATTACCTCAGTAGTAGTAGTAGGTCATTACTTCAGTATTAGTAGTAGTAGTAGGTCATTACCAAAGTAGTAGTAGTAGTGGGTCATTACCTCAGTGGTAGTAGTAGGTCATTACCTCAGTAGTAGTAGTAGTAGTAGGTCATTACCTCAGTAGTAGTAGTAGGTCATTACCTCAGTAGTAGTAGTAGGTCATTACCTCAGTAGTAGTAGTAGGTCATTACCTCAGTAGTAGTAGTTGTAGTAGGTCATTACCTCAGTAGTAGTAGGAGTAGTAGTAGGTCATTACCTCAGTAGTAGTAGTAGGTCATTACCTCAGTAGTAGTAGTAGGAGGTCATTACCGTAGTAGTAGTAGTAGTAGTAGTAGTAGTAGGTCATTACCTCAGTAGTAGTAGTAGTGGTCATTACCTCAGTAGTAGTAGTAGGTCATTACCATAGTAGTAGTAGTAGGTCATTACCTCAGTAGTAGTAGTAGTAGGTCATTACCTCAGTAGTAGTAGTAGGTAATTACCTCAGTAGTAGTAGTAGTGGTCATTACCTCAGTAGTAGTAGTCGTAGTAGGTCATTACCTCAGTCATAGTAGGTCATTACCGTAGTAGTAGTAGTAGTAGTAGTAGTAGGTCATTACCTCAGTAGTAGTCATAGGTCATTACCTCAGTAGTAGTAGTAGGCCATTACCTCAGTAGTAGTAGTAGTAGTAGGTCATTACCTCAGTAGTAGAATTAGGTCATTACCTCAGTAGTAGTAGTAGTAGTAGTAGTAGTTCATTACCTCAGTAGTAGTAGTAGTAGTAGTAGGTCATTACCTCATTAGTGGTAGTAGTGGTCATTACCTCAGTAGTAGTAGTCGTAGTAGGTCATTACCTCAGTAGTAGTAGGTCATTACCGTAGTAGTAGTAGTAGTAGTAGGTCATTACCTCAGTAGTAGTAGTAGGTCATTACCTCAGTAGTAGTAGTAGGTCATTACCTCAGTATTAGTAGAAGTAGTAGGTCATTACCAAAGTAGTAGTAGTAGTGGGTCATTACCTCCGTGGTAGTAGTCGTAGTAGGTCATTACCTCAGTAGTAGTAGGTCATTACCGTAGTAGTAGTAGTAGTAGTAGTAGGTCATTACCTCAGTAGTAGTAGTAGTAGGTCATTACCTCAGTAGTAGTAGTAGTAGGTCATTACCTCAGTAGTAGTAGTAGGTCATTACCTCAGTAGTAGTAGTAGGTAATTACCTCAGTAGTAGTAGTAGTAGGTCATTACCTCAGTAGTAGTAGTAGTAGGTCATTGCCTCAGTAGTAGTAGTAGTAGTAGTAGGTCATTACCTCAGTAGTAGTAGTAGGTCATTACCTCAGTAGTAGTAGGAGTAGTAGTAGGTCATTACCTCAGTAGTAGTAGTAGGTCATTACCTCAGTAGTAGTAGTAGTAGGTCATTACCGTAGTAGTAGTAGTAGTCGTAGTAGGTCATTACCTCAGTAGTAGTAGTAGTAGGTCATTACCTCAGTAGTAGTAGTAGGCCATTACCTCAGTAGTAGTAGTAGTAGGTCATTACCTCAGTAGTAGTAGTAGTAGGTCATTACCTCAGTAGTAGTAGTAGGTCATTACTTCAGTATTAGTAGTAGTAGTAGGTCATTACCAAAGTAGTAGTAGTAGTGGGTCATTACTTCAGTGGTAGTAGTAGGTCATTACCTCAGTAGTAGTAGTAGTAGTAGGTCATTACCTCAGTAGTAGTAGTAGGTCATTACCTCAGTAGTAGTAGTAGGTCATTACCTCAGTAGTAGTAGTAGGTCATTACCTCAGTAGTAGTAGTTGTAGTAGGTCATTACCTCAGTAGTAGTAGGAGTAGTAGTAGGTCATTACCTCAGTAGTAGTAGTAGGTCATTACCTCAGTAGTAGTAGTAGGAGGTCATTACCGTAGTAGTAGTAGTAGTAGTAGTAGTAGTGGTCATTACCTCAGTAGTAGTAGTAGTAGTCGTAGTAGGTCATTACCTCAGTAGTAGTAGGTCATTACCGTAGTAGTAGTAGTAGTAGTAGTAGGTCATTACCTCAGTAGTAGTAGTAGTAGGTCATTACCTCAGTAGTAGTAGGTCATTACCTCAGTAGTAGTAGTAGGTCATTACCTCAGTAGTAGTAGTAGTAGGTCATTACCTCAGTAGTAGTAGTAGGTCATTACCTCAGTAGTAGTAGTAGGTCATTACCTCAGTAGTAGTAGTAGGTCATTACCTCAGTAGTAGTAGTAGGTCATTACCTCAGTAGTAGTAGTAGGTCATTACCTCAGTAGTAGTAGTAGTAGTAGGTCATTACCTCAGTAGTAGAAGGAGTAGTAGTAGGTCATTACCTCAGTAGTAGTAGTAGGTCATTACCTCAGTAGTAGTAGTAGTAGGTCATTACCGTAGTAGTCGTAGTAGTAGTAGTAGTCGTAGTAGGTCATTACCTCAGTAGTAGTAGTAGTAGGTCATTACCTCAGTAGTAGTAGTAGGCCATTACCTCAGTAGTAGTAGTAGTAGTAGGTCATTACCTCAGTAGTAGTAGTAGTAGGTCATTACCTCAGTAGTAGTAGTAGGTCATTACCTCAGTAGTAGTAGTAGTAGTAGGTCATTACCAAAGTAGTAGTAGTAGTGGGTCATTACCTCAGTGGTAGTAGTAGGTCATTACCTCAGTAGTAGTAGTAGTAGGTCATTACCTCAGTAGTAGTAGTAGTAGGTCATTACCTCAGTAGTAGTAGTAGGTCATTACCTCAGTAGTAGTAGTAGGTCATTACCTCAGTAGTAGTAGTAGGTCATTACCTCAGTAGTAGTAGTAGTAGTAGGTCATTACCTCAGTAGTAGTAGTAGTAGTAGGTCATTACCTCAGTAGTAGTAGGAGTAGTAGTATGTCATTACCTCAGTAGTAGTAGTAGGTCATTACCTCAGTAGTAGTAGTAGTAGTAGTAGTAGTAGTAGGTCAATTCCTCAGTAGTAGTAGTAGTAGTAGTAGGTCATTACCATAGTAGTAGTAGGTCATTACCGTATTAGGTCATTACCGTAGTAGGTCATTATCATAGTAGTATTAGTAGTAGGTCATTACCTCAGTAGTAGTAGTAGTAATAGTAGGTCATTACCTCAATAGTAGTAGTAGTAGTAGTAGTAGTAGTAGGTCAATTCCTCAGTAGTAGTAGTAGTAGTAGTAGGTCATTACCTCAGTAGTAGTAGTAGTAGGTCATTACCTCAGTTGTAGTAGTAGTAGGTCATTACCTCAGTAGTAGTAGTAATAGTAGGTCATTACCTCAATAGTAGTAGTAGTAGTAGTAGTAGTAGGTCAATTCCTCAGTAGTAGTAGTGGTAGTAGTAGGTCATTACCATAGTAGTAGTAGGTCATTACCGTATTAGGTCATTACCGTAGTAGGTCATTATCATAGTAGTATTAGTGGGAGGTCATTACCTCAGTAGTAGTAGTAGGTCATTACCTCAGTAGTAGTAGTAGGTCATTACCTCAGTAGTAGTAGTAGGTCATTACCTCAGTAGTAGTGGTAGTAGTAGTAGTAGTAGGTAAATTCCTCAGTAGTAGTAGTAGTAGTAGTAGGTCATTACCTCAGTAGTAGTAGTAGTAGGTCATTACCTCAGTAGTAGTAGTAGTGGTCATTACCTCAGTAGTAGTAGTCGTAGTAGGTCATTACCTCAGTAGTAGTAGTCGTAGTAGGTCATTACCTCAGTAGTAGTAGTCGTAGTAGGTCATTACCTCAGTAGTAGTAGTAGTAGTAGGTCATTACCTCAGTAGTAGTAGTAAGTCATTACCTCAGTAGTAGTAGTAGTAGTAGTAGGTCATTACCTCAGTAGTAGTAGGAGTAGTAGTAGGTCATTACCTCAGTAGTAGTAGTAGGTCATTACCTCAGTAGTAGTAGTAGGTCATTACCTCAGTAGTAGTAGTAGTAGTAGGTCATTACCTCATTATTAGTAGTAGTAGTAGTTCATTACCTCAGTAGTAGTAGTAGTAGTAGTAGTAGGTCATTACCTCAGTAGTGGTAGTACTGGTCATTACCTCAGAAGTAGTAGTCGTAGTAGGTCATTACCTCAGTAGTAGTAGGTCATTACCGTAGTAGTAGTAGTAGTAGTAGTAGGTCATTACCTCAGTAGTAGTAGTAGGTCATTACCTCAGTAGTAGTAGTAGGTCATTACCTCAGTATTAGTAGTAGTAGTAGGTCATTACCAAAGTAGTAGTAGTAGTGGGTCATTACCTCAGTGGTAGTAGTAGTAGGTCATTACCGTAGTAGTAGTAGTAGTAGTAGTAGTAGTAGTAGTAGTAGTAGTAGTAGTAGGTCATTACCTCAGTAGTAGTAGTAGTAGGTCATTACCTCAGTAGTAGTAGTAGTAGCTCATTACCTCAGTAGTAGTAGTAGTAGTAGGTCATTACCTCAGTAGTAGTAGTAGGTCATTACCTCAGTAGTAGTAGTAGTAGTAGGTCATTACCTCAGTAGTAGTAGTAGTAGGTCATTACCTCAGTAGTAGTAGTAGTAGGTCATTACCTCAGTAGTAGTAGTAGTAGTAGTAGGTCATTACCTCGATAGTAGTAGTAGTAGTAGTAGTAGTAGTAGGTCAATTCCTCAGTAGTAGTAGTAGTAGGTCATTACCATAGTAGTAGTAGGTCATTACCGTATTAGGTCATTACCGTAGTAGGTCATTATCATAGTAGTATTAGTAGTAGGTCATTACCTCAGTAGTAGTAGTAGTAATAGTAGGTCATTACCTCAATAGTAGTAGTAGTAGTAGCAGTAGGTCAATTACTCAGTAGTAGTAGTAGTAGTAGTAGGTCATTACCTCAGTAGTAGTAGTAGGTCATTACCTCAGTAGTAGTAGTAGTAGGTCATTACCTCAGTAGTAATAGTAGGTCATTACCTCAATAGTAGTAGTAGTAGTAGTAGTAGTAGGTCAATTCCTCAGTAGTAGTAGTAGTAGTAGTAGGTCATTACCATAGTAGTAGTAGGTCATTACCGTATTAGGTCATTACCGTAGTAGGTCATTATCATAGTAGTATTAGTGGTAGGTCATTACCTCAGTAGTAGTAGTAGGTCATTACCTCAGTAGTAGTAGTAGGTCATTACCTCAGTAGTAGTGGTAGTAGTAGTAGTAGTAGGTCAATTCCTCAGTAGTAGTAGTAGTAGTAGTAGGTCATTACCTCAGTAGTAGTAGTAGTAGGTCATTACCTCAGTAGTAGTAGTAGTAGCTCATTACCTCAGTAGTAGTAGTAGTAGGTCATTACCTCAGTAGTAGTAGTAGGTCATTACCTCAGTAGTAGTAGTAAGTCATTACCTCAGTAGTAGTAGTAGTAGTAGTAGGTCATTACCTCAGTAGTAGTAGGAGTAGTAGTAGGTCATTACCTCAGTAGTAGTAGTAGGTCATTACCTCAGTAGTAGTAGTAGTAGTAGGTCATTACCTCATTAGTAGTAGTAGTAGTTCATTACCTCAGTAGTAGTAGTAGTAGTAGTAGGTCATTACCTCAGTAGTGGTAGTAGTGGTCATTACCTCAGAAGTAGTAGTCGTAGTAGGTCATTACCTCAGTAGTAGTAGGTCATTACCGTAGTAGTAGTAGTAGTAGTAGTAGGTCATTACCTCAGTAGTAGTAGTAGGTCAATTCCTCAGTATTAGTAGTAGTAGTAGTTCATTACCAAAGTAGTAGTAGTAGTGGGTCATTACCTCAGTGGTAGTAGTAGTAGTAGGTCATTACCTCAGTAGTAGTAGTAGTAGTAGGTCATTACCTCAGTAGTAGTAGGAGTAGTAGTAGGTCATTACCTCAGTAGTAGTAGTAGGTCATTACCTCAGTAGTAGTAGTAGTAGGTCATTACCGTAGTAGTAGTAGTAGTAGTAGTCGTAGTAGGTCATTACCTCAGTAGTAGTAGTAGTAGGTCATTACCTCAGTAGTAGTAGTAGGCCATTACCTCAGTAGTAGTAGGTCATTACCTCAGTAGTAGTAGTAGTAGGTCATTACCTCAGTAGTAGTAGTAGGTCATTACCTCAGTATTAGTAGTAGTAGTAGGTCATTACCAAAGTAGTAGTAGTAGTGGGTCATTACCTCAGTGGTAGTAGTAGTAGGTCATTACCGTAGTAGTAGTAGTAGTAGTAGTAGTAGTAGTAGTAGTAGTAGTAGTAGGTCATTACCTCAGTAGTAGTAGTAGTAGGTCATTACCTCAGTAGTAGTAGTAGTAGCTCATTACCTCAGTAGTAGTAGTAGTAGTAGGTCATTACCTCAGTAGTAGTAGTAGGTCATTACCTCAGTAGTAGTAGTAGTAGTAGGTCATTACCTCAGTAGTAGTAGTAGTAGGTCATTACCTCAGTAGTAGTAGTAGTAGGTCATTACCTCAGTAGTAGTAGTAGTAGTAGTAGGTCATTACCTCGATAGTAGTAGTAGTAGTAGTAGTAGTAGTAGTAGGTCAATTCCTCAGTAGTAGTAGTAGTAGGTCATTACCATAGTAGTAGTAGGTCATTACCGTATTAGGTCATTACCGTAGTAGGTCATTATCATAGTAGTATTAGTAGTAGGTCATTACCTCAGTAGTAGTAGTAGTAATAGTAGGTCATTACCTCAATAGTAGTAGTAGTAGTAGCAGTAGGTCAATTACTCAGTAGTAGTAGTAGTAGTAGTAGTAGGTCATTACCTCAGTAGTAGTAGTAGGTCATTACCTCAGTAGTAGTAGTAGTAGGTCATTACCTCAGTAGTAATAGTAGGTCATTACCTCAATAGTAGTAGTAGTAGTAGTAGTAGTAGGTCAATTCCTCAGTAGTAGTAGTAGTAGTAGTAGGTCATTACCATAGTAGTAGTAGGTCATTACCGTATTAGGTCATTACCGTAGTAGGTCATTATCATAGTAGTATTAGTGGTAGGTCATTACCTCAGTAGTAGTAGTAGGTCATTACCTCAGTAGTAGTAGTAGGTCATTACCTCAGTAGTAGTAGTAGGTCATTACCTCAGTAGTAGTGGTAGTAGTAGTAGTAGTAGGTCAATTCCTCAGTAGTAGTAGTAGTAGTAGTAGGTCATTACCTCAGTAGTAGTAGTAGTAGGTCATTACCTCAGTAGTAGTAGTAGTAGCTCATTACCTCAGTAGTAGTAGTAGTAGGTCATTACCTCAGTAGTAGTAGTAGGTCATTACCTCAGTAGTAGTAGTAAGTCATTACCTCAGTAGTAGTAGTAGTAGTAGTAGGTCATTACCTCAGTAGTAGTAGGAGTAGTAGTAGGTCATTACCTCAGTAGTAGTAGTAGTAGGTCATTACCTCAGTAGTAGTAGTAGTAGTAGGTCATTACCTCATTAGTAGTAGTAGTAGTTCATTACCTCAGTAGTAGTAGTAGTAGTAGTAGGTCATTACCTCAGTAGTGGTAGTAGTGGTCATTACCTCAGAAGTAGTAGTCGTAGTAGGTCATTACCTCAGTAGTAGTAGGTCATTACCGTAGTAGTAGTAGTAGTAGTAGTAGGTCATTACCTCAGTAGTAGTAGTAGGTCAATTCCTCAGTATTAGTAGTAGTAGTAGGTCATTACCAAAGTAGTAGTAGTAGTGGGTCATTACCTCAGTGGTAGTAGTAGTAGTAGGTCATTACCTCAGTAGTAGTAGTAGTAGTAGGTCATTACCTCAGTAGTAGTAGGAGTAGTAGTAGGTCATTACCTCAGTAGTAGTAGTAGGTCATTACCTCAGTAGTAGTAGTAGTAGGTCATTACCGTAGTAGTAGTAGTAGTAGTAGTCGTAGTAGGTCATTACCTCAGTAGTAGTAGTAGTAGGTCATTACCTCAGTAGTAGTAGTAGGCCATTACCTCAGTAGTAGTAGGTCATTACCTCAGTAGTAGTAGTAGTAGGTCATTACCTCAGTAGTAGTAGTAGGTCATTACCTCAGTAGTAGTAGTAGGTCATTACCTCAGTAGTAGTAGTAGTAGTAGTAGGTCATTACCTCAGTAGTAGTAGTAGTAGTAGGTCATTACCTCAGTAGTAGTAGGAGTAGTAGTAGGTCATTACCTCAGTAGTAGTAGTAGGTCATTACCTCAGTAGTAGTAGTAGTGGGTCATTACCTCAGTGGTAGTAGTAGGTCATTACCTCAGTAGTAGTAGTAGGTCATTACCTCAGTAGTAGTAGTAGTAGTAGTAGGTCATTACCTCAGTAGTAGTAGTAGTAGTAGGTCATTACCTCAGTAGTAGTAGGAGTAGTAGTAGGTCATTACCTCAGTAGTAGTAGTAGGTCATTACCTCAGTAGTAGTAGTAGTAGCTCATTACCTCAGTAGTAGTAGTAGGTCATTACCTCAGTAGTAGTAGTAGTAGCTCATTACCTCAGTAGTAGTAGTAGTAGGTCATTACCTCAGTAGTAGTAGTAGGTCATTACCTCAGTAGTAGTAGTAGGTCATTACCTCAGTAGTAGTAGTAGTGGGTCATTACCTCAGTGGTAGTAGTAGGTCATTACCTCAGTAGTAGTAGTAGGTCATTACCTCAGTAGTAGTAGTAGTAGCTCATTACCTCAGTAGTAGTAGTAGTAGGTCATTACCTCAGTAGTAGTAGTAGGTCATAACCTCAGTAGTAGTAGTAGGTCATTACCTCAGTAGTAGTAGTAGTAGTAGTAGGTCATTACCTCAGTAGTAGTAGGAGTAGTAGTAGGTCATTACCTCAGTAGTAGTAGTAGGTCATTACCTCAGTAGTAGTAGTAGTAGCTCATTACCTCAGTAGTAGTAGTAGGTCATTACCTCAGTAGTAGTAGTAGTAGCTCATTACCTCAGTAGTAGTAGTAGTAGGTCATTACCTCAGTAGTAGTAGTAGGTCATTACCTCAGTAGTAGTAGTAGGTCATTACCTCAGTAGTAGTAGTAGTAGTAGTAGGTCAATTCCTCAGTAGTAGTAGTAGTAGGTCATTACCGTATTAGGTCATTACCGTAGTAGGTCATTATCATAGTAGTATTAGTGGTAGGTCATTACCTCAGTAGTAGCAGTAGGTCATTACCTCAGTAGTAGTAGTAGGTCATTACCTCAGTAGTAGTAGTAGGTCATTACCTCAGTAGTAGTAGTAGTAGTAGTAGTAGTAGGTCAATTCCTCAGTAGTAGTAGTAGTAGTAGTAGGTCATTACCTCAGTAGTAGTAGGTCATTACCTCAGTAGTAGTAGTAGTAGGTCATTACCTCAGTAGTATTAGGAGTAGTAGTAGGTCATTACCTCAGTAGTAGTAGTAGGTCATTACCGTAGTAGTAGTAGTAGGTCATTACCTCAGTAGTAGTAGTAGTAGTAGTAGGTCATTACCTCAGTAGTAGTAGTAGTAGGTCATTACCTCAATAGTAGTAGTAGTAGTAGGTCAATTCCTCAGTAGTAGTAGTAGTAGTAGTAGGTCATTACCTCAGTAGTAGTAGTAGTAGGTAATTACCTCAGTAGTAGTAGTAGTGGTCATTACCTCAGTAGTAGTAGTGGTAGTAGGTCATTACCTCAGTAGTAGTAGTCGTAGTAGGTCATTACCTCAGTAGTAGTAGTAGTAGGTCATTACCTCAGTAGTATTAGGAGTAGTAGTAGGTCATTACCTCAGTAGTAGTAGTAGGTCATTACCTCAGTAGTAGTAGTAGGTCATTACCTCAGTAGTAGTAGTAGTTCATTACCTCAGTAGTAGTAGTAGTAGTAGGTCATTACCTCAGTAGTGGTAGTAGTGGTCATTACCTCAGAAGTAGTAGTCGTAGTAGGTCATTACCTCAGTAGTAGTAGGTCATTACCGTAGTAGTAGTAGTAGTAGTAGGTCATTACCTCAGTAGTAGTAGTAGTAGGTCATTACCTCAGTAGTAGTAGTAGGTCATTACCTCAGAATTAGTAGTAGTAGTAGGTCATTACCAAAGTAGTAGTAGTAGTGGGTCATTACCTCAGTGGTAGTAGTAGGTCATTACCTCAGTAGTAGTAGTAGTAGTAGGTCATTACCTCAGTAGTAGTAGTAGTAGTAGGTCATTACCTCAGGAGTAGTAGTAGTAGTGGTCATTACCTCAGTAGTAGTAGTCGTAGTAGGTCATTACCTCAGTAGTAGTAGGTCATTACCATAGTAGTAGTAGTAGTAGTAGGTCATTACCTCAGTAGTAGTACTAGTAGTAGGTCATTACCTCAGTAGTAGTAGTCGTAGTAGGTCATTACCTCAGTAGTAGTAGGTCATTACCGTAGTAGTAGTAGTAGTAGTAGGTCATTACCTCAGTAGTAGTAGTAGGTCATTACCTCAGTAGTAGTAGTAGTAGTAGGTCATTACCAAAGTATTAATAGTAGTAGTAGGTCATTACCTCAGTAGTAGTAGTAGTAGTAGGTCATTACCGTAGTAGTAGTAGTAGGTCATTACCTCAGTAGTAGTAGTAGTAGTAGGTCATTACCGTAGTAGTAGTAGTAGTAGTAGTAGGTCATTACCTCAGTAGTAGTAGTAGTAGTAGGTCATTACCTCAGTAGTAGTAGTAGTAGTAGTAGGTCATTACCTCAGTAGTAGTAGTAGTAGGTCATTACCTCAGTAGTAGTAGTAGTAGTAGGTCATTACCTCAGTAGTAGTAGTAGTAGTAGGTCATTACCTCAGTAGTAGTAGTAGTAGTAGGTCATTACCTCAGTATTAGTAGTAGTAGTAGGTCATTACCAAAGTATTAATAGTAGTAGTAGGTCATTACCTCAGTAGTAGTAGTAGTAGGGCATTACCTCAGTAGTAGTAGTAGTAGTAGGTCATTACCTCAGTAGTAGTAGTAGGTCATTACCTCAGTAGTAGTAGTAGTAGTAGTAGGTCATTACCTCAGTAGTAGTAGTAGTAGTAGGTCATTACCTCAGTAGTAGTAGTAGTAGTAGTAGGTCATTACCTCAGTAGTAGTAGTAGTAGCAGGTCATTACCTCAGTAGTGGTAGTAGTGGTCATTACCTCAGTAGTAGTAGTCGTAGTAGGTCATTACCTCAGTAGTAGTAGTAGGTCATTACCTCAGTAGTAGTAGTAGTAGTAGGTCAATTCCTCAGTAGTAGTAGTAGTAGTAGGTCATTACCTCAGTAGTAGTAGTAGTAGGTCATTACCTCAGTTGTAGTAGTAGTAGTAGTAGGTCATTACCTCAGTAGTAGTAGTAGTAGTAGTAGGTCATTACCTCAGTAGTAGTAGTAGTAGTAGTTCATTACCTCAGTAGTGGTAGTAGTGGTCATTACCTCAGTAGTAGTAGTCATAGTAGGTCATTACCTCAGTAGTAGTAGGTCATTACCGTAGTAGTAGTAGTAGTTGTAGGTCATTACCTCAGTAGTAGTAGTAGGTCATTACCTCAGTAGTAGTAGTAGGTCATTACCTCAGTATTAGTAGTAGTAGTAGGTCATTATCAAAGTAGTAGTAGTAGTAGTAGGTCATAACTCAGTAGTAGTAGTAGTAGGTCATTACCTCAGTAGTAGTAGTAGGTCATTACCTCAGTAGTAGTAGTAGGTCATTACCTCAGTAGTAGTAGTAGGTCATTACCTCAGTAGTAGTAGTAGTAGTAGTAGGTCATTACCTCAGTAGTAGTAGTAGTAGTAGGTCATTACCTCAGTAGTAGTAGGTCATTACCGTAGTAGTAGTAGTAGTAGTAGTAGTAGGTCATTACCTCAGTAGTAGTAGTAGTAGTAGTAGTAGCAGTAGTAGGTCATTACCTCAGTAGTAGTAGTAGTAGGTCATTACCTCAGTAGTAGTAGTAGTAGGTCATTACCTCAGTAGTAGTAGTAGGTCATTACCAAAGTAGTAGTAGTAGTAGAAGGTCATTACCTCAGTAGTAGTAGTAGTAGTAGTAGGTCATTACCTCAGTAGTAGTAGTAGTAGGTCATTACCTCAGTAGTAGTAGTATTGGTCATTACCTCAGTAGTAATAGTCGTAGTAGGTCATTACCTCAGTAGTAGTAGTAGGTCATTACCGTAGTAGTAGTAGGTCATTACCTCAGTAGTAGTAGTAGTAGGTCATTACCTCAGTAGTATTAGTAGTAGGTCATTACCTCAGTAGTAGTAGTAGGTCATTACCTCAGTAGTAGTAGTAGTAGTAGTAGTAGTAGGTCATTACCTCAGTAGTAGTATTAGGTCATTACCGTAGTAGTAGTAGGTCATTACCTCAGTAGTAGTAGTAGGTCATTACCTCAGTAGTAGTAGTAGGTCATTACCTCAGTAGTAGTAGTAGGTCATCACCTCAGTAGTAGTAGTAGTAGTAGGTCATTACCTCAGTAGTAGTAGTAGTAGGTCATTACCTCAGTGGTAGTAGTAGTAGGTCAATTCCTCAGTAGTAGTAGTAGTAGTAGGTCATTACCTCAGTAGTAGTAGTAGTAGTACTAGGTCATTACCTCAGTAGTGGTAGTAGTGGTCATTACCTCAGAAGTAGTAGTCGTAGTAGGTCATTACCTCAGTAGTAGTAGGTCATTACCGTAGTAGTAGTAGTAGTAGTAGTAGGTCATTACCTCAGTAGTAGTAGGAGTAGTAGTAGGTCATTACCTCAGTAGTAGTAGTAGGTCATTACCTCAGTAGTAGTAGTAGTAGTAGGTCATTACCTCATTAGTAGTAGTAGTAGTTCATTACCTCAGTAGTAGTAGTAGTAGTAGTAGGTCATTACCTCAGTAGTGGTAGTAGTGGTCATTACCTCAGAAGTAGTAGTCGTAGTAGGTCATTACCTCAGTAGTAGTAGGTCATTACCGTAGTAGTAGTAGTAGTAGTAGTAGGTCATTACCTCAGTAGTAGTAGTAGGTCAATTCCTCAGTATTAGTAGTAGTAGTAGGTCATTACCAAAGTAGTAGTAGTAGTGGGTCATTACCTCAGTGGTAGTAGTAGTAGTAGGTCATTACCTCAGTAGTAGTAGTAGTAGTAGGTCATTACCTCAGTAGTAGTAGGAGTAGTAGTAGGTCATTACCTCAGTAGTAGTAGTAGGTCATTACCTCAGTAGTAGTAGTAGTAGGTCATTACCGTAGTAGTAGTAGTAGTAGTAGTCGTAGTAGGTCATTACCTCAGTAGTAGTAGTAGTAGGTCATTACCTCAGTAGTAGTAGTAGGCCATTACCTCAGTAGTAGTAGGTCATTACCTCAGTAGTAGTAGTAGTAGGTCATTACCTCAGTAGTAGTAGTAGGTCATTACCTCAGTATTAGTAGTAGTAGTAGGTCATTACCAAAGTAGTAGTAGTAGTGGGTCATTACCTCAGTGGTAGTAGTAGGTCATTACCTCAGTAGTAGTAGTAGGTCATTACCTCAGTAGTAGTAGTAGTAGTAGTAGGTCATTACCTCAGTAGTAGTAGTAGTAGTAGGTCATTACCTCAGTAGTAGTAGGAGTAGTAGTAGGTCATTACCTCAGTAGTAGTAGTAGGTCATTACCTCAGTAGTAGTAGTAGTAGCTCATTACCTCAGTAGTAGTAGTAGGTCATTACCTCAGTAGTAGTAGTAGTAGCTCATTACCTCAGTAGTAGTAGTAGTAGGTCATTACCTCAGTAGTAGTAGTAGGTCATTACCTCAGTAGTAGTAGTAGGTCATTACCTCAGTAGTAGTAGTAGTAGTAGTAGGTCAATTCCTCAGTAGTAGTAGTAGTAGGTCATTACCGTATTAGGTCATTACCGTAGTAGGTCATTATCATAGTAGTATTAGTGGTAGGTCATTACCTCAGTAGTAGCAGTAGGTCATTACCTCAGTAGTAGTAGTAGGTCATTACCTCAGTAGTAGTAGTAGGTCATTACCTCAGTAGTAGTAGTAGTAGTAGTAGTAGGTCAATTCCTCAGTAGTAGTAGTAGTAGTAGTAGGTCATTACCTCAGTAGTAGTAGTAGTAGGTCATTACCATAGTAGTAGTAGTAGGTCATTACCTCAGTAGTAGTAGTAGTAGTAGGTCATTACCTCAGTAGTAGTAGTAGTAGGTCATTACCTCAATAGTAGTAGTAGTAGTAGTAGTAGGTCAATTCCTCAGTAGTAGTAGTAGTAGTAGTAGGTCATTACCTCAGTAGTAGTAGTAGTAGGTAATTACCTCAGTAGTAGTAGTAGTGGTCATTACCTCAGTAGTAGTAGTGGTAGTAGGTCATTACCTCAGTAGTAGTAGTCGTAGTAGGTCATTACCTCAGTAGTAGTAGTAGTAGGTCATTACCTCAGTAGTATTAGGAGTAGTAGTAGGTCATTACCTCAGTAGTAGTAGTAGGTCATTACCTCAGTAGTAGTAGTAGGTCATTACCTCAGTAGTAGTAGTAGTAGTAGGTCATTACCTCATTATTATTAGTAGTAGTAGTTCATTACCTCAGTAGTAGTAGTAGTAGTAGGTCATTACCTCAGTAGTGGTAGTAGTGGTCATTACCTCAGAAGTAGTAGTCGTAGTAGGTCATTACCTCAGTAGTAGTAGGTCATTACCGTAGTAGTAGTAGTAGTAGTAGGTCATTACCTCAGTAGTAGTAGTAGTAGGTCATTACCTCAGTAGTAGTAGTAGGTCATTACCTCAGAATTAGTAGTAGTAGTAGGTCATTACCAAAGTAGTAGTAGTAGTGGGTCATTACCTCAGTGGTAGTAGTAGGTTATTACCTCAGTAGTAGTAGTAGTAGTAGGTCATTACCTCAGTAGTAGTAGTAGTAGTAGGTCATTACCTCAGGAGTAGTAGTAGTAGTGGTCATTACCTCAGTAGTAGTAGTCGTAGTAGGTCATTACCTCAGTAGTAGTAGGTCATTACCATAGTAGTAGTAGTAGTAGTAGGTCATTACCTCAGTAGTAGTACTAGTAGTAGGTCATTACCTCAGTAGTAGTAGTCGTAGTAGGTCATTACCTCAGTAGTAGTAGGTCATTACCGTAGTAGTAGTAGTAGTAGTAGGTCATTACCTCAGTAGTGGTAGTAGTGGTCATTACCTCAGTAGTAGTAGTCGTAGTAGGTCATTACCTCAGTAGTAGTAGGTCATTACCGTAGTAGTAGTAGTAGTAGTAGGTCATTACCTCAGTAGTAGTAGTAGGTCATTACCTCAGTAGTAGTAGTAGTAGTAGGTCATTACCAAAGTATTAATAGTAGTAGTAGGTCATTACCTCAGTAGTAGTAGTAGTAGTAGGTCATTACCGTAGTAGTAGTAGTAGGTCATTACCTCAGTAGGAGTAGTAGGTCATTACCGTAGTAGTAGTAGTAGTAGTAGTAGGTCATTACCTCAGTAGTAGTAGTAGTAGTAGGTCATTACCTCAGTAGTAGTAGTAGTAGTAGTAGGTCATTACCTCAGTAGTAGTAGTAGGTCATTACCTCAGTAGTAGTAGTAGTAGTAGGTCATTACCTCAGTAGTAGTAGTAGTAGTAGGTCATTACCTCAGTAGTAGTAGTAGTAGTAGGTCATTACCTCAGTATTAGTAGTAGTAGTAGGTCATTACCAAAGTATTAATAGTAGTAGTAGGTCATTACCTCAGTAGTAGTAGTAGTAGGGCATTACCTCAGTAGTAGTAGTAGTAGTAGGTCATTACCTCAGTAGTAGTAGTAGGTCATTACCTCAGTAGTAGTAGTAGTAGTAGTAGGTCATTACCTCAGTAGTAGTAGTAGTAGTAGGTCATTACCTCAGTAGTAGTAGTAGTAGTAGGTCATTACCTCAGTAGTAGTAGTAGTAGCAGGTCATTACCTCAGTAGTGGTAGTAGTGGTCATTACCTCAGTAGTAGTAGTCGTAGTAGGTCATTACCTCAGTAGTAGTAGTAGGTCATTACCTCAGTAGTAGTAGTAGTAGTAGGTCAATTCCTCAGTAGTAGTAGTAGTAGTAGGTCATTACCTCAGTAGTAGTAGTAGTAGGTCATTACCTCAGTTGTAGTAGTAGTAGTAGTAGGTCATTACCTCAGTAGTAGTAGTAGTAGTAGTAGGTCATTACCTCAGTAGTAGTAGTAGTAGTAGTTCATTACCTCAGTAGTGGTAGTAGTGGTCATTACCTCAGTAGTAGTAGTCATAGTAGGTCATTACCTCAGTAGTAGTAGGTCATTACCGTAGTAGTAGTAGTAGTTGTAGGTCATTACCTCAGTAGTAGTAGTAGTAGGTCATTACCTCAGTAGTAGTAGTAGGTCATTACCTCAGTATTAGTAGTAGTAGTAGGTCATTATCAAAGTAGTAGTAGTAGTAGTAGGTCATAACTCAGTAGTAGTAGTAGTAGGTCATTACCTCAGTAGTAGTAGTAGGTCATTACCTCAGTAGTAGTAGTAGGTCATTACCTCAGTAGTAGTAGTAGGTCATTACCTCAGTAGTAGTAGTAGTAGTAGTAGGTCATTACCTCAGTAGTAGTAGTAGTAGTAGTAGGTCATTACCTCAGTAGTAGTAGGTCATTACCGTAGTAGTAGTAGTAGTAGTAGTAGTAGGTCATTACCTCAGTAGTAGTAGTAGTAGTAGTAGTAGCAGTAGTAGGTCATTACCTCAGTAGTAGTAGTAGTAGGTCATTACCTCAGTAGTAGTAGTAGTAGGTCATTACCTCAGTAGTAGTAGTAGGTCATTACCAAAGTAGTAGTAGTAGTAGAAGGTCATTACCTCAGTAGTAGTAGTAGTAGTAGTAGGTCATTACCTCAGTAGTAGTAGTAGTAGGTCATTACCTCAGTAGTAGTAGTATTGGTCATTACCTCAGTAGTAATAGTCGTAGTAGGTCATTACCTCAGTAGTAGTAGTAGGTCATTACCGTAGTAGTAGTAGGTCATTACCTCAGTAGTAGTAGTAGTAGGTCATTACCTCAGTAGTATTAGTAGTAGGTCATTACCTCAGTAGTAGTAGTAGGTCATTACCTCAGTAGTAGTAGTAGTAGTAGTAGTAGTAGGTCATTACCTCAGTAGTAGTATTAGGTCATTACCGTAGTAGTAGTAGGTCATTACCTCAGTAGTAGTAGTAGGTCATTACCTCAGTAGTAGTAGTAGGTCATTACCTCAGTAGTAGTAGTAGGTCATCACCTCAGTAGTAGTAGTAGTAGTAGGTCATTACCTCAGTAGTAGTAGTAGTAGGTCATTACCTCAGTGGTAGTAGTAGTAGGTCAATTCCTCAGTAGTAGTAGTAGTAGTAGGTCATTACCTCAGTAGTAGTAGTAGTAGTAGTAGTAGGTCATTACCTCAGTAGTAGTAGTAGTAGTAGGTCATTACCTCAGTAGTGGTAGTAGTGGTCATTACCTCAGTAGTAGTAGTCGTAGTAGGTCATTACCTCAGTAGTAGTAGGTCATTACCGTAGTAGTAGTAGTAGTAGTAGGTCATTACCTCAGTAGTAGTAGTAGGTCATTACCTCAGTAGTTGTAGTAGGTCATTACCTCAGTATTAGTAGTAGTAGTAGGTCATTACCAAAGTATTAATAGTAGTATTAGGTCATTACCTCAGTAGTAGTAGTAGTAGTAGGTCATTACCTCAGTAGTAGTAGTAGTAGTAGGTCATTACCTCAGTAGTAGTAGTAGTAGGTCATTACCTCAGTAGTAGTGGTAGTAGTAGTAGTAGTAGGTCAATTCCTCAGTAGTAGTAGTAGTAGTAGGTCATTACCTCAGTAGTAGTAGTAGTAGGTCAGTACCTCAGTTGTAGTAGTAGTAGTAGGTCATTACCTCAGTAGTAGTAGTAGTAGTAGGTCATTACCTCAGTAGTGGTAGTAGTGGTCATTACCGTTGTAGTAGTAGTAGTTGTAGGTCATTACCTCAGTAGTAGTAGTAGGTCATTACCTCAGTAGTAGTAGTAGGTCATTACCTCAGTATTAGTAGTAGTAGTAGGTCATTACCAAAGTAGTAGTAGTAGTAGTAGGTCATTACCTCAGTAGTAGTAGTAGTAGGTCATTACCTCAGTAGTAGTAGTAGGTCATTACCTCAGTAGTAGTAGTAGGTCATTACCTCAGTAGTAGTAGTAGGTCATTACCTCAGTAGTAGTAGTAGTAGTAGGTCATTACCTCAGTAGTTGTAGTAGTAGTAGGTCATTACCTCAGTAGTAGTAGTAGGTCATTACCTCAGTAGTAGTAGTAGTAGTAGGTCATTACCAAAGTATTAATAGTAGTAGTAGGTCATTACCTCAGTAGTAGTAGTAGTAGTAGGTCATTACCGTAGTAGTAGTAGTAGTAGTAGGTCATTACCTCAGTAGTAGTAGTAGTAGTAGGTCATTACCGTAGTAGTAGTAGTAGTAGTAGTAGGTCATTACCGTAGTAGTAGTAGTAGTAGTAGTAGGTCATTACCTCAGTAGTAGTAGTAGTAGTAGGTCATTACCTCAGTAGTAGTAGTAGTAGTAGGTCATTACCTCAGTAGTAGTAGTAGTAGTAGTAGGTCATTACCTCAGTAGTAGTAGTAGTAGTAGGTCATTACCTCAGTATTAATAGTAGTAGTAGGTCATTACCTCAGTAGTAGTAGTAGTATGTCATTACCTCAGTAGTAGTAGTAGTAGTAGGTCATTACCTCAGTAGTAGTAGTAGTAGTAGGTCATTACCTCAGTAGTAGTAGTAGTAGTAGGTCATTACCTCAGTAGTAGTAGTAGTAGTAGTAGGTCATTACCTCAGTAGTAGTAGTAGTAGCAGGTCATTACCTCAGTAGTGGTAGTAGTGGTCATTACCTCAGTAGTAGTAGTCGTAGTAGGTCATTACCTCAGTAGTAGTAGTAGGTCATTACCTCAGTAGTAGTAGTAGTAGTAGGTCAATTCCTCAGTAGTAGTAGTAGTAGTAGGTCATTACCTCAGTAGTAGTAGTAGTAGTAGGTCATTACCTCAGTTGTAGTAGTAGTAGTAGGTCATTACCTCAGTAGTAGTAGTAGTAGTAGTAGGTCATTACCTCAGTAGTAGTAGTAGTAGTAGGTCATTACCTCAGTAGTGGTAGTAGTGGTCATTACCTCAGTAGTAGTAGTCATAGTAGGTCATTACCTCAGTAGTAGTAGGTCATTACCGTAGTAGTAGTAGTAGTTGTAGGTCATTACCTCAGTAGTAGTAGTAGGTCATTACCTCAGTAGTAGTAGTAGGTCATTACCTCAGTATTAGTAGTAGTAGTAGGTCATTACCAAAGTAGTAGTAGTAGTAGTAGGTCATAACTCAGTAGTAGTAGTAGTAGGTCATTACCTCAGTAGTAGTAGTAGTAGGTCATTACCTCAGTAGTAGTAGTAGGTCATTACCTCAGTAGTAGTAGTAGGTCATTACCTCAGTAGTAGTAGTAGTAGTAGGTCATTACCTCAGTAGTAGTAGTAGTAGTAGGTCATTACCTCAGTAGTAGTAGTAGTAGTAGGTCATTACCTCAGTAGTAGTAGTAGTAGTAGGTCATTACCTCAGTAGTAGTAGTAGTAGCAGGTCATTACCTCAGTAGTGGTAGTAGTGGTCATTACCTCAGTAGTAGTAGTCGTAGTAGGTCATTACCTCAGAAGTAGTAGTAGGTCATTACCTCAGTAGTAGTAGTAGTAGTAGGTCAATTCCTCAGTAGTAGTAGTAGGTCATTACCTCAGTAGTAGTAGTAGTACGTCATTACCTCAGTTGTAGTAGTAGTAGTAGGTCATTACCTCAGTTGTAGTAGTAGTAGTAGGTCATTACCTCAGTAGTAGTAGTAGTAGTAGTAGGTCATTACCTCAGTAGTAGTAGTAGTAGTAGGTCATTACCTCAGGAGTGGTAGTAGTGGTCATTACCTCAGTAGTAGTAGTCATAGTAGGTCATTACCTCAGTAGTAGTAGGTCATTACCGTAGTAGTAGTAGTAGTAGTAGGTCATTACCTCAGTAGTAGTAGTAGTAGTAGGTCATTACCAAAGTATTAATAGTAGTAGTAGGTCATTACCTCAGTAGTAGTAGTAGTAGTAGGTCATTACCGTAGTAGTAGTAGTAGTAGTAGGTCATTACCTCAGTAGTAGTAGTAGTAGTAGGTCATTACCGTAGTAGTAGTAGTAGTAGTAGTAGGTCATTACCGTAGTAGTAGTAGTAGTAGTAGTAGGTCATTACCTCAGTAGTAGTAGTAGTAGTAGGTCATTACCTCAGTAGTAGTAGTAGTAGTAGGTCATTACCTCAGTAGTAGTAGTAGGTCATTACCTCAGTAGTAGTAGTAGTAGTAGGTCATTACCTCAGTAGTAGTAGTAGTAGTAGGTCATTACCTCAGTAGTAGTAGTAGTAGTAGGTCATTACCTCAGTATTAATAGTAGTAGTAGGTCATTACCTCAGTAGTAGTAGTAGTATGTCATTACCTCAGTAGTAGTAGTAGTAGTAGGTCATTACCTCAGTAGTAGTAGTAGTAGTAGGTCATTACCTCAGTAGTAGTAGTAGTAGGTCATTACCTCAGTAGTAGTAGTAGTAGTAGTAGGTCATTACCTCAGTAGTAGTAGTAGTAGCAGGTCATTACCTCAGTAGTGGTAGTAGTGGTCATTACCTCAGTAGTAGTAGTCGTAGTAGGTCATTACCTCAGTAGTAGTAGTAGGTCATTACCTCAGTAGTAGTAGTAGTAGTAGGTCAATTCCTCAGTAGTAGTAGTAGTAGTAGGTCATTACCTCAGTAGTAGTAGTAGTAGTAGGTCATTACCTCAGTTGTAGTAGTAGTAGTAGGTCATTACCTCAGTAGTAGTAGTAGTAGTAGTAGGTCATTACCTCAGTAGTAGTAGTAGTAGTAGGTCATTACCTCAGTAGTGGTAGTAGTGGTCATTACCTCAGTAGTAGTAGTCATAGTAGGTCATTACCTCAGTAGTAGTAGGTCATTACCGTAGTAGTAGTAGTAGTTGTAGGTCATTACCTCAGTAGTAG
Source organism: Oncorhynchus mykiss (assembly GCF_057628025.1). NCBI lineage: Eukaryota > Metazoa > Chordata > Actinopteri > Salmoniformes > Salmonidae > Oncorhynchus > Oncorhynchus mykiss. Next base: position 1,056,584 of record NC_143047.1, on the reverse strand, counting down.
TAGTAGGTCATTACCTCAGTAGTAGTAGTAGGTCATTACCTCAGTATTAGTAGTAGTAGTAGGTCATTACCAAAGTAGTAGTAGTAGTAGTAGGTCATAACTCAGTAGTAGTAGTAGTAGGTCATTACCTCAGTAGTAGTAGTAGTAGGTCATTACCTCAGTAGTAGTAGTAGGTCATTACCTCAGTAGTAGTAGTAGGTCATTACCTCAGTAGTAGTAGTAGTAGTAGGTCATTACCTCAGAAGTAGTAGTAGGTCATTACCTCAGTAGTAGTAGTAGTAGTAGGTCAATTCCTCAGTAGTAGTAGTAGTAGTAGGTCATTACCTCAGTAGTAGTAGTAGTATGTCATTACCTCAGTTGTAGTAGTAGTAGTAGGTCATTACCTCAGTTGTAGTAGTAGTAGTAGGTCATTACCTCAGTAGTAGTAGTAGTAGTAGTAGGTCATTACCTCAGTAGTAGTAGTAGTAGTAGGTCATTACCTCAGGAGTGGTAGTAGTGGTCATTACCTCAGTAGTAGTAGTCATAGTAGGTCATTACCTCAGTAGTAGTAGGTCATTACCGTAGTAGTAGTAGTAGTTGTAGGTCATTACCTCAGTAGTAGTAGTAGGTCATTACCTCAGTATTAGTAGTAGTAGTAGGTCATTACCAAAGTAGTAGTAGTAGTAGTAGGTCATAACTCAGTAGTAGTAGTAGTAGGTCATTACCTCAGTAGTAGTAGTAGGTCATTACCTCAGTAGTAGTAGTAGGTCATTACCTCAGTAGTAGTAGTAGGTCATTACCTCAGTAGTAGTAGTAGTAGTAGGTCATTACCTCAGTAGTAGTAGTAGTAGTAGGTCATTACCTCAGTAGTAGTAGTAGTAGTAGGTCATTACCTCAGTAGTAGTAGGTCATTACCGTAGTAGTAGTAGTAGTAGTAGTAGTAGGTCATTACCTCAGTAGTAGTAGTAGTAGTAGTAGTAGCAGTAGTAGGTCATTACCTCAGTAGTAGTAGTAGTAGGTCATTACCTCAGTAGTAGTAGTAGTAGTAGGTCATTACCTCAGTAGTAGTAGTAGGTCATTACCAAAGTAGTAGTAGTAGAAGGTCATTACCTCAGTAGTAGTAGTAGTAGTAGGTCATTACCTCAGTAGTAGTAGTAGTAGGTCATTACCTCAGTAGTAGTAGTATTGGTCATTACCTCAGTAGTAATAGTCGTAGTAGGTCATTACCTCAGTAGTAGTAGTAGGTCATTACCGTAGTAGTAGTAGGTCATTACCTCAGTAGTAGTAGTAGTAGTAGGTCATTACCTCAGTAGTATTAGTAGTAGGTCATTACCTCAGTAGTAGTAGTAGGTCATTACCTCAGTAGTAGTAGTAGTAGTAGTAGTAGTAGGTCATTACCTCAGTAGTGGTAGTAGTGGTCATTACCTCAGTAGTAGTAGTCATAGTAGGTCATTACCTCAGTAGTAGTAGGTCATTACCGTAGTAGTAGTAGTAGTTGTAGGTCATTACCTCAGTGGTAGTAGTAGGTCATTACCTCAGTAGTAGTAGTAGGTCATTACCTCAGTATTAGTAGTAGTAGTAGGTCATTACCAAAGTAGTAGTAGTAGTAGTAGGTCATAACTCAGTAGTAGTAGTAGTAGGTCATTACCTCAGTAGTAGTAGTAGTAGGTCATTACCTCAGTAGTAGTAGTAGGTCATTACCTCAGTAGTAGTAGTAGGTCATTACCTCAGTAGTAGTAGTAGTAGTAGGTCATTACCTCAGTAGTAGTAGTAGTAGTAGGTCATTACCTCAGTAGTAGTAGTAGTAGTAGGTCATTACCTCAGTAGTAGTAGTAGTAGCAGGTCATTACCTCAGTAGTGGTAGTAGTGGTCATTACCTCAGTAGTAGTAGTCGTAGTAGGTCATTACCTCAGTAGTAGTAGTAGGTCATTACCTCAGTAGTAGTAGTAGTAGTAGGTCAATTCCTCAGTAGTAGTAGTAGTAGTAGGTCATTACCTCAGTAGTAGTAGTAGTAGGTCATTACCTCAGTTGTAGTAGTAGTAGTAGGTCATTACCTCAGTTGTAGTAGTAGTAGTAGGTCATTACCTCAGTAGTAGTAGTAGTAGTAGTAGGTCATTACCTCAGTAGTAGTAGTAGTAGTAGGTCATTACCTCAGTAGTGGTAGTAGTGGTCATTACATCAGTAGTAGTAGTCATAGTAAGTCATTACCTCAGTAGTAGTAGGTCATTACCGTAGTAGTAGTAGTAGTTGTAGGTCATTACCTCAGTAGTAGTAGTAGGTCATTACCTCAGTATTAGTAGTAGTAGTAGGTCATTACCAAAGTAGTAGTAGTAGTAGTAGGTCATAACTCAGTAGTAGTAGTAGTAGGTCATTACCTCAGTAGTAGTAGTGGGTCATTACCTCAGTAGTAGTAGTAGTAGGTCATTACCTCAGTAGTAGTAGTAGGTCATTACCTCAGTAGTAGTAGTAGTAGTAGTAGGTCATTACCTCAGTAGTAGTAGTAGTAGTAGGTCATTACCTCAGTAGTAGTAGGTCATTACCGTAGTAGTAGTAGTAGTAGTAGTAGTAGGTCATTACCTCAGTAGTAGTAGTAGCAGTAGTAGGTCATTACCTCAGTAGTAGTAGTAGTAGGTCATTACCTCAGTAGTAGTAGTAGTAGGTCATTACCTCAGTAGTAGTAGTAGGTCATTACCAAAGTAGTAGTAGTAGAAGGTCATTACCTCAGTAGTAGTAGTAGTAGTAGGTCATTACCTCAGTAGTAGTAGTAGTAGGTCATTACCTCAGTAGTAGTAGTATTGGTCATTACCTCAGTAGTAATAGTCGTAGTAGGTCATTACCTCAGTAGTAGTAGTAGGTCATTACCGTAGTAGTAGTAGGTCATTACCTCAGTAGTAGTAGTAGTAGGTCATTACCTCAGTAGTATTAGTAGTAGGTCATTACCTCAGTAGTAGTAGTAGGTCATTACCTCAGTAGTAGTAGTAGTAGTAGTAGTAGGTCATTACCTCAGTAGTAGTATTAGGTCATTACCGTAGTAGTAGTAGGTCATTACCTCAGTAGTAGTAGTAGGTCATTACCTCAGTAGTAGTAGTAGGTCATTACCTCAGTAGTAGTAGTAGGTCATCACCTCAGTAGTAGTAGTAGTAGTAGGTCATTACCTCAGTAGTAGTAGTAGTAGGTCATTACCTCAGTAGTAGTGGTAGTAGTAGTATGTCAATTCCTCAGTAGTAGTAGTAGTAGTAGGTCATTACCTCAGTAGTAGTAGTAGTAGGTCATTACCTCAGTAGTAGTAGTAGTAGTAGTAGGTCATTACCTCAGTAGTAGTAGTAGTAGTAGGTCATTACCTCAGTAGTAGTAGTAGTAGTAGGTCATTACCTCAGTAGTGGTAGAAGTGGACATTACCTCAGTAGTAGTAGTCGTAGTAGGTCATTACCTCAGTAGTAGTAGGTCATTACCGTAGTAGTAGTAGTAGGTCATTACCTCAGTAGTAGTAGTAGGTCATTACCTCAGTAGTAGTAGTAGGTCATTACCTCAGTATTAATAGTAGTAGTAGGTCATTACCAAAGTATTAATAGTAGTATTAGGTCATTACCTCAGTAGTAGTAGTAGTAGTAGGTCATTACCTCAGTAGTAGTAGTAGTAGTAGGTCATTACCTCAGTAGTAGTAGTAGTAGTAGGTCATTACCTCAGTAGTAGTGGTAGTAGTAGTAGTAGTAGGTCAATTCCTCAGTAGTAGTAGTAGTAGTAGGTCATTACCTCAGTAGTAGTAGTAGTAGGTCAGTACCTCAGTTGTAGTAGTAGTAGTAGGTCATTACCTCAGTAGTAGTAGTAGTAGTAGGTCATTACCTCAGTAGTGGTAGTAGTGGTCATTACCTCAGTAGTAGTAGTCGTAGTAGGTCATTACCTCAGTAGTAGTAGGTCATTACCGTTGTAGTAGTAGTAGTTGTAGGTCATTACCTCAGTAGTAGTAGTAGGTCATTACCTCAGTAGTAGTAGTAGGTCATTACCTCAGTATTAGTAGTAGTAGTAGGTCATTACCAAAGTAGTAGTAGTAGTAGTAGTAGTAGGTCATTACCTCAGTAGTAGTAGTAGTAGGTCATTACCTCAGTAGTAGTAGTAGGTCATTACCTCAGTAGTAGTAGTAGGTCATTACCTCAGTAGTAGTAGTAGGTCATTACCTCAGTAGTAGTAGTAGTAGTAGTAGGTCATTACCTCAGTAGTAGTAGTAGTAGTAGGTCATTACCTCAGTAGTAGTAGTAGGTCATTACCTCAGTAGTAGTAGTAGTAGTAGGTCATTACCAAAGTATTAATAGTAGTAGTAGGTCATTACCTCAGTAGTAGTAGTAGTAGTAGGTCATTACCGTAGTAGTAGTAGTAGTAGTAGGTCATTACCTCAGTAGTAGTAGTAGTAGTAGGTCATTACCGTAGTAGTAGTAGTAGTAGTAGTAGGTCATTACCTCAGTAGTAGTAGTAGTAGTAGGTCATTACCTCAGTAGTAGTAGTAGTAGTAGGTCATTACCTCAGTAGTAGTAGTAGGTCATTACCTCAGTAGTAGTAGTAGTAGTAGTAGGTCATTACCTCAGTAGTAGTAGTAGTAGTAGGTCATTACCTCAGTAGTAGTAGTAGTAGTAGGTCATTACCTCAGTTGTAGTAGTAGTAGTAGGTCATTACCTCAGTTGTAGTAGTAGTAGTAGGTCATTACCTCAGTAGTAGTAGTAGTAGTAGTAGGTCATTACCTCAGTAGTAGTAGTAGTAGTAGGTCATTACCTCAGTAGTGGTAGTAGTGGTCATTACCTCAGTAGTAGTAGTCATAGTAGGTCATTACCTCAGTAGTAGTAGGTCATTACCGTAGTAGTAGTAGTAGTTGTAGGTCATTACCTCAGTAGTAGTAGTAGGTCATTACCTCAGTAGTAGTAGTAGGTCATTACCTCAGTATTAGTAGTAGTAGTAGGTCATTACCAAAGTAGTAGTAGTAGTAGTAGGTCATAACTCAGTAGTAGTAGTAGTAGGTCATTACCTCAGTAGTAGTAGTAGTAGGTCATTACCTCAGTAGTAGTAGTAGGTCATTACCTCAGTAGTAGTAGTAGGTCATTACCTCAGTAGTAGTAGTAGTAGTAGGTCATTACCTCAGTAGTAGTAGTAGTAGTAGGTCATTACCGTAGTAGTAGTAGTAGTAGCAGTAGTAGGTCATTACCTCAGTAGTAGTAGTAGTAGGTCATTACCTCAGTAGTAGTAGTAGTAGGTCATTACCTCAGTAGTTGTAGTAGGTCATTACCTCAGTAGTAGTAGTAGGTCATTACCTCAGTAGTAGTAGTAGCAGTAGGTCATTACCTCAGTAGTAGTGGTAGTAGTAGTAGTAGTAGTAGGTCAATTCCTCAGTAGTAGTAGTAGTAGTAGGTCATTACCTTAGTAGTAGTAGTAGTAGGTCATTACCTCAGTAGTAGTAGTAGTAGTAGTAGGTTATTACCTCAGTAGTAGTAGTAGTAGTAGGTCATTACCTCAGTAGTAGTAGTAGTAGTAGTAGTAGGTCATTACCTCAGTAGTAGTAGGTCATTACCGTAGTAGTAGTAGTAGGTCATTACCTCAGTAGTAGTAGTAGGTCATTACCTCAGTAGTAGTAGTAGGTCATTACCTCAGTATTAGTAGTAGGTCATTACCAAAGTAGTAGTAGTAGTAGAAGGTCATTACCTCAGTAGTAGTAGTAGTAGTAGGTCATTACCTCAGTAGTAGTAGTAGTAGTAGGTCATTACCTCAGTAGTAGTAGTATTGGTCATTACCTCAGTAGTAATAGTCGTAGTAGGTCATTACCTCAGTAGTAGTAGTAGGTCATTACCGTAGTAGTAGTAGTAGTAGTAGGTCATTACCTCAGTAGTAGTAGTAGTAGGTCATTACCTCAGTAGTAGTAGTAGTAGGTCATTACCTCAGTAGTAGTAGTAGGTCATTACCTCAGTAGTAGTAGTAGTAGTAGTAGTAGTAGTAGGTCATTACCTCAGTAGTAGTATTAGGTCATTACCGTAGTAGTAGTAGGTCATTACCTCAGTAGTAGTAGTAGGTCATTACCTCAGTAGTAGTAGTAGGTCATTACCTCAGTAGTAGTAGTAGGTCATTACCTCAGTAGTAGTAGTAGGTCATTACCTCAGTAGTAGTAGTAGGTCATTACCTCAGTAGTAGTAGTAGTAGTAGTAGGTCATTACCTCAGTAGTAGTAGTAGTAGGTCATTACCTCAGTAGTAGTGGTAGTAGTAGTAGGTCAATTCCTCAGTAGTAGTAGTAGTAGTAGGTCATTACCTCAGTAGTAGTAGTAGTAGGTCATTACCTCAGTAGTAGTAGTAGTAGTAGTAGTAGGTCATTACCTCAGTAGTAGTAGTAGTAGTAGGTCATTACCTCAGTAGTAGTAGTAGTAGTAGTAGGTCATTACCTCAGTAGTGGTAGTAGTGGTCATTACCTCAGTAGTAGTAGTCGTAGTAGGTCATTACCTCAGTAGTAGTAGGTCATTACCGTAGTAGTAGTAGTAGTAGTAGGTCATTACCTCAGTAGTTGTAGTAGTAGTAGGTCATTACCTCAGTAGTAGTAGTAGTAGGTCATTACCTCAGTAGTAGTGGTAGTAGTAGTAGTAGTAGGTCAATTCCTCAGTAGTAGTAGTAGTAGTAGGTCATTACCTCAGTAGTAGTAGTAGTAGGTCATTACCTCAGTTGTAGTAGTAGTAGTAGGTCATTACCTCAGTAGTAGTAGTAGTAGTAGGTCATTACCTCAGTAGTGGTAGTAGTGGTCATTACCTCAGTAGTAGTAGTCGTAGTAGGTCATTACCTCAGTAGAAGTAGGTCATTACCGTTGTAGTAGTAGTAGTTGTAGGTCATTACCTCAGTAGTAGTAGTAGGTCATTACCTCAGTAGTAGTAGTAGGTCATTACCTCAGTATTAGTAGTAGTAGTAGGTCATTACCAAAGTAGTAGTAGTAGTAGTAGGTCATTACCTCAGTAGTAGTAGTAGTAGGTCATTACCTCAGTAGTAGTAGTAGGTCATTACCTCAGTAGTAGTAGTAGTAGGTCATTACCTCAGTAGTAGTAGTAGGTCATTACCTCAGTAGTAGTAGTAGTAGTAGGTCATTACCTCAGTAGTAGTAGTAGTAGTAGGTCATTACCTCAGTAGTAGTAGTAGGTCATTACCTCAGTAGTAGTAGGAGTAGTAGTAGGTCATTACCTCAGTAGTAGTAGTAGGTCATTACCTCAGTAGTAGTAGTAGTAGGTCATTACCGTAGTAGTAGTAGTAGTAGTAGTAGTAGTAGGTCATTACCTCAGTAGTAGTAGTAGTAGTAGTAGTAGTAGTAGCAGTAGTAGGTCATTACCTCAGTAGTAGCAGTAGTAGGTCATTACCTCAGTAGTAGTAGTAGTAGGTCATTACCTCAGTAGTAGTAGTAGGTCATTACCTCTGTAGTAGTAGTAGTAGTAGTAGGTCATTACCTCAGTAGTATTAGTAGTAGGTCATTACCTCAGTAGTAGTGGTAGTAGTAGTAGTAGTAGGTCAATTCCTCAGTAGTAGTAGTAGTAGTAGGTCATTACCTCAGTAGTAGTAGAAGTAGGTCATTACCTCAGTAGTAGTAGTAGTAGGTCATTACCTCAGTAGTAGTAGTAGTAGTAGGTCATTACCTCAGTAGTAGTAGTAGTAGTAGGTCATTACCTCAGTAGTAGCAGGTCATTACCGTAGTAGTAGTAGTAGTAGTAGTAGTAGGTCATTACCTCAGTAGTAGTACTAGGTCATTACCTCAGTAGTAGTAGTAGGTCATTACCTCAGTATTAGTAGTAGTAGTAGGTCATTACCAAAGTAGTAGTAGTAGTAGAAGGTCATTACCTCAGTAGTAGTAGTAGTAGGTCATTACCTCAGTAGTAGTAGTATTGGTCATTACCTCAGTAGTTATAGTCGTAGTAGGTCATTACCTCAGTAGTAGTAGTAGGTCATTACCTCAGTATTAGTAGTAGTAGTAGGTCATTACCAAAGTAGTAGTAGTAGTAGAAGGTCATTACCTCAGTAGTAGAAGTAGTAGTAGGTCATTACCTCAGTAGTAGTAGTAGTAGGTCATTACCTCAGTAGTAGTAGTATTGGTCATTACCTCAGTAGTAATAGTCGTAGTAGGTCATTACCTCAGTAGTAGTAGTAGGTCATTACCGTAGTAGTAGTAGTAGTAGTAGGTCATTACCTCAGTAGTAGTAGTAGTAGGTCATTACCTCAGTAGTAGTAGTAGTAGGTCATTACCTCAGTAGTAGTAGTAGGTCATTACCTCAGTAGTAGTAGTAGTAGTAGTAGTAGTAGGTCATTACCTCAGTAGTAGTATTAGGTCATTACCGTAGTAGTAGTAGGTCATTACCTCAGTAGTAGTAGTAGGTCATTACCTCAGTAGTAGTAGTAGGTCAATACCTCAGTAGTAGTAGTAGGTCATTACCTCAGTAGTAGTAGTAGGTCATTACCTCAGTAGTAGTAGTAGGTCATTACCTCAGTAGTAGTAGTAGTAGTAGGTCATTACCTCAGTAGTAGTAGTAGTAGTAGGTCATTACCTCAGTAGTAGCAGGTCATTACCGTAGTAGTAGTAGTAGTAGTAGTAGTAGGTCATTACCTCAGTAGTAGTACTAGGTCATTACCTCAGTAGTAGTAGTAGGTCATTACCTCAGTATTAGTAGTAGTAGTAGGTCATTACCAAAGTAGTAGTAGTAGTAGAAGGTCATTACCTCAGTAGTAGTAGTAGTAGGTCATTACCTCAGTAGTAGTAGTATTGGTCATTACCTCAGTAGTTATAGTCGTAGTAGGTCATTACCTCAGTAGTAGTAGTAGGTCATTACCTCAGTATTAGTAGTAGTAGTAGGTCATTACCAAAGTAGTAGTAGTAGTAGAAGGTCATTACCTCAGTAGTAGAAGTAGTAGTAGGTCATTACCTCAGTAGTAGTAGTAGTAGGTCATTACCTCAGTAGTAGTAGTATTGGTCATTACCTCAGTAGTAATAGTCGTAGTAGGTCATTACCTCAGTAGTAGTAGTAGGTCATTACCGTAGTAGTAGTAGTAGTAGTAGGTCATTACCTCAGTAGTAGTAGTAGTAGGTCATTACCTCAGTAGTAGTAGTAGTAGGTCATTACCTCAGTAGTAGTAGTAGGTCATTACCTCAGTAGTAGTAGTAGTAGTAGTAGTAGGTCATTACCTCAGTAGTAGTATTAGGTCATTACCGTAGTAGTAGTAGGTCATTACCTCAGTAGTAGTAGTAGGTCATTACCTCAGTAGTAGTAGTAGGTCATTACCTCAGTAGTAGTAGTAGGTCATTACCTCAGTAGTAGTAGTAGGTCATTACCTCAGTAGTAGTAGTAGGTCATTACCTCAGTAGTAGTAGTAGGTCATTACCTCAGTAGTAGTAGTAGTAGTAGGTCATTACCTCAGTAGTAGTAGTAGTAGGTCATTACCTCAGTAGTAGTAGTAGTAGTAGTAGTAGGTCATTACCTCAGTAGTAGTAGTAGTAGTAGGTCATTACCTCAGTAGTAGTAGTAGTAGTAGGTCATTACCTCAGTAGTGGTAGTAGTGGTCATTACCTCAGTAGTAGTAGTCGTAGTAGGTCATTACCTCAGTAGTAGTAGGTCATTACCGTAGTAGTAGTAGTAGTAGTAGGTCATTACCTCAGTAGTAGTAGTAGTAGGTCATTACCTCAGTAGTAGTAGTAGTAGGTCATTACCTCAGTAGTAGTGGTAGTAGTAGTAGTAGTAGGTCAATTCCTCAGTAGTAGTAGTAGTAGGTCATTACCTCAGTAGTAGTAGTAGTAGGTCATTACCTCAGTTGTAGTAGTAGTAGTAGGTCATTACCTCAGTAGTAGTAGTAGTAGTAGTAGGTCATTACCTCAGTAGTGGTAGTAGTGGTCATTACCTCAGTAGTAGTAGTCGTAGTAGGTCATTACCTCAGTAGTAGTAGGTCATTACCGTTGTAGTAGTAGTAGTTGTAGGTCATTACCTCAGTAGTAGTAGTAGGTCATTACCTCAGTAGTAGTAGTAGGTCATTACCTCAGTATTAGTAGTAGTAGTAGGTCATTACCAAAGTAGTAGTAGTAGTAGTAGATCATTACCTCAGTAGTAGTAGTAGTAGGTCATTACCTCAGTAGTAGTAGTAGGTCATTAACTCAGTAGTAGTAGTAGGTCATTACCTCAGTAGTAGTAGTAGGTCATTACCTCAGTAGTAGTAGTAGTAGTAGGTCATTACCTCAGTAGTAGTAGTAGTAGTAGGTCATTACCTCAGTAGTAGTAGTAGGTCATTACCTCAGTAGTAGTAGGAGTAGTAGTAGGTCATTACCTCAGTAGTAGTAGTAGGTCATTACCTCAGTAGTAGTAGTAGTAGTAGTAGTAGTAGTAGTAGTAGGTCATTACCTCAGTAGTAGTAGTAGTAGTAGTAGTAGTAGTAGCAGTAGTAGGTCATTACCTCAGTAGTAGCAGTAGTAGGTCATTACCTCAGTAGTAGTAGTAGTAGGTCATTACCTCAGTAGTAGTAGTAGGTCATTACCTCAGTAGTAGTAGTAGTAGTAGTAGGTCATTACCTCAGTAGTAGTAGTAGTAGTAGGTCATTACCTCAGTAGTAGTAGTAGTAGGTCATTACCTCAGTAGTAGTAGTAGTAGTAGTAGTAGTAGGTCATTACCTCAGTAGTAGTAGTAGTAGTAGTAGGTCATTACCTCAGTAGTAGTAGTAGTAGTAGTAGGTCATTACCTCAGTAGTGGTAGTAGTGGTCATTACCTCAGTAGTAGTAGTCGTAGTAGGTCATTACCTCAGTAGTAGTAGGTCATTACCGTAGTAGTAGTAGTAGTAGTAGGTCATTACCTCAGTAGTAGTAGTAGTAGTAGGTCATTACCTCAGTAGTAGTAGTAGTAGGTCATTACCTCAGTAGTAGTGGTAGTAGTAGTAGTAGTAGGTCAATTCCTCAGTAGTAGTAGTAGTAGTAGGTCATTACCTCAGTAGTAGTAGTAGTAGGTCATTACCTCAGTTGTAGTAGTAGTAGTAGGTCATTACCTCAGTAGTAGTAGTAGTAGTAGGTCATTACCTCAGTAGTGGTAGTAGTGGTCATTACCTCAGTAGTAGTAGTCGTAGTAGGTCATTACCTCAGTAGTAGTAGGTCATTACCGTTGTAGTAGTAGTAGTTGTAGGTCATTACCTCAGTAGTAGTAGTAGGTCATTACCTCAGTAGTAGTAGTAGGTCATTACCTCAGTATTAGTAGTAGTAGTAGGTCATTACCAAAGTAGTAGTAGTAGTAGTAGGTCATTACCTCAGTAGTAGTAGTAGTAGGTCATTACCTCAGTAGTAGTAGTAGGTCATTACCTCAGTAGTAGTAGTAGGTCATTACCTCAGTAGTAGTAGTAGGTCATTACCTCAGTAGTAGTAGTAGTAGTAGGTCATTACCTCAGTAGTAGTAGTAGTAGTAGTAGGTCATTACCGTAGTAGTAGTAGTAGTAGTAGTAGGTCATTACCTCAGTAGTAGTAGTAGGTCATTACCTCAGTAGTAGTAGTAGTAGTAGGTCATTACCTCAGTAGTAGTAGGAGTAGTAGTAGGTCATTACCTCAGTAGTAGTAGTAGGTCATTACCTCAGTAGTAGTAGTAGTAGTAGTTGGTCATTACCGTAGTAGTAGTAGTAGTAGTAGTAGTAGTAGTAGGTCATTACCTCAGTAGTAGTAGTAGTAGTAGTAGTAGTAGCAGTAGTAGGTCATTACCTCAGTAGTAGCAGTAGTAGGTCATTACCTCAGTAGTAGTAGTAGGTCATTACCTCAGTAGTAGTAGTAGTAGTAGTAGGTCATTACCTCAGTAGTATTAGTAGTAGGTCATTACCTCAGTAGTAGTGGTAGTAGTAGTAGTAGTAGGTCAATTCCTCAGTAGTAGTAGTAGTAGTAGGTCATTACCTCAGTAGTAGTAGAAGTAGGTCATTACCTCAGTAGTAGTAGTAGTAGGTCATTACCTCAGTAGTAGTAGTAGTAGTAGGTCATTACCTCAGTAGTAGTAGTAGTAGTAGGTCATTACCTCAGTAGTAGTAGGTCATTACCGTAGTAGTAGTAGTAGTAGTAGTAGTAGGTCATTACCTCAGTAGTAGTACTAGGTCATTACCTCAGTAGTAGTAGTAGGTCATTACCTCAGTATTAGTAGTAGTAGTAGGTCATTACCAAAGTAGTAGTAGTAGTAGAAGGTCATTACCTCAGTAGTAGTAGTAGTAGTAGGTCATTACCTCAGTAGTAGTAGTAGTAGGTCATTACCTCAGTAGTAGTAGTATTGGTCATTACCTCAGTAGTAATAGTCGTAGTAGGTCATTACCTCAGTAGTAGTAGTAGGTCATTACCGTAGTAGTAGTAGTAGTAGTAGGTCATTACCTCAGTAGTAGTAGTAGTAGGTCATTACCTCAGTAGTAGTAGTAGTAGGTCATTACCTCAGTAGTAGTAGTAGGTCATTACCTCAGTAGTAGTAGTAGTAGTAGTAGTAGTAGTAGGTCATTACCTCAGTAGTAGTATTAGGTCATTACCGTAGTAGTAGTAGGTCATTACCTCAGTAGTAGTAGTAGGTCATTACCTCAGTAGTAGTAGTAGGTCATTACCTCAGTAGTAGTAGTAGGTCATTACCTCAGTAGTAGTAGTAGGTCATTACCTCAGTAGTAGTAGTAGTAGTAGGTCATTACCTCAGTAGTAGTAGTAGTAGGTCATTACCTCAGTAGTAGTGGTAGTAGTAGTAGGTCAATTCCTCAGTAGTAGTAGTAGTAGTAGGTCATTACCTCAGTAGTAGTAGTAGTAGGTCATTACCTCAGTAGTAGTAGTAGTAGTAGTAGTAGGTCATTACCTCAGTAGTAGTAGTAGTAGTAGGTCATTACCTCAGTAGTAGTAGTAGTAGTAGGTCATTACCTCAGTAGTGGTAGTAGTGGTCATTACCTCAGTAGTAGTAGTCGTAGTAGGTCATTACCTCAGTAGTAGTAGGTCATTACCGTAGTAGTAGTAGTAGTAGTAGGTCATTACCTCAGTAGTTGTAGTAGTAGTAGGTCATTACCTCAGTAGTAGTAGTAGTAGGTCATTACCTCAGTAGTAGTGGTAGTAGTAGTAGTAGTAGGTCAATTCCTCAGTAGTAGTAGTAGTAGTAGGTCATTACCTCAGTAGTAGTAGTAGTAGGTCATTACCTCAGTTGTAGTAGTAGTAGTAGGTCATTACCTCAGTAGTAGTAGTAGTAGTAGGTCATTACCTCAGTAGTGGTAGTAGTGGTCATTACCTCAGTAGTAGTAGTCGTAGTAGGTCATTACCTCAGTAGAAGTAGGTCATTACCGTTGTAGTAGTAGTAGTTGTAGGTCATTACCTCAGTAGTAGTAGTAGTAGGTCATTACCTCAGTAGTAGTAGTAGGTCATTACCTCAGTATTAGTAGTAGTAGTAGGTCATTACCAAAGTAGTAGTAGTAGTAGTAGGTCATTACCTCAGTAGTAGTAGTAGTAGGTCATTACCTCAGTAGTAGTAGTAGGTCATTACCTCAGTAGTAGTAGTAGTAGGTCATTACCTCAGTAGTAGTAGTAGGTCATTACCTCAGTAGTAGTAGTAGTAGTAGGTCATTACCTCAGTAGTAGTAGTAGTAGTAGGTCATTACCTCAGTAGTAGTAGTAGGTCATTACCTCAGTAGTAGTAGGAGTAGTAGTAGGTCATTACCTCAGTAGTAGTAGTAGGTCATTACCGTAGTAGTAGTAGTAGTAGTAGTAGTAGGTCATTACCTCAGTAGTAGTAGTAGTAGTAGTAGTAGTAGTAGTAGCAGTAGTAGGTCATTACCTCAGTAGTAGCAGTAGTAGGTCATTACCTCAGTAGTAGTAGTAGTAGGTCATTACCTCAGTAGTAGTAGTAGGTCATTACCTCTGTAGTAGTAGTAGTAGTAGTAGGTCATTACCTCAGTAGTATTAGTAGTAGGTCATTACCTCAGTAGTAGTGGTAGTAGTAGTAGTAGTAGGTCAATTCCTCAGTAGTAGTAGTAGTAGTAGGTCATTACCTCAGTAGTAGTAGAAGTAGGTCATTACCTCAGTAGTAGTAGTAGTAGGTCATTACCTCAGTAGTAGTAGTAGTAGTAGGTCATTACCTCAGTAGTAGTAGTAGTAGTAGGTCATTACCTCAGTAGTAGCAGGTCATTACCGTAGTAGTAGTAGTAGTAGTAGTAGTAGGTCATTACCTCAGTAGTAGTACTAGGTCATTACCTCAGTAGTAGTAGTAGGTCATTACCTCAGTATTAGTAGTAGTAGTAGGTCATTACCAAAGTAGTAGTAGTAGTAGAAGGTCATTACCTCAGTAGTAGTAGTAGTAGGTCATTACCTCAGTAGTAGTAGTATTGGTCATTACCTCAGTAGTTATAGTCGTAGTAGGTCATTACCTCAGTAGTAGTAGTAGGTCATTACCTCAGTATTAGTAGTAGTAGTAGGTCATTACCAAAGTAGTAGTAGTAGTAGAAGGTCATTACCTCAGTAGTAGAAGTAGTAGTAGGTCATTACCTCAGTAGTAGTAGTAGTAGGTCATTACCTCAGTAGTAGTAGTATTGGTCATTACCTCAGTAGTAATAGTCGTAGTAGGTCATTACCTCAGTAGTAGTAGTAGGTCATTACCGTAGTAGTAGTAGTAGTAGTAGGTCATTACCTCAGTAGTAGTAGTAGTAGGTCATTACCTCAGTAGTAGTAGTAGTAGGTCATTACCTCAGTAGTAGTAGTAGGTCATTACCTCAGTAGTAGTAGTAGTAGTAGTAGTAGGTCATTACCTCAGTAGTAGTATTAGGTCATTACCGTAGTAGTAGTAGGTCATTACCTCAGTAGTAGTAGTAGTAGGTCATTACCTCAGTAGTAGTAGTAGGTCATTACCTCAGTAGTAGTAGTAGGTCATTACCTCAGTAGTAGTAGTAGGTCATTACCTCAGTAGTAGTAGTAGGTCATTACCTCAGTAGTAGTAGTAGGTCATTACCTCAGTAGTAGTAGTAGTAGTAGGTCATTACCTCAGTAGTAGTAGTAGTAGGTCATTACCTCAGTAGTAGTAGTAGTAGTAGTAGTAGGTCATTACCTCAGTAGTAGTAGTAGTAGTAGGTCATTACCTCAGTAGTAGTAGTAGTAGTAGGTCATTACCTCAGTAGTGGTAGTAGTGGTCATTACCTCAGTAGTAGTAGTCGTAGTAGGTCATTACCTCAGTAGTAGTAGGTCATTACCGTAGTAGTAGTAGTAGTAGTAGGTCATTACCTCAGTAGTAGTAGTAGTAGTAGGTCATTACCTCAGTAGTAGTAGTAGTAGGTCATTACCTCAGTAGTAGTGGTAGTAGTAGTAGTAGTAGGTCAATTCCTCAGTAGTAGTAGTAGTAGGTCATTACCTCAGTAGTAGTAGTAGTAGGTCATTACCTCAGTTGTAGTAGTAGTAGTAGGTCATTACCTCAGTAGTAGTAGTAGTAGTAGTAGGTCATTACCTCAGTAGTGGTAGTAGTGGTCATTACCTCAGTAGTAGTAGTCGTAGTAGGTCATTACCTCAGTAGTAGTAGGTCATTACCGTTGTAGTAGTAGTAGTTGTAGGTCATTACCTCAGTAGTAGTAGTAGGTCATTACCTCAGTAGTAGTAGTAGGTCATTACCTCAGTATTAGTAGTAGTAGTAGGTCATTACCAAAGTAGTAGTAGTAGTAGTAGATCATTACCTCAGTAGTAGTAGTAGTAGGTCATTACCTCAGTAGTAGTAGTAGGTCATTAACTCAGTAGTAGTAGTAGGTCATTACCTCAGTAGTAGTAGTAGGTCATTACCTCAGTAGTAGTAGTAGTAGTAGGTCATTACCTCAGTAGTAGTAGTAGTAGTAGGTCATTACCTCAGTAGTAGTAGTAGGTCATTACCTCAGTAGTAGTAGGAGTAGTAGTAGGTCATTACCTCAGTAGTAGTAGTAGGTCATTACCTCAGTAGTAGTAGTAGTAGTAGTAGTAGTAGTAGTAGTAGGTCATTACCTCAGTAGTAGTAGTAGTAGTAGTAGTAGTAGTAGTAGCAGTAGTAGGTCATTACCTCAGTAGTAGCAGTAGTAGGTCATTACCTCAGTAGTAGTAGTAGTAGGTCATTACCTCAGTAGTAGTAGTAGGTCATTACCTCAGTAGTAGTAGTAGTAGTAGTAGGTCATTACCTCAGTAGTAGTAGTAGTAGGTCATTACCTCAGTAGTAGTAGTAGTAGGTCATTACCTCAGTAGTAGTAGTAGTAGTAGTAGTAGTAGGTCATTACCTCAGTAGTAGTAGTAGTAGTAGTAGGTCATTACCTCAGTAGTAGTAGTAGTAGTAGGTCATTACCTCAGTAGTGGTAGTAGTGGTCATTACCTCAGTAGTAGTAGTCGTAGTAGGTCATTACCTCAGTAGTAGTAGGTCATTACCGTAGTAGTAGTAGTAGTAGTAGTAGGTCATTACCTCAGTAGTAGTAGTAGTAGTAGGTCATTACCTCAGTAGTAGTAGTAGTAGTAGGTCATTACCTCAGTAGTAGTGGTAGTAGTAGTAGTAGTAGGTCAATTCCTCAGTAGTAGTAGTAGTAGTAGGTCATTACCTCAGTAGTAGTAGTAGTAGGTCATTACCTCAGTTGTAGTAGTAGTAGTAGGTCATTACCTCAGTAGTAGTAGTAGTAGTAGGTCATTACCTCAGTAGTGGTCATTACCTCAGTAGTAGTAGTCGTAGTAGGTCATTACCTCAGTAGTAGTAGGTCATTACCGTTGTAGTAGTAGTAGTTGTAGGTCATTACCTCAGTAGTAGTAGTAGGTCATTACCTCAGTAGTAGTAGTAGGTCATTACCTCAGTATTAGTAGTAGTAGTAGGTCATTACCAAAGTAGTAGTAGTAGTAGTAGGTCATTACCTCAGTAGTAGTAGTAGTAGGTCATTACCTCAGTAGTAGTAGTAGGTCATTACCTCAGTAGTAGTAGTAGGTCATTACCTCAGTAGTAGTAGTAGGTCATTACCTCAGTAGTAGTAGTAGTAGTAGGTCATTACCTCAGTAGTAGTAGTAGTAGTAGTAGGTCATTACCGTAGTAGTAGTAGTAGTAGTAGTAGGTCATTACCTCAGTAGTAGTAGTAGGTCATTACCTCAGTAGTAGTAGTAGTAGGTCATTACCTCAGTAGTAGTAGGAGTAGTAGTAGGTCATTACCTCAGTAGTAGTAGTAGGTCATTACCTCAGTAGTAGTAGTAGTAGTAGTAGGTCATTACCGTAGTAGTAGTAGTAGTAGTAGTAGTAGTAGTAGGTCATTACCTCAGTAGTAGTAGTAGTAGTAGTAGTAGTAGCAGTAGTAGGTCATTACCTCAGTAGTAGCAGTAGTAGGTCATTACCTCAGTAGTAGTAGTAGTAGGTCATTACCTCAGTAGTAGTAGTAGGTCATTACCTCAGTAGTAGTAGTAGTAGTAGTAGGTCATTACCTCAGTAGTATTAGTAGTAGGTCATTACCTCAGTAGTAGTGGTAGTAGTAGTAGTAGTAGGTCAATTCCTCAGTAGTAGTAGTAGTAGTAGGTCATTACCTCAGTAGTAGTAGAAGTAGGTCATTACCTCAGTAGTAGTAGTAGTAGGTCATTACCTCAGTAGTAGTAGTAGTAGTAGGTCATTACCTCAGTAGTAGTAGTAGTAGTAGGTCATTACCTCAGTAGTAGTAGGTCATTACCGTAGTAGTAGTAGTAGTAGTAGTAGTAGTAGGTCATTACCTCAGTAGTAGTACTAGGTCATTACCTCAGTAGTAGTAGTAGGTCATTACCTCAGTATTAGTAGTAGTAGTAGGTCATTACCAAAGTAGTAGTAGTAGTAGAAGGTCATTACCTCAGTAGTAGTAGTAGTAGGTCATTACCTCAGTAGTAGTAGTATTGGTCATTACCTCAGTAGTTATAGTCGTAGTAGGTCATTACCTCAGTAGTAGTAGTAGGTCATTACCGTAGTAGTAGTAGTAGTAGTAGTAGGTCATTACCTCAGTAGTAGTAGTAGTAGGTCATTACCTCAGTAGTAGTAGTAGTAGGTCATTACCTCAGTAGTAGTAGTAGGTCATTACCTCAGTAGTAGTAGTAGTAGTAGTAGTAGTAGGTCATTACCTCAGTAGTAGTATTAGGTCATTACCGTAGTAGTAGTAGGTCATTACCTCAGTAGTAGTAGTAGGTCATTACCTCAGTAGTAGTAGTAGGTCATTACCTCAGTAGTAGTAGTAGTAGTAGTAGGTCATTACCTCAGTAGTAGTAGTAGTAGGTCATTACCTCAGTAGTAGTGGTAGTAGTAGTAGGTCAATTCCTCAGTAGTAGTAGTAGTAGTAGGTCATTACCTCAGTAGTAGTAGTAGTAGGTCATTACCTCAGTAGTAGTAGTAGTAGTAGGTCATTACCTCAGTAGTAGTAGTAGTAGTAGTAGTAGGTCATTACCTCAGTAGTAGTAGTAGTAGTAGGTCATTACCTCAGTAGTGGTAGTAGTGGTCATTACCTCAGTAGTAGTAGTAGTAGTAGGTCATTACCTCAGTAGTAGTAGGTCATTACCGTAGTAGTAGTAGTAGGTCATTACCTCAGTAGTAGTAGTAGGTCATTACCTCAGTAGTAGTAGTAGGTCATTTCCTCAGTATTAGTAGGAGTTAGTAGGTCATTACCAAAGTAGTAGTAGTAGTAGTAGTAGTAGGTCATTACCTCAGTAGTAGTAGTAGTAGGTCATTACCTCAGTAGTAGTAGTAGGTCATTACCTCAGTAGTAGTAGTAGTAGTAGGTCATTACCTCACTAGTAGTAGTAGTAGTAGGTCATTACCTCAGTAGTAGTAGGAGTAGTAGTAGGTCATTACCTCAGTAGTAGTAGTAGTAGGTCATTACCTCAGTAGTAGTAGTAGGTCATTACCGTAGTAGTAGTAGTAGTAGTAGTAGTAGTAGGTCATTACCTCAGTAGTAGTAGTAGTAGTAGCAGTAGTAGGTCATTACCTCAGTAGTAGTAGTAGTAGGTCATTACCTCAGTAGTAGTAGTAGGTCATTACCTCAGTAGTAGTAGTAGTAGTAGGTCATTACCTCAGTAGTAGTAGGTCATTACCGTAGTAGTAGTAGTAGTAGTAGTAGTAGGTCATTACCTCAGTAGTAGTACTAGGTCATTACCTCAGTAGTAGTAGTAGGTCATTACCTCAGTATTAGTAGTAGTAGTAGTAGGTCATTACCATAGTAGTAGTAGTAGTAGAAGGTCATTACCTCAGTAGTAGTAGTAGTAGGTCATTACCTCAGTAGTAGTAGTATTGGTCATTACCTCAGTAGTTATAGTCGTAGTAGGTCATTACCTCAGTAGTAGTAGTAGGTCATTACCGTAGTAGTAGTAGTAGTAGTAGGTCATTACCTCAGTAGTAGTAGTAGTAGGTCATTACCTCAGTAGTAGTAGTAGTAGGTCATTACCTCAGTAGTAGTAGTAGTAGTAGTAGTAGTAGGTCATTACCTCAGTAGTAGTATTAGGTCATTACCGTAGTAGTAGTAGGTCATTACCTCAGTAGTAGTAGTAGGTCATTACCTCAGTAGTAGTAGTAGGTCATTACCTCAGTAGTAGTAGTAGTAGGTCATTACCTCAGTAGTAGTAGTAGTAGTAGGTCATTACCTCAGTAGTAGTAGTAGTAGTAGGTCATTACCTCAGTAGTAGTGGTAGTAGTAGTAGGTCAATTCCTCAGTAGTAGTAGTAGTAGTAGGTCATTACCTCAGTAGTAGTAGTAGTAGTAGGTCATTACCTCAGTAGTAGTAGGAGTAGTAGTAGGTCATTACCTCAGTAGTAGTAGTAGTAGTAGTAGTAGCAGTAGTAGGTCATTACCTCAGTAGTAGTAGTAGTAGGTCATTACCTCAGTAGTAGTAGTAGGTCATTACCTCAGTAGTAGTAGTAGTAGTAGGTCATTACCTCAGTAGTAGTAGTAGTAGTAGTAGTAGTAGGTCATTACCTCAGTAGTAGTAGTAGTAGTAGGTCATTACCTCAGTAGTGGTAGTAGTGGTCATTACCTCAGTAGTAGTAGTCGTAGTAGGTCATTACCTCAGTAGTAGTAGGTCATTACCGTAGTAGTAGTAGTAGGTCATTACCTCAGTAGTAGTAGTAGGCCATTACCTCAGTAGTAGTAGCAGGTCATTTCCTCAGTATTAGTAGGAGTTAGTAGGTCATTACCAAAGTAGTAGTAGTAGTAGTAGTAGGTCATTACCTCAGTAGTAGTAGTAGTAGTAGTAGGTCATTACCGTAGTAGTAGTAGTAGTAGTAGTAGGTCATTACCTCAGTAGTAGTAGTAGGTCATTACCTCAGTAGTAGTAGTAGTAGTAGGTCATTACCTCAGTAGTAGTAGGAGTAGTAGTAGGTCATTACCTCAGTAGTAGTAGTAGGTCATTACCTCAGTAGTAGTAGTAGTAGTAGTAGGTCATTACCGTAGTAGTAGTAGTAGTAGTAGTAGTAGTAGGTCATTACCTCAGTAGTAGTAGTAGTAGTAGTAGTAGTAGCAGTAGTAGGTCATTACCTCAGTAGTAGCAGTAGTAGGTCATTACCTCAGTAGTAGTAGTAGTAGGTCATTACCTCAGTAGTAGTAGTAGGTCATTACCTCAGTAGTAGTAGTAGTAGTAGTAGGTCATTACCTCAGTAGTATTAGTAGTAGGTCATTACCTCAGTAGTAGTGGTAGTAGTAGTAGTAGGTCAATTCCTCAGTAGTAGTAGTAGTAGTAGGTCATTACCTCAGTAGTAGTAGAAGTAGGTCATTACCTCAGTAGTAGTAGTAGTAGGTCATTACCTCAGTAGTAGTAGTAGTAGTAGGTCATTACCTCAGTAGTAGTAGTAGTAGTAGGTCATTACCTCAGTAGTAGTAGGTCATTACCGTAGTAGTAGTAGTAGTAGTAGTAGTAGTAGTAGGTCATTACCTCAGTAGTAGTACTAGGTCATTACCTCAGTAGTAGTAGTAGGTCATTACCTCAGTATTAGTAGTAGTAGTAGGTCATTACCAAAGTAGTAGTAGTAGTAGAAGGTCATTACCTCAGTAGTAGTAGTAGTAGGTCATTACCTCAGTAGTAGTAGTATTGGTCATTACCTCAGTAGTTATAGTCGTAGTAGGTCATTACCTCAGTAGTAGTAGTAGGTCATTACCGTAGTAGTAGTAGTAGTAGTAGTAGGTCATTACCTCAGTAGTAGTAGTAGTAGGTCATTACCTCAGTAGTAGTAGTAGTAGGTCATTACCTCAGTAGTAGTAGTAGGTCATTACCTCAGTAGTAGTAGTAGTAGTAGTAGTAGTAGGTCATTACCTCAGTAGTAGTATTAGGTCATTACCGTAGTAGTAGTAGGTCATTACCTCAGTAGTAGTAGTAGGTCATTACCTCAGTAGTAGTAGTAGGTCATTACCTCAGTAGTAGTAGTAGTAGTAGTAGGTCATTACCTCAGTAGTAGTAGTAGTAGGTCATTACCTCAGTAGTAGTGGTAGTAGTAGTAGGTCAATTCCTCAGTAGTAGTAGTAGTAGTAGGTCATTACCTCAGTAGTAGTAGTAGTAGGTCATTACCTCAGTAGTAGTAGTAGTAGTAGGTCATTACCTCAGTAGTAGTAGTAGTAGTAGTAGTAGGTCATTACCTCAGTAGTAGTAGTAGTAGTAGGTCATTACCTCAGTAGTGGTAGTAGTGGTCATTACCTCAGTAGTAGTAGTAGTAGTAGGTCATTACCTCAGTAGTAGTAGGTCATTACCGTAGTAGTAGTAGTAGGTCATTACCTCAGTAGTAGTAGTAGGTCATTACCTCAGTAGTAGTAGTAGGTCATTTCCTCAGTATTAGTAGGAGTTAGTAGGTCATTACCAAAGTAGTAGTAGTAGTAGTAGTAGGTCATTACCTCAGTAGTAGTAGTAGTAGGTCATTACCTCAGTAGTAGTAGTAGGTCATTACCTCAGTAGTAGTAGTAGTAGTAGGTCATTACCTCACTAGTAGTAGTAGTAGTAGGTCATTACCTCAGTAGTAGTAGGAGTAGTAGTAGGTCATTACCTCAGTAGTAGTAGTAGGTCATTACCTCAGTAGTAGTAGTAGGTCATTACCGTAGTAGTAGTAGTAGTAGTAGTAGTAGTAGGTCATTACCTCAGTAGTAGTAGTAGTAGTAGCAGTAGTAGGTCATTACCTCAGTAGTAGTAGTAGTAGGTCATTACCTCAGTAGTAGTAGTAGGTCATTACCTCAGTAGTAGTAGTAGTAGTAGGTCATTACCTCAGTAGTAGTAGGTCATTACCGTAGTAGTAGTAGTAGTAGTAGTAGTAGGTCATTACCTCAGTAGTAGTACTAGGTCATTACCTCAGTAGTAGTAGTAGGTCATTACCTCAGTATTAGTAGTAGTAGTAGTAGGTCATTACCATAGTAGTAGTAGTAGTAGAAGGTCATTACCTCAGTAGTAGTAGTAGTAGGTCATTACCTCAGTAGTAGTAGTATTGGTCATTACCTCAGTAGTTATAGTCGTAGTAGGTCATTACCTCAGTAGTAGTAGTAGGTCATTACCGTAGTAGTAGTAGTAGTAGTAGGTCATTACCTCAGTAGTAGTAGTAGTAGGTCATTACCTCAGTAGTAGTAGTAGTAGGTCATTACCTCAGTAGTAGTAGTAGTAGTAGTAGTAGTAGGTCATTACCTCAGTAGTAGTATTAGGTCATTACCGTAGTAGTAGTAGGTCATTACCTCAGTAGTAGTAGTAGGTCATTACCTCAGTAGTAGTAGTAGGTCATTACCTCAGTAGTAGTAGTAGTAGGTCATTACCTCAGTAGTAGTAGTAGTAGTAGGTCATTACCTCAGTAGTAGTAGTAGTAGGTCATTACCTCAGTAGTAGTGGTAGTAGTAGTAGGTCAATTCCTCAGTAGTAGTAGTAGTAGTAGGTCATTACCTCAGTAGTAGTAGTAGTAGTAGGTCATTACCTCAGTAGTAGTAGGAGTAGTAGTAGGTCATTACCTCAGTAGTAGTAGTAGTAGTAGTAGTAGCAGTAGTAGGTCATTACCTCAGTAGTAGTAGTAGTAGGTCATTACCTCAGTAGTAGTAGTAGGTCATTACCTCAGTAGTAGTAGTAGTAGTAGGTCATTACCTCAGTAGTAGTAGTAGTAGGTCATTACCTCAGTAGTAGTAGTAGTAGTAGTAGTAGTAGGTCATTACCTCAGTAGTAGTAGTAGTAGTAGGTCATTACCTCAGTAGTGGTAGTAGTGGTCATTACCTCAGTAGTAGTAGTCGTAGTAGGTCATTACCTCAGTAGTAGTAGGTCATTACCGTAGTAGTAGTAGTAGGTCATTACCTCAGTAGTAGTAGTAGGCCATTACCTCAGTAGTAGTAGCAGGTCATTTCCTCAGTATTAGTAGGAGTTAGTAGGTCATTACCAAAGTAGTAGTAGTAGTAGTAGTAGGTCATTACCTCAGTAGTAGTAGTAGTAGGTCATTACCTCAGTAGTAGTAGTAGGTCATTACCTCAGTAGTAGTAGTAGGTCATTACCTCAGTAGTAGTACTAGGTCATTACCTCAGTAGTAGTAGTAGTAGTAGGTCATTACCTCAGTAGTAGTAGTAGTAGTAGGTCATTACCTCAGTAGTAGTAGTAGGTCATTTCCGTAGTAGTAGTAGTAGTAGTATTAGTAGTAGTAGTAGTAGGTCATTACCTTAGTAGTAGTAGTAGTAGTAGCAGTAGTAGGTCATTACCTCAGTAGTAGTAGTAGTAGGTCATTACCTCAGTAGTAGTAGTAGGTCATTACCTCAGTAGTAGTAGTAGTAGTAGGTCATTACCTCAGTAGTAGTAGTAGTAGGTCATTACCTCAGTAGTAGTAGTAGTAGGTCATTACCTCAGTAGTAGTAGTAGTAGGTCATTACCTCAGTAGTAGTAGTAGGTCATTACCTCAGTAGTAGTAGTAGTAGTCATTACCTCAGTAGTAGTAGTAGTAGGTCATTACCTCACCTCAGTAGTAGTAGTAGTAGGTCATTACCTCAGTATTAGTAGTAGTAGTAGGTCATTACCAAAGTATTAGTAGTAGTGGGTCAATTCCTCAGTGGTAGTAGTAGGTCATTACCTCAGTAGTAGTAGTAGTAGTAGGTCATTACCTCAGTAGTAGTAGTAGTGGTCATTACCTCAGTAGTAGTAGTCGTAGTAGGTCATTACCTCAGTAGTAGTAGGTCATTACCATAGTAGTAGTAGTAGTAGTAGGTCATTACCTCAGTAGTAGTAGTAGTAGGTCATTACCTCAGTAGTAGTAGTAGTAGTAGGTCATTACCTCAGTAGTAGTAGGAGTAGTAGTAGGTCATTACCTCAGTAGTAGTAGTAGGTCATTACCTCAGTAGTAGTAGTAGTAGGTCATTACCGTAGTAGTAGTAGTCATAGTAGGTCATTACCTCAGTAGTAGTAGTAGTAGTAGTAGTAGTAGTAGGTCATTACCATAGTAGTAGTAGTAGTAGTAGTAGTAGTAGCAGTAGTAGGTCATTACCTCAGTAGTAGTAGTAGTAGGTCATTACCTCAGTAGTAGTAGTAGTAGTAGTAGGTCATTACCTCACTAGTAGTAGTAGTAGTAGTAGTAGTAGGTCATTACGGTAGTAGTAGTAGGTCATTACCATAGTAGTAGTAGGTCATTACCGTATTAGGTCATTACCGTAGTAGGTCATTACCGTAATAGTATTAGTGGTAGGTCATTACCTCAGTAGTAGTAGTAGGTCATTACCTCAGTAGTAGTAGTAGGTCATTACCTCAGTAGTAGTAGTAGTAATACGTCATTACCTCAGTAGTAGTAGTAGTAGTTCATTACCTCAGTAGTAGTGGTAGTAGTAGTAGTAGTAGTAGGTCAATTCCTCAGTAGTAGTAGTAGTAGTAGGTCATTACCTCAGTAGTAGTAGTACTAGTAGGTCATTACCTCAGTAGTAGTAGTAGTAGTAGTAGTAGTAGGTCATTACCTCAGTAGTAGTAGTAGTAGGTCATTACCTCAGTAGTAGTAGTAGTAGGTCATTACCTCAGTAGTAGTAGTAGTAGTAGGTCATTACCTCAGTAGTAGTAGTAGTAGTAGGTCATTACCTCAGTAGTAGTAGTAGTAGTAGGTCATTACCTCAGTAGTAGTAGTAGTAGGTCATTACCTCAGTAGTAGTAGTAGTAGTGGTCATTACCTCAGTAGTAGTAGTCGTAGTAGGTCATTACCTCAGTAGTAGTAGTAGTAGTAGGTCATTACCTCAGTAGTAGTAGTAGTAGTAGGTCATTACCTCAGTAGTAGTAGTAGTAGGTCATTACCTCAGTAGTAGTAGTAGGTCATTACCTCAGTAGTAGTAGTAGTAGTAGGTCATTACCTCAGTAGTAGTAGTAGTAGGTCATTACCTCAGTAGTAGTAGGTCCTTACCTCAGTAGTAGTAGTAGTAGTAGTAGTTCATTACTTCAGTAGTAGTAGTAGTAGTAGGTCATTACCTCAGTAGTGGTAGTAGTGGTCATTACCTCAGTAGTAGTAGTCGTAGTAGGTCATTACCTCAGTAGTAGTACTAGTAGTAGGTCATTACCTCAGTAGTAGTAGGTCATTACCGTAGTAGTAGTAGTAGTAGTAGGTCATTACCTCAGTAGTAGTAGTAGTAGTAGGTCATTACCTCAGTAGTAGTAGTAGTAGTAGGTCATTACCTCAGTAGTAGTAGTAGTAGTAGGTCATTACCTCAGTAGTAGTAGGTCATTACCGTAGTAGTAGTAGTAGTAGTAGGTCATTACCTCAGTAGTAGTACTAGGTCATTACCTCAGTAGTAGTAGTAGGTCATTACCTCAGTATTAGTAGTAGTAGTAGGTCATTACCAAAGTAGTAGTAGTAGTAGAAGGTCATTACCTCAGTAGTAGTAGTAGTAGGTCATTACCTCAGTAGTAGTAGTATTGGTCATTACCTCAGTAGTTATAGTCGTAGTAGGTCATTACCTCAGTAGTAGTAGTAGGTCATTACCGTAGTAGTAGTAGTAGTAGTAGGCATTACCTCAGTAGTAGTAGTAGTAGTAGGTCATTACCTCAGTAGTAGTAGTAGTAGTAGGTCATTACCTCAGTAGTAGTAGTAGGTCATTGCCTCAGTAGTAGTAGTAGTAGTAGTAGTAGTAGGTCATTACCTCAGTAGTAGTAGTAGTAGTAGTAGTAGCAGTAGTAGGTCATTACCTCAGTAGTAGTAGTAGTAGGTCATTACCTCAGTAGTAGTAGTAGTAGTAGTAGTAGTAGGTCATTACCTCACTAGTAGTAGTAGTAGTAGTAGGTCATTACGGTAGTAGTAGTAGGTCATTACCATAGTAGTAGTAGGTCATTACCGTATTAGGTCATTACCGTAGTAGGTCATTACCGTAATAGTATTAGTGGTAGGTCATTACCTCAGTAGTAGTAGTAGGTCATTACCTCAGTAGTAGTAGTAGGTCATTACCTCAGTAGTAGTAGTAGTAATACGTCATTACCTCAGTAGTAGTAGTAGTAGGTCATTACCTCAGTAGTAGTGGTAGTAGTAGTAGTAGTAGTAGGTCAATTCCTCAGTAGTAGTAGTAGTAGTAGGTCATTACCTCAGTAGTAGTAGTACTAGTAGGTCATTACCTCAGTAGTAGTAGTAGTAGTAGTAGTAGTAGGTCATTACCTCAGTAGTAGTAGTAGTAGGTCATTACCTCAGTAGTAGTAGTAGTAGGTCATTACCTCAGTAGTAGTAGTAGTAGTAGGTCATTACCTCAGTAGTAGTAGTAGTAGTAGTAGGTCATTACCTCAGTAGTAGTAGTAGTAGTAGGTCATTACCTCAGTAGTAGTAGTAGTAGGTCATTACCTCAGTAGTAGTAGTAGTAGTGGTCATTACCTCAGTAGTAGTAGTCGTAGTAGGTCATTACCTCAGTAGTAGTAGTAGTAGTAGGTCATTACCTCAGTAGTAGTAGTAGTAGTAGGTCATTACCTCAGTAGTAGTAGTAGTAGGTCATTACCTCAGTAGTAGTAGTAGGTCATTACCTCAGTAGTAGTAGTAGTAGTAGTAGGTCATTACCTCAGTAGTAGTAGTAGTAGGTCATTACCTCAGTAGTAGTAGGTCCTTACCTCAGTAGTAGTAGTAGTAGTAGTAGTTCATTACTTCAGTAGTAGTAGTAGTAGTAGGTCATTACCTCAGTAGTGGTAGTAGTGGTCATTACCTCAGTAGTAGTAGTCGTAGTAGGTCATTACCTCAGTAGTAGTAGTAGTAGTAGGTCATTACCTCAGTAGTAGTAGGTCATTACCGTAGTAGTAGTAGTAGTAGTAGGTCATTACCTCAGTAGTAGTAGTAGTAGTAGGTCATTACCTCAGTAGTAGTAGTAGTAGTAGGTCATTACCTCAGTAGTAGTAGTAGTAGTAGGTCATTACCTCAGTAGTAGTAGGTCATTACCGTAGTAGTAGTAGTAGTAGTAGGTCATTACCTCAGTAGTAGTACTAGGTCATTACCTCAGTAGTAGTAGTAGGTCATTACCTCAGTATTAGTAGTAGTAGTAGGTCATTACCAAAGTAGTAGTAGTAGTAGAAGGTCATTACCTCAGTAGTAGTAGTAGTAGGTCATTACCTCAGTAGTAGTAGTATTGGTCATTACCTCAGTAGTTATAGTCGTAGTAGGTCATTACCTCAGTAGTAGTAGTAGGTCATTACCGTAGTAGTAGTAGTAGTAGTAGGTCATTACCTCAGTAGTAGTAGTAGTAGTAGGTCATTACCTCAGTAGTAGTAGTAGTAGGTCATTACCTCAGTAGTAGTAGTAGGTCATTGCCTCAGTAGTAGTAGTAGTAGTAGTAGTAGGTCATTACCTCAGTAGTAGTATTAGGTCATTACCGTAGTGGTAGTAGGTCATTACCTCAGTAGTAGTAGTAGGTCATTACCTCAGTAGTATTAGCAGGTCATTACCTCAGTAGTAGTAGTAGGTCATTACCTCAGTAGTAGTAGTAGTAGTAGGTCATTACCTCAGTAGTAGTAGTAGTAGGTCATTACCTCAGTAGTAGTAGTAGTAGGTCATTACCTCAGTAGTAGTAGTAGTAGTAGTAGTAGGTCATTACCTCAGTAGTAGTAGGTCATTACCTCAGTAGTGGTAGTAGTGGTCATTACCTCAGTAGTAGTAGTCGTAGTAGGTCATTACCTCAGTAGTAGTAGGTCATTACCGTAGTAGTAGTAGTAGTAGTAGTAGGTCATTACCTCAGTAGTAGTAGTAGGTCATTACCTCAGTAGTAGTAGTAGGTCATTTCCTCAGTATTAGTAGGAGTTAGTAGGTCATTACCAAAGTAGTAGTAGTAGTAGTAGTAGGTCATTACCTCAGTAGTAGTAGTAGTAGGTCATTACCTCAGTAGTAGTAGTAGGTCATTACCTCAGTAGTAGTAGTAGGTCATTACCTCAGTAGTAGTACTAGGTCATTACCTCAGTAGTAGTAGTAGTAGTAGGTCATTACCTCAGTAGTAGTAGTAGTAGTAGGTCATTACCTCAGTAGTAGTAGGAGTAGTAGTAGGTCATTACCTCAGTAGTAGTAGTAGTAGGTCATTACCTCAGTAGTAGTAGTAGGTCATTACCGTAGTAGTAGTAGTAGTAGTAGTAGTAGTAGTAGGTCATTACCTCAGTAGTAGTAGTAGTAGTAGTAGTAGTAGCAGTAGTAGGTCATTACCTCAGTAGTAGTAGTAGTAGGTCATTACCTCAGTAGTAGTAGTAGTAGGTCATTACCTCAGTAGTAGTAGTAGTAGTAGTAGGTCATTACCTCACTAGTAGTAGTACTAGGTCATTACCTCAGTAGTAGTAGTAGTAGTAGGTCATTACCTCAGTAGTAGTAGTAGTAGTAGGTCATTACCTCAGTAGTAGTAGGAGTAGTAGTAGGTCATTACCTACTACTAGTAGTAGTAGTAGTAGTAGGTCATTACAGTAGTCGTAGTAGGTCATTACCATAGTAGTAGTAGGTCATTACCGTATTAGGTCATTACCGTAGTAGGTCATTACCGTAGTAGTATTAGTGGTAGGTCATTACCTCAGTAGTAGTAGTAGGTCATTACCTCAGTAGTAGTAGTAGGTCATTACCTCAGTAGTAGTAGTAGTAATAGGTCATTACCTCAGTAGTAGTAATAGTAGGTCATTACCTCAGTAGTAGTGGTAGTAGTAGTAGGTCAATTCCTCAGTAGTAGTAGTAGTAGTAGGTCATTACCTCAGTAGTAGTAGTACTAGTAGGTCATTACCTCAGTAGTAGTAGTAGTAGTAGTAGTAGTAGGTCATTACCTCAGTAGTAGTAGTAGTAGGTCATTACCTCAGTAGTAGTAGTAGGTCATTGCCTCAGTAGTAGTAGTAGGTCATTACCTCAGTAGTAGTAGTAGGTCATTACCTCAGTAGTAGTAGTAGGTCATTACCTCAGTAGTAGTAGTAGTAGTAGGTCATTACCTCAGTAGTAGTAGTAGTAGGTCATTACCTCAGTAGTAGTGGTAGTAGTAGTAGGTCAATTCCTCAGTAGTAGTAGTAGTAGTAGGTCATTACCTCAGTAGTAGTAGTAGTAGGTCATTACCTCAGTAGTAGTAGTAGTAGTAGGTCATTACCTCAGTAGTAGTAGTAGTAGTAGTAGTAGGTCATTACCTCAGTAGTAGTAGTAGTAGTAGGTCATTACCTCAGTAGTGGTAGTAGTGGTCATTACCTCAGTAGTAGTAGTCGTAGTAGGTCATTACCTCAGTAGTAGTAGGTCATTACCGTAGTAGTAGTAGTAGTAGGTCATTACCTCAGTAGTAGTAGTAGGTCATTACCTCAGTAGTAGTAGTAGGTCATTTCCTCAGTATTAGTAGGAGTTAGTAGGTCATTACCAAAGTAGTAGTAGTAGTAGTAGTAGTAGGTCATTACCTCAGTAGTAGTAGTAGTAGGTCATTACCTCAGTAGTAGTAGTAGGTCATTACCTCAGTAGTAGTAGTAGGTCATTACCTCAGTAGTAGTACTAGGTCATTACCTCAGTAGTAGTAGGAGTAGTAGTAGGTCATTACCTCAGTAGTAGTAGTAGTAGTAGGTCATTACCTCAGTAGTAGTAGTAGGTCATTACCGTAGTAGTAGTAGTAGTAGTAGTAGTAGTAGGTCATTACCTCAGTAGTAGTAGTAGTAGTAGTAGTAGCAGTAGTAGGTCATTACCTCAGTAGTAGTAGTAGTAGTAGGTCATTACCTCAGTAGTAGTAGTAGTAGGTCATTACCTCAGTAGTAGTAGTAGTAGTAGTAGGTCATTACCTCACTAGTAGTAGTAGTAGTAGTAGTAGTAGTAGTAGGTCATTACAGTAGTCGTAGTAGGTCATTACCGTAGTAGTAGTAGTAGGTCATTACCTCAGTAGTAGTAGTAGGCCATTACCTCAGTAGTAGTAGCAGGTCATTTCCACAGTATTAGTAGGAGTTAGTAGGTCATTACCAAAGTAGTAGTAGTAGTAGTAGTAGGTCATTACCTCAGTAGTAGTAGTAGTAGGTCATTACCTCAGTAGTAGTAGTAGGTCATTACCTCAGTAGTAGTAGTAGGTCATTACCTCAGTAGTAGTACTAGGTCATTACCTCAGTAGTAGTAGTAGTAGTAGGTCATTACCTCAGTAGTAGTAGTAGTAGTAGGTCATTACCTCAGTAGTAGTAGTAGGTCATTTCCGTA
This sequence comes from Oncorhynchus mykiss, assembly GCF_057628025.1. NCBI lineage: Eukaryota > Metazoa > Chordata > Actinopteri > Salmoniformes > Salmonidae > Oncorhynchus > Oncorhynchus mykiss. The sequence continues at coordinate 1,026,090 of NC_143047.1, read as the reverse complement.
GTAGTAGTAGTAGTAGTAGTATTAGTAGTAGTAGTAGTAGGTCATTACCTCAGTAGTAGTAGTAGTAGTAGCAGTAGTAGGTCATTACCTCAGTAGTAGTAGTAGTAGGTCATTACCTCAGTAGTAGTAGTAGGTCATTACCTCAGTAGTAGTAGTAGTAGTAGGTCATTACCTCAGTAGTAGTAGTAGTAGGTCATTACCTCAGTAGTAGTAGTAGTAGGTCATTACCTCAGTAGTAGTAGTAGTAGGTCATTACCTCAGTAGTAGTAGTAGGTCATTACCTCAGTAGTAGTAGTAGTAGTTATTACCTCAGTAGTAGTAGTAGTAGGTCATTACCTCAGTAGTAGTAGTAGTAGGTCATTACCTCAGTATTAGTAGTAGTAGTAGGTCATTACCAAAGTATTAGTAGTAGTGGGTCAATTCCTCAGTGGTAGTAGTAGGTCATTACCTCAGTAGTAGTAGTAGTAGTAGGTCATTACCTCAGTAGTAGTAGTAGTGGTCATTACCTCAGTAGTAGTAGTCGTAGTAGGTCATTACCTCAGTAGTAGTAGGTCATTACCATAGTAGTAGTAGTAGTAGTAGGTCATTACCTCAGTAGTAGTAGTAGTAGTAGGTCATTACCTCAGTAGTAGTAGTAGTAGTAGGTCATTACCTCAGTAGTAGTAGGAGTAGTAGTAGGTCATTACCTCAGTAGTAGTAGTAGGTCATTACCTCAGTAGTAGTAGTAGTAGGTCATTACCGTAGTAGTAGTAGTAGTAGGTCATTACCTCAGTAGTAGTAGTAGTAGTAGTAGTAGCAGTAGTAGGTCATTACCTCAGTAGTAGTAGTAGTAGGTCATTACCTCAGTAGTAGTAGTAGTAGTAGTAGTAGTAGGTCATTACCTCACTAGTAGTAGTAGTAGTAGTAGTAGTAGGTCATTACGGTAGTAGTAGTAGGTCATTACCATAGTAGTAGTAGGTCATTACCGTATTAGGTCATTACCGTAGTAGGTCATTACCGTAGTAGTATTAGTGGTAGGTCATTACCTCAGTAGTAGTAGTAGGTCATTACCTCAGTAGTAGTAGTAGGTCATTACCTCAGTAGTAGTAGTAGTAATACGTCATTACCTCAGTAGTAGTAGTAGTAGGTCATTACCTCAGTAGTAGTGGTAGTAGTAGTAGTAGTAGTAGGTCAATTCCTCAGTAGTAGTAGTAGTAGTAGGTCATTACCTCAGTAGTAGTAGTAGTAGTAGTAGTAGTAGGTCATTACCTCAGTAGTAGTAGTAGTAGGTCATTACCTCAGTAGTAGTAGTAGTAGGTCATTACCTCAGTAGTAGTAGTAGTAGTAGGTCATTACCTCAGTAGTAGTAGTAGTAGTAGGTCATTACCTCAGTAGTAGTAGTAGTAGTAGGTCATTACCTCAGTAGTAGTAGTAGTAGGTCATTACCTCAGTAGTAGTAGTAGTAGTGGTCATTACCTCAGTAGTAGTAGTCGTAGTAGGTCATTACCTCAGTAGTAGTAGTAGTAGTAGTAGGTCATTACCTCAGTAGTAGTAGTAGTAGTAGTAGGTCATTACCTCAGTAGTAGTAGTAGTAGGTCATTACCTCAGTAGTAGTAGTAGGTCATTACCTCAGTAGTAGTAGTATTAGTAGGTCATTACCTCAGTAGTAGTAGTAGTAGGTCATTACCTCAGTAGTAGTAGGTCCTTACCTCAGTAGTAGTAGTAGTAGTAGTAGTTCATTACTTCAGTAGTAGTAGTAGTAGTAGGTCATTACCTCAGTAGTGGTAGTAGTGGTCATTACCTCAGTAGTAGTAGTCGTAGTAGGTCATTACCTCAGTAGTAGTAGTAGTAGTAGGTCATTACCTCAGTAGTAGTAGGTCATTACCGTAGTAGTAGTAGTAGTAGTAGGTCATTACCTCAGTAGTAGTAGTAGTAGTAGGTCATTACCTCAGTAGTAGTAGTAGTAGTAGGTCATTACCTCAGTAGTAGTAGTAGTAGTAGGTCATTACCTCAGTAGTAGTAGGTCATTACCGTAGTAGTAGTAGTAGTAGTAGTAGGTCATTACCTCAGTAGTAGTACTAGGTCATTACCTCAGTAGTAGTAGTAGGTCATTACCTCAGTATTAGTAGTAGTAGTAGGTCATTACCAAAGTAGTAGTAGTAGTAGAAGGTCATTACCTCAGTAGTAGTAGTAGTAGGTCATTACCTCAGTAGTAGTAGTATTGGTCATTACCTCAGTAGTTATAGTCGTAGTAGGTCATTACCTCAGTAGTAGTAGTAGGTCATTACCGTAGTAGTAGTAGTAGTAGTAGGTCATTACCTCAGTAGTAGTAGTAGTAGTAGGTCATTACCTCAGTAGTAGTAGTAGTAGGTCATTACCTCAGTAGTAGTAGTAGGTCATTGCCTCAGTAGTAGTAGTAGTAGTAGGTCATTACCTCAGTAGTAGTATTAGGTCATTACCGTAGTGGTAGTAGGTCATTACCTCAGTAGTAGTAGTAGGTCATTACCTCAGTAGTATTAGTAGGTCATTACCTCAGTAGTAGTAGTAGGTCATTACCTCAGTAGTAGTAGTAGTAGTCGGTCATTACCTCAGTAGTAGTAGTAGTAGGTCATTACCTCAGTAGTAGTGGTAGTAGTAGTAGGTCAATTCCTCAGTAGTAGTAGTAGTAGTAGGTCATTACCTCAGTAGTAGTAGTAGTAGGTCATTACCTCAGTAGTAGTAGTAGTAGGTCATTACCTCAGTAGTAGTAGTAGTAGTAGTAGTAGGTCATTACCTCAGTAGTAGTAGGTCATTACCTCAGTAGTGGTAGTAGTGGTCATTACCTCAGTAGTAGTAGTCGTAGTAGGTCATTACCTCAGTAGTAGTAGGTCATTACCGTAGTAGTAGTAGTAGTAGTAGGTCATTACCTCAGTAGTAGTAGTAGGTCATTACCTCAGTAGTAGTAGTAGGTCATTTCCTCAGTATTAGTAGGAGTTAGTAGGTCATTACCAAAGTAGTAGTAGTAGTAGTAGTAGGTCATTACCTCAGTAGTAGTAGTAGTAGGTCATTACCTCAGTAGTAGTAGTAGGTCATTACCTCAGTAGTAGTAGTAGGTCATTACCTCAGTAGTAGTACTAGGTCATTACCTCAGTAGTAGTAGTAGTAGTAGGTCATTACCTCAGTAGTAGTAGTAGTAGTAGGTCATTACCTCAGTAGTAGTAGGAGTAGTAGTAGGTCATTACCTCAGTAGTAGTAGTAGTAGGTCATTACCTCAGTAGTAGTAGTAGGTCATTACCGTAGTAGTAGTAGTAGTAGTAGTAGTAGTAGTAGGTCATTACCTCAGTAGTAGTAGTAGTAGTAGTAGTAGCAGTAGTAGGTCATTACCTCAGTAGTAGTAGTAGTAGGTCATTACCTCAGTAGTAGTAGTAGTAGGTCATTACCTCAGTAGTAGTAGTAGTAGTAGTAGGTCATTACCTCACTAGTAGTAGTACTAGGTCATTACCTCAGTAGTAGTAGTAGTAGTAGGTCATTACCTCAGTAGTAGTAGTAGTAGTAGGTCATTACCTCAGTAGTAGTAGGAGTAGTAGTAGGTCATTACCTACTACTAGTAGTAGTAGTAGTAGTAGGTCATTACAGTAGTCGTAGTAGGTCATTACCATAGTAGTAGTAGGTCATTACCGTATTAGGTCATTACCGTAGTAGGTCATTACCGTAGTAGTATTAGTGGTAGGTCATTACCTCAGTAGTAGTAGTAGGTCATTACCTCAGTAGTAGTAGTAGGTCATTACCTCAGTAGTAGTAGTAGTAATAGGTCATTACCTCAGTAGTAGTAATAGTAGGTCATTACCTCAGTAGTAGTGGTAGTAGTAGTAGTAGTAGGTCAATTCCTCAGTAGTAGTAGTAGGTCATTACCTCAGTAGTAGTAGTACTAGTAGGTCATTACCTCAGTAGTAGTAGTAGTAGTAGTAGTAGTAGGTCATTACCTCAGTAGTAGTAGTAGTAGGTCATTACCTCAGTAGTAGTAGTAGGTCATTGCCTCAGTAGTAGTAGTAGTAGTAGGTCATTACCTCAGTAGTAGTATTAGGTCATTACCGTAGTAGTAGTAGGTCATTACCTCAGTAGTAGTAGTAGGTCATTACCTCAGTAGTAGTAGTAGGTCATTACCTCAGTAGTAGTAGTAGGTCATTACCTCAGTAGTAGTAGTAGTAGTAGGTCATTACCTCAGTAGTAGTAGTAGTAGGTCATTACCTCAGTAGTAGTGGTAGTAGTAGTAGGTCAATTCCTCAGTAGTAGTAGTAGTAGTAGGTCATTACCTCAGTAGTAGTAGTAGTAGGTCATTACCTCAGTAGTAGTAGTAGTAGTAGGTCATTACCTCAGTAGTAGTAGTAGTAGTAGTAGTAGGTCATTACCTCAGTAGTAGTAGTAGTAGTAGTAGGTCATTACCTCAGTAGTGGTAGTAGTGGTCATTACCTCAGTAGTAGTAGTCGTAGTAGGTCATTACCTCAGTAGTAGTAGGTCATTACCGTAGTAGTAGTAGTAGTAGGTCATTACCTCAGTAGTAGTAGTAGGTCATTACCTCAGTAGTAGTAGTAGGTCATTTCCTCAGTATTAGTAGGAGTTAGTAGGTCATTACCAAAGTAGTAGTAGTAGTAGTAGTAGTAGGTCATTACCTCAGTAGTAGTAGTAGTAGGTCATTACCTCAGTAGTAGGTCATTACCTCAGTAGTAGTAGTAGGTCATTACCTCAGTAGTAGTACTAGGTCATTACCTCAGTAGTAGTAGGAGTAGTAGTAGGTCATTACCTCAGTAGTAGTAGTAGTAGTAGGTCATTACCTCAGTAGTAGTAGTAGGTCATTACCGTAGTAGTAGTAGTAGTAGTAGTAGTAGTAGTAGGTCATTACCTCAGTAGTAGTAGTAGTAGTAGTAGTAGCAGTAGTAGGTCATTACCTCAGTAGTAGTAGTAGTAGTAGGTCATTACCTCAGTAGTAGTAGTAGTAGGTCATTACCTCAGTAGTAGTAGTAGTAGTAGTAGGTCATTACCTCACTAGTAGTAGTAGTAGTAGTAGTAGTAGTAGGTCATTACAGTAGTCGTAGTAGGTCATTACCATAGTAGTAGTAGGTCATTACCGTATTAGGTCATTACCGTAGTAGGTCATTACCGTAGTAGTATTAGTAGGTCATTACCTCAGTAGTAGTAGTAGGTCATTACCTCAGTAGTAGTAGTAGTAATAGGTCATTACCTCAGTAGTAGTAGTAGGTCATTACCTCAGTAGTAGTGGTAGTAGTAGTAGTAGTAGGTCAATTCCTCAGTAGTAGTAGTAGTAGTAGGTCATTACCTCAGTAGTAGTAGTACTAGTAGGTCATTACCTCAGTAGTAGTAGTAGTAGTAGTAGTAGTAGGTCATTACCTCAGTAGTAGTAGTAGTAGGTCATTACCTCAGTAGTAGTAGTAGTAGGTCATTACCTCAGTAGTAGTAGTAGTAGTAGCTCATTACCTCAGTAGTAGTAGTAGTAGTAGGTCATTACCTCAGTAGTAGTAGTAGTAGGTCATTACCTCAGTAGTAGTAGTAGGTCATTACCACAGTATTAGTAGTAGTAGTAGGTCATTACCAAAGTATTAGTAGAAGTGGGTCAATTCCTCAGTGGTAGTAGTAGGTCATTACCTCAGTAGTAGTAGTACTAGGTCATTACCTCAGTAGTAGTAGTAGTGGTCATTACCTCAGTAGTAGTAGTCGTAGTAGGTCATTACCTCAGTAGTAGTAGTAGTAGGTCATTACCTCAGTAGTAGTAGTAGTAGTAGTAGGTCAGTAGTAGTAGGAGTAGTAGTAGGTCATTACCTCAGTAGTAGTAGTAGGTCATTACCTCAGTAGTAGTAGTAGTAGGTCATTACCGTAGTAGTAGTAGTAGTAGTAGGTCATTACCTCAGTAGTAGTAGTAGTACTAGTAGTAGTAGCAGTAGTAGGTCATTGCCTCAGTAGTAGTAGTAGTAGGTCATTACCTCAGTAGTAGTAGTAGTAGGTCATTACCTCAGTAGTAGTAGTAGTAGTGGTAGGTCATTACAGTAGTCGTAGTAGGTCATTACGGTAGTAGTAGTAGGTCATTACCATAGTAGTAGTAGGTCATTACCGTATTAGGTCATTACCGTAGTAGGTCATTACCGTAGTAGTATTAGTGGTAGGTCATTACCTCAGTAGTAGTAGTAGGTCATTACCTCAGTAGTAGTAGTAGGTCATTACCTCAGTAGTAGTAGTAGTAATACGTCATTACCTCAGTAGTAGTAGTAGTAGGTCATTACCTCAGTAGTAGTGGTAGTAGTAGTAGTAGTAGGTCAATTCCTCAGTAGTAGTAGTACTAGTAGGTCATTACCTCAATAGTAGTAGTAGTAGTAGTAGTAGTAGTAGTAGGTCATTACCTCAGTAGTAGTGGTAGTAGTAGTAGTAGTAGGTCATTACCTCAGTAGTAGTAGTACTAGTAGGTCATTACCTCAGTAGTAGTAGTAGTAGTAGTAGGTCATTACCTCAGTAGTAGTAGTAGTAGGTCATTACCTCAGTAGTAGTAGTAGTAGGTCAGTACCTCAGTAGTAGTAGTAGTAGTAGGTCATTACCTCAGTAGTAGTAGTAGTAGTAGGTCATTACCTCAGTAGTAGTAGTAGTAGGTCATTACCTCAGTAGTAGTAGTAGTGGTCATTACCTCAGTAGTAGTAGTCGTAGTAGGTCATTACCTCAGTAGTAGTAGGTCATTACCATAGTAGTAGGAGTAGTAGTAGGTCATTACCTCAGTAGTAGTAGTAGTAGTAGTAGGTTATTACCTCAGTAGTAGTAGTAGTAGTAGGTCATTACCTCAGTAGTAGTAGTAGTAGGTCATTACCTCAGTAGTAGTAGGTCCTTACCTCAGTAGTAGTAGTAGTAGTAGTAGTTCATTACCTCAGTAGTAGTAGTAGTAGTAGGTCATTACCTCAGTAGTGGTAGTAGTGGTCATTACCTCAGTAGTAGTAGTCGTAGTAGGTCATTACCTCAGTAGTAGTAGGTCATTACCGTAGTAGTAGTAGTTGTAGTAGTAGTAGTAGGTCATTACCTCAGTAGTAGTAGTAGGTCATTACCTCAGTAGTAGTAGTAGGTCATTACCTCAGTATTAGTAGTAGTAGTAGGTCATTACCAAAGTATTAGTAGTAGTGGGTCAATTCCTCAGTGGTAGTAGTAGGTCATTACCTCAGTAGTAGTAGTAGTGGTCATTACCTCAGTAGTAGTAGTCGTAGTAGGTCATTACCTCAGTAGTAGTAGGTCATTACCATAGTAGTAGTAGTAGTAGTAGGTCATTACCTCAGTAGTAGTAGTAGTAGTAGGTCATTACCTCAGTAGTAGTAGTAGTAGGTCATTACCTCAGTAGTAGTAGTAGTAGGTCATTACCTCAGTAGTAGTAGTAGTGGTCATTACCTCAGTAGTAGTAGTCGTAGTAGGTCATTACCTCAGTAGTAGTAGGTCATTACCATAGTTGTAGGAGTAGTAGTAGGTCATTACCTCAGTAGTAGTAGTAGGTCATTACCTCAGTAGTAGTAGTAGTAGTAGGTCATTACCTCAGTAGTAGTAGTAGTAGGTCATTACCTCAGTAGTAGTAGTAGTAGGTCATTACCTCAGTAGTAGTAGTAGGTCATTACCTCAGTAGTAGTAGTAGTAGTAGGTCATTACCTCAGTAGTAGTAGTAGTAGGTCATTACCTCAGTAGTAGTAGTAGTAGGTCATTACCTCAGTAGTAGTAGTAGGTCATTACCACAGTATTAGTAGTAGTAGTAGGTCATTACCAAAGTATTAGTAGAAGTGGGTCAATTCCTCAGTGGTAGTAGTAGGTCATTACCTCAGTAGTAGTAGTACTAGGTCATTACCTCAGTAGTAGTAGTAGTGGTCATTACCTCAGTAGTAGTAGTCGTAGTAGGTCATTACCTCAGTAGTAGTAGTAGTAGGTCATTACCTCAGTAGTAGTAGTAGTAGTAGTAGGTCATTACCTCAGTAGTAGTAGGAGTAGTAGTAGGTCATTACCTCAGTAGTAGTAGTAGGTCATTACCTCAGTAGTAGTAGTAGTAGGTCATTACCGTAGTAGTAGTAGTAGTAGTAGTAGGTCATTACCTCAGTAGTAGTAGTAGTACTAGTAGTAGTAGCAGTAGTAGGTCATTACCTCAGTAGTAGTAGTAGTAGGTCATTACCTCAGTAGTAGTAGTAGTAGGTCATTACCTCAGTAGTAGTAGTAGTAGTGGTAGGTCATTACAGTAGTCGTAGTAGGTCATTACGGTAGTAGTAGTAGGTCATTACCATAGTAGTAGTAGGTCATTACCGTATTAGGTCATTACCGTAGTAGGTCATTACCGTAGTAGTATTAGTGGTAGGTCATTACCTCAGTAGTAGTAGTAGGTCATTACCTCAGTAGTAGTAGTAGGTCATTACCTCAGTAGTAGTAGTAGTAATACGTCATTACCTCAGTAGTAGTAGTAGTAGGTCATTACCTCAGTAGTAGTGGTAGTAGTAGTAGTAGTAGGTCAATTCCTCAGTAGTAGTAGTACTAGTAGGTCATTACCTCAGTAGTAGTAGTAGTAGTAGTAGTAGTAGTAGTAGGTCATTACCTCAGTAGTAGTGGTAGTAGTAGTAGTAGTAGGTCATTACCTCAGTAGTAGTAGTACTAGTAGGTCATTACCTCAGTAGTAGTAGTAGTAGTAGTAGTAGTAGGTCATTACCTCAGTAGTAGTAGTAGTAGGTCATTACCTCAGTAGTAGTAGTAGTAGGTCATTACCTCAGTAGTAGTAGTAGTAGTAGGTCATTACCTCAGTAGTAGTAGTAGTAGTAGGTCATTACCTCAGTAGTAGTAGTAGTAGTGGTCATTACCTCAGTAGTAGTAGTCGTAGTAGGTCATTACCTCAGTAGTAGTAGGTCATTACCATAGTAGTAGGAGTAGTAGTAGGTCATTACCTCAGTAGTAGTAGTAGTAGTAGTAGGTTATTACCTCAGTAGTAGTAGTAGTAGTAGGTCATTACCTCAGTAGTAGTAGGTCATTACCTCAGTAGTAGTAGGTCCTTACCTCAGTAGTAGTAGTAGTAGTAGGTCATTACCAAAGTATTAGTAGAAGTGGGTCAATTCCTCAGTGGTAGTAGTAGGTCATTACCTCAGTAGTAGTAGTACTAGGTCATTACCTCAGTAGTAGTAGTAGTGGTCATTACCTCAGTAGTAGTAGTCGTAGTAGGTCATTACCTCAGTAGTAGTAGTAGTAGGTCATTACCTCAGTAGTAGTAGTAGTAGTAGTAGGTCATTACCTCAGTAGTAGTAGGAGTAGTAGTAGGTCATTACCTCAGTAGTAGTAGTAGGTCATTACCTCAGTAGTAGTAGTAGTAGGTCATTACCGTAGTAGTAGTAGTAGTAGTAGTAGGTCATTACCTCAGTAGTAGTAGTAGTACTAGTAGTAGTAGCAGTAGTAGGTCATTACCTCAGTAGTAGTAGTAGTAGGTCATTACCTCAGTAGTAGTAGTAGTAGGTCATTACCTCAGTAGTAGTAGTAGTAGTGGTAGGTCATTACAGTAGTCGTAGTAGGTCATTACGGTAGTAGTAGTAGGTCATTACCATAGTAGTAGTAGGTCATTACCGTATTAGGTCATTACCGTAGTAGGTCATTACCGTAGTAGTATTAGTGGTAGGTCATTACCTCAGTAGTAGTAGTAGGTCATTACCTCAGTAGTAGTAGTAGGTCATTACCTCAGTAGTAGTAGTAGTAATACGTCATTACCTCAGTAGTAGTAGTAGTAGGTCATTACCTCAGTAGTAGTGGTAGTAGTAGTAGGTTATTACCTCAGTAGTAGTAGTAGTAGTAGGTCATTACCTCAGTAGTAGTAGTAGTAGGTCATTACCTCAGTAGTAGTAGGTCCTTACCTCAGTAGTAGTAGTAGTAGTAGTAGTTCATTACCTCAGTAGTAGTAGTAGTAGTAGGTCATTACCTCAGTAGTAGTAGTAGTAGGTCATTACCTCAGTAGTAGTGGTAGTAGTAGTAGTAGTAGGTCAATTCCTCAGTAGTAGTAGTACTAGTAGGTCATTACCTCAGTAGTAGTAGTAGTAGTAGTAGTAGTAGTAGTAGGTCATTACCTCAGTAGTAGTGGTAGTAGTAGTAGTAGTAGGTCATTACCTCAGTAGTAGTAGTACTAGTAGGTCATTACCTCAGTAGTAGTAGGTCATTACCATAGTAGTAGGAGTAGTAGTAGGTCATTACCTCAGTAGTAGTAGTAGTAGTAGTAGGTTATTACCTCAGTAGTAGTAGTAGTAGTAGGTCATTACCTCAGTAGTAGTAGTAGTAGGTCATTACCTCAGTAGTAGTAGGTCCTTACCTCAGTAGTAGTAGTAGTAGTAGTAGTTCATTACCTCAGTAGTAGTAGTAGTAGTAGTAGGTCATTACCTCAGTAGTAGTAGTAGTAGGTCATTACCTCAGTAGTAGTGGTAGTAGTAGTAGTAGTAGTAGGTCATTACCTCAGTAGTAGTGGTAGTAGTAGTAGTAGTAGGTCATTACCTCAGTAGTAGTAGTACTAGTAGGTCATTACCTCAGTAGTAGTAGTAGTAGTAGTAGTAGTAGTAGGTCATTACCTCAGTAGTAGTGGTAGTAGTAGTAGTAGTAGGTCATTACCTCAGTAGTAGTAGTACTAGTAGGTCATTACCTCAGTAGTAGTAGTAGTAGTAGTAGTAGTAGGTCATTACCTCAGTAGTAGTAGTAGTAGGTCATTACCTCAGTAGTAGTAGTAGTAGGTCATTACCTCAGTAGTAGTAGTAGTAGTAGGTCATTACCTCAGTAGTAGTAGTAGTAGTAGGTCATTACCTCAGTAGTAGTAGTAGTAGTAGGTCATTACCTCAGTAGTAGTAGTAGTGGTCATTACCTCAGTAGTAGTAGTCGTAGTAGGTCATTACCTCAGTAGTAGTAGGTCATTACCATAGTAGTAGGAGTAGTAGTAGGTCATTACCTCAGTAGTAGTAGTAGTAGTAGTAGGTTATTACCTCAGTAGTAGTAGTAGTAGTAGGTCATTACCTCAGTAGTAGTAGTAGTAGGTCATTACCTCAGTAGTAGTAGGTCCTTACCTCAGTAGTAGTAGTAGTAGTAGTAGTTCATTACCTCAGTAGTAGTAGTAGTAGTAGGTCATTACCTCAGTAGTGGTAGTAGTGGTCATTACCTCAGTAGTAGTAGTCGTAGTAGGTCATTACCTCAGTAGTAGTAGGTCATTACCGTAGTAGTAGTAGTAGTAGTAGTAGTAGTAGGTCATTACCTCAGTAGTAGTAGTAGGTCATTACCTCAGTAGTAGTAGTAGGTCATTACCTCAGTATTAGTAGTAGTAGTAGGTCATTACCAAAGTATTAGTAGTAGTGGGTCAATTCCTCAGTGGTAGTAGTAGGTCATTACCTCAGTAGTAGTAGTAGTGGTCATTACCTCAGTAGTAGTAGTCGTAGTAGGTCATTACCTCAGTAGTAGTAGGTCATTACCATAGTAGTAGTAGTAGTAGTAGGTCATTACCTCAGTAGTAGTAGTAGTAGTAGGTCATTACCTCAGTAGTAGTAGTAGTAGTAGGTCATTACCTCAGTAGTAGTAGTAGTAGGTCATTACCTCAGTAGTAGTAGTAGTGGTCATTACCTCAGTAGTAGTAGTCGTAGTAGGTCATTACCTCAGTAGTAGTAGGTCATTACCATAGTAGTAGGAGTAGTAGTAGGTCATTACCTCAGTAGTAGTAGTAGTAGTAGTAGGTTATTACCTCAGTAGTAGTAGTAGTAGTAGGTCATTACCTCAGTAGTAGTAGTAGTAGTAGGTCATTACCTCAGTAGTAGTAGGTCCTTACCTCAGTAGTAGTAGTAGTAGTAGTAGTTCATTACCTCAGTAGTAGTAGTAGTAGTAGGTCATTACCTCAGTAGTGGTAGTAGTGGTCATTACCTCAGTAGTAGTAGTCGTAGTAGGTCATTACCTCAGTAGTAGTAGGTCATTACCGTAGTAGTAGTAGTAGTAGTAGTAGTAGTAGTAGGTCATTACCTCAGTAGTAGTAGTAGGTCATTACCTCAGTAGTAGTAGTAGGTCATTACCTCAGTATTAGTAGTAGTAGTAGGTCATTACCAAAGTATTAGTAGTAGTGGGTCAATTCCTCAGTGGTAGTAGTAGGTCATTACCTCAGTAGTAGTAGTAGTGGTCATTACCTCAGTAGTAGTAGTCGTAGTAGGTCATTACCTCAGTAGTAGTAGGTCATTACCATAGTAGTAGTAGTAGTAGTAGGTCATTACCTCAGTAGTAGTAGTAGTAGGTCATTACCTCAGTAGTAGTAGTGGGTCATTACCTCAGTAGTAGTAGTAGGTCATTACCTCAGTAGTAGTAGTAGTAGTAGTAGTAGTAGTAGGTCATTACCTCAGTAGTAGTAGTAGTAGGTCATTACCTCAGTAGTAGTAGTAGTAGGTCATTACCTCAGTAGTAGTAGTAGTAGGTCATTACCTCAGTAGTAGTAGTAGTAGGTCATTACCTCAGTAGTAGTAGGAGTAGTAGTAGGTCATTACCTCAGTAGTAGTAGTAGGTCATTACCTCAGTAGTAGTAGTAGTAGGTCATTACCGTAGTAGTAGTAGTAGTAGTAGTAGGTCATTACCTCAGTAGTAGTAGTAGTAGTAGTAGTAGTAGCAGTAGTAGGTCATTACCTCAGTAGTAGTAGTAGTAGTAGGTCATTACCTCAGTAGTAGTAGGTCATTACCTCAGTAGTAGTAGTAGTAGTAGTAGGTCATTACCTCACTAGTAGTAGTAGTAGTAGTAGTAGTAGTAGTAGGTCATTACAGTAGTCGTAGTAGGTCATTACGGTAGTAGTAGTAGGTCATTACCATAGTAGTAGTAGGTCATTACCGTATTAGGTCATTACCGTAGTAGGTCATTACCGTAGTAGTATTAGTGGTAGGTCATTACCTCAGTAGTAGTAGTAGGTCATTACCTCAGTAGTAGTAGTAGGTCATTACCTCAGTAGTAGTAGTAGTAATACGTCATTACCTCAGTAGTAGTAGTAGTAGGTCATTACCTCAGTAGTAGTGGTAGTAGTAGTAGTAGTAGGTCAATTCCTCAGTAGTAGTAGTAGTAGTAGTAGGTCATTACCTCAGTAGTAGTAGTACTAGTAGGTCATTACCTCAGTAGTAGTAGTAGTAGTAGTAGTAGTAGGTCATTACCTCAGTAGTAGTAGTAGTAGGTCATTACCTCTAGTAGTAGTAGTAGGTCATTACCTCAGTAGTAGTAGTAGTAGTAGGTCATTACCTCAGTAGTAGTAGTAGTAGTAGTAGGTCATTACCTCAGTAGTAGTAGTAGTAGTAGGTCATTACCTCAGTAGTAGTAGTAGTAGTAGGTCATTACCTCAGTAGTAGTAGTAGTAGGTCATTACCTCAGTAGTAGTAGTAGTGGTCATTACCTCAGTAGTAGTAGTCGTAGTAGGTCATTACCTCAGTAGTAGTAGGTCATTACCATAGTAGTAGGAGTAGTAGTAGGTCATTACCTCAGTAGTAGTAGTAGTAGGTCATTACCTCAGTAGTAGTAGTAGTAGTAGGTCATTACCTCAGTAGTAGTAGTAGTAGGTCATTACCTCAGTAGTAGTAGTAGTAGTAGGTCATTACCTCAGTAGTAGTAGTAGTAGTAGGTCATTACCTCAGTAGTAGTAGTAGTAGTAGGTCATTACCTCAGTAGTAGTAGTAGTAGGTCATTACCTCAGTAGTAGTAGTAGTGGTCATTACCTCAGTAGTAGTAGTCGTAGTAGGTCATTACCTCAGTAGTAGTAGGTCATTACCATAGTAGTAGGAGTAGTAGTAGGTCATTACCTCAGTAGTAGTAGTAGTAGGTCATTACCTCAGTAGTAGTAGTAGTAGTAGGTCATTACCTCAGTAGTAGTAGTAGTAGGTCATTACCTCAGTAGTAGTAGTAGTAGTAGGTCATTACCTCAGTAGTAGTAGTAGTAGTAGGTCATTACCTCAGTAGTAGTAGTAGTGGGTCATTACCTCAGTAGTAGTAGGTCCTTACCTCAGTAGTAGTAGTAGTAGTAGTAGTTCATTACCTCAGTAGTAGTAGTAGTAGTAGTAGTAGGTCATTACCTCAGTAGTGGTAGTAGTGGTCATTACCTCAGTAGTAGTAGTCGTAGTAGGTCATTACCTCAGTAGTAGTAGGTCATTACCGTAGCAGTAGTAGTAGTAGTAGTAGGTCATTACCTCAGTAGTAGTAGTAGGTCATTACCTCAGTATTAGTAGTAGTAGTAGGTCATTACCAAAGTATTAGTAGTAGTGGGTCAATTCCTCAGTGGTAGTAGTAGGTCATTACCTCAGTAGTAGTAGTAGTGGTCATTACCTCAGTAGTAGTAGTCGTAGTAGGTCATTACCTCAGTAGTAGTAGGTCATTACCATAGTAGTAGTAGTAGTAGTAGTAGGTCATTACCTCAGTAGTAGTAGTAGTAGGTCATTACCTCAGTAGTAGTAGTGGGTCATTACCTCAGTAGTAGTAGAAGGTCATTACCTCAGTAGTAGTAGTAGTAGTAGTAGTAGTAGTAGTAGGTCATTACCTCAGTAGTAGTAGTAGTAGGTCATTACCTCAGTAGTAGTGGTAGTAGTAGTAGGTCAATTCCTCAGTAGTAGTAGTAGTAGTAGGTCATTACCTCAGTAGTAGTAGTAGTAGGTCATTACCTCAGTAGTAGTAGTAGTAGGTCATTACCTCAGTAGTAGTAGTAGTAGTAGTAGTAGTAGGTCATTACCTCAGTAGTAGTAGTAGTAGTAGGTCATTACCTCAGTAGTGGTAGTAGTGGTCATTACCTCAGTAGTAGTAGTCGTAGTAGGTCATTACCTCAGTAGTAGTAGGTCATTACCGTAGTAGTAGTAGTAGTAGGTCATTACCTCAGTAGTAGTAGTAGGTCATTACCTCAGTAGTAGTAGTAGGTCATTTCCTCAGTATTAGTAGGAGTTAGTAGGTCATTACCAAAGTAGTAGTAGTAGTAGTAGTAGGTCATTACCTCAGTAGTAGTAGTAGTAGGTCATTACCTCAGTAGTAGTAGTAGGTCATTACCTCAGTAGTAGTAGGAGTAGTAGTAGGTCATTACCTCAGTAGTAGTAGTAGTAGGTCATTACCTCAGTAGTAGTAGTAGGTCATTACCGTAGTAGTAGTAGTAGTAGTAGTAGTAGTAGGTCATTACCTCAGTAGTAGTAGTAGTAGTAGTAGTAGCAGTAGTAGGTCATTACCTCAGTAGTAGTAGTAGTAGTAGTAGGTCATTACCTCAGTAGTAGTAGTAGTAGGTCATTACCTCAGTAGTAGTAGTAGTAGTAGTAGGTCATTACAGTAGTCGTAGTAGGTCATTACCATAGTAGTAGTAGGTCATTACCGTAGTAGGTCATTACCGTAGTAGTATTAGTGGTATGTCATTACCTCAGTAGTAGTAGTAGGTCATTACCTCAGTAGTAGTAGTAGGTCATTACCTCAGTAGTAGTAGTAGTAATAGGTCATTACCTCAGTAGTAGTAGTAGTAGGTCATTACCTCAGTAGTAGTGGTAGTAGTAGTAGTAGTAGGTCAATTCCTCAGTAGTAGTAGTAGTAGTAGGTCATTACCTCAGTAGTAGTAGTACTAGTAGGTCATTACCTCAGTAGTAGTAGTAGTAGTAGTAGTAGGTCATTACCTCAGTAGTAGTAGTAGTAGGTCATTACCTCAGTAGTAGTAGTAGTAGGTCATTACCTCAGTAGTAGTAGTAGTAGTAGGTCATTACCTCAGTAGTAGTAGTAGTAGGTCATTACCTCAGTAGTAGTATTAGTAGTGGTCATTACCTCAGTAGTAGTAGTCGTAGTAGGTCATTACCTCAGTAGTAGTAGGTCATTACCGTAGTAGGAGTAGTAGTAGGTCATTACCTCAGTAGTAGTAGTAGGTCATTACCTCAGTAGTAGTAGTAGTAGTAGGTCATTACCTCAGTAGTAGTAGTAGTAGGTTATTACCTCAGTAGTAGTAGTAGTAGGTCATTACCTCAGTAGTAGTAGAAGGTCATTACCTCAGTAGTAGTAGTAGTAGTAGGTCATTACCTCAGTAGTAGTAGTAGTAGGTCATTACCTCAGTAGTAGTAGTACTAGGTCATTACCTCAGTAGTAGTAGTAGTGGTCACTACCTCAGTAGTAGTAGTCGTAGTAGTAGGTCATTACCTCAGTAGTAGTAGGAGTAGTAGTAGGTCATTACCTCAGTAGTAGTAGGTCATTACCATAGTAGTAGTAGCAGTAGTAGGTCATTACCTCAGTAGTAGTAGTAGTAGGTCATTACCTCAGTAGTAGTAGTAGTAGTAGTAGGTCATTACCTCAGTAGTAGTAGGAGTAGTAGTAGGTCATTACCTCAGTAGTAGTAGTAGGTCATTACCTCAGTAGTAGTAGTAGTAGGTCATTACCGTAGTAGTAGTAGTAGTAGGTCATTACCTCAATAGTAGTAGTAGTAGTAGTAGTAGTAGCAGTAGTAGGTCATTACCTCAGTAGTAGTAGTAGTAGGTCATTACCTCAGTAGTAGTAGTGGTAGGTCATTACCTCACTAGTAGTAGTAGTAGTAGTAGGTCATTACAGTAGTCGTAGTAGGTCATTACGGTAGTAGTAGTAGGTCATTACCATAGTAGTAGTAGGTCATTACCGTATTAGGTCATTACCGTAGTAGGTCATTACCGTAGTAGTATTAGTGGTAGGTCATTACCTCAGTAGTAGTAGTAGGTCATTACCTCAGTAGTAGTAGTAGGTAATTACCTCAGTAGTAGTAGTAGTAATACGTCATTACCTCAGTAGTAGTAGTAGTAGGTCATTACCTCAGTAGTAGTGGTAGTAGTAGTAGTAGTAGGTCAATTCCTCAGTAGTAGTAGTAGTAGTAGGTCATTACCTCAGTAGTAGTAGTACTAGTAGGTCATTACCTCAGTAGTAGTAGTAGTAGTAGTAGTAGTAGGTCATTACCTCAGTAGTAGTAGTAGTAGGTCATTACCTCAGTAGTAGTAGTAGTAGGTCATTACCTCAGTAGTAGTAGTAGTAGTAGGTCATTACCTCAGTAGTAGTAGTAGTAGTAGGTCATTACCTCAGTAGTAGTAGTAGTAGTAGGTCATTACCTCAGTAGTAGTAGTAGTGGTCATTACCTCAGTAGTAGTAGTCGTAGTAGGTCATTACCTCAGTAGTAGTAGGTAATTACCATAGTAGTAGGAGTAGTAGTAGGTCATTACCTCAGTAGTAGTAGTAGTAGGTCATTACCTCAGTAGTAGTAGTAGTAGTAGTAGGTCATTACCTCAGTAGTAGTAGTAGTAGGTCATTACCTCAGTAGTAGTAGTAGGTTATTACCTCAGTAGTAGTAGTAGTAGTAGGTCATTACCTCAGTAGTAGTAGTAGTAGGTTATTACCTCAGTAGTAGTAGTAGTAGGTCATTACCTCAGTAGTAGTAGAAGGTCATTACCTCAGTAGTAGTAGTAGTAGTAGGTCATTACCTCAGTAGTAGTAGTAGTAGGTCATTACCTCAGTAGTAGTAGTAGTAGGTCATTACCTCAGTAGTAGTAGTAGGTCATTACCACAGTATTAGTAGTAGTAGTAGGTCATTACCAAAGTATTAGTAGTAGTGGGTCAATTCCTCAGTGGTAGTAGTAGGTCATTACCTCAGTAGTAGTAGTACTAGGTCATTACCTCAGTAGTAGTAGTAGTGGTCATTACCTCAGTAGTAGTAGTCGTAGTAGGTCATTACCTCAGTAGTAGTAGGTCATTACCATAGTAGGAGTAGTAGTAGTAGGTCATTACCTCAGTAGTAGTAGTAGTAGGTCATTACCTCAGTAGTAGTAGTAGTAGTAGTAGGTCATTACCTCAGTAGTAGTAGGAGTAGTAGTAGGTCATTACCTCAGTAGTAGTAGTAGGTCATTACCTCAGTAGTAGTAGTAGTAGGTCATTACCGTAGTAGTAGTAGTAGTAGTAGTAGGTCATTACCTCAATAGTAGTAGTAGTAGTAGTAGTAGTAGTAGCAGTAGTAGGTCATTACCTCAGTAGTAGTAGTAGTAGGTCATTACCTCAGTAGTAGTAGTAGTAGGTCATTACCTCAGTAGTAGTAGTAGTAGTGGTAGGTCATTACCTCACTAGTAGTAGTAGTAGTAGTAGTAGGTCATTACAGTAGTCGTAGTAGGTCATTACGGTAGTAGTAGTAGGTCATTACCATAGTAGTAGTAGGTCATTACCGTATTAGGTCATTACCGTAGTAGGTCATTACCGTAGTAGTATTAGTGGTAGGTCATTACCTCAGTAGTAGTAGTAGGTCATTACCTCAGTAGTAGTAGTAGTAGGTCATTACCTCAGTAGTAGTAGTAGTAGGTCATTACCTCAGTAGTAGTAGTAGTAGTGGTAGGTCATTACCTCACTAGTAGTAGTAGTAGTAGTAGGTCATTACAGTAGTCGTAGTAGGTCATTACGCTAGTAGTAGTAGGTCATTACCATAGTAGTAGTAGGTCATTACCGTATTAGGTCATTACCGTAGTAGGTCATTACCGTAGTAGTATTAGTGGTAGGTCATTACCTCAGTAGTAGTAGTAGGTCATTACCTCAGTAGTAGTAGTAGGTAATTACCTCAGTAGTAGTACTAGTAGGTCATTACCTCAGTAGTAGTAGTAGTAGTAGTAGTAGGTCATTACCTCAGTAGTAGTAGTAGTAGGTCATTACCTCAGTAGTAGTAGTAGTAGGTCATTACCTCAGTAGTAGTAGTAGTAGTAGGTCATTACCTCAGTAGTAGTAGTAGTAGGTCATTACCTCAGTAGTAGTATTAGTAGTGGTCATTACCTCAGTAGTAGTAGTCGTAGTAGGTCATTACCTCAGTAGTAGTAGGTCATTACCGTAGTAGGAGTAGTAGTAGGTCATTACCTCAGTAGTAGTAGTAGGTCATTACCTCAGTAGTAGTAGTAGTAGTAGGTCATTACCTCAGTAGTAGTAGTAGTAGGTTATTACCTCAGTAGTAGTAGTAGTAGGTCATTACCTCAGTAGTAGTAGAAGGTCATTACCTCAGTAGTAGTAGTAGTAGTAGGTCATTACCTCAGTAGTAGTAGTAGTAGGTCATTACCTCAGTAGTAGTAGTACTAGGTCATTACCTCAGTAGTAGTAGTAGTGGTCACTACCTCAGTAGTAGTAGTCGTAGTAGGTCATTACCTCAGTAGTAGTAGGTCATTACCATAGTAGTAGTAGCAGTAGTAGGTCATTACCTCAGTAGTAGTAGTAGTAGGTCATTACCTCAGTAGTAGTAGTAGTAGTAGTAGGTCATTACCTCAGTAGTAGTAGGAGTAGTAGTAGGTCATTACCTCAGTAGTAGTAGTAGGTCATTACCTCAGTAGTAGTAGTAGTAGGTCATTACCGTAGTAGTAGTAGTAGTAGGTCATTACCTCAATAGTAGTAGTAGTAGTAGTAGTAGTAGCAGTAGTAGGTCATTACCTCAGTAGTAGTAGTAGTAGGTCATTACCTCAGTAGTAGTAGTAGTAGGTCATTACCTCAGTAGTAGTAGTAGTAGTGGTAGGTCATTACCTCACTAGTAGTAGTAGTAGTAGTAGGTCATTACAGTAGTCGTAGTAGGTCATTACGGTAGTAGTAGTAGGTCATTACCATAGTAGTAGTAGGTCATTACCGTATTAGGTCATTACCGTAGTAGGTCATTACCGTAGTAGTATTAGTGGTAGGTCATTACCTCAGTAGTAGTAGTAGGTCATTACCTCAGTAGTAGTAGTAGGTAATTACCTCAGTAGTAGTAGTAGTAATACGTCATTACCTCAGTAGTAGTAGTAGTAGGTCATTACCTCAGTAGTAGTGGTAGTAGTAGTAGTAGTAGGTCAATTCCTCAGTAGTAGTAGTAGTAGTAGGTCATTACCTCAGTAGTAGTAGTACTAGTAGGTCATTACCTCAGTAGTAGTAGTAGTAGTAGTAGTAGTAGGTCATTACCTCAGTAGTAGTAGTAGTAGGTCATTACCTCAGTAGTAGTAGTAGTAGGTCATTACCTCAGTAGTAGTAGTAGTAGTAGGTCATTACCTCAGTAGTAGTAGTAGTAGTAGGTCATTACCTCAGTAGTAGTAGTAGTAGGTCATTACCTCAGTAGTAGTAGTAGTGGTCATTACCTCAGTAGTAGTAGTCGTAGTAGGTCATTACCTCAGTAGTAGTAGGTAATTACCATAGTAGTAGGAGTAGTAGTAGGTCATTACCTCAGTAGTAGTAGTAGTAGGTCATTACCTCAGTAGTAGTAGTAGTAGTAGTAGGTCATTACCTCAGTAGTAGTAGTAGTAGGTCATTACCTCAGTAGTAGTAGTAGGTTATTACCTCAGTAGTAGTAGTAGTAGTAGGTCATTACCTCAGTAGTAGTAGTAGTAGGTTATTACCTCAGTAGTAGTAGTAGTAGGTCATTACCTCAGTTGTAGTAGAAGGTCATTACCTCAGTAGTAGTAGTAGTAGTAGGTCATTACCTCAGTAGTAGTAGTAGTAGGTCATTACCTCAGTAGTAGTAGTAGTAGGTCATTACCTCAGTAGTAGTAGTAGGTCATTACCACAGTATTAGTAGTAGTAGTAGGTCATTACCAAAGTATTAGTAGTAGTGGGTCAATTCCTCAGTGGTAGTAGTAGGTCATTACCTCAGTAGTAGTAGTACTAGGTCATTACCTCAGTAGTAGTAGTAGTGGTCATTACCTCAGTAGTAGTAGTCGTAGTAGGTCATTACCTCAGTAGTAGTAGGTCATTACCATAGTAGTAGTAGTAGTAGTAGGTCATTACCTCAGTAGTAGTAGTAGTAGGTCATTACCTCAGTAGTAGTAGTAGTAGTAGTAGGTCATTACCTCAGTAGTAGTAGGAGTAGTAGTAGGTCATTACCTCAGTAGTAGTAGTAGGTCATTACCTCAGTAGTAGTAGTAGTAGGTCATTACCGTAGTAGTAGTAGTAGTAGTAGTAGGTCATTACCTCAATAGTAGTAGTAGTAGTAGTAGTAGTAGTAGCAGTAGTAGGTCATTACCTCAGTAGTAGTAGTAGTAGGTCATTACCTCAGTAGTAGTAGTAGTAGGTCATTACCTCAGTAGTAGTAGTAGTAGTGGTAGGTCATTACCTCACTAGTAGTAGTAGTAGTAGTAGTAGGTCATTACAGTAGTCGTAGTAGGTCATTACGGTAGTAGTAGTAGGTCATTACCATAGTAGTAGTAGGTCATTACCGTATTAGGTCATTACCGTAGTAGGTCATTACCGTAGTAGTATTAGTGGTAGGTCATTACCTCAGTAGTAGTAGTAGGTCATTACCTCAGTAGTAGTAGTAGTAGGTCATTACCTCAGTAGTAGTAGTAGTAGGTCATTACCTCAGTAGTAGTAGTAGTAGTGGTAGGTCATTACCTCACTAGTAGTAGTAGTAGTAGTAGGTCATTACAGTAGTCGTAGTAGGTCATTACGCTAGTAGTAGTAGGTCATTACCATAGTAGTAGTAGGTCATTACCGTATTAGGTCATTACCGTAGTAGGTCATTACCGTAGTAGTATTAGTGGTAGGTCATTACCTCAGTAGTAGTAGTAGGTCATTACCTCAGTAGTAGTAGTAGGTAATTACCTCAGTAGTAGTAGTAGTAATACGTCATTACCTCAGTAGTAGTAGTAGTAGGTCATTACCTCAGTAGTAGTGGTAGTAGTAGTAGTAGTAGGTCAATTCCTCAGTAGTAGTAGTAGTAGTAGGTCATTACCTCAGTAGTAGTAGTACTAGTAGGTCATTACCTCAGTAGTAGTAGTAGTAGTAGTAGTAGTAGGTCATTACCTCAGTAGTAGTAGTAGTAGGTCATTACCTCAGTAGTAGTAGTAGTAGGTCATTACCTCAGTAGTAGTAGTAGTAGTAGGTCATTACCTCAGTAGTAGTAGTAGTAGTAGGTCATTACCTCAGTAGTAGTAGTAGTAGGTCATTACCTCAGTAGTAGTAGTAGTGGTCATTACCTCAGTAGTAGTAGTCGTAGTAGGTCATTACCTCAGTAGTAGTAGGTAATTACCATAGTAGTAGGAGTAGTAGTAGGTCATTACCTCAGTAGTAGTAGTAGTAGGTCATTACCTCAGTAGTAGTAGTAGTAGTAGGTCATTACCTCAGTAGTAGTAGTAGTAGGTCATTACCTCAGTAGTAGTAGTAGGTTATTACCTCAGTAGTAGTAGTAGTAGTAGGTCATTACCTCAGTAGTAGTAGTAGTAGGTTATTACCTCAGTAGTAGTAGTAGTAGGTCATTACCTCAGTAGTAGTAGAAGGTCATTACCTCAGTAGTAGTAGTAGTAGTAGGTCATTACCTCAGTAGTAGTAGTAGTAGGTCATTACCTCAGTAGTAGTAGTAGTAGGTCATTAACTCAGTAGTAGTAGTAGGTCATTACCACAGTATTAGTAGTAGTAGTAGGTCATTATCAAAGTATTAGTAGTAGTGGGTCAATTCCTCAGTGGTAGTAGTAGGTCATTACCTCAGTAGTAGTAGTACTAGGTCATTACCTCAGTAGTAGTAGTAGTGGTCATTACCTCAGTAGTAGTAGTCGTAGTAGGTCATTACCTCAGTAGTAGTAGGTCATTACCATAGTATTAGTAGTAGTAGTAGGTCATTACCTCAGTAGTAGTAGTAGTAGGTCATTACCTCAGTAGTAGTAGTAGTAGTAGTAGGTCATTACCTCAGTAGTAGTAGGAGTAGTAGTAGGTCATTACCTCAGTAGTAGTAGTAGGTCATTACCTCAGTAGTAGTAGTAGTAGGTCATTACCGTAGTAGTAGTAGTAGTAGTAGTAGGTCATTACCTCAATAGTAGTAGTAGTAGTAGTAGCAGTAGTAGGTCATTACCTCAGTAGTAGTAGTAGTAGGTCATTACCTCAGTAGTAGTAGTAGTAGTGGTAGGTCATTACCTCACTAGTAGTAGTAGTAGTAGTAGTAGGTCATTACAGTAGTCGTAGTAGGTCATTACGGTAGTAGTAGTAGGTCATTACCATAGTAGTAGTAGGTCATTACCGTATTAGGTCATTACCGTAGTAGGTCATTACCGTAGTAGTATTAGTGGTAGGTCATTACCTCAGTAGTAGTAGTAGGTCATTACCTCAGTAGTAGTAGTAGGTAATTACCTCAGTAGTAGTAGTAGTAATACGTCATTACCTCAGTAGTAGTAGTAGTAGGTCATTACCTCAGTAGTAGTGGTAGTAGTAGTAGTAGTAGGTCAATTCCTCAGTAGTAGTAGTAGTAGTAGGTCATTACCTCAGTAGTAGTAGTACTAGTAGGTCATTACCTCAGTAGTAGTAGTAGTAGTAGTAGTAGTAGGTCATTACCTCAGTAGTAGTAGTAGTAGGTCATTACCTCAGTAGTAGTAGTAGTAGGTCATTACCTCAGTAGTAGTAGTAGTAGGTCATTACCTCAGTAGTAGTAGTAGTAGTAGGTCATTACCTCAGTAGTAGTAGGTCATTACCATAGTAGTAGGAGTAGTAGTAGGTCATTACCTCAGTAGTAGTAGTAGTAGGTCATTACCTCAGTAGTAGTAGTAGTAGTAGGTCATTACCTCAGTAGTAGTAGTAGTAGGTCATTACCTCAGTAGTAGTAGTAGTAGTAGGTTATTACCTCAGTAGTAGTAGTAGTAGTAGTAGGTCATTACCTCAGTAGTAGTAGTAGTAGGTTATTACCTCAGTAGTAGTAGTAGTAGGTCATTACCTCAGTAGTAGTAGAAGGTCATTACCTCAGTAGTAGTAGTAGTAGTAGGTCATTACCTCAGTAGTAGTAGTAGTAGGTCATTACCTCAGTAGTAGTAGTAGTAGGTCATTACCTCAGTAGTAGTAGTAGGTCATTACCACAGTATTAGTAGTAGTAGTAGGTCATTACCAAAGTATTAGTAGTAGTGGGTCAATTCCTCAGTGGTAGTAGTAGGTCATTACCTCAGTAGTAGTAGTACTAGGTCATTACCTCAGTAGTAGTAGTAGTGGTCATTACCTCAGTAGTAGTAGTCGGTGTAGGTCATTACCTCAGTAGTAGTAGGTCATTACCATAGTAGTAGTAGTAGTAGTAGGTCATTACCTCAGTAGTAGTAGTAGTAGGTCATTACCTCAGTAGTAGTAGTAGTAGTAGTAGTAGGTCATTACCTCAGTAGTAGTAGGAGTAGTAGTAGGTCATTACCTCAGTAGTAGTAGTAGGTCATTACCTCAGTAGTAGTAGTAGTAGGTCATTACCGTAGTAGTAGTAGTAGTAGTAGTAGGTCATTACCTCAATAGTAGTAGTAGTAGTAGTAGTAGTAGCAGTAGTAGGTCATTACCTCAGTAGTAGTAGTAGTAGGTCATTACCTCAGTAGTAGTAGTAGTAGGTCATTACCTCAGTAGTAGTAGTAGTAGTGGTAGGTCATTACCTCACTAGTAGTAGTAGTAGTAGTAGGTCATTACAGTAGTCGTAGTAGGTCATTACGGTAGTAGTAGTAGGTCATTACCATAGTAGTAGTAGGTCATTACCGTATTAGGTCATTACCGTAGTAGGTCATTACCGTAGTAGTATTAGTGGTAGGTCATTACCTCAGTAGTAGTAGTAGGTCATTACCTCAGTAGTAGTAGTAGGTAATTGCCTCAGTAGTAGTAGTAGTAATACGTCATTACCTCAGTAGTAGTAGTAGTAGGTCATTACCTCAGTAGTAGTGGTAGTAGTAGTAGTAGTAGGTCAATTCCTCAGTAGTAGTAGTAGTAGTAGGTCATTACCTCAGTAGTAGTAGTACTAGTAGGTCATTACCTCAGTAGTAGTAGTAGTAGTAGTAGTAGTAGGTCATTACCTCAGTAGTAGTAGTAGTAGGTCATTACCTCAGTTGTAGTAGTAGTAGGTCATTACCTCAGTAGTAGTAGTAGTAGTAGGTCATTACCTCAGTAGTAGTAGTAGTAGTAGGTCATTACCTCAGTAGTAGTAGTAGTAGGTCATTACCTCAGTAGTAGTAGTAGTGGTCATTACCTCAGTAGTAGTAGTCGTAGTAGGTCATTACCTCAGTAGTAGTAGGTCATTACCATAGTAGTAGGAGTAGTAGTAGGTCATTACCTCAGTAGTAGTAGTAGTAGGTCATTACCTCAGTAGTAGTAGTAGTAGTAGGTCATTACCTCAGTAGTAGTAGTAGTAGGTCATTACCTCAGTAGTAGTAGTAGTAGTAGGTTATTACCTCAGTAGTAGTAGTAGTAGTAGTAGTAGGTCATTACCTCACTAGTAGTAGTAGTAGTAGTAGTAGTAGGTCATTACAGTAGTCGTAGTAGGTCATTACGGTAGTAGTAGTAGGTCATTACCATAGTAGTAGTAGGTCATTACCGTATTAGGTCATTACCGTAGTAGGTCATTACCGTAGTAGTATTAGTGGTAGGTCATTACCTCAGTAGTAGTAGTAGGTCATTACCTCAGTAGTAGTAGTAGGTCATTACCTCAGTAGTAGTAGTAGTAATAGGTCATTACCTCAGTAGTAGTAGTAGTAGGTCATTACCTCAGTAGTAGTGGTAGTAGTAGTAGTAGGTAAATTCCTCAGTAGTAGTAGTAGTAGTAGGTCATTACCTCAGTAGTAGTAGTAGTACTAGTAGGTCATTACCTCAGTAGTAGTAGTAGTAGTAGTAGGTCATTACCTCAGAAGTAGTAGTAGTAGGTCATTACCTCAGTAGTAGTAGTAGTAGGTCATTACCTCAGTAGTAGTAGTAGTAGGTCATTACCTCAGTAGTAGTAGTAGTAGTAGTAGTAGGTCATTACCTCAGTAGTAGTAGTAGTAGTAGTAGGTCATTACCTCAGAAGTAGTAGTAGTAGGTCATTACCTCAGTAGTAGTAGTAGTGGTCATTACCTCAGTAGTAGTAGTCGTAGTAGGTCATTACCTCAGTAGTAGTAGGTCATTACCATAGTAGTAGGAGTAGTAGTAGGTCATTACCTCAGTAGTAGTAGTAGTAGGTCATTACCTCAGTAGTAGTAGTAGGTCATTACCTCAGTAGTAGTAGTAGTAGGTCATTACCTCAGTAGTAGTAGTAGTAGGTCATTACCTCAGTAGTAGTAGTAGGTCATTACCTCAGTAGTAGTAGTAGTAGTAGGTCATTACCTCAGTAGTAGTAGTAGTAGTAGGTCATTACCTCAGTAGTAGTAGGTCCTTACCTCAGTAGTAGTAGTAGTAGTAGTAGTAGTTCATTACCTCAGTAGTAGTAGTAGTCGTAGGTCATTACCTCAGTAGTGGTAGTAGTGGTCATTACCTCAGTAGTAGTAGTCGTAGTAGGTCATTACCAAAGTATTAGTAGTAGTGGGTCAATTCCTCAGTGGTAGTAGTAGGTCATTACCTCAGTAGTAGTAGGTCATTACCGTAGTAGTAGTAGTAGTAGTAGTAGTAGGTCATTACCTCAGTAGTATTAGTAGGTCATTACCTCAGTAGTAGTAGTAGGTCATTACCTCAGTATTAGTAGTAGTAGTAGGTCATTACCAAAGTATTAGTAGTAGTGGGTCAATTCCTCAGTGGTAGTAGTAGGTCATTACCTCAGTAGTAGTAGTAGTAGTAGGTCATTACCTCAGTAGTAGTAGTAGTGGTCATTACCTCAGTAGTAGTAGTCGTAGTAGGTCATTACCTCAGTAGTAGTAGGTCATTACCTCAGTAGTAGTAGTAGTAGGTCATTACCTCAGTAGTAGTAGTAGTAGGTCATTACCTCAGTAGTAGTAGTAGGTCATTACCTCAGTAGTAGTAGTAGGTCATTACCTCAGTAGTAGTAGTAGTAGTAGGTCATTACCTCAGTAGTAGTAGTAGGTCATTACCTCAGTAGTAGTAGTAGGTCATTACCTCAGTAGTAGTAGTAGTAGTAGGTCATTACCTCAGTAGTAGTAGTAGGTCATTACCTCAGTAGTAGTAGTAGTAGTCATAGTAGGTCATTACCTCAGTATTAGTAGTAGTGGTCATTACCTCAGTAGTAGTAGTAGTGGGGCATTACCTCATTGGTAGTAGTAGTAGGTCATTACCTCAGTAGTAGTAGTAGTGGTCATTACCTCAGTAGTAGTAGTCGTAGTAGGTCATTACCTCAGTAGTAGTAGGTCATTACCGTAGTAGTAGTAGTAGTAGTAGGTCAGTAGTAGTAGTAGGTCATTACCTCAGTAGTAGTAGTAGTAGGTCATTACCATAGTAGTAGTAGTAGTAGTAGTAGTAGTAGTAGCAGTAGTAGGTCATTACCTCAGTAGTAGTAGTAGTAGTAGGTCATTACCTCAGTAGTAGTAGTAGTAGGTCAGTACCGTAGTAGTAGTAGTAGTAGTAGTAGCAGTAGTAGGTCATTACCTCAGTAGTAGTAGTAGTAGGTCATTACCTCAGTAGTAGTAGTAGTAGTAGTAGTAGTAGTAGTAGCAGTAGTATGTCATAACCTCAGTAGTAGTAGTAGTAGGTCATTACCTCAGTAGTAGTAGTAGTAGGTCATTACCTCAGTAGTAGTAGTAGTAGTAGTAGTAGTAGTAGGTCATTACCTCACTAGTAGTAGTAGTAGTAGTAGTAGTAGTAGGTCATTACAGTAGTCGTAGTAGGTCATTACGGTAGTAGTAGTAGGTCATTACCATAGTAGTAGTAGGTCATTACCGTATTAGGTCATTACCGTAGTAGGTCATTACCGTAGTAGTATTAGTGGTAGGTCATTACCTCAGTAGTAGTAGTAGGTCATTACCTCAGTAGTAGTAGTAGTAGGTCATTACCTCAGTAGTAGTAGTAGGTCATTATCTCAGTAGTAGTAGTAGTAGGTCATTACCTCAGTAGTAGTAGTAGTAGGTCATTACCTCAGTAGTAGTAGTAGGTCATTACCTCAGTAGTAGTAGTAGTAGTAGGTCATTACCTCAGTAGTAGTAGTAGTAGTAGTAGTAGTAGGTCATTACCTCAGTAGTAGTAGTAGTAGTAGTAGTAGGTCATTACCTCAGTAGTAGTAGTAGTAGGTCATTACCTCAGTAGTAGTAGTAGTGGTCATTACCTCAGTAGTAGTAGTCGTAGTAGGTCATTACCTCAGTAGTAGTAGGTCATTACCATAGTAGTAGGAGTAGTAGTAGGTCATTACCTCAGTAGTAGTAGTAGTAGGTCATTACCTCAGTAGTAGTAGTAGGTCATTATCTCAGTAGTAGTAGTAGTAGGTCATTACCTCAGTAGTAGTAGTAGTAGGTCATTACCTCAGTAGTAGTAGTAGGTCATTACCTCAGTAGTAGTAGGTCCTTACCTCAGTAGTAGTAGTAGTAGTAGTAGTTCATTACCTCAGTAGTAGTAGTAGTCGTAGGTCATTACCTCAGTAGTGGTAGTAGTGGTCATTACCTCAGTAGTAGTAGTCGTAGTAGGTCATTACCAAAGTATTAGTAGTAGTGGGTCAATTCCTCAGTGGTAGAAGTAGGTCATTACCTCAGTAGTAGTAGGTCATTACCGTAGTAGTAGTAGTAGTAGTAGTAGTAGGTCATTACCTCAGTAGTAGTAGTAGGTCATTACCTCAGTAGTAGTAGTAGGTCATTACCTCAGTATTAGTAGTAGTAGTAGGTCATTACCAAAGTATTAGTAGTAGTGGGTCAATTCCTCAGTGGTAGTAGTAGGTCATTACCTCAGTAGTAGTAGTAGTAGGTCATTACCTCAGTAGTAGTAGTAGTGGTCATTACCTCAGTAGTAGTAGTCGTAGTAGGTCATTACCTCAGTAGTAGTAGGTCATTACCATAGTAGTAGTAGTAGTAGTAGGTCATTACCTCAGTAGTAGTAGTAGTAGGTCATTACCTCAGTAGTAGTAGTAGGTCATTACCTCAGTAGTAGTAGTAGGTCATTACCTCAGTAGTAGTAGTAGTAGTAGGTCATTACCTCAGTAGTAGTAGTAGGTCATTACCTCAGTAGTAGTAGTAGGTCATTACCTCAGTAGTAGTAGTAGTAGTAGGTCATTACCTCAGTAGTAGTAGTAGTAGGTCATTACCATAGTAGTAGTAGTAGTAGTAGTAGTAGTAGCAGTAGTAGGTCATTACCTCAGTAGTAGTAGTAGTAGGTCATTACCTCAGTAGTAGTAGTAGTAGGTCATTACCATAGTAGTAGTAGTAGTAGTAGTAGTAGTAGTAGCAGTAGTAGGTCATTACCTCAGTAGTAGTAGTAGTAGGTCATTACCTCAGTAGTAGTAGTAGTAGTAGTAGTAGTAGTAGCAGTAGTATGTCATAACCTCAGTAGTAGTAGTAGTAGGTCATTACCTCAGTAGTAGTAGTAGTAGGTCATTACCTCAGTAGTAGTAGTAGTAGTAGTAGGTCATTACCTCACTAGTAGTAGTAGTAGTAGTAGTAGTAGGTCATTACAGTAGTCGTAGTAGGTCATTACGGTAGTAGTAGTAGGTCATTACCATAGTAGTAGTAGGTCATTACCGTATTAGGTCATTACCGTAGTAGGTCATTACCGTAGTAGTATTAGTGGTAGGTCATTACCTCAGTAGTAGTAGTAGGTCATTACCTCAGTAGTAGTAGTAGTAATAGGTCATTACCTCAGTAGTAGTAGTAGTAGGTCATTACCTCAGTAGTAGTGGTAGTAGTAGTATGTCATTACCTCAGTAGTAGTAGTAGTAGGTCATTACCTCAGTAGTAGTAGTAGTAGGTCATTACCTCAGTAGTAGTAGTAGTAGTAGTAGTAGTAGGTCATTACCTCAGTAGTAGTAGAAGTACTAGTAGGTCATTACCTCAGTAGTAGTAGTAGTAGGTCATTACCTCAGTAGTAGTAGTAGTAGGTCATTACCTCAGTAGTAGTAGTAGTAGTAGTAGTAGTAGGTCATTACCTCAGTAGTAGTAGTAGTAGTAGTAGGTCATTACCTCAGTAGTAGTAGTAGTAGGTCATTACCTCAGTAGTAGTAGTAGTGGTCATTACCTCAGTAGTAGTAGTCGTAGTAGGTCATTACCTCAGTAGTAGTAGGTCATTACCATAGTAGTAGGAGTAGTAGTAGGTCATTACCTCAGTAGTAGTAGTAGTAGGTCATTACCTCAGTAGTAGTAGTAGGTCATTATCTCAGTAGTAGTAGTAGTAGGTCATTACCTCAGTAGTAGTAGTAGTAGGTCATTACCTCAGTAGTAGTAGTAGGTCATTACCTCAGTAGTAGTAGTAGTAGTAGGTCATTACCTCAGTAGTAGTAGTAGTAGTAGTAGTAGTAGGTCATTACCTCAGTAGTAGTAGTAGTAGTAGTAGGTCATTACCTCAGTAGTAGTAGTAGTAGGTCATTACCTCAGTAGTAGTAGTAGTGGTCATTACCTCAGTAGTAGTAGTCGTAGTAGGTCATTACCTCAGTAGTAGTAGGTCATTACCATAGTAGTAGGAGTAGTAGTAGGTCATTACCTCAGTAGTAGTAGTAGTAGGTCATTACCTCAGTAGTAGTAGTAGGTCATTATCTCAGTAGTAGTAGTAGTAGGTCATTACCTCAGTAGTAGTAGTAGTAGGTCATTACCTCAGTAGTAGTAGTAGGTCCTTACCTCAGTAGTAGTAGTAGTAGTAGTAGTTCATTACCTCAGTAGTAGTAGTAGTCGTAGGTCATTACCTCAGTAGTGGTAGTAGTGGTCATTACCTCAGTAGTAGTAGTCGTAGTAGGTCATTACCAAAGTATTAGTAGTAGTGGGTCAATTCCTCAGTGGTAGTAGTAGGTCATTACCTCAGTAGTAGTAGGTCATTACCGTAGTAGTAGTAGTAGTAGTAGTAGTAGGTCATTACCTCAGTAGTAGTAGTAGGTCATTACCTCAGTAGTAGTAGTAGGTCATTACCTCAGTATTAGTAGTAGTAGTAGGTCATTACCAAAGTATTAGTAGTAGTGGGTCAATTCCTCAGTGGTAGTAGTAGGTCATTACCTCAGTAGTAGTAGTAGTAGGTCATTACCTCAGTAGTAGTAGTAGTGGTCATTACCTCAGTAGTAGTAGTCGTAGTAGGTCATTACCTCAGTAGTAGTAGGTCATTACCATAGTAGTAGTAGTAGTAGTAGGTCATTACCTCAGTAGTAGTAGTAGTAGGTCATTACCTCAGTAGTAGTAGTAGGTCATTACCTCAGTAGTAGTAGTAGGTCATTACCTCAGTAGTAGTAGTAGTAGTAGGTCATTACCTCAGTAGTAGTAGTAGGTCATTACCTCAGTAGTAGTAGTAGGTCATTACCTCAGTAGTAGTAGTAGTAGTAGGTCATTACCTCAGTAGTAGTAGTAGTAGGTCATTACCATAGTAGTAGTAGTAGTAGTAGTAGCAGTAGTAGGTCATTACCTCAGTAGTAGTAGTAGTAGGTCATTACCTCAGTAGTAGTAGTAGTAGGTCATTACCATAGTAGTAGTAGTAGTAGTAGTAGTAGTAGTAGCAGTAGTAGGTCATTACCTCAGTAGTAGTAGTAGTAGGTCATTACCTCAGTAGTAGTAGTAGTAGTAGTAGTAGTAGTAGCAGTAGTATGTCATAACCTCAGTAGTAGTAGTAGTAGGTCATTACCTCAGTAGTAGTAGTAGTAGGTCATTACCTCAGTAGTAGTAGTAGTAGTAGTAGGTCATTACCTCACTAGTAGTAGTAGTAGTAGTAGTAGTAGGTCATTACAGTAGTCGTAGTAGGTCATTACGGTAGTAGTAGTAGGTCATTACCATAGTAGTAGTAGGTCATTACCGTATTAGGTCATTACCGTAGTAGGTCATTACCGTAGTAGTATTAGTGGTAGGTCATTACCTCAGTAGTAGTAGTAGGTCATTACCTCAGTAGTAGTAGTAGTAATAGGTCATTACCTCAGTAGTAGTAGTAGTAGGTCATTACCTCAGTAGTAGTGGTAGTAGTAGTAGGTCATTACCTCAGTAGTAGTAGTAGTAGGTCATTACCTCAGTAGTAGTAGTAGTAGGTCATTACCTCAGTAGTAGTAGTAGTAGTAGTAGTAGTAGGTCATTACCTCAGTAGTAGTAGAAGTACTAGTAGGTCATTACCTCAGTAGTAGTAGTAGTAGGTCATTACCTCAGTAGTAGTAGTAGTAGGTCATTACCTCAGTAGTAGTAGTAGTAGTAGTAGGTCATTACCTCAGTAGTAGTAGTAGTAGTAGTAGGTCATTACCTCAGTAGTAGTAGTAGTAGGTCATTACCTCAGTAGTAGTAGTAGTGGTCATTACCTCAGTAGTAGTAGTCGTAGTAGGTCATTACCTCAGTAGTAGTAGGTCATTACCATAGTAGTAGGAGTAGTAGTAGGTCATTACCTCAGTAGTAGTAGTAGTAGGTCATTACCTCAGTAGTAGTAGTAGGTCATTATCTCAGTAGTAGTAGTAGTAGGTCATTACCTCAGTAGTAGTAGTAGTAGGTCATTACCTCAGTAGTAGTAGTAGGTCATTACCTCAGTAGTAGTAGTAGTAGTAGGTCATTACCTCAGTAGTAGTAGTAGTAGTAGTAGTAGTAGGTCATTACCTCAGTAGTAGTAGTAGTAGTAGTAGGTCATTACCTCAGTAGTAGTAGTAGTAGGTCATTACCTCAGTAGTAGTAGTAGTGGTCATTACCTCAGTAGTAGTAGTCGTAGTAGGTCATTACCTCAGTAGTAGTAGGTCATTACCATAGTAGTAGGAGTAGTAGTAGGTCATTACCTCAGTAGTAGTAGTAGTAGGTCATTACCTCAGTAGTAGTAGTAGGTCATTATCTCAGTAGTAGTAGTAGTAGGTCATTACCTCAGTAGTAGTAGTAGTAGGTCATTACCTCAGTAGTAGTAGTAGGTCATTACCTCAGTAGTAGTAGGTCCTTACCTCAGTAGTAGTAGTAGTAGTAGTAGTTCATTACCTCAGTAGTAGTAGTAGTCGTAGGTCATTACCTCAGTAGTGGTAGTAGTGGTCATTACCTCAGTAGTAGTAGTCGTAGTAGGTCATTACCAAAGTATTAGTAGTAGTGGGTCAATTCCTCAGTGGTAGTAGTAGGTCATTACCTCAGTAGTAGTAGGTCATTACCGTAGTAGTAGTAGGTCATTACCGTAGTAGTAGTAGTAGTAGTAGTAGTAGTAGGTCATTACCTCAGTAGTAGTAGTAGGTCATTACCTCAGTAGTAGTAGTAGGTCATTACCTCAGTATTAGTAGTAGTAGTAGGTCATTACCAAAGTATTAGTAGTAGTGGGTCAATTCCTCAGTGGTAGTAGTAGGTCATTACCTCAGTAGTAGTAGTAGTAGGTCATTACCTCAGTAGTAGTAGTAGTGGTCATTACCTCAGTAGTAGTAGTCGTAGTAGGTCATTACCTCAGTAGTAGTAGGTCATTACCATAGTAGTAGTAGTAGTAGTAGGTCATTACCTCAGTAGTAGTAGTAGTAGGTCATTACCTCAGTAGTAGTAGTAGTGGTCATTACCTCAGTAGTAGTAGTCGTAGTAGGTCATTACCTCAGTAGTAGTAGGTCATTACCATAGTAGTAGGAGTAGTAGTAGGTCATTACCTCAGTAGTAGTAGTAGTAGGTCATTACCTCAGTAGTAGTAGTAGGTCATTATCTCAGTAGTAGTAGTAGTAGGTCATTACCTCAGTAGTAGTAGTAGTAGGTCATTACCTCAGTAGTAGTAGTAGGTCATTACCTCAGTAGTAGTAGTAGTAGTA
Organism: Oncorhynchus mykiss; assembly: GCF_057628025.1. NCBI lineage: Eukaryota > Metazoa > Chordata > Actinopteri > Salmoniformes > Salmonidae > Oncorhynchus > Oncorhynchus mykiss. The sequence goes on along the minus strand of NC_143047.1, from coordinate 992,632 downwards.
GGTCATTACCTCAGTAGTAGTAGTAGTAGTAGTAGTAGTAGGTCATTACCTCAGTAGTAGTAGTAGTAGTAGTAGGTCATTACCTCAGTAGTAGTAGTAGTAGGTCATTACCTCAGTAGTAGTAGTAGTGGTCATTACCTCAGTAGTAGTAGTCGTAGTAGGTCATTACCTCAGTAGTAGTAGGTCATTACCATAGTAGTAGGAGTAGTAGTAGGTCATTACCTCAGTAGTAGTAGTAGTAGGTCATTACCTCAGTAGTAGTAGTAGGTCATTATCTCAGTAGTAGTAGTAGTAGGTCATTACCTCAGTAGTAGTAGTAGTAGGTCATTACCTCAGTAGTAGTAGTAGGTCATTACCTCAGTAGTAGTAGGTCCTTACCTCAGTAGTAGTAGTAGTAGTAGTAGTTCATTACCTCAGTAGTAGTAGTAGTCGTAGGTCATTACCTCAGTAGTGGTAGTAGTGGTCATTACCTCAGTAGTAGTAGTCGTAGTAGGTCATTACCAAAGTATTAGTAGTAGTGGGTCAATTCCTCAGTGGTAGTAGTAGGTCATTACCTCAGTAGTAGTAGGTCATTACCGTAGTAGTAGTAGGTCATTACCGTAGTAGTAGTAGTAGTAGTAGTAGTAGTAGGTCATTACCTCAGTAGTAGTAGTAGGTCATTACCTCAGTAGTAGTAGTAGGTCATTACCTCAGTATTAGTAGTAGTAGTAGGTCATTACCAAAGTATTAGTAGTAGTGGGTCAATTCCTCAGTGGTAGTAGTAGGTCATTACCTCAGTAGTAGTAGTAGTAGGTCATTACCTCAGTAGTAGTAGTAGTGGTCATTACCTCAGTAGTAGTAGTCGTAGTAGGTCATTACCTCAGTAGTAGTAGGTCATTACCATAGTAGTAGTAGTAGTAGTAGGTCATTACCTCAGTAGTAGTAGTAGTAGGTCATTACCTCAGTAGTAGTAGTAGGTCATTACCTCAGTAGTAGTAGTAGGTCATTACCTCAGTAGTAGTAGTAGTAGTAGGTCATTACCTCAGTAGTAGTAGTAGGTCATTACCTCAGTAGTAGTAGTAGGTCATTACCTCAGTAGTAGTAGTAGTAGTAGGTCATTACCTCAGTAGTAGTAGTAGTAGGTCATTACCATAGTAGTAGTAGTAGTAGTAGTAGTAGTAGTAGCAGTAGTAGGTCATTACCTCAGTAGTAGTAGTAGTAGGTCATTACCTCAGTAGTAGTAGTAGTAGGTCATTACCATAGTAGTAGTAGTAGTAGTAGTAGTAGTAGCAGTAGTAGGTCATTACCTCAGTAGTAGTAGTAGTAGGTCATTACCTCAGTAGTAGTAGTAGTAGTAGTAGTAGTAGTAGCAGTAGTATGTCATAACCTCAGTAGTAGTAGTAGTAGGTCATTACCTCAGTAGTAGTAGTAGTAGGTCATTACCTCAGTAGTAGTAGTAGTAGTAGTAGGTCATTACCTCACTAGTAGTAGTAGTAGTAGTAGTAGTAGGTCATTACAGTAGTCGTAGTAGGTCATTACGGTAGTAGTAGTAGGTCATTACCATAGTAGTAGTAGGTCATTACCGTATTAGGTCATTACCGTAGTAGGTCATTACCGTAGTAGTATTAGTGGTAGGTCATTACCTCAGTAGTAGTAGTAGGTCATTACCTCAGTAGTTGTAGTAGTAATAGGTCATTACCTCAGTAGTAGTAGTAGTAGGTCATTACCTCAGTAGTAGTGGTAGTAGTAGTAGGTCAATTCCTCAGTAGTAGTAGTAGTAGTAGTAGGTCATTACCTCAGTAGTAGTAGTAGTACTAGTAGGTCATTACCTCAGTAGTAGTAGTAGTAGTAGTAGTAGGTCATTACCTCAGTAGTAGTAGTAGTAGTAGGTCATTACCTCAGTAGTAGTAGTAGTAGGTCATTACCTCAGTAGTAGTAGTAGTAGTAGTAGTAGTAGGTCATTACCTCAGTAGTAGTAGTAGTAGTAGTAGTAGGTCATTACCTCAGTAGTAGTAGTAGTAGGTCATTACCTCAGTAGTAGTAGTAGTGGTCATTACCTCAGTAGTAGTAGTCGTAGTAGGTCATTACCTCAGTAGTAGTAGGTCATTACCATAGTAGTAGGAGTAGTAGTAGGTCATTACCTCAGTAGTAGTAGTAGTAGGTCATTACCTCAGTAGTAGTAGTAGGTCATTACCTCAGTAGTAGTAGTAGTAGGTCATTACCTCAGTAGTAGTAGTAGTAGGTCATTACCTCAGTAGTAGTAGTAGGTCATTACCTCAGTAGTAGTAGTAGTAGTAGGTCATTACCTCAGTAGTAGTAGTAGTAGTAGGTCATTACCTCAGTAGTAGTAGGTCCTTACCTCAGTAGTAGTAGTAGTAGTAGTAGTTCATTACCTCAGTAGTAGTAGTAGTCGTAGGTCATTACCTCAGTAGTGGTAGTAGTGGTCATTACCTCAGTAGTAGTAGTCGTAGTAGGTCATTACCAAAGTATTAGTAGTAGTGGGTCAATTCCTCAGTAGTAGTAGTAGTGGTCATTACCTCAGTAGTAGTAGTCGTAGTAGTAGGTCATTACCTCAGTAGTAGTAGGTCCTTACCTCAGTAGTAGTAGTAGTAGTAGTAGGTCATTACCTCAGTAGTAGTAGTAGTAGGTCATTACCTCAGTAGTAGTAGTAGTGGTCATTACCTCAGTAGTAGTAGTCGTATTAGGTCATTACCTCAGTAGTAGTAGGTCATTACCATAGTAGTAGTAGTAGTAGTAGGTCATTACCTCAGTAGTAGTAGTAGTAGTAGTAGTAGTAGGTCATTACCTCAGTAGTAGTAGTAGGTCATTACCTCAGTAGTAGTAGTAGGTCATTACCTCAGTATTAGTAGTAGTAGTAGGTCATTACCAAAGTATTAGTAGTAGTGGGTCAATTCCTCAGTGGTAGTAGTAGGTCATTACCTCAGTAGTAGTAGTAGTAGGTCATTACCTCAGTAGTAGTAGTAGTGGTCATTACCTCAGTAGTAGTAGTCGTAGTAGGTCATTACCTCAGTAGTAGTAGGTCATTACCATAGTAGTAGTAGTAGTAGTAGGTCATTACCTCAGTAGTAGTAGTAGTAGGTCATTACCTCAGTAGTAGTAGTAGTAGGTCATTACCTCAGTAGTAGTAGTAGGTCATTACCTCAGTAGTAGTAGTAGGTCATTACCTCAGTAGTAGTAGTAGTAGTAGGTCATTACCTCAGTAGTAGTAGTAGGTCATTACCTCAGTAGTAGTAGTAGGTCATTACCTCAGTAGTAGTAGTAGTAGTAGGTCATTACCTCAGTAGTAGTAGTAGGTCATTACCTCAGTAGTAGTAGTAGTAGTAGTAGTAGGTCATTACCTCAGTAGTAGTAGTAGTAGGTCATTACCTCAGTAGTAGTAGTAGTAGGTCATTACCTCAGTAGTAGTAGTAGTAGTAGTAGTAGGTCATTACCTCAGTAGTAGTATAGTAGTAAGTCATTACCTCAGTATTAGTAGTAGTGGTCATTACCTCAGTAGTAGTAGTCGTAGTAGGTCATTACCTCAGTAGTAGTAGTAGTAGGTCATTACCTCAGTAGTAGTAGGTCCTTACCTCAGTAGTAGTAGTAGTGGTCATTACCTCAGTAGTAGTAGGTCATTACCTCAGTATTAGTAGTAGTGGTCATTACCTCAGTAGTAGTAGTCGTAGTAGGTCATTACCTCAGTAGTAGTAGTAGTAGGTCATTACCTCAGTAGTAGTAGGTCATTACCTCAGTAGTAGTAGGTCATTACCATAGTAGTAGTAGTAGTAGTAGGTCATTACCTCAGTAGTAGTAGTAGTAGTAGTAGTAGTAGGTCATTACCTCAGTAGTAGTAGTAGGTCATTACCTCAGTAGTAGTAGTAGGTCATTACCTCAGTATTAGTAGTAGTAGTAGGTCATTACCAAAGTATTAGTAGTAGTGGGTCAATTCCTCAGTGGTAGTAGTAGGTCATTACCTCAGTAGTAGTAGTAGTAGGTCATTACCTCAGTAGTAGTAGTAGTGGTCATTACCTCAGTAGTAGTAGTCGTAGTAGGTCATTACCTCAGTAGTAGTAGGTCATTACCATAGTAGTAGTAGTAGTAGTAGGTCATTACCTCAGTAGTAGTAGTAGTAGGTCATTACCTCAGTAGTAGTAGTAGTAGGTCATTACCTCAGTAGTAGTAGTAGGTCATTACCTCAGTAGTAGTAGTAGGTCATTACCTCAGTAGTAGTAGTAGTAGTAGGTCATTACCTCAGTAGTAGTAGTAGGTCATTACCTCAGTAGTAGTAGTAGGTCATTACCTCAGTAGTAGTAGTAGTAGTAGGTCATTACCTCAGTAGTAGTAGTAGGTCATTACCTCAGTAGTAGTAGTAGTAGTAGTAGTAGGTCATTACCTCAGTAGTAGTAGTAGTAGGTCATTACCTCAGTAGTAGTAGTAGTAGGTCATTACCTCAGTAGTAGTAGTAGCGGTAGTAGTAGGTCATTACCTCAGTAGTAGTAGGTCATTACCTCAGTATTAGTAGTAGTGGTCATTACCTCAGTAGTAGTAGTCGTAGTAGGTCATTACCTCAGTAGTAGTAGTAGTAGGTCATTACCTCAGTAGTAGTAGGTCCTTACCTCAGTAGTAGTAGTAGTGGTCATTACCTCAGTAGTAGTAGTAGTGGGGCATTACCTCATTGGTAGTAGTAGTAGGTCATTACCTAAGTAGTAGTAGTAGTGGTCATTACCTCAGTAGTAGTAGTCGTAGTAGGTCATTACCTCAGTAGTAGTAGGTCATTACCGTAGTAGTAGTAGTAGTAGTGGTAGGTCAGTAGTAGTAGTAGGTCATTACCTCAGTAGTAGTAGTAGTAGGTCATTACCATAGTAGTAGTAGTAGTAGTAGCAGTAGTAGGTCATTACCTCAGTAGTAGTAGTAGTAGGTCATTACCTCAGTAGTAGTAGTAGTAGTAGTAGTAGCAGTAGTATGTCATAACCTCAGTAGTAGTAGTAGTAGGTCATTACCTCAGTAGTAGTAGTAGTAGGTCATTACCTCACTAGTAGTAGTAGTAGTAGTAGTAGTAGTAGGTCATTACAGTAGTCGTAGTAGGTCATTACGGTAGTAGTAGTAGGTCATTACCATAGTAGTAGTAGGTCATTACCGTATTAGGTCATTACCGTAGTAGGTCATTACCGTAGTAGTATTAGTGGTAGGTCATTACCTCAGTAGTAGTAGTAGTAGGTCATTACCTCAGTAGTAGTAGTAGTAGGTCATTACCTCAGTAGTAGTAGTAGTAGTAGTAGTAGGTCATTACCTCAGTAGTAGTAGGTCATTACCTCAGTATTAGTAGTAGTGGTCATTACCTCAGTAGTAGTAGTCGTAGTAGGTCATTACCTCAGTAGTAGTAGTAGTAGGTCATTACCTCAGTAGTAGTAGGTCCTTACCTCAGTAGTAGTAGTAGTGGTCATTACCTCAGTAGTAGTAGTAGTGGGGCATTACCTCATTGGTAGTAGTAGTAGGTCATTACCTAAGTAGTAGTAGTAGTGGTCATTACCTCAGTAGTAGTAGTCGTAGTAGGTCATTACCTCAGTAGTAGTAGGTCATTACCGTAGTAGTAGTAGTAGTAGTGGTAGGTCAGTAGTAGTAGTAGGTCATTACCTCAGTAGTAGTAGTAGTAGGTCATTACCATAGTAGTAGTAGTAGTAGTAGCAGTAGTAGGTCATTACCTCAGTAGTAGTAGTAGTAGGTCATTACCTCAGTAGTAGTAGTAGTAGTAGCAGTAGTATGTCATAACCTCAGTAGTAGTAGTAGTAGGTCATTACCTCAGTAGTAGTAGTAGTAGGTCATTACCTCACTAGTAGTAGTAGTAGTAGTAGTAGTAGTAGGTCATTACAGTAGTCGTAGTAGGTCATTACGGTAGTAGTAGTAGGTCATTACCATAGTAGTAGTAGGTCATTACCGTATTAGGTCATTACCGTAGTAGGTCATTACCGTAGTAGTATTAGTGGTAGGTCATTACCTCAGTAGTAGTAGTAGGTCATTACCTCAGTAGTAGTAGTAGGTCATTACCTCAGTAGTAGTAGTAGTAGTAGTAGGTCATTACCTCAGTAGTAGTAGTAGTACTAGTAGGTCATTACCTCAGTAGTAGTAGTAGTAGTAGTAGTAGGTCATTACCTCAGTAGTAGTAGTAGTAGTAGGTCATTACCTCAGTAGTAGTAGTAGTAGGTCATTACCTCAGTAGTAGTAGTAGTAGTAGTAGTAGTAGGTCATTACCTCAGTAGTAGTAGTAGTAGTAGTAGTAGGTCATTACCTCAGTAGTAGTAGTAGTAGGTCATTACCTCAGTAGTAGTAGTAGTGGTCATTACCTCAGTAGTAGTAGTCGTAGTAGGTCATTACCTCAGTAGTAGTAGGTCATTACCATAGTAGTAGGAGTAGTAGTAGGTCATTACCTCAGTAGTAGTAGTAGTAGGTCATTACCTCAGTAGTAGTAGTAGGTCATTACCTCAGTAGTAGTAGTAGTAGGTCATTACCTCAGTAGTAGTAGTAGTAGGTCATTACCTCAGTAGTAGTAGTAGGTCATTACCTCAGTAGTAGTAGTAGTAGTAGGTCATTACCTCAGTAGTAGTAGTAGTAGTAGGTCATTACCTCAGTAGTAGTAGGTCCTTACCTCAGTAGTAGTAGTAGTAGTAGTAGTTCATTACCTCAGTAGTAGTAGTAGTCGTAGGTCATTACCTCAGTAGTGGTAGTAGTGGTCATTACCTCAGTAGTAGTAGTCGTAGTAGGTCATTACCAAAGTATTAGTAGTAGTGGGTCAATTCCTCAGTAGTAGTAGTAGTGGTCATTACCTCAGTAGTAGTAGTCGTAGTAGTAGGTCATTACCTCAGTAGTAGTAGGTCCTTACCTCAGTAGTAGTAGTAGTAGTAGTAGGTCATTACCTCAGTAGTAGTAGTAGTAGGTCATTACCTCAGTAGTAGTAGTAGTGGTCATTACCTCAGTAGTAGTAGTCGTAGTAGGTCATTACCTCAGTAGTAGTAGGTCATTACCATAGTAGTAGTAGTAGTAGTAGGTCATTACCTCAGTAGTAGTAGTAGTAGTAGTAGTAGTAGGTCATTACCTCAGTAGTAGTAGTAGGTCATTACCTCAGTAGTAGTAGTAGGTCATTACCTCAGTATTAGTAGTAGTAGTAGGTCATTACCAAAGTATTAGTAGTAGTGGGTCAATTCCTCAGTGGTAGTAGTAGGTCATTACCTCAGTAGTAGTAGTAGTAGGTCATTACCTCAGTAGTAGTAGTAGTGGTCATTACCTCAGTAGTAGTAGTCGTAGTAGGTCATTACCTCAGTAGTAGTAGGTCATTACCATAGTAGTAGTAGTAGTAGTAGGTCATTACCTCAGTAGTAGTAGTAGTAGGTCATTACCTCAGTAGTAGTAGTAGTAGGTCATTACCTCAGTAGTAGTAGTAGGTCATTACCTCAGTAGTAGTAGTAGGTCATTACCTCAGTAGTAGTAGTAGTAGTAGGTCATTACCTCAGTAGTAGTAGTAGGTCATTACCTCAGTAGTAGTAGTAGGTCATTACCTCAGTAGTAGTAGTAGTAGTAGGTCATTACCTCAGTAGTAGTAGTAGGTCATTACCTCAGTAGTAGTAGTAGTAGTAGTAGTAGGTCATTACCTCAGTAGTAGTAGTAGTAGGTCATTACCTCAGTAGTAGTAGTAGTAGGTCATTACCTCAGTAGTAGTAGTAGTAGTAGTAGTAGGTCATTACCTCAGTAGTAGTATAGTAGTAAGTCATTACCTCAGTATTAGTAGTAGTGGTCATTACCTCAGTAGTAGTAGTCGTAGTAGGTCATTACCTCAGTAGTAGTAGTAGTAGGTCATTACCTCAGTAGTAGTAGGTCCTTACCTCAGTAGTAGTAGTAGTGGTCATTACCTCAGTAGTAGTAGGTCATTACCTCAGTATTAGTAGTAGTGGTCATTACCTCAGTAGTAGTAGTCGTAGTAGGTCATTACCTCAGTAGTAGTAGTAGTAGGTCATTACCTCAGTAGTAGTAGGTCATTACCTCAGTAGTAGTAGGTCATTACCATAGTAGTAGTAGTAGTAGTAGGTCATTACCTCAGTAGTAGTAGTAGTAGTAGTAGTAGTAGGTCATTACCTCAGTAGTAGTAGTAGGTCATTACCTCAGTAGTAGTAGTAGGTCATTACCTCAGTATTAGTAGTAGTAGTAGGTCATTACCAAAGTATTAGTAGTAGTGGGTCAATTCCTCAGTGGTAGTAGTAGGTCATTACCTCAGTAGTAGTAGTAGTAGGTCATTACCTCAGTAGTAGTAGTAGTGGTCATTACTTCAGTAGTAGTAGTCGTAGTAGGTCATTACCTCAGTAGTAGTAGGTCATTACCATAGTAGTAGTAGTAGTAGTAGGTCATTACCTCAGTAGTAGTAGTAGTAGGTCATTACCTCAGTAGTAGTAGTAGTAGGTCATTACCTCAGTAGTAGTAGTAGGTCATTACCTCAGTAGTAGTAGTAGGTCATTACCTCAGTAGTAGTAGTAGTAGTAGGTCATTACCTCAGTAGTAGTAGTAGGTCATTACCTCAGTAGTAGTAGTAGGTCATTACCTCAGTAGTAGTAGTAGTAGTAGGTCATTACCTCAGTAGTAGTAGTAGGTCATTACCTCAGTAGTAGTAGTAGTAGTAGTAGTAGGTCATTACCTCAGTAGTAGTAGTAGTAGGTCATTACCTCAGTAGTAGTAGTAGTAGGTCATTACCTCAGTAGTAGTAGTAGCGGTAGTAGTAGTAGGTCATTACCTCAGTAGTAGTAGTAGGTCATTACCTCAGTAGTAGTAGTAGGTCATTACCTCAGTAGTAGTAGTAGGTCATTACCTCAGTAGTAGTAGTAGGTCATTACCTCAGTAGTAGTAGTAGTAGTAGGTCATTACCTCAGTAGTAGTAGTAGGTCATTACCTCAGTAGTAGTAGTTGTAGTAGTAGTAGGTCATTACCTCAGTAGTAGTAGTAGTAGGTCATTACCTCAGTAGTAGTAGTAGTAGGTCATTACCTCAGTAGTAGTAGTAGCGGTAGTAGTAGGTCATTACCTCAGTAGTAGTAGGTCATTACCTCAGTATTAGTAGTAGTGGTCATTACCTCAGTAGTAGTAGTCGTAGTAGGTCATTACCTCAGTAGTAGTAGTAGTAGGTCATTACCTCAGTAGTAGTAGGTCCTTACCTCAGTAGTAGTAGTAGTGGTCATTACCTCAGTAGTAGTAGTAGTGGGGCATTACCTCATTGGTAGTAGTAGTAGGTCATTACCTAAGTAGTAGTAGTAGTGGTCATTACCTCAGTAGTAGTAGTCGTAGTAGGTCATTACCTCAGTAGTAGTAGGTCATTACCGTAGTAGTAGTAGTAGTAGTGGTAGGTCAGTAGTAGTAGTAGGTCATTACCTCAGTAGTAGTAGTAGTAGGTCATTACCATAGTAGTAGTAGTAGTAGTAGCAGTAGTAGGTCATTACCTCAGTAGTAGTAGTAGTAGGTCATTACCTCAGTAGTAGTAGTAGTAGTAGTAGTAGCAGTAGTATGTCATAACCTCAGTAGTAGTAGTAGTAGGTCATTACCTCAGTAGTAGTAGTAGTAGGTCATTACCTCACTAGTAGTAGTAGTAGTAGTAGTAGTAGTAGGTCATTACAGTAGTCGTAGTAGGTCATTACGGTAGTAGTAGTAGGTCATTACCATAGTAGTAGTAGGTCATTACCGTATTAGGTCATTACCGTAGTAGGTCATTACCGTAGTAGTATTAGTGGTAGGTCATTACCTCAGTAGTAGTAGTAGTAGGTCATTACCTCAGTAGTAGTAGTAGTAGGTCATTACCTCAGTAGTAGTAGTAGTAGTAGTAGTAGGTCATTACCTCAGTAGTAGTAGGTCATTACCTCAGTATTAGTAGTAGTGGTCATTACCTCAGTAGTAGTAGTCGTAGTAGGTCATTACCTCAGTAGTAGTAGTAGTAGGTCATTACCTCAGTAGTAGTAGGTCCTTACCTCAGTAGTAGTAGTAGTGGTCATTACCTCAGTAGTAGTAGTAGTGGGGCATTACCTCATTGGTAGTAGTAGTAGGTCATTACCTAAGTAGTAGTAGTAGTGGTCATTACCTCAGTAGTAGTAGTCGTAGTAGGTCATTACCTCAGTAGTAGTAGGTCATTACCGTAGTAGTAGTAGTAGTAGTGGTAGGTCAGTAGTAGTAGTAGGTCATTACCTCAGTAGTAGTAGTAGTAGGTCATTACCATAGTAGTAGTAGTAGTAGTAGCAGTAGTAGGTCATTACCTCAGTAGTAGTAGTAGTAGGTCATTACCTCAGTAGTAGTAGTAGTAGTAGCAGTAGTATGTCATAACCTCAGTAGTAGTAGTAGTAGGTCATTACCTCAGTAGTAGTAGTAGTAGGTCATTACCTCACTAGTAGTAGTAGTAGTAGTAGTAGTAGTAGGTCATTACAGTAGTCGTAGTAGGTCATTACGGTAGTAGTAGTAGGTCATTACCATAGTAGTAGTAGGTCATTACCGTATTAGGTCATTACCGTAGTAGGTCATTACCGTAGTAGTATTAGTGGTAGGTCATTACCTCAGTAGTAGTAGTAGGTCATTACCTCAGTAGTAGTAGTAGGTCATTACCTCAGTAGTAGTAGTAGTAATAGGTCATTACCTCAGTAGTAGTAGTAGTAGGTCATTACCTCAGTAGTAGTGGTAGTAGTAGTAGTAGGTCAATTCCTCAGTAGTAGTAGTAGTAATAGGTCATTACCTCAGTAGTAGTAGTAGTACTAGTAGGTCATTACCTCAGTAGTAGTAGTAGTAGTAGTAGTAGGTCATTACCTCAGTAGTAGTAGTAGTAGGTCATTACCTCAGTAGTAGTAGTAGTAGGTCATTACCTCAGTAGTAGTAGTAGTAGTAGTAGTAGTAGGTCATTACCTCAGTAGTAGTAGTAGTAGTAGTAGGTCATTACCTCAGTAGTAGTAGTAGTAGGTCATTACCTCAGTAGTAGTAGTAGTGGTCATTACCTCAGTAGTAGTAGTCGTAGTAGGTCATTACCTCAGTAGTAGTAGGTCATTACCATAGTAGTAGGAGTAGTAGTAGGTCATTACCTCAGTAGTAGTAGTAGTAGGTCATTACCTCAGTAGTAGTAGTAGTAGTAGGTCATTACCTCAGTAGTAGTAGTAGTAGGTCATTACCTCAGTAGTAGTAGTAGGTCATTACCTCAGTAGTAGTAGTAGTCGTAGGTCATTACCTCAGTAGTGGTAGTAGTGGTCATTACCTCAGTAGTAGTAGTCGTAGTAGGTCATTACCTCAGTAGTAGTAGGTCATTACCGTAGTAGTAGTAGTAGTAGTAGTAGGTCCTTACCTCAGTAGTAGTAGTAGTAGTAGTAGGTCATTACCTCAGTAGTAGTAGTAGTAGTAGTAGTAGTAGTTCATTACCTCAGTAGTAGTAGTAGTCGTAGGTCATTACCTCAGTAGTGGTAGTAGTGGTCATTACCTCAGTAGTAGTAGTCGTAGTAGGTCATTACCTCAGTAGTAGTAGGTCATTACCGTAGTAGTAGTAGTAGTAGTAGTAGTAGTAGTAGTAGGTCATTACCTCAGTAGTAGTAGTAGGTCATTACCTCAGTAGTAGTAGTAGGTCATTACCTCAGTATTAGTAGTAGTAGTAGGTCATTACCAAAGTGTTAGTAGTAGTGGGTCAATTCCTCAGTGGTAGTAGTAGGTCATTACCTCAGTGGTAGTAGTAGTAGTAGGTCATTACCTCAGTAGTAGTAGTAGTGGTCATTACCTCAGTAGTAGTAGTCGTAGTAGGTCATTACCTCAGTAGTAGTAGGTCATTACCATAGTAGTAGTAGTAGTAGTAGTAGGTCATTACCTCAGTAGTAGTAGTAGTAGGTCATTACCTCAGTAGTAGTAGTAGTAGGTCATTACCTCAGTAGTAGTAGTAGTAGGTCATTACCTCAGTAGTAGTAGTAGTAGGTCATTACCTCAGTAGTAGTAGTAGTAGGTCATTACCTCAGTAGTAGTAGTAGTAGTAGGTCATTACCTCAGTAGTAGTAGTAGGTCATTACCTCAGTAGTAGTAGTAGTAGTAGTAGTAGGTCATTACCTTAGTAGTAGTAGTAGTAGGTCATTACCTCAGTAGTAGTAGTAGGTCATTACCTCAGTAGTAGTAGTAGTAGTAGTAGTAGGTCATTACCTCAGTAGTAGTAGGTCATTACCTCAGTATTAGTAGTAGTGGTCATTACCTCAGTAGTAGTAGTCGTAGTAGGTCATTACCTCAGTAGTAGTAGGTCATTACCATAGTAGTAGTAGTAGTAGTAGGTCATTACCTCAGTAGTAGTAGTAGTAGGTCATTACCTCAGTAGTAGTAGTAGGTCATTACCTCAGTAGTAGTAGTAGGTCATTACCTCAGTAGTAGTAGTAGGTCATTACCTCAGTAGTAGTAGTAGTAGTAGGTCATTACCACAGTAGTAGTAGTAGGTCATTACCTCAGTAGTAGTAGTAGTAGTAGTAGTAGGTCATTACCTCAGTAGTAGTAGTAGTAGGTCATTACCTCCGTAGTAGTAGTAGTAGTAGGTCATTACCTCAGTAGTAGTAGTAGTAGTAGTAGGTCATTACCTCAGTAGTAGTAGGTCATTACCTCAGTATTAGTAGTAGTGGTCATTACCTCAGTAGTAGTAGTCATAGTAGGTCATTACCTCAGTAGTAGTAGTAGGTCATTACCTCAGTAGTAGTAGTAGTAGTAGGTCATTACCTCAGTAGTAGTAGTAGTAGTAGTAGGTCATTACCTCAGTAGTAGTGGTAGTAGTAGTAGTAGGTCAATTCCTCAGTAGTAGTAGTAGAAGTAGGCCATTACCTTAGTAGTAGTAGTACTAGTAGGTCATTACCTCAGTAGTAGTAGTAGTAGTAGTAGTAGGTCATTACCTCAGTAGTAGTAGTAGTAGGTCATTACCTCAGTAGTAGTAGTAGAAGGTCATTACCTCAGTAGTAGTAGTAGTAGTAGTAGGTCATTACCTCAGTAGTAGTAGTAGTAGGTCATTACCTCAGTAGAAGTAGTAGTAGTAGTAGTAGGTCATTACCTCAGTAGTAGTAGTAGTAGTAGGTCATTACCTCAGTAGTAGTAGTAGTGGTCATTACCTCAGTAGTAGTAGTAGTAGTAGGTCATTACCTCAGTAGTAGTAGTATTAGGTCATTACCTCAGTAGTAGTAGTAGTAGGTCATTACCTCAGTAGTAGTAGTAGGTCATTACCTCAGTAGTAGTAGTAGTCGCAGTAGGTCATTACCTCAGTAGTAGTAGGTCATTACCATAGTAGTAGGAGTAGTAGTAGGTCATTACCTCAGTAGTAGTAGTAGTAGGTCATTACCTCAGTAGTAGTAGTAGTAGTAGGTCATTACCTCAGTAGTAGTAGTATTAGGTCATTACCTCAGTAGTAGTAGTAGTAGGTCATTACCTCAGTAGTAGTAGTAGGTCATTACCTCAGTAGTAGTAGTAGTAGTAGTAGGTCATTACCTCAGTAGTAGTAGTAGTAGGTCATTACCTCAGTAGTAGTAGGTCCTTACCTCAGTAGTAGTAGTAGTAGTAGTTCATTACCTCAGTAGTAGTAGTAGTAGTAGGTCATTACCTCAGTAGTGGTAGTAGTGGTCATTACCTCAGTAGTAGTAGTCGTAGTAGGTCATTACCTCAGTAGTAGTAGGTCATTACCGTAGTAGTAGTAGTAGTAGTAGTAGTAGGTCATTACCTCAGTAGTAGTAGTAGGTCATTACCTCTGTAGTAGTAGTAGGTCATTACCTCAGTATTAGTAGTAGTAGTAGGTCATTACCAAAGTATTAGTAGTAGTGGGTCAATTCCTCAGTGGTAGTAGTAGGTCATTACCTCAGTAGTAGTAGTAGTAGGTCATTACCTCAGTAGTAGTAGTAGTGGTCATTACCTCAGTAGTAGTAGTCGTAGTAGGTCATTACCTCAGTAGTAGTAGGTCATTACCATAGTAGTAGTAGTAGTAGTAGTAGGTCATTACCTCAGTAGTAGTAGTAGTAGGTCATTACCTCAGTAGTAGTAGTAGTAGGTCATTACCTCAGTAGTAGTAGTAGGTCATTACCTCAGTAGTAGTAGTAGGTCATTACCTCAGTAGTAGTAGTAGTAGTAGGTCATTACCTCAGTAGTAGTAGTAGTTCATTACCTCAGTAGTAGTAGTAGTAGTAGTAGTAGGTCATTACCTCAGTAGTAGTAGTAGTAGGTCATTACCTCAGTAGTAGTAGTAGTAGGTCATTACCTCAGTAGTAGTAGTAGTAGTAGTAGGTCATTACCTCAGTAGTAGTAGGTCATTACCTCAGTATTAGTAGTAGTGGTCATTACCTCAGTAGTAGTAGTCGTAGTAGGTCATTACCTCAGTAGTAGTAGGTCATTACCATAGTAGTAGTAGTAGTAGTAGTAGGTCATTACCTCAGTAGTAGTAGTAGTAGGTCATTACCTCAGTAGTAGTAGTAGTAGTAGGTCATTACCTCAGTATTAGTAGTAGTGGTCATTACCTCAGTAGTAGTAGTCGTAGTAGGTCATTACCTCAGTAGTAGTAGGTCATTACCATAGTAGTAGTAGTAGTAGTAGGTCATTACCTCAGTAGTAGTAGTAGTAGGTCATTACCTAGGTAGTAGTAGTAGTAGTAGGTCATTACCTCAGTAGTAGTAGGTCATTACCATAGTAGTAGTAGTAGTAGTAGGTCATTACCTCAGTAGTATTAGTAGTAGGTCATTACCTCAGTAGTAGTAGTAGTAGTAGTAGGTCATTACCTCAGTATTAGTAGTAGTGGTCATTACCTCAGTAGTAGTAGTCGTAGTAGGTCATTACCTCAGTAGTAGTAGGTCATTACCATAGTAGTAGTAGTAGTAGTAGGTCATTACCTCAGTAGTAGTAGTAGTAGGTCATTACCTAGGTAGTAGTAGTAGTAGTAGTAGGTCATTACCTCAGTAGTAGTAGTAGGTCATTACCTCAGTAGTAGTAGTAGGTCATTACCTCAGTAGTAGTAGTAGTAGTAGGTCATTACCTCAGTAGTTGTAGTAGTAGGTCATTACCTAGGTAGTAGTAGTAGTAGTAGGTCATTACCTCAGTAGTAGTAGGTCATTACCATAGTAGTAGTAGTAGTAGTAGGTCATTACCTCAGTAGTATTAGTAGTAGGTCATTACCTCAGTAGTAGTAGTAGTAGTAGTAGGTCATTACCTCAGTATTAGTAGTAGTGGTCATTACCTCAGTAGTAGTAGTCGTAGTAGGTCATTACCTCAGTAGTAGTAGGTCATTACCATAGTAGTAGTAGTAGTAGTAGGTCATTACCTCAGTAGTAGTAGTAGTAGGTCATTACCTAGGTAGTAGTAGTAGTAGTAGGTCATTACCTCAGTAGTAGTAGTAGGTCATTACCTCAGTAGTAGTAGTAGGTCATTACCTCAGTAGTAGTAGTAGTAGTAGGTCATTACCTCAGTAGTAGTAGGTCCTTACCTCAGTAGTAGTAGTAGTGGTCATTACCTCAGTAGTAGTAGTCGTAGTAGGTCATTACCTCAGTAGTAGTAGGTCATTACCATAGTAGTAGTAGTAGTAGTAGGTCATTACCTCAGTAGTAGTAGTAGTAGGTCATTACCTAGGTAGTAGTAGTAGTAGTAGTAGGTCATTACCTCAGTAGTAGTAGTAGGTCATTACCTCAGTAGTAGTAGTAGGTCATTACCTCAGTAGTAGTAGTAGTAGTAGGTCATTACCTCAGTAGTAGTAGTAGTAGGTCATTACCTAGGTAGTAGTAGTAGTAGTAGGTCATTACCTCAGTAGTAGTAGGTCATTACCATAGTAGTAGTAGTAGTAGTAGGTCATTACCTCAGTAGTATTAGTAGTAGGTCATTACCTCAGTAGTAGTAGTAGTAGTAGTAGGTCATTACCTCAGTATTAGTAGTAGTGGTCATTACCTCAGTAGTAGTAGTCGTAGTAGGTCATTACCTCAGTAGTAGTAGGTCATTACCATAGTAGTAGTAGTAGTAGTAGGTCATTACCTCAGTAGTAGTAGTAGTAGGTCATTACCTAGGTAGTAGTAGTAGTAGTAGGTCATTACCTCAGTAGTAGTAGTAGGTCATTACCTCAGTAGTAGTAGTAGGTCATTACCTCAGTAGTAGTAGTAGTAGTAGGTCATTACCTCAGTAGTAGTAGGTCCTTACCTCAGTAGTAGTAGTAGTGGTCATTACCTCAGTAGTAGTAGTCGTAGTAGGTCATTACCACAGTAGTAGTAGGTCATTACCATAGTAGTAGTAGTAGTAGTAGGTCATTACCTCAGTAGTAGTAGTAGTAGGTCATTACCTAGGTAGTAGTAGTAGTAGTAGTAGGTCATTACCTCAGTAGTAGTAGTAGGTCATTACCTCAGTAGTAGTAGTAGGTCATTACCTCAGTAGTAGTAGTAGTAGTAGGTCATTACCTCAGTAGTATTAGTAGTAGGTCATTACCTCAGTAGTAGTAGTAGTAGTAGTAGGTCATTACCTCAGTATTAGTAGTAGTGGTCATTACCTCAGTAGTAGTAGTCGTAGTAGGTCATTACCTCAGTAGTAGTAGGTCATTACCATAGTAGTAGTAGTAGTAGGTCATTACCTCAGTAGTAGTAGTAGTAGGTCATTACCTAGGTAGTAGTAGTAGTAGTAGGTCATTACCTCAGTAGTAGTAGTAGGTCATTACCTCAGTAGTAGTAGTAGGTCATTACCTCAGTAGTAGTAGTAGTAGTAGGTCATTACCTCAGTAGTAGTAGTAGTAGGTCATTACCTAGGTAGTAGTAGTAGTAGTAGGTCATTACCTCAGTAGTAGTAGGTCATTACCATAGTAGTAGTAGTAGTAGTAGGTCATTACCTCAGTAGTATTAGTAGTAGGTCATTACCTCAGTAGTAGTAGTAGTAGGTCATTACCTAGGTGGTAGTAGTAGTAGTAGTAGGTCATTACCTCAGTAGTAGTAGTAGGTCATTACCTCAGTAGTAGTAGTAGGTCATTACCTCAGTAGTAGTAGTAGTAGTAGGTCATTACCTCAGTAGTAGTAGGTCCTTACCTCAGTAGTAGTAGTAGTGGTCATTACCTCAGTAGTAGTAGTAGTAGTGGGACATTACCTAATTGGTAGTAGTAGTAGGTCATTACCTCAGTAGTAGTAGTAGTGGTCATTACCTCAGTAGTAGTAGTCGTAGTAGGTCATTACCTCAGTAGTAGTAGGTCATTACCGTAGTAGTAGTAGTAGTAGTAGTAGTAGTGGTAGGTCAGTAGTAGTAGTAGGTCATTACCTCAGTAGTAGTAGTAGTAGGTCATTACCATAGTAGTAGTAGTAGTAGTAGGTCATTACCTCAGTAGTAGTAGTAGTAGGTCATTACCTCAGTAGTAGTAGTAGTGGTCATTACCTCAGTAGTAGTAGTCGTAGTAGGTCATTACCTCAGTAGTAGTAGGTCATTACCATAGTAGTAGTAGTAGTAGTAGGTCATTACCTCAGTAGTAGTAGTAGGTCATTACCTCAGTAGTAGTAGTAGTAGTAGTAGGTCATTACCTCAGTAGTAGTAGTAGTAGGTCATTACCTCAGTAGTAGTAGGTCCTTACCTCAGTAGTAGTAGTAGTAGTAGTAGTTCATTACCTCAGTAGTAGTAGTAGTAGTAGGTCATTACCTCAGTAGTGGTAGTAGTGGTCATTACCTCAGTAGTAGTAGTCGTAGTAGGTCATTACCTCAGTAGTAGTAGGTCATTACCGTAGTAGTAGTAGTAGTAGTAGTAGGTCATTACCTCAGTAGTAGTAGTGGGTCAATTCCTCAGTGGTAGTAGTAGGTCATTACCTCAGTAGTAGTAGTAGTAGGTCATTACCTCAGTAGTAGTAGTAGTGGTCATTACCTCAGTAGTAGTAGTCGTAGTAGATCATTACCTCAGTAGTAGTAGGTCATTACCATAGTAGTAGTAGTAGTAGTAGGTCATTACCTCAGTAGTAGTAGTAGTAGGTCATTACCTCAGTAGTAGTAGTAGTAGGTCATTACCTCAGTAGTAGTAGTAGGTCATTACCTCAGTAGTAGTAGTAGGTCATTACCTCAGTAGTAGTAGTAGTAGTAGGTCATTACCTCAGTAGTAGTAGTAGTTCATTACCTCAGTAGTAGTAGTAGTAGTAGGTCATTACCTCAGTAGTAGTAGTAGGTCATTACCTCAGTAGTAGTAGTAGTAGGTCATTACCTCAGTAGTAGTAGTAGTAGGTCATTACCTCAGTAGTAGTAGTAGTAGTAGTAGGTCATTACCTCAGTAGTAGTAGGTCATTACCTCAGTATTAGTAGTAGTGGTCATTACCTCAGTAGTAGTAGTCGTAGTAGGTCATTACCTCAGTAGTAGTAGGTCATTACCATAGTAGTAGTAGTAGTAGTAGTAGGTCATTACCTCAGTAGTAGTAGTAGTAGGTCATTACCTCAGTAGTAGTAGTAGTAGTAGGTCATTACCTCAGTATTAGTAGTAGTGGTCATTACCTCAGTAGTAGTAGTCGTAGTAGGTCATTACCTCAGCAGTAGTAGGTCATTACCATAGTAGTAGTAGTAGTAGTAGGTCATTACCTCAGTAGTAGTAGTAGTAGGTCATTACCTAGGTAGTAGTAGTAGTAGTAGGTCATTACCTCAGTAGTAGTAGGTCATTACCATAGTAGTAGTAGTAGTAGTAGGTCATTACCTCAGTAGTATTAGTAGTAGGTCATTACCTCAGTAGTAGTAGTAGTAGTAGTAGGTCATTACCTCAGTATTAGTAGTAGTGGTCATTACCTCAGTAGTAGTAGTCGTAGTAGGTCATTACCTCAGTAGTAGTAGGTCATTACCATAGTAGTAGTAGTAGTAGTAGGTCATTACCTCAGTAGTAGTAGTAGTAGGTCATTACCTAGGTAGTAGTAGTAGTAGTAGGTCATTACCTCAGTAGTAGTAGTAGGTCATTACCTCAGTAGTAGTAGTAGGTCATTACCTCAGTAGTAGTAGTAGTAGGTCATTACCTCAGTAGTAGTAGGTCCTTACCTCAGTAGTAGTAGTAGTGGTCATTACCTCAGTAGTAGTAGTAGTGGGACATTACCTAATTGGTAGTAGTAGTAGGTCATTACCTCAGTAGTAGTAGTAGTGGTCATTACCTCAGTAGTAGTAGTCGTAGTAGGTCATTACCTCAGTAGTAGTAGGTCATTACCGTAGTAGTAGTAGTAGTAGTAGTAGTAGTGGTAGGTCAGTAGTAGTAGTAGGTCATTACCTCAGTAGTAGTAGTAGTAGGTCATTACCTCAGTAGTAGGAGTAGGTCATTACCGTAGTAGTAGTAGTAGTAGTAGTAGTAGGTCATTACCTCAGTAGTAGTAGTAGTAGGTCATTACCTCAGTAGTAGTAGTAGTGGTCATTACCTCAGTAGTAGTAGTCGCAGTAGGTCATTACCTCAGTAGTAGTAGGTCATTACCATAGTAGTAGGAGTAGTAGTAGGTCATTACCTCAGTAGTAGTAGTAGTAGTTCATTACCTCAGTAGTAGTAGTAGTAGTAGTAGGTCATTACCTCAGTAGTGGTAGTAGTGGTCATTACCTCAGTAGTAGTAGTAGTCGTAGTAGGTCATTACCTCAGTAGTAGTAGGTCATTACCGTAGTAGTAGTAGTAGTAGTAGTAGTAGGTCATTACCTCACTAGTAGTAGTAGGTCATTACCTCAGTAGTAGTAGTAGGTCATTACCTCAGTATTAGTAGTAGTAGTAGGTCATTACCAAAGTATTAGTAGTAGTGGGTCAATTCCTCAGTGGTAGTAGTAGGTCATTACCTCAGTAGTAGTAGTAGTAGGTCATTACCTCAGTAGTAGTAGTAGTGGTCATTACCTCAGTAGTAGTAGTCGTAGTAGGTCATTACCTCAGTAGTAGAAGTAGTAGGTCATTACCTCAGTAGTAGTAGTAGTAGTAGGTCATTACCTCAGTAGTAGTAGTAGTAGGTCATTACCTCAGTAGTAGTAGTAGGTCATTACCTCAGTAGTAGTAGTAGTAATAGGTCATTACCTCAGTAGTAGTAGTAGGTCATTACCTCAGTAGTAGTAGTAGTAGTAGTAGTAGTAGTAGTAGGTCATTACCTCAGTAGTAGTAGTAGTAGGTCATTACCTCAGTAGTAGTAGTAGTAGGTCATTACCTCAGTAGTAGTAGTAGTAGTAGTAGGTCATTACCTCAGTAGTAGTAGGTCATTACCTCAGTATTAGTAGTAGTGGTCATTACCTCAGTAGTAGTAGTCGTAGTAGGTCATTACCTCAGTAGTAGTAGGTCATTACCATAGTAGTAGTAGTAGTAGTAGTAGGTCATTACCTCAGTAGTAGTAGTAGTAGTAGGTCATTACCTCAGTAGTAGTAGTAGTAGGTCATTACCTCAGTAGTAGTAGTAGTAGTAGTAGGTCATTACCTCAGTAGTAGTAGTAGGTCATTACCTCAGTAGTAGTAGTAGTAGTAGGTCATTACCTCAGTAGTAGTAGTAGTAGGTCATTACCTCAGTAGTAGTAGGTCCTTACCTCAGTAGTAGTAGTAGTGGTCATTACCTCAGTAGTAGTAGTAGTGGGGCATTACCTCAGTGGTAGTAGTAGTAGGTCATTACCTCAGTAGTAGTAGTAGTAGTAGGTCATTACCTCAGTAGTAGTAGTAGTAGTGGTCATTACCTCAGTAGTAGTAGTCGTAGTAGGTCATTACCTCAGTAGTAGTAGGTCATTACCGTAGTAGTAGTAGTAGTAGTGGTAGGTCAGTAGTAGAAGTAGGTCATTACCTCAGTAGTAGTAGTAGTAGGTCATTACCATAGTAGTAGTAGTAGTAGTAGTAGGTCATTACCTCAGTAGTAGTAGTAGTAGGTCATTACCTCAGTAGTAGTAGTAGTGGTCATTACCTCAGTAGTAGTAGTCGTAGTAGGTCATTACCTCAGTAGTAGTAGGTCATTACCGTAGTAGTAGTAGTAGTAGTGGTAGGTCAGTAGTAGTAGTAGGTCATTACCTCAGTAGTAGTAGTAGTAGGTCATTACCTCAGTAGTATTAGTAGTAGGTCATTACCTCAGTAGTTGTAGTAGTAGTAGGTCATTACAGTAGTCGTAGTAGGTCATTACGGTAGTAGTAGTAGGTCATTACCGTAGTAGTAGTAGTAGTAGTGGTAGGTCAGTAGTAGTAGTAGGTCATTACCTCAGTAGTAGTAGTAGTAGGTCATTACCTCAGTAGTATTAGTAGTAGGTCATTACCTCGGTAGTTGTAGTAGTAGTAGGTCATTACAGTAGTCGTAGTAGGTCATTACGGTAGTAGTAGTAGGTCAGTACCATAGTAGTAGTAGGTCATTACCGTATTAGGTCATTACCTCAGTAGTAGTAGTAGTAGTAGGTCATTACCTCAGTATTAGTAGTAGTGGTCATTACCTCAGTAGTAGTAGTCGTAGTAGGTCATTACCTCAGTAGTAGTAGGTCATTACCATAGTAGTAGTAGTAGTAGTAGGTCATTACCTCAGTAGTAGTAGTAGTAGGTCATTACCTAGGTAGTAGTAGTAGTAGTAGGTCATTACCTCAGTAGTAGTAGGTCATTACCATAGTAGTAGTAGTAGTAGTAGGTCATTACCTCAGTAGTATTAATTAGTAGGTCATTACCTCAGTAGTAGTAGTAGTAGTAGTAGGTCATTACCTCAGTATTAGTAGTAGTGGTCATTACCTCAGTAGTAGTAGTCGTAGTAGGTCATTACCTCAGTAGTAGTAGGTCATTACCATAGTAGTAGTAGTAGTAGTAGGTCATTACCTCAGTAGTAGTAGTAGTAGGTCATTACCTAGGTAGTAGTAGTAGTAGTAGTAGGTCATTACCTCAGTAGTAGTAGTAGTAGTAGGTCATTACCTCAGTAGTAGTAGTAGGTCATTACCTCAGTAGTAGTAGTAGTAGTAGGTCATTACCTCAGTAGTAGTAGTAGGTCATTACCTCAGTAGTAGTAGTAGTAGTAGGTCATTACCTCAGTAGTAGTAGTAGGTCATTACCTCAGTAGTAGTAGTAGGTCATTACCTCAGTAGTAGTAGTAGGTCATTACCTCAGTAGTAGTAGTAGGTCATTACCTCAGTAGTAGTAGTAGTAGTAGGTCATTACCTCAGTAGTAGTAGTAGGTCATTACCTCAGTAGTAGTAGTAGTAGTAGGTCATTACCTCAGTAGTAGTAGTAGTAGGTCATTACCTCAGTAGTAGGAGTAGTAGTAGGTCATTACCCCAGCAGTAGTAGGTCATTACCTCAGTAGTAGTAGGTCATTACCTAAGTAGTAGTATGTCATTACCTCAGTAGTAGTAGTAGGTCATTACCTCAGTAGTAGTAGGTCATTACTGTAGTAGTAGTAGGTCATTACCTCAGTAGTAGTAGTAGTAGGTCATTACCTCAGGAGTAGTAGTAGGTTATTACCTCAGTAGTAGTAGTAGTAGTAGTAGTAGTAGGTCATTACAGTAGTCGTAGTAGGTCATTACGGTAGTAGTAGTAGGTCATTACCTCAGTAGTAGTAGTAGTAGGTCATTACCTCAGTAGTAGTAGTAGGTCATTACCTCAGTAGTAGTAGTAGGTCATTACCTCAGTAGTAGTAGTAGTAGGTCATTACCTCAGTAGTAGTAGTAGTAGTAGGTCATTACCTCACTAGTAGTAGTAGTAGTAGTAGTAGTAGTAGGTCATTACAGTAGTCGTAGTAGGTCATTACGGTACTAGTAGTAGGTCATTACCTCAGTAGTAGTAGTAGTAGGTCATTACCTCAGTAGTAGTAGTAGGTCATTACCTCAGTAGTAGTAGTAGTAGGTCATTACCTCAGTAGTAGTAGTAGTAGTAGGTCATTACCTCACTAGTAGTAGTAGTAGTAGTAGTAGTAGTAGGTCATTACAGTAGTCGTAGTAGGTCATTACGGTAGTAGTAGTAGGTCATTACCTCAGTAGTAGTAGTAGTAGGTCATTACCTCAGTAGTAGTAGTAGGTCATTACCTCAGTAGTAGTAGTAGTAGTAGGTCATTACCTCAGTAGTAGTAGTAGTAGGTCATTACAGTAGTCGTAGTAGGTCATTACGGTAGTAGTAGTAGGTCATTACCGTATTAGGTCATTACCGTAGTAGGTCATTACCGTAGTAGTATTAGTGGTAGGTCATTACCTCAGTAGTAGTAGTAGGTCATTACCTCAGTAGTACTAGTAGTAGGTCATCACCTCAGTAGTAGTAGTAGTAGTAGTAGGTCATTACCTCAGTAGTAGTAGTAGTAGTAGTAGTAGTAGGTCATTACCTCAGTAGTAGTGGTAGTAGTAGTAGTAGTAGGTCAATTCCTCAGTAGTAGTAGTAGTAGGTCATTACCTCAGTAGTAGTAGGTCATTACCTCAGTAGTAGTAGTAGTAGGTCATTACCTCAGTAGTAGTAGTAGTCGTAGTAGGTCATTACCTCAGTAGTAGTAGGTCATTACCGTAGTAGTAGTAGTAGTAGGTCATTACCTCAGTAGTAGTAGTAGTAGGTCATTACCTCAGTAGTAGTAGTAGGTCATTACCTCAGTAGTAGTAGTAGTAGTAGGTCATTACCTCAGTAGTAGTAGTAGGTCATTACCTCAGTAGTAGTAGTAGGTCATTACCTCAGTAGCAGCAGTAGTAGTAGTAGGTCATTACCTCGGTAGTAGTAGGTCATTACCTCAGTAGTAGTAGTAGGTCATTACCTCAGTAGTAGTAGTAGTAGTAGTAGTAGGTCATTACCTCAGTAGTAGTAGTAGTAGTAGTAGTAGTAGTAGTAGTAGTAGTAGGTCATTACCTCAGTAGTAGTAGTAGTAGTAGGTCATTACCTCAGTAGTAGTAGTAGTGGTCATTACCTCAGTAGTAGTAGTCGTAGTAGGTCATTACCTCAGTAGTAGTAGGTCATTACCGTAGTAGTAGTAGTAGTAGTAGTAGGTCATTACCTCAGTAGTAGTAGTAGTAGTAGGTCATTACCTCAGTAGTAGTAGGTCATTACCGTAGTAGTAGTAGGTCATTACCGTAGTAGTAGTAGTAGTAGTAGGTCAATACCTCAGTAGTAGTAGTAGTGGTCATTACCTCAGTAGTAGTAGTCGTAGTAGGTCATTACCTCAGTAGTAGTAGGTCATTACCGTAGTAGTAGTAGTAGTAGGTCATTACCTCAGTAGTAGTAGTAGTAGGTCATTACCTCAGTAGTAGTAGTAGGTCATTACCTCAGTAGTAGTAGTAGTAGTAGGTCATTACCTCAGTAGTAGTAGTAGGTCATTACCTCAGTAGTAGTAGTAGGTCATTACCTCAGTAGCAGCAGTAGTAGTAGTAGGTCATTAC
Organism: Oncorhynchus mykiss; assembly: GCF_057628025.1. Lineage (NCBI taxonomy): Eukaryota > Metazoa > Chordata > Actinopteri > Salmoniformes > Salmonidae > Oncorhynchus > Oncorhynchus mykiss. The sequence continues at coordinate 968,394 of NC_143047.1, read as the reverse complement.
CTCAGTAGTAGTAGTAGTAGGTCATTACCTCAGTAGTAGTAGTAGTAGTAGTAGTAGTAGGTCATTACCTCAGTAGTAGTAGGTCATTACATCAGTAGTAGTAGTAGTAGTAGGTCATTACCTCAGTAGTAGTAGTAGGTCATTACCTCAGTAGTAGTAGGTCATTACCTCAGTAGTAGTAATAGTAGTAGGTCATTACCTCAGTAGTAGTAGTAGTAGGTCATTACCTCAGTAGTAGGAGTAGTAGTAGGTCATTACCCCAGCAGTAGTAGGTCATTACCTCAGTAGTAGTAGGTCATTACCTAAGTAGTAGTATGTCATTACCTCAGTAGTAGTAGTAGGTCATTACCTCAGTAGTAGTAGGTCATTACTGTAGTAGTAGTAGGTCATTACCTCAGTAGTAGTAGTAGTAGGTCATTACCTCAGGAGTAGTAGTAGGTTATTACCTCAGTAGTAGTAGTAGTAGTAGTAGTAGTAGGTCATTACAGTAGTCGTAGTAGGTCATTACGGTAGTAGTAGTAGGTCATTACCTCAGTAGTAGTAGTAGTAGGTCATTACCTCAGTAGTAGTAGTAGGTCATTACCTCAGTAGTAGTAGTAGGTCATTACCTCAGTAGTAGTAGTAGTAGGTCATTACCTCAGTAGTAGTAGTAGTAGTAGGTCATTACCTCACTAGTAGTAGTAGTAGTAGTAGTAGTAGTAGGTCATTACAGTAGTCGTAGTAGGTCATTACGGTAGTAGTAGTAGGTCATTACCTCAGTAGTAGTAGTAGTAGGTCATTACCTCAGTAGTAGTAGTAGGTCATTACCTCAGTAGTAGTAGTAGTAGGTCATTACCTCAGTAGTAGTAGTAGTAGTAGGTCATTACCTCACTAGTAGTAGTAGTAGTAGTAGTAGTAGTAGGTCATTACAGTAGTCGTAGTAGGTCATTACGGTAGTAGTAGTAGGTCATTACCTCAGTAGTAGTAGTAGTAGGTCATTACCTCAGTAGTAGTAGTAGGTCATTACCTCAGTAGTAGTAGTAGTAGGTCATTACCTCAGTAGTAGTAGTAGTAGGTCATTACAGTAGTCGTAGTAGGTCATTACGGTAGTAGTAGTAGGTCATTACCGTATTAGGTCATTACCGTAGTAGGTCATTACCGTAGTAGTATTAGTGGTAGGTCATTACCTCAGTAGTAGTAGTAGGTCATTACCTCAGTAGTAGTAGTAGGTCATTACCTCAGTAGTAGTAGTAGGTCATTACCTCAGTAGTACTAGTAGTAGGTCATCACCTCAGTAGTAGTAGTAGTAGTAGTAGGTCACTACCTCAGTAGTAGTAGTAGTAGTAGTAGTAGTAGGTCATTACCTCAGTAGTAGTGGTAGTAGTAGTAGTAGTAGGTCAATTCCTCAGTAGTAGTAGTAGTAGTAGGTCATTACCTCGGTAGTAGTAGGTCATTACCTCAGTAGTAGTAGTAGGTCATTACCTCAGTAGTAGTAGTAGTAGTAGTAGTAGGTCATTACCTCAGTAGTAGTAGTAGTAGTAGTAGTAGTAGTAGTAGTAGTAGGTCATTACCTCAGTAGTAGTAGTAGTAGTAGGTCATTACCTCAGTAGTAGTAGTAGTGGTCATTACCTCAGTAGTAGTAGTCGTAGTAGGTCATTACCTCAGTAGTAGTAGGTCATTACCGTAGTAGTAGTAGTAGTAGTAGTAGGTCATTACCTCAGTAGTAGTAGTAGTAGTAGGTCATTACCTCAGTAGTAGTAGGTCATTACCGTAGTAGTAGTAGGTCATTACCGTAGTAGTAGTAGTAGTAGTAGGTCATTACCTCAGTAGTAGTAGTAGTGGTCATTACCTCAGTAGTAGTAGTCGTAGTAGGTCATTACCTCAGTAGTAGTAGGTCATTACCGTAGTAGTAGTAGTAGTAGGTCATTACCTCAGTAGTAGTAGTAGTAGGTCATTACCTCAGTAGTAGTAGTAGGTCATTACCTCAGTAGTAGTAGTAGTAGTAGGTCATTACCTCAGTAGTAGTAGTAGGTCATTACCTCAGTAGTAGTAGTAGGTCATTACCTCGGTAGCAGCAGTAGTAGTAGTAGGTCATTACCTCAGTAGTAGTAGTAGTGGGTCATTACCTCAGTAGTAGTAGTAGTAGTAGTAGTAGTAGTAGGTCATTACCTCAGTAGTAGTAGGTCATTACATCAGTAGTAGTAGTAGTAGTAGGTCATTACCTCAGTAGTAGTAGTAGGTCATTACCTCAGTAGTAGTAGGTCATTACCTCAGTAGTAGTAATAGTAGTAGGTCATTACCTCAGTAGTAGTAGTAGGTCATTACCTCAGTAGTAGTAGTAGTAGTAGGTCATTACCTCAGTAGTAGTGGTAGTAGTAGTAGGTCATTACCTCAGTAGTAGTAGTAGTAGTAGTAGTAGTAGTAGTAGTAGTAGTAGGTCATTACCGTAGTAGTAGTAGGTCATTACCGCAGTAGTAGTAGTAGTAGGAGGGCTCAGGTCCTAGGGCTCAGGTCCTCTGAGAGAGAACGAATTAGAGCGAACATACTTAAATTCTCACAGGACACCGGATAAGACAGGAGAAGTACTCCAGATATAACAAACTGACCCTAGCACCCCGACACAAACTACTGCAGCATAAATACTGGAGGCTGAGACAGTAGGGGTCAGGAGACACTGTGGCCCCATCTGATACCCCCGGACAGGGCCAAACAGGAAGGATATAACCCCACCCACTTTTCCAAAGCACAGCCCCCACACCAATAGAGGGATATCGTCAACCACCAATTTACCATCCTGAGACAAGGCCGAGTATAGCCCACAAAGATCTCCGCCATGGCACAACCCAAGGGGGGGCGCCAACCCAGACAGGAAGATCACATCAGTGACTCAACCCACTCAAGTGACGTACCCCTCCTAGGGACAGCATGAAAGAGCACCAGTAAGCCAGTGACTCAGCCCCTGTAATAGGGTTAGAGGCAGAGAATCCCAGTAGAAAGAGGGGAACCGGCCAGGCAGAGACAGCAAGGGTGGTTCGTTGCTCCAGAGCCTTTCCGTTCACCTTCACACTCCTGGACCTTCACACTCCTGGGCCAGACAACAATCAATCATATGACCCGCTGAAGAGATGAGTTTTCAGTAAAGACTTAAAGGTTAAGACCGAGCTTGCGTCTCTCACATGGGTAGGCAGACCATTCCATAAAAATGGAGCTCTATATGAGAAAGCCCTGCCTCCAGCTGTTTGCTTAGAAATTCTAGGGACAATTAGGAGGCCTGGTACGTGTAGGTATGTATGGCAGGACCATTAATTAACAATGCAGTTCGTAAGGATAGCGTAGCTAACAAATTGTCAGCCAACATAATGTGTAACGTAACTTATTAAAACTGTAATAAAACTTAATCTACTCCAATTTCAGAGCATTCTCATGTAGAATAACTGACAAATTTACAAACGGTCTACACCCATTGATTTTGTCAGTAAACATTGACAAAAACAGAATAGTTAAATTGTTAGCTTGGGTGCTTGACTATCATTGAACGCTCAAATCAACACTACTCCTCAGCCAGAGCGTCCAGTGTGCGCTCTGAAATTACAAACTGACAATGCTCAGGATTTACAAACGCCCAGAGCGGACTCTGGCTCCAGATTGAATTTACGAACACACCAAAAATCGTAAATTGTTTAGCTAGTCATTTGTTCTGCTAACAAGCTAGCAACAGCATCAACTTCCGGTAGACAGGCTCTACTACGCTCAACTGAAAGGATAACGTTTGTTTACAGTATACTAAAATGAACTAATAGTATGTTGTATATACTAATAAAGTATGCAGTATACAGTATGTTAGTATGGGTATTCAAACACAGCTAATGAACCAAACTGATGTGATTATAGTGTGATGTGATTATAGATTATGATATAATGGTAAATCTGGATCCAGTACAGAAATACATTTCACAACACATTTCAAGGGGGAAATAGTGTACAGATTCTTAAAACTGTACATACAAAATTATGTTTTAGATATCTGAAGGGATGAACGGTTTAAGAGGGTGGGGGGGGGGGGGGTCCGGAGATCCTGTTAGGGCATAGGGTGGAAAGCTTGTCACACACACACACACACACACACATTCTGCAGTTCTTCAATTTTTTTCCATGGGGAGTTTTGCAGTTTTAAAGTAAGCTGTCTGCAACTTTACACATTTTGCCATGGGGCAAAGATCATTTTCCTGTTTGTTTTACAGCTAATTTTCTGCAATTCTACACATTTTGCCAAGACGTATGCCATGTTAATGATATGCGTGAGAGTGACTAACAAAATAAATGGGGGACCCCTGGAGGTCAGGGCCACTGGGCCTTGCATGCTCGGTTGGTATTCAGCCATTAGTACACAAGTTTAGATAGCTGGCTAGACTAACCTAGCAATTGTTAGCTGACATTAAGTGACTGTCATTTATGCGGTGCTAGAGCTGCCCTGGTCAACTTTAAGTGCTGTTATTGGGAAGTTGAAACAACTAGGCCACACAAGCTCACAGAACGGGACTGCAGAGTGCTGAAGCATGCAGCGATCGTCTGTCCTCGGTTGCAACACTCACTACCGAGTTCCAAACCTCTGGAAGCAATGTCAGCACAAGAACTGTTTGTCGGGAGCTTCATGAAATGGGTTTCCATGGCTGAGCAGTCGCACACATGCCTAAGATCACCATGCGCAATGCCATGCGTCGGTTGGAGTGGTGTAAAGCTCGCCGCCATTCGACTCCTGGCTTCCACCTGCCAGTGGAAACACGTTCTCTGGAGTGATGAATCACGCTTCACCATCTGGTAGTCCAACAGACGAATCTGGATTTGGAGGAAGCCAGGAGAACACTACCTACCTAAATGCATAGTGCCAACTGTAAAGTTTGGTGGAGGAGGAATAATGGTCTGGGCCTGTTTATCATGGTTCAGGCTAGGTCCCTTAGTTAGAGTGAAGGGAAATCTTAACTCCACAATGACATTCTAGATGATTCTGTGCATCCAACTTGTGGCAATAGTTTGGAGAAGGCCCTTTCCTGTTTCAGCATGACAATTCCCCTGTGCACAAAGCGAGGTCCATACAGAAATGGTTTGTCGAGATGGGTGTGGAAGAACTTGATTTGCCTGTACAGAGCCCTGACCTCAACCCCATCGAACACCTTTGGGATGAATTGGAACGCAGACTGCGAGCCAGGCTTAAAAGCCCAACATCAGTGCCCGGCCTCACTAATGCTCTTGTGGCTGAATGGAAGCAAGTCCCTGCAGAAATGTTTCAACATCTGTTACATGGAGCGAACACAGGGGAACCCAAGAGCGGACTCAGATGCAGAAGCAGGGATGAATGAACCAAAATGTTTTTTGTTCACAGAGAGATGAGGAGTGCAGAACTGGGGTAGCTCAGATTGAATTACAGAAAAAACAGAAATGTAGAGGTTGGAGTTGACTGAGTTTAACAGGGTAAACAGGTCCTGAGGAGAATCCAAGAAGACCAGAGCAAGGTGGTTGGGTGGTGAGATGTGGTACAGGAGCCAGAGACAGAGCAGTAACTGCAACGAGAGGACGAAACAAGCAGGGAAACAAGCACAGCAGAGTAATAGGAGTAAAGAGTAAAGGCTAAGATAACAACTGACTGAGCAGGAGGGAGGGAGGGAGAGAGAAAGAGAGAGAGAGAGTGTGAGAGTGTGTGAGAATGTACAGGGGGAGAACAGCAGGTTAGGATGACACCGGATGAACACCAGATGGCGTAGTGGGAGCAGATGTGACATCTAGTGAAAAGCCTTCCCAGAAGAGTGGAAGCTGTTATTACAGCCAAGGCGGGACCAACTCCATATTAATGCCCATGAAGGTGTCCACATACTTTTGGTCACATAGTGTGCAGTACTAGAGTGTGAACATACCATTGAATGTTGATCCCGACTCCTGAGTCTCGCCTGACCGTATTCTGTCAGCATCCACTCGTCATTCTGGAAGGTTTTCTTTAAATGACAGGAACAAAGTTGAAGATGTGGTACTGTTTTGGTGTGTTCGATTTTAGCCTACCAGGGGTGCCGGGTCAGTGCCAGCGGCGTTTTCATCATAAACTCGATGGCGCAGCCCAAAAATATATTTCAACCAATGAAAAAAAATGAATAATTAATGAACAATCTGAGCGGCTGAGCAGAGGAGACCCAGTCCGTCCGAACAGAGTCGGATTAACTCATTTGGGGCCCCGGGGCACATACCTCAAGAGAGCCTCCCAACCCGCCCAAAATATATATATATTTTTTGGGGGGGGGGTTAAACAGACTTATTTAGGAAAATGGCTAACTTCCTGCATTTCAACACATTTTGCCATGGGCAGAGAGGAAAAATGTGCAGTCTTATAATGCTTTTCTACATAATGTGTCATGCAGCTGAGAGACAAAGTTGCTGTTTTATAGCTCATCTCATGCTATTCTTTACATTTTGCCATGAGGATGAGAAAATAATAATTTCCTGCAATTCCCTGCAATTCTTTGCTGTTTATGATGTGTTCATATGCTATCTGGGGGAAGGAACCCTGACCTCCAAGGGGCCGCCAACCCAAAATAAATTAAACTGAGTTGAAATAAATTATTGTTGAGGACGAATCGACCTGTTCAAGACAGCAGCTACTCTTCCTGTGCCCTCAGGCCCCTACTCTACTACCACATATCTACAACACAAAATCCATTTGTACGTGTGGGTGTAGTGCTTATGTTACCGTGTGGTTGTATGCATGTGTCTGTGCCTATATTTGTGGGTTGCTTCACAGTCTTCGCTGTTCCATAATGTGTATTTGTATCTGCATTTTAAACCTAATTTTACTGCTTGCATGAGTTACTTGATGTGGAGTAGAGTTCAATGTAGTCATGGCTATATTTAGTACTGTGCGCCTTCTCATAGTCTGTTCTGGACTTGGGGACTGTAAAGAGACCTCTGGTGGCATGTCTTGTGGGGTATGCATGGGTGTCCGAGCTGTGTGCCATTAGTTCAAACAGACATGTTAATACTTCTCACAAATACAAGTAGTGATGTTAGTCAATCTCTCCTTCACTTTGAGCCAGGAGAGATTGACATGCATATTATTAATGTTACCTCTCTGTGTACATCCAAGGGCCAGCCGTGCTGCCCTGTTCTGAGCCAATTGGAATTTTCCTAAGTCCCTCTTTGTGGCACTTGACCACACAACTGAACAGGTGGAACAAAACTAGGGCCTGTAGGACCTGCCTTTTTGATAGTGCTGTTAAGAATGCAGAGCAGCTCTTTATGGACAGAATTCTCCCCATCCTAGTTACTGTTGTATCAATATATTTTGACCATGACAGTTCAACTTGCTCAATCACCACATTGTTCATTACAAGATTTAGTTGAGGTTTAGGGTTTAGTGAATGATTTTTCCCAAATACAATGCTTTTAGGTTTAGAAATATTTAGGACTAACATATCCCCTTTCCACCCATTCTGAAACTAACTGCAGCTAAGTTAAGTGTTGCAGTTAACTTCTGTGACTGTGGTAGCTGACGTGTATAGTGTTCAGTCATCCGTATACATAGACACACTAGCTTTCCTCAAATCTCGCATTAAAGAACACCCTCTGTGTTCTGTTAGACAGGTAACTTTTCATCCATAATATAGCAGTGGGTGTAAAGCAATAACACATACGTTTTTCCAGCAAAAGACTATGATCAATAATGTCAAAAGCCGGACTGAAGTCTACCAAACAGCCCCCACAATCTTTTCATCATCAATTTCTCTCAGCCAATCATCAGTCATTTGTGTAAGTGCTGTGCTTGTTGTATGTCCTTCCCTTTAAGCATGCTGAAAGTCTGTCTATTTGTTTACTGTAAAATAGCACAATCTTTTCCAAAGGTTTACAAAGGGTTGGTAGCAGGCTGATTGGTCGGCTATTTGAGCTAGTAAAGGGGGCTTATGTGTCCTTAGTTAAGGGAATAACTTTTGCTTCCTACCAGACACTTTCTAGTCAGCTTAAATTAACAATATGGCAAATAGGATTGGCAATATCATCTTCTATTATCTTCAGTAATTTCCCATCGAAGTTGTCAGGACCTGGTGGCTTGTCATTGTTGTCTATCAGATACATAGGCTAAATATAGTAAGACAGGGGGGTGTTCACTCGGTGTGGCAGTTTAAGACTTGTAAATGTAAGAAGTTGGTCAGGTGCACCTTGCGCTGTTCGGATGCTAGAATTATTTTGGATGAACGTGCAAAGGTAACAGGGATGTAGTGCTTCCTTAGCACGGGGGCTAAATAAGTTCTAAATAATTAAGTGATAATGGCAGAGAAGCCGGTATTTGGCGGATATATTGGCATGGGTGTTTGTCTCGGGCCGGCAAACTGTGCCAATATATCCTCTAAATACCTGATTCAAGGGCGTTATCACTTTTATACAACAGGTTACCAACATATTCAAATAATGATTGACATATTTAACAAAAATATGTTATTTTGATTGATTAATTAGCACCAGGTCCTGACAACATCCTTCCACAAGATATTGCTACCCAAGCCGGCTGGTTGTTTGTTCCATTGGTTCAGTTGCCAGAGACTCAACCCAGTCATTAAGTATTTTCTTTCTATATCTATGGACATTAGCTTGCTCTAAATGTTCCATTATCATACTGGCTGGTAACATTCTTATCCCTTGCTACCTAGCTAGCCAACAATGGCTAATTTACAGTCAAGTCATACAGTGCTGCCATAATAACAACAAAGAAGCTGCATTTGCATTTGTTTAGGCTGTTTTCTAGTGACATTTATTCGGATACATTCATAACAATGAGCTAATGAGGCGCAATTTCGCCTGGCATAAAACATTTGCTCTCTCCTCAGGACACTGTTGTTCAGAGGAGTTAACCAAACACACAGCTAACAGAATCACTGAAGCTGGAAAGACTGCAAACTAGCTGCACTTCGTTGTGTTCGACATTTTCTCAATTAACATTTCTTTGTAAATATCCATAAATTATGCCAGCTGATTCATGATTTGGCATGGGTGTTCGACTTCTGATACGTTCAATATTTTGGGACCGCTAGATATCGAATTTGAATATTGAAACAATGTTGAGGATATCGGAGAGACAGAATGGTTTATACAAATCTCTGATTTTGAACATGAAATGGTAGTCTAAAAGAAAAAAATACATGTGAGATATAGTCTAGATGGTTTTTATAGTGGAGATCAAGTCTATAAATTGCCTGGCTGTGCTGATGAGACAGTGAATTGCGCAGTCAGATGGAACAGAGTAAATAGGCATTTTAATGTCAAAGATTTAGCCGGTGGTAACTTGTGGATTAGACACCGGCTGGAACGTGGTTTTAACCAATCAGCATTCAAGATTAGACCCACCTGTTGTGTAAATTGTATTTAATTACCACAAAAATTCCATGAAAATGATACAATGATAAACTACACCGAACAAAAATATAACGCAACATGCAACAATTTCTAAGATTTCACTGAGTTACAGTTCATATAAGGAAATCAGTCAATTGAAATGAATTCATTAGGCCCTAATCACATGACTGGGAACACAGATATTAATATATTGGTCACAGATACCTTGGTAGGGGTGAGGATCAAAAAACCAGTCAGTATCTGGTGTGATCACCATTTGCCTGATGCAGTGCGACACACCACCTTTCCATTGCGTTGATCAGGCTGTTGATTGTGGCCTCTGTAATGTTGTCCCAATCTTGGTTGTGCGAAGTGGCTGGATATTGGCGGGAACTGGAACATGCTGTCTTACACGTCAATTCAGAGCATCCCAATTATGCTCAATGGGTGACATGTCTGGGGAGTATGCAGGCCATTGAGGTACTGGGAAATTTTCGGCTTACAGGAATTGTATACAAATCCTTGCGACATGGGCCTCAGCACCTCGTCACGGTACCTCTGTCCATTCAAATTGCCATCTGTAACATGCAATTGTGAGCAAATCTCTCATCGAAGGTGAGCATTTGCTCACTGAGGTCGGTTATGATGCCGAACTGCAGTCAGGTAAAGACTCTGGTGAGGAAAACGAGAACACAGATGAGCTTCCCTGAGACAGTTTCTGACAGTTTGTGTGTAAGTTATTTGGTTGTGCAAACTGACAATTTCATCAGCTGCCCGAGTGGCTGGTCTGAGATGATCTTGCAGGTGAAGATGCCAGATGTGGAGGTCCTGAGCTGGCATGGTTACACATGGTCTGCGGTTGTGAGGTCGTTTGGACGTAGTGCCAAATTCTCTAAAATGAAGTTGGAGGCAACTTACGGCAGGCAACAGCTCTGGTGGACAATACTGCAGTCAGCGTGCCAATTGCACGCTCCCTCAAAACTTCAGACATCTGTGGCATTGTGTTGTGTGACAAAACTGTGACATTTTATTGTCCCCAGCACAAGATGCACCTGTGTAATGATCATGCTTTTTGAACAGCTGCTTGATAAGCCACACCTGTCAGGTAAATTGATTTTCTTGGAAAAGGAGAAATGCTCACTAAATGGGATGTAAAAACATTTTTGCACAAAATTTGAGAGAAATAAGCTGCTTGTGTGCATGGAAACGTTCTGGGAATTTTAATTTCAGCTTAAACATGGGACCAATTAAACATGGGACAAACTTCACATGTGCCGTTTTATATTTTAGTTATATATAAATACAAAAAGTATTCATACCCCTTGACTTATTACACATTTTGTTGTTACAGCCTGAATAAAACATTGATTGAATAGATGTTTTTCTCACCCATCTACGCACAATACCCCATAAGTTCTAAAGTGTTGAAAGATTCCGAAAGCACAGTGGTCTCCATCATTGGGAATTGGAAAAAAACAACCCAGATTCTGCCTAGTTCTGGCTGTCCGACCAAACTGAGCAACCGGGGCAAGAAGGACCTTGGTCAGGGAGGTGACCAAGAACCCAATGACCACTCTGACAGAACTACAGAGTTTCTTGGCTGAGACGGGAGAACCTGCCAGAAGGACAACGTCTCTACAGCACACCACCAATCTGGACTTTATGGGAGAGCAGCCAAATGGAACCACTCCTGAGGCACATGACAGCACCCCTGCAAAAATGCACGTGAAGGACTCTGAGATCATAAGGCAAATGATTATGTGGTCGGATGAGAAACATTTTACTCTTTGGTCTAAATAAAATGCGCTGTCTGGAGAAAACCAGTCACAGCTCATCACCTGTCTAACACCATCCCTACCGTGAAGCATGGTGGTGGCATCATCATGTTATGGGGATGCTTTATAGTGGCAGGGAGACTGGTAAGAATAGAGAGAACAATGAATGGAGAAAAAATCCAAGCTAGTCCTTCATGAGAACCTCTTCAGAGTACTAACAACCTTAGACTGGGGCAAAGATTTACATTCCAACAGGACAATGATCATACAGCTAAAGCAATGCTGGAATGGCTTCAGAACAAGAAAGTGAAAGTCCTCGAGTGGCCCAGCCAAAGCCCAGACGAATCCCATTGAATCTAATTTGTGACTCACCAGTTGGATTCGGTCTTAAGTAGCAAAATTTGAAATGGTGTGTGGATGAACGTAGAGACTCAGAGCTACAAAATGATATATCATACACTGCATTTTTGAGGAATGGGAGAGTAATTCTGCTTAATTTTGAGAGAACTTAATTTAGAGAAACAGCATTTGAATGTTTTGGTATCTAGTGAAGAGCTCTTCTTTGTCTACACCCATTCAGCACCGTTCACACCCTCTTTTAAGCTTTAGCCCCATCCACATAATTTCGCTCTCAGACCGTTCAGAGCACACACTTGACGCTCTGGCCAATTATTTGTGTTCCCTCAGGAAAACATGGAAACAGCCTAACCAGCTCTGCTGGCAACAATTTCATTATGATTTTTTGCCCACGTTTACTGACAATGACCATATTCAGCGAGTGTTGTACGCTTTAGCTTAAGCTTTCTGGTGCAGGCGTTCCGCTAGCGACCCACCTCGACAACATCCGGTGAAATTGCAGAACGTCAAATTCAAAATACAGAAATAGTCATAATAAACATTCATAAGTGTTATACATCGTCTTAAAGATTAACTTGTTAATCCAGCTGCTTTGTCAGATTTCAAAAAGGCTTTACGGCGAAAGCATACCATGCAATTATCTGAGGACAGTACCCCGTTTACAAAAGCATACAAACATTTTACAAACAAGTAAAGGAATTACAAATGTCAGAAATAGACATAGCTAGCTAACATTGGGCTCTAACTAGCCAAGCAAATTGCTCTGGGATACGAATAATAACGTCAGCTAGGGAGCCAGCCAGCTAACGTTAGCTATCTAGCTAACAGTACACTTTAGCTTAAGACATGTAGCTAGCTAGGTAAACAATAAACCTAGCTAGATAAACAACATGTAAGATCACACACGTCACATAACGTTAGCCTATGAGCCTGCCAGTTAGCCTGCCAGTTAAACAACAATGAACATAGTGCCAAATTCTGTCGTTGCTACCCTGCATGAATCTGCTGGGAGCTAACCAATGAGGTTCAATGTTAGCTAGCTAACATTAGGCTTTAACTAGCAAAGCAAATGGTTCTGGGATACAAATAATAACGTCATACACTTAATGTTCACTAGGGAGCCAGCCAGCTAACATGAGTTGGCTAGCTAGCAGTACACTTTAGCTTTAAGTGAAACCACTTTCTGTCAAAATTATAAACGTGTAATATCTGAAAATGTAGCTAGCTATCTTACCCATATACATCATCATGCATGTCACGTATTCCATGCCACAGTTTTCCTTAGTTTGAAGATGTAATTGTAACAGTATAATTTTAGACCGTCCCCTCGCCCATACCCGGGCGCGAACCAGGGACCTTCTGCACACATCAACAACTGACATCCACGAAGCATCGTTACCCATCGCTCCACAAAAGCCGCGGCCCTTGCAGAGCAAGGGGAACAACTACTTCAAGGTCTCAGAGCAAGTGATGTCACCGATTGAAACGCTATTTAGCGCACACTGCTAACTAAGCTAGCCGTTTCACATCCGTTACATAATCCGTCTTCTCCAACTCTTTAGCTTTCATTCTCTAATTCCACTGATTTCAAAACTCGATCCCCCAGAAAGTGGAGAGCAACACTTTATGCAGCACCACTACTTTTTTAAAGCTGTGTTCGACAGGATTACCAACACAGACTGACCAGCTCAAACAGACAGAAGCCTTCATACCTGTATATGCCAAACCAATCCAAACTCCTCTCTCAGCATGCCCAGCCCACTCATTATCTCAGCCAATCATGGTTATTGGGAAGGTTGTTGTCCTTTTCTGTGGCTTAACAAACAAGGCTCATAATTTAACATTGGTATTCACATTTACAGATGGCATACAACTTTGTTATTAAGGCACATGAAAATTATAAAAAGCCTCTCCTGTGACTTGTGACATATGCCTAGCTTCCTGAAACGGGTCACATTTAACAGAGATTGAGAAAAGGAGAAAATCCCCAAATCCACATGTGGAAAGCTGATAGACATACCCAAGATGAGTTGGTAATACATATTTAGTTAAATGATGGCTTTACGATAAAAGCATTTTTTTTTATCACGGGACCACCCATGAAGAAACATGGTCCTATATGGAAATGAAATGCCCGTCCAACTGGTTCTGGCACCGCCCCAGAATCGGTAACGCTAAAAACCATCAACTACATCAACCTCCCTTTGACCTCCTCTGCAGCAACCCCAGAAGTTGACTGAGTCAACTTTGCACATCTGAGTCACTGGCATCACTGAGGTCCTTCCCTGTCTGGATGGGGCCTTAGACTTATTAACCACAACAAACATGTGGCTAAAGCTGTCTTATGACAGCTGAGGGATAATACTAGTAGCATTTTTCTTTTAGAGTGTATAATAAGGGTACCAAAAACACCTGAAGATTTATCTGTCTAGAGGCCAGTAAATAACCTATTGAATGTCAAACTATTTGTGTTGTATTTATTTGTGTTAACTGGGTATTGAAAACAATTATACTGCCATGCACTTAACAGGACGTGTACATATTCCAAGCTTTGTGGCATATTTAAAGATATCACTACTATAATAGGAAATATCACTGACATAATAGCTACCTGATTTGTTGAATTTCTACTCCTCACTCAGCCCCAAGATGAATCACTAGTATAGAGTAAGTATGACGATCATGCATTACTTGGCAGCAATTTAAAGCTTTCTCATGCTTCCAGGTGCAGTGGTGGAGTCCATCTCAGCTGCTGTAGCCGATGGGCTGAATGGGAACGTGGTGCCCCCATCATCCCCTCCTAAGGCCCAAGGGTTTGGAATACTCAAGAAACTAACCTTTTCTGTAGAGTTAGTGGTGACTATTAGCCTCCTTCTCTCCTGGATTACTGCAGGCTTCATGATGTTTGATGTTGTAGAATATAAAGGGGTCACTGGTAAGTCTCTTTCTTTGACATTTGTTAAGTCTTATGGAGACCATTAGTTTGAAAATATTTGAACATATTTCATGTTAAACAGTATTACATTTTCTTCCCAAACCCTTACCCTAACCTTGTTTTTCACAATGCTTTTTTGCAGACATTCAAGACGTAGTTTTGGATCCCATGAAAGCTGTTAATGATGCTGTAGAGGGAATGTCCAACATGTTCTATGAGGCTCAAGGTAGCTATATATATATCTTATAATATTTTTACGCAGAATCCTGTCCAATTTAAAAACTGTGTAAAGCAATATACATTTTCTTACTGTGTCCTCAGAATGTGCATTTGCTCCTCATTTGAGTCTGGACCACATGAATGCTGTCAAAGATGTAAAAGACTTATTTATGGACTTCCTCTCTGATGATGACGGTATAAGGATGCCCAATGGTGTTAAAGTGGTCTTATGTTCTTGACATTTTTTGGGGAATTTTTTTGGGGGAGGTTAATTTAGTTTTTTTGTTTCCTTACATTAATGAACGTTAGGCCGGGATTCCAAGCAACACAGATTAATGATATTGCACTGTACTTGACTTTGCACTGCAATATTGATTAGTACTTGTAACTTCCTATCACGGAAATACATCACAAAAACACAACTCTTCTGAAAATCTGTATTTAATTCCAACATTATATGCCATGTTCAATCATTCAAAATGCTAATAGAAAAGTTGCAAACCTGATTATAAATAGAATAAAAATGGTAGAGTTTATTTTTATAGGCAGTGATTTTTCCGTAGATCCACCTACGACACATAATCTACACATTCATGTCAAGTGCTGTGCAATAATTAGTAATCTGTGCCCCCCCACTGTATTAATTTAAAACACCAAATTACACCTAACTTCTGCAACTATTTAGATATTACTACATTGGACTAACAAATTAATATGACATGTTTGAAAATGTTTATTTTCTCAGGAAACTTTTACCTGAGCTACGTTGACCCGGTGATTATTGGCAGGGGTGTGTTCAATGTCACCAATAACTCTATATGTGGAGTCGTGGGTTACATACAAGGCACACTCTGTGTTCTATTGGATGCCATATTGGATATCTTACAGGGTATGTCCACATTGTTATTACATAACATTAATTTCTATAAATATTATTTTATTTCTTTGTTGGTATTGATAAAAAGTAAATGTCCTTAATACATGTGATGAGCTCTCCATATTTTCTTCTATGCTCAGCCCTTATCCATGCACTGAACATCAATGCAGAAGACATAGTGCATGTTATCAAGGACTGTACAAGTTCTACTGGAACCTACATTTGGGACCTGCTGCCAGGTATGCACTTCTGTAGAGCAATTTACAGCAAAATAGTTCAAATCAATGCATGGATTATCAGAATTTTCAGTTCACCTCTCCTATGAACAGGTATCCCTCAAGAAGTGAACATCGATCCCATACTGGTTCTCAGAAGAATGTTTGGGATTGTCATTGAGCAGAAGAACATGCTTGTGGACTATGTCTCCAACTTGCTAATAGGCGATCAAGGTACTTATAAATAGCAAGTAGCTTGTCTTAGAGCACATGTCAAACTCATTCCACGGAAATGTCTGCGGGTTTTCGCTCCACCCTTGTACTTCATTGATGAATTAAGGTCACTCGTTAGTAAGGAACTCCCCTCACCTGGTTGTCTAGGTTTTAATTGAAAGGAAAAACCAAAACCCTGCAGACACTCGGCCCTCCATGGAATGAGTTTGACACCCCTGTATTAGTGGGTATTTTCAGAGAACAGTTATAATAATGTATGAATTTGCTTATTCAATTGCTATGAAGCTGTGTTACTGTATGTCATGTCTTGGAAGTTACCATTGAACAAGCCTAGCCTCTAGCCATTCTTGGTTCATGGTGTGTCTGGGAACACAAGACCACCACTGAACTTAATATTAGGACGAAGAAGAAAAAAACAAATCTTTCAAAGATCCAGTTCTTTCAATCCAATTCTTCTTTTCATATCCTAATGGAACACCACCAGCTAATGGTCTTTTTGTATCTTTAGGGGTCATTCCTGAGATGAACTTTGACCCTATGAAAGTGGTCACAGATGCAGTGCTTGAGATTGCAGATGGGAAAAACATGTTCATGGATTATCTGTCCAACATGCTTATGGATGATAAAGGTATACCTGGTTTGGTGTGACCATCATATGCATTCTATGACATAGGAACAATAATAGGACATAGATAATGTGACATGTGACATACAGTCAGGTCCAACATTATTGGCACCATTGATAAAGATTGCTCAGTATTTGTATTATTTATCAAGGGTGCTAATCATTTTGGACCTGACATCAATAACGTACCATCTCATTCATGATACTGTTCTGGCTATACACCGAGTGTACAAAACATTAGGAACTCTTTCCATGACATAGACTGATCAGGTGAATTCATATGAAGCTATGATTCCTTACTGATGTCACCTGTTAAATCCACTCCAATCAGTGTTGATGAAGGGGAGGAAACAATTTCAAGAAGGATTTTTAATCCTTAAGACATGGATTGTGTATGTGTGCCATTCAGAGGGTGAATGGGCAAGACAAAATATTGAAGTGCCTTTGAACGGGATATGGTAGTATGTGCCAGGAGCACTGGTTTGAGTGTGTCAAGAACTGCAACGCTGCTGGGTTTTCACACTCAACAGTTTCCTGTGTGTGTCAAGAATGGTCCACCACCCAAAGGACATCCAGCCAAATTGGCACAACTGTGGGAAGCATTGGTGTCAACATGGGCCAGCATCTCTGTGGAATGCTTTCGACACCATGTACATGCACTGGCGAATTTAGGCTGTTCTGAGGGCAAAAGGTGTTCCTAATGTTTTGTACACTACACTGGGCCTTTACTTGTTATCTGCTCAAGTAACTCAAATGTATGCAAATCTCTTTACATAAGCACATGATTTTCACATATGAAATTAGGAATAACACGTATGTTTCAAGATATTGACTCCTACATGTCTGTTTTCTTTTGGGTGTAGATGAACCTAGTACTATACCAGCATCTGTGATGCATGTGATAAGGAAGAAAGGTTGGTTTTTGTTCATTTCTCAGTTAGTTAATAATTACCAAACTCTCTTAGAATTTGTTAAGGTTGATTTTTAAGCAAACGCTCACGATACTGTAGATGTACTATTAGGTTGTTTGATGAAATCTCTTCCCTTTAATTTCATCAATAGATTTTCAATCAAATCAATGTTTTTCCTACTTCCAATCCTAGGACAGTTTTTGCCACCCCTGGAAAAAGGTACGTAACAATCGTTCGTACACCTATTGTCACCACTACCAAAGGATGATGTTAATACAGTAACAAATGTAGAGTTTCATCAATTGTCAACTCATTTGATCCGGCTGTGGAATTCTGCTTTCATGTGGTGTGATGTTTGATGACTTGAAATGTTTTTGTTTTGTTTGTTCAGTTGTGTAAATCAAGGTGTATTATAAGGGGCGACTAAGGTTGTCACATAATATTTTTGAATATGATCAGTTACAAGATTTTCCTCATTACAAAATGATCTACATAATATTTTTGTTTTGTATCATCCATGGCAATAGTTGAGACAATTTGAAAATCTCGGTCTCCCGTGTTAAAATCAACCAATCTCATTCAGTGTGCAAAGGTGTGGCTGCCTGTACTAAACATTGTTGCCTTGCAAAATGGATTTGTATTTGTAACATTCTGACACTAGCTTGGTTTTCACCTAATTGGTGACAGATTTTCATGTCAATACACGAGAATCCGCATAAGAAAAAAATCAGTGCGTGATGTAGTGCACACAATTAAAATGTAAAATCTAAAGTTCAACATGTTTCCATTGCGTTTTCAACTATACCGATAGTTTCTTCACAAAACATGTTTGCGTTGAATAGCAAATGTTCCTACTCTTGTCTTGACACATGCACTCTAGCCAACAGCAGGCTGTGCAGGTATAGTCTGCATGATGAGATTACCATGGATAAGAGCGAGAATATTAGTATTTGTCAAACAGCAGTCAAGCATCGATCATCATGTCACCAGAATAAGACCCTCGATATTTATTGGAAGGGCGCATCAACATCACAGTGCACATTCACCACCCTGTGAAGTTCATCATAACTAGTTTCATGTGTAGCCTAATAAACTGTATGGTTTCCCGAGTCGTAATGGGAGGAGGACAACACACCGTTACTCTGATACGATGGTTATTATATCAATATCAATATTGTATCAATACATCAATAATATCCATATTTGTGCATAAAGGCATTTTGTGGTGGTTCATGTCTTTACTATCAAATGAGGAGAGACAAAGTTATCGCACAAGTCAGTTATACTTAAACGAAATCTTTAATAGTGAGAGCTTTTTAATAGAAATGGCTTGTCAACGAATCACCACCGTCTCTGATGATTCATTCAGTGCGGCGACACAAATGCTACTGAGATCTTTTATAGTAAAGATACACCCCTTTCCAGCTACATGACGAACAACAGATATACAGTGCCTTGCGAAAGTATTCGGCCCCCTTGAACTTTGCGACCTTTTGCCACATTTCAGGCTTCAAACATAAAGATATAAAACTGTATTTTTTTGAGAAGAATCATTAACAAGTGGGACACAATCATGAAGTGGAACGACATTTATTGGATATTTCAAACTTTTTTAACAAATCAAAAACTGAAGAATTGGGCGTGCAAAATTATTCAGCCCCTTTACTTTCAGTGCAGCAAACTCTCTCCAGAAGTTCAGTGAGGATCTCTGAATGATCCAATGTTGACCTAAATGACTAATGATGACAAATACAATCCACCTGTGTGTAATCAAGTCTCCGTATAAATGCACCTGCACTGTGATAGTCTCAGAGGTCCGTTAAAAGCGCAGAGAGCATCATGAAGAACAAGGAACACACCAGGCAGGTCCGAGATACTGTTCTGAAGAAGTTTAAAGCCGGATTTGGATACAAAAAGATTTCCCAAGCTTTAAACATCCCAAGGATCACTGTGCAAGCGATAATATTGAAATGGAAGGAGTATCAGACCACTGCAAATCTACCAAGACCTGGCCGTCCCTCTAAACTTTCAGCTCATACAAGGAGTAGACTGATCAGAGATGCAGCCAAGAGGCCCATGATCACTCTGGATGAATTGCAGAGATCTACTGCTGAGGTGGGAGACTCTGTCCATAGGACAACAATCAGTTGTATATTGCACAAATCTGGACTTTATGGAAGAGTTGCAAGAAGAAAGCCATTTCTTAAAGATATCCATAAAAAGTGTAATTTAAAGTTTGCCACAAGCCACCTGGGAGACACACCAAACATGTGGAAGAAGGTGCTCTGGTCAGATGAAACCAAAATTGAACTTTTTGGCAACAATGCAAAATGTTATGTTTGGCGTAAAAGCAACACAGCTGAACACACCATCCCCACTGTCAAACATGGTGGTGGCAGCATCATGGTTTGGGCCTGCTTTTCTTCAGCAGGGACAGGGAAGATGGTTAAAATTGATGGGAAGATGGATGGAGCCAAATACAGGACCATTCTGGAAGAAAACCTGATGGAGTCTGCAAAAGACCTGAGACTGGGACGGAGATTTGTCTTCCAACAAGACAATGATCCAAAACATAAAGCAAAATCTACAATGGAATGGTTCAAAAATAAACATATCCAGGTGTTAGAATGGCCAAGTCAAAGTCCAGACCTGAATCCAATTGAGAATCTGTGGAAAGAACTGAAAACTGCTGTTCACAAATGCTCTCCATCCAACCTCACTGAGCTCAAGCTGTTTTGCAAGGAGGAATGGGAAAAAATGTCAGTCTCTCGATGTGCAAAACTGATAGAGACATATCCCAAGCGACTTACAGCTGTAATCGCAGCAAAAGGTGGCGCTACAAAGTATTAACTTAAGGGGGCTGAATAATTTTGCACGCCCAATTTTTCAGGTTTTGATTTGTTAAAAAAGTTTGAAATATCCAATAAATGTCGTTCCACTTCATGATTGTGTCCCACTTGTTGTTGATTCTTCACAAAAAAATACAGTTTTATATCTTTATGTTTGAAGCCTGAAATGTGGCAAAAGGTCGCAAAGTTCAAGGGGGCCGAATACTTTCGCAAGGCACTGTATAGAATGGGTCACAAGGTTAAGATTTGTATGAAAGTTTTCATTGTATAGACCAAACTGGAACCATCTATCTCTGGTACCATATGGAACAGAAACATTAGCTCGTGCTCTGGTATGCTCTTTAGGTTTTATCACCCAAAGACATTGTAAATCTCCTCTGTCAGTGTTATCTCCCAGAGGCCCATCCACACAATAGCTATAAGAATACTCTATTATGTCGAATAAAACAACCATTTGATGCAATACAAATATTATAACATAATTTGCAATTTTGCCACCATAGTTTCCATCGCCATTTCTCACATATTTCATTTTATAGACACCTAAAAATTTCCTGTTTCCATCATAGCTGTCGTGATCATTTTTTTTAGACAGTATGACTTGGATGGAAATGTGGTTACTGAGTTGTAATAATGCTCTGTGGCGTGAACCTTTTTTTTCACTATTTCATAATCTAATTTTGCATAGTGCCTTCAGAATGTATATGCATACCCCTTGACTTACTCCCCATTTTGTTTTGTTACACCCTGAATTCAAAATGTGTTTTCTTCTCACCCAAATCAAATTGTATTTGTCACATGTGTCGAATACAACAGGACCTTACTGTGAAATGCTTACTTACAAGCCCTTAACCAACAACGCAGCTCAAGAAACAGAGTTAAGAAAATATTTACTAAATAAACAAACGTTTTTAAAAAAGTAACACAAGAACAATCTATAACAATAACGAGGCTATATACTGGGGGTACCAGTCAATGTAAATGTAATGTAAATGTCAATGTAAAACATGGTGGCCATTTGATTAATTGTTCAGCAGTCTTATGGCTTGGTAGTAGAAGCTGTTAAGAATCCTTTTGGTCCTAGACTTGGCGCACTGATACCGCTTGCTGTGCGGTAGCAGAGAGCACAGTCTGACTTGGGTGACTGGAGTCTTTGACAATTTTTTGGCCCTCTGGCACAACCTAGTTTATAGGTCCTGGTTGGCAGAAAGCTTGGTCCCAGTGATCTGCTGGGCCATACGCACTACCCTCTGTAGCGCCTTATGGTCAGATCCCAAACAGTTGCATCTACAGTACACACAATACCCCATAATGACAAAGTGAAAACATGTTTTTAGTCATTTAAAAAAATCATATCAAATCAAATTGTATTAGTTACATGCACCGAATACAACAGGTGTAGACCTTACAGTGAAATGCTTACTTACGAGCCCCTAAACAACAATACAGTTTGAAAGAAATACGGATAAGAATAAGAAATAAAAGTGACAAGTAATTAAAGAGCAGCAGTAAAATAACAATAGCGAGACCATATACAGGGGGTTACCGGTACAGAGTTAATGTGCGGGGGCACCAGTTAGTTGAGGTGGTATGTACATGTAGGTAGAGTTATTAAAGTGACTATGCATAGATAATAACAAAAGAGGGGGGCAATGCAAATAGTCTGGGTAGCCATTTGATTAGAAGTTAAGGAGCATTATGGCTTGGGGGTAGAAGCGGGTTAGAAGCCTCTTGGACCTAGACTTGGCACTCCAGTACTGGTTGCCTTGCGGTAGCAGAGAGAATAGTCTATGACTAGGGTGGCTGGATGTCTTTGACAATTTCTAGGGCCTTCCTCTGACACTGCCTGGTATAGAGGTCCTGGATGGCAGGAAGGTTGGCCCCATTGATGTACTGGCCCATTCGCACTACCCTCTGTAGTACCTTGTGGTCGGAGGCCGAGCAGTTGCCATACCAGGCAGTGATGAAACCATGCTCTCGATGGTGCAGCTGTAGAACCTTTTGAGCATCTGCGGACCCATGCCAAATCTTTTCAGTCTCCTGAGGGGGAATAGGTTTTGTCGTGCCCAATTCACGACTGTCTTGGTGTGCTTGGACCATGTTACTTTGTTGGTGATGTGGACACCAAGGAACTTGACGCTCTCAACCTCAGCAACTGCAGCCCAGTCGATGAGAATGGGGGCGTGCTCGGTCCTCTTTTTCCTGTAGTCCACAATCGTCTCCTTTGTCTTGATCACGTTGAGGAAGAGGTTGTTGTCCTGGCACCACACGGCCAGGTCTCTGACCTCCTCCATATAGGCTGTCTCATCATTGTCAGTGATCAGGCCTACTACCATTGTTGTGTCATCGGCAAACTTAATGATGGTGTTGGATTCGTGCCTGGCCGTGCAGTCATGAGTGAACATGAAGTACAGGAGGGGACTGAGCACGCACCACTGAGGGGCCCCTGTGTTGAGGATTAGTGTAGTGGATGTTGTTACCTACCCTTACCACCTGGGGGCGGCCTACCAGGAAGTCCAGGATCCAGTTGCAGAGGGAGGGGTTTAGTCCCAGGGTCCTTTGCTTATTGATGAGCTTTAAGGGCACTATGGTGTTGAATGCTGAACTGTAGGCAATGAATAGCATTCTCAAATAGGTGTTCCTTTTGTCCAGGTGGGAAAGGGCAGTGTGGAGTGCCATAGAGATTGAATCATGTGGGGATCTGTTGGGGCGGTATGCACATTTTAGTGGATCTGGGATAATGGGATTGATGTGAGCCATGACCTGCCTTTTAAAGCACTTCATGGCTACAGACATGAGTGCTATGGGTCGGTATGAGATGAATATGAGATGAGATGAATAATGTAGGGTATGTAAACATTATATTAGGTAGCATTGTTTAAAGTGGCTAGTGATATATTTTACATCATTTCCCATCAATTCCCATTATTAAAGTGGCTGGAGTTGAGTCAGTGTGTTGCAGCAGCCACTCAATGTTAGTGGTGGCTGTTTAACAGTCTGATGGCCTTGAGATAGAAGCTGTTTTTCAGTCTCTCGGTCCCAGCTTTGATGCACCTGTACTGACCTCGCCTTCTGGATGATAGCGGGGTGAACAGGCAGTGGCTCGGGTGGTTGTTGTCCTTGATGATCTTTATGGCCTTCCTGTGACATCGAGTGGTGTAGGTGTCCTGGAGGGCAGGTAGTTTGCCTCCGGTGATGCGTTGTGCAGACCTCACTACCCTCTGAAGAGCCTTACGGTTGTGGGCGGAGCAGTTGCCGTACCAGGCGGTGATACAGCCCAACAGGATGCTCTCGATTGTGCATCTGTAGAAGTTTGTGAGTGCTTTTGGTGACAAGCCAAATTTCTTCAGCCTCCTGAGGTTGAAGAGGCGCTGCTGCGCCTTCTTCACGATGCTGTCTGTGTGGGTGGACCAATTCAGTTTGTCTGTGATGTGTACGCCGAGGAACTTAAAACTTACTACCCTCTCCACTACTGTTCCATCGATGTGGATAGGGGGGTGTTCCCTCTGCTGTTTCCTGAAGTCCACAATCATCTCCTTAGTTTTGTTGACATTGAGTGTGAGGTTATTTTCCTGACACCACACTCCGAGGGCCCTCACCTCCTCCCTGTAGGCCGTCTCGTCGTTGTTGGTAATCAAGCCTACCACTGTTGTGTCGTCCGCAAACTTGATGATTGAGTTGGAGGCGTGCGTGGCCACGCAGTCGTGGGTGAACAGGGAGTACAGGAGAGGGCTCAGAACGCACCCTTGTGGGGCCCCAGTGTTGAGGATCAGCGGGGTGGAAATCTTGTTGCCTACCCTCACCACCTGGGGGCGGCCCGTCAGGAAGTCCAGTACCCAGTTGCACAGGGCGGGGTCGAGACCCAGGGTCTCGAGCTTGATGACGAGCTTGGAGGGCACTATGGTGTTAAATGCCGAGCTGTAGTCGATGAACAGCATTCTCACATAGGTATTCCTCTTGTCCAGATGGGTTAGGGCAGTGTGCAGTGTGGTTGAGATTGCATCGTCTGTGGACCTATTTGGGCAGAAAGCAAATTGGAGTGGGTCTGGGCAGCTCTCTGCTGTGCTTCCTTTTGTAGCCTGTAATGGTTTGCAAGCCCTGCCACATCCGTCCAATGTCAGAGCCGGTGTAGTACGATTCGTAGCAAATGTATTGAAAATTAAATACAGAAATAACTAATTGACATTATTCACACCCCTTTGCTCTGACACTCCAAATTGAGCTGAGGTGCGTCCATTTTCTTTTGATAATTTTTTAGATGTCACTACAACTTGCGGCTATGGAACCCTGACCTGTTCACCGGATGTGCTACCTGTCCCAGACCTGCTGTTTTCAACTCTCTAGAGACAGCAGGAGTGGTAGAGATACTCTTAATGATCGGCTATGAAAAGCCAACTGACATTTACTCCTGAGGTGCTGACTTGCTGCACTCTCGACCACTACTGTGATTATTATTATTTGACCATTCTGGTCATTTATGAACATTTGAACATCTTGGCCATGTTCTGTTATAATATCCATCCGGCACAGCCAGAAGAGGACTGGCCACACCTCATAACCTGGTTCCACTCTAGGTTTCTTCCTAGGTTTTGGCCTTTCTAGGGAGTTTTTCCTAGCCATCGTGCTTCTACACCTGCATTGCTTGCTGTTTGGGGTTTTAGGCTGGGTTTCTGTACAGCACTTTGAGATATCAGCTGATGTAAGAAGGGCTATATAAATACATTTGATTTGTTCAGGGGCAGAACGACATTTTTACCTTGTCATCTCGGGGATTCGATCTTGCAACCTTAGAAAGAAACACACCTGTCTATCATTTCCCACAGTTGACAGAGCAGAAACTATACCATCAAGCCCAAGGAACTTTCCGATGATCTCTGAGATATAATTATATCTGGGGAAGGGTATAAAACATTTCTACTGTTGAACGTTTCCAAAAGCACAGTAGTCTCCATCATTGGGAAATTGAAAAAATATGGAACTACCCAGGCTCTGCCTAGAGCTGGCCGTCCGACCAAACTGAGAAACCAGGCAAGAAGGACCTTGGTCAGGGAGGTGACCAAGAACCCAATGACTACGCTGACAGAACTAGAGAGTTCCTAGACTGAGATGGGAGAACTTGCCAGAAGGACAACGGTCTCTACAGCACTTCACCAATCTGGGCTTTACAGGAGAGTGGGTAGACTTCCGCCTGACCACTGACAAAATGTTGCCACTTCTGAGAAAAAGGCACATGACAGCACG
The DNA here is from genome assembly GCF_057628025.1 of Oncorhynchus mykiss. NCBI lineage: Eukaryota > Metazoa > Chordata > Actinopteri > Salmoniformes > Salmonidae > Oncorhynchus > Oncorhynchus mykiss. Next base: position 942,811 of record NC_143047.1, on the reverse strand, counting down.
GCTGGAGTTTGTGAAAAGATACTTGAGAGAGCATAAGGCAAAAGATTCTGTGGTCTGTTGAGACAAAAATTGAACTCTTTGGCTTGAGCGCAAAGTGCTATGTCTTGAGAACAATTACCCCAAGCATACAGCCAAAGCAATGATGGAATGGCTTCAGAACAAGCATGTGAAAGTTTGAGTGGCCCAGCCAAAACACAGACTTGGAATCCCACTGAAAATCAGTGGAAAGACTTGAAGAATATTGTTCACCACCACTCCCCATCTAACTTAATAGAGCTTAAGAAATTCTCCAATTCCAGATGTGTAAAGCTGATACAGACATACCCAAGATGACTCAAAGCTGTAATTGCTGCCAAATGTGCTTCTGCAATGTATTGACTCAGGGGTGTGGCTACTTATGTAAATTAGCTATTTCTGTGTTTTATTATCGAGAAATGTGCTAACATTAAAAAATATATTTGGCACGGGGTATTGTGTGTAGATGGGTGAGATTTTTATTTTGAAATCAGGCTGTAACACAACAAAATGTGGAATAAGTCACGGGTATGAATAATTTTAGTTAATGCATGTAGACTACTAATGGGACAATAATTATGTTTCATGTAAAGCATGAGGTGCCTCTGAAATCGAAATATATTGGTTTAGGAGATGCATTCTCTTCTTCCATGTTGTCTTGTACCCCTCTTGCATTGTTTCTGCATTATCTGTTTGACTGACCACGGACTAAATGTTGCAATTCAAATGTTCACTACTGGTTAAAGTAAATAGATGTTGTCTACAGTCCATCAAGGAAAAAGTTAAACAGTTGGCATCATATTTCAATAGGGATTATTTAATGGATGACTGCTTAAAGATTTTATGTCTGGAACAGTTTTCATCTATGCAACAAATGATAGACAGTCAACACAACCATTTAGATAAAAATGTGTCAATTGAATATAATTGCAGGCTAGATAAAACAGGAAATCAGCCAATCAGAGTTCAGCATGTGGTGTATCTTGTATGAATATGACGAATGTTGGAATGTGTTGCCATTTAATTTCCATAACTCTGTCAATGTCTTAATGTTTGCGTGTTTGCATCTGCACCAACTCACCTCTGACAAATGCTAATGAGATGTGGAGATGGTAAAGTCAATAATAAAGACAGTGGCTTGGTGACACAGTTGCAGAATTGATAGGCACTACAAAGGACGGCGACCCTGCACCTGAAATACGCGTCACTCCAGTTGTGGCGGAGAAGGATGATGCTGTCAAAGAGGCTGAAGAAGAGCAAGGAGACAAGGACAGTACTGATGACAGTTCAGAGGGGGTGAAGAAATACACCACCCCAAAAAAGTTGTGGATCCAAAAACAGATGCTTAGAGTCATGGGATCTAAGGCCCACCTAAGAGCTGGAGAGGTTATGGATATGGATGAAGACCAACAAGGTATTTGGAAATATTTCATATCATTAACTACGATGTCCAAAATGTGATTTTCACATTTGATTTGATAGGGTAGTCGTCATATCAAAGTAAATAGCTATTAAAGTTAATTAAAGACAGGGGGAAATATGTTAATTTGTTGCCATTACATCACTGATGTAGATTGTGATGTTGAAGAGCTTGACCATGAACAAACAATGGACGATGAAGAAATCATGGATGTTAGCAAGGAGGGGGAGAAAGAAGAGGTGAAAGAGGAGAAGGATCATCACTTAGAGTTAGATGAGGAGGAGGAGGGTGATACCAATGAGGTTGACGTCAAAGATAATGGTGTTGAAGATGAAGGCATTTACAATGAAAACAGTTCAAAGGGATTCATGACATACACCACCAAAATAAATGTGCAGATTCAAAAAACGATGCTTAGAAAAGTGGAATCTAGGGCCAATATTGAAGTTGGTGATGAACATCATGAATATGATGGAGAGGAGGAGGCAGAGGAAGACATTGATGATGAGTATAAACATGATGATCACAGTGACATTGACACTAACGATCAAGTTGTTGATGATGATGATCATGAAGAAGCTGAAGCTGATGAGGACAATCATGACACAAATTACCTTGATGTCAAAGATCAAGAGGTTGAAGATGGAGAAGACATTGACGATGAGGACAGATCAGAGGGGACCAAGACATACACCACCAAAATAAATGTGCTGATGCAAAAACAGATGGTCAGAAAAGTGGGATCTAGAGCCAGTGTTGAAGTTGGTGATGAACATCATGAAGATGATGGAGAGGAGGAGGCAGAGGAAGACATTGATGATGGGAATAAAAATGATCACAGTGACCTTGAAATTAAAGATCAAGTTGTTAGTGACGATGATCAAGAAGAATATGAAGCTGATAAGGACAATCATGATACAGATGACCTTGATGTCAAAGATCAAGAGGTTGGAAATGGAGAAGACATTGACGATGAGGACAGTTCAGCGGGGGCCAAGACATACACCACCAAAATAAATGTGCGGATCCAAAAACAGACGGTTAGAAAAGTGGGATCTAAGGCCCATCTAAGAGCTGGAGAGGTACTTCCTAAGGATATGGATAAAGACCAACATTTGGAAATATTTATAATATAATATTATTATGTCCAATGTACAAAATCTGATTTTAATTTATGATCATAAAACATATCAAAGTAGGGAAGAGTGGGGTAACTTGAGTGTAATGTTAAGTTGAGTTACCCCTTGTTTCTAGGAAACCATACACACAATATATAATTTGTCCAAATATTTAGGGAGTCTAGGTCCAAAACATTGATTTTCACCAAGGCAAATCAATGTATTGTGTTAGTCATGATGCTTGTATCTAAACCAAAGTAGAGAACTTTAAGATTGTTCTACACATCAGAGTCTCTATACACTTCAATATGAGGTCTTAAATTTAGCATGAATGTGCATCCTTGTACCTGTGTGGGCTAATATATTCAAAATGTTTGCCTATGGGTAAGTTGAGCCAATGGCAAGTTGAGAAAAATGAAGTATCATTGCTGGAATATAAGGTAACACCAGGGCCTGGCCAATGTTGAAGGTGTTATCAAAAAAGTACAGTGTTTGTTAGGTGTTAAGCTTGTGTTAAAATATGCTTAAAATTATATATATATATATATATATATATAAACACACACACACACACAACGGGTCAAAAGTTTTAGAACACCTGCTCATTCAAGGGTTATTCTTTATTTTTACTATTTTCTACATTGTAGAGTAGTAGTGAAGACATCAAAACTATGAAATAACGCATATGGAATCATGTAGTAACCAAAAAAGCAACTCAATTTGGTTGAGGTCGGGTGATTGTGGAAGCCAGGTTATCTGATGCAGGACTCCATCACTCTCCTTCTTGGTAAAATAGCCCTTGCACAGCCTGGAGGTGTGTTGGGTCATTGTCCTGTTGAAAAAGAAATGACAGTCCCACTATGCGCAAACCAGATGGGATGGCTTATCGTTGCAGACTGCTGTGGTACCCATTCTGGTTTAGTGTGCATTGAATTATAAATAAATCACAGACGGTGTCACCAGCAAAGCACACCATAACACTTCCTCCTCCATGCTTTACGGTGGGAAATACACATGCCCGAGATCATCCGTTCAGCCACACCGTGCCTCACAAAGATACGGCGGTTGGAACCAAAATTCTCCAATTTGGACTCCAGACCAAAGGACGAAATTACCACCGGTCTAATGTCCATTGCTTGTGTTTATTGGTCCAAGCAAGTCTCTTTTTCTTATTGGTTTCCTTTAGTAGTGGTTTCTTTGCAATAATCCGACCATAAAGGCATGATTCACACGGTCTCCTCTGAACAGTTGATGTTGAGATATGTCTGTAACTTGAACTCTGTGAAGCATTTATTTGGGCTGCAATTTCTGAGGCTGGTAACTCTAATAAACGTATCCTCTGCAGCAGAGGTGACTCTGGGTCTTCCATTCCTGTGGCGGTCCTCATGAGAGCCAGTTTCGTCATAGCACTTGATGATTTTTTTGACTGCACAAAGTTATTGTCTTAATATGGCTGCAGGGGCAGTATTGAGTAGCTTGGATGAAAAGGTGCCCATTGTAGATGGCCAGTTCCTCAGTCTCAGTAGCTAATATATGCATAGTATTATTAGTATTGGATAGAAAACACTCTAAAGTTTCCAAAACTGTCAAAATATTGTCTGTGAGTTTAACAGAACTGATATTGCAGGTAAAACCCTGACGAAAATCAAAACAGGAAGTGGCTTCTATTTTGAAAACTCCATGTTCCATAGCCTCCCTTTGCTGGATTTAAAGGGATATGAACCAGATTCCCTTTCCATTCGCTTCCTCGAGGTGTCAACAGTCTTCAGACATAGTTTCAGGCTTTTATTTTGAAAAATGAGCCAGAACGATAACATCGCGTCAAGTGGTCACATGAGTTTTGCTCGCGCAACAGTTTGGATAGGTTTTGCTTTTCCCTCTCCTACTGTGAAAGACATTTGCGGTTGATATATTATCGATTTATATATTTTAAAAACAACCTGAGGATTGATTATAAAAAACTTTTGACATGTTTCTGTGGACATTATGGAAACTATTTGGAATTTTCGTCTGTGTTGTTGTGACCGCTCTTTCCTGTAGATTTCTGAACATAACGTGACAAACAAAGTGAGGTATTTTGGATATAAAAATAATCTTTATGGAACAAAAGGAACATTTGTTGTGTAACTGGGAGTCTCGTGAGTGAAAACATCCGAAGATCATCAAAGGTAAACGATTAATATGATTGCTTTTTTGATTTTCGTGACCAAGCTACCTGATGCTAAGTGTACTTAATGTTTTGTTGTGATATCGATAAACTTACACAAACGCTTGGATTGCTTTCGCTGTAAAGCATAATTTCAAAATCTGACACGACAGGTGGATTAACAAAAGGCTAAGCTGTGTTTTCCTATATTGCACTTGTGATTTCATGAATATAAATATTTGTATTAATATTTATTGAATGTAGCACTATGCTATTCAGCGGTTGTTGAATAATAAATAGGGCTACCTTCTGTATACCCCCCCACCCCCACCTTGTCACAACACAACTGATTGGCTCAATGCATTAAGAAGGAAGACATTCCACAAATTAACTTTTAAGAAGGCACACATGTTAATTGAAATGCATTCCAGGTGACTAACTCATGAAGCTGGTTGAGAGAATGCCAAGAGTGTGCAAAGCTGTCATCAAGGCAAAGGGTGGCTATTTGAAGAATCTCAACACTTTTTTTCCTTATTCCATATGTGTTATTTCATAGTTTTGATGTCTTCACTATTATTCTATCATGTAGAAAATATATTTAAAAAAATTTAAAAACCTGTGAATGAGTAGGTGTTCTGAAACTTTTGACCTGTAATGTATATATCAAAAAAGTGATTGTGTTGAATTCTGTTCGGGAAATAAAGATAGACCTAATTTAAAAATGTAGTGGTAATATTTTATTCAGTCCAGAAATTTGTAGGCGGCTCAAATAACCCTGTCCCATAGCCGGAGTAAGTTGTGCCAAGAAGACACTTTTTTTGGATGGGCTATGTTTTCAAAACTGCTAATTTCGAGGGACACACAATATCCTGAAATACACTGAGTATACCAAACATTAGGAACACGCCCTCGCCCCCATTTTTGCCCTCAGAACTGCCTCAATTCATTAGGACATGGACTATACAAGGTGTCGAAAGCGTTCCACAGGGATGCTGTCCCATGTTTACTCCAAAGTTTCCCACAGTTGTGTCAAGTTGGCTGGATATCCTTTGGGTGGTGGACTATTTCTGGACTATTTCTAAAACTATATCAGCTGAATAGCCTAGTTTCACTGCCAAAATTAATATTAAACGATTTAGTATTCAGCGAAATAATAACACAATGTCAAATACAGGTCACCTAGTCAAATAATTAACATCCAACCACATTAACCGCTACTCTCTCACGATAATTTTACTAACGGTCTGTATGTAGCAAAACGTAGCTGCTGCTCATTCCGTTTGCTCGAAAATTGATAAATGGTAAAAAAAAGTAAGGCCTGCGTCCATAGAGACACATTCCAGCTCTACTGGTAGTACTGCTACTACCAGCAGTACTACACCTGCACCTGTCGACTACACAAGTTGTTCTGCTTCCATGAGCACATCCAATGCTAGCATCAGTAATTCTACATTTGTTGCTAGCCCAGCTAGCATGGACACTGACAGTTGTGAATCCGATGCAGCCAAAGAGCAACTGCCCCCTTACCCGGGAAAGCACCGAACAGACAGGGACGTTGGACCATCGAAGAGGCACAAATATTATGAGAACTACATTGATTTGGAGTTCACTTATATTGGGAGTAGTGCCTTTTCTAAGACATGTACAAAAGCAACAGATACCATTAATAAGAAGGGGCTAGAAGCGTCTTATATGGTGTGCTACCGAGTGGATAGGACAGGCAAGCCCCATACTATTGTGGAGGTCTTAATTATTCCTGCTGCTGCGGATATGGTTGGGACAATGCTGGGGGAAAAGGCCCAGAAAACTATAACGACAATAGATTCATCAAAAAACACTGTTTCACGACGCATTAGTGACATGGCAGGAGACGTCTTGAAACAATTACTGCTTCGCATACAAGCCAGTGAATTCTATGCCAAAATACCAGCAACAGTGTGTGAAAACCTTGTGAAGACTTACAGAAAACGTTTGACCTCTGTCATTGCCAACAAAGGGTATATAACAAAGTATTGAGAAACTTTTGTTATTGACCAAATATTTATTTTCCACCAACATTTTAATTCATAAAAAATCCTACAATGTGATTTTCTTCTCTCATTTTGTCTGTCATAGTTGAAGTGTACCTATGATGAAAATTACAGGCCTCTCTCATCTTTTTAAGTGGGAAAACTTGCACAATTGGTGGCTGACTAAATACTTTTTTGCCCCACTGTATATGCATATTATATCTGGTCCTGAGAAATAGGCCGTTTACTTTGGGAACGTTATTTTTCCAAACATAAAAATGGTGCCCCCTAGTTTCAAGAGGTTAAGATAATTATTTTCTCAATGTTCATAAACCACTTCGATTAAACTACTCAGTCTGCAACCCAGAGTTTGTAAGATTATGGTTGAATGAAACAGCCGGAGGCCCAGCTACAATAGTCCAAAAATGTATTCACAAGAGCGCTCTCCCCCGTTGTACAAAACCATCAATTTTATACTGGCTCCTTAGCACATACCTTCACACACAAACAGTAGGTATCCTACACACATACTGTATCACTACCCAGCCGACAAAGATAAGAGAGACCTTGAGAAGTACTCCCTGTCCTCTCCCAAATCTCTGAGGCCTAGTCAGGTTGGCATCGCATTTTGTCTTAGACAGTCGGTGTTTTTCCACTACACAGTTTATACTGTTTTACCCTAATTCTGACTAAAACTACACACGTCATCAGATTAATAATTTTAGGATTCTAATCAATTTCATACAATTATAAGGTTTCAGAGTGGAATTATTTCATCATTATCTTTCCACATTTAAATGATTTTTTTTTTTAACCTTTTTAAGTCAGTTAAGAACAAATTCTTATTTTCAATGACGGCCTAGTGGGTTGAACTGAACTGCCTGTTCAGGGGCAGAACGACAGAAAACGGCCTATTATCATTGAGACGTTTCTACAACTTGATTTGGAAAGGCACATATATATAAGGTCCAACAGTTGACAGTGCATGTCAGAGCAAAGACCAAGCCATGAGGTCGAAGGAATTGTCCATCTGGGGAAGGGTACCATAAAATGTCTGCAGCATTGAAGGTCTCCAAGAACACAGTGGCCTCAATCCTTTTTAAATTAAAGAAGTTTGGAACTACCAAGACTCTTCCTAGAGCAGGCTGCCCAGCAAAACTGAGCAATCGGGGGAGAAGGGCCTTGGTCAGGGAGGTGACCAGGAACCTGATTGTCAATCTGAAAGAGCTCTAGAGTTCCCCTGTGGAGATGGGAGAACATTCCAGAAGGACAACCATCTCTGCAGCACTCCACCAATCAGGCCTTTCTGGTAGATTGGCCAGATGGAGCCACTCCTCAGTAAAAGGCACATGACAGCCCACTTGGAGTTTGCCAAAAAGCACCTAAAGACTCTTAGACCATGAGAAACAAGATTCTCTGGTCTGATTAAACCAAGATTGAACTCTTTGGCCTGAATGCCAAGCGTCACATCTGTTGGAAACCTGACACCATCCCTACGGTGAAGCATTGTGGTGGCAGCATCATAATGTGGGGATGTTTTTCAGTGGCAGGGACTGGGAGTCTAGTCAGGCAAAGATGAATGGAGCAAAGTACAGAGAGATCCTTGATGAAAACCTGCTCCAGAGCGCTCAGGACCTCAGACTGGAGTGAAGGTTCACCTTCACTGGAGTGATGGTTCACCTAACAGGACAACAACCCTAAGCACACAGCCAAGACAATGCAGGAGAGGCTATGGGCCAAGTATCTGAATGTCCTTGTGTGGCCCAGCCAAAGCCCGGACTTGAACCCGGTCGAACATCTCTGGAGAGACCTGCAAATAGCGGTGCAGCAACCTGACAGAGCTTGAGAGGACCGGCAGAGAAGAATGGGAGAAACTGTCCAAATACAGGTGTGCCAGGCTTTTAGTGTCATACACAAGAAGAATCGATGCTGTAATCGCTGCCAATGGTGCTTCAAAAAGTACTTAGTAAATGGTCTCAATACTTATGTAAATGTGATATTTCAGTTTTTATTTTTCATAAATTAGCAAAAATGTCAAACTTGTTTTTGCTTTGTCATTATGGGGTATTGTGTGTAGTTTGAGGTAAAAAAAAATAATATTTAATACATTTTAGAATAAGGCTGTAACATAACAAAATGTGAAAATGTCAAGGGGTCTGAATTCTTTCCGAAGGCACTGTAGATATCTTTGTTAGAAAGAATACTATATTTCTCTTGACTGAGTGATGCTGAATGTAAGATTTGGCTCAACTTCCACCACTCGCCCCTAAATAATGTAAGATTTGAAAAACACCTTAATTTGTTACCATTACGTCACACATGTAGATGGAGATGTTGAAGAACTTGACCATGAACAAACGATGGATGGTGAGGTAATCAATGTTGATGGCCGCGAGGAGGAGGGGAAAGAAAAGAAGATGGAGAAAGAGAAGGTTCATCACTTAGAAGTAGATGAAGAGGGTGATACCCATGACGTCAAAGATCAAGATGTTGAAGATGGAGAAGACATTGACAGTGAAGACAGTTCAGTTGGAGCCAAGACATACACCACCAAAATAAATGTGCCGATCCAAAACCAGTTGTTTCGAGAAGTGGGATCTAATGCCAGTATTGAACTCGGTGATGAAGATCATGAAGATTATGTAAAAGATGAGGAAGAAAGAGAGGAGTTGAAACAGTCAATTGATGAATATGAATATATTGATGTCAGTGGAGCTGAAAAGCTTGATGTTCTTGATGTAGTGGCTGACATTGCAGAAATGGCCCAACTTCCTGATACTGATGGAGATTACTCTGAAATCATTGATGATGACGATGATGATGATGATGATGATGAAAACAACAACAACAGTGAGAGCAAGAAAGCTGGTGTCAAAAGGAAGATAAATGTTCCAATTCCCTTTAAGATGTTTAAAAGACTGGGATCGAAGGCCCACCTTAAAGATGTTGGGGAGCACGAGGATAAAGATGACCAAGACAAAGACATTCAACGTGCCAGAGGTATTAATACTAACAAATGTATTTTCACTTAACTTTCTGTAGAATGGTTAGCATAACTTATTTATCTTTCTATTAGCTATATAAAACAAGTATTTATTCTTATTTAGCAGCAATGTAATACATTAGGGCCTATGCAATATGACTAACGATTTGAGATAATACCTTCATGAGGAGTCACCTGTACACTACAGGATTTTCAATTCTCTAAATTGCACACCTACATCTAGCACTTATATTCTGTAATGACTTGCAGGACTTGGGACAACTGACATAAATGGGATGACTGACATAGGGGACTCCAGTGGTTGGTGGCTTTGATTCCTTGTCTGTAGCCTTTTTATTTAGAACAGAAGCTTATTATATACATTTCAGTATGGAAAGAAGATATTGGACTAAGCCTTGAGCCTATGGAACTAAGCCCCCTCAAGGCTTAGTCCAATATCTACTTTCCGTACTGCCTCAGTTATTCCATCTCTTTTTGTTGAGGCAAACAAATTATAAAATTGACAAATAGATACAATTTATCGATTAACAGTATGTTGAAAACAGTCTCTTTCTGGAACCCTTTGTGTAAGTCATGGTAAAAAATGAAGATAATAGGGCTGCGTGGGTGTGTGTGCTGTTCTGCATTCTGAGGGTAGACATTTCCATCTGGACTGGGTCCCTCCCCCATCATTTTCCCTGTGTAAGCACTAGTGTTATTTTGGGGAACTGACACACGACTTGTGAAGAGCAGAATCAACAACCTCGCTTCTGAATTGTCTAAACAGTTTATTTTAAGAATGAAAGGATCAATTGTTGTGTTAACTTCTCTTCAACATTTAAAATGTGAAGTCGGTTGTGTAGATCGATAAGAAAAAAATAGAATTTATTCACTTTTGAGAACATTTTAAGGCAGCAAAATGTAAAGAGTGTGCAAGGGTTTAGGCACTGGGGGGAATTTGTACTTTTCTAAAGTGGGCTACTTTACCATCTACTGGATTTGACACAATATATTTTGTGAATTGGGCCTTTTTCGAACATTTGCTAAAAACCTGTATGCTACCCAGCCGGCATAGATGTTATCTGCATATGAGAGAATTCTGTGACCAGTGCATCATGTCGTCGATGTGGTGTTTGGCAGTGACAAAGTAGATGCCCAGCAGACCAGTGTCGCTGTAAGAGGAGTGGAAGGCCTTGAAGCATTTTCCCCTGGTTTACATTTGCTCTTTTAATTTTAACTAGGCAAGTCAGTTAATAAGAACAAATTCTTATTTACAATGACAGCCTAGGAACAGTGGGTTATTAACTGCCTTATTCAGGGGCAGAACAACTGATTTTTACCTTGTCAGCTCAGGGATTCAACCTAGCAACCTTTCGATTAATGGCCCAACACTCTAACCATTAGGCTACCTGCCACCCCGGTAGGTGGATCAATTGCCCAGATCTGCAATAGGCTAACTAACAATCATACCACACATATGCAATGGAAATGCATTTAACTTGTATTTTTTATTCGGTACATGGGAATTTAACCTAAAAGTTGTTTTTATGTGCACTAATTATTTACATAAGCGCAGACTTTTATCCGCAACAATTCAATTTGATGGAAATACAACTGATGGGAAAATGGGCAGATTTTAGAATATTCACATGAAAATCTGTCGCAAATTGAATGGAAATTTAGCATTTTTTTTGTAACTATTTATGTATAAAAAAAATATGTACCACAATGGAAATAAGTACCAGACTTAATAGTGCAATCACTTTTAAAACTCTTTGTACTGTGTGTACACTAAGTGCACAAAACATCCTAATATATTTCCTCAGAACAGTCACAATTAGTCGGGGCACGGACTCTACAAGGTGTCGAATGTGTTCCACAGGGATGCTGGCCCATGTTGACTCCAATGCTTTCCACAGTTGTGTTAAGTTGGCTGGATGTCCTTTGGGTGGTGGACCATTCTTGATACATACGGGAAACTGTTGAGCTTGAAAAACCCAGCAGTGTTGCACTTCTTGACACACTGAAACTGGTGTGCCCTGGCACCTACAAAGGTTAAAGGTACTTACTGTAAATCTTTGGTCTTGCCCAATCACCCTCTGATTGGCACACATACACAATCCATGTCTCAATTGTCTCAAGGTTAAAAATCCATCTTTAAACCTGTCTCCTCCTCTTCATTTACACTGATTTGAAGTGGATTTAACAAGTGACATAAATAAGGGATCATAGCTTTCACTTTGATTCACCTGGTCAGTCTATGCCATGGAAATAGCATGGCTTGTACACTCAGTGTATATGTACACTGACCAAAAATAAGTGGACACCTGCTCGTCGAACATCTCATTTCAAAATCATGGACATTAATATGGAGTTGTTCCCCGCTTTGATGCTACAACAGCCGTCACTCTTCTGGGAAGGCTTTCCACTAGATGTTGGAACATTGCTGTGGGGAATTGCTTCCATTCAGCCCCGAGCATTACTGAGGTTGGGCATTGATATTGGGCGATTAGGCCTGGCTTGCAGTCGGCATTCCAATTCATCCCAAAGGTGTTTCGTGGGGTTTAGGTCAGGGCTCTGTTCTTCCACACTGATCGAAGGAAAAAAATAAGTTGTCATGCTGAAACAGGAAAGGGCATTCCCCAAACTATTGCCACGATGTTGGAAGCACAGATAGTCTAGAATGACATTGTAAGCTGTAGCATTAAGATTCCCATTCACTGGAACTAAGGGGCCTAGCTCAAACCATGAAAAACAGCCCTAGATCATTATTCCTCCACCAAACTTTAGAGTTGGCAGTATGCATTCGGGCACATAGCGTTCTCCTGGCATCCGCCAAACTCGTCCGTCGGACTGCCAGATGGTGAAGCGTGATTCATCACTGGTGGTGAGGTTTACACCCCTCCAGACGACGCTTGGCATTGCGTATGGTGATCTTAGGCTTATACGCGGCTGCTCGACCAAGGAAACCCATTTCATGAAGTTCCTGACGAACTGTTCTTGTGCTGATGTTAGGTAGTGAGTGTTGCAACTGAGGACAGACAATTTGTACACACTATGTGCTTCAGCCCTCGGTGATCCCGTTTTATGAGCTTGTGTGGCCTACCACTTCGTGCCTGAGTCATTGTTGCTCCTAAACGTTTCCACTTCACAATAACAGCACTTACAGTTGACCGAGGTTGCTCTAGCAGGGTAGAAATTTGCCGAACTGATTTGTTGGAAAGGTGGCATCCTGTGATGGTGCCACGTTGAATGTCATTGAGCTCTTCAGTACGGCCATTCTACTAACAATGTTTGTCTATGGAAATTGCATGGCTGTGTGCTCGATTTTATACACTTTATACAGCATATCCACTAAGTTGAAGGGCTGTCCACATACTTTAATATGTTAGTGTTTTTTTGACTGACAAATAAAATCAATCAATCCAAACTGTGCATAGGCCATTTGATGAAAGGAAAGAGACATCTGTTACAACACACCAAAAAGTTTAATGACATTAGGAGATTGTCAAGCCAAGCATTCAATACTGGGTAGGCCTATAAAGTAAGGAGGGATGTATTTTCTGTTTGTCGAGATTTTCAATGTTCATTTATTCTGGTGTTGAAAATGAAAACCATATTGACGTGTCGAAGTTGGTGTGCTTTGTTAATTGGTTGTGTGGTGCATTGGCACAGAAACCTGTTGGTGGATTATTCACTGCATAATTTTTATATATTTATAAATATGGCATCAAAATGTTGAAAATCAGATTTCCACCTAGCTGATCATTGTGTGCAGCCGGCTCTGATTTGTAGTGTAATGAAACAGGCAGGGAGAGGGAGCTCGTCCGTGGTCGGCAAACCCTCAACCTTTCTGTCCCGTAGCCCTTTGTGTCGTGCCACAAAAGCATACTGAAGGGGAATAGTTGATATCCATATTTATAAACACCAGGTTGCTACAGTTGTTATTTGTGGTCGTAAACAATATTTGTATGAGTGGGAAGGGCGTGCAACTTATTTTACAGTACAAAGGAAGGGTCATGTGAAAATATGTTTTGGGTGTGGTCAACGTTTTTATTTATCTTCCACTTTATACAATACACATAACGGAGGATCATGTTACAAATATTATCCGTCATGACAATACAAACAAAACAAACATTTGTACAAACAAAAAAACATAAAATATAACTTAACATACTGTTGTTGTCATGGCTGTTGGAAGGAGCGGAGCAAGGTGCAGTGTGGTGAGCATACATTTCCTTTATTAATCCAAATGACGCCAAACAAAACATTAAGCACAACAAAAACAAACCGTGAAGCTCACAAGCAAAGTGCTCCAAAAAAGTCAACCTCCCACAAACACAGGTGGGGAAAAGGGTACCTAAGTTTGGTTTCCAATGAGAGACAATGATCGACAGCTGTCCCTGATTGAGAACCATACCCGGCCAACCACAAAGAAATAGAAGACATAGAACACAAAACATAGAATGCCCACCCCAACTCACGCCCTGACCAAACCAAAATAGAGACATAAAAAGGATTTCTAAGGTCAGGGTGTGACAGTTGTCAAGAGGTGAGTGTAGCTTGTGTATCGAAGTCAGGCGCAGAAGAGCAGAGATGAGTGGACAAAGCACTCTACAAAGGCAAGAATTTGCACAGAACGCAACTGCGTTACCAAACAAATGCCCATCGAACCAGTGAGGCAGCACAAAGTACAAAAACAACAGGTGCAGGGCGATCCAGACGGATACGGTGGAACTCCCGCAGCATTGAAGGGTCCAGCACGTCCTCCAACGGAACCCAGCATCTCTCCCCCGGACCATACCCCTACCACTCCACAAGGTACTGAAGGCCCCTCGCACGATGCCTCGAGTCCAGTATGGAGCGAATGGAATACGCCGGGGCCCCCTCGATGTCCAGAGGGGGTGGAGGAACCTCCCGCACCTCAGACTCCTGGAGCGGGCCAGCCACCACTGGCCTAAGGAGAGACACATAGAACGAGGGGTTAATATGGTAATCGGGGAGAAGCTGTAACCTGTAACTAACCTCGTTCAATCTCCTCAGGACTTTAAATGGCCCCACAAACCGCGGCCCCAGCTTCCGGCAGGGCAGGTAAAGGGGCAGGTTTCGTGTCGAGAGCCAGACCCAAACTGCTGGCTTTCTGGCGCAGCACGGCCCGCTGAAGGTGAACATGAGTGGCGTCCCTTGTCTCCTCCATGCGCCTGAACCAGTCGTCCACCGCAGGAGCCTCGATTTGACTCTGATGCCAAGGCGCCAGAACAGGCTGTACCCCAGTCCACACTGGAAGGGGGAGAGGTTAGTGGAGGAGTGGCGGAGCGAGTTCTGGGTCATCTATGCCCAGGGCACGAACGCCGCCCACTCCCCCGGCCGCTCCTGGCAATAAGACCTCAGAAACCTACCCACATCCTGGTTCACTCTCTTCACCTGCCTGTTACTCTCGGGGTGAAAACCCGTTCCATGAACGCCCTCTAGACCCTCGAAGTGAACTGGGGACCCCGATCAAACACTATATCCTCAGGCACCCCAAGTGCCGGAAGACGTGTGTAAATAAGGCCTCCGCAGTCTGTAAGGCCGTAGGGAGACCGGGCAGAGGGAGGAGACGGCAGGACTTAGAAAAACGGTCCACAACGACCAGGATCGTGGTGTTACCCTGTGAGGGAGGAAGATCGGTAAGGAAATCCACCGACAGGTGCGACCAAGGCTGCTGTGGAATGGGTAAGGGGTGTAGCTCCCTTCTGGGCAGGTGCCTAGGAGCCTTACACTGGGCACACACCGAATAGGAGGACACATAAGCCCTCACATCCTTAGGCAAAGTGGGCCACCAGTACTTCCCACTCAGACAGCGCTGTCCAATCGATGCCTGGATGACCAGAGGAGGTTGACGTGTGGGCCCAATAGATCAGCCGGTTACGGACAACAGACGGAACGTACAGACGCCCAGCGAGACACTGGAGGGGAGTGGGCTCTGCACATAGCGCCTGCTCAATGTCCGCGTCCAGCTCCCACACTACCGGCACCACCAGGAGGGAGGCTGGGAGTATGGGGGTGGGATCCATGGGCCGCTCCTCTGTGTCATACAGCCGGGACAGTGCGTCTGCCTTCACATTCTGGGAACCTGGTCTGTAAGAAAGGGTGAAAACAAAACGGGTGAAAAACATGGCCCACCTTGCCTGACGAGGGTTCAGTCTCCTCTCTGCCCGGATGTACTCCAGTATGCGGTGGTCAGTACAGATGAGAAAGGGGTGTTTAGCCCCCTCAACAAGCCAATGTCTCCACGCCTTCAAAGCCTTGACAACAGCCAACAGCTCCTGGTCACCCACGTCATAGTTTTGTGGTGCTTCGGTGGCGTACCCGAGCGCTGAGAGAGCACGGCTCCTATCCCAGCCTCGGACGCATCCACCTCCACTATGAATGCCAAAGAGGGATCTAGATGGGCCAGCATGGGAGCTGAGGTAAACAGAGCCCTCAGGTGACCAAAAGCCCTGTCTGCCTCAGCCAACCACTACAAACATACCGGTCCCCCTTCAGCAGTGAGGTAATGGGAGCCGCTACCTAACCAAAACCCTGAATAAACCTCCGGTGGTAATTGGCAAACCCTAGAAAAAGCTGCACCTCCTTTACCGTGGTTGGAGTCGGCCAAGAACAGGCATTTCTCAGCCTTGGCGTACAAGTCATGCTCTAACAGTCGATCCAGCACCCTGCGTACCAGGGACACATGCTCAGCGTGTGTATCAGAATGTCATCAATATACACCACTACACCCTGCCCGTGCAGGTCCCTGAAAATATTGTCTACAAAGGCTTGGAAGACTGATGGAGCATTAATATATCTGTACAGCATGACGAGGTACTCATAATGCTCTGAGGTCGTACTGAGCGCCATCTTCCACTCGTCTCCCTCCCGGATATGCGCCAGGTTGTAAGCTCTCCTGAGATCTAGTTTGTAGTTTGGTGAAGAAGCGCGCCCCATGCATTGACTCAATCGCAGTGTCGATAAGAGGTAACTGTACCTCACAGTGATCTGTTTAGGCCTCGATAGTCAATACACAGGCGCAGACCTCCCTCTTTCTTCTTCACAAAAAAGAAACTTGAGGAGGCGGGTGAAGTGGAGGACCGAATGTATCCCTGACACAGGGATTCAGAGACATACAGTGCCTTGCGAAAGTATTCGGCCCCCTTGAACTTTTAGACCTTTTGCCACATTTCAGGCTTCAAACATAAAGATATAAAACTGCATTTTTTTGTGAAGAATCAACAACAAGTGGGACACAATCATGAAGTGGAACGACATTTTTTGGATATTTCAAACTTTTTTAACAAATCAAAAACTGAAAAATTGGGCGTGCAAAATTATTCAGCCCCCTTAAGTTAATACTTTGTAGCGCCACCTTTTGCTGCGATTACAGCTGTAAGTCGCTTGGGGTATGTCTCTATCAGTTTTGCACATCGAGAGACTGAATTTTTTTCCCATTCCTCCTTGCAAAACAGCTCGAGCTCAGTGAGGTTGGATGGAGAGCATTTGTGAACAGCAGTTTTCAGTTCTTTCCACAGATTCTCGATTGGATTCAGGTCTGGACTTTGACTTGGCCATTCTAACACCTGGATATGTTTATTTTTGAACCATTCCATTGTAGATTTTGCTTTATGTTTTGGATCATTGTCTTGTTGGAAGACAAATCTCCGTCCCAGTCTCAGGTCTTTTGCAGACTCCATCAGGTTTTCTTCCAGAATGGTCCTGTATTTGGCTCCATCCATCTTTCCATCAATTTTAACCATCTTCCCTGTCCCTGCTGAAGAAAAGCAGGCCCAAACCATGATGCTGCCACAACCATGTTTGACAGTGGGGATGGTGTTCAGCTGTGTTGCTTTTACGCCAAACATAACGTTTTGCATTGTTGCCAAAAAGTTCAATTTTGGTTTCATCTGACCAGAGCACCTTCTTCCACATGTTTGGTGTGTCTCCCAGGTCGCTTGTGGCAAACTTTAAACTACACTTTTTATGGATATCTTTAAGAAATGGCTTTATTCTTGCCACTCTTCCATAAAGGCCAGATTTGTGCAATATATGACTGATTGTTGTAATATGGACAGAGTCTCCCACATCAGCTGTAGATCTCTGCAGTTCATCCAGAGTGATCATGGGCCTCTTGGCTGCATCTCTGATCAGTCTTCTCCTTGTATGAGCTGAAAGTTTAGAGGGACGGCCAGGTCTTGGTAGATTTGCAGTGGTCTGATACTCCTTCCATTTCAATATTATCGCTTGCACAGTGCTCCTTGGGATGTTTAAAGCTTGGGAAATCTTTTTGTATCCAAATCCGGCTTTAAACTTCTTCACAACAGTATCTCGGACCTGCCTGGTGTGTTCCTTGTTCTTCATGATGCTCTCTGCGCTTTTAACGGACCTCTGAGACTATCACAGTGCAGGTGCATTTATACGTAGACTTGATTACACACAGGTGGATTGTATTTATCATCATTAGTCATTTAGGTCAACATTGGATCATTCAGAGATCCTCACTGAACTTCTGGAGAGAGTTTGCTGCACTGAAAGTAAAGGGGCTGAATAATTTTGCACGCCCAATTTTTCAGCTTTTGATTTGTTAAAAAAGTTTGAAATATCCAATAAATGTCGTTCCACTTCATGATTGTGTCCCACTTGTTGTTGATTCTTCACAAAAAAATACAGTTTTATATCTTTATGTTTGAAGCCTGAAATGTGGCAAAAGTTCGCAAAGTTCAAGGGGGCCGAATACTTTCGCAAGGTACTGTATGTTTCCATAGCCACCGTCTCTCCCTGTGACAGGGGATACACGTGACTCCTGGGAAGTGCGGCGTCTACCAGGAGATTTTTCCCCCAAAAACCCCCCTGTTGATGGGGTGGTAATTGAGTCGCTGTCTTTTTCGAGAAGGCGAGAGCCAAATCGGCATATTCGGGGGGAATGGGCATGGTGGAGACCTGGTCTGGACTTTCCACCATAGTAGCACCAATGGAAACCCCTAAACACCTCCCCGAGCACTCTCGCGACCACCCCGTGAGAGCCCTCCTTTGCCATGAAACAGTGGGGTCATGACAAGCTAACCAGGGTAGGCCTAGCACCACGGGAAACGCAGGAAAGTCAATGAGGAAGAGACTGATTCTCTCCGTGTGACCCCCCCCCTGCGTCACCATGCCCAGAGGAGCGGTGGCCTTCTAATCAACCCTGACCCTAATGGTCGACTGTCTAAGGCATGAACTGGGAAGGGCATAGCCACTGGAACGATGGGGATCCCTAAACTATGGGCGAATGATCTGTCTATAAAATTCCCAGCTGCGCCTGAATCGACGAGCGCCTTAAGCTGGGAATGCGGGGGAAACTCAGGAAAAGTAACAAACAAAAACATGCGTCCAACAGAGGGATCTGGGTGAGAATGGTGCCTTCTCACCTGGAGTGACGCCAGAGTGCCCTGCCTGCTGCCTCGACCCCCAGAGGAACCAACCCGACACCGACCGGCAGTGTAACCTCTGCGGCCACAGATGGTGCACGAGACTGTACCACCTCCGGTCTCCCTGAGCGCAGCACCTCCCAGGTCCATGGGCATCGGCGCTGTGGTGCTGGGGGATGGAACGGACAGACCCCTGTCTGGACATTCGCGGGTGGCCAGCAGGTTATCCAGCCAAATGGACAGCTCCACCAGATGGTTGAAGGTGAGATTGGTGTCCCTGCAGGCCAACTCCCGATGGACGTCCTCGCACAAACTGCAGTGATAGTGGTCGATCAGGGCCCTGTCGTTCCATTCTGCGCCGGTGGCCAGGGTCCGAAAGTCCATAGCGAACTCCTGGGCGCTCCTCGTCCCCTGCCTCAGAGGAAAGAGACGTTCACCCGCCGCTCTACCCTTGGGCGGGTGGTCGAAGACTGCCCGGAAGCGGCGGGTGAAATCCTCACAATGATCCTCACAATTGGCCCACTCCAGGGTTTTTCCCGAGAGGCCTGAGACAAGGACACCTTCTCACGGCCCGAAGGAGCCGGGTGGACAGTTGCCAGGTAAAGGTCCAGCTGTAACAGAAAATAATTTGCACAAAACGCAACTCCGTCACAAAAAAATGCCCAATGAACCAGTGAGGCATCACAAAGTACAAAAACACAAGTACGAAGTACAGGCTGCCACAAAGCATGGGATATAAAATAAACCCCGTGCAAACCAGCCGTCTATCACATCCATTCTCGAGTGACACCAAATGGAGAGATTGGAGTGGGAATCAGCTTCATCTTAAAATGTCTAAATGGGGTTGCACAACTTTATTGTATAAGCGGGTGTGCTGGGTTAGCCAATTTTCCCAAATGGTATCCCAGTTCAGGTCTTGCCCCAACCTCTCCATTTCACAGTTCCATATTAGAGTGACACCCAATGTAGAGCATTTAACACACAGCAGGGAATCATAAGTGCCATATACAATTTTAGAAATACATTTGTCATTTTTTTTTATTTAACCAGGCAAGTCAGTTAAGAACAAATTATTATTTACAATGACCGCCTAGGAACAATGGGTTATTTACCTTGTTCAGGGGGAGAACAAACCATTTTTTACCTTGTCAGCTCAAGGATTCGATCTAGCAACCTTTCAGTTACTGGCCCAACACTCTAGACTAGAAGGGTCAATCCATGTGTGCATTATGTGGGATGTTACTGGGGCTCCAATAGCTTTTGACAAAGCACTAAATTGTAGGTTACGGAACCATGAAAAGCCTGGAAGTGAATATATTTGTTTGAGGTCCTGTAAAGATATTAGCTCCATATCATTATACTGTTTATGTCTCGCAAGGTATGCACACCCTTATCCACCCACAATGGATATATTAAAGGCGTAATATTTGTCAACAGGTTATGGTTATGATATGAAAATATTTTTTACGATGGGGAAATGTTGAACTGTCCCTAGTGGTGGATTTGGATTTTGAGTGCTCAACCGACCTCTGAGGTTATACACTGAGTGTACACAACATGTCATAGACTGATGATCTGGTGATCTGTGTAGATGAAGGGGAGGGGACAGGTTAAAGAAGGATTTTTAAGCCTGAAGATAATTGAGACATGGATTTTGTATGTGTGCCATTCAGAGGGTGAATAGGCAAGACAAAATATTTAAGTGCCTTTGAATGGGTAGTAGGTGGGTAGTAGGTGCCAGCAGCACTGGTTTGTGTCAAGAACTGCAACGCTGCTGGGTTTTTCACGCCCAATAGCATCAAGAATAGTGTACTACCCAAAACTTAATGTTTTGTACACTCAGTGTAGGTTCTAAAGTTACTTTTCAAATGATGCCATGGTCAGGTTGAATACTGGTTTTGTTAAGGCCTTCTTAGTTACCAGATAAATAATACTATCTGACTAGATAAGAACCAAAATATGATGTCTTTCCTAATCTAATAATCACATTTTCATCTTTACATGTTTCTACAGAAAACCAGTTTACAACCAGAGAATGATGTGCAGTTGTTCTGCATGATGGGAAAATTGCAATATTTAAGTACAATATATTTTTAAAACGGTCTCGTCACACAAAACCATGACACCATGTTACCACCACCCAACCATATCACCTGCTAAATATGCTATTACATTTTTTTTTAATATAACTAATGCATGCTTTAACTGTCACAACTACCTAATTACCATCACTGTAATGCACTACCTTTCATTTTATAGGAACAATTGCAAAATGTCGTATTTCTTTGTGTGATAGTTCTCAGACAATCCAAGGAGAGGCAAGCAAGAGAAGAAGTAGTAGAAGAGGTAGAAGTGGTCCTTAAAGGTAAATCATGTTTTTTTCTTTTTAATTTCAATTCAAATCTATCTATGTCCTTTTTTACAGTTGGGAGGGATTGATGTACTGATGTAATTTGTAATTCAATAATACCCCAAAATAAACCCAAACTTAATTTCCTAATTCCCTGGCTGGCATATGAAGTAAAAACCTACTGTATCTGTGAACATTGTGGGGTGGTTTCCTGGACTAAAAAGTTAGATTTTTCATTGAGTTCGCTTTTTAGGCCAGGACTAGGCTTAATCTGTGTCCAGGAAACTACCCAACAGGAATTGTGCTCTAATTTTACATGAAGAGAAGGAGGCATTTGTTCACAGGATCATGTCTTTACTTACAGCGATGAGGGATGCACAATCCATGAAAGAGGTAGAAAATAAGAAATTGGAGGTCAAGACGGAAAAGAAAGAGGAGCAGGCCGAGGAGAAAGCAAAGCCTGAGGCAATGCCCAGTGTGAAGAAAGCAGAGAAGACAGGACCCAAAGGTAAGCTAGGCTTGCAGTACTGTTTGTCTCTATGGCTTCTACCAAATTATAATGGAATTTACATATCTATAGAAAATCAAGCCTTCTTTACATTATTCTTAACCACAATAAACATACTGTAAGTAGCCTGTGGGACAGTGAATTAATAAGTAAGCAAGCCTTGGACAAGGAACGGCCCATAGGGTCAATAAATTAATAATTGTCATTTATATAGGGAACGCTACCTTGGACATACAGTCCTAGCTTCATGTTACACTATGTTACACTATCAATGTTAATCTCATTGCCCTTTGACTATGTGCTGACGACTCCTTTTCCATTACGTATAGCAAGCACATGATGATCCACATGATAGGCTACACTATAGATAGTGGATGTGTGTTATGACGTTGGTCCTCAAGTTTAGAACGGCTGTCAGTTAAAACCCATACAGCACTCTGAAACGCAGAGCCAGAGCTCCTCTATTTTTTAACTGACAGCCGTTCTAAACTTGAGGACCTCGCGTGACAAGAAGATGCCCCTATCCCTCCCGCTAATTGGACAACTTTTTGTTGTCTGAGTGAGGGAAATGCTGTAAATTAAGAGGACTATGTATTTTGACATATGAGACATTGAGGATTATAATAAATACTGCTTTGATTTCATAAAAGCAAGCCAAACACCAAATGTGCACTTTACATTTCCATATCATAAAACTCATGTCATATACACCGTCAACGTTTATGATCACTATGTTTTATGTACAGTTACAGTATAGCATGTTACTATACAGCCACTGCGTTCCGATTTAGGCATTTATCAGTGCCCAAATGTGCCATTTTCAACCACATTTTTTTTGCAATATTGCTTTAGCGCTTTGTTGCAGGATGCATGTTTTAGAATATTTTATTTTTCTTTTCACTCTGTAAATTACAATTAGTATTGTGGATAATTACAATGTTGATCTATCCTTAGTTTTCTCATATCTCCTATTAAAGGCATCATTGGCCTCGTGGTGAAATCCCTGACCGGTTTCCTTCCACTCTGACAACTGAGTTAGGAAGGACACCTGTTTCTTTATAGAGACTGAGTGTATTGATACACCATCCAAAGTGTAATTAATAACTTCCCTATGCTCAAAGGGATAGTCAATGTATTTTTTTCTTGTTTTTTAACCAATCCACCAATATGTGCCCTTTTTGCGAGGCACTGGAAAAACTGAGGGACCTTACAGATAATTGCATGTGTGTGATAAAAAAGTAATGTTCAACACTATTATTGCACACAGAGCGAGTCCATGCAACTTATTATGTGACTTTATACTACTGAACTTAATTTGGCTTGCCATAACGGGGTTGAATACTTAGTGACTCCAGATATTTCAGCTTTTAATTTTTTATGAATTTGTAAAAAATTCCACTTTGAAATTATGGGGTATTGTGTGTAGGCCAGTGAAGAGAAATCTAAATGTAATCCATTTGAAATTTAAAGCTGTAACACAACAAAATGTGAAGAAAGTTGAGGGGTGTAAATACTTTCTGAAGGCACTGTAATGTTCGTCAGGTTTCAATAAGAAAGCATACTCTTAGTGAACAGCTAGCTTGTGCTATTCATTTTTTATTTATCATTTTTTAAAGTTTATTGTTTACATGACCTTTCAACTGTTGTAAAGCACTGTTGTTATTCAATACCAATTATACCGCTCACACTTAGTGGTAGAATAACAAATTGCAAGATAACTGCAGCTCATTACAACTTTCTGTTCATATTTAATTGTAGTGAAATTATGAAGAACTTTCTAGTGACTATGCAAAAGCATACAAAAACATTGTCCCAACGATGGGCCAGTTGTGCACCACCCTATGGGACTCCCAATGACAGCCGTTTGTCATACAGCCTGGATTCAAACCAGGGTGTCTGTAGTGACACCTCTAGCAATGAGATGCAGTGCCTTAGACCGCTGCGCCACTCAGGAGCCCATGACATTTACATGGAATCTGTATGATCTAGTGTCAAAAAGTTAACTTGAGAAGTTTCAGGGATCCAATGGCAATGTTACTCAAAAATGTATGTTATCACTACATTTAGAAGAGCCAAAAAAGAAGACTGCCAGAGAGGAGAAAGAGATGAAAAAGG
This sequence comes from Oncorhynchus mykiss, assembly GCF_057628025.1. Classification (NCBI taxonomy): domain Eukaryota; kingdom Metazoa; phylum Chordata; class Actinopteri; order Salmoniformes; family Salmonidae; genus Oncorhynchus; species Oncorhynchus mykiss. Next base: position 918,722 of record NC_143047.1, on the reverse strand, counting down.
AGACAAAACATTTGGAGAAGAAAGTCATCCATGACTTTTTCAACAAGAAAGGTTTAGCCTACTTTGTTTATTCCTGTGAAATGTCAAATCTGTGGGGTTTGTAGGCTAAGCGATAATTTATACAGTCAAAGTAAAATGTCAAGCATGTGAGTTATGTATATTTGGGTAACTTTGGATTTAAAATATGTCATATATTTTATGTTAGTGTACAATACATGACACAAATATTTTAATTTCTAGGTAGAAACTGGAAAGTTTATTAACATGACTCAATCACGCTTTCATTAAAGTTGTGGTGGAACCCAAAAAGAAGGTGGACAAAAAGGTGAAGGAGACCAAGAAGGATGTTCAGTCAACTCTTTGGAAATCTGGTATGCCACTGTTATTTTTTTGTTACATATCTTTGTAACCCTATTGAGCATGTCATTTAAAGCAGGAATGCGCAGGTCGTGAGTGACCCTGTGCTGCCTTGACTTCTTGTGTCGTGTTTTTACATCAAACAAAAAAAAGGGCATTGAGCCCGGAGCTGCCTTGGACTGGCCTTCTGCGCAAGGTTTTTAATTTTAAAAATAAAATGTAACCTTTATTTAACTAGGCAAGTCCATTTGGAACAAATTCTTATTTACAATGACGGCCAAACCAGGTCGACTCTGGGCCAATTGTGCACCGCCCTATTGAACTCCCAATCATGACCGGATGTGATACAGCCTGGCTTCAAATCAGGGACTGTAGTGTCACCTCTTGCACTGAGATGCAGTGCCTTAGACCGCTGCGCCACTCGGGAGCAAAAAACAAACATATTTTCGTTAAGTCCTGCCTACTCGAATGACCCTGGTGCCATGGCCCCGAACTTGCAAGCTAGCTAACTTTACAGCCACCAGAAACAAACACAGAGCAGACAAAGTCAACAAGCTAGCTAACGTGTTTGCAGATAAACTGCCCTTGTAGCAGGGACAAAAGAAACAAGCATCGTTCTCAGTTCTGAATCAACTCGATCCCCAAAAGATAAAAAGAAGCAAGAAAAATATGGCTCATGCCCAAGCGGATAAACATTGGAATGGATTTTGAAAGGTGGAGGAGTGATGCCAAAATGGCCACCATTCTCATGGACTGGTAGGTAAGTGTTTGGTAGCGTTTTTAACCTGCTAGCTACGTTCGCTGCTAACCTTAGTGTGTTCAATGTTCATGCTAGCTAATATGGCTACTTAGCTAGCTAGCTAAAATCTTCTGTATTCTGACTGTTTTGTACTCAAATGAATCTAACAATAGCATCATGTAGTGCTACACTGCATGAACCCCACAAGATGCCAAATGCCTTTCTTTTAACTACCTAATGTTAGCTGGCTATAGCTAGATATGCAGATTGTTGACATGATAATGTTTGTGAGTTGGTGATTGACAGCATTTCCGGCACAGGACCACCACTAGCTTATTCTCAGGGAGATACTGGTGAAGAAAATCTGATTTAGAGGGAACCGGAGGCTGTACAAGTTGTGGTTGTGCAAACCCCAACACAGGAGGAGAGGTAAGAAATACTGTATGCATTTTTTGTTACACTTTGTGACTCTTTCATTATTTTGTTGGTAATCGACCAAAATAATTAGCTATGATTGCCTGTTTAGCACATTGTCTGCCTATATACAGCATTGATTTCTACCTGGTGTAGAACTACCCACCAGAACAAATTAAATTAATATCCAGTCAAATAACAATGGCTAATCTGCATGAAATATGAGCCATCAAGTAATAGCATGGCACTTTGCACTTGCACAACACCACATACTCAGTAAGTAAAGGACACTGTTGTGATTCTGACTTATTTGGTGGTAAACCCCCCCCTCCCCCCCCCCCACCCCCATTTAGCTGTAGTCAAAATATAGTTGATGGTGGTTATTTTTATCTCTTACTTTTTTTAAATAGGTATTTTCTTAAAACTGCATTGTTGGTTAAGGGCTAGTAAGTAAGCTTTTCACTGTAAGGTCGTATGTGACAAATACAATTTGATTTGATATTCCATCAATATTATGTTATCAAATCAACATTTATTTGGCATATACACTGGATACTGTGGGGTGTATACGGGAATATGACATTGCATTGCATAACCCTATTCAATTAACAATTTGTTGAATTTGTTCCCAATATCAACCTATAATGCACAGGAGAACTTGGACCTGTTGGATGGAGGAAACAAAGTCAGCCATAGATGATGACGAACATCCTAACCCTTCAACTACATTACATGCGTTGCCATGCCTTTCCCACCTTTCACCCCCTACTAGTAGGTAATCAGAGCCAATATGACCTCAATATATACTTATGGCCCTGCTACAGAAGTTAAATGTTTAATGGTTGTTTTGCATGTTCATTACATATTTAATTTAAATAATGAGAAATACATTTGATGTGGTTGGTTTCTTGTGTAGCAGGTTAGATCGTCACATTGACAATGCTGATGACAGCGCATGTAGTGTAGCTGAAGGGTTAGGATGTTTGTCATCTTCAATTGCTGACTTTGTTTCCTCCATCCAGCAGGTCCAAGCCATCCTTTGCATTATATGCCAAGAGTGTGCAAAGCTGTCATCAAGGATACTTTGAAGAATCTCAAATATAAATCATATTTTGATTTGCCTAACACTTTTTTGGTTACTACGCGATTCCATATGTGTAATTTCATATTTTTGATGTATTCACTATTATTCTACAATGTAAAAAATTTTAAAAATAAAGAAAACCTTGGAATGAGTAGGAGTGTCCAAACTTTTGACTGGTAGTGTACTTTTATATATATATATAGTGCATCTGATTTCCTTATATGAACTCTAACTCTGTAAAATCTTTGAAATTGTTGCTTGTTGCGTTTACATTTTTGGTGAGTGTAGTTTAAATAATGGCATTGGGCATCTTTGTGAATTCTGTAGTGATGATGATGCTATCGTTACATTCCTTTGAGTACAAAACATTCTGAATACAGAAGATGTTAGCTTGCTGGCTAAGTAGCTGTATTAGCTGGCTTGAACTTTGAACACACTAAGGCTAGCAGGCTAAAAACACAACCAAACACTTACCTACCAGTCTATTAGAGCGGTTGCCCTTTCGGCGTCACTCTTCCACCTTTCAAAATGAATTTCAACGTAAACATTTGCAGTCTTTTCCGGATTATTTTTCTCTTTTAGGGTAGAGTTGATTCAGATCCAAGAACCGAGAACAATGCTTGTTTATTTTTGTCCCTGCTACAAGGACAGTTTATTTGTAAACAAGTTCACTAGTTTGTCCGCTTTGTCTGCTCTGTGTTTGTTTCTGGCAGCTATAACTTTAACTTGCTTGCAAGTGACTTTCAATTCCGGGACCATGGCAGCAGGGACATTTGAGTATAATGGATTTAACACACCTTGCCCAGAAGGCCAGCCCAAGGTGGCTCAGGGCTCAACCCTCTTTTTTTCGTTCAAAGTGAAAACCCTACACAAGAAGTGGGGCAACATAGGGTAGCCAATGACCTATGGATTCTTGCTTTAAATTACAGTACTTTAAAAAGTGACATTTCCCGAATGCTTCTCTGTGGTACCATGTTACACCTAACACAAAGTTCAGTGGCAGTTTCATGTTTTGTCTTCCAGAACCCTCCATGGCTTTGCAAAAATGTAAGTCATAATTTACATGATAAACTGAACCCATTATCTGATACACAATAATACACAACGTAACGGTGGACTACCAAGAAATGCAAAATGTTTTTTGAACTAATTGCCCCTTTTTAATGCAACCGCTGTGTCAGATTTCAATTTTCTTTTACAGAAAAAGCATACCATGAAATAATCTGAGTACAGCTCTCAGAGCCCAATCCAGCCAAAGACATATCTGCATTGTTGGAGTCAACATTTGTCAGAAATAGCATTATAAATATTCACTTACCTTTGATGATCATCTGAATGCACTCCCAAGAATCCCAGTTCCACAAAAAATGTTTGATTTGTTTGATAAAGTTAATAATTTATGTCCAAATAGCTACTTGTTGTTAGCGCGTTCAGCCCCGTAATCCATCTTCATGAGGCGCGATCGCTAGGTCCAGACAAAGTCCAAAAGTTCCGTTACAGTCCGTAGAAACATGTCAAACGATGTATAGAATCAATCTTTAGAATGTTTTTAACATAAATCTTCAATAATATTGAAGATGGAATGGGAACGGGAGCTATCTCTCACGTGAACGAGCGTCACGAGCCTGTGGCACTCTGCCAGACCACTGACTGAAACAGCCCTCCTTTACAGTAGAAGCCTCAAACAAGTTTCTAAAGACGGTTGACATCTAGTGGAAACCTTAGGAAGGGCAATATGACAACCATAGACACTGTGTATTTGTAGGCCAAGCTTTGAAAAACTACAAACCTCAGATTTCCCACTTCCTGGTTGGATGTTTCTCTGGTTTTCGCCTGCCATATGATTTCTGTTATACTCACAGACATCATTCAAACCGTTTTAGAAACTTCAGAGTGTTTTCTATCCAAATCTACTAATAATATGCATATCTTAGCAACTGGGACTGAGAAGCAGGCAGTTTACTCTGGGCATGCTTTTCATCCAAACTTGAAAATGCTGCTCCCTATCCCAAACAGGTTAAGGAGAAGTCTATCTTTAATTCTGTGAATAAGACTTGTATCTTTTATCATTGTTGATTATGAGTATTTCTGGAAATTGATGTGGCTCTCTGCAAAATCACCTGATGTTTTGGAAGCAAAACATTACTGCACGTAACGCGCCAATGTAAACTGAGATTTTTGGATATAAATATTAACTTTATCGAACAAAACATGCATGTATTGTGTAACATGATGTCCTATGACTGTCATCTGATGAAGATCAAAGGTTAGTGATTAATTTTATCTATATTTCTGCTTTTTTTCTGTTTTTTTGTAAATTGGCTCTGACCTAACATAATCATATGTTGTGCTTTCACTGTAAAGGCTTTTTGAAATCAGACAGGATGGGTAGATTAACAAGAAGTTTATCTTTCATTTGGTGTATTGGACTTGTTAATGTGTGAAAGTTACGTATTTCAAAAAAACATTTTTGATTTTCGCGTGCTGCCTTTTCAGCGGAATGTTGTCAGGGGTGCCGCTAGCGGAACCCCTAGCCATAAGACAATGGAACGGTGGACTGCCAAGAAATGTAAAATGTATTTGAAAGAATTGCCCCTTAAGAACATTAAACACATAATTTAAGTTCAAGTGCTTAAATTTCCTGAGTGCTTTGCTGTGGAGTACAGTATCATGTTGCACTAAGTTGGATGTATTCTAACAACCCATGCAATGGCTTAGCATAGAAGCAAGTAATTACTGCCGTGAAACTGAATTAATCCATTATCTAATATTGCATTGCCTTTGTTTTCAGACGATGAATCCAAGAACCCTGTCAAGGTGGTGAAGACAGAGTCCACCATGAAAAAAGAACATATTGATGTTAATAAAGAAGGTAATGGCTATTACGGGACAGGTAAAACTAGTCTTATTCGAAAAACAAAAAAATAAGGTCACTAACATTGGGAGATGTAACCCCTCAAATTCATAGACATTCATATTCACAGTCCATGTCAAACACTTTTTTAACCTTTTTGAAGATTTAAATTCTTGTTGGTGGTAAACAATACATACAGTATGTACATATTCTTATTCCATCCATTTACTTAGATTTGTGTGCATTAGGTAGTTGTTGTGGAATTGTTAGATTACTTGTTGATATTGCTGCACTGTCAGAACTAGAATCACAAGCATTTTGCTATATTCACAATAACATCTGCTAACCATGTGTATGTGACCAATACAATTTGATTTGATGTGATGTGAGTAAATATCAACTTAAATTACATTTTAGTGAAAAAAGCCAACTCGGCTCCTTCATTTATCCTTCATCACAAAGCCCACTGATATTGCAAACCATTTTAATGACTTTTTCATTGGCAAGATAAGCAAACTTAGGGATGACACACCAGCAACAAACGCTGACATCCAAACATATCTGACCAAATTATGAAAGACAAGATTTGTACTTTTGAATTCCGTAAAGTCAGTGTGGAAGAGGTTAAAAAAAAATTGTCTATCGACAATGAGAAGCCATCAGGGTCTGACAATCTAGATTGAAAATTACTGAGGATAATAGCAGACGATATTACCACTCCTATTTGCCACACCTTCAATTTAAGCCAACTAGAGTGTGTGCCCTCAGGCCTGGAGGGAAGATAAAGTCATTCTGCTTCCCAAGAATAGTAAAGCCCCCTTTACTGGCTGAAATAGCCGAATAATCAGCCTGTTACCAACCCTTAGTAAACTTCCAGAAAAAAATGGTGTTTGACCAGATACAATGGTATTTAAAAGTAAACAAATTGACAATAGATTTTCAGCATGCTTATAGGGAAGGACACTCAACAAGCACAGATCTTACACAAATGACTGATGATTGGCTGAGAGAAATTTATGATAAAATGATTGTGGGGGCTGTCTTGCTAGACTTCAGTGCAGCTTTTGACATTATTGATCATAGTTTGCTGCTGGTAAAACATATGTGTTAAGGCTTTACACCCCCTGCTATAATGTGGATGAAGAGTTACTTGTCTAACAGAACACAGAGGGTGTTCTTTAACGGAAGCCTATCAAATAGAATCCAGTTAGAATCAGGAATTCTCCAGGGTATCTGTTTAGGCCCTTGCTTTTTTCAATTTTTACTAACGACATATCACTGACTTCGAGTAAAGCCAGAGTTTCTATGTATTCGGATGACTCAATGCTATACATGTAAGCTACTACAGTAACTGAAATGACTGCAACACTCAACAAAGAGCTGCAGTTAGTTTCAGGCTAGGAATAAGTTAGCCCTAAATATTTCTAAAACTAACAGCATTGTATTTGGAACAAAACACTCACTAAACCCGCAACTAAATCTTGTAATAAAGAATGTGGAAATTGAGCAAGTTGAGATGACTAAACTGCTTAGAGTAACACTAGATTGTAAACTGTCATGGTCAAAACATATTGATGCAGTAGTAGCTAAGATGGGGAGAAGTCTGTCCATAATAAAGCGCTGCTCTGCCTTAACTGCACTATCAACAAGGCCGGTCCTACAGGCCCAGAAATGGAATGGACTGTAGTTTTAAGATGCTAGTGGTTCAGCAAATGAAAAGTACTCTTTATACCGGTAAAACTTAATTTGATCTATAACACATAACACAAGTAGCCTTGCACAAGCCAAGGCTTGTGTGAGCCAAAACGTCTGATGGGAGCAGGAAAAAACTGTAACCATCCTCAAATTCATAGACAGAGCTAAGGATGCAAGGACTGACCATCCATGATATCAAAATGATCGTTTTAACCATATTTAGAGGCTGTATAGTGTTTGTTTACATGTACTTTGTTTACAAACATTGGAGTAAAACAAGCTTATATTTGGGGTCTGATGGGGTAGACAGCTGAACTCATAAGGAATTTAGGAGTTATCTTAAACTCTGACACCCTCTGGTGGCATTTGATCAACAACATATAATATTGTAAACTACCCTCCTACAAACACAATATTCAGGTTTTTTTTACATTTTGGGAGGGGTCCCCCCAATTTTCTCCATGTTGGGGATTAAGAGATTTGAAAGTCTAGGTTTGAAATTAAATTTAGCCAAATACCGTTCCAATGGTGGCGCTCTAAACATACACAAAATCCCATTGGAACAGAGCCATATTAAAAGTGCAGGGCTTGTGCAATGTCCCATGTCTTCATTTTTTGTCTTACAGGAATGATATAAAGTGCATGAATACTGATATACAGTATTCAGACCCCTTGACTTTTTTACATTGTGTTACGCTACAGTCTTATTCTAAAATTGATTAAATTGTTTTTTCCCCTAATCAATCTACACAGAATACCCCACAATGACAAAGGAAAAACAGGTTTTTAGAAATGCTTGCTAATTTATTTAAAAAAATGAAATTTACATAAGACTTCTTGGATAAGACGCTACAAGATTGGCACATCTGTTTCTCCAATTCTTCTCTGCAGATCCTCTCAAGCTCTGTCAGGTTGGATGAGGAGCGTAGCTGCACAGATTTGTTCAGGTCTCTCCAGAGATGTTCGATCAGGTTTGAGTCCGGGATCTGGTTGGGCCAATCAAGGACATTCAGAGACTTGTCCTGAAGGTGAACCTTCGCCCCAGTCTGAGGTCATAGATCTCTGTACTTTTCTATGTTCATCTCTGCCTCGATCCTGACTAGTCTCCCAGTCGATTTCTGCTGAAAAACATTCCCAAAGCATGATGCTGCCACCACCATGCTTCACCATAGGGATGGTGCAGGTTTCCTCCAGACGTGACGCTTGGCATTCAGTCCAAAGAGTCCAATATTGGTTTCATCAGAAAAGAGAATCTTGTTTATCATGGTCTGAGAGTGCTTTATGTGCCCTTTGGAAAACTCCAAGCGGGCTGTCATGTGCCTTTTTTTGAGGAGTGGCTTCCATCTGGCCACTCTACCATAAAGGCCTGTTTGGTGGAGTGCTGCAGAGATATTTGTCCTTCTGGAAGGTTCTCCCATCTCTACAGAGGAACTCTAGAGCTCTGTCAGAGTGACCATCGGGTTCCTGGTCACCTCCCTGACCAAGGCCCTTCTCCCTCGATTGCTCAGTTTGGCCGTGTGGCCAGCTCTTGGAAGAGTCTTGATGGTTCCAAACTTCTTCAATTTAAAACTTATTATGGCTTAGATCCCACTACTGGGATCGATATGACAACAGCCAGTGAAAGTGCAGGGCACCAAATTCAAACAACAGAACTTTCATAACAAAAATTCCTCAAACATACAAGTATTTTACACCATTTTAAAGATTAACTTGTTGTTAATCCCACCAAAGTGTCCCACCATAGGCTTTACGGAAAAAGCACACCAAACGATTATGTCAGGTGAGTGCCCAGTCACAGAAAAACACAGCCATTTTTCCAGCCAAAGAGAGGAGTCACAAAAAGCACAAATAGAGATAAAATTAATCACTAACCTTTGATGATCTTCATCAGATGACACTCATACGACTTCCTGTTACACAATACATGTATGTTTTGTTCGATAAAGTTCATATTTATATCCAAAAATCTTAGTTTACATTGGTGCGTTATGTTCAGTAGTTCCAAAACATCTGGAATTTGCAGAGAGCCACATCAATTTACAGAAATACTCATAATAAACATTGATAAAAGCTACAAGGAATTATAGATCCACTTCTCCTTAATGCAACCACTGTGTCAGATTTAAAAAAAAACTATAATAATCAGATTAATAATAATCTGAGTACAGCGCTCAGACACAAAAACAAGCCATATAGATATCCGCCATGTTGTGGAGTCAACATTAGTCAGAAATAGCATTATAAATATTCACTTACCTTTGATGATCTTCATCAGAATGCACTCCCAGGAATCCCAGTTCCACAATAAATGTTTGTTTTGTTCGATAAAGTCAATAATTTATGTCCAAATACCTCCTTGTTGTTCGCGCATTTAGTTCACAAATCCAAATTCATGAGTCGCGATCACTAGTTCCAGACGAAAAGTCAAAAAGTTCTGTTACAGTCCGTAGAAACATGTCAAACTATGTATAGAATCAATCTTTAGGATGTTTTTAACATAGATCTACAATAATGTTCCAACCGAAGAATTCCTTTGTCTTTAGAAATGCAATGGAACTCAGCTACCTCTCACGGGAGCGCACGTGATCAGCTCATGGCAGACACCTGATTGAAAGAGCTCTCATTCCCTCCTCCTTCACAGTAGAAGCCTGAAACAAGGTTCTAAAGACTTTTGACATCTAGTGGAAGCTTTAGGAAGTGCAATATGATCCCATAGACACTGGATATTCGATAGGCAATGAGATTAAAAACTACAAACCTCAGAATACCCACTTCCTGTTTGGATTTTTTTCTCAGGTTTTTGCCTGCCATATGAGTTCTGTTATACTCACAGACATCATTCAAACAGTTTTAGTAACGTCAGACTGATTTCTATCAAAATCTACTAATAATGTGCATATCTTCGCTTCTGGGCCTGAGTAGCAGGCAGTTTACTCTGGGCACCTTATTCATCCAAGCTACTCTATACTGCCCCCCAGCCATAAGAAGTTTTAAGAATGATGGAGGCCATAGTGTTCTTGTGGACCTTCAATGGTACCCTTCCCATGATCTGTGCCTTTACACAATCCTGTCTCAGAGCTCTACGGACAATTCCTTCGACCTATTGCCTTTTTTTTTGCTCTGACATACACTGCTGACATGCACTGCTATTTCACAGGGAACCAATTGACAACAGACTCTGCACGCTTATGGGGAAGGACATTCAACAAGCACAGCACTTACACAAATGACTGGTGATTGGCTAAGAGAAATTGATGATAAAAAGGTTGTGGGGCTTTTTTGTTAGACTTCAGTGTGACTTTTGACAATTTCTTTGTAAATAAGACACAGACAGGTGAGAACTTCAAACTCATTTTCCCATTCACTTTTCCTTTTGCAAGTGAATGACGGCATATGTGGATGTTGTCGAACGTGGAAACTTAAACCTGTCGAAACTGAATCCTGAACTAAAGACTTTAAAAGCTGACAGTGTTTTATATACTTTTATTTTGAATCCTGCGGCTCTGTTGGGCTAAATTGCTGTGAGCGCTGCTATCTGTCCCGGGATCCTGCCAGATTCCGTTTAGAGCCTAGCTGGCTCTGCGGGCTCTAATGGAGGACGCTATTGAACGTTTCCAACATTGCTGGAGCTGCATTTACTTTACTTTGTTCCGGGACAATGTGAAACACGTTGACTTTCAATGTAGCAACTGATTGCTTGCAGAGAACTACAGGAGCAAAGTAGCTACTCTTAACAAGCAAGTAGCACACCTACATAAGCTAATGGGGAACCCACGCCCGCCTACTTTTTATTTTTCTTCCACCCCAGTAGCTGGATGCCGTTCTGGTCTGGTGGAAGTTTCGCTGCCGTGTCGGCTCTTCATAGCTGACTGGCCGGTGCTAGGCAGGGTTCCATCCCCGAAGGGATCTCCTCCTTCCCTGGAGTACGAAGCTGATCTCGACCCAACCAACCAGCCATGGATGTACGTCACTCGCCGAGGAAGTTGAAGAAGGCGTCCTCTGGCAACAGGGGTCTTCATGGAGATGTTGAGCCCGGAACTGACACAGACCAGAAACAGCTTTGCCGCCCTGGATCCAGAGGTTCCGGCGCCTTCATCCGTGGTGGCATCCCAATCAAGATCGGATCCGGAGGTACATGCGTCTTCGTCCTCGGCTCTGTCTCCCTCTCTGGTGGCTTCTACCTCGAGTTCCTGACCGTGAGGCTGCCTGAGAGACCGGCCCATTCAACAGGAGTCATCATAGGCAGTTCTATGGTGAGAAATATCTCGGTCCCCAAGGCAAAAATCCTGTACTACACAGGAGCACGAGTACAGGACATAACAAGGCTGCTTCCGACTGTCCTACCACAGATGCCGGGAGCTGACTCTGTCGTAGTCCATGTTGGGTCAAACAACATTGGGAGGGCTTGTTCGGGAACATTTGAAAATGGAAAAACTGATTTTAGCATTAAAAGACTCCAAAAAACGGCCAATAATTTCAGGTCCAATACCACTGTTGGGCCGCGGGTGTGAAAGATTCAGCAGACTGCTGGCATTCCACATCTGGCTAAAATACTACTGTAGCTCTGCTGGAGTCACTTTTATTGATCACTTTGACACCTTCTGGAAACAGAAGATACTCTACAGGAATGATGGAGTCCATCCAAATCATCTTGGCTCCTGGACTTAAGATGATTGATTCAAGACCAGCTCAGTTAATCCCTACCATTGTGACAATGAGTCGTCATAATGCTGCATCAAATGAACATGATCTCAGGGGCATTGGCAAACACAATGGAAGTAATTAAATTTATTTTCCCCTAATTGCAACGAATACATATGTTTACCCTACAGCTATTGCAAGCAGTAATCATGAGCCTATAAACCAGAGTTACACTCTTAGCACTGAGCCAGTGTGCAATAGTACGAAGACCACTTCATGCAGCTCACCCTGCACTATCAGCTCCAATGTAAATAACATGAGTAAATCTACCTCTGATTAGCTTCCCATTAAAACATTAAAAACAATCAAGCAACCCAGAAAAGTGCTAAAATAAATAGCCCATATTAACATATGTAGCCTAAGAAACAAGGTCCATGAAGTCAATAACTTGCTTCTAACAGATGACATTCATTTTCTGATCTGTGAAAATCCCTTAGATAAAAACTTTGATACAGTGATAACATCTAACAAAACGACAAATGTCAAAGGATGTTTCGGTCTATATTCAGAACCACATTCCTGTAAAGCATAGAGACAATCTAATGTTAAATACTGTTGAAGTAATATGTCTACAGATTAATCTGCCTCACCTAAAGCCCATTCTTGTGGGAAGTTGCTATAGAACACCAAGTGCTAACAGTCACTATCTGGAAAATATGTGTGAAATGCTTGATAATGTATGTGATATCAACAGAGAAGTATATTTTCTGGGTGATTTAAATATTGACTGGCTATCAGGAATTAAAACTGTAACCAGTGCCTGCAACCTGGATCAGGTTGTCAGTCAACCTACCAGGGTAGTTACAAACAGAACAGGAATTAAATCATCAACATATACTGATCACATTTTTACTAATGCTGCAGATATTTGCTTTAAAGCAATATCCAAATCCATAGTATGTAGTGATCACAATATAATAGCCATATCTCGGAAAACCAAAGTTCCAAAGGCTGGGCCTAATATAGTGTATAAGAGGTCATACAATAACTTTTGTAGTGATTGATATTTAGATGATGTGAAGAATATTTGCTGGTCTGTGGTGTGTAATGAGGAGCAACCAGACCCTGCACTTGACACATTTATGAAACTACTTATTCCAGTTATTAATAAGCACACACCCAATAAGAAAATTACTGTAAAAACTGTTAAATCCAATTGGATTGATGGGGAATTGAAAAATTGTATGGTTGAGAGGGATGAGGCCAACAGAATGGCAATTAAGTCTGGCAGCCCAACTGAATGGCAAACGTAAATGTAAATTAAGAAATCATGTGGCTTTATAAAACACTATAGAAAGAAAAATAAACCACTATGAAACAAAGATAAATTATACAAAGAATGGTGGTAAAAAGATTTGGGGCAACTTAAATTACATTTTAGTGAAAAAAGCCAACTCGGCTCCTTCATTTATCCTTCATCACAAAGCCCACTGATATTGCAAACCATTTTAATGACTTTTTCATTGGCAAGATAAGCAAACTTAGGGATGACACACCAGCAACAAACGCTGACATCCAAACATATCTGACCAAATTATGAAAGACAAGATTTGTACTTTTGAATTCCGTAAAGTCAGTGTGGAAGAGGTGAATTTTTTTTGGTCTATCGACAATGAGAAGCCATCAGGGTCTGACAATCTAGATTGAAAATTACTGAGGATAATAGCAGACGATATTACCACTCCTATTTGCCACACCTTCAATTTAAGCCAACTAGAGTGTGTGCCCTCAGGCCTGGAGGGAAGATAAAGTCATTCTGCTTCCCAAGAATAGTAAAGCCCCCTTTACTGGCTGAAATAGCCGAATAATCAGCCTGTTACCAACCCTTAGTAAACTTCCAGAAAAAAATGGTGTTTGACCAGATACAATGGTATTTAAAAGTAAACAAATTGACAATAGATTTTCAGCATGCTTATAGGGAAGGACACTCAACAAGCACAGATCTTACACAAATGACTGATGATTGGCTGAGAGAAATTTATGATAAAATGATTGTGGGGGCTGTCTTGCTAGACTTCAGTGCAGCTTTTGACATTATTGATCATAGTTTGCTGCTGGTAAAACATATGTGTTAAGGCTTTACACCCCCTGCTATAATGTGACATGACACTTCAGCTTGACAATGCCACCAGCCATACTGTACGTTCTGTGTGTGCTTTCCTGCAAGACAGCAATGTCCGTGTTCTGCCATGGCCAGCGAAGTGCCCGGATCACAATCCCATTGAGCACGTGTGGGACCTGTTGGATCGGAGGGTGAGGGCTAGGGCCATTCCCCACATAAATGTCCGGGAACTTGCAGGTGCCTTGGTGGAAGTGTGGGGTAACATCTCACAGCAAGAACTGGCAAATCTGGTGCAGTCCGTGAGGAGGAGAAGCACTGCAGTACTTAATTAATGCAGCTGGTGGCCACACCAGATACTGACTATTACTTTTGATTTTGACCTCCCCCCTTTATTCAGGGACACATTATTCAATTTCTGTTAGTCACATGTCTGTGGAACTTGTTCAGTTTGTCTCAGTTGTTGAATCTTGTTATGTTCATACAAATATTTACACGTTAAGTTTGCTGAAAATAAATATAGTTGACAGTGAGAGGATTTTTTTTTAAGTAAGTACAAATGCAAATACAAGGCACAGGGCCCAAACAATCAGCTCAAAGTTTAACAGATTATTTTCTTCAAAACTCATATCATTCATCATTGCACCTTTAACTGTATGTTTTTCTAGATAAGAGTGTCTGCTAAATGACAAACATTTATTTTTATACATTTTATTTAGATTTAGACTTATTAGCGTTAAGCCACAATCCTTAATTACTTTTTCAGTCAAACGACAGCCCTGTCACTTGCTAAAAAGCAGAGGAATTTGGCTGGAGAAACGTATTCAAATATTTTGAAGCCATAAATATTGTTTACAGTCAATTGAACATTTTCTTCATGAATTAATTGGTATGTATAATGAACTGAAATTTCCATTGAACAGCAATGACTATTGTATATTGTAGATTGCTCAAACTTTCAAAGCTTATGTGACACCGTAAGCAGCTGGTTAAAGCAAGCACAGAGCATAGAAATTACTACTAACGAATGGTGCATCTTGCTGTATTCGTATTTTATTTTTTAGGACTGATACTAGGTGGAATATACTGTACTTGCCCTGTAACACCAACACATGGTATATCGTATTTTGTCAGCTATAAATATGTTAAATAGCCTTTAAATTAATGTTACTGTTATGTCGTTTTTGTCACATTTTGCAGGCAAAAAGAAACCTGTCAAAGAGGTTAAGGAAGAAAAGACAGCTAAGCTACCAGACATAAAAGTAACGGTAAAAAAAACAGGTAAAATATTATTTTGACTTGGAAATTTTGAACATAGAAATCTGCATTGGATGAAGTCTGATACATGAATATTGTGTAACGCTACTCTACTGTTCTTGTGTATTTCTAATAGAACTTGAGGTTCTAAAGGAGGAGGCTAAGCTGGTGAATGTTAAGAAAGGTAACCAATTTGTTCACCTTTAACTTATATACACTGCTCCATATACATTGCTCTTATACACTGCTCTTTCCATGACATAGACTAACCAGGTGAATTCTATGATCCCTTATTGATGTCACTTGTTAAGCCCACTTCAATCAGTGTAGGTGAAGGGGAGGAGTCAGGTTAAGGATCTTTAAGCCTTGAGATAAGACATGTATTAAGACATGTATGTGTGCAATTCAGAGTATCACGTTTGAAGGTAAGACCCAGGTGCAGACAGTGTCGGAGTAACAAATGTTTATGAAATCGAACACGGGCAGGCAAAGGTACAGGATGGCAAGCAGGCTCAGGGTCAGGTCAGACAGAGGTCGGTAATCCAGAGTAGTAGGGCAAAGGTTTTTATTTATTTATTTTTTATTTTACCTTTATTTAACCAGGTAGGCAAGTTGAGAACAAGTTCTCATTTACAATTGCGACCTGGCCAAGATAAAGCAAAGCAGTTCGACAGATACAACAACACAGAGTTACACATGGAGTAAAACAAACATACAGTCAATAATAAAGTATAAACAAGTCTATATACAATGTGAGCAAATGAGGTGAGAAGGGAGGTAAAGGCAAAAAAAGGCCTTGGTGGCAAGGTAAATACAATATAGCAAGTAAAACACTGGAATGGTAGTTTTGCAATGGAAGAATGTGCAAAGTAGAAATAAAAATAATGGGGTGCAAAGGAGCAAAATAAATAAATAAATAAAATACAGTTGGGAAAGAGGTAGTTGATAGGGCTAAATTATAGGTGGGCTATGTACAGGTGCATTAATCTGTGAGCTGCTCTGACAGTTGGTGCTTAAAGCTAGTGAGGGAGATAAGTGTTTCCAGTTTCAGAGATTTTTGTAGTTCGTTCCAGTCATTGGCAGCAGAGAACTGGAAAGAGAGGCGGCCAAAGAAAGAATTGGTTTTGGGGGTGACTAGAGAGATATACCTGCTGGAGCGTGTGCTACAGGTGGGAGATGCTATGGTGACCAGCGAGCTGAGATAAGGGGGGACTTTACCTAGCAGGGTCTTGTAGATGACATGGAGCCAGTGGGTTTGGCGACGAGTATGAAGCGAGGGCCAGCCAACGAGAGCGTACAGGTCGCAATGGTGGGTAGTATATGGGGCTTTGGTGACAAAACGGATTGCACTGTGATAGACTGCATCCAATTTGTTGAGTAGGGTATTGGAGGCTATTTTGTAAATTACATCGCCAAAGTCGAGGATTGGTAGGATGGTCAGTTTTACAAGGGTATGTTTGGCAGCATGAGTGAAGGATGCTTTGTTGCGAAATAGGAAGCCAATTCTAGATTTAACTTTGGATTGGAGATGTTTGATATGGGTCTGGAAGGAGAGTTTACAGTCTAACCAGACACCTAAGTATTTGTAGTTGTCCACGTATTCTAAGTCAGAGCCGTCCAGAGTAGTGATGTTGGACAGGCGGGTAGGTGCAGGTAGCGATCGGTTGAAGAGCATGCATTTAGTTTTACTTGTATTTAAGAGCAATTGGAGGCCACGGAAGGAGAGTTGTATGGCATTGAAGCTTGCCTGGAGGGTTGTTAACACAGTGTCCAAAGAAGGGCCGGAAGTATACAGAATGGTGTCGTCTGCGTAGAGGTGGATCAGAGACTCACCAGCAGCAAGAGCGACCTCATTGATGTATACAGAGAAGAGAGTCGGTCCAAGAATTGAACCCTGTGGCACCCCCATAGAGACTGCCAGAGGTCCGGACAACAGACCCTCCGATTTGACACACTGAACTCTATCAGAGAAGTAGTTGGTGAACCAGGCGAGGCAATCATTTGAGAAACCAAGGCTGTTGAGTCTGCCGATGAGGATGTGGTGATTGACAGAGTCGAAAGCCTTGGCCAGATCAATGAATACGGCTGCACAGTAATGTTTCTTATCGATGGCGGTTAAGATATCGTTTAGGACCTTGAGCGTGGCTGAGGTGCACCCATGACCAGCTCTGAAACCAGATTGCATAGCAGAGAAGGTATGGTGAGATTCAAAATGGTCGGTAATCTGTTTGTTGACTTGGCTTTCGAAGACCTTAGAAAGGCATGGTAGGATAGATATAGGTCTGTAGCAGTTTGGGTCAAGAGTGTCCCCCCCTTTGAAGAGGGGGATGACCGCAGCTGCTTTCCAATCTTTGGGAATCTCAGACGACACGAAAGAGAGGTTGAACAGGCTAGTAATAGGGGTGGCAACAATTTTGGCAGATAATTTTAGAAAGAAAGGGTCCAGATTGTCTAGCCCGGCTGATTTGTAGGGGTCCAGATTTTGCAGCTCTTTCAGAACATCAGCTGAATGGATTTGGGAGAAGGAGAAATGGGGAAGGCTTGGGCGAGTTGCTGTTGGGGGTGCAGTGCTGTTGACAGGGGTAGGAGTAGCCAGGTGGAAAGCATGGCCAGCAGTAGAAAAATGCTTATTGAAATTTTCAATTATGGTGGATTTATCAGTGGTGACAGTGTTTCCTATCTTCAGTGCAGTGGGCAGCTGGGAGGAGGTGTTCTTATTCTCCATGGACTTTACAGTGTCCCAGAACTTTTTTGAGTTAGTGTTGCAAGAAGCAAATTTATGCTTGAAAAAGCTAGCCTTGGCTTTTCTAACTGCCTGTGTATAATGGTTTCTAGCTTCCCTGAACAGCTGCATATCACGGGGGCTGTTCGATGCTAATGCAGAACGCCATAGGATGTTTTTGTGTTGGTTAAGGGCAGTCAGGTCTGGGGAGAACCAAGGGCTATATCTGTTCCTGGTTCTAAATTTCTTGAATGGGGCATGTTTATTTAAGATGGTTAGGAAGGCATTTTTAAAAAATATCCAGGCATCCTCTACTGACGGGATGAGGTCAATATCCTTCCAGGATACCCCGGCCAGGTCGATTAGAAAGGCCTGCTCGCTGAAGTGTTTCAGGGAGCGTTTTACAGTGATGAGAGGAGGTCGTTTGACCGCTGACCCATTACGGATGCAGGCAATGAGGCAGTGATCGCTGAGATCTTGGTTGAAGACAGCAGAGGTGTATTTAGAGGGGAAGTTGGTTAGGATGATATCTATGAGGGTGCCCGTGTTTAAGGCTTTGGGGAGGTACCTGGTAGGTTCATTGATAATTTGTGTGAGATTGAGGGCATCAAGTTTAGATTGTAGGATGGCTGGGGTGTTAAGCATGTTCCAGTTTAGGTCGCCTAGCAGCACGAGCTCTGAAGATAGATGGGGGGCAATCAGTTCACATATGGTGTCCAGAGCACAGCTGGGGGCAGAGGGTGGTCTATAGCAGGCGGCAACGGTGAGAGACTTGTTTTTAGAGAGGTGGATTTTTAAAAGTAGAAGTTCAAATTGTTTGGGTACAGACCTGGATAGTAGGACAGAACTCTGCAGGCTATCTTTGCAGTAGATTGCAACACCGCCCCCTTTGGCAGTTCTATCTTGTCTGAAAATGTTGTAGTTTGGAATTAAAATGTCTGAATTTTTGGTGGTCTTCCTAAGCCAGGATTCAGACACAGCTAGAACATCCGGGTTGCCAGAGTGTGCTAAAGCAGTGAATAGAACAAACTTAGGGAGGAGGCTTCTAATGTTAACATGCATGAAACCAAGGCTATTACGGTTACAGAAGTCGTCAAAAGAGAGCGCCTGGGGAATAGGAGTGGAGCTAGGCACTGCAGGGCCTGGATTTACCTCTACATCGCCAGAGGAACATAGGAGGAGTAGAATAAGGGTGCGACTAAAAGCAATAAGAATTGGTCGTCTAGAACGTCTGGAGCAGAGAGTAAAAGGAGGTTTCTGGGGGCGATAAAATAGCATCAAGGTATAATGTACAGACAAAGGTAAGGTAGGATGTGAGTACAGTGGAGGTAAACCTAGGTATTGAGTGATGAAGAGAGAGATATTGTCTCTAGAAACATCATTGAAACCAGGAGATGTCATTGCATGTGTGGGTGGTGGAACTAATAGGTTGGATAAGGTATAGTGAGCAGGACTAGAGGCTCTACAGTGAAATAAGCCAATAAACACTAACCGGAACAGCAATGGACAAGACATATTGACATTAAGGAGAGGCATGCTTAGTCGAGTGATCAAAAGGGTCCAGTGAGTGGAGAGGTTGGTTGAGGCTCACGGCGATTTAGACAGCTAGCCGGGCCATCGGTAGCAAGCTAGCATAGGATGGAGTCTGTTGTTAGCCACCTCTTGCGTTCGGTCAGTAGATTAGTGGGGTTCCGTGTGGTAGAGGGGATTAATCCAAATCACACAACAACAACAAAAATAAGAACAATAGATATAGTTATAGAGGCCCGAGAAGAAAACATAATAATAAAAATAAATAAATTGTCCGATTGTCTATTCAGATAGCAGCCGGTAAGACGTACAAGATGGCAGACAGGCTCAGGGTCACAGCAGGCAGAAAGGTCAAAACCGGGAAAACTAGAAAACAGGCACTATAGACATGTCACGATCATCGTAAGAACATTCGGACCAAAGCGCAGCGTGAAATTGGTGCGACTTTTTATTATTATAAGTGAACCGCACAAAAATAATAAACGATACGTGAAGCTACAGTGGGCTCCAAAATTACTGGCACCCCCCCCCCCCCCCCCCCCCACCTCTGACTGGCAATGCACAAACAATGCTTAAAACACAGATAAACAATATAATTATAGAGAAACTCAAAATACCAACAGGTGAGAAATACTGTACTTTATTAATGTTTCAATGGAACCAACCAAAATAATAAAAATCAATGTCCTCCAAATCAAGGTATTCACTATTAATGGCACCCTTAAAGATTATTGTAAATAACATCTACCAAAATTAAATTAAATTCCACTTATTTAAATGTATCTAAGTCTTAAGGAACTATATTGAGCCATTACATCACTTCCTGTTTCACTGAGGTATAAAAATGAGGTAACACACATGCAATATCCCGCTGTCATCCAACACCATGAAGAAATCAAAAGAACTAGCAGTTCAAAAGAGACAGATGGTTGTAGACCTTCATAAATCTGGAAATGGCTACAAGAAGATCCACAAACGATTGAATTTACCACTGAGCACTGTCAGGGCAATTATTAAAACATTCAAAAGATATGGATCAGTTGAAAACCTCACGGGTAGAGGATGCAAATGCATTTTGCCCCCCAGATTAGGGAGGAGGATGGTGAGAGAAGCAATAAAATCCCCAAGAATCACTGTGAAGGAATTGCAGGCCTTGGTGGCGTCTTGGGGTCACCAGGTTTCAAAAAGCACCATCAGACGCCACCTCCACATCCACAGGCTCTTTGGATCGGTTGCCAGAAGAAAGTCCTTTCTGACCCCAAGACACAGACGCAAGCGCTTGGATTTTGCTAAACGTCATTTAAATTATGACTGGAAGAAGGTGCTCTGGTCAGATGAGACCAAAATTGAATGTTTTGGTCAGATACAGCATCGGCATGTTTGGCGTTGAAACAGAGATGCATACAAGGAGAGGCACCTCATACCCACGGTGAAATATGGAGGGGGATCAGTGATGTTTTGGGACTGTTTTAATTCCAGAGGTCCAGGGGCACTGGTTAAGATTGATGGCATAATGAATTCTACCAAGTATCAGCCAATTTTGGCTGACAATTTGGTTACCATTGCCAGAAGGCTGGGACTTGGCCGTAGGTGGACTTTCCAACAAGACAATGACCCAAAACATACCTCAAGATCCACACAGAAATGGTTCAGCGACAACAAAATCAATGTTTTGCCATGCCCATCTCAGTCGCCGGACCTCAATCCAATCGAAAACCTGTGGGCTGAGTGGAAGTGGGCAGTTGATAAGCGCAAACCCAAGAATGTGAAGGATCTTGAAAGGATCTGCATAGAGGAATGGTCCAAAATCCCTCCAAATGTGTTCCTTAACCTTGTCAAACATAACAGGAAAAGACTCCATGCTGTTATCCTTGCCAGAGGTGGTTGCACTAAGTACTAAATGAGGAGTGCCAATAATTACAAAACCTTGATTTTGGTTACATTTATTTTGTATTAAATAATTGAATGATTTTGGTTGGTTCCATTGAAACATTAATATAGTACACTATTTCTCACATGTTGGTATTTTGAGATATCTCTATAATTATGTTGTTTACATTTTTTAAAGTATTGTTTGTGCATTGCCAGTCAGGGGTGCCAGTAATTGTGAAGTCCACTGTATGGAGTGCTCACAGGCAATTACACATAAACAAGATCCCACAAAACACAGTGGGGAAATGGCTGCCTACATTTGATCCCCAATCAGAGACAACTATAAACAGCTGCCTCTGATTGGGAACAATACCAGGCCAACATAGAAATAAAAGTTCCTTTGAAAGGGGTAGGTGCCAAGAACTGCTGGGTTTTTCATGCTCAGTTTCCCGTGTGTGTCAAGAATGGTCCACCACCCAAAGGACATCTAGCCAACTTGACACAACTATGGGAAGCATTGGAGTCAGCATGGGCCTTCATCCTGTAGAATGCCTTCGACAACTTGTGGAGTCCATACCCCGACGGATTGAGGCTTTTTTAAGGGCAACTCAATATTAGGAAGGTGTTCCTAATGTTTGGCATACTCAGTGTATATGTCCTGCATATGTATGCTACTGTATTCTTGACTGAAGTTTAAAAAAGTCAGGAACACAAAAGATGGTCTTTTCCACAGGTACATTTTTTTATGTCACTAAACAATATTTGGTGTGTCGGAGTCTGGCGCAGCAGTAACGCTCCCAACTCTGGACCACACATTCCCCGATGAAAATGCCTCTGCTTGGCTGACTATCGGTCCTTCTTACCTATTCCTCCTCCTCCATTGTCTATTCCCTTCTCACATCCTACTATACTATCAAATTGCACTGTAATGCTCTGTAACTTGTTAGTTGATATGCCTTGACAACGTGATATATAAAAATGTATAAAAAAAATTAACAACGTGATATAAGACAGAATAAATTCAACCACACCTTTGTTTCATCACAAAACCAGAAGGCAACATCGGTCGAGTGAAGTCCACAAAACATGTTGTATGTAACAAACAGTTACATGACCTACAGCATGGTCAAATAAGTTAATGTAAAACCACATGTTCAAATCCCTCTCTCCATCTATGGCTAAAATAGGAAAGGGATGATTTAGCTAGCTAGCTAGCCACAGGAGTAAAAAATGACAATGTGATGTGATTGGTGTGAAGCCAAATCCAAACTGGCTTCCCTTTTTTTGTGTGCCAGGACCATTCACAGCTGAGCTCTCAGTTTAGCGCAATGCTGATTGGCTATTATTTGACACTTTTTATATCAAGGGAGACCAAATGCTCGTTGGCTTCCCGTGCATTCAATGCTACGGGCGACAATAGTGTCTTTTGGTCTTTTGACCAGACCGCATCAGATAGATGGGCTACACATACTGAGACAGAGTGGGCACTATTTAGTTCGCTCTGATACTTTCTCCGGTGAGATACATTCAGCCTCTTGCGAATTGAAGGACATTTAAGACTAAATCCTCCAAAAATTATTGATCTATTTTTTGGGGAAGCCTGGCATCCAGGTTGCTACAGAGAAGGTCAAACCAGCTCCTGTAAAGCAAGGTAAATTATTAGTTCTTTGACTTCTACAATCAAAACAATTGTGATATTATCACATATGGTCCAGTTTCATTAAAGGTTAAAGATATATCCAGCAATATGTTACAATAAGTAGCAGGGAGACTTCTGACACAAGATGAGTATTTACATTTTAGCAAACAACATTCAGGAGCAATAAGGGTTAAGTGCCTTGCTTAAGGGCACATCGTCAGATTTTGCACCTAGATGGCTCAGGGATTCAAACCAGCAACCTTTTGATTACTGGCCCTATGCTCTTAACCGCTACCAAACAGCAGGATGTCAATCTCATAACTATTTGTTTGTCACACAGCAATCACATTGCACAAGAGTGGAGAGAAAGGTGACTCCCCTTACAGAGGGTCAAACTAGCAACAAACTGTAAACTGTATCTCTGTTGATGGAACAACCCGAGAGTCAGGTTAGGGATTCAAATCAAATCAAATTTTATTTGTCACATACACATGGTTAGCAGATGTTAATGCGAGTGTAGCGAAATGCTTGTGCTTCTAGTTCCGACAATGCAGTAATAACCAACAAGTAATCTAACTAACAATTCCAAAACTACTGTCTTGTACACAGTGTAAGGGGATAAAGAATATGTACATAAGGATATATGAATGAGTGATGGTACAGAGCAGCATAGGCAAGATACAGTAGATGGTATCGAGTACAGTATATACATATGAGATGAGTATGTAAACAAAGTGGCATAGTTAAAGTGGCTAGTGATACATGTATTACATAAGGATACAGTCGATGATATAGAGTACAGTATATACGTATGCCTATGAGATGAATAATGTAGGGTAAGTAACATTATATAAGGTAGCATTGTTTAAAGTGGCTAGTGATATATTTACATCATTTCCCATCAATTCCCATTATTAAAGTGGCTGGAGTTGAGTCAGTGTCAGTGTGTTGGCAGCAGCCACTCAATGTTAGTGGTGGCTGTTTAACAGTCTGATGGCCTTGAGATAGAAGCTGTTTTTCAGTCTCTCGGTCCCAGCTTTGTTGCACCTGTACTGACCTCGCCTTCTGGATGATAGCGGGGTGAACAGGCAGTGGCTCGGGTGGTTGATGTCCTTGATGATCTTTATGGCCTTCCTGTGACATCGGGTGGTGTAGGTGTCCTGGAGGGCAGGTAGTTTGCCCCCGGTGATGCGTTGTGCAGACCTCACCACCCTCTGGAGAGCCTTACGGTTGAGGGCGGAGCAGTTGCCGTACCAGGCGGTGATACAGCCCGCCAGGATGCTCTCGATTGTGCATCTGTAGAAGTTTGTGAGTGTTTTTGGTGACAAGCCGAATTTCTTCAGCCTCCTGAGGTTGAAGAGGCGCTGCTGCGCCTTCTTCACAATGCTGTCTGTGTGAGTGGACCAATTCAGTTTGTCTGTGATGTGTATGCCGAGGAACTTAAAACTTGCTACCCTCTCCACTACTGTTCCATCGATGTGGGTAGGGGGGTGTTCCCTCTGCTGTTTCCTGAAGTCCACAATCATCTCCTTAGTTTTGTTGACGTTGAGTGTGAGGTTATTTTCCTGACACCACACTCCGAGGGCCCTCACCTCCTCCCTGTAGGCCGTCTCGTCGTTGTTGGTAATCAAGCCTACCACTGTTGTCTCGTCCGCAAACTTGATGATTGAGTTGGAGGCGTGCGTGGCCACGCAGTCATGGGTGAACAGGGAGTACAGGAGAGGGCTCAGAACGCACCCTTGTGGGGCCCCAGTGTTGAGGATCAGCGGGGAGGAGATGTTGTTGCCTACCCTCACCACCTGGGGGCGGCCCGTCAGGAAGTCCAGTACCCAGTTGCACAGGGCGGGGTCGAGACCCAGGGTCTCGAGCTTGATGACGAGCTTGGAGGGTACTATGGTGTTGAATGCCGAGCTGTAGTCAATGAACAGCATTCTCACATAGGTATTCCTCTTGTCCAGATGGGTTAGGGCGGTGTGCAGTGTGGTTGAGATTGCATCGTCTGTGGACCTATTTGGGCGGTAAGCAAATTGGAGTGGGTCTAGGGTGTCAGGTAGGGTGGAGGTGATATGGTCCTTGACTAGTCTCTCAAAGCACTTCATGATGACGGATGTGAGTGCTACGGGGCGGTAGTCGTTTAGCTCAGTTACCTTAGCTTTCTTGGGAACAGGAACAATGGTGGCCCTCTTGAAGCATGTGGGAACAGCAGACTGGTATAGGGATTGATTGAATATGTCCGTAAACACACCGGCCAGCTGGTCTGCGCATGCTCTGAGGGCGCGGCTGGGGATGCCGTCTGGGCCTGCAGCCTTGCGAGGGTTAACGCGTTTAAATGTCTTACTCACCTCGGCTGCAGTGAAGGAGAGACCGCATGTTTTCGTTGCAGGCCGTGTCAGTGGCACTGTATTGTCCTCAAAGTGGGCAAAAAAGTTATTTCGTCTGCCTGGGAGCAGGACATCCTGGTCCGTGACTGGGCTGGATTTCTTCCTGTAGTCCGTGATTGACTGGATTATGGCAATAAGAGCTAAGGTTAGGGCGAGGTTTAGGTTGATTAACTACACTTTAACACTTTTGTCGACAGTGTGTAGGCCTATTTTTCTGAGTGTACTGTATTTATTTCTCAGATTGAATTGCAGTCTGAATTGTTGCAGTAAATTGTCTTGTTCGTATTTGATTAGAGCCCAAGGAAGCTAAGGAGCAAGCCAAACCAGAACCTACAAAAAAAGATACAGATATGATTGTTTTTGTTGCATTAAATGTATAATAGCCCAGTTCCTGAGATTAATGTTGTGTCTCATCCAATGATTGTTTTAGAAGCTGAAGTTCCCAAAGAAAAAACCAAAGCAGCTACATCAAAGAAAGGTACAAAGTACAGTGCCTTGCGAAAGTATTCGGCCCCCTTGAACTATGCGACTTTTTGCCACATTTCAGGCTTCAAACATAAAGATATAAAACTGTATTTTTTTGTGAAGAATCAACAACAAGTGGGACACAATCATGAAGTGGAACGACATTTATTGGATATATCAAACTTTCTTAACAAATCAAAAACTGAAAAATTGGGCATGCAAAATTATTCAGCCCCTTTACTTTCAGTGCAGCAAACTCTCTCCAGAAGTTCAGTGAGGATCTCTGAATGATCCAATGTTGACCTAAATGACTAATGATGATAAATACAATCCACCTGTGTGTAATCAAGTCTCCGTATAAATGCACCTGCACTGCGATAGTCTCAGAGGTCCGTTAAAAGCGCAGAGAGCATCATGAAGAACAAGGAACACACCATGCAGGTCCGAGATACTGTTGTGAAGAAGTTTAAAGCCGGATTTGGATACAAAAATATTTCCCAAGCTTTAAACATCCCAAGGAGCACTGTGCAAGCGATAATATTGAAATGGAAGGAGTATCAGACCACTGCAAATCTACCAAGACCTGGCCGTCCCTCTAAACTTTCAGCTCATACAAGGAGAAGACTGATCAGAGATGCAGCCAAGAGGCCCATGATCACTCTGGATGAACTGCAGAGATCTACAGCTGAGGTGGGAGACTCTGTCCATAGGACAACAATCAGTCGTATATTGCACAAATCTGGCCTTTATGGAAGAGTGGCAAGAAGAAAGCCATTTCTTAAAGATATCCATAAAAAGTGTTGTTTAAAGTTTGCCACAAGCCACCTGGGAGACACACCAAACATGTGGAAGAAGGTGCTCTGGTCAGATGAAACCAAAATTGAACTTTTTGGCAACAATGCAAAACGTTATGTTTGGTGTAAAAGCAACACAGCTGAACACACCATCCCCACTGTCAAACATGGTGGTGGCAGCATCATGGTTTGGGCATGCTTTTCTTCAGCAGGGACAGGGAAGATGGTTAGAATTGATGGGAAGATGGATGGAGCCAAATACAGGACCATTCTGGAAGAAAACCTGATGGAGTCTGCAAAAGACCTGAGACTGGGACGGAGATTTGTCTTCCAACAAGACAATGATCCAAAACATAAAGCAAAATCTACAACGGAATGATTCAAAAACAAACATATCCAGGTGTTAGAATGGCCAAGTCAAAGTCCAGACCTGAATCCAATTGAGAATCTGTGGAAAGAACTGAAAACTGCTGTTCACAAATGCTCTCCATCCAACCTCACTGAGCTCGAGCTGTTTTGCAAGGAGGAATGGGAAAAAATTTTAGTCTCTCGATGTGCAAAACTGATAGAGACATACCCCAAGCGACTTACAGCTGTAATCGCAGCAAAAGGTGGCGCTACAAAGTATTAACTTAAGGGGGCTGAATAATTTTGCACGCCCAATTTTTCAGTTTTTGATTTGTTAAAAAAGTTTGAAATATCCAATAAATATCGTGCCACTTCATGATTGTGTCCCACTTGTTGTTGATTCTTCACAAAAAAATACAGTTTTATATCTTTATGTTTGAAGCCTGAAATGTGGCAAAAGGTCGCAAAGTTCAAGGGGGCCGAATACTTTCGCAAGGCACTGTAGTCTTTGTTAAACACAGAACCCTTTTTCACAACTGAGTTAAGCCATGCTACAGTATACTGGGCTGGCCTAGATACCCATCAACAGTAGTTGCTGGAACTGTGCTGGAAAGGACAATGTGAAAAGAAAATATCTGAACAAGCACAGTACGTTTTGGCTTGACTCTATAGTCTGAATCAGGTAAGATTGTAATGTATGATACAATAGCGGCAGGTAGCCTAGCAGAGCGTTGGGCCAGTAACCAAAAGGTCGCTGGTTCGAGACACCAAGGTCTTCCTTGGTGTCTCGAACCAGCGACCTTTTGGTTACTGGCCCAACGCTCTGGGTGAAAAATCTGTTAATTTGCCCTTGTGCAATGCACTTAACCCTAATCGCTCCTGTAAATTGCTCTGGATAAGAGGGTCTGCTAAATGACAAAAATGCATCATTTTTAATTTTTTAAATTCTGATTTAGATACTGGAGCAAAAGAAGAGGCCAAACTAACTCCAGCAAAGAAAGGTGTCAAATTAATTTCAAAATGTTATTTTTCCATTTATTCCAATAATAAGTAGGCCTATGTCTCTGTTTTATGCTATTTATTAAAAGTTATATCAATATCTTATTGTAAAGACTTGTATTTGAACTTAGAAGCTGAATTTTCTAAAGAAAAGGCCAAACCAACTCTTGAAAAAAAAGTTACCTTTACTTAGACAGATATATATATATATATATATATATATATATATATATATATATATATATATATATATATATATATATATATATATATATATATATAATACACATACACAGTGCATTCGGAAAGTATTCAGACCCCTTAACTTTTTCCACATTTTGTTACATTACAGCCTTATTCATCCATCTACACAATACCCCATAACGGCAAAGCAAAAACAGGTTTTTAGACATTTTTTCTCATTTATATATATTTTTTTTAAATATCACACTTAAGTATTCAGACCCTTTACTTAGTACTTTGTTAAAGCGCCTTTGGCAGCGATTACAGCCTCGAGTCTTTTTGGGCATGACACTACAAGCTTGGCACACCTATATTTGGGGAATTTCTCCCATTCTTCTTTGCAGATCCTCTTAAACTCTGTCAGGTTGGATGGGGAGCGTTGCTGCACCACTAATTTCACATCTCTCCAGAGATGTTCAATCGGGTTAAATTCTGGGCTCTGGCTGGGCCACTCAAGGACATTCAGAGACTTGTCCCGAAGCCACTCCTGCCTTGTCTTTGCTGTGTGCTCAGGGCCGTTGTCCTGTTGGAAGTTGAACCTTCACCCCAGTCTGAGGTTCTAAATGCTCTGGAGGAAGTTTTCATCATGGATCTTTCTGTACTTTGCTCCGTTCATCTTTGCCTCAATCCTGACCTGTCTCCCAGTCCCTGACGCTGTAAACATCCCTACAGCATGATGCTGCCACCACCATGCTTCATCTTAGGGATAGCGACATGATTCCTCCAGATGTGACACTTGGCATTCAAGCCAAAGAGTTCAATATTGGTTTCATCAGACCAGAGAATCTTGTTTCTCATGGTCTGAGAGTATTTAGCTGCCTTTTGGCAAACTCCAAGCGGGCTCTCATGTGCCTTTTACTGAGGAGTGGCTTATGTCTGGCCACTCTACCATAAAGGCTTGCTTGATGGTGTGCTGCAGAGGTTCTCCCATCTCCACAGAAGAACTCCAGAACTCTGTCAGAGTGACCATCGGGTTCTTGGTCACCTCCCTGACCAAGGCCCTTCTCCCCCGATTGCTCAGCTGGGAGCTGGGAGGCCCGCTCTAGGAGCTCTAGGAGTCTTGGTGGTTACAAACTTCTTCCATTTAAGAGTAATGGAAGCCTCTGTGTTCTTGGGAACCTTCAATGCTGAAGAACTGTTTTGGTACCCTTCCCCAGATTTGTGCCTCGACACAATCCTTTCTCGAACCTCTACGGACAATTCCTTCAACCTCATGGCTTGGTTTTTGCTCTGACATGAACTGTCAACTGTGGGACCTTTAAATAGACAGGGGTGTACTTTTCCAAATCATGTCCAATCAACGGAATTTACCACAGATGGACTCCAATCAAGGTGTACAGTAGAAACAGCTCAAGGATTATTAATGGATGCAGCTCAGCTCAATTTTGAGTCTCATAGCAAAGGGTCTGCATACTGTTAATAATTTCTGTTTTTTATTTAAAATACAAATCCTGTTTTCACTTTGTCATTATGGGGTATTATGTGTAGATTGCAGAGGATTTTAAAAAATGTAATCCATTTTAGAATAAGGCTGTAACGTAACAAAATGTGGAAAAAGTCAAATGGTCTGAATACTTTCCGAAGGCACTGTATATGCACACATTACCATTCTAATAAAGGAAACAACGTATTTAGACTTTTTCACAAAAATTACAGACCGTACATAATCATAGAGACATGTTGGTCTTGCTATATTCATAGAGAAACACATTTATGTTGTATTTTATTCAGATGCTGCAGCTAAAGAAAAGGTGAAAACATCCCCTGCAAAGAAAGGTAAGAATGTTTTCAAATCTGCGGTTAGAACGCAATTTGTAATTTTTTGAAGCATTTGTAATTTGATAGAGCTTGATAAAGACGGAACTTGCCAAACAAGTAGTTCCTGCAAAACAATATTAAAATGTTTTTGGAAGTGGCTCTTCCTAATCTTTATTATCTTTTTTTCTGAGGCTATGTTTGCTTGAATGAGCAAATTCTCGCAGTATATATCTGGAATTTGGATCACAAATTTTCTCATATCAGTTAAATGTCAAAAAATATATTTGCATGTCACTAAGAATATCACTAAGCAAAAAAACTAACACGTCAATAGCCACTAAAATGTTGAAACATGATTTTGTCATGACTTCAGTACCATTTGCTTGATTTTGCGAGCCCACAACTAGTGTATCGACATTAGCTAGCTAATGTTAACATGCTTGCAACGCTAGTCATCATATGCTACTATAGAATAATTAGCTTGCATTAGCTAGCTAGCATTAGCTACCTCACTAGCCAGCATACCAAGCTCTAGTCCAATGGAAACCGATGATATCCTGCTGGTTACGTGGCTAGGTAGATGACCAGTGGTGAAAGTGAGGTCCTTATGAGATTCAAGGTTTTAACAAGTGCCATTGTGCAGAAATCGTAGAGAAAATACTGATTGATGAGCAAGTTAGATGGTAAGATAGCTGTGACAGTTATCAGTTTGCATGCACAAATGCTTGACAACACATTCTATTGAAGTCAAGAAGGCATGCAGAACAGACTGCCTCTCTGAGACTGGAGAGCCCCATCTAACTAGTGAGCAGAGGGGTACAAAATCAGTTGCATAGCTCAAACAATTACGTTTTGTTCCAGTCAATGACAATACATGTTGCAAAGTAAATACCTGCGTCAAATACACAATATATACAGAAGTATTTGGACACCCCTTCAAATTAGTGGATTCGGCTATTTCAGCCACACCTGTTGCTGACTTGTTTAAAATTTATCACACAGCCATGCAATCACCATAGACAAACATGGCAGTAGAATGGTCTTACTGAAGAGCTCAGGGACTTTCAACGTTGCACCGTCATAGGATTCCACCATACTAACAAGACTGTTAGTCAAATTTCTGCCCTGCTAGAGCTGCCCTGGTCAACTGTAAGTGCTGTTGTGAAGTGGAAACGTCTAGGAGCAACAATGGTTTATGCTCAAAGTGGTAGGCCACACAAGCTCACAGAATGGGACCACCGAGTGCTGAAGAACGTATTGCTTAAAAATCATGTGTCTTCGGTTGCAACACTCACTATCGAGTTCCAAACTACCTCTGGAACAGTGGTGAAAAAAGTACCCAATAGTCATACTTGAGTAAAAGTAAAGATACCTTAATAGGAAATGACAGAAGTAAAAGCGAAAGTCACCCAGTAAAATACTACTTGAGTAAAAGTCTAAAAGTATTTGGTGTTAAATATACTTAAGTATCAAAAGGAAATGTAATTGCTAAAATATACTTACAGTGCCTTGCGAAAGTATTCGGCCCCCTTGAACTTTGCGACCTTTTGCCAAATTTCAGGCTTCAAACATAAAGATATAAAACTGTATTTTTTTTGTGAAGAATCAACAACAAGTGGGACACAATCATGAAGTGGAACGACATTTATTGGATATTTCAAACTTTTTTAACAAATCAAAAACTGAAAAATTGGGCGTGCAAAATTATTCAGCCCCCTTAAGTTAATACTTTGTAGCGCCACCTTTTGCTGCGATTACAGCTGTAAGTCGCTTGGGGTATGTCTCTATCAGTTTTGCACATCGAGAGACTGATATTTTTTCCCATTCCTCCTTGCAAAACAGCTCGAGCTCAGTGAGGTTGGATGGAGAGCATTTGTGAACAGCAGTTTTCAGTTCTTTCCACAGATTCTCGATTGGATTCAGGTCTGGACTTTGACTTGGCCATTCTAACATCGGGATATGTTTATTTTTGAACCATTCCATTGTAGATTTTGCTTTATGTTTTGGATCATTGTCTTGTTGGAAGACAAATCTCCGTCCCAGTCTCAGGTCTTTTGCAGACTCCATCAGGTTTTCTTCCAGAATGGTCCTGTATTTGGCTCCATCCATCTTCCCATCAATTTTAACCATCTTCCCTGTCCCTGCTGAAGAAAAGCAGGCCCAAACCATGATGCTGCCACCACCATGTTTGACAGTGGGGATGGTGTGTTCAGCTGTGTTGCTTTTACACCAAACATAACGTTTTGCATTGTTGCCAAAAAGTTCAATTTTGGTTTCATCTGACCAGAGCACCTTCTTCCACATGTTTGGTGTGTCTCCCAGGTGGCTTGTGGCAAACTTTAAACAACACTTTTTATGGATATCTTTAAGAAATGGCTTTCTTCTTGCCACTCTTCCATAAAGGCCAGATTTGTGCAATATATACGACTGATTGTTGTCCTATGGACAGAGTCTCCCACCTCAGCTGTAGATCTCTGCAGTTCATCCAGAGTGATCATGGGCCTCTTGGCTGCATCTCTGATCAGTCTTCTCCTTGTATGAGCTGAAAGTTTAGAGGAACAGCCAGGTCTTGGTAGATTTGCAGTGGTCTGATACTCCTTCCATTTCAATATTATCGCTTGCACAGTGCTCCTTGGGATGTTTAAAGCTTGGGAAATATTTTTGTATCCAAATCCGGCTTTAAACTTCTTCACAACAGTATCTCGGACCTGCCTGGTGTGTTCCTTGTTCTTCATGATGCTCTCTGCGCTTTTAACGGACCTCTGAGACTATCGCAGTGCAGGTGCATTTATACGGAGACTTGATTACACACAGGTGGATTGTATTTATCATCATTAGTCATTTAGGTCAACATTGGATCATTCAGAGATCCTCACTGAACTTCTGGAGAGAGTTTGCTGCACTGAAAGTAAAGGGGCTGAATAATTTTGCACGCCCAAATTTCAGTTTTTAAAAAAGTTTGATATATCCAATAAATGTCGTTCCCACTTCATGATTGTGTCCCACTTGTTGTTGATTCTTCACAAAAAAATACAGTTTTATATCTTTATGTTTGAAGCCTGAAATGTGGCAAAAGGTCGCAAAGTTCAAGGGGGCTGAATACTTTCGCAAGGCACTGTATATCAGATTATACAATAATCCAATTAAATAATCATATATACTGCATGTATGTTTGTATCAATATTTGACATAGATGCTGCAGTTATTAAAGAAAAGGTGAAATCAGCCCCTGCAAAGAAAGGTAAAAATGTTTTCAAATCTGTGGTTAATATGTCATTTGATAGTGTTTGATAGAGGCTGAAAGTCACTATTTACTGAGAAGCTGAATTTAGCAGTGAGAAGACCAAACCAGCTCTTGCAAAGAAATAAATAAATAGCCCAATTCTTTAGATTCATTTTGTGTCTTCTCCAATGATAGTTTTAGAAGCTGAAATTCACAAAGAAAACGCCAAAGCAGCTTCATCAAAGAAAGGTATGGATAACTTTTTTCTTTAGACTTGAAACAAAAAACGCTAGTCTTACTCTAAATAGATGTCTGCCACAGAGTGTGCTTCATTTCTCTCTCAAACAAATACTCAGTATGGGTTTGAATCAATTGCAGTTTGAACCTTTGCTGTATATGTTATCATTCTTGTTTAATTAGAGTCCAAGGAAACTAAGGAACAAGCCAAACCAGAGCCTTCAAAAGAAGGTACAGATAGGATATTTTTTTCTGGCTTCAAAATGTATAATGGCGTAATTCTTGAGATTCATGTTGTGTTGTCTTGTCCAATGCTTGTTTTAGAGAGTGAAGTTCCCAAAGAACAGACCAAAGCAGCTACATCAAAGAAAGGTACAAAGTATTCTTTGTGTACCACAGTACCCATTTTCGCATTACTGAGCCAAGCCAGCCTACAGTATACTTGGCTGGCCTAGATACTCATCAATCATAGCTGCTGGAATTGTGCTGGAAAGGACAATGTGAAAAGAAAATATCTAAACGAGCACAGTTCAGTTTGGCTTGGCCCGATAATCTGAATCAGATAAGCCTGTGTTGTATGACAGAAGGTCCAGTTTATTAAATCTTTTTTTTTCTGATTTAGATGCTGAAGCAAAAGAAAAGGCCAAATTAGCTCCAGAAAAGAAAGGTATGAAATTATTTTTGAATTGTTAATTTTCCACTTATTCCAATAATAAGTAGGCAGCCTATGTGTCCATTTTATGCTATTTATAAAACATTCAATAAGTTATTATTGTAAGGACTGTTGTACGTGAACTTAGAAGCTGAAGTTTCCAAAGAAAAAGCCAAAGTAACTCCTTCAAATGAAGGTAACCGAATGTATTGATTTTTAACACCACCAATATAATATTACAGACAGTACATCATCTCAGAGAAAAACATGTATCCTGCTATATTCATAGAGAAACACAATTATGTTGCTTTTGATTCAGATGCTGCAGTTATTAAAGAAAAGGTCAAATCAGCCCCTGCAAAGAAAGGTAAGAATTTGGTTAGTATGTAATTAGGAATTTGTTATAATATTTGTTTGCATTGTGTTGTATTTATTTAAATTCACGGCATATTTTTTGTTACTTTCATTGTTTATAAATGTTTATAATCTCTTCCAAATGTGACAAATCTAAATTCAGAGTTAGCAATTGAAAATGCACTCACTACTGTAAATAGTTCTGGATAAGAGTGTCTGTTAAATGACAAAAATTGTAAATGTAAAATAAATATTGAGGTGAACAGATAGCCATAACAAATTATTTAATTTAAATGTAAATATGTATTTTCTCTTTGCACACAAATGTTATTTTGCAATATTGTGTATTGTTTGATAAGCAGTATATTACATTTAAGAACATATGTATTCTGTACAATAATTTAGTGTATAATATATATCAGATTATACAATAATCCAATTAAATAATCATATATACTGCATGTATGTTTGTATCAATATTTGACATAGATGCTGCAGTTATTAAAGAAAAGGTGAAATCAGCCCCTGCAAAGAAAGGTAAAAATGTTTTCAAATCTGTGGTTAATATGTCATTTGATAGTGTTTGATAGAGGCTGAAAGTCACTATTTACTGAGAAGCTGAATTTAGCAGTGAGAAGACCAAACCAGCTCTTGCAAAGAAATAAATAAATAGCCCAATTCTTTAGATTCATTTTGTGTCTTCTCCAATGATAGTTTTAGAAGCTGAAATTCACAAAGAAAACGCCAAAGCAGCTTCATCAAAGAAAGGTATGGATAACTTTTTTCTTTAGACTTGAAACAAAAAACGCTAGTCTTACTCTAAATAGATGTCTGCCACAGAGTGTGCTTCATTTCTCTCTCAAACAAATACTCAGTATGGGTTTGAATCAATTGCAGTTTGAACCTTTGCTGTATATGTTATCATTCTTGTTTAATTAGAGTCCAAGGAAACTAAGGAACAAGCCAAACCAGAGCCTTCAAAAGAAGGTACAGATAGGATATTTTTTTCTGGCTTCAAAATGTATAATGGCGTAATTCTTGAGATTCATGTTGTGTTGTCTTGTCCAATGCTTGTTTTAGAGAGTGAAGTTCCCAAAGAACAGACCAAAGCAGCTACATCAAAGAAAGGTACAAAGTATTCTTTGTGTACCACAGAACCCATTTTCGCATTACTGAGCCAAGCCAGCCTACAGTATACTTGGCTGGCCTAGATACTCATCAATCATAGCTGCTGGAATTGTGCTGGAAAGGACAATGTGAAAAGAAAATATCTAAACGAGCACAGTTCAGTTTGGCTTGGCCCGATAATCTGAATCAGATAAGCCTGTGTTGTATGACAGAAGGTCCAGTTTATTAAATCTTTTTTTTCTGATTTAGATCCTGAAGCAAAAGAAAAGGCCAAATTAGCTCCAGAAAAGAAAGGTATGAAATTATTTTTGAATTGTTAATTTTCCACTTATTCCAATAATAAGTAGGCAGCCTATGTGTCCATTTTATGCTATTTATAAAACATTCAATAAGTTATTATTGTAAGGACTGTTGTACGTGAACTTAGAAGCTGAAGTTTCCAAAGAAAAAGCCAAAGTAACTCCTTCAAATGAAGGTAACCGAATGTATTGATTTTTAACACCACCAATATAATATTACAGACAGTACATCATCTCAGAGAAAAACATGTATCCTGCTATATTCATAGAGAAACACAATTATGTTGCTTTTGATTCAGATGCTGCAGTTATTAAAGAAAAGGTCAAATCAGCCCCTGCAAAGAAAGGTAAGAATTTGGTTAGTATGTAATTAGGAATTTGTTATAATATTTGTTTGCATTGTGTTGTATTTATTTAAATTCACGGCATATTTTTTGTTACTTTCATTGTTTATAAATGTTTATAATCTCTTCCAAATGTGACAAATCTAAATTCAGAGTTAGCAATTGAAAATGCACTCACTACTGTAAATAGTTCTGGATAAGAGTGTCTGTTAAATGACAAAAATTGTAAATGTAAAATAAATATTGAGGTGAACAGATAGCCATAACAAATTATTTAATTTAAATGTAAATATGTATTTTCTCTTTGCACACAAATGTTATTTTGCAATATTGTGTATTGTTTGATAAGCAGTATATTACATTTAAGAACATATGTATTCTGTACAATAATTTAGTGTATAATATATATCAGATTATACAATAATCCAATTAAATAATCATATATACTGCATGTATGTTTGTATCAATATTTGACATAGATGCTGCAGTTATTAAAGAAAAGGTGAAATCAGCCCCTGCAAAGAAAGGTAAAAATGTTTTCAAATCTGTGGTTAATATGTCATTTGATAGTGTTTGATAGAGGCTGAAAGTCACTATTTACTGAGAAGCTGAATTTAGCAGTGAGAAGACCAAACCAGCTCTTGCAAAGAAATAAATAAATAGCCCAATTCTTTAGATTCATTTTGTGTCTTCTCCAATGATAGTTTTAGAAGCTGAAATTCACAAAGAAAACGCCAAAGCAGCTTCATCAAAGAAAGGTATGGATAACTTTTTTCTTTAGACTTGAAACAAAAAACGCTAGTCTTACTCTAAATAGATGTCTGCCACAGAGTGTGCTTCATTTCTCTCTCAAACAAATACTCAGTATGGGTTTGAATCAATTGCAGTTTGAACCTTTGCTGTATATGTTATCATTCTTGTTTAATTAGAGTCCAAGGAAACTAAGGAACAAGCCAAACCAGAGCCTTCAAAAGAAGGTACAGATAGGATATTTTTTTCTGGCTTCAAAATGTATAATGGCGTAATTCTTGAGATTCATGTTGTGTTGTCTTGTCCAATGCTTGTTTTAGAGAGTGAAGTTCCCAAAGAACAGACCAAAGCAGCTACATCAAAGAAAGGTACAAAGTATTCTTTGTGTACCACAGTACCCATTTTCGCATTACTGAGCCAAGCCAGCCTACAGTATACTTGGCTGGCCTAGATACTCATCAATCATAGCTGCTGGAATTGTGCTGGAAAGGACAATGTGAAAAGAAAATATCTAAACGAGCACAGTTCAGTTTGGCTTGGCCCGATAATCTGAATCAGATAAGCCTGTGTTGTATGACAGAAGGTCCAGTTTATTAAATCTTTTTTTTTCTGATTTAGATGCTGAAGCAAAAGAAAAGGCCAAATTAGCTCCAGAAAAGAAAGGTATGAAATTATTTTTGAATTGTTAATTTTCCACTTATTCCAATAATAAGTAGGCAGCCTATGTGTCCATTTTATGCTATTTATAAAACATTCAATAAGTTATTATTGTAAGGACTGTTGTACGTGAACTTAGAAGCTGAAGTTTCCAAAGAAAAAGCCAAAGTAACTCCTTCAAATGAAGGTAACCGAATGTATTGATTTTTAACACCACCAATATAATATTACAGACAGTACATCATCTCAGAGAAAAACATGTATCCTGCTATATTCATAGAGAAACACAATTATGTTGCTTTTGATTCAGATGCTGCAGTTATTAAAGAAAAGGTCAAATCAGCCCCTGCAAAGAAAGGTAAGAATTTGGTTAGTATGTAATTAGGAATTTGTTATAATATTTGTTTGCATTGTGTTGTATTTATTTAAATTCACGGCATATTTTTTGTTACTTTCATTGTTTATAAATGTTTATAATCTCTTCCAAATGTGACAAATCTAAATTCAGAGTTAGCAATTGAAAATGCACTCACTACTGTAAATAGTTCTGGATAAGAGTGTCTGTTAAATGACAAAAATTGTAAATGTAAAATAAATATTGAGGTGAACAGATAGCCATAACAAATTATTTAATTTAAATGTAAATATGTATTTTCTCTTTGCACACAAATGTTATTTTGCAATATTGTGTATTGTTTGATAAGCAGTATATTACATTTAAGAACATATGTATTCTGTACAATAATTTAGTGTATAATATATATCAGATTATACAATAATCCAATTAAATAATCATATATACTGCATGTATGTTTGTATCAATATTTGACATAGATGCTGCAGTTATTAAAGAAAAGGTGAAATCAGCCCCTGCAAAGAAAGGTAAAAATGTTTTCAAATCTGTGGTTAATATGTCATTTGATAGTGTTTGATAGAGGCTGAAAGTCACTATTTACTGAGAAGCTGAATTTAGCAGTGAGAAGACCAAACCAGCTCTTGCAAAGAAATAAATAAATAGCCCAATTCTTTAGATTCATTTTGTGTCTTCTCCAATGATAGTTTTAGAAGCTGAAATTCACAAAGAAAACGCCAAAGCAGCTTCATCAAAGAAAGGTATGGATAACTTTTTTCTTTAGACTTGAAACAAAAAACGCTAGTCTTACTCTAAATAGATGTCTGCCACAGAGTGTGCTTCATTTCTCTCTCAAACAAATACTCAGTATGGGTTTGAATCAATTGCAGTTTGAACCTTTGCTGTATATGTTATCATTCTTGTTTAATTAGAGTCCAAGGAAACTAAGGAACAAGCCAAACCAGAGCCTTCAAAAGAAGGTACAGATAGGATATTTTTTTCTGGCTTCAAAATGTATAATGGCGTAATTCTTGAGATTCATGTTGTGTTGTCTTGTCCAATGCTTGTTTTAGAGAGTGAAGTTCCCAAAGAACAGACCAAAGCAGCTACATCAAAGAAAGGTACAAAGTATTCTTTGTGTACCACAGAACCCATTTTCGCATTACTGAGCCAAGCCAGCCTACAGTATACTTGGCTGGCCTAGATACTCATCAATCATAGCTGCTGGAATTGTGCTGGAAAGGACAATGTGAAAAGAACATATCTAAACGAGCACAGTTCAGTTTGGCTTGGCCCGATAATCTGAATCAGATAAGCCTGTGTTGTATGACAGAAGGTCCAGTTTATTAAATCTTTTTTTTTTCTGATTTAGATGCTGAAGCAAAAGAAAAGGCCAAATTAGCTCCAGAAAAGAAAGGTATGAAATTATTTTTGAATTGTTAATTTTCCACTTATTCCAATAATAAGTAGGCAGCCTATGTGTCCATTTTATGCTATTTATAAAACATTCAATAAGTTATTATTGTAAGGACTGTTGTACGTGAACTTAGAAGCTGAAGTTTCCAAAGAAAAAGCCAAAGTAACTCCTTCAAATGAAGGTAACCGAATGTATTGATTTTTAACACCACCAATATAATATTACAGACAGTACATCATCTCAGAGAAAAACATGTATCCTGCTATATTCATAGAGAAACACAATTATGTTGCTTTTGATTCAGATGCTGCAGTTATTAAAGAAAAGGTCAAATCAGCCCCTGCAAAGAAAGGTAAGAATTTGGTTAGTATGTAATTAGGAATTTGTTATAATATTTGTTTGCATTGTGTTGTATTTATTTAAATTCACGGCATATTTTTTGTTACTTTCATTGTTTATAAATGTTTATAATCTCTTCCAAATGTGACAAATCTAAATTCAGAGTTAGCAATTGAAAATGCACTCACTACTGTAAATAGTTCTGGATAAGAGTGTCTGTTAAATGACAAAAATTGTAAATGTAAAATAAATATTGAGGTGAACAAATAGCCATAACAAATTATTTAATTTAAATGTAAATATGTATTTTCTCTTTGCACACAAATGTTATTTTGCAATATTGTGTATTGTTTGATAAGCAGTATATTACATTTAAGAACATATGTATTCTGTACAATAATTTAGTGTATAATATATATCAGATTATACAATAATCCAATTAAATAATCATATATACTGCATGTATGTTTGTATCAATATTTGACATAGATGCTGCAGTTATTAAAGAAAAGGTGAAATCAGCCCCTGCAAAGAAAGGTAAAAATGTTTTCAAATCTGTGGTTAATACGTCATTTGATAGTGTTTGATAGAGGCTGAAAGTCACTATTTTACTGAGAAGCTGAATTTAGCAGTGAGAAGACCAAACCAGCTCTTGCAAAGAAATAAATAAATAGCCCAATTCTTTAGATTAATTTTGTGTCTTCTCCAATGATAGTTTTAGAAGCTGAAATTCACAAAGAAAACGCCAAAGCAGCTTCATCAAAGAAAGGTATGGATAACTTTTTTCTTTAGACTTGAAACAAAAAACGCTAGTCTTACTCTAAATAGATGTCTGCCACAGAGTGTGCTTCATTTCTCTCTCAACCAAATACTCAGTGTGGGTTTGAATCAATTGCAGTTAGAACCTTTGCTGTATATGTTATCATTCTTGTTTAATTAGAGTCCAAGGAAACTAAGGAACAAGCCAAACCAGAGCCTTCAAAAGAAGGTACAGATAGGATATTTTTTTCTGGCTTCAAAATGTATAATGGCGTAATTCTTGAGATTCATGTTGTGTCTTGTCCAATGCTTGTTTTAGACAGTGAAGTTCCCAAAGAACAGACCAAAGCAGCTACGTCAAAGAAAGGTACAAAGTATTCTTTGTGTACCACAGAACCCGTTTTCGCATTACTGAGCCAAGCCAGCTTACAGTATACTGGGCTGGCCTAGATACTCATCAACCATAGCTGCTGGAATTGTGCTGGAAAGGACAATGTGAAAAGAAAATATCTAAACGAGCACAGTTCAGTTTGGCTTGGCCCGATAATCTGAATCAGATAAGCCTGTGTTGTATGACAGAAGGTCCAGTTTATTAAATCTTTTTTTTCTGATTTAGATGCTGAAGCAAAAGAAAAGGCCAAATTAGCTCCAGAAAAGAAAGGTATGAAATTATTTTGGAATTGTTAATTTTCCACTTATTCA
This sequence comes from Oncorhynchus mykiss, assembly GCF_057628025.1. NCBI lineage: Eukaryota > Metazoa > Chordata > Actinopteri > Salmoniformes > Salmonidae > Oncorhynchus > Oncorhynchus mykiss. The sequence goes on along the minus strand of NC_143047.1, from coordinate 877,598 downwards.
AATAATAAGTAGGCAGCCTATGTGTCCATTTTATGATATTTATAAAACATTCAATAAGTTATTATTGTAAGGACTGATGTACGTGAACTTAGAAGCTGAAGTTTCCAAAGAAAAAGCCAAAGTAACTCCTTCAAATGAAGGTAACCGAATGTATTGATTTTTAACACCACCAATATAATATTACAGACAGTACATCATCTCAGAGAAAAACATGTATCCTGCTATATTCATAGAGAAACACAATTATGTTGCTTTTGATTCAGATGCTGCAGTTATTAAAGAAAAGGTCAAATCAGCCTCTGCAAAGAAAGGTAAGAATGTGTTTAGTATGTAATTAGTATGTAAGATTTGTTTGCGTTTTATTTTATTTTATTCACTGCATAGTTTAGTTACTTTCATTGTTTATAATTATTTATAGTCTGTTCTAAATTTGACAAATCTAAAATCAGAGAAAATGGAAATTGACCCACTACTGTAAATAGTTCTGGATAAGAGTGTCTGTTAAATTACATGTTTTGTAAATGTAATATAAAGATTGAGGTGAAAACAACCCTTACAAATGATCTAATTTCAATATAAATATGTATTTTCTCTTTGCACACAAATGTTATATTGCAATAACGTTTGTTTCTTGTTAGTGTAGGCTTGAGAAGCAGTATATTACATTTAAGAACATATGTATACTATAGAATCATTTATTGTATTTTAAATATCAGATTATACAATACTCCAATTAAATAATCCTATACTGCATGTGTGTCCTTATCAACATTTGAAATAGATGCTGATGTTGTTAAAGAAAAGACTAGACCAGTTCCTGCAAAGAAAGTGAAAACTGTAAAAGACAAGGCAAAACCAGCACTAGCTAAGAAAGGTATTGAAGCAATGTTTTTTTTAAATTGGTTTTACATCTAAAATACAGTATGTATTTACTATGAATTAGTACATTTGTGCTATTATGCTTTAATTTGACCTGCCAGTCTTTCAACTTAAATGTTTTTATTTTATTCAGAGGCTGAAGTTGGCAAAGAAAAGTCTAAACCAACACCTGCAAAGAAAGGTACTGGTGTATTACAGTACTTCACTACAGTAGTTTTTAGACTGAGTAGAACAGGGTGGTCAAAGATATGGCCTGCCTCCTGTGAAATCATCCTGTGCAACCAATGTTGTTTTAAATGTAAGTATTATATTCTTCCTAATATTTAAAAATCATCTAAACATGTTATTTCTGTAGAAAGATCTGGATTCAGCTACTAAGGCTAAATTAACTAAACAACCCCAAGTGTACTAGAGACATCAAACTGGCACATATTGTCTAACATTATTCTTGTCCTCCATTCTCAAGTATCAGAACCTGAATGTTCAAAAGAGAAAACAAAAGCAGCTCATGTCAAGAGATATACAGTGCCTTGCAAAAGTATTAATTCCCATTGGCGTTTTTCCTAATTTGTTTCATTACAACCTGTAATTTAAATGGATGTTCATTTGGATTTCAAGTAATGGACATATACAAAATAGTCCAAATTTGGTGAAGTTAAAACATTTAAAAAACGGGAAAGTGGTGCATGCATATGTATCCACCCCCTTTGCTATGAAGCCCCTAAATAAGATCTAGTCCAGAAGAGAATTTCAAGGGAACACCAGTAAAGAAAGGTAAAGCAAAGCTAAGATATTGGAGTTGTTCATTTACTGAGATTAATAAGATATATGAAATTGTTTTATTTGTTTAGAACTTGTTGCGCCACTGGGGAAAGCACGACCAAACATTGGAATCAAAGGTAGTAACGTCCCCCATTTTTTTCATTGTTCTTTTTACATTGAATGTTTTCATACTTTGGGAAGTGAAGCCATTGTTAGATTGTATTTGAATTAATACATAAATCAACTTTGAGAACAGGTTTAATAGAAATTGACACATTTTCTCTACCTTGATTTTCATCCTAAGACTTGAAAGATTCTGATGTGGATTGTATGGTCTTTTTTTGACAGAACCTGAAGTGATTCGCAGAAATCACAGTCACATAAATGCTTCTCTTACAAAGGAGAGAGTTAAAGTTGTACTTGTAAAGAAAGGTAAGTGGCATCACTTAAACATAGTATCCATGTTCATGCCCACTGTATTCATTATTTTAAACTTTTAAACACATCTTTAATGTTTCTGTTTTGTTTAGACCTTGCAATGCACAGTGATAAGGCAAACCAACAATATTTGTACACTGAATATTTGATTTTCTGATTTTCTTTTTAAAAATCAGAGCCAGAGAGATTCTTGCAATTTTCATATCCAAAATTCTTTACTAACCATACGAAATTCTTACATTAGTAAGTAGATATTACGATCCCACTTTCCAGCAAGTGTCCCTAATACCTATACATATTTACATGGTACTTACAGTGTCTTCGTAAGGTATTCTCACCTCTTGATTTCTTACACATTTTGTTGTGTTACACTGAATTAAAAAAAATGGTTAAATTGAGATTCACCCCATAATGTCAAAGTGGAATTATATTTTTAGACATTTTTACAAATTAATTAAAAATGAAAAGCTGAAATGTCTTGAGTCAATAAGTATTAAACCACTTTGTTACGGCAAGCCAAAATAAGTTCAGGAGTATAAATTGGCTTAACAGGTCAAATAATAAGTTGCATGGAATCACTGTGTGCAATATGTGTTTAACATTATTTTTTAATGACTACCTCACCTCTGTACCCCACACATAACCTCTGTACCCCACACATATAATTATCTGTAAAGTCCCTCAGGCGAGCAATGAGTTTCAAACACAGAGTCAACCACAAAGACTAGGGATGTTTGCCAATGCCTCACAAAGAAGGGCACCTATTGGTAGATGGGTAAAAAATCAAATAAAAAGCAGACATTGAATATCCGTTTGAGCATGGTGAAGTTATTAATCACACTTTGGATGTTGTGTCAATACAGCCAGTAACTACAAACATATAGGCGTCCTTCCTAACTCAGTAGCCGGAGAGGAAGGAAACCACTCAGGGATTTCACCATGAGGCCAATGGTGATTTTCAAACGTTACAGTGATTAATATCTGTAACTGGCTGTGATAGTAGAAATCTGAGAAAGGATCATCAACATTGAAGGCACAGACTGTAAAAAATGTGGCAAAGAAATTCACTTTATTTCCTGAATTCAAAGCGTTGTTTGTTGCAAATCCAACACAACACATCACTGAGTACCACTCTTCATAGGTTCAAGCATGGTGGTGGCTGCATCACATTATGGGTATGCTTGTCATTGACAAGGACTAGGGAGTTTTTTTTAGGATTAAAAGAAACGTAATAGAGCTAACCACAGGCAAAATCGTAGAGGAAAACCAGGTTCTGTCTGCTTTCCAACAGACACTGGGAGACAAATTCACCTTTCAGCAGGACAATAACCTAAAACACAAGGACAAATAAACACGAGTTGCTTACCAAGACGACATTTAAAGACCAAAAAAAATGGACAGCTGTGCCATACAGATTCCAAAATAGTTGGGAAGAGATTTTCGATGTACCGATTCAATTGCACATGGTTTATGAACTGATACACAAAACAACGGCGGATTCAACACTTTGAGTTTTCGAATTTAAATGATAATACAATATGTTTTGCTACCACTAGAATGCTTTAAATATGGGGGATACAAGAGATTCTGCGAAGAGACAGAATCATTAGAACATTTGATTTGGTATTGTCAATACAGTGTATTCTGAAAGTATTCAGACCCCTTCACTTTTTCCACATTTTGTTATGTCGCAGTCTTATTCTAAAATTGTTTTTTCCCCCCCTTAGCAATCTACACACAAACTCCATTCTTCTCTGCAGATCCTCTAAAGCTCTGTCGGGTTGGATGGGGAACATCGCTGCACAGCTATTTTCAGGTCTCTCCAGAGATGTTCGATTGGGTCCGGCTCTGGCTGGGCCACTCAAGGACATTCAGAGACTTGTCCTGAAGCCATTCCTGCCTTGTCTTGGCTGTGTGCTTAGTGTTGTTGTCCTGTTGGAAGGTGAACATTCACCCCAGTTTGAGGTCCTGAATGCTCTGGAGCAGGTTTTAATCAAGGATCTTTCTGTACTTTGCTCCGTTCATCTTTCCCTTGATCCTGACTAGTCTCCCAGTCCGTGCCGCTGAAAAACTTTCCCACAGCATTATGATGCCACCACCATTCTTCACTGTAGGGATGGTATTGATCAGATGATGAGTGGCGCCTGCTTTCTTCCTGACGTGACTCTTTGCATTCAGACCAAAGAGTTCAATCTTGGTTTCATCAGACCAGAGAATCTTGTTTCTCATGGTCAGATTCCTTTAGGTGCCTTTTGGCAAACTCCAAGTGGGCTGTCATGTGTCTTTTAATGAGGAATGGCCTCTGTCTGACCACTCTACCATAAAGGCCTGATTGGTGGAGTGCTGAAGAGATGGTTGTCCTTCTGTGAGGTTCTCAAATCTCCACAGAGGATCTCATGAGCTCTGTCAGAGTGACCATCGGGTTCTTGGTCACCTCCCAGACCACGGCCCTTCTCCCTCGATTGCTCAGTTTGGCCAGGCGGCCAGCTCTAGGAAGACTCTTGGTGGCTACAAACTTCTTCCATTTAAGAATGATGGAGGCCACTGTGTTCTTGGGGACCTTAAATAATGCAAACACATTTTGACTTTTTCGTACCCTTCCCCAGATCTGTGCCTCGGCACAATCCTGTCTCGGAGCTCTACGGACAATTCCTTCAAACTTTGATAGATTGGTTCTTACTCTGACATGCACTATCAACTTTGAGACCCTATGTCCCTATGTGTGTGCCTTTCCAAATCATCTCCAATCAAGTTAATTTACCACAGGTGGGATCCAATCAAGTTGTAGAAACATCTCAAGGAGAATCAATGGAAACAGGATGCACCTGTGCTCAATTTCAAGTCTCATAGCAAAGAGTCTGAATACTTATATAAATAAGGTATCTGTTTTTTATTTTTCCTACCTGTTTCCACTTTGTAATTATGGGGTATTGTGTGTAGATTAATTAATACATTATTTTTTGTGACTGCACTTGAAGAAACTTTAAAAGTTCTTGACATTTTCCGAATTGACTGACCTTCATGTCTTAAAGTAACGATGGACTGTCGTTTCTCTTTGCTTGTTTGAGGTGTTCTTGCCATAATATGGACTTGGTATTTTACCATTTTACTTCTGTATATCACCCCTACCTTGTCACAACACAACTGATTTCTCAAACGCATTAAGAAGGAAAGAAATTCCACAAATGAACTTTTAACAAGTCACACCTGTTAATTGAAATGCATTCCAGGTGACTACCTCATGAAGCTGGTTGAGAGAATGACAATAGTGTGCAAAGCTGTCATCAAGGCAAAAGGTGGCTACTTTGAAGAATCTCAAATCTAAAATATATTTTGATTTGTTTAACACTTTTTTGGTTACTACATGATTCCATATGTGTTATTTCATCGTTTTGATGTCTTCTATATTAATCTACAATGTAGAAAATAATAAAAATAAAGAAAAACCCTTGAATGAGTGGGTGCGTCCAAACTTTTGGCTGGTACTGTATATAGGTTCAGAACTTTTGTGAAACACAACAGCACAGTTGAAAATATATGGCAAATATACTAAACAAAAATATAAATGCAACAATATCAAAGGTTTTACTGAGTTAAAAGCAAATCAAGGCCCTAATCTATGGATTTCACATTACTAGGCAAGGGTTCAAGCCGGATGTGGAAGTCCTGGGCTGGCAGGGTTACACGTGGTCAGCAGTTGTGAGATGGGTTGGATGTTCTGCCAAATTCTAAAAAAATTCTGGCAACAGTTCTGGTTGACATTCATGCAGTAAGCATGCCAATAGACTTTTTGCACAACGTAGCAAGGCCCACTTCCGCTCAACTTCCTACCCGATACATAGCTTCCTGTCCGGATCGTGTCCTGTTGCCTGATTGTAGCCATACTAGCCTCGAAGTCACTTGTTTAATCATTACCTCAGTATATTAATATAATCATATTTCTATCGCATTTTTTATCATTCTTGTTGAAAATAGTGTTTATCCGTTCTGTTAGTGATTTTTGTAAGTCGATGATTGTGTTCTGTGGCTTATTTTGTCTCTTAGCTAGCTAGCTGTTAACGCACTAACTAGTAAGCTGGCTAGCAATTAGCCAACACACCCTCCCTTACCAACCATGGCACTGTTTTACACAAGGTGCTTGCAAGAGCTGCCAAAGATAACAGTGGCGGATGTACATCGTCTGGCCAAGACAAGTAATGAAGCACCGATCAGGACTGTTTGAAACAGACACCTCACAAGTCCTCAAATGGCAGCTTCATTAAATAGTACCCACAAAACACCAGTCTCAACATCAATAGTGAAGAGGCGACTACGGGATGCTAGCCTTCTAGGCAGAGTTGCAAAGAAAAAGCCATATCTCAGACTGGTCAATAACAATAAAAGATGGGCAAAAGAACACAGACACTGGAAACAGGAACTCTGCCTAGAAGGCCAGCATCCCGGAGTCGCCTCTTCACTGCTGACGTTAGTCTAGTGTTTTGTGGGTATTATTTAATGAAGCTGCCAGTTGAGGACTTGTGAGGCGTCTGTTTCTCAAACTAGACACTATAATGTACTTGTCCTCTTGCTCAGTTGTGCACCGGGGCCTCCCACTCCTCTTTCTATCCTGGTTAGGGCCAGTTTGAGCTGTTTGGTGAAGGCTGTCATCAAGGCAAAGGTTGGCTACTCTGAAGAATCTCAAAAATAAAATATATTGTGATTTGTTTAACACTTTTTTGCTTACTTCATGATTCCATATGTGTTATTTCATCATTTTTGATGTCTTTACTATTATTCTACAATGTATAAAAGAGTAAAAATTAAGAAAAACTCTTGAATAACTTTTGACCGGTAGTGTATATCTGGCTAAGGCATGCACAAATTGTTGCTTAAGAAATGTAATGTATAATGAAAATGTTAAAATTGAATTACACAAACAGATATTATTCAGACCTCTCCTACTAAATCATACACTTCCAAAGACAAGATCAAAACAGTCCGTATACATATGTTCCATATCTACAAATGTTTTGGGCTTTTGTAGAATACCTAGATACTTATGCTCATCTTTTGTTTGTTAGCTGTGTTTGTTAGTAGAGTACTGCTCCACTTATCATGGCTTCTCATTGGTTTTATTCTTGTTTGATTTCGAGTCTGAAGCTTATAAAGGGAAAGCCAAAGGGGCAGCTATAGCAAAATATGGATGGCTCTTATTGCAATATCTGTCCCATTCAGTTCCTCACACATAATATAACTTAATGGGATGCAGTAAAAATGTTGGTTTTTCATTTTTTTCAGAACCTGCTCTGAAAGAGAAGGCCATGCCAGCCCCTGCAAAGAAAGGTATTAGAATTTACTCCCACTTCTCTTACTTAATGAGTTTATTTGATAACAATCCTAGCATCCTTGGTATTTCATTGTTGTTTATTATGTAACGGTAGCATGTAATTCATGTCTACAGTATATACCGTACATTAGATGACCAATTCCCGGATGTCTGACTTTGGGAAACTTTTTTAATAGAAATTGTTAGTTGTACTTTATGTATGCCCTAACCTCCCATTATAACTATTATCATTGTACTTAAATTTGTGTTTTTGTTTAGAACGTGAGGCTCCCAACCAGAAGGACAAACCAGTATCTCAAAAGAAAGGTACTGATTCAATTCAAGGTATTGTTTTTCAGGGAAACGTTCATTTAGCAGAAGATAGAATTACGTGTCTTTTCATTTATTTTGATTCAGTTGTGGTGAAATATGTATATTTGTGTAATTTGATTCAGAACCTGCTCTTAAAGAATATACCAAACCAGCCCTTCTAAAGAAAGACACTGACACGGTTTAATCTCTCTAGTTTATTTTCAATACTCTATTTTTCTAAGTATAACTCATATAACTCATAAAAGGTTTATATAATACTTGAAGCATCTATTCTATTCCAATAACTAATACTTGAACATCTATTCCAAGTGTGTCAAACATCCCACATTATTAATTCAGGAGTAATTGATGGCAAGGCATAATATGCAGTGTGGCTCCCCAAACCTCAGTGAAGACGGCCTCAGTGCAAAATGGGGGGCACCCCTGATTTCACCTCTGATTTGACTGTGGTAATAATGGACAGATTGGTTTGCTAATTGTACAGTGTGAGGGGACATCCATAATTTCCTGTACACTGACCAATCATTCTGATATGATTCTGTTTGTTTGTAACTCATTTCTTAATACTTGTTCATGCTCCTTAGACTATGTTTACAATGGTAGAGATGCTGTATAGGTGCTTGCTTCCATGTTCTTTATTACTGCTCTTTGAAATACTAAACAAATATTGTTTTTTTAATGCTTTTATTTAACTTGGCAAGTCAGTTAAGAACAAATTCTTATTTACAATTACGGCCTACCAAAAGGCAAACGACCTCCTGCGGGGACGGGGGCTGGGATTAAAAATAAAAATGTAATTAAAATATAGGACAAAACACACATCACGACAAGAGAGACACAACAACATTACATAAAGAGAGGCCTAAGACAACAACAAAGCATGGTAAAATAGTTTCCTCCTATGTTTTTAGTGCCTGAGGCTCCCAAAGAAAAGGCCAAGCCAGCAGATCCTACAAAAAGTAATAATTTTTTGTCACACTTTAAACAAACTTAATTTTCTCAACTGTCCATGAAAAAAAAAAGTTGTATTTTTCACAGAACCTGATGTCATTCATAGAAATTATTATATTACAAAGGAGAGAGTTAAAGTTGTCTATGAAAAAAAGTATTACAATTCATTCCAAATAATATGCATATTAAATATTTCTGTGAATTAAACTAGAGATTGTTTAGAATGTTGAGATATGTCACTTTTCCAGAAAAAAGGGAAGATTTCACATGGGATTACATTTCTGACTAAATATATTATAGCAGCACCTATGAATGCTTCATAGAGCATTCATGAATTCTTCATAAACACATCATAGATGTTTAAAACATTTAACAGAAAAGTCATACTACATAAATGATAAAAGGACCTTACATCAGTTACCCTTTCACCAACCATATAGCATGTATCATATATCATTCTATAGGCTGCTGTACATTTAGGTTGTTAGTGTGGATTCTGTTCCTGTCGGCATGTCCCTAGTTAAAGGTCACTTCATTCCATTTGATTTAGTCTCTCCTGAAAGAGAAGACCAAAACATCATATACTTAAAAAAATATAGATATTTAGATACTCGGCAAGTCAGTTAAGAACAAATTCTTCTTTACAATGACTGCCTACAACGGCCAATTGTGCGCCACCCTATGGAAATCCCAATCACAGCCGGTTGTGCCGATACTGCCTAGTCAAATAATTAATTTTTTATTTATTTAATCTTTATCATGAAATGGATGATGGGTGGGTGGCAGGCGGGTTGAATAAAGACAAGATAATACCTTAAATCCATAGGCCTAAATGTATCTTTCCTGTGCAATTTATATCTATCTATAGGCTACATTAGAGGGTTTTCTTTCATTATTTTTGCATTAGTGCAAAAGCCCATTACCTAATTGTATATGGCCAAATGCTTTTGGAAACCACCAGAAAACGTTCATGTCAATTCACTGAGGCAAAACGGACAATGACCAGTTGCATCACTGCCTGGTATGGCAACTGCTCGGCATCCGACCGTAAAGCGCTACAGAGGGTAGTGTGTACTGCCCAATACATCACTGGTGCCAAGCTTCCTGCCATCCAGGACCAGAGGAAGGCCCAAAAAACTGTCAAAGACTCCAGTCTCCCAAGTCATAGACTGTTCTTTCTGCTGCTGCATGGCAAGCAGTACCAGAGCTAGGTAATAGGTCTAAAAAGCACCGTTAACAGCTTCTTCCCCCAAGCCATGAGACTGCTGAACAATCAAATGGCCACCCATACTATTTACATTGTTATGCATTTGTTATGCATTTGATCCCTGGTCCCCAAATGGCTTTGCTCCTCAAAAGGAGCAGATATGAAAGAGAAAACTTTACCAATGTCAACTAGATTGAATCATTCATTCTGACAATTTATGACATTCTGGTGAGCTCTATTTAGTCTTCACGGGCAACGTAAAGGCTAATGACAGAAGAGAAGCAGCATGTAGCCTAAAAACCTATTTAAATACAGTCTCTGACTGTAACCTACAGCGCATTTTCTATATTAGCAGGTTAGTGTCTGGTGCGGACCACAGAGTTTCACTTTATCAACTATAGTCAGGTGGATGCAGATGGGTAATTAGCAATTGCGGGCGAGTGCAGATGAACAAACAGCTGACTAGCGCACCACTAGTGGCTAGCACTGGGATTGAATACGTGACCCTCGGAGTGGGAGTCTGCAGTTTAAAGGCACATCCACCAACCGCAATCCTACTTGACAGTATTTTTTTATATACTTTTTATTTTACCTTTATTTAAGTAGGCAAGTGAACAAATTCTTATTTTCAATGACAGCCTAGGAACGGTGGGTTAACTGCCTTGTTCAGGGGCAGAACAACAGATTTTTACCTTGTCAACTTAAGGATTCGATCTTGCAACCTTTCGGTTACTAATCCAATCAATGCTTTTACCACTAGGCTACCTGCCGCCCCTAAGTAACGTTAATAGGCACTCACATAGCTTCCTCATTTCGCCAGGTCCAAATGTAATTTGGTACCTGCAGAATCGGCACCTTCTGGCGTATTCCATAAGAAAATGAGCTGGTTTTATGTTTCATGAGTCCCCTACAAACAAGAGAGCTGTGATCAATATAGTTTTATATAAACACCATTTGTTTTAGTTCATTTTAATAACCAGAATCAGAACCAGGAATCCCCTTCAAAAGATATTGATTTATCTCAGATTCATCTTTTTTTTGTACAAAGTAACAGTTTTGAGAAAGTGTTCGGTCTGTTTTTACATGTACATACTATGTACAGTAAATTGCATATGGTTTATATATACTGAAAAATTATAAATGTTCCCTACAATTTACAACCGCTTTCCTCCCCTCACAGCCTACATTGTCAATCAACACTACACAATATTTGACTCAAATGTGACGTTTGCGTGACTTTGTAATGTTTTGTCATTTCACAAAAAATTGTGAAATAATCAGCTTTAGGACAAGCAAAATCATCTTGTCCTAAAGCTGATGTTTTTATCGTACATGCAGTTAAGAGCCGTGCTGTAATAATGCTATGTCATTTCTTGTTCCTACTTGTTTCAGAACCTGAGGGTGTGAAAGAGATGGACAAACCAGACCCTGTTAAGAAAGGTACAGTGTATGGATTTAGTTTCCATGCTCACCCATTCATGTCTTCTGTCAACTCAATACCCTTCGACTGTTATTTAGATAGGGTCTCATTCAAAACTGTTCTGTTTTTGACTTAGAACCTGAAGCTACAAAAAAGAAGGCTAAGCCAGCAACTGTAACGAAAGGTACAGGTGTCGTTTTTGTTCATTTTAATCACTGTTGGATCTCTGTTAATTCTCGGTTTTCATGTCCTCCGGATCAGATGACCCCTGGATATAGCTTTGTTTTCTATATGTACAGTGCCTTCAGAAAGTATCCACACCCCTTAACTTTTTTCTATTTTTTTTGTTTTACAAAGTGAGATTAAAATGGACCTAATTGTCAATCCTTTGTCAACAATCTACTCAAAATACGCTGTAATATCAAAGTGGAAGAAAAATTCTAACATTTGTAAAAAATAATATGAAACATAACACACTAACCTATCTTGAAGATTCACCTTTGGCAGAAATTACAGCTGTGAGTCTTTCGTGGTATTTTGTATTCGTATTTATTATGGATCACCATTAGCTGCTGCCATAAGGTTCCATAAGGCGTTTTATTAATCTGTTTTTTAAAACAAATTTTACTGCTTGCATGAGTTACTTGATGTGGAGTAGAGTTCCATGTAGTCATGGCTATATTTAGTACTGTCCCATAGTCTGTTCTGGACTTGGGGACTGTAAAGAGACCTCTTGTGGCATGTCTTGTGGGGTATGCATGGGTGTCCGAGCTGTGCGCCAGTAGTTCAAACAGACAGCTTGGTGCATTCAACATGTCAATACCTTTCATAAACACAAGCAGTGACGAAGTCAATCTGTCTTCCACTTTGAGCCAGGAGAGATTAACATGCTTATTATTAATATTAGATCTCTGTGTACATCCAAGGGCCAGCCGTGGCCTGTTCTGAACCAATTTCAATTGTCCTTTTTTGTGGCACCTGACCACACGAATAAACAGTAGTCCAGGTGCGAAAAAACTATGGCCTGTAGGACCTGCCTTGTTGAAAGTGCTGACAAGAAGGTCGAGCAGCACCTTATTATAGACAGACTTCTCCCCATCTTAGCTACTGTTGTGTCAATATGTTTGACCATGACAGTTTACAATCCAGGCAAACTCCAAGCAGTTTAGTCACCTCAACTTTCCCAATTTACACATTATTTATTACAAGATTTAGTTGAGATTTAGGGTTTAGTGAATGATTTGTCCCAAATACAATGCATTTAGATTTAGAAATATTTATTTAACTTATTCGGGCAACTGAGTTAGGAAAGACACCTGTATCTTTGTAGTTATTGAGGGTATTGATACACCATCTGTTGTACCTATTGCTGTTGCATCTTCTTCACCACACTGTCTGTGTGGGTGGACTATTTCAGTTTGTCAGTGATGTGTACGCCTAGGAACTTGAAGCTTTCCTCCTTCTCCACTGAGGTACGGTCAAAGTGGATAGGGGGGAGCTCCCTCCGCCTCTTTCCTGAAGTCCACAATCAGCTCTTTTGTTTTGTTGAGTGAGAGGTTATTTTCCTGGCACCACACTCCCAGAGCCCTCACCTCCTCCGTGTAGGCTATCTTGTCATTGTTGGTAATCCGGCCTAGCACTGTTGTGTTGTCTGCAAACTTGATGATTGAGTTTGAGGCGTGCATGGCCATGCAGTCATGGGTGAACAGGGAGTACAGGAGGGATCTAGGCACGCAACATTGTGGGCCCCAGTGTTGAGGATCAGCAAAGTGAAGGTGTTGTTTCCTACCTTCACCACCTGGGGGCGACCCGTTAGGAAGTCCAGGACCCAGTTGCGCAGGGCGGGGTTCAGACCCAGGGCCTTGAGCTTAATGATGAGCTTGGAGGGTAATATGGTGTTGAATGCTGAGCTATAGTCAATGAACAGCATTCTTACATAGGTATTCCTCTTGCCCAGATGGGATAGGGCAGTGTGCAGTGCGATGGCTGTTACATTGTCTGTGGATCTAGTGGGGCGGTGTTTGAAATGAGCTGTTCGACTGAGGGACCTTACAGATAATTGTATGTATCGGGCCCAGAGATGAGGTAGTCATAAAAAAATTATGTTAGACACTATTATTGCACACAGTCCGTGCAACTTATGTGACTTGTTAAAGCAAGTGTTCACTCCTCAACTTAATTAGGATTGCCATAACAAAGAGGTTGAATACTTATTGCCTCAAGACGTTTCAGCTTTTCATTTTTAATTAATAACAATTCCGAAAAATATAATTCCACTTTGACATTATGTGTTATTGTGTGTAGGCCAGTGACAAAAAAAATCTAAATTGAATCCATTTTAAATTCAGGTTGTAACACAACAAAAATGTGTAAAAAGTCAAGGGGTGTGAATTCTTTCTGAAGGCTCTGTATGTTCTCTGTGTGTGTTTTTCAATATTGTGAAATACATTTTTGTAATGTAACAAAACAATTTACACAATAGATTCACACCCCTTTTGATAACTTTACAGAACTATACAACCCCTTTTGACAAACACTGAAATCAGTGGCGGCTGCTGAGGGGAGGACAGCTCATAATAATGGCTGTAACGGGAATCAATGGAATGGTATCAACCACATGGAAACCACGTGTTTAATGTCATTCTATTGACTCTATTCCAGACATTATTATGAGCCGTCCTCCCCTCAGCAGCCTCCAATGACTGAATTGTACGCTAACATGTATTTCCTATACTACCAGTGGTTTCCAAAGAGACAGCCAAACATGTCCCTGTAAAGACAGGTATTTACGTAGTGTTCAGCTGCTGACGTTAAGCTGCATTTAAGCTTTTTCATGAAACAAAGCAATTTTTCTGAGGGGCTGCCAAAATTGGATAATTTCTTAAAAGGCCCAGTGCAGTCAAATGTAATTTTCCTTTTTGTATATGTATATATATACATATACAAAAAGGAAAATTACATTTGACTGCACTGAATATTTTCCAAATGCACTGCATGTATGTGTATATATATATATATATATATATACACATACATGCAGTGCATTTGGAAAATATTCAGACCCCTTAACATTTTCCACATTTTGTTACATTACTGCCTCATTCTAAAATGTATTAAATAAAAACATTTATTCAGCAATCTACTCACAAAACCCCATAGTGACAAAGTGAAAACAGGTTCTTAGAAATTTTTGCAAAAACTAAATACCTTTTTTTAGACGCTTTGCTATGAGACTTGAAATTGAGCGCAGGTGCATCTTGTTTCTATTGATCAACCTTGATTGGAGTCCACCTGTGGTAAATTAAATTGATTGGACATGATTTGGAAAGGTACACACCTTTCTATATAAGGTCCCACAGTTGACGGTGCATGTCAGAGCAAGAACCAAGCCATGAGGTCGAAGTAATGAGCTGTAGAGCTCCGTGACAGGATTGTGTCGAGGCAGGGAACTGGGGAAGGATACAAAAAAAATTCTGCAGCATTGAAGGTCCCCAAGAACATTGGCCTCCATCATTCTTAAATGGAAGAAGTTTGGAACTACCAAGACTCTCGTTAAGGCTGGCTGCTCGGCCAAATTGAGCAATCGGGGAAGAAGGGCCTTGGTCAGGGAGGTGACCAAGAAGCCGATGGTCACTCTGAGAGAGCTCTAGAGTTCCTATGTGGAGATGGAATAAACCTCCAGAAGGACAACCATCTCTACAGCACTAACCAATCAGGTATTTATGGTAGAGTGAACTCTTTGGTCTCAATGCCAAGTGTCACGTCTGAAGGAAACCTGGCACCATCCCTACGGTGAAGCATGGTGGTGGCAGCATTATACTGCTGGGATGTTTTTTAGTGGCAGGGACTGGGAGACTAGTCAGGATCAAGGGAAAGATGAACAGAGAGATCTTTGATGATAACCTGCTCCAGAGCGCTAACTAATGTTGGTGCCAACTAATGTTGGTGTAGTCTAATCTTAATGTTTCATTTGTTCCCAATTTATGTAATCCCTTAAAACTGTCTTTAAAATAAAATTGTCTGATATGGTCATCATCAAGATCAGAGGTGAAATATGTCTGCACAGTCCATATTTGAAATCTGCAACCATTTTTTATCAAATGAAAATGTAGTCTATAAAGTTGTTTTGAATGGTATATATTATTTTACCATTTAAGGTGAAACATTTGAATTAAATATAGGCCTAATAGTTATACATTCTTAATCTATAATAATAATAATTTTTGCATTCATCAGCCTTACTCTTTCCGATGCTCCTGAGGTCGATACTTTATTGGGGGCAAGAGTAGAAAACCCAGACCAGCTGTCTGGTATCATAATCACTTGACACGGTAACAACTGATCTGCTGGTTTATCCTCGTGGATTTTTTTTATTGCAATCAAGCTTAGTTTAGCATGCAGGTGCATGTAAACTCCTGTTAGTAGTGTTTTAAGATATCCAGCTGTATTGCGTTGCATAGCGCTACATTGACTTGTTGGTTTTTACGGGGTTTACTATCATATCCTAACAGCCCTCTTGTTTTAAATTTCTTTTGACCTTTACCCTTTCAGGTGACCAAATAAGCAATACAAATGTAAAGTTTTCTTGGAATGTTTATGGGCAACACAGAGACTGAAGCTACAAAAGACAATGTCAAACCAACAGCTCTGAGGAAATGTTGAGAAATAATTTCTCAGCTGATCTGTCTGTAAATTACACCAATCCAATTTGTGTTTCACTGGAAAATACTCAAATCTAGAGTCTGAGTAGGCTGAACCAGAAACAACAACTCCTTAGCTATGTAATATTTGTCAAAATGTGCATCAACTTGTACACAATCAAGATATCCTCGATGTCTGATGAAATCCCTTAGTTTATTTCCAAAACAGAAATTTTACCAGGAAATGAAAACGAACACACAATTATGAAACATCAGACGCTTTTTTGAATACATTTTCTTGGTCCTAGAGTTATACAATGTTCAGAGTACATTGAGGGGAGTTACTGCTTTCAATAAATGTAAAAAAAAATAAGATTTGCTCAAATTGAGTTACAAGGTTTTCATCAGATAGTATGTTTTGTTTCATATATTTATAAATTAATTCCTTACATCATGAAGTATTGAAATGTTTAGAACTAGTCATCAAATGAGATTGGTTAGATGGTGCTCTCTCTTATTGAAGCAGATAATCCCAAAGGAATGGCCCAACCAGTCTCCGTAAATAATATAGGCATCCATGTACAGTAGTGTTTGGACGTACATAAGATTTACTAATGCTAAATATATTTCATTTAGAACAATTCAATGCATCTGAAAATTAGCGAAACGATGTGGGAGAAAGTTTCGGGGCCAAATTGTCTGCTTCCTTGCTTCCTCGAAATTTGTATTTTGGTATTTTATTAGGAGACCCATTAGCTGTTGCAAAAGCAGCAGCTACTCTTCCTGGGGTCAGCTACTCTTGCTGGACCCCAGGAAGAGTAGCTGCTGCCAAAGCAACAGCTAATGGGGATCCATAATAAATACAAAAAATACAATACAATACCCCATAATGTCAAAGTGGAATTTTGTTTGTATAATTTCTTTGAAATAAATTAACAAAAATGAACCCATTTGTTATGGTATACCTAAATAAGTTCAGGAGTAAAAAATATGCTTAACAAATCACATAAGTTGCATGGACTCATTCCTCAATCAAGTAGTGAATTTCAAGCACAGATTCAACCACAAAGCCAAAAAGGTTTTTCAATACCTTGCAAAGAAGGACACCAATTGGTAAATATGTAAAAATAAAAAAAGCAGATGCTGTATATCCCTTTGAGCAGGTGAATTAATTAATTACACTTTTGATGGTGTATAAATACACCTGGTCACTATAATGATATAGGCATTTTTCCTAACTCAGTTGCCAGAGAGGAAGGAAAATGGTCAGGGATTTCACCATGAGGCCAATGGTGATTGTATAGCAGTTTCATAGTTTGTATTTATTATGTATCCCCATTAGCTGCTGCCAAAGCAGCGACTCTTCCTGGGGTCCAGCTAAATTAAGGCAGTTTATACAGTTTTAAACATTACAGTACACACACTGCGTGCCCTCAGGCCCCTACTACACCAATACAACATATCTAGGGTACTAAATCCATGTGTATGTATATAGTGCGTATGTTATCGTGTGTGTGTGTGTGTGTGCACCAATGTTTGTGTTGCTTCACAGTCCCGACTGTTCCATAAGGTGTTTTTTTAATCTGTTTTTTAAATCTAATTGTACATCTTGCGTCAGTTACTTGATGTGGAATAGAGCTCCATGCAGTCATGGCACCTATGTAGTACTGTGTGCCTCCAATAGTCTGTTCTGGACTTGGGGAACGTGAAGATAACTCTTGTGGCATGTCTTGTGGGATATGCATGGGTGTCCAAGCTGTGTGCCAGTAGTTTAGACAGACAGCTTGGTGCATTTAACATGTCAATACCTCTCATAAATAAAAGTAGTGATGAAGTCAATCGCTTCTCCACTTTCAGCCAGGAGAGATTGACCTGCATATTATTAATATTAGCTCTGTGTCCATCCAAGGGCCAGCCATGCTGCCCTGTTCTGAGCCAATTGCAATTTTCCTGAGTCCTTTTTTGTGGCACCTGACCACACGACTGAACAGTAGTCAAGGTGCGACAAAACTATGACCTGTAGGACCTGCCTTGTTGATAGTGTTGTTAAAAAGGCAGAGCATCACTTTATTATAGACAGACTTCTCTCCATCTTAGCTACTACTGCATCAAAAGGTTTTGACCAGGTCAGTTTACAATCTAGTGTTACTCCAAGCAGTTTACTCATCTCAACTTGCTCAATTTCTACATGATTTATTACAAGATTTAGTTGAGGTTTAGGGTTTAGTGAATGTTTTGTTCCAAATAAAATGCTTTTAGTTTTAGAAATATTTAAGGCTAACTTATTCCTTGCCACCCACTGAAACTAACTGCAGCTCTTTGTTGAGTGTGGCAGTCATTACAGTCACTGTAATAGCTGACATGTATAGTGTTGAGTCATCCGCACACATAGAAACTCTGGCTTTACTCAGTCAGTGGCATGTTTTTAGTAAAAATTGAAAAAAGAAAGGGGCCAAAACAGCCTCCATGGGGATTTCCTGATTCAAACTGGATTATTATTTGATAGGCTTCCATTAAAGAACACATTTTGTGTTCAGTTAGACAAGTAACTCTTTATCCACATTATAGCAGGGGGTGTAAAGCCATAACACATACGTTTTTCCAGCAGCAAACTATGATCAATAATGTCAAAAGCTGTACTGAAATTTAACAAGACAGCCACCACAATAATTTGATCATAAATTTATCTCAGCCAATCATCACAGTCATTTGTGTAAGTGCTGTGCTTGTTGAGTGTCCTTCCCTACATAAGCATGATGACATTCTGTTGTCAATTTGTTTACAGTAAAAGAGCATTGTATCTGGTCAAACACATTTTTTTTCAGAAGTTTACTAAGGGTTGGTAACAGGCTGATCGGTTGGCTATTTGAACCAGTAAAGGGGGCTTTATTATTCTTGGGTAGCGGAATGACTTAGCTTCCCTCCAGTGCTAAGGTCACACACTTTCTAGTAGGCTTAAATTGAATATGTGGTAAATAGGAGTGGCAATATCGTCTGCTATTATCCTCAGTAATTTTCCATCGACATTGTCAGACCCTGGCGGCTTGTCATTGTTGATAGACAACAATAATTTTTTCACCTCTACCACACTGACTACGGAATTCAAAGTACAATACTTGTTTTTCATAATTTGGTCCGATGTACTTGGAAGTGTAGTGTCAGCATTTGTTGCTGGCATGTCATCCCTAAGTTTGCTTATCTTGCCAATGAAAAAGTCATTAAAGTAGTTTGCAATATCAGTGGGCTTTGTGATGAATGAACCTTCTGACTAAATAAATTATTTTCTTTCCAAAAATGTAATTTAAGGTGCACCAAATATTTTTACTATCTTTGCTTCATAGTGTAGTTTTTTTTTAAATTTTCTTTAGTCTAGTCACATGATGTCTTAATTTGCAGTATGTTTGCCAATCAGTTGGGCTGCCAGACTTAATTACCATACAATGTTTTCAATTCCTCGTCAATCAAAGGGGATTTATCAGGTTTTACAGTCATTTTTTTTAATGGGTTGGTGCTTATTAGTAACTGGAATAAGTAGTTTCATAGGTGTGTCAAGTGCAGCATCTGGTTGCTCCTCATTACACACCACAGACCAGCAAATATTATTTACATCATCAACATATGAATCACTACAAATCTTCTTGTATGACCTCTTATACACTATATTAGGCCCAGCCTTTGGAACTTTGGTTTTCCGAGATATGGCTATTATATTGAGATCATTAGATGCTATGGATTTGGATACTGCTTTAAAGCAAATATCTGTGTTAGTAAAGATGTGATCAGTACATGTTGATGATTTAATTCCTATGCTGTTTGTAACTACCCTGGTAGGTTGACTGACAACCTGATCCATGTTGCAGGCACTGGTTACAGTTTGACATTTTTTCCTGAGTGGGCAGCTTGATGATATTTAGTCAATATTTAAATCACCCAGAAAATAAACTTCTCTGTTGATATCACATACATTCTCAAGCACTTCACACATATTATCCAAATGCTGACTGTTAGCACTTGGTGGTTTATAGCAGCTTCCCACAAGAATGGGCTTTAGGTGAGGCAGTTTAATGGCTGTGTTAGGAGAAAACTGAGTATGGATCATCAACTTTGAAGATGCTCCACAATACTAACCCAAATGACAGATGTAATCCTGTACAGAATACAAATATTCAAAAACATGCATCCTGTTTGCAGCAGGGCACTTAAGTAATACTGCCAGAAGGGTGGCAAATAAATTTACTTTTTGTCTGAATACAAAGTGTTATGTTTAGGGAAAATCCTACATAACACATCATTGAGTACCACTCTATATTTGCAAGCATGGTGGTGGCTGCATCATGTTATAGGTATGCTTGTCATCGGCAAGGACTAAAGAGTTTTTTATTATAAAAAATAAACGGAATACTTTTTGAATAAGCACAGGCAAAATCCTAGATGAAAACCTGGTTCAGGCTGGCTGCATACCAAGATGAAATTGAATGTTCCTGAGTGGCCTAGTTACAGTTTTTACTTTTAGAGACATACCCAAAAACACTCAGATTTGTAATTTTTCCCCCAAAAGTGGTTCTTTAAAGTATTGACTCAGGGTTGTGAATACTTATGTAAATGGTATACTATATTTCTGTATTACATTTTTCTAACTATGCAACAAATACTCAAAAGATGTTTTCACTTTGTCATTATGGGGTATTATGTGTAGATTGGTGAGAGAAAAAAAATGTAATTCATTTTATATTCAGGCTGTAGCACAGACAACAAAATGTGGAATAAGTTAAGGGGTATGAATACTTTCTGAAGGCACTTTATCCCTCTCTTTTTTTCAATAAGAGCCTGATGCGCCAAAGGAGAATGCCAGACCTGTGAAAAAAGGTAGGTAATTCCAGTATTGACACATCAACAATGTTAATTATAATAATTATCACACATTGACAGTGTCTAAATATCATCCTTACCTTTACTGAATGCTGTTTATGAACAATCTGAAATGTCTGAAGATCAAGGAGTGGTCCTATTTCTTTAGATTGTGTTCTCTCTTGTCAATGCAGATACTCCCAAAGAAAAGGCTTCCAAATCAGTCCCTGTAATGAAAGTTATTCATGTATTGTTTGGCAGCTGTAGAAATGCCAGAATGTTGTTGCAAAGCCAACTTTTTTGATCAATTCTAGACTGCCTTTTTGGAATAATTTCAGGGTATTGCAATTTGAGTTGAAGTGTGTGCTTTAATACATTTAGCTCACTAAACAGCCATGAATCACAGTTTGGTTTATTTTGCAGTGTCTGAAGTAAACCTGAATGCATTGTATTAGGTGCTCTTTTTTTAACCTCAGTTTATGCCAGTGTTTAGCTTTAA
The DNA here is from genome assembly GCF_057628025.1 of Oncorhynchus mykiss. Lineage (NCBI taxonomy): Eukaryota > Metazoa > Chordata > Actinopteri > Salmoniformes > Salmonidae > Oncorhynchus > Oncorhynchus mykiss. The sequence continues at coordinate 856,316 of NC_143047.1, read as the reverse complement.
ATGGATTGATTACCCTATATTCATAACCATGATGAATAAGTTGGACAGTCTTTTCCAAAATCGTGAACAATTACGTTGCTGGCCGCTTCTATCCTTAAGATATACCCAAAGGTATAGTTGCTACTTCATTGTCATTCACATTTCTTTCACTGTAAAATAACGGGTTTATACTGTAATCAATTATTGCTTTTATTAAATACTTAGTAAGGTTTATTTGATCTTGTTCACATTCTCAAGCTAAAAGCATAATTGTAGTATACAGACTAAAATTAAAATAAGTATATGTCTAGATTTAGGTAAATAAAAGGTGAATTGAACGGTGCATCGTTGGTCACTGAGTGGAGAGAGCACTGCGGTAGCTGCTAGGGGAGTGTGTCAGTCAGACATGGACAAGTCGGGAGCTTCTGGACGTACTGTATATTTCACCATCTCTGACGTTCTGCCCACCTTTCCATATAGCAAACTCCAATAAACCCACCCACTTGGGTGATGCTACTGCAGCCGACAGGCGCTGAAAGCTCACCACACTTTAGTTTTCTGAATATTTTCCGCTTTTACGAGACATCGTATGGATCTCTCTTTTCTCTCTTTAATAATAGTGCATTTTATTTCACATTTATTTCAAAAGAGAGTCATAAATAGACATATAAACTTGCTATTGGACAAGCACCAAAATTACCATTCCACAATTTTAATGAGTTTTAGGTTTGAGTTTTACCTGTTTAAAACTACTAATAAACCCTATACCGTAACTTAATGTAAAGTGTTCCGTTTCTATTTGAATGAAGTGATTTATACAGGTTTTTCAACAGTTCTATCAGCATTTTGAATCTTTGAACTTAACACAACATACAGTGGGGCAAAAAAGTGTTTAGTCAGCCACCAATTGTGCAAATTTTCCCACTTAAAAAGATGAGAGAGGCCTGTAATTGTCATCATAGGTACACTTCAACTATGACAGACATAATGAGAAAAAAAATCCAGAAAATCACATTGTAGGATTTTTTATGAATTTATTTGCAAATTATGGTGGAAAATAAGTATTTGGTCACCTACAAACAAGCAAGATTTCTGGCTCTCACAGACCTGTGACTTCCTCTTTAAGAGGCTCCTCTGTCCTCCACTTGTTACCTGTATTAATGGCACCTGATTGAACTTGTTATCAGTATGAAAGAAACCTGTCCACAACCTCAAACAGTCACACTCCAAACTCCACTATGGCCAAGACCAAAGAGCTGTCAAAGGACACCATAAACAAAATTGTAGACCTGCACCAGGCTGGGAAGACTGAATCTGCAATAGGTAAGCAGCTTGGTTTGAAGAAATCAACTGTGGGAGCAATTATTAGGAAATGGAAGACATACCAGACCACTGATAATCTCCCTCGATCTGGGGCTCCACGCAAGATCTCACCCCGTGGGGTCAAATGATCACAAGAACGGTGAGCAAAAATCCCAGGACCACACGGGGGGACCTAGTGAATGACCTGCAGAGAGCTGGGACCAAAGTAACAAAGCCTACCATCAGTAACACACTACGCCGCCAGGGACTCAAATCCTGCAGTGCCAGACGTGTCCCCCTGCTTATGCCAGTACATGTCCAGGTCCGTCTGAAGTTTGCTAGAGAGCATTTGGATGATCCAGAAGAAGATTGGGAGAATGTCATATGGTCAGATGAAACCAAAATAGAACTTTTTGGTAAAAACTCAACTCGTCGTGTTTGGAGGACAAAGAATGCTGAGCTGCATCCAAAGAACACCATACCTACTGTGAAGCATGGGGGTGGAAACATCATGCTTTGGGGCTGTTTTTCTGCAAAGGGACCAGGATGACTGATCCGTGTAAAGGAAAGAATGGGGCCATATATGGTGAGATTGTGAGTGAAAACCTCCTTCCATCAGCAAGGGCATTGAAGATGAAACATGGCTGGGTCTTTCAGCATGACAATGAACCCAATCACACCACCCGGGCAATGAAGGAGTGGCTTCGTAAGAAGCATTTCAAGGTCTTGGAGTGGCCTAGCCAGTCTCCAGATCTCAACCCCATAGAAAATCTTTGGAGGGAGTTGAAAGTCCTTGTTGTCCAGCAACGGCCCCAAAACATCACTGCTCTAGAGGAGATCTGCAAGGAGGAATGGGCCAAAATACCAGCAACAGTGTTGTGAAGACTTACAGAAAACGTTTGACCGCTGTTATTGCCAACAAAGTATTGAGAAACTTTTGTTATTGACCAAATCCTTTTATCCACCATAATTTGCAAATAAATTCATAAAAAATCCTACAATGTGATATTCTGGATTTTTTTTCTCATTTTGTCTGTCATAGTTGAAGTGTACCTATGATGAAAATTACAGGCCTCCCTCATCTTTTTAAGTGGGAGAACTTGCACAATTGGTGGCTGACTAAATACTTTTTTGCCCCACCGTATATAGTTGGAATCAAAGTGATAATTAAACAACAGAAGATTGATATAGTTTTGCCTTGCCTGATCGAATGGAATTTTCCTCCTCCGTTACACCTCATAATCAGGATTGTAGTGTTAAGTCAAGTGCAGTTTGCCATTTATTTCTGTTTGTCTGAAACCCAGTCTGAATCTGCCAAATGATAGCTACCCTGTTGCTTTTCAATAGCACAACAAATGGCGCTGACAGAGAGGGCTGCCTCGATTCTAGTCCTTAGGAAACTTTGCAGTATTTTATTTTTTATGTATTATTTCTTACATTATTAGCCCAGAAAATCTTATGTGTTATTACATACAGCCGGGAAGAACTATTGGATATCAGAGCGGCATCAACTTATCAGCACTATGACCAGGAATAGGATTTTCCTGAAGCGGATCCTTTGTCCAGGGCATTTGAACTGGTTCCAGAGGCCGAACCAAAACAACGCTGCCGGAGGAGTGGGAGTCGGAGCGGTCTTCTAGTCAGACTTCGGAGGCTTGCACACCACCCACCTCTTCCGAGTATATTATCCGTTAATGTCCAGTCCCTAGACAACAAAGTTAACAAAATCTGGGAAGGTTTGCTTTCCAGAGAGACATTGCAACGTACTCTGTTTCACAGAAACATGGCTCTCTCAGGATATGCTGCCAGTACAGCCACCTGGATTCTCAGTGCATCGCGCCGACAGGAATAAACCTCTCTCTGAGAACAAGAAGGGCAGAGGTGTATATTTCATGATTAACGACTCATGGTGTAATTGTTCACTTGACCTAGAATTCCTCACAAGAAATTGCTGACCGTATTATCTTCGGTTATTGTCACAGCCATGTATATCCCCCCTCAAGGCAATACCACGACGGCCCCCAAGCAACTTCACTGGACTTTATGCAAACTGGAAACCATATATCCTAAGACTGAATTTATTGTAGGTGGGGATTTTAACAAAGCAAATTTGAGAAAAAAGCTACCTAAATTCTATCAGCATATCGACTGTAGCACTCGCGGTGAAAAAACACTGGACTATTGTTACTCTAACTCCTGCAATGCATACAAGGTCCTCCCCCACCCTCCTTTCGGCAAATCTGACCATGACTCCATTTAGCCCCTCCCTTCCTATAGGCAGGAACTCAAACAGGAAGTACCCATGCTAAGGACTATTCATTAGTCTGATCAATCGGAATCCACGCTTCAAGATTGTTTTGATCACACAGACTGGGATATGTTCCAGGTAGCCTCGGAGAATAATATTGACGTATGCGCTGATCGGTGAGTGACTCTATAAGGAAGTGTATAGGACCTGTCGTACCCAGTGGGACAATTAAAACCTACCCTAACCAGAAACCGTATAAAGATGGCGGGCCTGCTGGTAAATAAAGCCCAACCCAACCAGGAAGCGCGCGGCTTACGCAGCGCGCCGGCACCGGCCTCGAGGGCGACCCGGAGGGCGAGGCACAGGGCGATCCGGATGGAGGCGATGGAAATCCCTCAACAGTGACGGTTCCAAGATGTCCCCCACCGGTACCCAGCACTTCTCCTCCGGACAGTACCCCTCCCAGTCCACGAGGTACTGCAGGACCCTCACCCGGCATCTCGAGTTCAGAATTGCCCGTATCGTGTACGCCGGGGACCCCTCGATGTCCAGAGGGGGTGGAGGGACCTCCGGAACCTCACCGTCCTGCAGGGGACCAGCTACCACCGGCCTGAGGAGAGACACATGAAACGAGGGGTTAATGCGATAATCAGAAGGGAGTTGTAACCAAAAACACACCTCGTTTATCCTCCTCAGGACTTTTAAGGGCCCCACACACTGCGACTCCAGCTTCCGGCAGGGCAAGCAGAGGGGCAGGTTTCGGGTCGAGAGCCAGACGCTGTCCCCCGGTACAAACACGGGGGCCTCTCTCCGGTGGCAGTCAGCACTCCTCTTCTGCCATCCACTGGCTTGTTTGAGGGATTCCTGGACGGCCTTCCGGGTTTTCTTGGAGCGCCTCCGAGGCTGTAGGGAGATCGGGCAACGGGAGGAGATGGCAGGACTTAGAAAACCAAGACCATAGTGTTCCCCTGGGATGGGGGAAGATCGGTCAGGAAATCCACTGATAAGTGAGACCATGGCAGTTGTGGAACGGGGAAGGGTTGTAACTTCCCTCTAGGAAGGTGCCTAGGAGCCTAGTGGGGCGCACACTGAACAGGAAGAGACATAAAACCTAACGTCCCTAGCAAAGGTGGGCCACCAATACTTCCCTCGGAGGCCCCCCACTGTCCTCACCAACCCAGGATGACACGAGGAGGGTAGGGTGTGAGCCCACCCGAACACCAAGCGACACGTACTTAGGCCCAGCCGGACACTGAGGAGGCGCAGGTTCCGCCCTCAATGCCCGCTCGATGTCCGATTCCACCTCCCATACCACTGGTACCACCAGCCTCGAGGCTAAAAGGATGGGTAGTAGGCTCGATGGACTGATCCTCCGTGTCATAGAGACGGGACAGCGCGTCGGCCTTTGTGTTCAGGAAGCCTGGTCTATAAGACAGAGTGAACCTGAATTGGGTGAAGCACATGGCCCACCTTGCCTGACGTGGATTCAGTCTCCTAGCTACCCGGATATACTCCAGATTCTGGTGGTCGGTCCAGATGCGAAAAGGGTGCTTAACCCCCTCAAGCCAGTGTCTCCACACCCTCAGGGCTTTTACCACCGCTAACAACTCCCGGTCCCCCCCATCATAGTTACGCTCTGGCGGAGTTTTGGTGGCGTACCCGAGCGCTGTGATAGCAAGGCACCCACCCCAGCCTCGGACGCGTCCACCTCCACTATGAATGCTAGAGAGGGGTCCGGGTGCGCCAACACGGGTGCATCCGTGAACAGCGCTTTCAACCTATTGAAGGCTCTGTCCGCCTCTGCCGAACACCGCAAACGCACCGCCTCCCCTCCCTTCAGCAGTGAGGTAATGGGGGCTGCTACCTGGCCAAAACCCCGGATAAACCTTCGGTAGTAATTGGCAAACCCAAGGAACCGCTGCACCTCCTTCACCGTGGTCGGAGTCGGCCAATTACGCACGGCCTTAATGCGGTCACACTCCATCACCACCCCTGAGGTGAAAATGCAATAGCCCAGGAAGGAGATGGCTCATTTGGAGAACACACACTTCTCAGCCTTGACTTATAGGTCATGCTCCAGCAGTCTACCAAGCACCTTGCGCACCAGAGACACATGCGTGGCGCGGGTGGCGGAATAGATCAGAATATCATCGATATAGACAACCACGCCCTGCCCGTGCAGCTCCCTGGGAATTTCATCTACAAAGGATTGAAATACGGCTGGAGCATTCTTTAACACATACGGCCTGACGAGGTACTCATAGTGGCCCGATGTGGTACTAAACACGGGTTTCCACTCGTCTCCATCCAGAATACGCACCAGACTATACGCGCTCCTGAGGTCCAGTTTTGTGAAAAACTGTGTTCCGTGAAATGATTCCACCGCTGTAGTGATGAGAGGTAGTGGGGTAACTAAACCCCACTTTGATGGCGTTTAGACCTCTGTAATCAATGCACAGACGCAGACCTCCCTCCTTTTTCTTCACAAAAAAGAAACTCGAGGAGACGGGTGAGATGGAGCGCCGAATGTACCCCTGCCCCAGAGATTCCGTGACATATCTCTCCATAGCCAACGTCTCCTCCTGTGAGACAATGAGTACACGTGACTCTTGGGAAGCGCAGCGTTTACCTGGGGATTTATTGCACAATCCCCCTGTCGATGAGGTGGTAATTTAGTCGCTCTCTTCTTACTGAAAGCGATTGCCAAATCGGCATATTCAGGGGGAATGCGCACAGTGGAAGCCTGGTCTGGACTCTCCACCGACGTGGCACCGATGGACACTCCCATACACCTTCCTGAACACTCCTCTGACCACCCCTGGAGAACTCCCTGTCTCCACGAAATCGTAGGATTGTGACTAGCCAGCCAGGGAATCCCCAGGACCACTGGAAACGCAGGCGAATCGATAATGAAGAGACTAATCCGCTCCTTATAATTCCCCTGCGTCACCATGTCCAGTGGAACCGTGGCCTCCCTGACCAACCTTGACCCTAATGGCCGGCTATCTAGGGAGTGCACGGGGAAGGGAGAATCTATCGGCACTAGTGGAACACCCAGTTTGATGACGAGTCCACAATCCATAAAATTCCCAGCTGTGCCTGAATCGACTACCGCCTTTTGCTGGGAAGAGGGGAAAAAAAATCAAGAAACAAAATCAAGACAAACATTTGACCAACAGGGGGTTCTGCATGAGTTTGGTGCTGACTCACTAAAACAAATGCCCCAAACACGGGGGACTTAATTAAACAGTCCAGCAAAAAACCCAAACACAGGCGGGCCTGCTGGTAAATAAAGCCAAACCAATCAGCCTAAAACAAACACAGGTGAAACCTATAAACAGAAAAGGGGAAAAGGGATCAGTGGCAGCAAGTAGGCCGGTGACGACAACCGCGGAGCGCCACTTCGGTAGGAGTCGTGACACCAACCTTAATATGATGGTTATTATATCAATTTTTGCGCATAAAGACGTTTCCACTGCTATTTCTCACATAATTCATTTTACAGAGTCTAAAAGATCCCACCTTGTCTAACGTATTTTGTTTTGTCGACATAGTTTACCAACCAATTTTACCAACAATTTTGCTGTTTACATCAACCCTGTCGTGACATTTTGTACTTTGTACTTTACTAACATCAAAAGGTTGGATGGAAACCTGGTTAATGGCACAAAAATGGTTAGAAGATTTTCAGAAACACATAATTGTTTTATTGGTATCCCTTTCTAATATAGAGAAGTCTGCTGAGAAGAAGCCTGCCAAAGAAGAGAAAGCAAAGGGTAATAACCCTATTCTTTTATATTCCATTCCATTCTAGTCTTTTCTATTTTATTCTCTTTCTATTCTATCCTATTCAGCAACTGAAATCTAAAGGCACTCCGTGATTCTGAAGCAATTTCATCTCACAAGAAACTTAAACATTGTGTGATTCGTAATTTGCATGCATGCACAAGAGGTTAAAGTGGTTATGGGTTAGGGTAGCATCTGTTAGGGTAGCATTTGTTGGCAGAAAGATAGTCAGAAGGGATGGTGACCCGTTGCCACTTATCAAACCAATCAGATGTATCTTGGGTGGAGCTGCATAACAGAAGTGGTGTTTCTGAAAATAATTCTGACTTGCAACAATCTAGCTCGCAATCAAACACGAGGCTTGTCTAAACTTCTAATACATGTGTCAACAAGACAAGATTTGTGAAAGCTAGCCACGTGAGACTAGGGTTTGGTTTAAGCATGCTAGAGGGTGGTTAGGGTTAGGGCAAAGTTAGAGAAAATAAACATGCCAAAACAAAGACACTTGCAGCATAGCAGTCCTGCAAGTTATGCCACCCCCGACCAACTTTTCATTCATTCCACACCTCTTCTTTCCAAAACGTAACTTACAGAGGTTTCCATCCTCAAAACAATTAGCTCAAGTCTGTGTTTCTCATGAATGTCTAGACTCATTGAAACATTGATCATCGTGACATTAAAATCATGACCTCTTTCTTCAACAGCAGAGCCTGTTATAACAGACCCCTTCGCCACAGAAGGTAAATATTATTTTCACACAGTAGCACTCCAAATATTATATTTTAAGGGCAGTCTATGGATCACATACCAGTTACACTTTTAATAAAGTATAATTTATGAGGCCTTCATAAGCCCTGTGCAGTATAAGGCCAACATAAATGCTTCACAAATGATTTATAAGCTAATGATGGGAAGTGGACTGTTTCTTTTTTTATACTCTGGATAATTTTCAGATGAGATGCCCTACTTCCAGTGCTTTTTTGTGGATGAAGATGAGGCCCAGTATCCCTTCTACCCTTTCTCACCTCTCCAGTGAAGAGCACAGTATAGAAAGCAATGGGACGAGATGGGCGACACCTTTAGTGTGGAGTTCATAATAAAACCAAGCCATGGAATCCACTACTGCTATGTTGCAGCCTAGCGTCCTGAGCTGGTCTTCAACAGAAACCTAGGACAGCAAAGCACTTTGAGTGAATTCGTTGAGCTCTTATGGGTAGCCAACATCATTCCTGTCCAAATGTGTTCGTGTTATATTTTGTTTTTGATAGCTGATATGGCATGAGTTGATCTATATCAGGACATAAGTATTTTGAATGAAACAATGCATACTGTGTTTACATCTGCAGGTTAGCCTTTTTTAGGGCCATGCTAATTTGCTTGATTCAATTCCCGCTTTGATAGTTGTCAGTTTTCTCAATTGAATGGTATATTTAAACAAATTGGAACACAGATTGTACCGTTGGCTTTCATACTTCTCAGTGCAGCGCAAGCAATTTCTCTGTCTGTCATCACATTCAGTTGAATTGGAGCTGCATATGGAAGCCGAGCAGTGTTGTTCTAGATTTTGGGCGAAGAGCTTGGTTGGGCTGGACTACAGACTGCTGCTCTGTTGCTGTGGACTCTGAATTACGCTTTATTTACATGAACATGGGCTCTATATCATTGCTCTCATACTAAGACATCAATGGGTCGTTCCATCTAAAAAAAATCACAAGAAAGAGGCTTTCGACACCCACCTTCTCAGATTGTACTGAAATAGTTTCTGTTAGAGAACAGATAAGATTAGTGTTCCTGCAACAATATTATGTTGAAATATAATTTGATATCTGAGAAATTAAGCTAATTGATTCCACCCAAATTGGCCATTACATTCAATAAATGTAGACACTAACCTCCAGGATTGCTTTTCTTAAGGAATTCCTCCCCCACATGTTAAAGGGACAGTTCACCTAAATTACGTAATTACATTTGGTTTCCTTACTTGTTAGCAGTCTTTGAAGAAATAAATTAAACAGCCCATGTGTTGGTTTTGTTGTCCACTGACTCAAATGCAAACTGTTTTGCATTTGTGACACAACTCTAATTTAAGTCAATGGTACCTGTATTAGCATTTTCATGCTTCATGTCCAAATCATTCTGAAGTATTTAAAGCTGTTATGTTACTGACAGATGATTTAGATATGAAGCTTGGAAATGCTTAGGTACCATTGACTTGCATTGGATTTGTGCCACAAATGCTAAAAAGTTAGCATTTCAAACACCGGCCAGATTAACAAAACCAAAACATGGGTTGCTGTCATAACTTGTCCCTAAACTGCTTACAGGGTAAGGAAACAATATGTCATTTGGGTGAACAATCCCTTTAACACTGAGTGGGATTCTGAAAAAAATAACTACAAGTAGGAACAGCACCATCTAGTGGTCAGAACATTGTAATATCAAGATGTAGGATGGGGCATTAACCTAACTTAAATTATTAATTTCTCTGAACAGGAAGAAAAAAACATCACCAAATTCACTGAGAATACATTACATAGGATGAAGAAATAACACTCTGAGTCACAGCTCCATACTATTCGTCAAACATAGAGAACTAATACTGTATTCTCTTTTTTAGGGTGGGATTGGCGTGGGGTGTGTAGTGTCCATGGGTGGCTTTTGATAGTTTCTTTCGATTCTTCATGTCTTACTCCTTGTTAGAAAAAGGTTTGGTCCAAATCCGATGTTAGGTACTATATTTATTGAATATTATATGGTTCATATAATATACAATAATTATACTACCTAACATCGGAGTGAGACATGAGGAATCAATAAATTTAAATGGGCAATTTGTGTGCAATCAATTAGTGTAAGTACTCAGAGATTAAATTATATTTCAACAAAATAATATTGTAGAAATGCTAATCTTATCTGTTTCTAAGTACAGAAATGAAATTATTTCAGATCAATCTGCGATGGTGTGTGTCATGGCTTGCTGAAATGACATACAACAACCTCAGTGGATTTTTACCTTACTTTGTGAGACGTTTTTGTTTTTAATGTTGCATTTCTTGCCCTTCTGTTCACAATGGTAACTCACAATGAGATAGTACTTCCATTGTAGCTGAATATGTTTCCTCATTGATTTTCAGGCTACATTGCTTTCTTCCATTTTCTTCTATTCCTCTTCATCAGTCTGCGTTTGTTAACTTTGAGGTAGCATAAAGCTTTTCATCAAATTCGCAGGGACCTCATACTCACATTAAAAAAAATTATGTTGGTGCCTCGAAGTCTGTGAAGTTGTTTTTGTATTGTATGTACTATATGTCTGGAAAGGAATAACCATAACCTATATGTCCATGAGAGCTCCCAGATTCTGATAAAACACCCTCTGGCTTCCCCACAGGTGACAAGTGGCAGACTCAGTCATGGTGTTCTGAAGCCTTATCAACCATCTATACTTCTACAAAATGCTCCTCATTTTGATAGGAGTGCTGATTCTAAGCATTCCATTGTCTGAACCTCCAGAATGAGGTTGAAGAATAATTTTTAATGGGTAACACGTCCGTTGGAATGCACTTGTTGCAATCAGGTGTCGTTGAAATATTTCATTTTGTGTGATAATCCATTTTGAACTCATTTAAAGTTGGTGTTGTCCATTTGTATCAACAAAAGTTAGATATAATTTATTGCACTGGATTACACCATCAAGGACCTTAAACTAACTGGAACATGAGAGGAGAATACATATATTAATGATCAAAATCAATGTTTGTATCCCGTATCTATTTATTGATAGACCAAAAGGAACAGCTGCATAGCTCATGAGTGTCACAGAGTAGTGTCCTTTTGGTAGGGTTTACACAACTGGCAAACTGGTTGAAATAAGGTGTGGGAAAAATAAACAAGTCCAGTTTACCATTCTGTGATGCGTATAGTGACTTATGAATCATATATAATCAAGTGATATAGTAATAAAACAATATATTATGATATTATTTATATAATTATAATATCAACAATAATGGTAATAATAATGCATGTATGACAATTGTATTTATTTTTGTGCTATGTTATGAACAGATGTATAACATTTCAGATTGATTACTTTATAATCTCTGAAAGACAAGTTGGGATAGCCGTCAACACATAAACTTACTTCTACTTAAGTTAAATTGCGTCTTGGCTAATTTTATGTTTTTAATTAAAGTGACAACTTGAATTTTGACAATGAAGTACATGTGTAGCCAAATATTGATACTGTTCCATCTTTCAGTTTCGGTACCTCTGCACAAAACATGTATTTGTTGAAGAAGAATGTGATACTTTGGTACATGAAATGCCTATAAATTCCCATTTAGCCTGTACAAAATGTTAACACATATATTTTTGTGGAGAGCAAAAGATAAGACTGATTGTGAAATAGTGCATTTATGCTGATTCCACTAATCATGTAAGGGAGGTATGTAAATACATGCATTACTTCTTTTTATTTATTTTATTATATTGATTTCACCTTTATTTAACCAGGTAGGCAAGTTGAGAATAAGTTCTCATTTACAATTGCGAGCTGGCCAAGATAAAGCAAAGCAGTTTGACACATACAACAACACAGAGTTACACAGAGTTACACGTGGAGTAAAACAAGCATACAATAGAAAAATAAGTATATATACAATGTGAGCAAATGAGGTGAGATAAGGAGGAAAAGGCAAAAAAAAAAGGCCATGGTGGCGAAGTAAAACACTGGAATGGTAGATTTGCAGTGGAAGAATGTGCAAAATATAAATAATGGGGTGCAAAGGAGCAAAATAAATAAATAAATACAGCAGGAGAAGAGGGAGTTGTTTGGGCTAAATTATAGATGGGCTATATACAGGTGCAGTAATCTGTGAGCTGCTCTGACAGCTGGTGCTTAAAGCTAGTGAGGGAGATACGTTTTTCCAGTTTCAGAGATGTTTCTAGTTCGTTCCAATCATTGGCTGCAGAGAACTGGAAGGAGAGACGGGCAAAGGAGGAATTGATTTTGGGGGTGACCAGAGAGATATACCTGCTGGAGCGCCTGCTACAGGTGGGTGCTGCTATGGTGACCAGCGGGCTGAGATAAGGGGGGACTTTACCTAGCAGGGTCTTATAGATGACCTGGAGCCAGTGGGTTTGGCGAAAAGTATGAAGCGAGGGCCAGCAAACGAGTGTACAGGTCGCAGTGGTGGGTAGTATATGTGGCATTGGTGACAAAACGGATGGCACTGTGATAGACTGCATCCAATTTATTGAGTAGGGTATTGGAGGCTATTTTGTAAATGACATCGACGAAGTTGAGGATTGGTAGGATGGTCAGTTTTACGAGGGTATGTTTGGCAGCATGAGTGAAGGAGCTTTGTTGCAAAATAGGAAGCCAATTCTAGATTTGACTTTGGATTGGAGATTTTTGATGTGAGTCTGGAAGGAGAGTTTACAGTCTAACCAGACACCTAGGTATTTGTAGTTGTCTACATATTCTAAGTTAGAACCGTCCAGAGTAGTGATACTGGACGGGCGGGCAGGTGCAGGCAGCGATCGGTTGAAAAACATGCATTTAGTTTTACTTGTATTTAAGACCAATTGGAGGCCACGGAAGGAGAGTTGTATGGCATTGAAGCTCGTCTGGAAGGTTGTGTCCAAAGAAGGGCCAGAAGTATACAGAATGGTGTCGTCTGCGTAGAAGTGCATCAGAGACTCACCAGCAGCAAGAGAAACATCATTGATGTACAGAGAAAAGAGTCGGCCCAAGAATTGAACCCTGTGGCACCCCCATAGAGACTGCCAGAGGCCCGGACAACAGGCCCTCTGATTTGACACACTGAACTCTATCAGAGAAGTAGTTGGTGAACCAGGCGAGGAAATCATTTGAGAAACCAAGGCTATCGAGTCTGCCGATGAGGATGTGGTGATTGACAGAGTCGAAAGCCTTGGCCAGGTCAATGAAAACGGCTGCACAGTATTGTTTCTTATCGATGGCGGTTAAGATATCGTTTAGGACCTTGAGCGTGGCTGAGGTGCACCCATGACCAGCTCTGAAACCAGATTGCATAGTGGAGAAGGTGCGGTGGGATTCAAAATAGTCAGTAGTCTGTTTGTTGACTTGGCTTTCGAAGACTTTAGAAAGGCAGGGTTGGATAGATATAGGTCTGCAGCAGTTTGGGTCTAGAGTGTCCCCCCCTTTGAAGAGAGGGATGACCGCAGCTTCTTTCCAATCTTTGGGAATCTCAGACGACACGAAAGAGAGGTTGAACAGACTAGTAATAGGGGTTGCAACAATTTCAGTAAATAGTTTTAGAAAGAAAGAGTTCAGATTGTCTAGCTCGGCTGATTTGTGGGGGTCCAGATTTTGCAGCGCTTTCAGAACATCAGCTGACTGGATTTGGGAAAAGCAGAAATGGGGAAGGCTTGGGCGAGTTGCTGTGGGGCGCAGTGCTGTTGACCGGTGTAGGGGTAGCCAGGTGGAAAGCATGGCCAGCTGTATAAAAATTATTCTTGAAATTCTCAATTATAGTGGATTAATCAGTGGTGACCGAGTTTCCTATCCTCAGTGCAGTGGGCAGCTGGGAGGAGGTGTTCTTATTCTCCATGGACTTTATAGTGTCCCAGAACTTTTTTGAGTTTGTGTTGCAGGAAGCAAATTTCTGCTTGAAAAAGCTAGCCTTGGCTTTTCTAACTGCCTGTGTATATTGGTTTCTAGCTTCCCTGAAAAGTTGCAAATCACGGGGCTGTTCGATGCTAATGCAGAACGCCATAGGATGTTTTTGTGTTGGTTAAAGGGCAGTCAGGTCTGGAGAGAACCAAGGGCTATATCTGTTCCTGGTTCTAAATTTATTGAATGGGGAATGCTTATTTAAGATGGTGAGGAAGGCATTTAAAAAAAAAACAGGCATCCTCTACTGACGGGATGAGGTCAATATCCTTCCAGGATACCCGGGCCAGGTCGATTAGAAAGGCCTGCTCGCTGAAGTGTTTCAGGGAGCGTTTGGCAGTGATGAGTGGAGGTCGTTTGACCGCTGACCCATTATGGATGCATGCAATGAGGCAGTGATCGATGAGATCTTGGTTGAAAACAGCAGAGGTGTATTTAGTATTTATTCTTACCCATAAGAGCGGCAGTTCGGGGCAAGGAATTAGGGCTAAACTAAGTGTAGTTTACCAACGTATCCAAGTGTTGTTTCTTTTTCTCTCTCACGCTTTCGCTCTCTCTCTTTTAAGTCTCCATCTTGTGAAACACATGTCATTAATGTGTTGGTCCGCTAGGGACACGTTGTCATCGTATTATGTTTCTAATCAATAACCTATGCTGTGTGTGTATCTTATGCTATCATTTAGCTTGTTAGTAAATAAATAATGAAATAAACTTGTGTGGTACAGAATGATCAGTGAGACCCAGGTTTGTGCAGATTTGCGGAGTGTACGCTGTTCAAAATGAGACTGATATGAGGAAATTATTAATTGATGACTGGTAGGATATTTATATATTCTTGAGTTAATTTGGGAAACAGTAACTCATTAAACAAAGTTTTCCCGTGGTGCCCCAGATACCTAAACAGTTAATTGTTACATAATTAATTTAATCAAGTAATAATTAAACCTAGTAGGTAATGATTCGATAAAAAGCAGTCCTCATATTAATGATAGTCACATCATGACAAGGTCAATGCAAATAGTCCGGGAAGCCATTTGATTAACTGTTCAGCAGTCTTACGGCTTGGGGTGGAAGCTGGCATCTATGTTCTCTTGATAAGTATGTTAATTTGACCATTTCCCTGTCCTACTAAGTATAAAAATATAACAAGTACTTTGTATGGAGTGAAAAGTACATTATTACTGTAGTGAATAGGAAAACAGTGAATAAATTGCTAATAAATTGCTAATAATACCTATTAAAGGCTTTATAAGCTACTTACATAGTCACAAATTATATTTTGGATTTATTATCTATGCTGATCAAGTCCCTAAATGAAGACTCATTGCTCACCACTGTCTCTCTGGCCGAAACTGAGCTCCCTCAACCTGCTCCTCCTCCTCAATAACTTCATCCTGAGTCTCAGTGACTGGTTCACTAGTACTAACAGTTCATTTTCCAGACATAATAAATTCTTACATTGTATAAAGCAATTATTAGAATGAAGTAGAAGTTTAGATAAACATTATATTCACAAATGTATTCATGGTCACCTTACCGTAGCTTCCAATCTTGACCTCTTGCTTTAAGAGGTAAAGAATGAAATGATTTTGCCCTTGGTATCTCTGTCAAAATATGACATAGGCCTACTAAGAGCATTGTCTGCTGAAGTGATGTATCTCAAAGTGAGTTCTCTCAGACTTGTCCAACAACTAGCTAGCTAACATTAAACTCTAACTTGAACTGAAAATACTTTGTCAACATTAGAAATGTGTAATATATGAAAACGTAGCTAGCTAGACTATCTTACCCGTGGTCTGAAATCGGAGTAGATAGCCAGAGCGAATTTACCAGCTAGTATAATGGTGCGTTTTAAAACCTCTTTTAAATATGTCCACTGTTTCGGCCTCCCTCAGGTTCTCTGGCAGGCTATTCCAGAGACTGGGGACATTGCAATTAAAGGCTGTCTCTCCATGCCTTTTTGTTCTAGGCTTTGGAATAGTTAAAAGGCCAGTGCCAGAGGACCTGAGGGACCTACTATAAACATAACTCAAAAGCATGTCTAATATGTTTTGGGGTGCACAATTAAAACCAGTGTAATGTGTGCTCTCCGTCTGGTCTTGGTCAGTACCGTGCTGCAGAATTCTGTACTTTTTGCAGTTTACCAATGGCTTCCTTGGATAGACCAGACAGGAAAGCATTACAGTAGTCAAGCCTGCTTGTAATAAAAGCATGTATGAGTCTCTCTGTATCAGCCTGAGAAAGAAACGGCCACACCTTGGCAATGTTCCTGAGGTGGTAAAAAGCTATTTTGGTCACATTCATAATGTGTGATTTGAAATTGAGTTCAGAATCTAAAATGACACCCAGGTTTTTTACCTTGTGCTTTATCTTGCTCATCTTGATTTAGCTGGAGGAAGTTGAGCCATCCAAATATTTAAATCACTAATACAGTCTAATAATTGATCTGTGGAACTAAAATCCTCTGGTGACACAGAAATGTTGTGTATCGTCTTGAACATTGTTTTTCCATAGATGATGTGCGCACCAGCACCGCCTTCTGCTAGGGAGATTACTGTATTGCAGACATTTTATGCATCATTTCTGATGGAGTTAATATGGTTTTTGTGGGCGGATTATCAGCATTTCTTTATTTAGGCGGCCCAAAAAAATTGCAGAAAAAGCCTGAGCTGCACTGGAAACGCCATCATGGTTGCATTATCCCATATCTCGTGCAGGCTCCATGCTGTCTTAATGTAACCATGATTGCGTTTCCAGTGCAGCTCAGTGTAAACAATCATAACAGTAGGGTTGGTATTTTCTGGCAAGCGAATTCTAGGAGTTGAAGTCTTTCCATTGAGCTGTCCTTGCGTTCCGAATGAAATAGAAAGTTAGAACTGTATCCAGCATGTGTCTGAAGCGGAGCTTCCTTCCGTTAAATATCCTTTACTGATTATTTTGACTTGATTGTAGTGACTTCTTTACCATGCTGACATAGTCACTGCCCAAGCTGAAGCGGAGTTGTTTCTGATGCATACAGTCTACAAAGTTCCCAAAAGGTAAAGAGCACAGAGATCCAGGGATATGATGCAAAAAAATAGGATTTTTCTTCCTTTAAATAACCAAACAAAAGTATTATCTGATTAATATAGATCATAGATTATGTGAAATTCTATTTTCAAAAGAATTTGCTAGGACTCCTACTACACAAGGCCTAACTTCCTCCATTTATTCTGTACAGCGCAATGGGCAAAAGTGGGAGCCATATACTAAGGTACACTAAGGCACATTAATAACCAAAATAATACATCAATGATCAGGTATATTATACACAACATATAATATTTCAACAATATACATCCTGCTTGGTACACCTTCTGTGTTCAATAAAATATGACAAACACACACACAGTTTTGTAGAAGGCATGAAGGTGTCAGGGTTAATGGAGTGTACACCCCCCCCCCCCCCCCCCCCTTCTGGAGATGAAACAGATCCCCCTGTCTCCTTTCATCCATCTTGTTTAGAGAAAAGGGGAGAGAGGAGGAAAGGGAGAGGGATAATGAGAAAGAGAGGATGAGAAAAACCCGAGCATGATCAATCTGCTCCATGAATAATTGAAGAGGGTTGTGTTTTGGAGAGGTCTCTTCTCAGCCCAGCCAAAGCATCCTACAATGATTTCTCTCTTTCTACTCTCGTATAGTACATCTGATGTACATCCGGGACAGTGTAAACATTGATGATTCGAGAAAAGGCTCTCGGTGGGAGAGGAGAAGAGAGGAGTTGGTCACCTAATAGCACTTTGCGCTGGCTGCTCCTGCCGCTGCAAACGACGATACTCCTATATTCCCATTCTGGGCTCAGGAACATTTAGGGCGACAGGAGGAAGGAGGGATAACCAGAGCAGGGCTTTGAATCGTATGCCTATCCTATCGACCCAGCTGAGCACCCCCCCCCCCTTTTTCTCCTTCTCCTCTCCTCTGTGGATGCCCTCACTTGCAGCAAGGACCCCCGGAGGGGAAAGAGAGAAAGGGTGGATGGAAGACCAGTGGGAGAAATGGTAGGGAAACACTGCATCTATCTTTCCTATCCTAGGTGTCTACCACACTGTCAGAAATCTAGTGGAGGGCTGGGTGACCTTGTGTGTGTGTATGTAACTGCTGAAAATATGTCGCTCCCTATGCTTCACTCAGTGTTATAGCATAGGACAGGGATGCCCTTGAATTAGAGAGGATGCATAGGAGAGAGGCAGAGAGAGAAGACAGCGAGATAGTGGAGGTAGAGGACTAGAGGTAGATGTAGCAGCTTTTATCATTTGGACACATGTCATATACTGTAACTCTTGGGAGAAGAATACAGAATATGATGATATCACCAGGATGCTGGTATGTTGAAAGCACAGACTTGCTGACTCTGAGTTTGTTGTCATACGGTGTTGGATGTAAAAGGTGACCCATTAGATGGCACTGTCCTTATGAACAAAACAAATGTGAGCAGCCGAGATTGATGAATGAACGGTAATGTTGAATGCAGCCTATTAATATGCCTGATTTGGGATGAAGAGGTAAATTAGCAGGAGAGAGAGTCAGGCAGACGTGGCTGTATTAATGACTCAATCATGGGTCTAATGCTTAACATGGAGAAGCCAGAAATGTGATAATTTAATCAGCAAATGAAGGAAGATTCACAGCCATATATGTCAGTAATTGGGTAATTCAATAAATCACAGTAAACAGATTATCTCACTGTGTTATGGTTTATTATGAGTTTTACAGAGTTTGGAGTTTTGCTCAAATTTGTGTTCGATAAAATGTTTGATTTCGAGGTTGGTACTGTTTGGTTGTGGCTGGCCCTGATTATGATTATCCTCACTGGTCAGGATGTGTTCAAATCAAATCAATCCAAATAAATGGTATTTGTCACATGAGACGAATACAACTGTGAAATGCTTAGTCACAAGCCCTTAATCAACAATGCAGTTCAAGAAAAAAGCATTTTGCTACACCCGCAATAACATCTGATAAACATATGTATGTGACAAATACAATTTGATTAGATTTGATTTACTAAATTTACCAGGGGGGGGGGGGGGGGGGAGTATAAAAAAAAGTATAAAAGTAACAAGAAAATTACATAACAGTAACAAGGCAATATGCAGGAGGTACCATAGGTTAGTCGAGGTCATTTTGTAAAGTGACTATGCATAGATAATAAACAGCGAGTAGCAGCATTGTAAAAACAAAGGGTAAGGGGGGATCAAAGACTTTTATCTCCCTCACCAACTTTACACATCTGCTATCTGAGCAGCTAACCGATCGCTGCAGCTGTACATAGTCCATCGGTAAATAGCCCACCCAATTTACCTACCTCATCCCCATACTGTTTTTATTTATTTACTTTTCTGCTCTTTTGCACACCAGTATCTCTACCTGCACATGACCATCTGATCATTTATCACTCCAATGTTAATCTGCTAAATTGTAATTATTCACCTACCTCCTCATGCCTTTTGCACACAATGTATATAGACTCTTTAAAAAAAAGAATTCTACTGTGTTACTGACTTGTTTATTGTTTACTCCATGTGTAACTCTGTGTTGCTGTCTGTTCACACTGCAATGCTTTATATTCGCCAGGTCGCAGTTGTAAATGAGAACTTGTTCTCAACTAGCCTACCTGGTTAAATAAAGGTGAAATAAAAAATAAAAAAATAAAATGTAAATAGTCCGGCTGGGCATTTGTGTTGTTGTGCCCTCTTCACAACTGTCTTGGTGTGTTTGGATGATGATAGTTTGTTGGTGATGTGGACAACAAGTAACTTGAAACTCTCGTTGAGCTTCACTTCAGCCCCATAGATGTAAATGGGCCTGTCCGGCACTCCTTTTCCTATTGTCCACGATCAGCTCCTTTGTCTTGCTCACATTGAGAGAGGTTGTTCTCCTAGCACCACACTACCTGGTCTCTGACCATATAGACTGTCTCATTGTTGTCAGAAATCACTGTTGTGTTGTCAGAAATCTTAATGATGGTGTTGGAGTCGTGCTTGGCCATGCAACTGTGGTTGAACCGGGAGTACAGAACGGGACTAACCATGCACCCCTGAGGGGCCCCAGTGTTGAGGATCAGCGTGGCAGGTGTTGTTTTTTCTCCCCAATTCCGTGGTAGTTAGTGTCTTGTCTCATAGCTGCAACTCCCGTACAGACTAGGGAGAGGTGAAGTTCGAGAGCCGTATGTCCTCCGAAACACAACCAAACCAATCCACACTGCTTCTTGACACAATGCACACGTAACCCGGAAGTGTGCACTGCGCCCGGCCCGCCAAAAGAGTCCCTAGTGCGCAATGGGACAAGGACATCTCTGCCGGCCAAACCCTCCCCTAACCAGACAACGCTTGGAAAATGTTGTGCCGCCCCATCGATCTCCCAGAGCCTGGACTCGAACCCAGAATCTCTAGTGGCACAGCTAGCACTGCTATGCAGTGCCTTAGACCACAGCACCATTCGGGAAGCCCGGCAGATGTGTTTTTTGCCTACCCTTACCAACTGGGTTGGGGTGGGGGTGCATCAGGAAGTCCAGGATCCAGTTGCAGAGGGAGGGGTTTAGTACCAGGATCCTTAGCTTTATGATGAGCTTTGTGGGGACTATGGTGTTGAACGCTGAGCTGTAGTCAATGAACAGCATTCTCACATAGGTATAGGTGTTCCTTTTGTCCAGGTGGTAAACGGCAGTGTGGAGTGGGATTGAGAATGCATCATCTGTAGATCTGTTGGGGCGGTATGCAACTTGGAGTGGGTCTAGCGTTTCTGGCATGATGGTGTTGAGCCTTGACCTTGATCAAAGCACTTCATGGCTTCCGACGTGACTGTTACAGGTTGGTAGTCATTTAGGAAGGTTACCTTCGGTTTCTTGGGCACAGGGACAATGGTGACCTTTTTGAAACATGTAGGTATTACAGACTCGGTCAGGGAGAGGTTGAAAATGTCAGTGAAGACACTTGCCCGTTGGTCCATGCATGCTTTGAGTACAAATCCTAGAAATCCATCAGCTGGTGCTCTTATGCATGATTCAGTGTTGCTTGCCTCGAAGTGAGCATAAAAGGCATTAAGCTCGTCTGGGAGGCTCACGTCACTGGGCAGCTCGCGGCTGGGTTTACTTTTGTAATCCGTAATATTTTTCAAACCCTGCCACATCCGACGAGCATCAGAGTAGTAGGATTCAATTTATATCTGCATTGACACTTTGCCTGTTAAGATGGTTTATTTAAGGGCATAGCGGGATTTCATATAAGCGTCCGGATTAGTGTCCCATTTCTTGAAAGTGGCAGCTCTTTAGCTCGGTGCAGCTGTTGCCTGTAATCCATGTCTTCTGGTTGGAGTATGTACAGTGGGGCAAAAAAGTATTTAGTCAGCCACCAATTGTGCAAGTTCTCCCACTTAAAAAGATGAGAGAGGTCTGTAATTTTCATCATAGGTACACTTCAACTATGACAGACAAAATGAGGGAAAAAAAATCCAGAAAATCACATTGTAGGATTTTTAATGAATTTATTTGCAAATTATGGTGGAAAATAAGTATTTGGTCACCTAAAAACAAGCAAGATTTCTGGCTCTCACAGACCTGTAAATTCCTCTTTAAGAGGCTCCTCTGTCCTCCACTCGTTACCTTTATTAATGGCACCTGTTTGAACTTGTTATCAGTATAAAAGACACCTGTCCACAACCTCAAACAGTCACACTCCAAACTCCACTATGGCCAAGACCAAAGAGCTGTCAAAGGACACCATAAACAAAATTGTAGACCTGCACCAGGATGGGAAGACTGAATCTACAACAGGTAAGCAGCTTGGTTTGAAGAAATCAACTGTGGGAGCAATTATTAGGAAATGGAAGACATACAAGACCACTGATAATCTCCCTCGATCTGGGGCTCCACGCAAGATCTCACCCCGTGGGTCAAAATTATCACAAGAACCACATGGGGGGGACCTAGTGAATGACCTGCAGAGAGCTGGGACCAAAGTAACAAATCCTACCATCAGTAACAAACTACGCCGCCAGGGACTCAAATCCTGCAGTGCCAGACGTGTCCCCCTGCTTAGCCAGTACATGTCCAGGTCCGTCTGAAGTTTGCTAGAGAGCATTTGGATGATCCAGAAGAAGATTGGGAGAATGTCATATGGTCAGATGAAACCAAAATATAACTTTTTGGTAAAAACTAAACTCGTCGTGTTTGGAGGACAAAGAATGCTGAGCTGCATCCAAAGAACACCATACCTACTGTGAAGCATGGGGGTGGAAACATCATGCTTTGGGGCTGTTTTTCTGAAAAGGGACCAGGACGACTGATCCGTGTAAAGGAAAGAATGAATGGGGCCATGTATCGTGAGATTGTGAGTGAAAACCTCCTTCCATCAGCAAGGGCATTGAAGATGAAACGTGTCTGGGTCTTTCAGCATGACAATGATCCCAAACACACAGCCCGGGCAACGAAGGAGTGGCTTCGTAAGAAGCATTTCAAGGTCCTGGAGTGGCCTAGCCAGTCTTCAGATCTCAACCCCATAGACAATCTTTGGAGGAAGTTGAAAGTCCGTGTTGCCCAGCAACAGCCCCAAAACATCACTGCTCTAGAGGAGATCTGCATGGAGGAATTGGCCAAAATACCAGCAACAGTGTGTGTGAACCTTGTGAAGACTTACAGAAAACGTTTGTCATTGCCAACAAAGGGTATATAACAAAGTATTGAGATAAACTTTTGTTATTGACCAAATACTTATTTTCACCATAATTTGCAAATAAATTCATAAAAAATCCTACAATGTGATTTTCTGGATTTTTGTCTGTCGTAGTTGAAGTGTACCTATGATGAAAATTACAGGCCTCTCTCATCTTTTTAAATGGGAGAACTTGCACAATTGGTGGCTGACTAAATACTTTTTTGACCCACTGTACGTACGTCACTGTTTGGACGACGTCGTCAATGCACTTATTGATGAAGCCATTGACTGATGTGATGTTCCAGTCTGTGCTAGCAAAACAGTCCTGTAGTGTAGTATCCGCTTCATCTGACCACTTCCGTATTGAGTGATTCACTGGTACTTCCTGCTTTCGTTTTTGGTTGTAAGCAGGAATCTTGGAGGATAGAGTTATGGTCAGATTTGCCAAATGGAGGGCTAGGGAGAGATTTCTTTGAGTCTGTGTGTGTGGAGTAAAGGTGTTCGAGAATTTTTTTCCCTCTGGTTGCACATAGTTTTTAATCCAGTGCAGTGTAGGGCTCTGCATTGAAGAAGAATATACACAAACACCATTATTTTGTCCTTCTTGTTACTTTTCCCCTCTTTCCTATAACTGTTTAGGAACATCTCTGGCCTGGCTCTTGATGTGCTGAGTCAGGGAGTGTTGATAGCTGTGTGTGTGTGTGTGTGTGTGTGTGTGTGTGTGTGTGTGTGTGTGTGTGTGTCTTCGTTTGCACGCATGTGTTTTTTTGGCCTGAGTTTACGTACATGCATTTCTATGCAGATGTGTCTCTGTGTGTGTGTGTGTGTGTGTGTGTGTGTGTGTGTGTGTATTTAACAGCACAGGTGGTGAAATTACAAGGAAATAGCTACGCAACCTCAGGAGGCTGAAGAAATTCGGCTTGTCACCAAAAGCACTCACAAACTTCTACAGATGCACAATCGAGAGCATCCTGTCGGGCTGTTACGGCAACTGCTCCGCTCACAACCGTAAGGCTCTTCAGAGGGTAGTGAGGTCTGCACAACGCATCACCGGGGGCAAACTACCTGCCCTCCTGGACACCTACACCACTCGATGTCACAGGAAGGCCATAAAGATCATCAAGGACAACAACCACCCGAGCCACTGCCTGTTCACCCCGCTATCATTCAGAAGGCGAGGTCAGTACAGGTGCATCAAAGCTGGGACCGAGAGACTGAAAAACAGCTTCTATCTCAAGGCCATCAGACTGTTAAACAGCCACCACGAACATTGAGTGGCTGCTGCCAACATACTGACTAAACTCCAGCCACTGTAATAATGTAAAAATGGATGAAAAATGTATCACTAGCCACTTTAAACAATGCCACTTCATATAATGTTTACATACCCTACATTGATCATCTCATATGTATATACTGTTCTCTATACCATCTACTGCATCTTGCCATCTTGATGTAATACATATATCCCTTGCCACTTTAACCTCTCTAGGGTATGTGGGACGCTAGCGTCCCATCTGGCCAACATTCAATGATTTTGCAGAGCGCCAAATTCAATTACAGAAATTTTCATTATAAAAATTCAGAAAACAAAACATATTTTATATAGGTTTAAAGATTAACTTCTTGTTAAACCAACCACAGTGTCATATTTATAAAATGCTTTTCGGCGAAAGCATACCTAGCCCAGAACATAGCCCAGTTGACAAATTATTACAAACAGTAACCAGCCAAGCAGAAGCGTTACAAAGCTCAGAAATAGATAGAAAATTAATCCCTTACCCTTGATGAACTTCATATGGTGTTGTCATGATGTTGCCCTCTTTGAGTACATCTTGCTCTCTGCTTCTACAACCAGACTGCTGTGGGCAGTGAGGTCATAAATTCCTAAGGAAGACCCTGCCTCATGGACACACAGTTATAGAGAGTAGTTTAATGGAGACAAAGGAAATCCTTCCACCTCACAGAACGTGAGGTACGAACAAATTTCATTTTCCAGAGAAAGTGTAAAAGATTGGTGAAGAATCCCGCTACGAACTGGTGCGTTTGTCACAACTTGGGAAGCTCAAGAGAGACGGTGTGGCCACATTATCATAACGCTGTTTATATAATAGCCTCAGATATGAGGTTTACATCTAATTGTTGTATAAGATGAATGAGTGAGGATGATACTGTTTGAATAATGGTGGAATATGACTGTGGACTGTTAAATGAAGAAAAATACAATTCCCTTTTGATTTGAACTAAATCAGAGGATCGCCCCTGAGCCCAGTTAGGACCAGACATCCTGAGACAGCCCTCTTCTGCCATTCTGAATAAAAACCCACTTTGGGAAATGATCAGGATACCATTTTTTTCTCCAGTAGGAGGGGGACTAAAGGTTGCAGACCTTTGCTGAATCTTTTAACCATACCACTTGGTTAAAACTCTTAGACTATCGATACCGACAGAATAAGAACAAGTCTTTGATACTAATTACTAGGAATTTGGCATCATTGAACGCGAAGAACGACAACCGCCGAAACATCCATCCTATAACGAATGTCACTCTGAACAAGCCTCTCTAACCACAACTGAGAGAGAGAGGGAGAGCGACGGACAATTCTGCAAAAGAAATTAACTTTTCACCAGCGATCAAGACGACACACTGAGCGGAAATATATATATTGATTGCAATTGTTCAAAACTGAGTGAGCGTTCGTTTGTAAGGATTATAATTTCAATTTGTATAATTATTAACTCTGTAGTGACTTCTCAGTCGACCCCCCCCCCCCCCCCCCCCCACTCCCCTTTTGTCAAACAAGCCGCGATGCCGGTTTAGCCCACTAGGGCACATTCTATCATTTCATGTAACCATATTTACTGTTTGTTTATGCATTTCTGTGAATTACTTAGTTAGTAATAAATAAATGATTTAAGACAATTGATGTATGGATGACTCACAGTCAAGACTGGATTCGTGCAGATAACCAACAATTTATGACGTTTGGAATGAGACTAACGTGAAGTAAAATAAATAAATCATTAATCGGAAGACTATTGATCAGATATGAAAATATCTGAAAGGTTATATTGGGAAATTATAACTTTGTAATCTGAATACTTTCCTTGGTGCCCCTATTTCCTAGTTAATTACAGTTACACGATTAATTACTTTGATCGCGTTATACTAATTACAGGGAATCTTTGATAAAACTATGTCTTCAATGTAATGATAGTAAAGACACGACAGTGTTAATCAGAAGACATTAATTTACTCAATAAATGTTCCTTTTGTTCGATGAAGTCTCTTTATATCCAAAAACCTCCTTTTTGTTAGCGAGTTTTCTTCAGTACTCCACAGGCTCAAACTCAGTCAAAACAATCAGACAAAAAAATCCTAATTGTATCCGTAAAGTTCATAGAAACATGTAAAATGATGTTTATATTCAATCCTAAGGTTGTTTTTTAGCCTAAATGATCTATAATCTTTCAACCGGACAATAAGGTCGTCAATATAAAAGGTAAACAAGAAATGCACATGCGCCTGAAAAAACTCTGCGTCACGTTTGGGTCCACTCATTCAGACTGGTCTTACTCCCTCATTTATAAGAATACAAGCCTGAAACAATTTATTTCTAAAGACTGTTGACATCTAGTGGAAGGCATAGGAACTGCAAATGGAGTCCTATGTCAATGGATACTGTAATGGCATTGAATTGAAAACTACAAACCCCCCCCCCCAAAAAAAAACTTCCTGAATGGATTTTCCTCATGTTTTCTTCTGCTGTTATAGTCACAGGCACTATTTTAACAGTTTTGGAAACTTTAGAGTGTTTTCTATCCATATCTACCAGTTATATGCATATCATATATTCTGGGCTCGAGTAGCAGGCCGTTAAATTTGGGCATGCTTTTCATCCAAAATTCCGAATGCTGCACCCTACCCTAGAGAGGTTAAACAATGCCACTTTTATATGTTTACATACCCTACACTTCTCATCTCATATGTATATACTGTACTCGATACCATCTACTGCATCTTGCCTATGCCGTTCTGTACCATCACTCTTTCATATATTTTATGTACATATTCTTCATTCCTTTACACTTGTGTGTATAAGGTAGTTGTTGTGAAATTGTTAGGTTAGATTACTCGTTGGTTACTACTGCGTTGTCGGAACTAGAAGCACAAGCATTTCGCTACACTCGCATTGACATCTGCTAACCATGTGTATGTGACAAATACAATTTGATTTGATTTGACCTCAACTAAAAATTGAGCAATTTGAGATGACTAAAGTGCTTGGAGTAACCCTAGATGGTAAACTGTCATGGTCAAAACATATTGATGTAGTAGTAGCTAAGATGGGGAGAAGTCTGTCTATAATAAGCGATGCTCTGCCTTAACAACATTTATCAACAAGGCAGGTCCTACTGGCCCTAGTTTTGTTGCACATTGACTACTGTTCAGTTGTGCGGTCAGGAGCCACAAAAAGGACGTAGGAAAATTGCAATTGGCTCAGAACAGGGTAGCACGGCTGGCCTTTGGATGTACAATACACAAAGAGCTAATATTAATAATATGCATGTCAATCTCTCCTGGCTGAAAGTGGAGGAGAGATTGACTTCATCACTACTTTTATTTATGAGAGGTATTGAAATGTTGAATGCACCATGCTGTCTGTCTAAACTATTGGCACACATCTCGGACACCCATGCGTACCATGCAAGACATGCCACAAGAGGTTTCTTCACATTCCAAGTCCAGAACAGACTATGGGAGGCACATAGTACTACATGGAGCCATGACTACATGGAACATATTCCACATCAAGTAACTGATGCAAGCAGTAAAACTAGATTTAAAAAACAGATAAAAAACACCTTATGGAACAGCGGGGACTGTGAAGCAACACAAACATTGGCATATATACACACAACGTACATGCACATGGATTTAGTGACAAATGACAATGACAAAGCAAAAACAGGTTGTTAGAAATGTTTGCAAATATAAAAAATAAAAAAACGTTAATATCACAAGTATTCAGACCCTTTACTAACTACCTTGTTAATTAAAGCACCTTTGGCAGCAGTTACAGCCTTTAGTCTTCTTGGATATGACGCTACAAGCTTGGCACACTTGTGTTTGGGGAGTTTCTCCCATTCTTCTCTGCAGATTCTCTCAAGCTCTGTCAGGTTGGATGGGGAGCACCGCTGTACAGTTAAAGTATTTTCAGGTCTCTCCAGAGATGTTAGATCGGGTTCAAGTCCGGACTCTTGCTGGGCCACTCAAGGACTTGTCCCAAAGCCACTGTGCTGTCTTGGCTGTGTGCTTAGGCTCGTTCTCCTGTTGGAAGGTGAACCTTCGCCCCAGCCTGAGGTCCTGAGCAGGTTTTCATCAACAATCTCTCAGTACTTTGCTCCATTCATCTTTCCCTCAATTCTGACTAGTCTCCCAGTCCCTGCCACTGAAAAACATCCCAAAAGCAAGAGGCTGCCACCAACATGCTTCACTGTAGGGATGGTGCCAGGTTTTCTCCAGACGTGACGCTTGGCATTCAGGCCAAAGAGTTCAATCTTGGTTTCATCAGACCAGAGAATACTGGTTCACATGGTCTGAGAGTCATTTAGGTGCCCTTTGGCAAACTCCAAGCAGGCTCTCATGTGCCTTTTACTGAGGAGTGGCTTCTGTCTGGCCACTCTACCATAAAGGCCTGATTGGTGGAGTGTTGCAGAAATGGTTGTCCTTCTGGAAAGTATATTCCCATCTCCACAGAGGAACTCTAGAGCTCTGTCAGAGTGACCATCGGGTTCTTGGTCACTTCCCTGACCAAGGCCCTTCTCCCCCGATTGCTCAGTTTGGCCGAGCAGCCAGCTCTAGGAAGTCTTGGTGGTTCCAAACTTCTTCAATTTAAGAAATGTGTTCTTGGAGTCCTTCAATGCTGCCGAAATTGTTTGGTGCCCTTCCCCAGATCTGTGCCATGACACGATCCTATCTTGGAGCTTTATGGACAATTCCTTCGACCAGATGGTATGGTTTTTGCTCTGACATGCACTGTCAATCATGGGACCTTATATAGACAGGTGTGTGCCTTTCCAAATCATGTTCAACTCCAATCAAGTTGTATAAACATCGCAAGGATGATCAATGGAAACAGGATGCAGCTGAGCTCAATTTCGAGTCTCAGAGCAAAGGGTCTGAATAATTATGTAAATAAGGTAGTTTTATTTTTTAAGACATTTGCAAACATTTTTTAAAACCTGTTTTCACTTCATCATTGTGGGGTATTGTGTGTAGATTAATTTTAGAATAAGGCTGTAACATAACAAATTGTGGGAAAAGTCAAGAGGTTTGAATATTGTCCTAAGGCACTGTATATCATCCTCAGTTCTAATGGTTGTCTTGTTATTGTCATTATCGTATTGTTTGTATTTTGCAAAAGTAAAATACATTACAAAAAAGACTACCCAACTCAGTCAGAAAGAAGTTGGACTTGAACAAGCAGGGTTAAATGAAGCAAAAAAACTCAACTGTGAATCTTGCCCAAAAATCATCTCCTTAAACACTGTAGTGTTGTCACGATACCAGAATTCTGACTTAGATACGGATACCAGGTTTAGTATCATGTTTCTCAATACCTTCACGATACTCAATTCCAAAATGATACCACTGCAAAAAAAGAAGGCATATTAACCAGAGTCACAGAGGGGCAATTGATCCAGACAGATAAACTCAGTTACTGCTTTCATCAATCGTTTGGCATTTTTTCTTACATTTAATATCATTGCATTGACATTCATTAATGCGTTCATGGCAGTCACTGAAATATGTTGAAGTAACTTCAACATATTTCAGTGACTGCCATGAACGCATTAATGAATCAATTATACAATCATATAATCAATTTGACTTGTTTTGTTTTTACCAATCCAACTACATAGCAACATAATGGTAATCCATTTCTTTGAATGGTAAATCTCTATTGATAAACTGGGCGAATCAAGATTTACCGAGCTTATTCCCATGAAATCAATGAGTGTCCATGCATTTAGTTATTGAGCTTGTTTTGGCTGATTTCAAGGTGATACAGATGACAAAACAACCGTTTTCCCTTCCATTTGGGACTTATTTTATTGTACTGATTAACAACATTTGCACAGAACCCTTGATAAATAGTTCATAAGCTATTGTAAAGGATGAATTGTATGAAGAAATATTCATGAAAATATGTGACCCACCACCAGGATTCGGTCCAATGTAACAAAATGAAAAATAAAAATAAATACTTTTTATTTTATTTTTTACATTTGATAAAAGTACTACAAAATGGTATATCGTACAAACATGTTACCCACTTTTGAGAAAATGGACCTTGAATGTTTTGGTACATCTACTGGAGAGCTCGTCTTTGTCTACATCCATTCAGCATCGTTCACACCCAACCCTATAAGGATCCACATGTGAGCCCATGTGCTAAACAGAGTGAGTAGTGTAGTAAACAACCGAAGAGTTCAAGACTAAAACTAGTAGCTTACGATAAGGAAAAACTCCAGGTAAAAATACACTTTATCTAGTCCTTGGCCTATATCCTAATCTGACTTTGGTGCAGGTCATGTTGTTCTTCACATTACCGTCTCTGGAATACACACACTATGTCAAATAAAATCTAAGTTCATTTGTCACATATACAGGATACAGAAGGTGTAAATGGTACATAGAAATGGTTACTTGCATATTTGCATAGTAGCAATATCAAAAACAGAAAGGGTCCAGATAAAAATATGTTATAATGATTAGATGGCGCTTACCCAGACACACCTGTCTAAATTGATGGGTCATGTGAAAGAAATTCAATAACCATCCAGATTGTCAGATACGTCAATAGCGCCTGCTAAATTCAAGGGATCAATTTTGTTGATAAAAGTAGCAAAACTTTTGTAGTTCTCGATGGCTAACATTATATCTTTAAAAAAGCCACGGTAGAAAAGATTATCAACACTTACTAAGCAGCTCACATTATAAACAGAACCATGCTAAATGGCAGACCAATCCAAACTCATCTCCAGGCATGTCGAGTCCACCCATTTTCTCAGCCAATCATGGCTAGCGTGAAGGTTCCATGTCTTTTTCCATGTCTAAACCAACTAGGTTCCTTAACTTCTTAAGGTATAGGGGGCAGCATTTTCACTTTTGGATAAATAACGTGCCCAATTTCAACTTCCTGCTACTCATGCCAGGAATATAAGATATGCATGTTATTAGTAGATTTGGATGGAAACACTCTGACGTTACTAAAACCGTTTGAATCATGCCTGTGAGTATAACAGAACTTATGTAGCAGGCAAAACCCAGAGGACTAACCGTTCAGAATATTATTTTTTTGGTCTCTGTCTGTTCACTGCCCTCTCATTGGCAAATTCAATTTCTTAGGAACCTGTTTTCAGTTCCCATCGCTTCGACTGGATGTCACCCGTCTTTAGAATTTGGTTGAGGTTATTCATTTGTGCAATGAAGAAGTAGGCCATCTAGGAACTGGGTAACACTGTTGAGAATGCGCAAGACGTGAAAAGTAGCATGGTTTGTTGTCTTCCTGTATTGAACACAGATAGACCCGTCTACAATTTGATTGATTATTAACGTTTAACCTCTAGTGACACCCCATCCCGTGAACGGGACCGTTGTCATCATCTGACACAAATTAGCATAACGCAACGGACATAAATATTCCTAGAAAATATTCCTATTCATGAAAATCACAAATTAATTATATTGAGACACAGTTTAGCCTTTTGTTAATCTCAGATTTTCAAAATATGCTTTACAGCCAAAGCTAGACAAGCACTTGTGTAAGTTTATCGATAACCTAGCATAGCATTTTGTCCAGCTAGCAGCAGGTAACTTGGTCACGGAAATCAGAAAAGCAATCAAATTAAATCGTTTACCTTTGATGAGCTTTGGATATTTTCACTCACGAGACTCCCAGTTAGATAGCCAATGTTCCTTCTTTCCAAAATATTATTTTTGTAGGCGAAATAACCCCATTTGATCTTCACGTTTGGCTGAGAAATCGCCCAGAAATTGCAGTCACGAAAACGGCAAAAAATATTCCAAATTAGCTCCATAATATCGACAGAAACATGGCAAACGTTGTTTATAATCAATCCTCAAGGTGTTTTTCAAATATCTATTCGATAATATATTAACCGGGACTGGTGGCTTCTTAGTAGGATAGAGAGAAACAATGGCCGCATTTGTCCTTTACGCACCAAACACTATGAGAGACTTCAGCTGACCACTAACGCAATGTTGACGTTCAGGCTCATTTTTCAGAATAAAAGCCTAAAACTATGTATTGTGACACTAGACACATTAGGGAAGCCATAGAACAAGTAATCTGGTTGATAGCCCATTCACTGTTCAATAGGGACGCATAGGAACGCAGAGCCTTCTAAATAAGAGTCTCTTCCTGTTTGGATTTTTCTCAGGCTTTCACCTGCAACATCAGTTCTGTGAAACTCACAGACAATATTTTTACAGTTTTGGAAACTTTAACATGTTTTCTGTCCTAAGCTGTCAATTATATGCATATTCTAGCATCTTGTCCTGACAAAATATCCCGTTTACTACGGGAACGTTATTTTTCCAAAAATGAAAATACTGCCCCCTAGTCACTGCCCCCTAGTCACTAGTTTGAAATATTTTGGCAAAGTTATAGGCAACTTTTGAAATATTTTGTTGCGTTTTTTGGAAGCGTTTTTATCTGGATCAAACGCGTCAAATAAATGGACATTTGGATATATATGGATGGAATCAATCGAACAAAAGGACCAATTGTGATGTTTATGGGACATATTGGAGTGCCAACAAAAGAAGCTCGTCAAAGGTAATGCATGTTTTATATTTTATTTCTGCGTTTTGTGTAACGCCTGCAGGGTTGAAATATGCTACCCTCTTTGTTTGCTATAGTGCAATCATCAGATAATAGCTTCTTATGCTTTCGCCGAAAAGAATTTGAAATTGTGTTTTTTACTTTGGATAAAAGAAAAGACACAGAGCTACAAAATGGTATACCATACACTGCATCTGAGGAACAATGGGAAAGTAATTATGGAATACCCATTTTCCCTTTTTCCTTAAAAAATGGCTCTAAATACCTTTCTGCTTGTAAGCACATCAGTGGCTGTTCTAGTGTTAATCAGTAATTACGCCATTCATGAGGCAAGAGTGGGAGTGCCCTGAGTCACTTTACTGAGGCAATATATAATCTTTGGGAGAGACGTGAGATAGAGACTGAAAGAATAAAGTTTTAGTGGCAATCAACTCTGAAATCAGCATATTTTGCTTTATGGTTTGCATATTATCGGAAACATAGTACCAGCGTAGTGAATTGATGATAGCTTTAGCTGTAAGCTAAACAGAAAAGTTAACCTACAAAGCTGGATGCTACCAGTATCTTCTTGCATTGTAAAGTGTTCTAGCATGTATGGACATTGTTTTTTGCGAACAGTCATTAACAGTTTAAACATTTCTACATGCCTTATTATTCAAGTGTGTTAACTTCTGTGCAACATGAGTGGAAGCTAACATGATGCAGCCCAGACTCAGTGCTTTCACGCTATAAGGGGGTCATTTGCTTCGCAGATAGACAGAGTTGATTTTTGAGACGCATTTGACAGAAATGTTCTAGTATAAAAAAAGTACAGAAGGTTCGGTATACCCTGCAAAACTAAAACACACAATGAATAAGTAGTGAAATACTTGTGTTGATAATGTCTTTGAGATGACCTAATAATTTGGTGCATTAAAGCATAGGCTGCTGATGACGATGGTGCTGTGAGTGTCGTCAGACATATATTTTTTAAGTCAATCCACATGATTGGGAAGTTATTTTGGAATAATTGGATAATTCGTTTCGATGATTATGGTATGCACACGTGACAATTAGTTCACACATGATGTGAGAATGTGCTATATCGCCCTCTTGAGGTGGGATGATCAAAATGCAGAGTAGAAAAGAACTCAAACAAAATGCAAGGCCCTATGCATGGTGCAGTGCATGAGTCGGCAAAAGTTTTTGTTTATTGCAATCGCCATTTTGCACCGGTCAACACAAATTCTCCCAAACTCACTGTGCATATTTTCCACAGACTAGTTGCCTAAATGTTTCACAAGTGTCCTGAGTTACAGTATGTTTGGTTATAAGAATGGGCATAAACACGAGTTTACTGGATATCCACATCCAAGCAAAATATTTTTTCGTATTGTATGATGTCATATACTATGTTTTTACTCTATTAAAAATGTAATATGTATGTAAAATATGTAAATGTAATCAACATTATGTATGTAAAATGTAATCAACATCTTGTTGACTGTATATATGCCCCATTCACAATGTTGCATCATAGTGCCAAAAATTAACTGCGTAAAAGTGTGTGTTATTTAGTGTCTAACCATGTCCCATACTTAGAAAAAGTCACAAAGTCAGAACAATCTGGTTTCTTTGCCAACAGTAATATATTTTAAAAGAGCCAGTTAGATTGATCAGACAGATTGTACAGACTTCGAGGGGAAAATATATTGTGCTTTGGAGGGTTCAGACAGTTTAACATTTCCTTTCCCTGTGTCTGCTCACTTTGTCCCACCCCCTTATCAATCTCCCTCCACTCTCCTTCTCCCCCCCTCCCCTCCACCCCCCAGGTTGACCCATGACATCAGCCTGAATGAATTTGAGGATGAGGACCTGTCTGAGATCACTGAGATCACAGATGAGTGTGGGATGAGTCTCAACTGCAATGGCCTGGAGATTAAGGTAAAGTAGCGCTTCAAACCTGCAGTTGCTTTAGGATAGTCGCACACACACACACAATGGTCTGAAGATTAAGTTAGAACACCACTAAAATAGCAGGCAATTATTACCAAATATTGCCACCTATTTCTAAGATAATCAGAACAGTGATACATGTACAATGCCAAGAAAAAGTATGTGCACCACTGAACAATTTTGTTGCATTACAGTCTTAAATGTTGAACATATTTAGAACATTTTAATAAATTATGAAATGTAAAGAAAGCTACACAAGCCCTGAAGCCCAAGGCAACAAAAAAACATAGACTATCTCACTTGAACAACTTAACTGTTATTTTTGTCTAATAAGGCCTCATTTGTTATGCAGCTTGTCAGACCATGTAATGGTTGCTGCAGCCATTCATCCACTGATTCCATCCAATTTATATGATTATTAATTGACAGTTCTTGATAGTTTAAAGCAGGGTTGCTTTTGAATGTCAGAGTGGGTGAGTGTGAAGTGAGGGCAGAATGTAATTGAGCAGATTGAAAAAATTGTGTCAGCCTCTCCAATTGCGCTCTGCAAATGCTCAGCCACAAGCTCTGGGCATGCTCTGCCTAGCGTTTTCATTTCCTTTATCACCATTCTTTTAATTGGCAAATTCACTTGTAATTATTTTGCCTACCACAGCAACAGTAGCCTATATCTAGTTTATATTCTACTTTTTAACATTAGGATATCTAGTTTATATTTTGAAGGACTTCAGGTGGTTAGAGCGTTGGACTAGTGATCGGAAGGTTGCAAGTTCAAATCCCCGAGCTGACAAGGTTATCTGTCGTTCTGCCCCTGAACAGGCAGTTAACCCGCTGTTCCTGTCATTGAAAATAAGAATTTGTTCTTAACTGACTTGCCTAGTTAAATAAAGGTAAAAAATATATATATGTATTAACGGATGTTTTAGGTAGGCAATATACAGACCACTGTCATGATGTGGCCCTTTCTGGGTCGCTCACTCTCTCCAAGACCCAGATTATGTTATCTCAGGTCATAAATTCCTGGCGGAGACTCTCTCCTCCTTTTCATGCAGAGAGAGAGACCACATAGTGCACAAAGGATTTCACGTGGCCGAACTCCTAAATCCCTAAAATGGGAAAATGAAACTATATGTCTGTCCACTTGTGTCCTAAATCGAAACATTTTGTAAACCGTTTGTGCCGTGAATTCCATCTCTATCAATTTTTTACGGAGCATTCAACGTGATTACACACAGTAAACAATCGTTTATCTAGTCATGGTTCGTTTCAGTGCATTCCTCTGGATGTTTGCAACACAGCCAAACCTCATTGTTTTTTTTGCTAAGAGTATTGACCGAAGTGCACTGATTTGAAGACAATGAGGAATGACTACCTTACGCACCAATAATTTTAGCGAAGCTTCATTGATTTACTATATTTCTGGCCAATGACCACTGATCTTCTTGAAATCTAGCTGGGTAGATAGTCAATGACCTGAGGTAAACGCCAGTATGTAATGGTTTTGGGTTGGACCACCATTTCTTGTTTGTAATCGCACGCGTAAGGAACTCCATTCTCGCCTTGTCAATCAGAGGAGTTGCTGTAAGGCTTTTTACGCGCAGCTGTATTTCGGAAAGTTGTATTTTCAACGATTTCATTGAAGATATCATGGCGAATAAATCAGGAAAAGTGAAGTCAAAGTCTAAAGTAAAAGTGAAAGTGAGACAGATCTTTTGTTTGAGGAATCTTAGAGTGTTATTATTCAAAAGAACTGAGGAGCTGTTTCTGCAAGGACAGGGCGTACTTCTGGACAGGTAAGTGCTAATGCCGTTTTATGAAATATAAATATATAAAATAAATAAAAATTGCAATGAAATGTGTTTGTGTGTGTGTGTGTGTGTGTGTGTGTGTGTGTGTGTGTGTGTGTGTGTATATATATATATATATATATATATATATATATATATATATATATATCGTTTTTTTTTATTTTTTCCCATATCAGATTATATTTTCCATTTTTTTATTCAAACGGAACGGAGTAGAACAGCAAACACACACATGGCCACTGCGCCTGCTACTCCTCTCCATTTCTATATGAAATAGCCATTGGGTGCTGTTCAGGAGAGGGCAGGCCCACAACAATGGCCGGAGTTGAATGGAACAGCACTTCACCTTAGTGACTGTTCCCTCTGCTCTATACAATACATATCTGTTTATTTTATGTGATGATAAAAGGCTCATACAATACAAATATTTTTTTAAATGTTTTCTTTCACAGTGATAGCGACTCCGACTGGGAGCCCCCGGTGTCAAGCTGCCCGCTCTACCTCTGCCCCCAGTGGTGTTCATATGCCATAGTTCATTACTGCAGGCATGACTGTGCCTCAGGGCCAAAAGGGCACAGCATGGAGGCATCGTTGTGTTCTGTGTCGCATGAAATGCACCACTTGTTCAGTTTGCCTCTGCTTTACATCAGAAAGAGACTGCTATGGGACATGGCACAGGCAGCAAAATATTGTGACGAGGACTTCCAAAGGGTGTGCTGTTTTTTTAAATATTTTTTTTCTAATATTTTTTTGATATGTTGTATATAGTTATTTGCACTGCTCTATAAGTTATAGGTCATTTCACCAATTTGGCCACTTGGGTACATTTGGGCAACTTGTTTGGGACACCTGGGTGACTTCATGCTAAATGTCATGTAGCTCACCCATTCCCAAAGTTATCAGTCTGAAACTTTGCACACCTATAGTTGCCCTCTTGTGTTATCCATCAAAATTATCTCCAGCATCCTATCTGACTGTGTGGCTATTCTAGTACATGTGAAAGATGATACTACAACAATAAAAAACAGAAAACGTATGCTCTTTCTTTCTCTTTTCTTCCACCAGATCTACTGTGTTATATTCTCCTATATTCACATATATTAACATTTCCACAAACTTCAGAATGTTTCCATTCAAATGATACCAAGAATGTGCATATCCTTGCCTCTGGGGCTGAGCTACAGGCAGTTAGATTAGGGTATGTCTCCAGGCGGAAATTGAGAACAAAGGGATGCAGCCATAACAGGTGAAGACCACGCATACCTCGGTGTAAACTGACGTGGCACAGGTTTGAGTACCAAGATTAGAAAATCATACCACGTGGAGCATTGGCTGCATGGCTGGAAATGGTTCAACTCTGAAACTATCGATCCCTACAGAAAATGAGAAAATCTTAGATACGAAGTACTAGTCTGCAGCTATAAATTACGTAAACCGAGGACGACTCTAAAACATCTATTCTATGAGCACATTTCCTAATGGTACTCTGAAGTATCCAATCTAACCATGAAAAACTCATCTTCAGGGAAAAAGAGAAAGAGAGAGAGAGGGAGACTCGGATGAACTCTCCAGCAGACGGACCGGATTCCAACAGGGAAGACAACAATGACATACACCATAAATATGTACTTGCAATTATTCTCGAATGAGCGTCCGTTCATGTGCGAAGGATTGGATGATTTATAGTAAAGGCTGGGTTCGTGCAGATAACCAACAATTTATGACGTTCAGATGAGACTGACGTGAGGTAAAGAATAATCACAAATAATCATTAGTTTAATTACATAATAATTAGAGAATTGATTTGATAAAATAAGTCTTCACCTTTAATGATGTCAGACACGACACCACTGTATTTGAGTTTCTTGGAATAGAAACACCATAATATAAATCACGCCAAAATATCTTAAATAAATTATAATTAATAAAGGCCAGTATAAGGTTCTTTTCAAGGCTGTAATTCAACGAACTGTCACCGAGGGCATGCGCAATGATGATATCACCAAAAGAGAACACAGATTATTGGACAAATATTCTTTGCAACATCAGACTGGGTTTGCACAAGGCATGAAGACTTCGCTTGGCTTCAAATGCCCTGATTGATAAATATGCAAATATGTAGCGTGGCACTTTTGTTTACCATAGACCCAACAATTAGACAATATAAAAAAAAAATCCCACTAATAAAAACAGCTCCACGCAACGTTATTGTCCAAAAATGTTTTGGGTCCAGTAGGTGGCTTTTGACTAGCTATGTCCCCACAGTGACTGTATGTACATACCCCAACCAGAAGCCATGGATTACAGGCAACATCCGCACTGAGCTAAAGGGTAGGAGCGGGACTCTAACCCGGAAAATTATAAGAAATCCGCGATACCCTCCGATGAACCATCAAACAGGCAAAGCGTCAATACAGGATTGAATTGTACTACGCTGGCTCTGACGCACGTCGTATGAGGCAGGGCTTGCAAACTACTACATACTACAAAAGGGAAGCACAGCCGCGAGCTGCCCAGTGACACGAATGTACCAGACAAGCTAAATTACTTCTACTCTCTTCGAGACAAGGAACACTGAAACATGCATGAGAGTACCAGCTGTTCTGGAGGACTGTGTGTTCACGCTCTCCGTAGCCGATGTGAGTAAGACTTTTAAAAAGGTCAACATTCACAAGGCCGCAGGGCCAGGCAGGATACCAGGACATGTTTCTCCGAGCATATGCTGACCAACTGGCAAGCATCTTCCCTGACATTTTTAACCAGCTCCTGACTGAGTCTGTAATGCCAACATGTTGTTTCAAGCAGACCACCATAGTATTCTTGGGCACAGGGACTAAGGTAACCTGGCTTAATGACTCACGTCTGTAGCCATGAAGTGCTCTGAAATGGGTCATGGCTCACAACAATACCAGCTGATACAATCTTTATTGCACTCAACACTGCCCTTTCCCACCTGGACAAAAGGAATGCCTATGTGAGAATGCTATTCATTGACTATAGCTCAGCATTCAACACCATAGTGCCCTCAAAGCTCATCACTAAGCTAAGGACACTGGGACTAAACTCTTCCCTCTGCAACTGGATCCTGGACTTCCTGAAGGGCTGCCTCCTTGTAGTAAGGCTAGGGAACAACACATCCACCACTCTGATCCTCAACCACTTTCAGGGGTGCATGCTCAGTCCCCTCCTGTAGTCCCTGTTCACTCATGACTGCATGGTCAGGCATGATTCCAAAACCATCATCAAGTTTGCCAATGACACAACAGTGGTAGGCCTGATTACCGACAACGATGAGACAGCCTATAGGGAGGAGGTCAGAGACCTGGCCATGTGGTGCCAGGACAACAATCTCCCCCTCAACATAATGAAGACAATGGAGATGATTGTGGACTACAGGAAAAGGAGGACCGAGCACCCCCCATTCTCATCGACGGGGCTGTAGTGGAATAGGTTCAGAGCTTCAATTTTCTTGGTGTCCACATCACCAACAAACTATCATGGTCCAAACACACTAAGACATTCATGAAGAGGGCACGACAAAGTCTATTCCCCCCTCAGGAGACTGAACATTTTTGGCATAGGTCTTCAGATCCTCAAAAGGTTCTACAGCTGCCACATCAAGAACATCCTGACTAGTTGCATCACTGCCTGGTACGGCAAGTGGTACCGGAGCGCAAAGTCTAGGTCCAAAAGGCTTCTTAACAGTTTCTACCCCCAAGCCATAAGATTCCTGAACAGCTAATCAAAGGGCTACCCAGACCTCTCTTTTACGCTGTTGCTACTCTGTTTATAATCTAATCTATGCATAGTCACTTTAACAACTTATTCAGGCTGGGGTCTATTTTTCTCCAATTCCACCTGACTGACGTGCCCAAAGTAAACTGCCTGTTGCTCATGCCCTGAAGTCAGGATATGTATATAATTGGTACCATTGGAAAGAAAACACTCTGACAATTGTAGAAATGTTAAAATAATGTAGGAGACTATAACACAATAGATATGGTAGGAGAAAATCCAAAGAAAACCAACCAGATTTTCTTTTTTGAGAGCCCATGCTCGTCCAAAGGAACATATAGGAAACAAATTAAATATATCTCCCAGTATGCAATTCCTATGGCTTCCACTGGGTGTCAGTAGTCTTTGTTCAAGGTTTCAGGCTTGTTTCTTCCCAAACAAGAAAGAATAATGCGAGTTTTGATACAGGGACACAGACTTGGAAATTAGTGTATGTACGTGCAACAAAGAGGACACACACCTGCTAATATCATTTTCCTAGTGAACATACTTATTTCCGTATGAAATATTATAGTTGAATTACATTTTAGGGTATCTGAGGATTTGAATAGAAACGTATTTTGACTTATTTTAACAAAGTTTAGAGGTAGCTTTTTGGATTCCTTTCTCTGCAAGTTGAACGAGTGGTTTACTCAAATCGATGGCGCCAACTAAACTGACTTTTTGGGATATAAAGAAGGATTTTATCTAACAAAATGACACAACATCTTGTTTTTATTTTTATTTTATTTCACCTTTATTTAACCAGGTAGGCTAGTTGAGACAAGTTCTCATTTACAACTGCGACCTGGCCAAGATAAAACATAGCAGTGTGAACAGACAACAACACAGAGTTACACATGGAGTAAACAACTAACAAGTCAATAACACAGTAGAAAAAAAAGAAAAAAAAGAGTCTATATACGTTGTGTGCAAAAGGAATTTACCTACCTCATCCCCATTCTGTTTATATTTATTTACTTTTCTGCTCTTTTGCACACCAGTATTTCTACCTGTACATGACCATCTGATCATATATCACTCCAGTGTTAATCTTCAAAATTGTAATTATTCGCCTACCTATTTACCGATAGACTATGTACAGCTGCAGCGATCGGTTAGCTGCTCAGATAGCAGCTGGGACCCTTTGGATGACAAATAAGAGCAACATTTTCAAATAGTAAGTGAATGTTTAACTTCTTATGGCTGCAGGGGCAGTATTGAGTATATTGGATGAAAGGTGCCCATATAAAACGGCCTGCTCCTCAGTCATAGTTGCTAATATTTGCATTTCATTATTAGTATTGGATAGAAAACACTCTGAAGTTTCTAAAACTGTTTGAATTATGTCTGTGAGTATAACAGAACTCATATAGCAGGCAAAAACCTGAGAAATTCCACTTTCTGTCTTTTTTCTGGAGGGGGCAGATTTTCAACCAAGGTCTCATTTAAATTATTGCGAGATATGGATGAGTTTTCACTTCCTACGCCTTCCACTAGATGTCAGCAGTCAATAGAACTTTGTCTGATGACTCTAATGTGAAGGGGGGGGGGGGGGTCGATTGACACAGGAAATAGTCACCACAGCCATGGGTGGACCATGCTTTCACCAGGCGTGTTCACAGGGGAACTACTTGCGTTCCACCGCTCATCTGAAGTAATTCTCCGGTTGGAACGTTATTCAAGATAAATGTAAACAACATTCTAAAGATTGATTCAGTACATCGTTTGACATGTTTCTACTGACTGTTACGGAACTTTTGGACATTTTGTCACGTTATAGTGGACGCGCTTTGTGACTTTGGAATTGTTTACCAAACGTGCTAACCAAAGTAGCTTATTGGACATAAATAACGGACATTTTCAAACAAATCAAGCATTTATTGTGGACCTGGGATTTCTAGGACTCCATTCTGATGAAGTTCATCAAAGGTAAGGAAACATTTATCATGTGTTTTCTGGTTTCTGTTGACTCCAACATGGAGGCTAATTTGGCTACTGTTCTGAGCGCCTTCTCAAATTATCGCAAACTTTTTTTGAAATTTGACACAGCGGTTGCATTTAGGAGAGGTATATCTATAATTCCATGTGTATAACTTGTATTATCATCTACATTTATGATGAGTGTTTCTGTTGAAGCGATGTGGCTATGCAAAATCACTTCTAACGCGCCAATGTAAACTCAGATTTTTTAAATATAAATATGAACTTTATCAAACAAAACATGCATGTATTGTGTAACATGAAGTCCTATGAGTGTCATCTGATGAAGATAATTCAAGGTTAGTGATTAATTTTATCTTTATTTATGCTTTTTGTGAATGCTATATTTTGCTGGAAAATGGCTGTGCTTATTGTGGTTTGGTGGAGACCTAACATAATCATTTGAAGTGCTTTGAAATCGGACCCTTTGGTGGGATTAACAACGAGAATAGCTTTAAAATTATATAAAACACATGTATGTTTTAGGAATTGTAATTATGAGATTTCTGTGGTTTGAATTTGGCGCCCTCTATTTTCACTGATAGTTGTCATATCGATCCCGGTATTTGGATTGCAGCCATAACAAGTTGACCTCTATTTGTGAATTTATGAAACCTGTGCCGGTGGAAAAATATTTCGATGTGGGGGCGCCGTCCACAAACAATCGCATGGTATGCTTTCGCTGTGAAGCCTACTGTAAATCGGACAGTTAGATTAACAAGAATTTAAGCTTTTAACTTCTTGGTGACAGGGGGCAGAATTGAGTAGCTTGGATGAATAAGGTGCCCAGAGTGAACGAAAACCTGAGACAAATCCAACCAGGAAGTGGGAAATCTGAGGTTTGTAGTTTCATTTAAGTGATTGCCTATCCAATATGCTGTGTCTATGGGGCCAGATTGCACTTCCCAAGGCTTCCAGCAGATGTCAACAGTCATTATAAGGTTGTTTGAGGCTTCTATTGTGGAAGGGTGTCGAATAAGAGTTGTTTCAATAAGTGGACTAGGCTGAGGCCAATTTACCTATATTTCTGCTTTTTATGACACCTCCCTTAAGTTGGAAAATGGCTGAATGCTTTCTGTGACTAGTTGCTTACCTAACATAATGATATCTTTGAAATCGGACACTGTGGTTGGATTAACGAGAAGTGTATATTTAAAAAGGTGTACTTGTATGGTTGAGGAATTTTAATTATGAGATTTCTGTTGTTTTGAATTTGACGCCCTGCAATTTCACTGGCTGTTGGCGAGGTGGGATGGCTAGCATCCCAAACCCATTTCCCGAACCGATAGAAGACACTTGTATGTACCTAAATGTTTAAACAATCATAAAAATGATGGATATTATTTGAATTGCGCACACTCCAGGTCCATCGGAAGTTGTCCCGCTAGTGGGACACCTAGCCTTATTTTAACCAACAATGCTTTAAACAGTTTTAACAAGGAAAAATAAATGTTAAATAAAAAATAGACAATAAAAGCAAGAAATAATTCAACAGCAGCAGAAAAATAACAAGTGTGGCTATATACAGGAGGAACCGGTACAGAGTCAATGTGCGGGGGCACCGGTTAGTTGAGGTAATTGAGGTAATATGTTAAGGGCTTGTATGTAAGCATTTCCCTGTAAGGTTGTATTCGGAACCTGTTGTATTCGGCACATGTGACAAATAAAATTTGATTATATTTTTATTTGAAATTGCCTAATTTGTTTGCGTCAGCCTGCACAGAATGGTAAGGTAGTAATCGTTCATTACTATTACCTATTGTATTTGTTGGCATTCATTATTATTAGGCATTCTCAAGCACCGTAAAGGCCAAATTAAAATGCAAATTCCCATGAGATGGTAAGGCCTAGGAGGGTGCAACCTAGCAGGATGGTCAAGGGCCAGTTGACCACATAGTGGCGCTATAACAAGCGATTGAAAAGGCAAACATTGAAAGGTCACAACCTTGACACTGTTTGAGTCACAAAATGCGGTACAAATGTCCATCTCATCACAAGGAACAAATTTGCCTTTGAATCCATAAGGTCCGCCATGATGGATTTTCTTCCATTTTGAATTTTGTGAAAAACACTTAAAATACTATTCATCTGGCATTGAATAACAGATCTGTATGAAATGTTATATGTGGCAAAG
Organism: Oncorhynchus mykiss; assembly: GCF_057628025.1. Taxonomy (NCBI): domain Eukaryota; kingdom Metazoa; phylum Chordata; class Actinopteri; order Salmoniformes; family Salmonidae; genus Oncorhynchus; species Oncorhynchus mykiss. Next base: position 812,147 of record NC_143047.1, on the reverse strand, counting down.
TTCTCTCAACAAAACATTTTCCAGACTAGTGCTTAAAACAACATGGCCGCTGTTGACCAATAAGCATTCATATGTGTGTGTTCTGGCATATAAATGCATGTTAATCTGTCAGGGATATTCGTATTCTTACAAAACTTGGTACACGTTTCAAAGACTCAACATGTTTGAGCACATATTCAGATCGACTACACAGTTGCTCTATGACAGGCACATGTTTATATCTGTTTGAGTCAGAATTATGAAATTTGGGACACATGCTCAGGGATATGAGTCTAGTTAACCTATGAAGTATGGTTCAATTGGACATGAAAAAACATGAATGTAAGCTCATTTGCTCATAGCAGCCATATTGTTTGAGCCAGAGACATGGAAAATTGTGTTTAATGACATGGGTTCAGAGCTGAAACTTACCAATATACCCTTTCCTGCTGTCAAATGGCCTAGTGGTCTCATGGGTGGAAGGTTATTCATATTTTTCATAATAGTTAAATCAACATCATATTTTTTTTAATAGCCGAAAATCTGATGTTTCTATGTCAAAACGTTTTGTTATATTTCAGTCTTCTGTGATGTACACGCTTGCCAAAATTAGAACTCAACATCGAACAGGTCACACAATATAATGTTTTCGAGTTATTATAATATTGGGATGCAAACTCAAAATTGAATAAATTTCAACTGTTACATTACATATCTGACATGGTACAGGAGTGTTAGCTTTTTACGCCCATAACCATGTGTGTGAGGTGTACTGTATACTTTTGTTTCAAACTAGAAGACTACCAAGTAACACTCTGTGTGACGCTGCAGTAAAAGTTTAAAGCAGTCAACATCATTATAAAAAAAGGTTCAAAATAACTCAAAAACATGTATGATTGTATGACCTGTTCGATGTTGAGTTCTAATTTTGGCAAGCGTGGTAAACGGTACAGAATTTAGAATTTTATTGGGATCCCCTTTAGCTAACGCCAATTGCTCGTCCTAGGGCAATGTGTTCTGATGGTGGCACTGGGCACACAGCTGAACCCCGGCAATGCTGCTTGCACTTTTTATTATTATTATTGCTATTACGGCATGAGGCTATATATCTGTTGATCCCTGCCATGCAAGGATTTATTTTGCAACCCGTCCACTAAAACCATTCAATACGCATGGTCCTCAGTCTCCTGCACTCCTTTTCGAGGATGCTTTCCAAAATATTTTTATGCTTGTCATCAAATTAGTAGGTTGCGATCATCGGTGCTATTTGAAATAGAATATCTAATACTTTAAGGGGTCATACAATTCTAAATCAAATAGCAAAATGATACTTAATATGACCATCTTAAAACAATTATTTATAGCTTAGTAGAACCCCTCCCCAGCTTAGACTGTAATGGGTTAAGTCGTTCAAATTAGATAATAAGTAATTTAAACAAGATACTATCTCGTTTGAATGAGTTCAAACGAGATAATTCCAAGAGTGTATGTTTTCCAAATTCTTGTTGCCTTGGGCTTCAGGGCTTCCGTAAAAAGCGGAAATGTATTGTGTGCATAAGTATCTGAACCCAAGATAGATGCATGTAACACAAATTACTTAACAAGTCACACCCTATGTTGAATAGACTTTACAGTATAGAGGTTCTCATGATTTTAGAATGAATGATAAGGTTACCCAGTCCTATATGAGTTTCAAGCAAAGGTTTAACCACAAAGCAACCATGGATATTTTAAATCAACTCAGGGTTAAAGTCGTAGACTGGCACAGGCATTTGCTTGAAATTCATTTAGTACTGAATAACCTTACAAACCTTAGAATTTATTCTAAAATCTGCGGTGGGATTGAAACTTGACCCACTAGAGGTCATTGATGAGAGGAGGTTGGGGATGAAAACCTGAATCTATCAGGGTAAATATATTTAAAAAGGACTATAGTGTGTCTTAACACCAGAACACTGTGCAGATCAGACCCGTCCTCAACAGAGGGCAGCCAGAGAATAAGCAGAGATTCAGAATCAGCCATTGAATCAGCCATTGATTCCCGTCAACAGGACAGTTATAAATCATGCAGCGTCACGAAAAAACAAATGTTGGTACATGCAAGTGTTTTAAGCTGAAAGCTTTAAATTCTTGTTAAAACCTCTCTGGGATATGTGGGACGGTAGCGTCCCACCTGGCCAACATCCAGTGAAAATGCAGAGCGCCAAATTCAAATAAATTACTATAAAAATTTTACTTTCATGAATTCACACATTGAATATATCAAATTAAAGCTACACTTGTTGTGAATCCAGCCAACGTGTCAGAATTCAAAAATGCTTTCCCGCGAAAGCAAACAATGCTATGATCTGAGGATAGCACCCCAGCTAACAATCACAGACCATCATATTTCAACCCTCCCGGCGCGACACAAAACGCAGAAATAAAGATATATTTCATGCCTTACCTTTGACGAGCTTCTTCTGTTGGCACTCCAATATGTCCCATAAACATCACAAATGGTCCTTTTGTTCGATTAATTCCGTTGATATATATCCAAAATGTCCATTTATTTGGCGCGTTTGATTCAGAAAAACACCGGTTCCAACTTGCGCAACGTGACTACAAAATATCTAGTTACCTGTAAACGTTGCCAAAACATTTCAAACTACTTTTGTAATACAACTTTAGGTATGTTTTAAAGTAAATAATCAATAAAATTGAGGAATATATAAATACAGGAAGAAAACAAACTGAAGCTACCTTTCTGGTCACGCGCCTCTATCTAACAGTACACTTTGAGTGACCCTCGTTTTGAACAGGGCTACTTCTTCATTGCACAAAGGAAAAACCTCAACCAATTTCTAAAGACTGGTTACATCCAGTGGAAGCGGTAGGAACTGCAAGAAGGTCCCTTAGAAATCTGGATTCCGAATGAAAACCCATTGAAAAGAGATTAACCTCAAATGGTTTTGAATGGTTTTTCCTCTGGGTTTCGCCTGCTACATAAGTTCTGTTATACTCACAGACATGATTCAAACAGTTTTAGAAACGTAGTGTTTTCTATCCAAATCCACTAATAATATGCATATCTTATCTTCTGGGGATGGGCAGGCAGTTGAATTTGGGCAGGCATTTCATCTGGAAGAAGTTATTAACTAGCACTTTGAGAGAGTACCATTTGGAAGGACTTCAATAACAACAGTGAATCAATTTCGTTTTTAAGTGGAGATCGCTCAACGATTACTCTCACTATAGAACATTGGTAGTAGTCAGTGACAAATATCAAAGCTAAGCAGGTCTGGATTTGGTTCAAATGTTGGATGGGTGACCAAAGGGATAAATTCTCCAGTATGAGGTGCAGCCCAGCCTGTTGTTCTTTTTCTGATAGTGGATATAACGTTGAAGATCAAATCAATTGTATTTTACACGCAGATTCCACACCACAATACACTGAGAAATGAAACAATGTTGATTTAAAACCAGTTAGTGCCTAGTGGGGAGCTTGATGACTCATCAACGGGCATGCCATTGTGCGCTAGGCCGAGCACATACATTTTGGCGTACAACGGTCGGAGTCTAAATCAAAGTATGCAATGGCCAACGTTAGCTACAAATTCTTCGTCAGTTAGAATGCTATCTATGACACTACTGTGGGTATTCTAGCCAGTTAAAGATGCCTAAATGAACATGAAATAAACTCTGACTTTAGAATGAATTGTTGTCAATTCACATCTTATATGTTTCCTGACTACAGTGGATTATCTTGATAGGTTAATAAATACATGGTGTTCATTTAGGCATGTTTAACTGTCTAGAATACCCACAGTAGTGTCATAGATCGCAGGCTAGCTTGACAACGGACGCCATCGATGCATGCTTCAAAATGTGTAGAAATGAAGTACGCATCCAAGAAATGCCCTACGTGCTCCGTTTCGCATAATTTAATTTGGATTCATACTCCAACTATTTGCATGCTCCAATTTGCGTGCTTGGAGTAGTATGCATTTTGAGAAACACCCACTGTATTACACAAGAAGAAGTGAAGATTGCTGGATAATCAGATTATTTCATTACTGTATCTTCGAAACAGAGGCCACATGGACCCGACTGGATGATAAACTGCTACCTGTCTAAATAAAGCAATAAAGGGTCTGAATACTTATGTAAAGCAGGTATTTCTGTTTGTAATGTTTTATAAATGTGCAAAAATGTTTGAAAAAAATGTTTTTGCTTGGTCATTATGGGGTATTGGGTGTAGATTGATGAGGATTTTGGGGTCCATTTTAGAAAAAGGCTGTATTCGTAACAACATTTTTGAAAAAATGAAGGGTTTTGAACACTTTCCGAATGCACTGTGTCACGTTCGTCGTATGAATCGGACCAAGGCACAGCGTGGTATGCGTACATTCTTTATTATTATACCAAACTAACCAAAATAACAAAACGACACGTGAAGCTATACAAATGAGACAAGAACCCACGAACACAAAAGGGAAAATGGCTACCTAAATTTGATCCCCAATCAGAGACAACGATAAACAGCTGCCTCTGATTGGGATCCATATCAGGCTCCCATAGACATACAAATTACCTAGACCTACAAAACCCCTAGACATACAAAACCCTAGACAATACAAAAACTAGCAAACCCACCCTCGTCACACCCTGACCTAACCAAAATATAAAGAAAACAGAGATATCTAAGGTGCGGACTCCCGACCGCAAACCTGAACCTAATAGGGAGGGTCCGGGTGGGCAGCTACCCTCGGTGGCGGCTCCGGTTCTGGACGCAGCCCCCCCCTCCTTAGCTGATCCCTCCGCCTATGTTGAAACGGACCGTGGATTATCGCCGGAGGCTCTGGACTGCGGATCATCGCCGGAGGCCCCAGACTGGGAACCATCGCTGGAGACCCCGGACTGGGGACCGTCGCTGGAGACCCGGGACTGGGGACCGTCGCTGGAGACCCGGGACTGGGGACCGTCGCTGGAGACCCCGGGCTGGGGACCATCGTTGGAGACCCCGGGCTGGGGACCTTCGCTGGAGAGCCTCGGGCTGGGTACAGTCGCTGGAGAACCCAGGCTGGGGACCGTCGCTGGAGACCCCGGGCTGGGGACCGTCGTTGGAGGTCCCGGACTGCGGCCCGTCGTTGGAAGTCCCGGACTGCGGCCCGTCGTTGGAGGTCCCGGACTGTGGCCCATCGTTGGAGGTCCCGGACTGCGGCCTGTCGTTGGAGGTCCCGGACTGCGGCCCGTCGTTGGAGGTCCCGGACTGCGGCCCGTCGTTGGAGGTCCCGGACTGCGGCCCGTCGTTGGAGGTCCCGGACTGCGGCCCGTCGTTGGAGGTCCCGGACTGCGGCCCGTCGTTGGAGGTCCCGGACTGCGGCCCGTCGTTGGAGGTCCCGGACTGCGGCCCGTCGTTGGAGGTCCCGGACTGCGGCCCGTCGTTGGAGGTCCCGGACTGCGGCCCGTCGTTGGAGGTTCTGGACTGTGGCCCGTCGTTGGAGGTTCCGGACTGGGAACTGTCGCCGGAAGCTCTGGACTGGGTACTGTCGCCGGAAGCTCTGGACTGGGTACTGTTGCCGGAAGCTCTGACCTGGGAACTGTCGCCGGAAGCTCTGGACTGTGGAGGCGAACTGGAGGCCTGATGCATGGGACTGGTACTGGTGGTACCGGGCTGTTGACACGCACCTCAGGGCGAGTGGGGAGAGGAGGCACAGGATGTACTGGACTGTGGAGGCGCACTGGAGATCTGGAGTGTAGAGCTGGCACAATGCGTCCTGACTGGATGCTCACTTGAGCCCGGCAAGTGCGGGGCACTAGCACAGGACGCACTTGGCTTTGCAGACGTACCGGAGACCCAGTACGCAGAGCCGGCGCAGGATACCCCGGTCCAAGGAGGTGTACTGAAGACCAGGAGTGCTGAGCCGGCACCATCCGTCCTGGCTGGATACCCATTCTAGCCCGGCAAATGCGAGGAGCTGGAATAGAGCGCACCAGGCTACATCATGGGTGAGCTCAACATTGATCGAAATAATTGAGTTAACTTTGACTGATGTCTTGAGATGTTGCCTCAATATATCCACATAATTTTCTTTGTCTTTGTCAAAAAAACTGGTGAATGGCCAATGCAATGCAAGGCATCAGGCTGTGGTGGTGTTCCTGCCCAACTACATTGCAGACGCATGCCAGATCTCACAACGGCAGGATGTCAGTTAACCACATATGATATAGCAATCAGTTTTTGCATCAACCAACGGTTGCAATGCTTGTGCATCTAGTCAGTCAGGCAGGAACACCACCAACTACTGCCTGCCCTGTTTCTAAGGCTCCTGGTCTCCTAGCAACAAAGCTTTTAACAAGGGGCAACACATAATTTATACTATAAAACAAGGGGGAAGGTTAGACTGCCTGAGGGCATATCGATCACCACTGTCGGGAGAGGAGGATGGAGAGAGGGAAAAGTCTGACGCTCCCTCAATTGAAACAGAGTATTTATGGGTACATCAAGGTACGAATAGAGTGAGGGAACTAGGAGTGAGGGGTGGTTGTAAGAGTAGAGTAGAAAGTAATTTACTGTAATTCAATACAGGCCTCCCAAGTGGTGCAGCGGTCTACAGCACAGCAGCTCTAGAGGCGTCACTATTGACCCTGGTTCGATCCCAGGCTGTGTCGCAGCCGGCCGCGACCGGGAGACCCATGAGGCGCTGCACAATTGGCACAGCATCATCTAGGTTTTAGGGGAGGGTTTGGCCGGCTGGGATGTCCTTGTCCCATCGGGCTCTAGCGATTCCTTGTGGTGGGCCGGGCGCACTGTACAGTGTTTCCTCCGATACATTGGTGTGGCTGGCTTCCAGGTTAAGCACACAGTGTGTCAAGAAGAAGTGCGGCTTGGCGGGGTCGTGTTTCGGAGGACGCATGGCTCTCGACCTTCACCTCGCGAATCCATACGGGAGTTGCAGCGATGGGACTGTACATTTAAAAAAAAAAAAAGTAATAATACAAATAAACAACACTATACATTTTAAAGCAGAAATGATTGATATTGGACTACGGCCATTGAACATTTTTATCACCGATTCTTTTGAAGATGGAGGTGGCTATTCAGAAGCACCAGCTGTCCAACTGACTGATTATATAGCTCTGAGATAGGAGTATATATTGTAGATGCAGAATAGCGTCCACATCATAACATATTACACCTGCGCTGGGTGTCTCTTTCTGGTATCATTAAAGCTACAGTCTGGGATAGGCACAGCTATTCAGTGGTCATTTAAATTCTTAATATTGTCCCATTAATTATTGAAGAATATAACCTATAAATGCCTCGAGGTTACCCTACCTGTAATGGACACGAGGGGAGACAGAGTTGGTTTCAAGCGCAGGGCGCAGCAGGTGTAATGCAAAGGACCACAGGAGGAGGCAGGTAGCTGGGTCCAGGGGCAGGCAGAAGGTCATACACAGGAGGAGCAGGTAGCTGGGTCCAGGGGCAGGCAGAAGGTCATACACAGGGGGTCCAAAAGGGCAACAGTACAGGCAGGGAAATGGCTGGTAACATAGTCTGGGAGATCATGCAATAGGTAGATAACAGGAAATCAGATAAAGTACAGACAGTGAATAGGCAAAAGGCGTCGTTAGTGAGGCAGTCGTAAATCACGGGACAAACAGCGCTCTGAAAGACGTGTGTCACAAAATGAAAAATATTCTCACTGTGATGGGGTGCAAAGAACTCTTTATTTTTTACTTACTCCTGATAACTACATGCTCTGCTTAAGGGCACACTACCGCAACCGTCCCAATCTGTTACATTTATTAACAGTATGCTAGATTATTATTTGTACGCAAATGTGTATACTGTGTATACAATAATGTTGACGTACACTGTAAAGGGGTTACTGTAATATTCACAGTAATTTACTTGCCATTAACTGCCTCTACTGTAATATCAGAGCAACTACACACAATACAATACTGTCAAATTGACTGTATTATACTGTAAAATAGTTCATGCATTTGTAATTGGAATTCATGAATAGATGAATTCAATTCATTAAGGGGAGATGGGTTTGTATTTTACTGTAATTATACATGATTGGTGCAAGCAGGTTGGCGGCTGGTAGGTAAGGTGTTTACATATTAATTACAGCATATCAGTGAATAAGTATTTAGCCTTGCACTAGCCTTGGCTTGTGTGAGCCGGAACGGCTCATAGGAGCAGGAGCCTATCTCCTGTTTCTGTAGAATGATGTAGCTTGGTTTACAAGTACACCCCCTGGACAGGATGCTAGCATATCGCAGGGCCTTGGGTCCACTGGGTCCCATTTTTACAGACTTTGGTATAATACGGCCGGGGATCAAACTCCCAATCTTCCAATCTCAGGGCGGACATTCAAACCACAAGACCACTGAGTTGGTCAATATTTTGTTTTTTTATATCCCTTGCACTTCTAGAGGCCCAATGCAGACATTTTTCTATCAATATCAAATCCTTTCTGGGTACAAATTAAGTACCTTACTGTAATCCCCCAAAAATGTGAAGCAAAAAAAAATTTCAAGCAAGAATTTTGCTAGGACCTTCTGGGAGTGATCTGAGTGGGATGTGAAAACTGAAAACTTGCTGTTATTGACAGAGAGATTTTGAACTGTTTTTGGTCTATAAACCAATTTACAGCATGGTGATGTCACCATGGTAAGCCGAAACTCCGGTGTAGAGTGCAACTAATATCAATCAGCAACTATCAGGAAATACCACTGATAACATTTACACTTTTTACAGTGTTAGTTTCACCAGCTGTACAATAATATACAAAACACATCAAACACAGAATTTTGACAGCATTGGGATTTTAGCAAAGGGTTCCAAACCGGCAGTGACTAAACAGCAACATACAAAAAGGACATGGCAAAATGCTCAACCATGACTTGCTGGCACTCCAATCTGTCCCCTATACATTTGAAATTGATGAGGCACTCCTATCAGTTAAACTGGTACTGCACTCTGACTAACAGATGCAACAAATATAGCCATTTTGAAGGCACGTCTCAAAATATGTAAATGAGCCAGAAACAATAATATCATGCAAAAGTATTGTATTTTGTGGGGTGGAATTACAATATTATTAAAAATACAATTATTTCCCTGTCCACAACATTTTACAGTATTGTGTGTGTGTGTGTGTGTGTGTGTGTGTGTGTGTGTGTGTGTGTGTGTGTGTATGTGTGTGTGTGTGTGTGTGTGTGTGTACCTTCAGTTATTTCCAGCACCTCAGAGAAAGAGTAATGTTGAGCTCTACAAGTAGTGGCATTCATGTCCATCAATCCATTTATGTAGATACTGTCAGTAAACAAACTACTGCTATGAATAGTGTCTGCCTTGATCTCTCCATTTGGCTCTTTCCCGCTCTATTTTTCTCTCCCTGATATAAGTGGCTCAGCGTCGGCAGTGACAGTGTGCAAGCTGATGTCAGATCAGCCTCTAATTGGCCAACTCAATCCCCCATCCCCCCTATTTTCTCCTTCCTCCATTCCTCTCTCTACCTCATCTCTCATCTTGTTCCATTTCCTCTCTCTCTCAATCTTTGTCTCCCTTTGTGTGTCTCTGCTTATATCTTCCGTTGCCTTTCGCTCTCTCTGGACTGACTGACGTGAGTATCGTCCAATCCCTGCAGGGCTGTGTGAGGCGGGGCCACAATAGTGTGGTGGGGAAGGCAGAGCTGGGTGCTGTCGGCCAGCTCCAGGCCGAGATGCTCCATTTGGATCTGATTGACGGGGCCGATGGTTACCGTGACGACAAGGAGTCATCCAAGGAGCTATCTTCCACAGCACCCTTGCCAATAACCGAGGACCCGGCTCTAGTAACCATGGATATATACCGCCCTAAGAGACCCACAACCCTTAACCTTTTCCCCATGGTGCCACACACTCAGGTGAGTCCAAATGAACCCTCCGTTATCCCTTCAGTACTCTTCCTCATCCTTTCGCTGGCTGACTGCACTCACTGTCCCCTTTTATTTCTTTGTTTTTAACCTCTGTTTGTGACAGCTGAGTGAATACTGAGAGCTGGAAGGATGGAAGAATGAAATTATAGATTTATATGTATAAGAATGTGAGGATAAAGCTGAAATTCTTTACTGTATCTAGCCTATATGTGTGTATAAAATCAGTGGGGAAAACCTGTGATGATATCACCCCCAGACACCATGTCTGTTTTTCTCTGTGAGTGTGTTATGCTGGTCAAAACAATGGCTGGGATTGTCAGGAGATAGAGTGTGTTTTTGGTACCCATCTCCTTTTGTGTGTGACAACTGTGTATATGTGTGACTGAGGCTTGTGACTGTGCATCAGTGGTGGTCGGTGCCATTCAATGTCATTCATATTCCATTCCCCCAGCTCAATGTAACATCGATAGGTTTGGCTACTATATTATACAACATTTTTCCCTATAATCTAGCCCAGTGGTTTCCAACCTTTTTTGGGTACAGGTGTGATTACTAGATTAGGTGTAAATTGGACAAAAATTTGGTTTAAAATCAATATTATTTGTCTATGTCATTTAATAGCAAATAATTATGATGTATTACTATAATAACACTCATGTACACTTAACATGCAAGCAGTAAAATTAGATAAAAAAAACAGATAAAGATACATCTAATGGAACAGCGAGTACTGTGAAGTAACAAACATAGGCAAAGACACAATAACATATGCACTATGCACACACGTAAACACAGATTTTGTGTTGTGGATATGTGGTAGTAGAGTAGGGGACTAAGGGCACACACTTAATACAGTGCCTAGAAAAAGTGGTGCGTGCATATGTATTCACCCCCTTTGCTCAAATGCCCCTGAATAAGATCTGGTGCAACCAATTACCTTCAGAAGTCACATAATTAAATTATTCAGCCCCTTTACTTTCAGTGCAGCAAACTCTCTCCAGAAGTTCAGTGAGGATCTCTGAATGGTCCAATGTTGACCTAAATGACTAATGATGATAAATACAATCCACCTGTGTGTAATCAAGTCTCCGTATAAATGCACCTGCACTGTGATAGTCTCAGAGGTCCGTTAAAAGCGCAGAGAGCATCATGAAGAACAAGGAACACACCAGGCAGGTCCGAGATACTGTTGTGAAGAAGTTTAAAGCCGAATTTGGATACAAAAAGATTTCCCAAGCTTTAAACATCCCAAGGAGCACTGTGAAAGCGATAATATTGAAATGGAAGGAGTATCAGACCACTGCAAATCTACCAAGACCTGGCCATCCCTCTAAACTTTCAGCTCATACAAGGAGAAGACTGATCAGAGATGCAGCCAAGAGGCCCATGATCACTCTGGATGAACTGCAGAGATCTACAGCTGAGGTGGGAGACTCTGTCCATAGGACAACAATCAGTCGTATATTGCACAAATCTGGCCTTTATGGAAGAGTGGCAAGAAGAAAGCCATTTCTTAAAGATAACCATAAAAAGTGTAGTTTAAAGTTTGCCACAAGCCACATGGGAGACACACCAAACATGTGGAAGAAGGTGCTCTGGTCAGATGAAACCAAAATTGAACTTTTTGGCAACAATGCAAAACGTTATGTTTGGCGTAAAAGCAACACAGCTCATCACCCTGAACACACCATCCCCACTGTCAAACATGGTGGTGGCAGCATCATGGTTTGGGCCTGCTTTTCTTCAGAAGGGACAGGGAAGATGGTTAAAATTGATGGGAAGATGGATGGAGCCAAATACAGGACCATTCTGGAAGAAAACCTGATGGAGTCTGCAAAAGACCTGAGACTGGGACGAGATTTGTCTTCCAACAAGACAATGATCCAAAACATAAAGCAAAATCTACAATGGAATGGTTCAAAAATAAACATATCCAGGTGTTAGAATGGCCAAGTCAAAGTCCAGACCTGAATCCAATCGAGAATCTGTGGAAAGAACTGAAAACTGCTGTTCACAAATGCTCTCCATCCAACCTCACTGAGCTCGAGCTGTTTTGCAAGGAGTAATGGGAAAAAATTTCAGTCTCTCGATGTGCAAAACTGATAGAGACATACCCCAAGCGACTTACAGCTGTAATCGCAGCAAAAGGCGACGCTACAAAGTATTAACCTTTTGAGGGCATGGCAGATTTACGCCCCCTTTGGAGAAATTGGGTACCCCTAGTAAACTGAAAAAAAAAATATCAAAAATTACTAATATATGCATATAATAATTATTATTGGATAGAAAACACTCTAAAGCTTCTAAAACCGTTGGAATTATGTCTGTAAGTATAGCAGAACTCACAGGGCATGCATTCTTCCAAACTAGTTTTTGTGGTCATGAAAGTTGGAGCAACTTTGACGTCATGGCCCCCACCCTTCCCGACCACTTATGGATCTGGGGACACTTTCCATCTCTTCCACTAGATGTCCTCTTTCTTTAGAGCATTCAATCGTTCAAATCGCGTGAGGATTGGCCCTATGGGAGTGATTTGAGTAAGTGTCGCGAGAAAAAAACCTGTGCGTTAGGGCGCGAATTGGTCACAGCCATTCCTTTGTTCCAGCACTCCTGGGAAGAGCAAACGATGCCCGGTTGAATTGAAATTTGTTTTGTGTGTTAAAAACATCATAAAGCTTGCTTCTGCACTTAGTTTGACCAGTTTAGTCGACATATAATATGTAATTTTGAAGTTTTGATGCGCAACGTTTCCGGACCAGAGGACGTTTTGGGTGCATTTCAGCTGATGTTATTAGCTGTAGCTAATACAAAGACGCAAGACTTGAAACCAAACGATGTATTGGGTAAGTATGAACCCTTCCAGAACATTCTGAACGAAGACCATCGAAGGTAAGGGAATATTTATGCTTAAATCTGTGTTTCTGTTGACTCCAACATTACGTGGAAATGTAGCTTGGAACTGAGCGCTGTCTCAGCATATGGAATAGTGTGCGATTTCTGTAACGTTAAAAATAAATCTAACACAGCGGTTGCATAAAGAAGCAGTGTATCTTTCTAACTATATGTAGAACATGTATATTTAGCCAAAGTTTATGATGTCTATTTACGTTATCTTGCCGAGCTACCTAGATTTCCTGCGGGCATTTTTGAGTAATTTCTGAACATGAGCACATTGTAAATGGACATTTATGGATATATATGGCATATTATTGAAAAAAAAAAAATGTACTGTGTAACATGTCCTATCACTGTCATCTGATGAAGATTTTCAAAAGGTTAGTGAGCGATTTATTTTTTAATCCTGCTTTTATAATTTTATATTTTCTGGGACAAAATGGCTGCCGCTTGTCTTGGTTTCGGTGGTGGTCTAATATAAATGTGTGGTGTGTTTTCGCTGTAAAACATTTAAAAAATCTGACATGCTGGGTAGATGAACAAGGTGTTTATCTTTCATTTGAGCTATTGGACTTGTTAATGTGTGGAGGTTAAATATTTCTAAGAATATTTTTGCGTTCCATGCGCCACGGTTTGAGCTGAACGGGGGGGGGGGGTGTTCCTCTAGAGGAACTCCTGGCATCAACAAGGGGGCTGAATAATTTTGCACGCCCAATTTTTCAGTTTTTGATTTGTTAAATAAGTTTGAAATATCCAATAAATGTCGTTCCACTTCATGATTGTGTCCCACTTGTTGTTGATTCTTCACAAAAAAATACAGTTTTATATCTTTATGTTTGAAGCCTGAAATGTGGCAAAAGGTCGCAAAGTTCAAGGTGGCCGAATACTTTCGCAAGGCACTGTACATACCTGTTCTGAAAGGCCCCAGAGTCTGCAACATCACTAAGCAAGGGGCACCACTAAGCAAGCGGCACCATGAAGAACAAGGAGCTTTCCAAACAGGTCAGGGACAAAGTTGTGGAGAAGTACCGATCAGGGTTGGGTTATAAAAAAAGATCAGAAACTTTGACCATCCCACAGAGCACCATTAAATCCATTAATAAGAAAATGGAAAGAATATGGCACCACAACAAACCTGCCAAGAGAGGGCCGCCCACCAAAACCCCAAGACCAGGCAAGGAAGGCATTAACCTCTTGAAGCTAGGGGGCACTATTTTTATGTTTGGAAAAATAACGTTCCAAATCAAATCAAATGTATTTATATAGCCATCAGCTGATATCTCAAAGTGCTGTACAGAAACCCAGCCTAAAACCCCAAACAGCAAGCAATGCAGGTGTAGAAGCACGGTGGCTAGGAAAAACTCCCTAGAAAGGCCAAAACCTAGGAAGAAACCTAGAGAGGAACCAGGCTATGTGGGGTTTCCAATGTAAATGGCCTATTTCTCTGGACCAGATGCTAGAATATGCATATAGTTGACAGATTAGGATAGAAAACCACTCTAAAGTTTCCAAAACTGTCAAAATATTGTCTGTGAGTATAACAGAACTGAAGTTGCAGGCAAAACCCTGAGAAATCAAATCAGGAATTGGCTTCTATTTTGAAAACTCCATGTTCCATAGCCTCCCATTGCTCCATTTAAAGGGATATCAACCAGATTCATTTTCCTATCGCTTCCTCAAGGTGTCAACAGTCTTCAGACATAGTTTCAGGCTTTTATTTTGAAAAATGAGTCAGAAAGATAACATCGCTTCAGGTGGTCACATGAGTTTTGCTCGCGCAACAGAGTTCGGACACCCATTTCCTTTCCCTCTCCTACTGAACAAGACCGTTGTGGTTGATAAATTATATATTTTAAAAACAACCTGAGGATTGATTATAAAAAACGTTTGACATGTTTCTGTGGACATTACGGATATTATTTGGAATTTGTCTGCGTTGTCGTGACCGCTGTTTCCTGTGGATTTCTAAACATAACGTGCCAAACAAACGGAGGTATTTTGGATATAACAAATAATCTTTATGGAACAAAAGGAAGGTACTCTGTTCAGATGAGACTACAATTGAGCTTTTTGGCCATCAAGGAAAACGCTATGTCTGGTGCAAACACAACACCTCTCATCACCCCAAGAACACCATCCCCACATTGAAGCATGATGTTGTGGGGATGTTTTCATCGGCAGGGACTGGGAAACTGGTCATAATTGAAGGAATGCTGCTAAATACAGGGAAATTCTTGAGGGAAACCTGTTTCAGTCTTCCAGAGATTTGAGACTGGGACAGAGATTCACCTTCCAGCAGGACCCTAAGCATCCTGCTGAAGCAACACTTGAGTGGTTTAAGGGAAACATTTAAATGTCTTGGAATGTCTTAATCAAAGCCCAGATCTCAATCCAATTGAGAATCTGTGGTAAGACATAAAGATTGCTGTACACCAGCGGAACCCATCCAACTTGGAGGAGCTGTAGCAGTTTTACCTTGAAGAATGGGCAAAACTCCCAGTGGCTAGATGTGCCAAGCTTATAGAGACATACCCCAAGATACATGCAAAAGTTGGCTCTACAAAGTATTGACTTTGGTGGGGTAAATAGTTATGCACGATCAAGTTCTGTTTTTGTCTTATGTAGTTTGTTTTACAATAAAAAATATTTTGCATCTTCAAAGTGGTAGGCATGTGTGGTGGTTAATTTCTGCATTACCAAATGAGGAGAAACAAACTTCATACACCGGTCAGAGTTAAGCTTCCGGGTTAGCATTATCATCTCAGTCATCGGCTTCATCAATACTGACGATGTCGTCCCCACAGTACAGTACCAGTCAAACATTTGTACTATTTTCTACATTGTAGAATAATAGTGAAGACATCAAAACTATGAAATAACACATATGGAATCATGTACTAACCAAAAAAGTGTTCAAAATCAAAATAGCCACCTTTGCCTTGATGACAGCTTTGCACACTCTTGGAATTCTCTCAATCAGCTTCACCTGGAATGCTTCTCCAACAGTCTTGAAGGAGTTCCCACATATGCTGAGCACTTGTTGGCTGCTTTTCCTTCAATCTGCGGTCCATCTCGTCCCAAACCATCTCGATTTGGTTGAGGTCGGTGGATTGTGAAGGCCAGGTCATCTGATGCAGCAGATCTCTCCTTCTTGGTAAAATAGCCCTTACAGGTTGTTGGGTCATTGTCCTGTTGAAAAACAAATGATAGTCCCACTAAGCCCAAACCAGATTGGATGGCATATCGCTGCAGAATGCTGTGGTAACCATGTTGTTTAAGTGTGCCTTGAATTCTAAATAAATCTATTAATTATTACTAAACGGCAGTACTGTAGTAGCTATTACTAATGTGTAATGTCTGCTTCCAACTCACACCCTCTGTCACGGTCGTCCTCCTCTTCATCTGAAGAGGAGAGGCGAGATGGATCGGAAGACCAAAATGCGGCGTGGTAAGTGTCCATGGTAAATCTTTAATAAAGAAAATACTGACACTGCATACAAAACAATAAACAAATGACGACCGTGAAGCTAACAAAATAGACCTGTGCTGACACAAGCCACTGACATAGACAATCACCCACAAACAAACAGTGCAACCCAGGCTACCTAAGTATGATTCTCAATCAGAAACAACTAATGACACCTGCCTCTGATTGAGAACCATACTAGGCCGAAAACATAGAAATGCCCCAAAACATAGAAAAACAAACAGACTGCCCACCCAACTCACGCCCTGACCATACTAAATAAATACAAAACAATGGAAATAAAGGTCAGAACGTGACAGTACCCCCCCCCCAAAGGTGCGGACTCCGGCCGCAAAACCTTGACCTATAGGGGAGGGTCTGGGTGGGCGTCTGTCCGCGGTGGCGGCTCTGGCGCGGGACGCGGACTCCACTTCATCATTGTCTTAGTCCGCCTTATTGTCCGCCTCCGTGGCTTCCTCACCATGGCCACCCTACTCAATGACCCCACTGGACAGAGGGGCAGCTCGGGACAGAGGTGGGGCAGCTGCTCGGGACAGCTCGGGACAGAGGTGGGGCAGCTGCTCGGGACAGAGGGACAGCTGCTCGGGACAGAGGGACAGCTGCTCGGGACAGAGGGACAGCTGCTCGGGACAGAGGGGCAGCTGCTCGGAACAGAGGGGCGGCAGCGGCTCTGGGCAGAGGGGCTCCGGCAGCGGCGCCGGACAGGCGGGGGGCTCCGGCAGCGGCGCCTGACAGGCGGGGGGCTCCGGCAGCGGCGCCGGGCAGGCGGGGGGCTCCGGCAGCGGCGCCGGGCAGGCGGGGGGCTCCGGCAGCGGCGCCGGACAGGCGGGAGGCTCCGGCAGCGGCGCCGGACAGGCGGGAGGCTCCGGCAGCGGCGCCGGACAGGCGGGACCACCTGCAGGGAGGAGACAGAGAGACAGCCTGGTGCGTGGGGCTGCCACAGGAACCACCAGGCTGGGGAGACCTTCAGGAGGCTTGGGGTTAAGAGGAGGCACCTGAAAGACCGGGCTGTGGGGGAGCACTGGAGCTCTGGTGCGCAACCTTTGCACCACTTTCCCAGGCTGGATAACCACTCTAGCCCGGACCCTCCGGAGTGCAGGCACAGGTTGAACCGGGCTGTGGGTAAGCACGGGAGATCTAGTGCTTACTACACGCACCTCTCCCTTAGGCTCCATTCCCACCTTCGACCGGCACAAGCGGAGCGCAGGCAGAGGACGCACTGCACCCTCCCAGCGCCCCGGAGACACAGCACGCAGAGCCGGCGCAGGATACCCTGGACCAAAACTGCGTACCGGCGACCAGACCCGCAGAGCAGGCACCATACGCCCTGGCTCGATGCCCGCACTCGCATGACACTCTCGGGGGGCTGTCCTATAGCGCACCGGGCTATGGACACGTACTGGCGACACTGTGCGCTTAACCGCATAACACGGTGCCTGCCCAGTATCGCGCTGCTTATAATAAGCACGAGGAGTGAGCGCAGGTCTGCTACCTGGCTTAGCTCCACCCCTCGTGTGCCCCCCCCCCAAAAAAAAATTTGGGGGCTGTCTCTCGTACCTGTCGCACTGCCGTGCTGCCTCCTCATATCGCCGCCGCTCAGCTTTCGCTGCCTCCAGCTCTGCTTTGGGGCGGCGATATTCCCCAGCCTGTGCCCAGGGTCCCTCTCCGTTCAGTATCTCCTCCCATGTCCAGGAGTCCTGTGATACCGTCCGCTGTTGTTGCTGCTGCTGCTGCTGCTGTCGTCGCTGTTTTCTACCACGCCGCTTGGTCCTTGGTTGGTGGGTGATTCTGTCACGGTCGTCCTCCTCTTCATCTGAAGAGGAGAGGCGAGATGGATCGGAAGACCAAAATGCGGCGTGGTAAGTGTCGATGGTAAATCTTTAATAAAGAAAATACTGACACTGCATACAAAACAATAAACAAATGACGACCGTGAAGCTAACAAAATAGACCTGTGCTGACACAAGCCACTGACATAGACAATCACCCACAAACAAACAGTGCAACCCAGGCTACCTAAGTATGATTCTCAATCAGAAACAACTAATGACACCTGCCTCTGATTGAGAACCATACTAGGCCGAAAACATAGAAATGCCCCAAAACATAGAAAAACAAACATAGACTGCCCACCCAACTCACGCCCTGACCATACTAAATAAATACAAAACAACGGAAATAAAGGTCAGAACGTGACACCCTCAAACACCTAGATCCCCTAAACGCAGCTCACTCTCCAGATCCCAATCACCTGTATTCTAATCACCTGTTCACACACCTGTATGTCATTATCACACACTATTTAGTTCTGTTCTTTGCACCCCATCACTGTGAGGTATTGTTTGCTTTGTGACACACGTCTTTCGGAGCTCTGTTTTTCTCTGTGATGTACTCCTCCTGCGTGTGATAGTTTTTGCCTATTCCCTGCCTGTACTTTAGCCTATTGGATTTCCTGTTATCTACCTGCCTGATCTCCCGGATTACGTTATTAGCCATTTCCCTGCCTGTACTGTTGCCCTTTTGGACCCCCTCTGTATGACCTTCTGCCTGCCCCTGGACGCAGCTACAGTGCCTTGCGAAAGTATTCGGCCCCCTTGAACTTTGCGACCTTTTGCCACATTTCAGCCTTCAAACATAAAGATATAAAACTGTATTTTTTTGTGAAGAATCAACAACAAGTGGGACACAATCATGAAGTGGAACGACATTTATTGGATATTTCAAACTTTTTTAACAAATCAAAAACGTAAAAATTGGGCGTGGAAAATTATTCAGCCCCCTTAAGTTAATACTTTGTAGCGCCACCTTTTGCTGCGATTACAGCTGTAAGTCGCTTGGGGTATGTCTCTATCAGTTTTGCACATCGAGAGACTGAAATTTTTTCCCATTCCTCCTTGCAAAATAGCTCGAGCTCAGTGAGGTTGGATGGAGAGCATTTGTGAACAGCAGTTTTCAGTTCTTTCCACAGATTCTCGATTGGATTCAGTTATGGACTTTGACTTGGCCATTCTAACACCTGGATATGTTTATTTTTGAACCATTCCATTGTAGATTTTGCTTTATGTTTTGGATCATTGTCTTGTTGGAAGACAAATCTCCGTCCCAGTCTCAGGTCTTTTGCAGACGCCATCAGGTTTTCTTCCAGAATGGTCCTGTATTTGGCTCCATCCATCTTCCCATCAATTTTAACCATCTTCCCTGTCCCTGCTGAAGAAAAGCAGGCCCAAACCATGATGCTGCCACCACCATGTTTGACAGTGGGGATGGTGTGTTAAGCTGTGTTGCTTTTACACCAAACATAACGTTTTGCATTGTTGCCAAAAGGTTCCATTTTGGTTTCATCTGAGCAGAGCACCTTCTTCCACATGTTTGGTGTGTCTCCCAGGTGGCTTGTGGCAAACTTTAAACAACACTTTTTATGGATATCTTTAAGAAATGGCTTTCTTCTTGCCACTCTTCCATAAAGGCCAGATTTGTGCAATATACGACTGATTGTTGTCCTATGGACAGAGTCTCCCACCTCAGCTGTAGATCTCTGCAGTTCATCCAGAGTGATCATGGGCCTCTTGGCTGCATCTCTGATCAGTCTTCTCCTTGTATGAGCTGAAAGTTTAGAGGGACGGCCAGGTCTTGGTAGATTTGCAGTGGTCTGATACTCCTTCCATTTCAATATTATCGCTTGCACAGTGCTCCTTGGGATGTTTAAAGCTTGGGAAATCTTTTTGTATCCAAATCCGGCTTTAAACTTTTTAACAACAGTATCTCGGACCTGCCTGGTGTGTTCCTTGTTCTTCATGATGCTCTCTACGCTTTTAACGGACCTCTGAGACTATCACAGTGCAGGTGCATTTATACGGAGACTTGATTACACACAGGTGGATTGTATTTATCATCATTAGTCATTTAGGTCAACATTGGATCATTCAGAGATCCTCAATGAACTTCTGGAGAGAGTTTGCTGCACTGAAAGTAAAGGGGCTGAATAATTTTGCACGCCCAATTTTTCAGTTTTTGATTTGTTAAAAAAGTTTGAAATATCCAATAAATGTCGTTCCACTTCATGATTGTGTCCCACTTGTTGTTGATTCTTCACAAAAAAATACAGTTTATATCTTTATGTTTGAAGCCTGAAATGTGGCAAAAGGTCACAAAGTTCAAGGGGGCCGAATACTTTCGCAAGGCACTGTACCTGCTCCTCCTGTGGTCCTTTGCAATAAACACCTGCTGCGCCCTGAAACCAGCTTTCTGTCGCCCCTCATGTTC
Source organism: Oncorhynchus mykiss (assembly GCF_057628025.1). Lineage (NCBI taxonomy): Eukaryota > Metazoa > Chordata > Actinopteri > Salmoniformes > Salmonidae > Oncorhynchus > Oncorhynchus mykiss. The sequence continues at coordinate 791,606 of NC_143047.1, read as the reverse complement.
AATAGAGGAAGTCAGTTTAGAACAAATTATTATTTACAACAAGATGGAGCTAAAACTGTCCAGTTTAAGTGTTTTTTGCTGCTCATTCTAGTCGCTAGCTGCAGCAAACTGAAAAGAGGAGCAACCCAGGGATTTGTGTGCTTCGGGGACCTTTGACCTCTGATGGCCGAATGATAAAGGACATCTAGCCGCTCGATAGCACCCTTACCTCCCGATCTATAAATTACGTCTCTGTAGTCTAGTATGGGTAGGATGGTCATCTGAACCAGGGTTAGTTTGGCAGCTGGGGTGAAAGTTGAGCGATTACGATAGATGTAACCTTAGCCTGCGGCTTTGATATGTGCGGAGAGAAGGATAGTATACCATCTAGCCATACTCCCAAGTACTTGTATGAGGTGACAACCTCAAGCTCTAAACCCTCAGAAGTAGTAGGGGCATTCTTCTTACCAAACCACATTACCTTTGTTTTGGAGCTATTCAGAACAAGGTTAAGGGCAGAGAAAGCTTGTTGGGACACTAAGAAAGCTTTGTATTGAAATCTAAGAAAGATTAACTATCTTAAATCAAGGCAATATGTGCTTGTTTTTTGTCTGACAAGATAGATATTCTAACCAGACAGTTTTTATGTTGGAGCATTTAACTTGTTTCAAGCTTTTTTGTACTTAATATTCTTAATAAAATAATATAACTTGTTACTGAGATTGTATTACTGGTTCTGAGTAACTTAATGCTCAAAACTAGAATTATCAGAATTATAAAGCTGATCAACACGGACAAGTACAAAACTGCTTTGTCAGAATTTCTTATTTCAAGCATCTTAACCTTTTCATCTCTTCACATATTAAGAACAGATAATGACCAAATGGAATTCACTGTTTTATTGTCAATCTTACACACAGCACAGAAATCATGTAGACAAAATACAGTACAGAACAAAGACAGTACCCTTTTCATATCTGGGGAACACACTATGAGTCATTTGATGGCAGACATACGCCCCCTTTGGAGAGATTGGGTACCCCTAGTAAACTGGAAAAAAAATATGTCAAAAATTGCTAATATATGCAAATAAAAATTATTATTGGATAGAAAACACTCTAAAGATTCTAAAACCGTTGGAATTATGTCTGTAAGTATAGCAGAACTCACAGGGCAGGCATTCTTCCAAACTAGTTTTTGTGGCCATGAAAGTTGGAGCAACTTTGACGTCATGGCCCCCACCCTTCCCAACCAGTTATGATTCTGGGGACACTTTCCATCTCTTCCGCTAGATGTCCTCTTTCATTAGAGCTTTGAATCGTTCAAATCCCGTGAGAATTGACCCTATGGGAGTGAAATTAGTGCGTGCCACGAGAGAATAGGCTGTGCGTATGGGCACGAATTGGTCCCAGCCATTCCTTTGTTCCAGCACTCAAGAGAAGAGCAGACGATGGCCGATTGAATTGAAGTTTGTTTTGCGTGTCTAAAACATCATAAAGCTTGCTTCTGCACTTAGTTTGACCTGTTTAGTCGACATATAATATGTAATTTTGAAGTTTTGATGCGCAACTTTACCGGACCAGAGGACGTTTTTGGTGCATTTCAGCTGATGTTATTAGCAGTAGCTAATACAAAGACGCAAGACTTGAAACCAAACGATGTATTGGGTAAGTATGAAGCCTTCCAGAACATTCTGAACGAAGACCATCGAAGGTAAGGGAATATTTATGCTTAAATCTGTGTTTCTGTTGACTCCAACATTACGTGGAAATGTAGCTTGGAACTGAGCGCTGTCTCAGCATATGGAATAGTGTGCGATTTCTGTAACGTTAAAAATAAATCTAACACAGCGGTTGCATAAAGAAGCAGTGTATCTTTCTAACTATATGTAGAACATGTATATTTAGTCAAAGTTTATGATGTCTATTTACGTTATCTTGCCGCGCTACATAGATTTCCTGCGGGCATTTTTGAGTAATTTCTGAAGGTGAACTCACTGTAAATGGACATTTATGGATATAAATGGCATATTATTGAAAAAAAAAAATATGTACTGTGTAATATGTCATATTACTGTCATCTGATGAAGATTTTCAAAAGGTTAGTGAGCGATTTATTTTTTAATCCTGCGTTTGTTGATTGCATGTTTTGGCTATTGAAATGAGCTGTGTCTGGTGGTGGTTTTACATATATATGTGCTATGTTTTCGCCGTAAAACATTTTAGAAATCTGACTTGCTGGCTAGATGAACAAGGTGTTTATCTTTCATTTGAGCTATTGGACTTGTTAATGTGTGGAGGTTAAATATTTTTAAGAATATTTTTGCGTTCCATGCGCCACCGTTTCAGCTGAACGTGGGAGGGTTGATTCCCAATTGGGAACCAGTATCGTAGACAGGTTAAGGGCAGAGAAAGCTTGTTGGGACACTAAGAAAGCTTTGTATTGAAATCTAAGAAAGATTAACTATCTTAAATCAAGGCAATATGTGCTTGTTTTTTGTCTGACAAGATAGATATTCTAACCAGACAGTTTTTATGTTGGAGCATTTAACTTGTTTCAAGCTTTTTTGTACTTAATATTCTTAATAAAATAATATAACTTGTTACTGAGATTGTATTACTGGTTCTGAGTAACTTAATGCTCAAAACTAGAATTATCAGAATTATAAAGCTGATCAACACGGACAAGTACAAAACTGCTTTGTCAGAATTTCTTATTTCAAGCATCTTAACCTTTTCATCTCTTCACATATTGAGAACAGATAATGACCAAATGGAATTCACTGTTTTATTGTCAATCTTACACACAGCACAGAAATCATGTAGACAAAATACAGTACAGAACAAAGACAGTACCCTTTTCATATCTGGGGAACACACTATGAGTCATTTGAACTGTTGTACAAATACTATTACATCCCCAAGATGGTATTTGACCTATATATAAGTTTGGCTCTTGTTGCTAATTGTGTAGTAATACGCATCCACGAACTCAGTGGCCTGTACAAGGTGTGGGACCTCAACTTGATAAGCAATGACGTATTCAATCAAAGCGTATAGTTTGAAATGGTTGATAATTCCAAACAATAAAGCCTAGAATTATCAAGAAATATGTTTTTGACCAGTCCAAATTCTGGCATATCACCATTCAGTACTTTGGCAAAGTTCATGGACTTCTGAGTTATGTATTTTATTAGACCCAGCCACGTTTCATCTTCTATGCCCTTGCTGATGGAAGGAGGTTTTCACTCAAAATCTCACGATACATGGCCCCATTCATTCTTTCCTTTACATGGATCAGTCGTCCTGGTCCCTTTGCAGAAAAACAGCCCCAAAGCATGATGTTTCCAGCTCCATGCTTCACAGTAGGTATGGTGTTCTTTGGATGCAACTCAGCATTCTTTGTCCTCCAAACACGACGAGCTGAGTTTTTACCAAAAAGTTATATTTTGGTTTCATCTGACCATATGACATTCTCCCAATCTTCTTCTGGATCATCCAAATGCTCTCTAGCAAACTTCAGACGGGCCTGGACATGTACTGGCTTAAGCAGGGGGACACGTCTGGCACTGCAGGATTTGAGTCCCTGGCAGCGTAGTGTGTTACTGATGGTAGGCTTTGTTACTTTGGTCCCAGCTCTCTGCAGGTCAATCACTAGGTCCCCCGATGTGGTTCGGGGATTTTTGCTCACCATTCTTGTGATCATTTTGACCCCACGGGGTGAGATCTTGCGTGGAGCCCCAGATTGAGGGAGATTATCAGTGGTCTTGTATGTCTTCCATTTCCTAATAATTGCTCCCACAGTTGATTTCTTCAAACCAAGCTGCTTACCTATTGCAGATTCAGTCTTCCTAGCCTGGTGCAGTTCTACAATTTTGTTTCTGTTGTCCTTTGACAGCTCTTTGGTCTTGGCCATAGTGGAGTTTCGAGTGTGACTGTTTGAGGTTGTGGACAGGTGTCTTTCATACTGATAACAAGTTCAACCCGGTGCCATTAATACAGGTAACGAGTGGAGGACAGAGGAGCCTCTTAAAGAAGAACTTACAGGTCTGTGAGAGCCAGCAATCTTGCTTGTTTGTAGGTGACCAAATACTTATTTTCCACCATAATTTGCAAATACATTCATAAAAAATCCTACAATGTGATTTTCTGGATTTTTTCTTTCACTTTGTCTGTCATATTTGAAGTCTACCTATGATGAAAATTTTACAGGCCTCTCTCATATTTTTAAGTGGAAGAACTTGCACAATTGGTGGCTGACTAAATTATTTTTTGCCCCACTGCAGGCAGGAGCTGCTTTCAGGAACTAAACTGGCTGCCTGTTGAGGCTAGGGTGTCCCAGATTAGACTAGGTTTGGTTTACAGGAGTATTTATGGTCCTGTGCCCAGATATCTAAGTGATTACTTTCCTCGTGTTAGGGATGCACACAATCACAGCACCAGATCAGGTGTTGCTGATGTGTGTGCTTATACAGGATTAGAAACAATGCTGGGAAAGGTACTTTCCTGTATACTGGAGCCTCATAATGGAATGAGTTGCCTCTGCCAATAAAAACAACGTCCTCTCTGGACATCTTTAAAAAGAAAGTAAAAATATGTTTGATGTCTGCTGTGCCCATATGAATAACCCCTATGATGTAACAGGAATTATTAGATAGATGTTCTTCTTCTATGTTTTTGTTTAATTATTTCACTGCCATACTGTGTTCCATCTTGTCTCAAGAGGACCACAATGGAAATCAGTCCCAGACCTTTTTATGTGTTATCCTCAATGATTTTATGCATGTGCATGTATGGCTTTTCAGTTTTATGTGTGCTTGTTTTTTAAAATGGTCAAATTAATAAACTAAACTAAACAATGCTCTAACCACTAGGCTACCTGCCACCCCACTTGTACTATGTACTTTTATTGTAATTTCAACTGCAATCGAGGTAATTTGGCTATGCTATTTGATCAGTGATAACACAGTAAGCCCTTTCCACTCACAGCCCGTTATCCAGTATCCCGATTGAAAATGGCAGATTTTGTTATTGATAAGGGCATGAATTGGAATGCAGTTAACATGCTATCAAAGCTCAGGTTCTCCGCTTCACAGCGCTGTATAGGTTTTGACTGACAGGCGTTTAAAAATTGAGCAGCGTGCACAAAAAGATGTTCGCTAATTGGGCTACTTTTGCACAGTTGTGGTTGTATGAGTGAGGGGAATGCTGTAAAGCAAGAGGAGTGGATGTGTTCTGAAAGATGAGGATTTTAATAAATAATTTAATAAAAACCACAAACCTGTGAGTCCAAATGTGCACTTCACTTGAATGTACTCATGACTCCATTATATGCGCACCAAAATGACAATATGTTTACCTTTTGAAAGCTTAACTTTATAAAATCTTATTTTCTATCTTGTTGGCAATATAATAACCTGTCAAATGATGCCCACCTGACCCAGACTACAATTTACAAAGGAACGTTTTTGGAATGTATGATAGTGGGAATGCGGGACTGTGTTCCAAACAAAAAAAAATACAAGTGTACTTGCTTCAGATCCTCAATGGTAAAGCTAGGAGAGCAAAAAAAAAGTATATTTCTTTGTTATAAAAGTGCATTTAAATTACTTAGGAACTGTGCACGTTTTGGAGGGGTGTGTAGACCACAGTTAGACCTCCAACTCAAACTGTACATTTTTTATCTTGCACCAACTCCAAAATGTAAATGTATATTCTTATTATGTTACTGAATGTATCCAGAGTATTTTTAGATTTCATTGATTTAGCGTATATGCTTGGAGTCAGGAAGCAGGTGCAGAAGGTGAGTTTAATAAACATGAACAAGTTAGATAAAACAGGAGAAGCGTACTGAATATGAACACCACCAATACTGCCTGATGACTGAGGCTACTGAGGGCTAAATAAAGGGAGAGTAATCAAGGTGATGATGATGAGGACCAGGTGCACATAATGATGGTGCCCGGACCAGTAGTTAGTAGACCGGCCATTTTGAGCGCCTCAGATGGGGAGCGGGAGTACGTTTGACAGTACCCACCCATCCTGACTCGCGGCTCCAGCTGCAGGACGACGCCGGCCAGGAGTACGGCCCTGAGGGCGAGGAGATGGAAATCCCGGAAGATGTTGGGGTCCAAGTCGTCGGTCACCGGGACACAACAGTGCTCCTCTGGACCGTGCCCCTCCCAGTCCACCAGGTACTGAAGCCGACCCCCAGGACCTTGGGAGTCCAATAGTGACCTAGGAGGGAAACATGAAAAGAAGGTGAGATCCAGTAGTTGGTGGGGAGTTGTAACATATATGTTACTTTGTTGACCCTCCAGAGGACCTTGAAGGGCCCCACAAACTGGGGGCTCAGCTTCCAGCAAGACAGGCGGAGCAGGAGGTTCCTTGGTGCAGAGCCAGACACGATCACCAGGGAGGAACATGGGAGCCTCACTGCGGTGGCAATCCACTCATTAATCACCAGCTGGGTATTCTGTGTGCAAGGAGTTTTAAATATTTGTTTTATTTCTGCTGGAGCATCATGTGGGCAGCATTCAAAATTTCCTCTGTGCCAGAACCACTCGTTCCCCTGCAGGGGCTTTGGTCAGGCTCGGGGTCCACGGGGCCAGGACCAGCTAATATCCCAGGACGCACTGGAAGGGAGTGTTTTTTTATTTTTGTTTTGGAGGTGATGTTTGGTCTGGGTGTCAGAACCAGAGCTACCTGGGAGGCCTTAGTCGGTTTGTCAGATTCCCATGCCTCTGCGGGTTCGATGGGTTCCCCTGCCTAAGCTGGCTCGACAGGTTTCCATAGGCTTCCATGCCTCAGCTGGGTTTGATAGGCTCCCATGCCTCAGCAGGGTTCGATATGCTCCCATGCTTCAGCTAGGTGAACAGGTGCCTGAACCTGGGAGGTCTCATCAGGCTCTCACACCTCAGCCGGTTTGTCAGGTTTCTGTGCCTTAGCGGAGGCAACCGGTCTGCTCCTGATCCCTGGGAAGCCAAACGCACGGGGGGGGGGGGGGGGGGTATTGTCACGTGTGCTCTCTCTCCGGCGCTCTAGGCCCCCATGCTCCTGCACCTCAGCTAGATTGACAGGTTCCCGCACCTTAGCATAGGTGACGGTCTGCTCCTGATCATCATCTTGGTCGGCGTCCTGCGGCTCGAGCCACATGTCGGGGAGGGGGTACTGTCACTTGTGCTCCCTCTCTGGCCTCTAGGTCACCAGACTGCTCGTTATGACGCACACCGGTCACCATCGTTACGCGCATTATGACACTCACCAGGACTCCAACACCTCCTTGATTACCTACCCTATATATATATATATATATATATATATATATATATATATACTGCTCAAAAAAATAAAGGGAACACTAAAATAACACATCCTAGATCTGAATGAATGAAATATTCTTATTAAATACTTTTTTCTTTACATAGTTGAATGTGCCGACAACAAAATCACACAAAAATGATCAATGGAAATCAAATTTATCAAAAGGTCTTGATTTGGAGTTACACTCAAAATTAAAGTGGAAAACCACACTACAGGCTGATCCAACTTTGATGTAATGTCCTTAAAACAAGTCCAAATGAGGCTCAGTAGTGTGTGTGGCCTCCATGTGCCTGTATGAGTGCCCTACAACGCCTGGGCATGCTCCTGATGAGGTGGCGGATGGTCTCCTGAGGGATCTCCTCCCAGACCTGGACTAAAGCTTCTGCCAACTCCTGGACAGTCTGTGGTGCAACGTTGGTGGATGGAGCGAGACATGATGTCCCAGATGTGCTCAATTGGATTCAGGTCTGGGGAACGGGCGGACCAGTCCATAGCATCAATGCCTTTCTCTTGCAGGAACTGCTGACTCACTCCAGCCACATGAGGTCTAGCATTGTCTTGCATTAGGAGGAACCCAGGGCCAACCACACCAGCATATGGTCTCACAAGGGGTCTGAGGATCTCATCTCGGTACCTAATGGCAGTCAGGCTACCTCTGGTGAGCACATGGAGGGCTGTGCGGCCCCCCAAAGAAATGCCACCCCACACCATGACTGACCCACCGCCAAACTGGTCATGCTGGAGGATGTTGCAGGCAGCAGAACGTTCTCCATGGCGTCTCCAGACTGTCACGTCTATCACGTGCTCAGTGTGAACCTGCTTTCATCTGTGAAGAGCACAGGGTGCCAGTGGCCAATTTGCCAATCTTGGTGTTCTCTGGCAAATGCCAAACGTCCTGCACGGTGTTGGGCTGTAAGCACAACCCCCACCTGTGGACGTCGGGCCCTCATACCACCCTCATGGAGTCTGTTTCTGACCATTTGAGCAGACACATGCACATTTGTGGCCTGCTGGAGGTCATTTTGCAGGGCTCTGGCAGTGCTCCTCCTGCTCCTCCTTGCACAAAGGCGGAGGTAGCGGTCCTGCTGCTGGGTTGTTGCCCTCCTACGGCCTCCTCCACGTCTCCTAATGTACTGGCCTGTCTCCTGGTAGCGCCTCCATGCTCTGGACACTACGCTGACAGACACAGCAAACCTTCTTGCCACAGCTCGCATTGATGTGCCATCCTGGATGAGCTGCACAGCTGAGCAACTTGTGTGGGTTGTAGACTCCATCTCATGCTACCACTAGAGTGAAAGCACCGCCAGCATTCAAAAGTGACCAAAACATCAGCCAGGAAGCATAGGAACTGAGAAGTGGTCTGTGGTCCCCACCTGCAGAACCACTCCTTTATTGGGGGTGTCTTGCTAAATGCCTATAATTTCCACCTGTTGTCTATTCCATTTGCACAACAGCATGTGAAATGTATTGTCAATCAGTGTTGCTTCCTAAGTGGACAGTTTGATTTCACAGAAGTGTGATTGACTTGGAGTTACATTGTGTTGTTTAAGTGTTCCCTTTATTTTTTGAGCAGTGTATATCTCACTCCCTTTGGTTCCTTACCCAGGCGTCATTGTTTCTGTTTCATGTCTGTGCGTTGTTCATTTTTGTATTGTTTTCATTTATTCCCCCCCTGGACTTGCTTCCCGTTGTTACACGCAGTCTCCTCCATTCCTCTCAATCACCTGACCCATGCCCACACCTGTTCACCTTCACTATTGCCAGGCATCCTACATGTCCGGCTACACACAGATTCCAATAATCTTTCAATATATAGCCATAATGTGACATTTGAAATGTCTATTCCTTTGGAACTTTTGTGAGTAATGTTTATTTTTGTTAATCTATTTCACTGGCTTTGGCAATGTAAACATTATCAAGGCACAAGGTGAGACCCAAATGCAGACACAGGAGGCAGATGGTTGGAGTCTTACAATGTTTATTAAAAACCAGATCAGAGTCCAGGAGGAACAGAGTGGCAGACAGGCTCATGGTCAAGGCAGGCAAAATGGTCAGGCAGGCACATAGTCCAGAAATAGGCAAGGGTCAAAACCAGGAGGACTAGAAAAAGAAGAATGCAAACGGCAGGAGAACTGGGAAAACGCTGGTCGACATGGAAACATACAAGACGAACTGGCACAGAGAGACAGGGATAAATACACTGGGGAAAACAAGTGACACCTGGAGCGGGTGGAGACAATAACGAGGAAAGGTGAAACTGATCAGGGTGTGACAAACATGTTTTCCATGGCAATAAAACCCTTTGAATTGAATTGAGAAAGAGACAAAGTCAGAGACAGAGACATAGACATTCAGAACATTCTACCCCAAACCAGAGAAGTGAGATGAGTGGGGGTTCTGCCTGTATGACAGGGGAGCTGTTGGCCCCCATCCTACAGTATCAGCCCCCAGGCTTCTGAAAACAATCCCCCTCTGTGAATGTGGGTGTGTTTCACAAGCTTGGAAAAGGGACCTACGGGTCCCTTTAAATGCACACCATGGAGCGCAGACAAAATAATCCCTGGTCATTCAACATAATAAAAGCTTTGTGTGTATGAAAGAAAGTGAGTGAGAGAGAGAGAAAGAGATTGTGCACATTGACTTTGTGCATTCAAATCTCACATTTTTCCGTGTCATTCTCTCTCGCGTCATCTCTCCATCTTTTTTTTACCATTCTCTCTTGAATTGTATCTCTTTTTCCAACTCTCAGGACACATTAAACAACAACTCATTTGGTAAGAAGTACAGCTGGCAGGAGAAGGTCTCGCGCACATCCTCCCCCCTCAAAACAGGTGAGCTGCTTACAGGAGACTGCTGGCTCATACCACCAGTTTAATCTTTTAGGGGGTTGCTGATTTAGTAGATATAATTAGGCAACACAGCAATGACTGCAGAATCAACTACTGCCACTAAAACTATATACATATTTCCTATTATCCATTGTAACATTGTCCAACATTTTTTGTGATGACTTTCAGTGGCTCATTAGCGTCAGTGACAGTGACAATGCCAGTGTAGCCTAGGCTAGCCATATTGAACAGTCTGCTGTGGCTAGCAGCCCAGAGCTACTACAGGTCATACATAAAATGGCCTCTATGAACTATATTTAAAACTAGCAGAGTGTGTTGAGTTACAGACTAGCACCGCAGATTCAGATGTTAAAAAGATGAACGATGCTGCACAACTTTTAAGCCTCTATTAGCCTAGCTGTCACTAAATGTATATGGAAAGAAAGGATAACAGAATGAAATAAAAAATGGGTTACTTTTTATTCTTGGAACACATAGGGCTAGTACACACAAACCACTATTTTGAAGTTACATCTGTCTCTCTAATATATAACCGTATCTGCTTTAGGTCCACTAGTCTCAATATGATTGTGTGCTTTATATTGCAGTTTTCTTGATCAGATATCTCTTGAAAATATATTTCTCCATTCCAATGGCACTTCCTGGTAAAATAATGTATATTGGCCAACTACATACATTCTGGGATGCATTTGTCTCCTTATAATGACAATATATGTTGTGTTCATTGCTTCCCACCCCAAGTCATTAGTAATGGTTGTAATTATACATTAATTCATAAAAAGCTTTAAATACATTGCTCTCAAAGTGTGTATTAGTGTCCTCTGATAGCAGTGACAGCATGGTGAATAGCTAGTATCCCTGCAAGGCTAATTGTTTTTGACAGTGGATTATGACATACTAGGTCAATCACATTCTATTTGCTGCCCACTGAATATGATGAGTAATGGGGAATTAGCATGGATCCCAGTGTTACCTAACCAACTAGACATTTCAGAATTTGTGTGTGTTTGTCTGTGCATGTTGATCTGTATGTTATGTGTGTGTTGTCTATGTGTACTGTATGTGAACTGCTGCATATGTTTCCATCTGGGTTTTTATCTATGTGCTCTTGTGTGTGTTTGTGTATTTTGTATGTTAATGTGCACATGTGTGTCTGTGTATGTATGTCTGCATGTTTGCTTGTCTCTGTCTGTGCACCTGCATGTCTGTATGCCTGTATCTTGTTTGAATGTCTGTGTGTCTGCATATGCTTGGGTCTGTGTCTCTCCCCCAGGTGGGCTGACCTCTCCCCATGAGCACAGCTGTCTGAGAGACGAGGACAAGCTGCAGCAGGGAGGTGGGACAGAGACCAAGGACCGGGGCACATCCACTGACGCTCCCTGCAAACACAAACACACCTTTGGACACACCCACAGTTCCACAGCGGGGACACGCTCCAAACTGCAGGAGAAGCCCCCAGCAACCCCGCCTCCCCAAAACTACACACCCGCACCTCTGGGCCCCTTAGGAAATGGCGAGGGGGGTACACACAGAGAGAAGATTCGCTATCACACAGACGTATGCCTAGAACCCACCGAGGAGATCTATCTGACTCCTGTGCACCGTTCCAAGCAGGACCGCCCATTCCTGTCCCAGCAGCCAAAGCACGGACGCATGTCAATCAGCTCTGACACAGAGGGCCCGCCCCCTTACCAGCCTCTGCCCGAGCAGACCAACCTCTGCATTTGTGAGGAGGTCGAGGTGTATGTGCCCCCTCCCTCCTACGCCTCCTGTGTGGAGGCTCTCCTCACCCCTCCCTCTACTGTCCCCCCACGGAACCCCCAGCCTTAACCCTGAACCTCAGCCTGAGGGAAGGAGGAGCAGGGGCGATGGTGAGGGCAGGGGAATGGGTGGAGTATGTAGATGCCGAGGATGAGACATTTGGGGGAGAGGGGGAGGCTGAGGATAAGAGGGTAAGGAATGTGGTAGGCAGGCGGTATTTGGGACGTGGCGGCTGTGGTGCCCCCCCATGGAATTTAATGAGCTCAGAAGCAAATGGTCTGTCTTACGACTCTGTGAAGTACACACTCGTCGTGGACGAGCACGCGCAGCTCGAACTGGTGAGTATGCGGCAGTGTTACCAATGTTACAGCGACGACAGCGACTCTGCGACCGTCTACAACAACTGCATCTCGTCTCCGTATGAGTCGGCCATAGTGGAGGAGTATGAGGAGGAAGAGGAAGAGGAAGAAGAGAAAGAGGACGAGAAGGAGAGAGTGAGAGTGGGAATGGTGAGGAGAGAAGCCACCGCCTGTCTGTCAGAGGACTACACCCCAGAGGCGAACCTGCACTTCTCTAAGAGGTTCCTCAACATCTTCATGAACGGATGGTCACGATCCTCCAGTAGGTACCACCACTGAACCACAAGGACACCATCTTGTGTTCAGACACTGCAGTTTCTTACGATAGGCTTAAAGGGCAACTCCATAATTTTTCAACCTCATTTTCATTATCTCCAGCACAACACCAGTGTCAACATTTGTGAAAATGGCACATTTCTACGTTTTGTAGAAACAAATATAAAGTTCAAAAGTTCTACCCGATGACGCCATCAAAAGTTACAACATTTTAATCCTTAAGAGTCTATTGACTCACTCGTGTGTCAATCTAAGTAACATAATTAAACAAATCTCCATTAAAATCCTTCAGAGATATCTTTTTTCACAGCCTATAATGTTGTCACATCATAGTCAACATAGCTACTAGAACTAACATGTTAGTAAACCTGCTACAATCATACAGTACAGTGTACAATCAGCAGCAAGCAGTTTAGCAGTTACACCTGCGGACCCCGGTGGCAAAAAAATTATAAAACTAAAAGCTTACCTTGTAAGAGTTCCAGTGTTGGATAGCCATAGCCAGCTATCTAATATAGCATCCTTCTCTGTTAGACATGGGTGTTTGAGTAGGCTTAACTAGCTAGCTGCGTTAGACTCTAGCTAAGTAAGTGAAAGAGAAAAACATATCACGAAATATAGCTAGCTCTCTCTCTCTCTCTCTCTCTCTACTCCCTTCATTCTGGAATACATTAATTTGTTCAAAACTGTTCAACTATTGTCTTTCTCTCTCTTTGAGTCAACTACTCAACACATTTCATAGACTGCAGTGCTAGCTAGCTGTAGCTTATGCTTTCAGTACTAGATTAATTATCTGATTATTCGATTGGGTGAACAACATGTCAGTGCATGCTGCAAGAACTAGATTGGAGGTTGTCCTCCGGAAGTTGTCATATTTACGGTGTAAGTCTATGGAAGGGGGTGAGAACCAAGAGTCTCTAGGTTATGTATTGAAGTCAATGTATCCAGAGGAGGACAGAAGCTATCTGCTACACTGTGGTGCTACCCTACAGAGTGCTACTGAGGCTACTGTAGACCTTCATTGCAAAACAGTGTGTATTAATAAATTATTTGGTGACGTGAATATATTTCGTATAGTTTTATCTGAAAAGGATAACTTTTTTCATGCATAAAAATGTGTCTGAAATTCACTGATGAGGAATCCCCTTCCTCCTCAGAGTTTTAGTGGCAGGAGCCTTTTGCATCTGCGGTGGAAGGTGGCAGAACTTCTCAATAAATCTTCTGTAGCTTCCGAACGGTCGGAGTGTCCGTTTTGCTCTACAACATCCACAAGTGTCACGGAACTCGTCTGAATGTAACCCATATAAATGAATGGAAGTATGGCGGTAGTTTTGTGCAAACAAAAATAAGGGGTTAAATATGTGTCCAAAAAACACATATTTCCTGAGCTTTCTTATATCTCCTAGATAAAGGACAGACACTTCAAAATATTTTTTTCCATTTATGAATGTGTTATTCAAGGTGTTTCTATGGGCTATAGTCAATATTTTATAAAATAATTTTGTACGTATTTTTATACCTAAAGGAAGCCCAAAATTCAAAAGCTAAATGATTCATAATATGACCACCTTAAAACAATTCCATGTTAGCTTAGTAGACCCCTGGTGCTGGAGATGATTTTTACTCAGGACACTGTCATTCCTTATATAATATGAATGTATTCAATGAAACGGCTCACTTGAACTTGGATAAATATTTTAGCTTCTGCTCAAAAGATGCAGAGTACAGTATATCTTGTTTGCTTGGTTGCCTCAATAATCACATTTGCCAACACTAGTGATACGCCCCCCAAAAAAGTGCCACAATTTCATAATGGTGTTATCTTTTAGTGTAGGCAAGTCAGTTAAGAACAAATTCATGTTTACAATGACAGCCTTCTGGGGAACAGTGGGTTAACTGACTTGTTCAGGGGCAGGATATGGTAGCCTAGTGGGTTGCAAGTTCAAATCCCCGAGCTGACAAGGTACAAATCTGTCGTTCTGCCCCTGAACAGGCAGTTAACCCACTGTTCCTAGGCTGTCATTGAAAATAAGAATTTGTTCTTCACTGACTTGCCTAAATAAAGGTAAAACAAACATACCCTAGCTTCTGGGCCTGAGTAACAGGCAGTTTACTTTGGGCACGCTTTTCATCCGGAAGTCAAAATACTCCCCCCTACCCAAGAGAGGATAAAGCCCAGAAACACTTTATGTGCACTATGTCATACATCATTTTATCCGCAACAATTCAGTCTGATAGAGACACCTCAGGTGGGAAATCTGTTGCCAATTAGATGGAAGTCTAGCTCATGTCATATATTCAGGGAAGCATTATATTTCAAATAACAGCTGCATTCTGTGCATAAATTAGCCTGAAAATCAGGGATGAATGACAACAATATTGCAAGTCACACAAATGTAAAATTCCCCTTAAAGTCAGCTGACCTGCAGCTCTGGTTCTGCTAAATTTGTGAAATTGTGGATAATTAAATGTTTTCTGCATCAGAACCACCATGAGATCACCATGAATTGAATTTCAGTATATTCAAAAATATGATGCACCCAAATCCTATTTACAGTATTTTTGAATTTAAACTTTTTTTTAGGCAGGGTGCCATTGAGTCCCATTGAGACCAAGGTCTCTTTTAAAAGGGAACTCTGAATGACGAACACATAGGCAATCTAGGCAGCATAGGAAATATACAAAGAAAATACTGAACAAAATCATAAGAAACAACCACATTCCTCAGTGAAGAGGTCCTCAACCAACAATCTGAATTGCCCGAAAGACACCAATGCATCCAATTATGGAATATTCTGAAGATTGTTCCATAAATGAGGAGCAAAGAAACTAAAATCTGTTTTACTTAAATTTGGTTTAAGAAGGAATTTCAGGAGGAATTTCAAGACTGGGACCAGGTATGGTATCTCACATTTCTATAGGTTAGTGAGTTAGGTAATGCTGGAGTTTTTGCAAAACAGAATCAGCCTATGCGTCGTCAGAGGCCCAGCCTACTTGTTGATAGAGAAAACCTAAAACCGCATCTAACAGGATAAATAAAGTGCCAACTGCTTTCATGAAGATGATGTCACCATAGTATAGGACAGCTTCTTAGTTAACTTATTTATATGTTTTTTAAAAGACAACTTAATGCCCAAGCAGGGACACAATCAATGTGGGCACAATCCATGGTACAGATGTTTAAATATTTAGAGTCATTGTTGTGCGCTCTAGAAAACGACATGTACTTTGTTTTTCCCGCATTCAATAATTATTTAAGGTCAATAAGTGTTTTTTGTAAGACAACTCTGTAGGTCAGAGTGCCTGGTACACAGTGGGGGCAATAGAATACACAACAGTATCATCCGCATACAGGAGCAGATTAAAATTTTTCCACAGACAACTCTACATTGTTAATGTTTTCACACCCCTTGACCTTTACACATTCTGTTGTGTTACAGCCTGAATTTAAAATTGATTAAATTAAGATGTTGTGTCACCGATCTACAGAGAATACCTCATAATGTCAGTGTGGAATTTTCTTTGTAGAATTTCCTTTTAAATTATATTTTTTTTTTAAAGCTGACGTCTTAAGTTAATAAGTTTTCAACCCCTTTGTTATGGCAAGCCTAATTAAGTTCAGGAGTAATAATGTGACCCGATTCAGGAAATTAGCGGTATGTTGCAAGTTTTTTGGCAGAAATACCTTCTCGAACATGTGAACTTTCATGTGCCTTAATAACAAACTGGTATGCCAACTGCAAATACAAATAAAGTTGTTAAATTACAAGCCTAGTTGGTTTAGCCAAAGAAAAAGTCCCGATAGCCATGATTGGCTGAGATAATGAGTGGGCTGGACATGCCGAGAGATACGTTTCAGATTGATCTGCGGTGTAGCATCTTGTGTCTATAAAATGAGCTGCTCGTTATACATAGAAAGTCCTTTCTACTGCAGTTTTTCAGAAGATATAACGTTAGCCATGGAGAATTGCAAATATGTTGTTACTGCTCTCAATAACATTGCTGTCCTGAATTCATCAGGCGCTATCGGCAAAGGTCAGTGGGAAGAGGTTGTGAAGGTCTACTTTCTGGAGGACGATCGTGCCATGTTGGCTCTCTCTGGCTCCGAAAATGAATCAGACGATGAGGAAATCCCTGATTTAGGTAAAAACACTTTCATTGAAGAAGACATTGTAGAGTCTTCCGATGACAGTGATGTGGAAGAAATGTCAGTCAACAGTGTTGTCACGGAAGAAGTTGACCGAGTTTTGAAATCATTGGGAACACAACGGGCCAAACAAGCTGTGCAAACTAAACGGAAACGACACAGGGCATTTTATTTAATAAAAGGGGTTATAGTCTGCCATGAAGCTTTCATCCATGTATACGGGTAAGAATCTAGCTACAGTTTCAGATATCAAAATCAAATAAAATAAAATGTTATTTGTCACATACACATGGTTAGTAGATGTTAATGCGAGTGTAGCGAAATGCTTGTGCTTCTAGTTCCGACAATGCAGTAATAACCAACAAGTAATCTAGCTAACAATTCCAAAACTACTACCTCATAGACACAAGTGTAAGGGGATAAAGAATATGTACATAAAGATATATGAATGAGTGATGGTACAGAGCAGCATAGGCAAGATACAGTAGATGGTATTGAGTGCAGTATATACATATGAGATGAGTATGTAAACAAAGTGGCATAGTTAAAGTGGCCAGGGATACATGTATTACATAAGGATGCAGTAGATGATATAGAGTACAGTATATACATATACATATGAGATGAATAATGTAGGGTATGTAAACATTATATTAGGTAGCATTGTTTAAAGTGGCTAGTGATATATTTTACATTTCCCATCAATTCCCATTATTAAAGTGGCTGGAGTTGAGTCAGTGTTTTGGCAGCAGCCACTCAATGTTAGTGGTGGCTGTTTAACAGTCTGATGGCCTTGAGATAGAAGCTGTTTTTCAGTCTCTCGGTCCCAGCTTTGATGCACCTGTACTGACCTCGCCTTCTGGATGATAGCGGGGTGAACAGGCAGTGGCTCGGGTGGTTGTTGTCCTTGATGATCTTTATGGCCTTCCTGTGACATCGGGTGGTGTAGGTGTCCTGCAGGGCAGGTAGTTTGCCCCCGGTGATGTGTTGTGCAGACCTCACTACCCTCTGGAGAGCCTTACGGTTGTGGGTGGAGCAGTTGCCGTACCAGGCGGTGATACAGCCCGACGGGATGCTCTCGATTGTGCATCTGTAGAAGTTTGTGAGTGCTTTTGGTGACAAGCCAAATTTCTTCAGCCTCCTGAGGTTAAAGAGGCGCTGCTGTGCCTTCTTCACAAACTGTCTGTGTGGGTGGACCAATTCAGTTTGTCCGTTATGTGTACGCAGAGGAACTTAAAACTTACTACCCTCTCCACTACTGTCCCGTCGATGTGGATAGGGGGGTGCTCTCTCTGCTGTTTCCTGAAGTTTACAATCATCTCCTTTGTTTTGTTGACGTTGAGTGTGAGGTTATTTTCCTGACACCACACTCCGAGGGCCCTCATTTCCTCCCTGTAGGCCGTCTCGTCGTTGTTGGTAATCAAGCCTACCACTGTAGTGTCGTCCGCAAACTTGATGATTGAGTTGGAGGCGTGCATGGCCATTCAGTCATGGGTGAACAGGGAGTACAGGAGAGGGCTCAGAACTCAAATCAAATCAAATGTATTTATAAAGCCCTTCGTACATCAGCTGATATCTCAAAGTGCTGTACAGAAACCCAGCCTAAAACCCAAACAGCAAGCAATGCAGGTGTAGAAGCACGGTGGCTAGGAAAAACTACCTAGAAAGGCCAAAACCTAGGAAGAAACCTAGAGAGGAACCAGGCTATGTGGGGTGGCCAGTCCTCTTCTGGCTGTGCCGGGTGGAGATTATAACATAACATGGCCAAGATGTTCAAATGTTCATAAATGACCAGCATGGTCGAATAATAATAAGGCAGAACAGTTGAAACTGGAGCAGCAGCACGGTCAGGTGGACTGGGGACAGCAAGGAGTCATCATGTCAGGTAGTCCTGGGGCATGGTCCTAGGGCTCAGGTCAGTTGAAACTGGAGCAGCAGCACGGCCAGGTGGACTGGGGACAGCAAGGAGTCATCATGTCAGGTAGTCCTGGGGCATGGTCCTAGGGCTCAGGTCCTCCGAGAGAGAGAAAGAAAGAGAGAATGAGAGAATTAGAGAACGCACACTTCACACATGACACCGAATAGGGCAGGAGAAGTACTCCAGATATAACAAACTGACCCTAGCCCCCCCGACACATAAACTACTGCAGCATAAATACTGGAGGCTGAGACAGGAGGGGTCAGGAGACACTGTGGCCCCATCCGAGGACACCCCCGGACAGGGCCAAACAGGAAGGATATAACCCCACCCACTTTGCCAAAGCACAGCCCCCACACCACTAGAGGGATATCTTCAACCACCAACTTACCATCCTGAGACAAGGCTGAGCATAGCCCACAAAGACCTCCGCCACGGCACAACCCAAGGGGGGGGGGGGTGGGGCGCCAACCCAGACAGGATGACCACATCAGTGAATCAACCCACTCAGGTGACGCACACCCTCCAGGGACGGCATGAGAGAGCCCCAGTAAGCCAGTGACTCAGCCCCTGTAATAGGGTTAGAGGCAGAGAATCCCAGTGGAAAGAGGGGAACCGGCCAGGCAGAGACAGCAAGGGCGGTTCGTTGCTCCAGAGCCTTTCCGTTCACCTTCCCACTCCTGGGCCAGACTACACTCAATCATATGACCCACTGAAGAGATGAGTCTTCAGTAAAGACTTAAAGGTTGAGACCGAGTTTGCGTCTCTGACATGGGTAGGCAGACCGTTCCATAAAAATTGAGCTCTATAGGAGAAAGCCCTGCCTCCAGCTATTTGCTTAGAAATTCTAGGGACAATTAGGAGGCCTGCGTCTTGTGACCGTAGCGTACGTGTAGGTATGTACGGCAGGACCAAATCAGAGAGATAGGTAGGAGCAAGCCCATGTAATGCTTTGTAGGTTAGCAGTAAAACCTTGAAATCAGCCCTTGCTTTGACAGGAAGCCAGTGTAGAGAGGCTAGCACTGGAGTAAGTGTAGAGAGGCTAGCACCACGCACCCTTGTGGGGCCCCATTGTTGAGGATTAGCGGGGTGGAGATGTGGTTACCTACCCTCACCACCTGGGGGCGGCCCGTCAGGAAGTCCAGTACCCAGTTTCACGGGGCGGGGTCGAGACCCAGGGTCTGGGTCCCCAATTTCGTGGTATCCAATTGTTTTTAGTAGCTACTATCTTGTCTCATCACTACAACTCCCGTACGGGCTCGGGAGAGACGAAGGTTGAAAGTCATGCGTCCTCCGATACCCAACCAAGCCGTACTGCTTCTTAACACAGCGCGCATCCAACCCGGAAGCCAGCCGCACCAATGTGTCGGAGGAAACACCGTGCACCTGGCAACCTTGGTTAGCATGCACTGCGCCCGCCCTGCCACAGGAGTCGCTGGTGCGCGATGAGACAAGGATATCCCTACCGGCCAAGCAATCCCTAACCCGAACGACGCTAGGCCAATTGTGCATCACCCCACGGACGCGGCCGGTGCGTGAACCCAGGGTCTCTGGTGTAGTAGTAGGGAATTTTAAGCACAGATTAAACCACAAAGTTCAGGGAGGTTTTTTAATGCCTCGCAAAGAAGGGATCCGATTATTTAGATGTGTAAAAAACAGACACTGAATATTCCTTTGAGCATGGTGAAGTTATTCATTTCACTTTGGATGGTGTATCAATACAGCTAGTCACTACAAAGATACAGGCATCATTCCTAACTCAGTTGTTGGAGCATGGAAACTGCTCTGGGATTTCACCATGAGGCCAATGGTGATTTTAAAATAGTTGCAGAGTTTAATGACTGTGATAGGAGAAAACTGAGGATGGATTAACAACATTGTAGTTACTCTACAATACTAACCTAAATGACAGAGTAAAAAGAAGGAAGTCTGTACTTACTAAAAATATATGTTTTTTTATTTTACCTTTATTTAACTAGGCAAGTCAGTTAAGAACAAATTCTTATTTTCAATGACGGTCTTGGAACAGTGGGTTAACTGCCTGTTCAGGGGAAGAACGACAGATTTGTACCTTGTCAGCTCGAGGATCCGAGCAACCTTCCGGTTACTAGTCCAACGCTCTAACCACTAGGCTACCCTGCTGCCCCAAAAGATGCACCCTGTTTGCAACAAAGCAGTTAAGTAAATACTGGAAAATGTGGCAAAGAAATTTACTTTTTGTTCTGAATACAAAGCGTTATCTTTGGGGCAAATCCAACACAACACATGACTGAGTACCACTCTTCATATTTTCCAGCCCGGTGGTGGCTGCATCACATTATGGATATGCTTGTCATCAGCAAGAACTAGGGACTTTGTTAGGATAAAAAAAATGGAAAACAGCTATAAGCAGAGGAAAACCTGTTTCATGCTTTCCAACAGACACTGGGAGACAAATTCACCTTTCAGTAACCTTAAACAACAATCTAAAACACAAAGCCAAATCTACACGAGTTCCTTACCAAGACCCCATTGAATGGACCACAATGGCCGAGTTACAGTTTTGAATTAAATCGCCTTAAAACTCTATGGCAAAACTTGAAAATGACTGTCTAGCAATGACCAACAATCAACTTGACAGAGCTTGAAGAATTTTAAAAAGAATAATGGGCAAATATTGCACTATCCAGGTGTGGAAAGCTCTTAGAGACTTAACCAAAAAGATTCACAGCTGCAATTGCCACCAAAGGTGCTTCTACAAAGTATTGACTCAGGGGTGGGAAGACTTACACAACTGTTCAAAAGTTTGGGGTCACTTACAAATGTCCTTGTTTTTGAAAGAAAAGCACAATTTTTTGTCCATTTAAAATAATATCAACATAGATCAGAAATGCAGTGTAGACATTGTTAATGATGTACATGACTATTGTAGCTGGAAACGGCAGATTTTTTAATGGAATATCTACATAGGCGTACAGAGGCCCATTATCAGCAACCATCACTCCTGTGTTCCAATGGTACATTGTGTTAGCTAATCCAAGTTTATTATTTTAAAAGGCTAATTGATCATTAGAAAACCATTTTGCAATTATGTTAGCACAGCTGAAAACTGTTGTTCTCATTAAAGAAGCAGTACAACTGGTCTTTAGACTAGTTGAGTATCTGGAGCATCAGCATTTGTGGGTTTGATTAAATAGTACATGCAAAACACCAGGCTCAACATGAACAGTGAAGAGGCATCTCCGGGATGCAGAGTTCCTCTGTCCAGTGTCTGTGTTTATTTGTCCTTCTCCTTATTTTCTTTTTATTGGCCAGTTTGAGATACATTTGAAGTCGGAAGTTTACATATACCTTAGCCAAATCCATTTAAAACCAGTTTTTTACAATTCCTGACATTTAATCTGAGTAAAAATCCCTGTTTTAGGTCAGTTAGGATCACCACTTTATTTTAGGAATGTGAAAAGTCAGAATAATAGTAGATATTTTATTTCTTTCATCACATTCCCAGTGGGTCAGAAGTTTACATACATTCAATTAGTATTTGGTAGCATTGCCTTTAAATTGTTTAACTTGTGTCAAAAGTTTAGGGTAGGCTTCCACAAGCTTCCCACAATAAGTTGGGTGAATTTAGGCCCATTCCTCCTGACAGAGCTGGAGTAACTGAGTCAGGTCTGTAGGCCTCCTTGCTCGCACACGCTTTTTCAGTTCTGCCCACAAATGTTCTATGGGATTGAGGTCCGGGCTTTGTGATGCCACTCCAATACCTTGACTTTGTTGTCCTTAAGCCATTTTGTCACAACTTCGGAAGTATACTTGGGGTCATTGTTCATTTGGAAGACCCATTTGTGACCAAGCTTTAACTTCCTGACTGATGTCTTGAGATGTTGCTTCAATATATCATAATTTTCAATACCTCATGATGCCATCTATTTTGTGAAGTGCACCAGTTCCTCCTGCAGCAAAGCTCCCCAACAACATGATGCTGCCATCCCTGTGCTCCGTGGTTGAGATGGTGTTCTTCGGCTTGCAATCCTCCCCCTTTTTGCTCCAAACATAACAATGGTCATTATGGCCTAACAGTTCTATTTTTGTTTCATCAGACCAGAGGACATTTCTCCAAAAAGTATGATCTTTGTCCCCATATGCAGTTGCAAACCATAGTCTGGCTTTTTTATGGCTGTTTTGGAGCAGTGGCTTCTTCCTTGCTGAGCGGCCTTTCAGGTTATGTCGATATAGGACGCGTATTGCTGTGGCTATAGATTATTTTGTGCCCGTTTCCCCCAGCGTCTTCACAAGGTCTTTTGCTGTTGTTCTGAGATTGATTTGCACTTGTTGCACTAACGTACGTTCATCTCTAGGAGACTTAACATCTCCCTCTTGAGCGGTATGACGGCTGCGTGAGCCCATGGTGCTCATACTTGCTTGCTATTGTCTGTACAGATGAACATGGTACCTTCAGGCGTTTGGAAATTGCTCCCAAGTATGAACCAGACTTGTGGAGGTCTAAATTTCTTTCCCGAGGTCTTGGCTGATTTCTTTTGATTTTCCCATGATGTCAAGCAAAGAGGCACTGAGTTTGAAGGTAGGCCTTGAAATACTTCCAAGTGTATACCTTCAATTGAAATGTCAATTAGCCTATCAGAAGCTTCTAAAGCCATGACATCATTTTCTGGAATTTGCCAAGCTGTTTAAAGGCACAGTCAACTTAGTGTATGTATACTTCTGACCCGCTGGAATAATCTGTCTGTAAACAATTGTTGAAAAAATTACTTGTGTCATGCACAAAGTAGATGTCCTAACCGACTTGCCAAAACTATAGTTTGTTAAAACCTCTTAAGCTTACCCCCTCCTTTTTCGAACATTCTGTAAAAAATCGCACAACATTTCAGCGTCCTGCTACTCATGCCAGGAATATAGTATATGCATATGATTAGTATGTGTGGATAGAAAACACTCTGAAGTTTCTAAAACTGGTTAAATCACGGCTGTGACTATAACAGAGCGTGTGTTTCATCGAAAAGCGCAAGAAAAACTGGTCACTGAAAGCTGAAAATAATTTCCATGCGCCACTTGCATGATATTGTTTAAAGGACACCAAATTAAATATGGACACGGATGCAATTCCTACAGCTTCCACACGATGTCGCCATTGTCGTCATTTTCCTGAGAGTTATTTCTTGGGAAAAGAAAGGAGGGGGATTCCATTTCTTCCGGTCTCTGACAGGATGTTTTGGAGGAACGTTTTCCGACCATGATTTCAAGACGTGGAGCTATTGAATACACATCGCCCCGTGATCATTTTGATAAATTATAAACGTTTACTAATACCTAAAGTTGGATTACAAAAGTATTTCGAAGTGTTTTGTGAAAGTTTATCGTCAACTTTTTTAATTTAAAAAAATGACGCAGCGTTTTGAAACAACAATTCTGAATTACACAGTTTCCATAGATGGCTATTTTGGGTATATATGGACCGATTTAATCGAAAAAAAGACCCAATAGTGATGTTTATGGGGCATATAGGAGTGCCAAGAAAGAAGCTCGTCAAAGGTAATGAATGTTTTATATTTTATTTCTGCGTTTTTGTGTAGCGCCGGCTACGCTAATTATTTTGTTTACGTCGCCTTCAGGCATTTTGGGGTGTTGCATGCTATCAGATAATAGCTTCTCATGCTTTCGCCGAAAAGCATTTTAAAAATCTGACTTGTTGGCTAGATTCACAACGAGTGTAGCTTTAATTCAATACCCTGCATGTGTATTTTAATGAACGTTTGAGTTTTAACGAGTACATTTAGCATTTAGCGTAGCGCATTTGCATTTCCAGGTGCCTACTTGAGACGTCTGCATCTCAAGTAGGATCAAGAGGTTAACAAGAAATGTATGGAGTGGTTGAAAGATGAGTTTTAATGACTCCAACCTAAGTGTATGTAAACTTCTGACTTTTGCTTTTTTTTTTTGCTTTTTCTTTGCAACTCTATCTAGAAGGCCAGCATCACGGAGTCGCCTCTTCACTGTTGTGTTTTGCGGGTATGATTTAATGAACCTGCCAATTGAGGACTTGTGAGGCATCTGTTTCTCCAACTAGACACTAATGTACTTGTCCTCTTGCTCAGTTGTCAGCCTCAGCCTCCCACTCTTCTTTCTATTCATTGTTTCTGGCCAATTTGAGCCTGTAATAGAACCCACAAATGCTGATGCTCCAGATAATCAACTAGCCTAAAGGCCAGTTTTATTGCTTCTTTAATCAGAACAACATTTTTTCAGCAGTGCTAACATAATTTCAGAAGGGTTTTCTAATGATCAATTAGCCTTCTAAAATTATAAACCTGGATTAGGTAACACAATGTGCCATTGGAACACAGGAGTGATGCTTTCTGATAATGGGCCTCTGTAGATATTTCATTTAAAAAAATGCCATTTCCTGCTACGATAGTCCTTTACAACATTAACAATGTGTACACTGTATTTTTGATCAATGTTGATGTTATTTTAATGGACAATTTTTTTTATTTTCTTTTAGAAACAAGGACATTTCTAAGTGACCCCAAACTTTTGAACAGTAGTGTATGTATTCAACATATTCACTTGATTATTATGGGTTATTATGAGTAGATGGGGAGAAAAACAAATTTCATCCACGCTGTAACACAACAAAATGTGGAATATGTCAAGGGTTATGAATACTTTCTGAAGGCACTGTAGACATTAAGAAATACTGGACCCAGAGTAGAATCTTGCGGGATGCCTTTTATTAAATAAGGGATAAATAAACAAAGTGATTGTTGTAAGTACAGTGTGTATTCTGTTAGGTATACTTTGAAAACAGTACTTCAGAATAAAAAACAAATTCTCTTTTGCTTTTGACTTCTCCAGGTGCAAAGTCATTTGGCTTGTTCTCCTGCTTCATTAATGGGGAGGAGAGGGAACAGAGTCACAGAGCCGTCTACAGGTGAGATATACCTTTATTATCATCATCACATCATTATTGTCTTGGTCACCATCATCGTTGTTGTCAACTGCACTACTGCAAATGAAATTTGGCAGGTATTTATACAAAGTGACTTATTAAGAACATACTTCAGTATATAAACTGAGCAAAAAAATAAACGGCCCTTTTTCAGGACCCTGTTTTTCAAAGATAATTCGTAAAAATCCAAATAACGTCACAGATCTTCATTGTAAAAGGTTTAACTTCTTGCGACTCCAAACCCGTATCCGGGAGCGTAATCATAGCCTCAAGCTCATTAACATAACACAACGTTTCCTATTCATGAAAATCGCAAATGAAATGAAATAAATATATTGAAACACAAGCTTAGCCTTTTGCTAACAACACTGTCATCTCAGATTTTCAAAATATGCTTTTCAACCAAAGCTACACAAGCATTTGTGTAAGAGTATTGATAGCCTAGCATAGCATTAAGCCTAGCATTCAGCAGGCAACATTTTCACAAAAACAAGAAAAGCATTCAAATAAAATCATTTACTTTTGAAGAACTTCGGATGTTTTCAATGAGGAGACTCTGTTAGATAGCAAATGTTCATTTTTTCCCAAAATATTATTTGTGTAGGAGAAATTGCTCCGTTTTGTTCATCACGTTTGGCTAAGGAAAAAAAACAAAAATGCAGTCACTACAACGCCAAACTTTTTTCCAAATTAGCTCCATAATATCGACAGAAACATGGCAAATCATTAGAATCAATCCTCAAGGTGTTTTTCACAATTCTATTCGATGAAAAATAATTCGTGGCAGTCGGTTTCTCATCAGAGGCAAACGAAAAAATACTGCAGCTGGAGATTACGCAATAATTGCGATGGAGGACACCAAGCGACCACCTGGTAGATGTAGTCTCTTATGGTCAATCTTCCAATGATATGCCTACAAATACGTCACAATGCTGCAGACACCTTGGGGAAAACGTGGAAAACGTAAGCTGACTCCTAGCTCCTCCACAGCCATATAAGGAGTCATTGCCATGAGGCGGTTTCAAAAAATGCGGCACTTCCTGATTGGATTTTTATCTGGGTTTTTTCTGTAACATCAGTTTGTGGCACTCACAGACAATATCTTTGCAGTTTTGGAAACGTCAGAGTGTTTTCTTTCCAAAGCTGTCAATTATATGCATAGTCGAGCATCTTTTCGTGACAAAATATCTTGTTTAAAACGGGAACGTTTTTCATCCCAAAATTAAAATAGCGCCCCCTAGTTATAAAAGGTTAAACATGCTTATTCAATGAACCATTAGAAATTAAAATAAAGATGCCTATGGTCCCTGCTTATCTACGTGAATTTGCTTTATGCATGTTGCAAGAAGACTACAGATGTGGCCAGGGCAACACATTTTAATGTCCGTACTGTGAGACGCCTAAGACAGCACTACAGGGAGACAGGACGGACACCTGCACAGGATCAGTACATCCAAACATCACACCTGCGGGACAGGTACAGGATGGCAACAGCAACTGCCCAAGTTACACCAGGAACGCACAATCACTCCATCAGTGCTTAGACTGTCTGCAATAGGGTGAGAGAGGCTGGACTGAGGGCTTGTAGGCCTGTTTACAACAAAAGCAAAAGCAGGTCTTCACCAGACATCACCGGCAACAACGTCGCCTATGGGCACAAACCCACCGTCGCTGGACAAGACAGGACTGGCAAAAAGTGCTCTTCACTGATGAGTCGCGGTTTTGTCTTACCAGGGGTGATGATCGGATTCGTGTTTATCAATCAAGGAATGAGCATTACACCTAGGCCTGTACTCTGGAGTGGGATGGATTTGGAGGTGGAGGGACTGTCATGGTCTGGGGCGGTGTGTCACAGCATCATCGGACTGAGCTTGTTGTCATAGCAGGCTATCTCAACGCTGTGTGTTACAGGGAAGACATCCTCCTCCCTCATGTGGTACCCTTCCTGCAGGCTCATCCTGACATGACCCTCCAGCATGACAATGCCACCAGCCATACTCCTCATTCTGTGAGAGATTTCCTGCAATACATGAATGTCAGTGTTCTGCCATGGCCAGCGAAGAGCCCAGATCTCAATCCCATTGAGCACGTCTGGGACCTGTTGGATCGGAGGGTGAGGTCTAGGGCCAGATACTGACTGTTACTTTTGATTTTGACCCCGCCTTTGTTCAGGGACACATTATTCATTTCTGTTAGTCACATGTCTGTGGAACTTGTTCAGTTTATGTCTCAGTTGTTGAATCTTGTTATGTTCATGCAAATACTTACACATGTTAAGTTTGCTGAAAAGAAACACAGTTGACAGTGCGAGGACATTTATTTTTTTTGCTGAGTATAGCTTATGTGGGAATTGAACCCACAACTACATCCTAGCACTGATTAAACAAAGACCTCTAACGTCATACTTATACAGAGCACTTTGGTAATCCTAACCACTAAAGTAATTGACCGTTTGCACTTCAGCCTTGCTTTGTAGTATTTAGTAAGGTTTCTTGTAAAGTTATCCTCCATGACAAATAGATTTAACAGGCCAAATGAGTCTCTTGGAATCAAGAGCAGAAAAACCTATGGATAGTTGCGTCATTCCACAAATAGGGAATTTTATGTTTTCAGTAGAAATTGTGCACGAATATTGCATCCAATCCGGAAGTGCCCCATATTTTGAAAGCGCTGCATGCCAATGACACCTTATATGGCTGTGAATGGGCTACGAATGAGCTTACGCTTTCTACGTATTCCCCAAGGTGTATTTTTACGCATTTATGTTGAAGAATAGCCGTAAGGGACTACATTGAGCAAGTGGTCACATGATGGCTCCCGCAGAAAATCTTGCGTAAAGTATAGAGGTAGCCATTATTCCAATCGCTTCTAATGAGAAACCAATTGTTCAGGTGGATATATTATCGAATAGATATGTGAAAAACACCTTGAGGATTGATTCTAAACAATGTTTGCCATGTTTCTGTCGATATTATGGAGCTAATTTGGAAAAAAGTTTGGCGTTGTAGTGACCGCATTTTCCGGTCGATTTCTCAGCCAAACATGAAGAACAAATGGAGCTATTTCGCCTACAAAAATAATATTTTTGGAAAAAAGGAACATTTGCTATCTAACTGGGAGTCTCGTGAGTGAAAACATCCGAAGTTCTTCAAAGGTAAATGATTTAATTTGATTGCTTTTCTTATTTTCGTGAAAATGTTGCCTGCTGCTAGCAGGGCATAATGCTATGCTAGGCTGTGATAAACTTACACAAATGCTTGTCTAGCTTTGGCTGTAAAGCATATTTTGAAAATCTGAGATGACAGGGTGATTAACAAAAGGCTAATATATTTCATTGGTGATTTTCATGAATAGGAATATTTTCTTGGGATATTTATGTCCGATGCGTTATGGAAATTAGTGTCAGGCGATGATTACGCTCCCACATGCGAGATGTGGAGTTAGTAGAGGCGAAGAACACTAAACAAACTACCAGCTATCTAGCTCAGAACTGAAGCATTGTCTGTTGACTTGATAGGTTGCACAGAGCCTTTTCTTGCGCCTACAGCAGATTTTTTTTAAATGTGTATTTTACATCAAATTGTTCAATAAATAACTGCATTTAAAACAACTAGAATTGAAATTGTATAGTTTTATACATACTTGTAAAAATACATAGAAAGTGCTAACCATCCAGCTTTGGAGTAGCTAGGAGATATTTATTCCATGCTTTTGAGAGGAGTTGGCTACTGTACCTTGAGACTTCCAGCAATTGTGCTAAGCTAACTATGATCTAATGTCAATTATCTTTAAACTAAGCATTGGGCTAGTATCCAAAAGGTTGCTGGTTTGAATCCCCAAGCCGGCAAGGTGGACAAATCTGGAGTCATAAAATCAATTAAATAAGAATGTTATTTGGCAGGTCACAGATCGGCTCTCTGAAAAATGAGACCCCCAGACCTCTTAAAAGCAAAATATACAATAAAATTTTCAATAAATATTGAGTGTTTGACTGATTTGGACACAGATTTTGCCAAACCAACGGGCTGCTCAATACGCGTCATTTGGTGTATTGTTGGTCTGTGTTCAACAGAGAGGGCAAATACTACAGTGAAATTCATGGAAGTACTACCACAGAAATGTTTCAATTTGGTGATCCTTTTACCATTACTCGTAACTTCATCATACATTTGAACAGTATAAGACAAGTAATCCTTCATGTACTGTCATGCACCCTCTGTTTAGCAAAACAAGGGATTAAAACACGCTTATATTTTGGGTTCTGGTGGCGTATGACAGTTGAACTAAGCTTATGATACAAGTTATATTCTTCAAGAATCAATGTATAATTAATTCAAAAGTTTAAAAAAAATGTATGTAGCAACTGCAGATTACTCCTTTAAGGAAGACACATATTAAACAGTTTGATCATGATGATTAAACCAAATGATTCATGACACATGACACCAAATGACACATGACACAGCAGGAGTATTTCTTAGTTATGGTGTTTGACCACTATGAGCAGTTCAGTTGTATATCTGTATAAGCTGAGTGCACTGTATCTGTTACCAGCCAAAGTACACAGGTGTGGACTTGAATGTTACACAGTTAACAAATTGTCTCTCTAAGCATGAACAGGTTCTAAAATCTGACGTGTTGTTCTGTCTGGTTATTTGCCCCTGTTTCTGTGATGGCTACAGGTTCGTCCCTCGCCATGATGACGAGCTGGAGTTGGAGGTGGATGACCCTCTACTGGTGGAGGTACAAGCAGAGGATTACTGGTACGAAGGCTACAACATGCGTACAGGCACCCGCGGCATCTTCCCTGCTTACTACGCCATAGAGGTCGCCAAGAAGCCAGAGAGCATCAAAGGTTCAGTGCTTTGATCCCTGCTTATTTAGACAGTGCTAAAATGCTAAATGAGTATTTGCAGCACTTTAAAGGGGCCATCTGTAGTTCAAACAATAACAAAGCCAACACCCTGCATTTGATTTGGTAAACAGCTGAGGGATGGGACTGGAGAAATGTAACCACTCATCAGAGCTATGGATGCAAGGACTGACCATTCATGATATCAAAATGATAGCCTCAAAACATGGTAAAAACTATGTAATAGGCTATGTAACTATTTACAATTAAATTGTTTATACACAGTGGAGTAAAACAAGCTGATAGTTTTGAACTAAACTCATGAGAATATGGAAGTAATATTCTTCAAGAATCAATGGGTCTACAGTATATAATTATTTGAAAAGTCTAAAAATGAACGTAACAACTGAAAATTGCCTCTTTAAGGAGAGCAAATATTAAATAGTTTGACCCTCATATAATCAAATGATTCAAGCACATGACATGTAAGTAAAGTCATATTTCTTTGCCATGGTGTGTAACCAATCACAGATTGCCCCTTTAAAGAACACTATTGTGTTGACAGCTCTAAAGGTGAAGATATTGATGCACATTACAGTATTAATGGCATTGAACCAACCTTGTGTAGAGCACTTTAACCCTCCCGTCTGTTCCGGGTCAAATGACTATTTAACATATTTTTTTCAACCATGACCCTTCATCTGCTTACATAAGTATAGGTCTCAAACTAGCAAAACACGTAATGAAACAAATTAAATAAAAATTAAACCCGGTACCGGAAAAGTGACATGATGTCCTGGGTAGATTTTATCCGCAATTTGACCTTGAACTTGGTCTATATACCTATATACACTGCTCAAAAAAATAAAGGGAACACTAAAATAACACATCCTAGATCTGAATGAATGAAATATTCTTATTAAATACTTTTTTCTTTACATAGTTGAATGTGCTGACAACAAAATAACACAAAAATTATCAATGGAAATCAAATGTATTAACCCATGGAGGTCTGGATTTGGAGTCACACTCAAAATTAAAGTGGAAAACCACACTACAGGCTGATCAAACTTTGATGTAATGTCCTTAAAACAAGTCAAAATGAGGCTCAGTAGTGTGTGTGGCCTCTACGTGCCTGTATGACCTCCCTACAACGCCTGGGCATGCTCCTGATGAGGTGGCAGATGGTCTCCTGAGGGATCTCCTCCCAGACCTGGACTAAAGCATCCGCCAACTCCTGGACAGTCAGGCTACCTCTGGCGAGCACATGGAGGGCTGAGCGGCACCCCAAAGAAATGCCGCCCCACACCATAACTGACCCACCGCCAAACCTGTCATGTTGGAGGATGTTGCAGGCAGCAGAACGTTCTCCACGGCGTCTCCAGACTCTGTCACATCTGTCAAGTGCTCTGTGTGAACCTGCTTTCATCTGTGAAGAGCACAGGGCGCCAGTGGCGAATTTGCCAATCTTGGTGTTCTCTGGCAAATGCCAAATGTCCTGCACGGTGTTGGGCTGTAAGCACAACCCCCACCTGTGGACGTCGGACCCTCATACCACCCTCATGGAGTCTGTTTCTGACCGTTTGAGCAGACACATGCACATTTGTGGCCTGCTGGAGGTCATTTTTCAGGGCTCTGGCAGTGCTCCTCCTGCTCCTCCTTGCACAAAGGCGGAGGTAGCGGTTCTGCTGCTGGGTTGTTGCCCTCCTATGGCCTCCTCCACGTCTCCTGTTGTACTGGCATGTCTCCTGGTAGCACCTCCATGCTCTGGACACTACGCTGAAAGACACAGCAAACCTTCTTGCCACAGCTCGCATTGATGTGTCATCCTGGATGAGCTGCACTACCTGAGCCACTTGTGTGGGTTGTAGACTCCGTCTCATGCTACCACTAGAGTGAAAGCACCGCCAGCATTCAAAAGTGACCAAAACATCAGCCAGGAAGCATAGGAACTGAGAAGTGGTCTGTGGTCCCCACCTGCAGAACCACTCCTTTATTGGGGGTGTCTTGCTAATTGCTTATAATTTCCACCTGTTGTCTATTCCATTTGCATGTGACATTTATTGTCAATCAGTGTTGTTTCCTAAGTGGACAGTTTGATTTCGCAGAAGTGTGATTGACTTGGAGTTACATTTTGTTGTTTAAGTGTTGCCTTTATTTTTTGGAGCAGTGTATATAGAGAGGTAGAAACAAACTGCTTACTGCACAGAAATGGTGCAACCATGATGATCACATACAGTAGATATACGTGATCACATATAAATGGGAGTTGACATGTCATTCTCATTGAAAGCAAGTCTGATAAGATGTAGATATGTTCTATGTACAATATGTCTATTCTCCCACTCCATGAGTTACATTTTTGTGTATTTTTACATTCAGTTCTGCACAACAACTTCAAACAGCTGATAATACATTATGTTTGCAGTTCTCACTAAAGTCATGCTCCAATGAGCGCTTCATTAGGTAGATAGCCAGCTAAACTTTTCTTCACGCTAATCCTCCAACAACCAGGCTAGAGATTGAATTTCAGAAGTCTAAAACTGTACGCACAAAAATGATAAGCACAGCATGACAAAAGGTAAGTATGATATTCTCATATACACTACCGGGCAAAAGTTTTAGAGTTCTATTTTGTAAATTGTAGAATAATAGTGAAGACATCAAAACTATGACAACACATATGGAATCATGTAGTAAACAAAAAAGTGTTAAACAAATCTAAATATATTTTATATTTGAGATTCTTCAAATAGCCACCCTTTGCCTTGATGACAGCTTTGTACACTCTTGGCATTCTCTCAACCAGCTTCACCTGGAATGCTTCTCCAACAGTATTGAAGGAGTTACCACATATTCTGCTTTTGCTTCACTCTGCAGTTCGACTCATCCCAAACCATCTCAATTAGGTTGAGGTCGGGTGATTGTGGAGGCCAGGTCATCTGATGCATCACTCCATCCCTCTCCTTCTTGGTAAAATAGCCCTTACACAGCCTGGAGGTTGTTGGGCCATTGTCCTGTTGACAAACAAATGATAGTCCCACTAAGCCCAAAGTAGATGGGATATCGCTGCAGAATGCTGTGGGAGCCATGCTGGTTAAGTGGGCCTTGAATTCTAAGTAAATCACAGACAGTGTCACCAGCAAAGCACCCCCACACCATAACATCTCCTCCTCCATGCTTTACGATGGGAAATACACATGCGGAGACCGTCCGTTCACCCACATCGCGTCTCACAAAGACATGGCGGTTGGAACCAAAATTCTCCAATTTGGACTCCAGACCAAAGTACAAATTTCTACTGGTCTAATCTCCATTTCTCGTGTTTCTTGGACCGAGTCTCTTCTTCATATTGGTGTCCTTTAGTAGTGGTTTCTTTGCAGCAATTCGAACACGAAGGCCTGTTAGTATAATTTAATTATGCCAATGTGCTTTCATCAGTTGAAAGCCCTTAATCTATTTTATGAGAATTTGTAAGATTTCTTGTTTGCATAAAATAGACGCAGACCAGTCTTTAAATAATAGGTAATATAATTTATTCTCGGAGCGCGCTATCACTCAAACACATGCATCAGTTTATATACAGATCATGACGTCATTACACTGCCTTAACCGAATCCCCTCCTCTCGACCGGGACAAAGTGAGGTGAAAAGTTCATTCTAACTTACTAACACACTCCCAGATAACTTTTGACCCCTCAACATTATCGATCACCACTGAACTGACAGTTTTAATTAACAGAAAACCTAGGAATGCACTCACTGTCTTATCTAAAAACCCCAGAGCTAAGTCTCAGTAGGGTCAACCATAGGCTAACGACCTTATGTGTTTACACAGTCCACAACCCATTTGTTCCTGCCTAGTAAGAATGGTGTTCATTAACTTTTTATTAATGTCCTGTCACACAATTCCTTCTTATGAACTCATATTGTCTATTACTTATAAACAGAGTATAAGTTTACCTAGATACAATTATATTTCAAATGGGGATATTGTTTATTCATTTATCCATAATAAATCCATAATAAATTCAACAAGGCCTGATTCACAGTCTCCTCTGAACAGTTGATGTTGAGATGTGTCTGTTACTTGAACTCAGTGAAGCACTTATTTGGGCTGCAATTTATGAGGCTGGTAACTCTAATGAACTTATCCTGGTAACTCTGGGTCTTCCATTCCTGTGGCAGTCCTCATGAGAGCCAGTTTCATCATAGCGCTTGATGGTTTTTGCAATTGCACTTTCAAAGTTATTGACATTTTCTGTATTGACTGACCTTCATGTCTTAAAGTAATGATGGACTGTCGTTTCTCTTTGCTTATTTGAGCTGTTCTTGACATAACATGAACTTTTACCAAATAGGGCTATCTTCTGTATACCACCCCTACCTTGTCACAACACAACTGATTGCCTGAAATGCATTAAGAAGGAAAGAAATTCCACAGATTAACTTTTAAGAAGGCACACCTGTTAATTGAAATGCATTCCAAGTGACTACATCATGAAGCTGGTTGAGAGAATGTCAAGAGTGTACAAAGCTATCATCAAGGCAAAGGGTGTCTATTTGAAGAATCTCAAATATAAAATATATTTTGATTTGTTTGACACTTTTTTGTTTACTACATGATTCCATATGTGTTATTTCATAGTTCTGATGTCTTCACTATTTTTCTACAATGAATGAGTAGGTGTACTGGTACTGTATATATAGATACACGTAGAATTGGATGTATCAAAGCTAAACAGTAACACATAACATGTTTGGAGAGAATAATGAGGTCTCACAAGGTAGATATAGGCTACAATAGTCCTTTGTAGATAGGGCATTTTACATGGAGGTGAACATCCAGGATGAACCAAAATAGACTAAACAGGTAGGACACAGGTGAGTATACTAACACAAATACACATTTGCATACACACACATCCATGCTGACTAGTTTACATGACGATTAAAGAGAGAAATATTAATAGCAATGGGGCTAGCTAACTGCCAAGCTAAACACCATACATTTCAATGGGGTCGGCTAATCCCTTTTTATCTAGCGATCTTTTTAACATCATTAAAGTAATACATGGTGAAATAATGAGAAGTACATGAACACACATTAACAAGGAATAACAAAACCTTTAAACAGGTCAACATTCACAAAGCCTCTGGACCAGACATATTATCAGGACGTGTACTCAAAGCATGTGCAACCGTCAACTGTCTTCCCTGACATTTTCAACCTCTCCCTGACCGAATCTGTAAATACCACCCTGTGGTCTGCTTGACCTACCTGTGCCCAAGGAAGCAAAGGTAACCTGCCTAAATGATGACCGCCCCGTTGCACTTACGTCAGTAGCCATGAAGTGCTATAAAATGCTGGTCAACTTGTTAAGCCTATGGGTTCCCCTACAGGAACTACACCCCCCGTTCAGCTGAAATGGTGGCGCAGGGAATGCAAAAATATTCTTAGAAATATTTAACCTCCACACATTAACAAGTCCAATACCTCAAATGAAAGATAAACACCATGTTCATCTACCCAGCGTGTCAGGTTTTTAAAATGTTTTACGGCGAAAACACAGCATATATTTATGTTAGACCACCACCAAAACTGTTACGGTGCGTGAATGAGGACCCAAAAGCGAATCAACTTAAACAGAGCTTCTTTAATTACCAAACATAGGTAGGCTCAGATGGACCGGCAGATTCCGACAGGACAGGACAAGGTTACAGCAAACATGACGGCAGTCTGGTTCAGGCATGAACGACACAAACAAACAAGAATCCGACAAGGACAGGAGCAGAAACAGAGAGAGATATAGGGACCTAATCAGAGGGAAAAAGGGAACAGGTGGGGAACGGGGTGAATGGGTAGTTAGAGGAGACAAGGGACAGCTGGGGGAAAGCGGGGGAGAAAAGGTAACCTAACACGACCAGCAGAGGGAGACAGGGTGAAGGGAAAGGACAGAGACAAGACAACATGACAGTACATGACAGTACCCCCCCACTCACCGAGCGCCTCCTGGCGCACTCGAGGAGGAAACCTGGCGGCAACGGAGGAAATCATCAATCAGCGCACGGTCCAGCACGTCCCGAGAGGGAACCCAACTCCTCTCCTCAGGACCGTACCCCTCCCAGTCAACTAGGTACTGATGACCACGGCCCCGAGGACGCATGTCCAAGATCTTACGGACCCTGTAGATAGGTGCGCCCTCGACAAGGATGGGGGGGGGGGGGGGAAGACGAGCGGGGGCGCGAAGAACGGGCTTAACACAGGAGACATGGAAGACCGGGTGGACGCGACGAAGATATCGCGGAAGAAGAAGTCGCACTGCGACAGGATTAATGACCTGAGAGATACGGAATGGACCAATGAACCGCGGGGTCAACTTGCGAGAAGCCGTCTTAAGGGGAAGGTTCTGAGTGGAGAGCCAAACTCTCTGACCGCGACAATATCTAGGGCTCTTCGTTCTACGCTTATTAGCAGCTCTCACAGTCTGCGCCCTATAACGGCAAAGTGCAGACCTGACCCTCTTCCAGGTGCGCTCGCAACGTTGGACAAAAGCCTGAGCGGAGGGGACGCTGGACTCGGCGAACTGAGATGAGAACAACGGAGGCTGGTACCCGAGGCTACTCTGAAAAGGAGATAGCCCGGTCGCAGACGAAGGAAGCGAGTTGTGGGCGTATTCTGCCCAGGGGAGCTGTTCTGACCAAGACGCAGGGTTGCGAAAAGAAAGACTGCGTAAGATGCGACCAATAGTCTGATTAGCCCGTTCTGCTTGACCGTTAGACTGGGGGTGAAAGCCGGAAGAGAGACTGACGGAAGCCCCAATCAAACGGCAAAACTCCCTCCAAAATTGAGACGTGAATTGCGGACCTCTGTCCGAAACGACGTCTGACGGAAGGCCATGAATTCTGAAAACATTCTCGATGATGATTTGTGCCGTCTCTTTAGCAGAAGGAAGCTTAGCAAGGGGAATGAAATGAGCCGCCTTAGAGAACCTATCGACAACCGTAAGAATAACAGTCTTCCCCGCTGACGAAGGCAGTCCGGTGACAAAATCTAAGGCGATGTGAGACCACGGTCGAGAGGGAATAGGAAGCGGCCTGAGACGGCCGGCAGGAGGAGAGTTACCGGACTTAGTCTGCGCGCAGACCGAACAAGCAGCCACGAAACGACGCGTGTCATGCTCCCGGGTGGGCCACCAGAAACGCTGGCGAATGGAAGCAAGCGTACCCCGAACGCCAGGGTGGCCGGCTAACTTGGCAGAGTGAGCCCACTGAAGAACGGCCAGACGAGTAGGAACGGGAACGAAAAGAAGGTTCCTAGGACAAGCGCGCGGCGACGGAGTTTGAGTGAGTGCTTGCTTTACCTGCCTCTCAATTCCCCAGACAGTCAACCCGACAACACGCCCCTCAGGGAGAATCCCCTCGGGGTCAGTGGAGGCTACTGAAGAACTGAAGAGACGAGACAAAGCATCAGGCTTGGTGTTCTTAGAGCCCGGACGATAAGAAATCACGAACTCGAAACGAGCGAAAAACAGCGCCCAACGCGCCTGACGCGCATTAAGTCGTTTGGCAGAACGGATGTACTCAAGGTTCCTATGGTCAGTCCAAACGACAAAAGGAACGGTCGCCCCCTCCAACCACTGTCGCCATTCGCCTAGGGCTAACCGGATGGCGAGCAGTTCGCGGTTACCCACATCATAGTTACGTTCCGACGGCGACAGGCGATGAGAAAAATACGCGCATGGGTGGACCTTGTCGTCAGAGAGGGAGCGCTGAGAAAGGATGGCTCCCACTCCCACCTCTGACGCGTCAACCTCGACAACGAACTGTCTAGAGACGTCAGGTGTAACAAGGATAGGAGCGGATGTAAAACGATTCTTGAGGAGATCAAAAGCTCCCTGGGCGGAAACGGACCACTTAAAGCACGTCTTGACAGAAGTAAGGGCTGTGAGAGGAGCTGCCACCTGACCGAAATTACGGATGAAACGACGATAGAAGTTCGCGAAGCCGAGAAAGCGCTGCAGCTCGACGCGTGACTTAGGGACGGGCCAATCAATGACAGCTTGGACCTTAGCGGGGTCCATCTTAATGCCTTCAGCGGAAATAACAGAACCGAGAAATGTGACGGAGGAGGCATGAAAAGTGCACTTCTCAGCCTTCACAAAAAGACAATTCTCTAAAAGGCGCTGGAGGACACGTCGAACGTGCTGAACATGAATCTGGAGTGACGGTGAAAAAATCAGGATATCGTCAAGGTAAACGAAAACAAAGATGTTCAGCATGTCTCTCAGGACATCATTGACTAATGCCTGAAAGACAGCTGGAGCGTTAGCGAGGCCGAAAGGAAGAACCCGGTATTCAAAGTGCCCTAACGGAGTGTTAAACGCCGTCTTCCACTCGTCCCCCTCCCTGATGCGCACGAGATGGTAAGCGTTACGAAGGTCCAACTTAGTGAAAACCCTGGCTCCCTGCAGGATCTCGAAGGCTGAAGACATAAGAGGAAGCGGATAACGATTCTTCACTGTTATGTCATTCAGCCCTCGATAATCTATGCAGGGGCGCAGAGACCCGTCCTTCTTCTTGACAAAAAAAAACCCCGCTCCGGCGGGAGAGGAGGAGGGGACTATGGTACCGGCGTCAAGAGCTACAGACAAATAATCCTCGAGAGCCTTACGTTCGGGAGCCGACAGAGAGTATAGTCTACCCCGGGGGGGGGTGGTTCCCGGAAGGAGATCAATACTACAATCATACGACCGGTGTGGAGGAAGAGAGGTGGCCCTGGACCGACTGAACACCGTGCGCAGATCGTGATATTCCTCCGGCACCCCTGTCAAATCACCAGGCTCCTCCTGTGAAGAAGAGACAGAGGAAACAGGGGGGATAGCAGACATTAAACATTTCACATGACAAGAGACGTTCCAGGAGAGGATAGAATTACTAGACCAATTAATGGAAGGATTATGACAAACTAGCCAGGGATGGCCCAAAACAACAGGTGTAAAAGGTGAACGAAAAATTAAAAAAGAAATGGTTTCACTATGATTACCAGAAACAGTGAGGGTTAAAGGTAGCGTCTCACGCTGAATCCTGGGGAGAGGACTACCATCCAGGGCGAACAAGGCCGTGGGCTCCTTTAACTGTCTGAGAGGAATGTCATGTTCCCGAGCCCAGGTCTCGTCCATAAAACAGCCCTCCGCCCCAGAGTCTATTAAGGCACTGCAGGAAGCTGACGAACCGGTCCAGCGTAGATGGACCGACAAGGTAGTGCAGGATCTTGAAGGAGAGACAGGAGTAGTAGCGCTCACCAGTAGCCCTCCGCTTACTGACGAGCTCTGGCCTTTTACTGGACATGAAGTGACAAAATGACCAGCGGCACCGCAATAGAGACAGAGGCGGTTGGTGATTCTCCGTTCCCTCTCCTTAGTCGAGATGCGGATACCTCCCAGCTGCATGGGCTCAGCACCCGAGCCGGCAGAGGAAGATGGTAGTGATGCGGAGAGGGAGGCGACGGAGAGCGCGAGCTCCTTTCCACGAGCTCGGTGACGAAGATCAACCCGTCGCTCAATGCGAATAGCGAGTTCAATCAAGGAATCCACGCTGGAAGGAACCTCCCGGGAGAGAATCTCATCCTTTACCTCTGCGCGGAAACCCTCCAGAAGACGAGCGAGCAAGGCCGGCTCGTTCCAGCCACTGGAGACAGCAAGAGTGCGAAACTCAATAGAGTAGTCTGTTATGGATCGATTGCCTTGACATAGGGAAGACAGGGCCCTGGAAGCCTCCTCCCCAAAAACAGATCGATCAAAAACCCGTATCATCTCCTCCTTAAAGTCTTGATACTGGTTAGTACACTCAGCCCTTGCCTCCCAGATTGCCGTGCCCCACTCACGAGCCCGTCCAATAAGGAGAGATATGACGTAGGCGACACGAGCAGTGCTCCTGGAGTAAGTGTTGGGCTGGAGAGAAAACACAATATCACACTGGGTGAGGAACGAGCGGCATTCAGTGGGCTCCCCAGAGTAACACGGCGGGTTATTGATTCTGGGCTCCGGAGATTCGAAAGCCCTGGAAGTGGCCGGTGGATCGAGGCGGAGATGGTGAACCTGTTCTGTGAGGTTGGAGACTTGGGTGGCCAGGGTCTCAACGGCATGTCGAGCAGCAGACAATTCCTGCTTGTGTCTGCCTAGCATCGCTCCCTGGATCTCGACGGCTGAGTGGAGAGGATCCGAAGTCGCTGGGTCCATTCTTGGTCGGATTCTTCTGTTACGGTGCGTGAATGAGGACCCAAAAGCGAATCAACTTAAACAGAGCTTCTTTAATTACCAAACATAGGTAGGCTCAGATGGACCGGCAGATTCCGACAGGACAGGACAAGGTTACAGCAAACATGACGGCAGTCTGGTTCAGGCATGAACGACACAAACAAACAAGAATCCGACAAGGACAGGAGCAGAAACAGAGAGAGATATAGGGACCTAATCAGAGGGAAAAAGGGAACAGGTGGGGAACGGGGTGAATGGGTAGTTAGAGGAGACAAGGGACAGCTGGGGGAAAGCGGGGGAGAAAAGGTAACCTAACACGACCAGCAGAGGGAGACAGGGTGAAGGGAAAGGACAGAGACAAGACAACATGACAGTACATGACAAAAACAGAAAAAAATAAAAATAAAATAAAATCACAAAAGCAGGTTTAAACAAAAAATCATTCACTAACCTCTTGAAAATCTTCATCAGATGACAGTCATATGACATGTTACACAGTACATTTATGTTTTGTTCGATAATATGCATTTTATATCCATAAATCTCTGATTACATTGACGCCATGTTCAGAAAATTCTCCAAAATGTCCGGAGGAATTATAGAAAGCTACGCCAGATAACAGAAATACTCATCATAAACTTTGACTAAAGATAAATGTTCTACATATAATTAAAAAGATACACTGGTTCTTAATGCAACCGCTGTGTCACATTTTTTTTTAACGTTACGGAAAAAGCCTACCATGCAATAATCTGAGACAGCGCTCAGACGTAACAATATTTCTCCGCTATGTTGGAGTCAACAGAAATACAAAATTACAACATAAATATTCCCTTACCTTTGATGGTCTTCGATCAGAATGAAGTGCAAGGAGTGCTAGTTCAACAATAAATCGTTTTGTTTCATAATGTTCAATTCTAGTGTCCAAGTAGCAGCATTTGCTACCACTTTCAGCTCAAATGCCCAAAAAATGACTTCTGGTCCAGAATAATTTTGCATCAAAACTTCCAAATTACACATCGACGAAACTGGTCAAACTAAGTATCAATCTTCAGGATGTTATAATCATACATATCGAATATCATTCCAACCGGGCAATCCTAGTTCATCTGGGGCTGACTGGAACAGACGAAGCACTCTAACGCATACGCGCCCTCAAGCACATGAAAATCTTTGCGACACTTACTACTTTTACTTCCCATTAGTTCAAAGTTCACAGCAAATGCTCCATTACACTTTCTACTGAATGAGGACATCTAGTGGAAGACATAGGAAGTGTTTCCAGATCCATAACTTGTTGGGAAGGGAGGGGGCGATGACGTCAAAGTTGCCTGCCCTGTGAGTTCTGCTATACTCACAGACATAATTCAAACGGTTTTAGAAGCTTCAGAGTGTTTTCTATCCAATAATAATAATAATAATAATAACAATAATAATAATATGCATATATTAGCAATTTAGGACAGAGTTTTATGCAGTTCACTATGGGCACGCAATTCATCCAAAGGGGAAATACTGCCACCTATCCTTAACCAGTTTTAACAAGGAATAACAAAACCTTTAAACAGGTCAACATTCACAAAGCCTCTGGACCAGACATATTATCAGGACGTGTACTCAAAGCATGTGCAACCGTCAACTGTCTTCCCTGACATTTTCAACCTCTCCCTGACCGAGTCTGTAAATACCACCCTGTGGTCTGCTTGACCTACCTGTGCCCAAGGAAGCAAAGGTAACCTGCCTGTAAGGGTTTTCCTGTGGTGAAGGAGAGGCGGACCAAAATGCAGCGTGGTGGTTATTCATGTTTTTAATAAAGACGACTGACTATACATGAACAGACTAAACAAAACAAGAAAAGTGAAAACCTAAACAGTCCTATCTGGTGCAAACACAGAGACAGGAACAATCACCCACAAACACACAGTGAAACCCAGGCTACCTACGTATGATTCTCAATCAGAGACAACTAATGACACCTGCCTCTGATTGAGAACCATACTAGGCTGAAACATAGAAATACCCAAATCATAGAAAAACAAACATAGACTGCCCACCCAACTCACGCCCTGACCATACTAAATAAATACAAAACAAAGGAAATAAAGGTCAGAACGTGACACTGCCTAAATGATGACCGCCCCGTTGCACTCGCGTCAGTAGCCATGAAGTGCTATAAAATGCTGGTCATGGCTCAAATCAACAGCATCCTCCCAGACACCCTAGACCCACTTCAATTTGCATACCGCCCCAACAGATCCACAGATGAGGCAATCTTAATCACACTCCACACTGCCCTTTCTCACCTGGACAAAATAATCACTTTTGTGAGAATGCTGTTCATTGACTACAGCTCAGCGTTCAACACCATAGTGCCCACGAAACTCATCACTAAGCTAAGGACTCTGGGACTAAACACCCCCCTCTCCAACTGGATCCTAGACTTCCTGACGGGCCACCCCCAGGTGGTAAGAGTAGGCAACAACACATCTGCCATGCTGATCTTTAACACTGGGGCCCCTTAGGGGTGTGTACTTAGTCCCCTCCTGTATTCCCGGTTCACCCACGACTGCGCGGCCAAACACAACTCCAACACCATTATTAAGTTTGCTGACAACACAACAGTGGTAGGCCTGATCACTGACAACGATGAGACGGCTTATAGGGAGGAGGTCAGATAACTGGCAGTGTGGTGCCAGGACAACAACCTCTCCCTCAATGTGAGCAAGACAAAGGAGATGATCGTGGACTACAGGAAAAGGCGGGCCGAAGAGTCCCCCCATTAACATCAACGGGGCTGTAGTGGAGCGGGTCGAGAGTTTCAAGTTCCTTGGTGTCCACATCACCAACAAACTATCGTGGTCCACACATACCAAGACAGTCGTGACGAGGGCACGACAAAACCGTGTCCCCCTCAGGAGACTGAAAAGATTTGGCATGGGTCCCCAGATCCTCAAAAGGTTCTACAGCTGCATCACTGCCTGCTATGACAACTGCTCGGGCATCTGACCATAAGGTGCTACAGAGGGTAGCGCGAACGGCCCAGTTGTCACGACTTCCACCGAAGGTGGCTCCTCTCCATGTTCGGGCGGTGCTCGGCGGTCGTCGTTGCCGGCCTACTAGCTGCCACCGATCCATTTTTCCTTTTTGTTTGTCTCTGTCTGTTTTGTTTACACCTGTGTCCATTTAGTTGATTTCGGTGGGTTTATTAACCTCCACTGCCTGCTAGTCTTTGTGCAGGATTGTTTGCTGTGGTTACTTTGTTTGGGGTACGTGTTTGCACCACAGGGTTTTCTTTCTCACGGCAGTTGTACCGTTTTGGTATGTGTTTAGGAGTAGAGGTTTCTCCTCCGTGTGTATCATTTATTTCCCTGTATGTGGCGACCTCGTTTGGGTATGTTCCCCCCCATGTTGTTGTTAAGGTGGGACTTCTGAATAAACGATTGTGCCACTGGGACTTCCTTGCTCTCCTGCTCCTGATTCCTGCACCTCCCTCCTTCTAGGAGGCACGTAACACCAGTACATCATTGGGGCCAAGCTTCCTGCCATCCAGGACCTATATAATAGGCAGTGTCAGAGGAAAGCCCATAAAATTGTCAGAAACTCCAGACACACAGCATAGAACGTTTTCTCTGCTATCGCACAGGAAGCGGTACCGGAGCGCCAAGTCTAGGACTAAAAGGCTTCTACCCCAAAGCCATAACAATCAATAAAATCGCCACCAGACATTGAACCCCCCTCCCTTTTGTACACTGCTTCTACTCGCTGTTTATTATCTATGCATAGTCACTTCACCCCTACCTACATGTAC
This sequence comes from Oncorhynchus mykiss, assembly GCF_057628025.1. NCBI lineage: Eukaryota > Metazoa > Chordata > Actinopteri > Salmoniformes > Salmonidae > Oncorhynchus > Oncorhynchus mykiss. The sequence goes on along the minus strand of NC_143047.1, from coordinate 747,130 downwards.
AAATTACTTCAACTAACCTGTACCCGCACACACTGACTCGGTACCGGTGCCCCCTGTATATAGCCTCTTATTGTTATTCTTATTGTGTCATTTTTTATTTTTATTTTAGTCTACTTGGTAAATATTTTCTTAACTCTTTTTGAACTGCACTGTTGGTTAAGGGATTGTTAGTAAGCATACACTTGTTGTATTCGGCGCATGTGACAAATGAAGTTTTATTTGATTTGAATATGAATACTTACAGATGTCGAATTATTAGTTACAGGATTGTGAAGGATGGAATGTTGCTTACCTCTAGGATAGTTAAGTGGTTATGAGTTACTATGCTGCAATATACGAAAACAGGTGAGGGTAAATCTTTATGCAGTCCATGACAGTTATTGATGGTACAATTATTCTCTATGTTATATTTTGCTTTTGTCATTAGAAACCATGAAATGGCAGAGCTATTTCTACATATTGCGCCTTTAAATGTACTGTAGCATCCATAGTTTATATATATTTTTTATCTTTCTCTATCTCTCTCTCCCACAGTGAAGAGCAGTGAATGGATAGACAGATACCACATGAAATTCCTGGGCTCGGTCCAAGTGCCCTACCACAAAGGCAATGATGTTCTGTGTGCAGCTATGCAGAAGGTATGGGGAGGTGCTGTGTGTGTGCTTGTGAAAGAAAGAGTGAGAGTGTAGAAAGATTGAGAAGATAGAAAGAGTGTGAGAGAGATGTCAACTGGCACATTACCAATGAAATCCATAATCTTTAACTGAGAGAGAGGAGGAGGAAGAGACAGATATGGATGAAGAGACAGATGGATTGAGTAGGAAGATGGAAAATAATGGGGTGAAAGTGTGAGAGGTAAACAGTATAGTTAGTACATTCTCTATGAAAATAGTATTCTATTACACCATGGTTGGGGTCGGAATTCAGAATTGAATTCAACGCATTCATTTAAAACATCCCTAAGGAAGAAAATTGTAATTTAATTTTAATTAAAGGAAGTAAATTAATTCAAAGCAATTCAAATAAGACATGAGTGTAATTCCTTTGATTCAACCACATAGTTTGATTCTTATACATAGTATTGGTTACAATTTTGTATTTGTGTAGTAATGTGTAGAATAAATAAGCCATTTGAATTCAATTCAAAGTCTGTTTCCTGTGGGGTGTGGGCAATTCAAATTCAATTCAAATTTAAGAATAGAATTCGCAACTCATTTCAGAATTGACCTCAACCCTGTATAACACAAACAAGCATTGACAGTAGAATAATCTTAGATCACAAATTAGAAAGGTTAAGACAGGAAATCATTAAAACATTTTAGAAAAGAAAAGAGGACAGAGGCAGAGGCAGGTTGAAAAGAGGCATCGCTCAAAAGCAACACTACAGCACCAAAAGTATGTGTACACCTGAACGTCGAACATCTCATTCCAAAATCATGGGCATTAATATGGAGTTGGTACCCCCTTGGCTACTATAACAGCCTCCACTCTTCTGGGAAGGCTTTCCACTAGATGCTGGAACATTGCTGTGGGGACTTGCTTTACTTCAGCCACGAGCATTATTCATTTGAATTTATTTAACCTTTATTTAACTAGGCATTAGTGACATCAGGCAGTGATGTTGGGTGATAAGGCCTGGCTTGCAGTCGGCGTTCCAATTCCTCCCAATTGTGTTCGATGGGGTTGAAGTCAGGTCTCTGAAGGCCAGTCAAGTTTTTCCACACCGATCTCGACAAACCATTTCTGTATGGACCTTGCTTTGGGCACAGGGGAATTGTCATGCTGAAAGAGAAAAGTGCCTTCTCCAAACTGTTGCCACAAAGTTGGAAGCACAGAATTGTCTAGAATGTCATTGTATGCTGTAGCGTTAAGATTTCCCTTCACTGGAAACTGTGGGGCCTAGCCTGAACCATGAAAACAGCCCCAGATCATTATTCCTCCTCCACAAAACTTTACAGTTGGCACTATGCATTGGGGCAGGTAGCGTTCTCCTGGGATCCGCCAAACCCAGATTCGTCTGTCGGACTGCCAGATGGTGAAGTGTGATTCATCACTCCAGACAACACGTTTCCACTGCTCCAGAGTCTAAAGGCGACGAGCTTCACGCCACTCCAGCTGATGCTTGGCATTGGTGCCTGGTGATCTTAGGCTTGTGTGTGGCTGCTCAGCCATGGAAACCCATTTGGTGAAGCTCCAGACTAACAGTTGTTGTTCTGGTGTTGCTTCCAGAGGACAGACAATTTTTACACGCTACACACTTCAGCACTCGGCGTTCCCGTTTTGTGAGCTTGTGAGCTACCACTTTGCGGCTGAGCCCTTGTTGCTCCTAGATCTTCCCACTTCACTTACAGTTGACCGGGGCAGCTCTAGTCACTGAGATCTTCAGTAAGGCCATTCTACTGCCAATGTTTGTCTATGGAGATTGACTTTTTGTGTGCTCATTTTTATACACCGGTCAGCAACGGGTGTTGCTCAAATAGTTGAATCCACTAATTTGAAGGGGTGTCCACATGCTTTTGTATATATAGTGTGCATTTCTAGCTGAGATGCCACTATAAGTTTAAGACCAATAACCCACCTCTTTCCCTGTTCATGTTCTAAATGTTCTAAATTCCAATTAATTGAATAAGGGTGCTTTTTTTAACAAATAATTTCAATATCTAAACCGGGATGCTGATGCTGTTTTGATTGTCACCAGATTGCCACCAATAGGAGGATGACAGTGCAGTATAACCCACCTTCATCTTGTATCCTTGAGATCAACATGAAAGGCGTGAAGCTCCTAGTCCAGGACGACTACTATGCCTCTGACAGACTTCCACACTCAAATGCACACACATTGTAAACATCCACGCGCATCTGCACATACACACACACGTGGGTGCACACACGGACACACGGGACAGGTACACAGACAGACATACTCAGATTTATGCACACACTCAACACATGCATTTACATCACACACACACTCACACACACTTCTTAAGGCACACCTTCAGCACATGTTAGAAAGACAGCAGTTTAGTTTGGACCAAAGTACAACTACAAAACTTTGCGTCTGGCTTGCAAGACTAGATACAAAGAGATGTTTTATCCAAACCGCTGACCAGCAAGATCACACTGAGGGAAATATTCCCAGTAAAGAAGGTTGATAACGCCTCAGTGTGGGCACTACAGGGTATTGCAGTCCACACACCTTAATCCAGTTGTATTGTATAGAAGCAAGTGAGAATTTCATCTGGCAACAGCGATGCCCACCTAAACTGAAGTAAAGATATGTAACCATCAGTGGGTTCTTTGTTGACATTAAGGCTATGATTTGCTTTAATAGCTAATCTAATTTGCCAATCAGAAGGTTCACTAGCTACAGCTCCTACAGATGATGTGGTGTAAGCAGATAGCAAATTCCATGAGAAATGCAGTTGTTGACATGGAGGGTGGATACTTTTTACCCCCAACACCTGTTTTTCGGAGCCATAGAATTTGGTCAATGAGGTTTGTACCAAATAATTATGTTGCATTCATATGTAGTGTGCATTGCCTTGGGACATCACAGTCCGTCCCCCCCCCCCCTCCATGGTCCCAGGCGATGCGCTTATTTTGAGCCCAAAATGAAGAAATTCCTTCCAAAATTTAAGGCCTCAAATCCACCACTAGTTTATAATATAGATGTGTGTCTGTCTGTCATCACAGAGTAACCAGTGCAGCCACTTCTTCCAGTTGAAGAATGTTTCCTTCTGTGGCTATCACCCTAAGAACAGCAAGTAAGTACCTGGACCTGGATTAAATTATGCCAGTCACTGTATTCAAATAAAAATGTGCTTTTTGGGAGAGTCATAGCGCAAGCAGTGGAGGAAATGGAGAAAAAATAATCACTCTTCCATTGTAAAATCTGCATTTTACTCCCGGAACCTGGTTCCCTCTGGGGTTTCGCTCCTCTGACCCCTGTACTTTCTTCTTCTTTTTTTACCCATGTGTGGTTTGTATGTTTTCCCCTTAGGTACTTTGGCTTCATCACAAAACACCCAGCTGACCAGAGATTTGCCTGTCATGTGTTTGTGTCTGAAGATTCTACTAAACCCCTGGCAGAGTCTGTTGGGTGAGGTTTGAGGACTTGTTTGTTTCTGGCTTAAAAAATATACATATCACTCTTTTGCTCTTTCTCCCTCTTTTATATTGTCAGAGGTTTCAAGAGGTTCTTAGCCATAGTGGGTAATTACAACCAACACTGAACAATGTCTCAACACGAGGTGTTCTCTCGTTAAACCACCAATATGCGCTAAGTTCACCTGAACAGTTGATCTCAATTGCAACTACTATTGGCCATTATATTATCGCTCCCTAAAGCTAATGTCAGTGTTTAAAGGGAAACTGCACTTTGTAATTTGGCCTCGTTTTTCATCAATGCCCATTAAGAAATGCGGAAGGTGAACAAGAGTTATCTTGGGGGTGTGGTTTGATGTGGGTGTTTCTTGGGTGCAGTAATGAGTACAGCGAGTAAGGTAGCGTTGCTATGGAGAGAACAATGTTTTGAAGTTGTGGACTTCAAAATAAATTGCATTGGTCGCATACACATATTTTGCAGATGTTATCGCGGGTCTAGCGAAATGCTTATGTTCGTAGCTGTAATACCTAGCAGTAATACCTAACAAAACCAAAACAGAAGAAGGAAGGAATTAAGAAATATTATAACGAGCAAGGTCAGAGTCCGGAATATAATTTATATGTACAGTCCGTTCGGAAAGTATTCAGACCCCTTGACTTGTTCCACATTTTGTTACGTTACAGCCTTATTCTAAAATGTATTTAAAAAAAAAAACATCTACACACAGTACCCTATAATTACAAAGCAAAAATAGGTAAAAAAAAAAAAATATATATATATATATATATATATATATATATATATATATATATATATATATATATATATATATATATAATGTTAATGAAAAAATGTAATAGCACATTTACATAAGTACTTTGTTGAAGCACCTTTGGCAACGATTTACAGCCTCGAGTATTCTTGGGTATGGAGCTACAAGCTTGGCACACCTGTATTTGGGTAGTTACTCCATTCTTCTCTGCAAATCCTCTCAAGATCTGTCAGGTTGGATTGGGAGTGTTGCTGCACAGCTATTTTCAGATTTATCCAGAGATGTTCGACCGGGTTCAAGTCCAGGCTCTGGCTGGGCCACTCAAGGACATTCAGAGACATGTCCCGAAGCCACTCCTGCGTTGTCTTGGCTGTGTACTTAGGGTCGTTGTGCTATTGGAAGCTGAACCTTCGCCCCAGTCTAAGGTCCTGTACTATGCTCCGTTCATCTATCCCTCAAACCTGGTACCCTTCTGTGCCTCGACACAATTCTGTTTCAGAGTTCTACAGACAATTCCTTTGACCTCATGGCTTGGTTGTTGCTCTGACATGTACTGTCAACTGTGGGATCTTATATAGACAGGTGTGTGCCTTTCCAAATCATGACCAATCAATTGAATTTACCAGAGCGGGTGGTGTAATCAAGGTGTAGAAACAAGTCTCATAACAATACTTACAGTTTTGGCAAGTCAGTTAGGACATGTACTTTGTGCATGACACAAGTAATTTTTCCAACAATTGTTTACAGAGAGATTATTTCACTTATATTTCACTGTATCAATTCCAGTGGGTCAAAAGTTTACATACACTAAGTTGACTGTGCCTTTAAATATCGTGGAATATTCCCCCAAAATATGTCATGGCATTAGAATCTTCTGATAGGCTAATTGACATCATTTCAATTGTCAATTGGAGGTGTACCCTTGGATGTATTTCAAGGCCTACCTTCAAACACAGTGCCTCTTTGCTTGACATCATGGGAAAATCAAAAGAAATCAGCCAAGACCTGGTTCATCCTTGGGAGCAATTTCCAAACTCCTGAAGGTACCACGTTCATCTGTACAAACAATAGTACGCAAGTATAAACACCATGGGACCACACAACCATCATACCGCTCAAGAAGGAGACGTGTTCTGTCTCCTAGAGATGAATGTACTTTGATGTGAAAAGTGCAAATCAATCCCAGTCCAAAATCGACATAACCCGAAAGGCCGCTCAGGAAGGAAGAAGCCACTGCTTCAAAACCGCAATACAAAAACCAGACTACGGTTTGCAATTGCACATGGGGACAAAGATGGTACTTTTTGGAGAAATGTCCTCTGGTCTGATGAAACAAAAATAGAACTGTTTGACCATATTGACCATCATTATGTTTGGAGGAAAAAGTGGGAGGATTGCAAGCGGACGAACACCATCCCAACCGTGAAACACGGGGGTGGCAGCATCATGTTGTGGGGGTGCTTTGCTGCAAGAGGGACTGGTGCACTTCACAAAATAGATGGCATCATGAGGAATTGAAAATTATGTGGATATACTGAAGCAACATCTCAAGACATCAGTTAAAGCTTGGTCACAAATGGGTCTTCCAAATGGACATTGACCTCAAGCAAATTTGGTTTAAGGACAACAATGTTATGGTATTGGAGTGGCCATTACAAAGGCCTGACCTCAATCTTACAGAAAATTTGTGGGCAGAACTGAGAAAGCGTGTGCGAGCAAGGAGGCCTACAGACCTGACTCAGTTACATCAGCCAATATTTACCCAACTTAAACAATTTAGAGGCAATGCTACCAAATACTAATTGAGTGTATGTACATTTCTGACCCACTGGGAATGTGATGAAATAAATAAAATATGACATTTTTTGACGTTTATGCAAATGTATTGAACATGGAGTACAAAGATATCTTAGTTACATAAGTATTCACACCCTGAGTCAATTCATGTTATAATCACCTTGGGCAGCGATTACAGCTGGGATTCTTTCTCTGTAAGTCTCTAAGGGCTTTGCACACCTAGATATTACAATATTGACCATTATTCTTTTCAAAATTGTTCAAGCTCTGTCAAGTTGTTTGTTGATCATTGCTAGACAACCATTTTCAAGTCTTTTCATCGATTTTCAAGACGTTTTTCAGCCAAAACTGTAGCTCGGCTACTCAGGACAATTCACTGTCTTATTTGTAAGCAACTCCAGTGTATATTTGGCTTTGCCATTTTAGGCTATTGTTGTTGTGCAGGTGAGTGAGGACCCAAAAGCGGTTTAACAAAAATAGAGTCTTTTAATGTAAACACAGGGAAGACATAGATCCTCTTCAGATGTAGATCATGGAAAAATAGACAACCCGCAGAGAGGGCGACAAATGAAACAAAAAGTCCTTCTGATAATTACAAAAGAGCCCCCTTCTTAGCAGCAGAGGAGAATAGCTGGGTTAGCGGCGACAGGCTGCAGGTCTCTCTGGGTAGGCGCGGGTCGTAGAGGAACAGTGGTACCTGATCTCACGTAGCATCAGATGAACTGGACACAGTACAAACGACAAGACAGTTAGCTGAGTACAGGATGCACTTGCCAGGCGGATTCCGACAGGACGGGACAGGACAAGGGTGAAGCAAACGAGACGATAGTTTGTTTCTGGCATGAGAAACTCAAATGAGAATCTGACAAAGAAAGAGGCAGGAACAGAGAGAGAAATAGAGACCTAATCAGAGGGAAAAAGGGAACAGGTGGGAAGAGGGTGAACAAGGTAGTTAGAGGAGATGAGGAACAGCTGGAGGAGGAGAGAAAGAGAAGGTAACCTAATACGACCAGCAGAGGGAGACAGAGTGAAGAGAAAGAACAGGAACAAGACATAACATGACAAGACATGACAGTACCCCCCACTCAACGAGCGCCCCCTGGCGCACTCGAGGAGGAAACCTGGCGGCAACGGAGGAAATCATCGATCAGCGAACGGTCCAGCACGTCCCGAGAGGGAACCCAACTCCTTTCCTCAGGACCGTACCCCTCCCAATCCACTAGGAACTGATGACCACGGCCCCGAGGACGCATGTCCAAAATCTTACGGACCCTGTAGATAGGTGCGCCTTCGACAAGGATGGGGGGGGGGGGGGACGAGCGGGGGCGCGAAGAACGGGTTTAACACAAGAGACATGGAAGACCGGGTGGACGCGACGAAGATATCGCAGGAGAAGAAGTCGCACCGCGACAGGATTAATGATCTGAGAAATACGGAACGGACCAATGAACCGCGGGGTCAACTTGCGAGAAGCTGTCTTAAGGGGAAGGTTTTGAGTGGAGAGCCATACTCTCTGACCGCGACAATATCTAGGACTCTTAGTTCTACGCTTATTAGCGGCTCTCACAGTCTGCGCCCTATAACGGCAAAGTGCAGACCTGACCCCCTTCCAGGTGCGCTCACAACGTTGGACAAAAGCCTGAGCGGAGGGGACGCAGGACTCGGCGAGCTGAGACGAGAACAGCGGAGGTTGGTACCCGAGGCTACTCTGAAAAGGAGATAGACCGGTCGCAGACGAAGGAAGCGAGTTGTGGGCGTATTCTGCCCAGGGGAGCTGTTCTGACCAAGACGCAGGGTTACGAAAAGAAAGGCTGCGTAAGATGCGACCAACAGTCTGATTGGCCCGTTCGGCTTGACCTTTAGACTGAGGGTGGAAGCCGGACGAGAAACTGACGGAAGCCCCAATCAAACGGCAAAACTCCCTCCAAAATTGAGACGTGAACTGCGGGCCCCTGTCCGAAACGACGTCTGACAGAAGGCCATGAATTCTGAAAACATTCTCGATGATGATTTGTGCCGTTTCTTTAGCAGAAGGGAGCTTAGCGAGGGGAATAAAATGAGCCGCCTTAGAGAACCTATCGACAACCGTAAGAATAACTGTCTTCCCCGCTGACGAAGGCAGTCCGGTGATAAAATCTAAGGCGATGTGAGACCACGGTCGAGAGGGAATGGGAAGCGGTCTGAGACAACCGGCAGGAGGGGAGTTCCCGGACTTAGTCTGCGCACAGACCGAACAAGCAGCCACGAAACGACGCATGTCACGTTCCCGAGTGGGCCACCAAAAACGCTGACGAATGGAAGCAAGCGTACCCCGAACGCCGGGGTGGCCGGCTAACTTGGCAGAGTGAGCCCACTGAAGAACGGCCAGACGAGTATGAACGGGAACGAAAAGAAGGTTCCTAGGGCAAGCGCGCGGCGACGGAGTGTGAGTGAGTGCTCGCTTTACCTGCCTCTCAATTCCCCAGACAGTCAACCCGACAACACGCCCCTCAGGGAGAATCCCCTCGGGGTCGGTGTAGACTACTGAAGAACTGAAGAGACGAGATAAAGCATCAGGCTTGGTGTTCTTAGAGCCCCGACGATAAGAAATTACGAACTCGAAACGAGCGAAAAACAGAGCCCAACGAGCCTGACGCGCATTAAGTCGTTTGGCAGAACGGATGTGCTCAAGGTTCCTATGGTCAGTCCAAACGACAAAAGGAACGGTCGCCCCCTCCAACCACTGTAGCCATTCGCCTAGGGCTAAGCGGATGGCGAGCAGTTTGCGGTTTCCCACATCATAGTTACGTTCCGACGGCGACAGGCGATGAGAAAAATACGCGCAAGGGTGGACCTTGTTGTCAGAGAGGGAGCGCTGAGAAAGAATGGCTCCCACGCCCACCTCTGACGCGTCAACCTCGACAACAAACTGTCTAGAGATGTCAGGTGTAACAAGGATAGGTGCGGATGTAAAACGATTCTTGAGAAGATCAAAAGCTTCTTGACAGAAGTAACGGCTGTGAGGGGAGCTGCCACCTGACCGAAATTACGGATGAAACGACGATAGAAATTCGCGAAGCCGAGAAAGCGCTGCAGCTCGACGCGTGATTTAGGAACGGGCCAATTAATGACAGCTTGGACCTTAGCGGGATCCATCTTAATGCCTTCAGCGGAAATGACAGAACCGAGAAATGTGACGGAGGAGGCATGAAAAGTGCACTTCTCAGCCTTCACATAAAGACAATTCTCTAAAAGGCGCTGGAGGACGCGTCGAACGTGCTGAACATGAATCTGGAGTGACGGTGAAAAAATCAGGATATCGTCAATGTAAACGAAAACAAAGATGTTCAGCATGTCTCTCAGGACGTCATTTACTAATGCCTGAAAGACAGCTGGAGCGTTTACGAGGCCGAAAGGAAGAACCCGGTATTCAAAGTGCACTAACGGAGTGTTAAACGCCGTTTTCCACTCGTCCCCCTCCCTGATGCGCACGAGATGGTAAGCGTTACGAAGGTCCAACTTAGTGAAAAACCTGGCTCCCTGCAGGATCTCGAAGGCTGAAGACATAAGAGGGAGCGGATAACGATTCTTAACTGTTATGTCATTCAGCCCTCGATAATCTATGCAGGGGCGCAGGGACCCGTCCTTCTTCTGAACAAAAAAAAACCCCGCTCCGGCGGGAGAGGAGGAGGGGACTATGGTACCGGCGTCGAGAGCTACAGACAAAATAATCTTCGAGAGCCTTACGTTCGGGAGCCGACAGAGAGTATAGTCTACCCCGGGGGGGAGTGGTTCCCGGAAGGAGATCAATACTACAATCATACGACCGGTGCGGAGGAAGAGAGGTGGCCCTGGACCGACTGAACACCGTGCGCAGATCGTGATAATCCTCCGGCACCCCCGTCAAATCACCAGGCTCCTCCTGTGAAGAAGAGACAGAGGAAACAGGAGGGATAGCAGACATTAAACATTTCACATGACAAGAGACATTCCAGGAGAGGATAGAATTACTAGACCAATTAATAGAAGGATTATGACGAACTAGCCAGGGATGGCCCAAAACAACAGGTGTAAAAGGTGAACGAAAAATTAAAAAAGAAATGGTTTCGCTATGATTACCAGAGACAGTGAGGGTTAAAGGTAGCGTTTCACGCTGAATCCTGGGGAGAGAACTACCATCCAAAGCGAACAAGGCCGTGGGATCCCTTAACTGTCTGAGAGGAATGTCATGTTCCCGAGCCCAGGTCTCGTCCATAAAACAGCCCTCCGCCCCAGAGTCTATCAAAGCACTGCAGGAAGCTGACGAACCGGTCCAGCGGAGATGGACCAAAAAGGTAGTGCAGGATCTTGAAGGAGAGACCAGAGTTGTAGCGCTCACCAGTAGCCCTCCTCTTACTGATGAGCTCTGGCTTTTACTGGGCATGAAGTGACAAAATGACCAGCGGAACCGCAATAGAGACAGAGGCGGTTGGTGATTCTCCGTTCCTTCTCCTAAGCCGAGATGCGGATACCCCCCAGCTGCATAGGCTCAGCACCCGAGCCGGGCGGAGGAAGATGGTAGTGATGCGGAGAGGGGGGCAACGGAGAACGCGAGCTCCTTTCCACGAGCTCGGCGACGAAGATCAAACCGTCGCTCTATACGAATAGCGAGTTCAATCAAGGAATCCACGCTGGAAGGAACCTCCCGGGAGAGAATCTCATCCTTAACCTCCGCGCGGAGACCCTCCAGAAAACGGGCGAGCAAAGCCGGCTCGTTCCAGTCACTGGAGGCAGCAAGAGTGCGAAACTCAATAGAGTAATCTGTTATGGATCGATTACCTTGACATAGGGAAGACAGGGCCCTGGAAGCTTCCTCCCCAAAAACAGAACGGTCAAAAACCCGTATCATCTCCTCCTTAAAGTCCTGATACTGGTTAGTACACTCAGCCTTCGCCTCCCAGATTGCCGTGCCCCACTCACGAGCCCGTCCAGTAAGGAGAGATATGACGTAGGCGATACGAGCTGTGCTCCTGGAGTAAGTGTTGGGCTGGAGAGAAAACACAACATCACACTGAGTGAGGAACGAGCGGCATTCAGTGGGCTCCCCAGAGTAACACGGCGGGTTATTGATTCTGGGCTCCGGAGATTCGGAAGCCCTGGAAGTGGCCGGTGGATCGAGGCGGAGATGGTGAATCTGTCTTGTGAGGTCGGAGACTTGGTTGGCCAGGGTCTCAACGGCATGTCGAGCAGCAGACAATTCCTCCTTGTGTCTGCCTAGCATCGCTCCCTGGATCTCGACGGCTGAGTGGAAAGGATCCGGAGTCGCTGGGTCCATCTTGGTCAGATTCTTCTGTTGTGCAGGTGAGTGAGGACCCAAAAGCGGTTTAACAAAAATAGAGTCTTTTAATGTAAACACAGGGAAGACATAGATCCTCTTCAGATGTAGATAATGGAAAAATAGACAATCCGCAGACAGGGCGACAAATGAAACAAAAAGTCCTGATAATTACAAAAGAGCCCCCTTCTTAGCAGCAGAGGAGAATAGCTGGGTTAGCGGCGACAGGCTGCAGGTCTCTCTGGGTAGGCGCGGGTCGTAGAGGAACAGTGGTACCTGATCTCACGTAGCATCAGATGAACTGGACACAGTACAAACGACAAGACAGTTAGCTGAGTACAGGATGCACTTGCCAGGCGGATTCCGACAGGACGGGACAGGACAAGGGTGAAGCAAACGAGACGATAGTTTGTTTCTGGCATGAGAAACTCAAACGAGAATCTGACAAAGAAAGAGGCAGGAACAGAGAGAGAAATAGAGACCTAATCAGAGGGAAAAAGGGAACAGGTGGGAAGAGGGTGAACGAGGTAGTTAGAGGAGATGAGGAACAGCTGGAGGAGGAGAGAAAGAGAAGGTAACCTAATACGACCAGCAGAGGGAGACAGAGTGAAGAGAAAGAACAGGAACAAGACATAACATGACAAGACATGACAATTGTACTGCTGAAAGGTGAATTCATCCCCCAGTGTCTGATGGAGAGCAGTATGAAACAGGTTTTCCTCTAGGATTTTGCCTGTGCTTAGCGCCATTCCGTTTAATTTTTTATCATGAAAAAACACCCCACTCCTTAATGATTACAAGCATACCCATAACATGATGCAGCCACCACTATGCTTGAACATATGGTGAGTGGTACTCAGTACTGTGTTGTATTGGAGCTGCCAAACATAACACTTTGTATTGAAGACAAAACGTGAATTGCTTTGCCCCAATTCTAGCAGTATTACTTTAGTGCCTTCTTGCAAACAGGATGCATGTTTTGGAATATTTTAGCGTCCCACCTCGCCAACAGCCAGTGAAATTGCAGGGCGCCTAATTAAACACAACAGAAATCCCATAAATAAAATTCCTCAAACATAAAAGTATTTTACACCATTTTAAAGATTAACTTCTTGTAAATCCAGCCAATGTGTCCGATTTCAAATAGGCTTTACTGTGAAAGCACACCAAACGATTATGTTAGGTCAGCACCTAGTCACAGAAAACCATAAAGACATTTTCCAGCCAAGGAGAGCCCTCACAAAAGTCAGAAATAGCGGTTAAATTAATCACTAACCTTTGATGATCTTCATCAGATGGCACTCACAGGACTTCATGTTTCACAATAAATGTGTGTTTTGTTCGATATAATTAACCTTTATGTCCATAAACCTCATTTGAAATTGGTGTTTTATGTTCAGAAGTGCATTGTCTCAAACAAACATCCGGTGAAAGTGCAGAGAGCAACATCAAATTACAGAAATACTCAAAATAAACATTGATAAAAGATACAAGTGTTATGCATGGAAATATAGATAAACTTCTCCTTAATGGAACCGCTGTGTCAGATTTCAAAAAGGCTTTACGGCGAAAGCACACCTTGTGATTATGTCAGTTCAGCACCTAACCACAGAGAAACATACCTAGCCAAAGAAAGTGAGGTGTCACAAAAGTCAAAAATAGCAATATAAATATTCACTTTCCTTTGATGATCTTCATCAGTATGCACTCCCAGGAATCCCAGTTCCACAATAAATGTTTGTGTTGTTTGGTAAAGTCCATCATTTATGTCCAAAACCTCCTTTTTGTTTGTGAGTTTAGTTCACAAATCCAAACTCACGAGGCACGGGCAAGTCCAGGCGAAAGTTCAGATGAAAAGTTATATTACAGTTCGTAGAAACATGTCAAACGATGTATATAATCAATCTTTAGGATGTTTTTATCATAAATCTTCAATAATGTTTCAACCGGACAATTCCTTTGTCTTTAGAAATGCAATTGAACCTAGCTAACTCTCACAGACACGCGCGAGACTGAGCTCATGGCACTCTGCCAGACACCTGGTTGAAACAGCTCTCATTCTCTCTCCCTTCACAGTAGAAACCTCAAACAAGGTTCTAAAGACTGTTGACATCTAGTGGAAGCCTTAGGAAGTGCAATATGACCCCATAGACACTGTATATTTGATAGGCAATGACTTGAAAAACTACAACCTCAAATTTCCCACATCCTGGTTGGCTGCCATATGAGGTCTGTTATACTCACAGACATCATTCAAATAATTTTAGAAACTTCAGAGTGTTTTCTATCAAAACCTACTAATAATATGCATATTCTAGCTTTTGGGCCTGAGTAACAGGCAGTTTACTCTGGGCACCTTATTATCCAAGCTATTCAATACTGCCCCCAGTCCCAAAGAAGGTAATTATGTACAGATTTATTTTCCCTCTGTCAATTAGCTAGTATTGTGGAGTAACTACAATGTTGTCGATCCATCCTCAGTTTTCTATCACAGCCATTAAACTTTGTAGCTGTTTTAAAGTCACCATTGGCCTCATGGTGAAATCCATATGCGGTTTCCTTCCTCTCCAGCAACTGAGTTAGGAAGGACGCCTGTATCTTTGTAGTGACTGCCACAATCGCTGGAAGAATAAATGGACCAAGGCCAGCGTACGTAGAGTTCCACATGTTTAAATATTGAAACTCACCAAAACAATACAGAAACAAACAAAACGTGAAGTAATGGTGTGCTCACAGGCACAACACAAAAACAAGATCCCACAAACAACAGGTGTGAAAAGGCTGCCTAAATATGATCCCCAATCAGAGACAACGATAGACAGCAGCCTCTGATTGGGAACCATACCAGGCCAACAAAGAAATAGAAAACATAGATTTCCCACCCTAGTCACACCCTGACCTAAGGTCAGGGAGTGACAGTGACTGGGTGTATTAATGCACAATCCAAAGTGTAATTAATAACTTCACCATGCTCAAAGGGATATTCAATGTCTGCTTTTTTTTTACTAATCTACCAATATGTGCTCTTCTTTGTGAGGCATTGGAAAACCTCCCTGGTCTTTGTGGTTGAATCTGTGTTCTAAATTCATTGCTCGACTAAGATGGATAACTTAGATAACTAGATAACTTTATGTATGGGGTACAAAGATGAGATACTCCTTCAAAAATCATGTTAAACACCATTATTGCACAGAAGTCCATGCAACCTATGTGACTTGTTAAGGACATTTTTTATCCTGTACTTAGGCTTGCCATAACAAAGGGTTTGAATACTTACTGACTTCTTTCAGCTTTAAATGTTTTATTAATTTGTAAAAAAAATTAAAACATTTTCCACTTTGACATCATGGGGTATTTTGTGTAGGCCAGTGACCCAAAATCTAAATTTAATCAATCAGGCAGTAGCATAACATAATATGGAAAATGTCAAGTTGTGTGAATCCTTTCATAAGGCACTGTATTTAGCTAGATATAGTATCATTCCCCTTTTAATATGTGGTATCATAGCTGGCCTGGCTTGCTAACAGCAGAAGTGACCGTGTCGGATCAAATCTATCATATTGTTGAAATGCATTGGAAGTTTGGACCAACTTTATGGAAGCCCATTTTAACTCCTATTTGCCGAGCTAAATGTGCGTGCGTTGCACTTTGACTTGACAGCAAATGTTCACATGATAAGTAAGTAATCCATACCCAACCATACCCAAGTCGTAACAAACTAACTTACAAAACTCAGTTTTGGACAAGACTGCCTTTATAACCAAAATTATCCGATTTACACTTTGTAGTCAATTTTGACACTGTAATTAATGTTTCTAACTCATATCTATGCCACATAAGCCATTTAAACCCAGAGAAGTGTGGTTCTAAGGGGCAGTTGACCTTTAAGTCCTGTTTGCTTCCAACATTTTTCAAGACTATTTAGCCCTTAAACGTAATATCTTTACTCTACACATTTTACTTATGTACAGCTTGTGTTAGATTACTTTTAATTTCAAATGTTTTGTATCCATTAATAGAGACATTTTAATACAGTATGGTCATTTCTTATTAAAATGAGAAAATAAAGTATTCCTGAACTGCCTACATCTAAAATTAGTAACCTAATCAACCCAATCATGATTGAGTTAATATAATCTATATGTGTATTAATTATAGTATAATCAATGTGTCAAATTACAAATTATATTCTGTGGCCCAAACATAGGTATTTATAATGTACTGTCTTGCACATTACTGTACTCTACTCTACTGTACAATAAATTTGAGTATAGTTCAGTACAGTATAGAAAAGTAGAGAAGAGTTCAGTACAGTAGAGTGGAGTTCAGTACAGTCTGTACTCTATTGTACTATACCATATGTTTTTTCTAGAGTATAGTTCAGTGCAGTACAGTACAAAATAGTTCAGGCAGTATAGTTCAGTAGAGTATAGTACAGTAGAGTACGGTACTCAAGTGAACTATACTCTACTCTACTGTAGTGAACTATATTGCATTGTACTCTACTGTACTGAACTATACAGTATCGTACTCTACTGTACAGTAAACTCGAGTAAAGTATAGTTCAGTACAGTACAGGAAAGTAGAGTTCAGTACAGTACAGTAGAGAATAGTTCACTTCAGTACAGTACTGTGCTCTACTTCACTGAACTATACTCTACTCTCCTGAACTTTAAGGTACTGAACTATTTTCTACTGTACTGAACTATACTCTATTTTCCTGTACTGAACTATACACTGCTTGAGTTTACTGTCCTCGAGTTTCTTAAAATTCATTCGGTTTATATTCTAACAATAAATATGTGTTATTAATTACCAGCCTTGCTATTTTCAATGTTCCCAATACTTCATTGGGCCAAGAGTAGAGAACCTAGACGCAGCTGTCTGGCATCTAACTCTTTTGAAACAGTGACAACATGACATCAACTGATCTGCTAGTTAATTTTTGTGGGCTTTTGGTTGCAAGCAAATGTTTTAGCATCCTGTAGGTAGCGTTTTAAGAAATCCAGCTCTAAATTCTGCCTGTTGGTTGCAGTTGGCCCAGTACACCCAGTTTATTAGGTACACCACCCCGTTCACGAAAATGGCTCGCTCCTAGACAGTTAGTCACATGGCTTGCTACATAAAGCAGTCAGACAAGCATTGAGTCATTCAGTTAATGTTCGATTGAATGTTAGAATGGGCAAAACGAGTGACCTAAGCTACCTTGAGCATAGTATGATTGTCGGTGTCAGGCTCGCCGGTTCCAGTATCTCAGAAAAAGCCCTCCTGGGCTTTTTACATACAACAGTGTCCATAGTTTACCGAGAATAATGCGACAAACTAAAAACGTTGATGATAGAGGTCGAAGGAGAATGGCAAGAATCGTTCAAGCTAATATGTGGGCCAAAGGCAAATAACAGCACAGTACAACAGTGGTGTTCAGAACGGCATTTCAGTACACACAATCGTCAGTCCTTGTCACAGATGGGCTATTGCAGCAGACAACCACACCACATCGGGTTCCACTACAATCAGCTAAAAACAAGAAGTGGCACCAGTGGGCACGCGATCACCAACACTGGACAATTGATGCAATGAATGTTGCATCATGCTGTTGCATCATGCTGTGGGCAG
Organism: Oncorhynchus mykiss; assembly: GCF_057628025.1. Classification (NCBI taxonomy): domain Eukaryota; kingdom Metazoa; phylum Chordata; class Actinopteri; order Salmoniformes; family Salmonidae; genus Oncorhynchus; species Oncorhynchus mykiss. Next base: position 729,544 of record NC_143047.1, on the reverse strand, counting down.
TGTCGAGACTTGGCGTAAGTAGCATGAGCCCATGGCCCCATCCTGCCTGGTGTCAACGGTACAGGCTGGTAGCGGTGGTGCAATGGTGTGTGAAATGTTTTCGTGGCACACGTTCGGTCTTTTGATACCAATTGCGCAACGTTTCCATGCCACAAAGAATGAAGGCTGTTCTGGAGGCAAATCAAATCAAATTGTATTCGTCACATACACATGGTTAGCAGATGTTAATGCGAGTGTAGCGAAATGCTTGTGCTTCTAGTTCCGACAATGCAGTAATAACCAACGAGTAATCTAACCTAACAATTTCACAACAGCCACCTTATACACAAAGGGGGCTCCGACCCGGTGCAGGATGGGTGTACCTAATAAACTGACAACTGAGTGTATGCTTCTGTAGAGAGTTGTCATACCTGTCAGATAAGGAACTGAATGATTGAATAACCTTTTTGTTTATCTACCCCCCCCCCCCCCCCTCTGTTCTCCCCTCTTGTCTCTTCTACAGGAAAGCCTTCCAGTTGTACTATAAGGAATTTGTAGATTACTCCTGTCCAACAGTGGATATTTACCTGGAATAGCACCCGCCCCAACTTCCCCCACAACCCTGTACATTACAGATTATCATAACATAAAGTTGCATGACGGAGAAAACATTTCTAACAAATATTAACTAATATATCTGACAAAAATATGGAGAGAGAGAAAGAAGGAGAGGTATTGGTGTCTACTGTTTATCCAAATATGTCAAACAGTATGAAGATTGAACAAATAATTGATCCAAACATAGTGGAGACGTTGAAGAGAGGGTTGCAAAATATGCTAAATGGAGTCACTGATGAGGAAGTTAATGTGCCTATGGTGTCCTCAGGCTGTCCACTCAAAGCACAATGCTCAAATCATAGTGACCTGGACTGGAATAGTCTGAGACTAATCTTTGTCGACTTGAATCCCAGGTAAGAACACTGGTCTTTGTGGACTTGGAGCTTGAATCCCAGGTAGAACACTGAACTTTGTGGACTTGGAGCTTGAATCCCAGGTAGAACACTGAGCTTTGTGGACTTGGAGCTTGAATCCCAGGTAGAACACTGAGCTTTGTGGACTTGGTGAACCCCAGAAAAAACAGTAGTCACTAAGGTAACAGCAAATGGAGGTCAGGGAAAATAAATTAATTAATTAATGAACCTGCCATAAAGATCCTATTAAATTACTAGTATTTGAGTATTCTAATCCCTAATTCTTTGGAATCTCACATTTTGGTGTGATACATTGCGTGAGGGAAACTGATTCTGCATGAGCTAATTGTGCAGTGTGTTTGGAGAGGGTGATAAGGCCTCACTGGAGAGTCCTGTGGGCGAAGGTAACTAATGATCTAGGATCAAATTACCCTACCCCAACCTTTACAATTAAGGGGATGACAAATGATCTGCCAAATTATCAGTGGCTAACTGTTACTTATTTTCCATGTGGTTGCTCCCACTAAAACAAAAACAAGTAAGCATTAGGGTCACACTGTTGACCAGGAATGTGTCTTTAATATGCTGCAAAGCCTTTAATATGCTGCAAAGCCTTTGGTAGTATCTCTGGTACATTGTCAGAGCCTTCAAATATATTCACATTAAGGAATCAAGCAAACATTTAAAAAAAGGAGATTCCTACCAATAAAAGCGCTCACGTTGTTTTCTGTTCGAAAATGTTTCCTTTTGTTTGTGCTGAACATGACCCTAGTTATTATTTTATTTGTGGGAAGACTGATTCTTGATAAATCATTAAGGGTACACTCCTTAATTGAATTACAGTATTGTAATTCCATGATCAGGAACAAAGAGGTGGACCACAGAGTTTCCAGTCAACCGATTTGGCTTGCTTTTAAGGATGTTTTAGCCTTCTAATTTGCAGGAAGGGTCACTGTGGACTGCCTCATAGTTCTTCTCATGCTCAGTTTCAACATGAAATGAGAGTTCATATTGAGAGTTCAGATGGGGTTGCTATTCAGATAACTGGGTATAAGATAAAGACGCTTACTCAAGCTGTTACCCTGGTAACATAAAAGGGAATTACCTCTGACCCTCACAAAAAGGACATGAAAGGTTTGTAGGAAATGTGTAGGAAATGGATGATGGGAGATGTAGTTTTAAAGGAAAGCCTAAGTCTATTACAGAGGTGCTCTGACTAGGAGGTACAAGGCAGTGGGAGACTGGTGTTACAAGTAATGCCTCTTTGAAGGATCATTGTAGTTATTACTATATCATTTAGATATACCACATGGTGTGTTGATAGGAGAGGTTGAAAACAGGCTGTTTTTGCGGAGGAGATATCATGTGTGTGTTGAGATAGTAAGACAAGAGTAAAGTAAGACTAGATCAAGGTTCAACATAATAAGATAGGACCTCACCTCAAAATGGCCAACCCATGGCCAGTTCTTTGTTTCTGGAAACAATGGCCTGGTCTGAAATCAGCCAATCGCTCTTACCCATTTGTTGCTTGTAGATTCTGATGAACCACAATTATACCCTAAGTTCACTGGAAGGCTAGGTGGATCCATCCCAATACTGCTGTCGTGACGTTGTATTAGTTAATGTAACAACTGCTGCTCATCGAATGATTAACGGTTTATAATTGCGTGATTCAATTATTCAGGCAATTATTAACTCATTAACCTGGGGCACCATGGGAAAATTAACTCAAAGAATATCGATTTTACAACAGTCACTAATTAATCAATTTCCTCCAGTCTCATTCTGAACGTCGCATAATCCGGGAATCTGCACACATCCGAGTCCCACCAATGAGTTCGTACCACACCAATTTTAGTTGATTATTTATTTACTAGAAAGCTAAAATGATAATAAAAGATACACATACACAAAACACAGTCTAGGCTATTGATTAGAACTTAGTACAACGGGCCAACACACTCTGATGCGTGTTACCCAAAATGGGGATATGAAAAAGAGCGAAAGGGAGAAAGTACAGAGAGAAATATACATTTGGGTGAATTTGTCAGCTATGCTTATTTTAACCCTAACCTTGCCCCGAACTGCCGCATTGACATCAGTCAGAATATAATGATGTAATTACGTGTTGAAGGTCTCGTTTAGCCTTCTCAATGACGCACTTCTCTGGTTCAACTCTCTGGTTGTCCTCACGATGTCAGTGTCCTTTTTGGCTTAGTGGTCTGATTTCTCACCCTTCTTCTGAAAGGGGTCTTTCAGAAGAAGCTTCTGGCAATAAGAGGGACTGTAAATGGCTTATTTTCCATATGTATTTGGACAGTGAAGCTAAAACATTTTATTTGGCTCTATACTCCAGCATATAGGATTTGAGATCAAATGTTTTATTTGAGGGTATTTTCATACATATCTGTTTTACCATTTATAAATGAAAGCACTTTACATATCTAGTCCCTCACATTTGAAGAAGTCATTTGTGTTTGTTTAAACAAACACAAAAGTGTTTGTTTAAATTCAAGTATAGTGTATTAAAGTAGACAGAAGTGTAGAACTTTGTCCAATATTCCTTGCAATCAATGACTACACCAAGCTTGTGTCTACAAAGTTATTGGATGCATTTGCAGTTCGTTTTGGTTGTGTTTATTGATATTTACTTAATTATTGTAAGTAAGAATAAAATATGTTTCTGAACACTTCTACATTAATTAGAATGCTAACATTATTATGGATAATCATGAATGAATAGTGCATAATAATGAGAGAGAAAGTTATTGGTAATGGTGAGAGGTTTGCCTGTTTTTTGTAGCCTTTGTAAAATTCTCACTCATTATTATTCATGATGAGTGAGAAGGCTGTACCTCCTTATATTCTGAGTATACAAAACATTAGGAACACCTTCCTAATATTGAGTTGTACCCCCTTTTGCCCTCAGAAGAGCCTAAATTCGTTGGGGCATGGACTCTAGAAGGTGTCAAAAGCATTCCACAGGGATGCTGGCCCATGTTGACTCCAATGCTTCCTACAGTTGTGTCAAGTTGGCTGTCCTTTGGGTGGTGGACCATTCTTGATATATATGGGAAATTGTTGAGCGTGAAAAACCCAGCAGCATTGCAGTTCTTGACACACATACACCATTCAAAGGCACTTAAATATGTTGTCTTGCCCATTCACCCTCTGAATGGCAGACATACAGCCATTCTTTAACCTGTCTCCTCCCCTTCATCTACACTGGTTGAAGTGAATTTAACAGGTGATATCAATAAGGGATCATAGTTTTCATGATCTCCATTTTGTTTGGAACAAAGTACAGATTGCTTGAGGGTAAACAAGCTCCAATTGATCTGAAATATGCAACATTTACAGTGAATACAGTTTCAGAGAACTCTTCAATAAATTCAGATGAAGTACACACTCACTATGACCCTTCCGTACCCATTAAGTGAGCATGTGATGCTTCACCTTTCAACAGTGGTGTCATTTGGTCTTCACTGAGGTCCGGAGTAGGGTTGGCCAGGTTTCTCAGCTAGAATGTGTGTGTAACCTTTATTTAACTGGGCAAGTCATTTAAGAACAAATTCTTATTTACAATGACTGGCTACAGGGGAACAGTGGGTTAGCTGCATTGTTCAGGAGCAGAAAAACAGATTTTTACCTTGTAAGCTTGGGGACTCGATCCGGTAACCTTTTGGTTACTGGCCCAAAGCTCTAACCACCTCTAACCACCAGGCTACCTTGCCACCCCAGGGATCAGCTATCACGCCTACTCCTGTTCACTCTCTCTACTAACCACCGGTCTTGGCAACCATCATTACGCACACCTGCTCCCCATCGTTTTGCACACCTGGACTTCAGCATTACACTGATTACTTCCCCTTTATTTAGCCCTCAGTGGCCTCAGTCTTTAGGCAGTATTGGTTTTTGTTCACGTTCAGTATGCTTCTCCTGTTTTGTAATGGAAGCAGTAGAAGTTAACACCATTTTCCAGACGGTTGAGGAACAGGGTAATCTATTCCACCAACACCATGACCAGCTGGCTCTACTGGGTATGATCATGAAGGAGGTCGTCCACATTCTCCACCGCCTCGACACCACCAGTGAGGTTCTCTATACCTCTGATGTAGGGCCTTCCTAAAATGGGTCGTCACAGTAAGCCAGTCCCCCAGCCTACCCAGCCATCCACCCAGGTCAGCGATGCCCGACTGTCCCTTCCGGAGAAGTATGACGGTACTCCATCTCCAGTGCTCCCTTTATTTCGCCTATCAGATGCGATCCCCCACCACCATTTTTTTCCTCTGACCGTTCCCTCAGTTGTCTTTGCCAAGGGAAATTTGATAGCGACCATTTTACAGTTCCTACAACTTCCACAGGATGTCACCAGTCTTTGGAATTGGGTTGAAGTTACTCATTGGTGAAATGAAGAAGAGGCACATCCTGGAACAACGTTACACTGTTGATAGTTACGCAAGAGGGAAAATGGTGCATGTTTTGTTGACTTGCTCTATTGAATACAGATTGCCACGTCTACAATTTGATTGATTATTAACGTTTAAAAATACCTACATTTGTATTACAAAAGTAGTTATTTAATTATTAATATTTTGGCAAAGTTTATAGGCAACTTTTGAAATGTTTTGTAGTGACGTTGTGTTTTGGAAAGCTGTTTTTTTCCGGATCAAACCTGCTTTATAAATGGACATTTTGGGTATACATGGATGGAATTAATTGAAAAAAAGGACCAATTGTGATGTTTACGGGACATATTGGAGTGCCAACAAAGAAGCTCGTCAAAGGTAATGCATGTTTTATATTTTATTTCAGCGTTTTGTGTAGCGCCTGCTACGCTAGTTCTTTTGTTTACAACTAGTTCAGGTGGGTGTATGCTATCAGATATTAGCTTCTCATGCTTTTGCCGAAAAGCATTCTGACATGTTGGCTGGATTCACAACGAGTGTAGCTTTAATTGAGTACCCTGCATGTGTGATTTAATGAAAGTTTGAGTTTTATAGCGTTTTATTTGAATTTGGCGCTCTGCATTTCCCGAGGCTATTGGCCACTTGAGACGTTAGTGTCTCACTATCCCCAAGAAGTTAAAGGGGGTCCACTCTACAGGGTTCCACTCTACAGCGTGCTATCTCTCATAGAGGGGGAGAGCGGGAAGTCAGCTGTTTTATGGTCGGTCATAAAATATGCTGCCCCTATGCTCTGTAGTGTTCGAGATTGGAATGTAAATTGTGGAACATAGAGAGACCCTTGGACATCAAAAGTTTGAATAATTAAACAATGTTTATATGTTTAAGAATGTGGGAGTGGTCTGTGGAAACTTAAGGGACAGTCATGACGAGTGTGTTTCATTTGGTGATCTCATGAGGACTGGAAACACACAACTGTCTCTTAAAGTGTACATTTCCCAGCAGTCAGGTTTCCATCTAAATATTGTAAAATGTATGTGATTTAAACATGAAACTATTTGTGAAAAGATGTAATGTGATGTTAACTTCACTAGGGTAGGGGGCAGCATTCGGTATATTGAATGAAAAGCATGCCCAAAGTAAACTGCCTGCTACTCAGGCCCAGAAGCTAGGATATGCATATAATTGGTAGATTTGGATAGAAAACACTCTAAAGTTTTCAAAACTGTGAGTATAACAGAACTGATTTGGCAGGCGTAAACCTGAGGAAAATCCATCCAGGAAGTAGGATTGTTTCATTTTTGTAGTTTTCTATTGAATGTCTTTACAGTATCCATTGACTTGGGACTCAAATTGCACTTCCTATGCCTTCCACTAGATGTCAACAGTCTTTCAAAATTGTTTCAGGCTTGTATTCTGAAAAATGAGGGAGTAAGACCTCTCTGAATGAGTGGACACTGCAGTGGCCCAGAGCTTTTTCATGCGCACGACCGAGACCGAGATTAATTTTTATAATGATTATTTCTGTTTTTGAATTTGGCGCTCTGCAATTTCACTGGATGTTGGCCAGGTGGGATGCTACTGTCCCACACCCCCTAGTGAGGTTAACCTTCTAAATGAGAAAACATGGGTTTTTATATTAGTTAACCAAATTAGTGGTCATGCCCACGTGAAAATAGACATTATGTTGGCGTCATGGAATCGCTCCTTTTTCCACAGAGTATGAAACCCACTTCCTACATTAAGTCAGAGAACGCCAGAACAGATTCCCTATGTTGGAATGGCTAAAATTCTATAGGCCACGAAGAAAATATAGCTGTAGTTTTGGCTACACGGCTGGAAAAGGTTCAAATCTGAGACTATCAATCTCTTGCAAATCTAGCAAATCCTAGACGTATAATTATTAGTCTGCAGCTTGAAATTACATAAGTCTAGTACGAGAATTCCGACAACCGCCAAAACAACTATTCTATCCGACAACCATGGGTACGCCTGATGTATCCACTATGAACACAACCAGAGACTCTCCAGCAGATGGACCGGATTCCAACAGAGAAGACAACAACGACATACGGGCGTAAATATATACATTGCAATTATTCTCGAATGAGTAGTGAATCCATTTGGTTTTTGCCACTCTTTCTCAGTCCCCATCCCTTTCCTTTGTCTAACAAGCCGTCATATAGGTTACGTCCGCTAGGGACTTTTTCTTTGTATCATGTAGTAACCCAAATATATAATTGAGCCAGTAAATAAATAATTGAGCCAATTTTAATGTGGCTGATTCATGATCATGATATCCAAGGGTTTGCGATATCTAAGGATTTGTTAGACTTCAGTGCGGCTTTTGACATTATCGATCAAATTAAATTACATTTTATTGGTCACATAGACATGGTTAGCAGATGTCATTGCGAGTGTAGCAAAAGGCTTGTGCTTCTAGTTCCGACATTGCAGCAATACCTAATGAGTAATATCTAACACTTCCACAACAAATACCTAATACACACCAATCAAGTAAAGGAATGGAATGGAATAAGAATATATAAATATATATATGAGCAATGACAGAGTGGCATAGGCTAAGATGCATTAGATGGAAGTTAGAATAGTATTCTAACTTCCCAGTCATCTACTGCATCTTGCCTATGCCGTTCTGAACCATCACTCATTCATATATCTTTATGTACATGCTCTTTTTGGAATTGTTAGGTTAGATTACTTGTTGGTTATCACTGCATTGTCGTAACTAGAAGCACAAGCATTTTGCTACACTCGCATTAACATCTGCTAACCATGTCTATGTGACAAATACATTTGATTCGATTTGATACAGTATGAGATAAGTAAGGCAATATATGTATAAATTATTAAAGTGGCAAATAAACTTAGTTCACAAGATTAAACATTTAGGATCTAGGTTGTGAGATGTTGGAAACCAACCAGAAAAACCTTGCTTTAACCAGCAAAACGGAATTAAAGTGGCATCATTAAAGTAACCAAAGCCTCTCTGTGATAGTGATGGCTGTTTAACAGTCTGATGGCCTTGAGATAGAAGGTGTGAGATGTTGTTTTGTATGTTTTTTTTTAACCTTTATTTAACTAGGCAAGTAAGTTAAGAACAAATTCTTATTTTCAATGACGGCCTAGGAACAGTGGGTTAACTGCCTGTTCAGGGGCAGAACGACAGATTTGTACCTTGTCAGCTCGGGGGTTTGAACTTGCAACCTTCCGGTTACTAGTCCAACACTCTAACCACTACCCTGCCGCCCCAAGCTGTCATATACCTTCACCACCTGGGGGCGGCCCGTCAGGAAGTCCAGGCCTCAATTGCACAGGGCAGGGTTGAGACCAAGGGCCTCAAGCTTAATGGTGAGCTTGGAGGGTACTATGGTGTTGAATGCTGAGCTAAAGTCAATGAACAGCATTCTTACATAGGTAGTCCTCTTGTCCAGATGGGATAGGGCAGTGTGTAGTGTGATGGCGATTGCATCGTCTGTGGACCTATTGAGGTGGTAAAAAAAATTGAAGTGGGCATAGGGTGACAGGTAAGGTGGAGGTGATATGATCCTTGACTAGTCTCTCAAAGCATTTCATGATGACAGAAGTTAGTGCTACGGGGCGATAGCCATTTAGTTCAGTTACCCTTGCATTCTTGGACACAGGTACATTGGTGGCCATCTTGAAGCATGTGGGGACAGCAGACTGGGATTGGGATTGATTGAATATGTCTATAAACACACCAGGTAGCTGGTCTGCGCCTGCTCTGAGGACGCGGCTACGGATGCCGTCTGGGCCAGCAGCCTTGCGAGGGTTAACACGTTTAAATGTTTTACTCACATCGGCCACGGAGAAGGAGAGCCCACAGTCCTTGGTAGCGGGCCACACCTTGTTGGCACTGTATTATCCTCAAAGCAGGCAAGGAAGGTGTTTAGTTTGTCTGGAAGCAAGACATCGGTGTGCGTGACGTGGCTGGTTTTCCTTTGTAGTCCGTGATTGTCTGTAGACCCTGCCACATGCATCTTGTGTCTGAGTCGTTGAATTGTGACTCCACTTTGTCTCTATACTGATAGAGCTTGTTTGATTGCCTTGCCATATTCCCAGTCACCTTTCCATGGTTAAATGTGGTGGTTCGCGCTTTCAGTTTTGCGCGAATTCCACCATCTATCCACAGTTTCTGGTTAGTTTAGGTTTTAATAGTCACAGTGGGTACAACATCTCCTGTACAATTCCTTATCAATTCACTCACCGAATCAGCATATACGTCAATATTATTTTCTGAGGCTACCTGGAACTTATTCCAGTCCGCGTGGTCAAAACAATCGTGAAGCGTGGATTCTGGTTGGTCAGACCAGCATTGAATATTCCTTAGCACAGGTACTTCCTGTTTGAGTTTCTGTCCATAGGAAGGGAGGAGCAAAATGGAGTCGTGGTCAGATTTGCCAAAAGAGTGTGGGGGAGGGCATTGTATGCATCGCGGAAGTTAGAGTAACTGTGGTAAAGTGTTTTTCCAGCGTTGATAGAGTTTAGGTAGCCCTGTTCTCAAATTTCCTTAGTTAAAATCCTCAGCTACAACAAATCCAGCCTCAGGATATATTGTTTCCAGTTTGCATTAAGTCCATTGAAGTTCCTTGAGGGCCGTCGTGGTATCGGCTTGAGGGGGGATATACACGGCTGTGACAATAACCGAAGAGAATTATTGATTGTCAGGTGAACAGAAGGACTTGAGTTCCTGTATGTTGTAACAATTACACCTTGAGTCATTTGTCATGAAACATACACCCCACCCTTTTTCTTCCCGGAAAGATGTTAATTCCTGTTGGCGCGACGCAATGAGAATCCAGGTGGCTGTACCGACAGCATATCCTGAGAGAGCCATGTTTCCATGAAACAGAGTATGTTACAACCCCTGATGTCTCTCTGGAAAGCAACCATTTCCCTGTAGGTTGATGTCGCTCTGATATCCCAAAAATTATTCCCAGCTGTATGTAATAACACTTAAGATTTTCTGGGCTAACAATGTAAGAAATAATACAAGGCTGTTGCTGGAAAAACTTATGAATTATGGCTTTACTCCCCTTGCAATATTGTGGATAAAGAGTTACCTGTCTAACAGAACACAGAGGGTGTTCTTTAATGGAAGCCTCTCCAACATAATTCAGGTAGAATCAGGAATCACCCAAGAGCAGCTGCATAGGCCCCTTACTTTTTTCAATCTTTACTAACAACCTGCCACTTTGAGTAAAACCAATGTGTATGCGGATGACTCAACACTATACACTTCAGCTACCACTGCGACTGAAATTACAGCAACACTTAACAAAGAGCTGCAGTTTCAGAATGGGAAGCAAGGAATAAGTTAGTACTAAATATTTCAAAAACTAAAAGCATTGCATTTGGGATAAATCATTCACTAAACCTCAACCACGCAGTCAATCAGGAAAGCAAAGGCCAGCTTTTTCAAGCAGAAATTTGCATCCTGTAGCTCTAACCCCAAAAAAGTTCTGGGACACTGTAAAGTCCATGGAGAACAAGAGCACCTCCTCCCAGCTGCCCACTGCACTGAGGCTAGGTAACATGGTCACCACCGATAAATCCGTGATAATCGAAAATTTCAACAAGCAGTTCTCAACGGCTGGCCATGCCTTCCTCCTGGCTACTACAACCTCGGACCAACAGCTCCGCCCCCCCCCCCCCCTCCCCCGCAGCTACTCGCCCACGCCTCCCCAGCTTCTTCTTCACTCAAATCCAGATAGCAGATGTTCTGAAAGAGTTGCAATTCCTGGACCCATACAAATCAGCTGGGCTTGACAATCTGGACCCTCTATTTCTGAAACTGTCCGCTGCCATTGTCGCAACCCCTATTACCAGCCTGTTCAACCTTTCCTTTGTATCATCTGAGATGCCCAAGGATTGGAAAGCTGCCGCGGTCATCCCCCTCTTCAAAGGGGGAGACACCCTGGACCCAAACTGTTACAGACCTATATCCATCCTGCCCTGCCTATCAAATGTCTTCGAAAGCCAAGTCAATAAACAGATCACTGACCATCTCGAATCCCACCGTACCTTCTCCGCTGTGCAATCCGGTTTCCGAGCTGGTCACGGGTGCACCTCAGCCACGCTCAAGGTACTAAACGATATCATAACCGCCATCGATAAAAGACAGTACTGTGCAGCCGTCTTCATCGACCTGGCCAAGGCTTTCGACTCTGTCAATCACCATATTCTTATCGGCAGACTCAGTAGCCTCGGTTTTTCTAATGACTGCCTTGCCTGGTTCACCAACTACTTTGCAGACAGAGTTCAGTGTGTCAAATCGGAGGGTATGTTGTCCGGTCCTCTGGCAGTCTCTACGGGGGTACCACAGGATTCAATTCTCGAGCCGACTCTTTTCTCTGTATATATCAATGATGTTTCTCATGCTGCGGGCGATTCCCTGATCCACCTCTACACAGACGACACCATTCTGTATACTTCTGGCCCTTCCTTGGACACTGTGCTATCTAACCTCCAAACGAGCTTCAATGCCATGCAACACTCCTTCCGTGGCCTCCAACTGCTCTTAAACGCGAGTAAAACCAAATGCATGCTTTTCAACCGTTCGCTGCCTGCACCCACACGCCCGACTAGCATCACCACCTTGGATGGTTCCGACCTAGAATATGTGGACATCTATAAGTACCTAGTTGTCTGGCTAGACTGCAAACTCTCCTTCCAGACTCATATCAAACATTTCCAATCCAAAATCAAATCTGGAGTCGGCTTTCTATTTCGCAACAAAGCCTCCCTCACTCACGCCGTAAAACTTACCCTAGTAAAACTGACTTTCCTACTGATCCTCGACTTCGGCGATGTCATCTACAAAATAGCTTCCAATACTCTACTCAGCAAACTGGATGCAGTTTATCACAGTGCCATCCGTTTTGTTACTAAAGCACCTTATACCACACACCACTGCGACCTGTATGCTCTAGTCGGCTGGCCCTCGCTACATGTTCGTCGCCAGACCCACTGGATACAGGTCATCTGCAAGTCTATGCTAGGTAAAGCTCCGCCTTATCTCAGTTCACTGGTCACGATGGCAACACCCACCCGTAGCACGCACTCCAGCAGGTGAATCTCACTGATCATCCCTAAAGCAAAAACCTAATTTGGCCGCCTTTCCTTCCAGTTCTCTGCTGCCTGCGACTGGAACGAATTGCAAAAATCTCTGAAGTTCGAGACTTTTATCTCCCTCACCAACTTTACACATCTGCTATCTGAGCAGCTAACTGATCGCTGCAGCTGTACATAGTCCATCGGTACAGTATATTGCCCACCCAATTTACCTACCTCATCCCCATACTGTTTTTATTTTATTTACTTTTCTGCTCTTTTGCACACCAGTATCTCTACCTGCACATGTTCATCTGATCATTTATCGCTCCAGTGTTAATCTGCTAAATTGTAATTATTCACTCCTATGGCCTATTTATTGCCTACCTCCTCATGCCGTTTGCACACAATGTATATAGATTATTTTTTTCTACTATGTTATTGACTTGTTTATTGTTTACTCCATGTGTAACTCTGTTGTTGTCTGTTCACACTGCTATGCTTTATCTTGGCCAGGTCGCAGTTGCAAATGAGAACTTGTTCTCAACTAGCCTACCTGGTTAAAGGTGAGAAAAAAAATGGAGAAAAAAACCCTAAATCTTGTAATGAATAATATGGAAATTGAGCAAGTTTTGTTGACTAAACTGCTTGGAGTAATCCTGTCATGGTCAAAACATATTGATAGCACAGTAGCTAAAATGGGGAGAAATAAAGCGCTGCTCTGCATTCTTAACAGCACAATCAACAAGGCAGGTCCTACAGGCCCTAGTTTTGTCGCACCTGGACTACTGTTCAGTTGTGTGGTCAAGTGCTCAGAACAGGGGAGCACGGCTCGCCCTTGGGTGTACACAGAGCAAACATTCTCTCACATGTCAATCTCTCCTGGCTCAAAGTGGAGGAAGCATTGACTCCATGATTCCTTATATTTTTTGGAGGTATTGAAATGTTGAATGCACTGAGCTGTCTGTTTGAACACCTGGCACACAGCTCAGACACCCATGCCTACCCCTCAAGACATGCCACCAGAGATCTCTTCACAGTCCCCAAGTCCAGAACAGACTATGGGAGGCGCACAGTACTATAGAGAGCCATGACTTCACGGAACTCCATTCCACATCAAGTAACTCATACCAGCAGTAAAATTTGATTTAAAAACAAATAAAATACACCTTATGGAACAGCGGGGACTGTGAAGCAATGCAAACATAGACACATGCATACAAACACAATCTCATACGCATTATACTGTCACGACCTGACCTTAGAGATCCTTTTTATGTCTCTATTTTGGTTTGGTCAGGGCGTGAGTTGGGGTGGGCATTCTATGTTTTTGTGTTCTATTTCTGTGTGTTTGGCCGGGTGTGGTTCTCAATCAGTGGCAGCTATCTATCGTTGTCTCTGATTGAGAACCATACTTAGGTAGCCTGTTTTCCCACTTTTGTTTGTGGGTGGTTATTTTCCGTTTCAGTGTTTTCACCATAGGGGACTGTTTCGGTTTTCCTTTATTCTCTTGTTCGTTTGTTTTCTGTGTTCAGTGTAATAAATATGACAAACACTTACCACGCTGCATATTGGTCCAATATTTCATACTCCTCCTTTACAGAACCACCCACCACAACGGACCAAGCAGCGTGGTAACCAGGAGCAGAGGGTTCTGGACTCCTGGACTTGGGAGGAGATTTTGGACGGTAAGGGACCCTGGGCACAGGCTGGGGAAAATCGCCGCCCCAGGGAAGAGCTGGAGGCAGCTAAAGCCGAGCAGTGGCGATATGAGAAGTTAGCACGGCAGCGCAACAGGCACGAGAGGCAGCCCCAAATATGTATTGGGTGTTGGCACACGAGGAGTGTGGCTAAGTCAGGTAGGAGACCTGAGCCAACTCCCCGTGCTTACGGTGGCGAGAGGTTGACCGGGCAGGCACCGTGTTATGCGGTGAGGCGCACGGTGTCCCCAGTGCGCAGGCATAGCCCGGTGCGCTACATCGCAGCTCCTCGTATCGGCCGGGCTCGATTGGGCATCAAGCCAGGAGTAATGAAGCCGGCTCAGCGCATCAGGTCTCCAGTGCGTTTCCTCAGCCTGGGTTATATGTCACCAGCCCTACGCACGGTGTCCCAGGTTCGCCAGCACAGCCCAGTGCGGTCTGTTCTACCCCGCCGCACTTGCCAAGCTACCGGGAGTATACAGCCAGGACAGGTTGTGCAGCCTCTGTGTTCGAGACCTCCAGTGCGCCTCTACGGTCCGGTCCATCCGGTGCCTCCTCCACGCACCAGGCCTCCTGTGGCAGCCCCACGCACCAGGCTGTCTCTCTGTCTCCTCCCTCCAGGTTCTCCCTCCTGTCCACGCTGCCGGAGTCTCCCGCCTGTCCGGCGTTGCAGGGGTCTCCCGTCTATTTGGGGCCGATGCAAGGGTCCCCAGTCCGAGGTCGGCAGCGAGGGTTGCCGCTCCAAAGGCGCCACCTAAATGGGCCGAGACTAAGGTGGAGTGGGGTCCACGTCCCGTGTCAGAGCCGCCACCGTGGACAGATGCCCACCTAGACCCTCCCCTATGGGTTTTGCAAATAAATTCATTAAAAATCCTACAATGTGATTTTCTGGATTTTTTTTCTCATTTTGTCTGTCATAGTTGAAGTGTACCTATGATGAAAATTACAGGCCTCTCTCATCTTTTTAAGTGGGAGATCTTGCACAATCGGTGGCTGACTAAATACTTTTTTGGCCCAAAGCAGGTTATAATTTTGTGTTTTTATATATATTTGTTATAATATATATAAATACATTGATATTTATATAAAAACAAAATAACCTTTCTGTGAACTGTAGGTGATAACAATTTAAACCTTTCAATTGATGGCCTAAAGCAAACCTTTTTGCAGGCAATTCTGGTAGGCTAATAAAAGTATGTTGTTAAAGCACATTTCACACGCTCATTGCACAAGCTTGTTGGTGCTTCCTTTGGTGCACAAATCATCTAACCACTCTAATTTGAGATGATTTATTCCCTTTTATTTATGAAAAGAAACTAATACGGTCTTTTATTATTTATGATTTATTTCTGATATTTTAGCTTAATTAAATTGATTTATATTATAGTGTTATAGTGTAGTTAGTATAGGTATAGTTCCCCCCCAAAACGTTTATTTTCTTCATTTTACTAGGCAAGTCAGTTGAGAACAAAGTATTACTTACAGCCTACCCCAGCCAAAACCGGAAGACACTGGGTCAATTGTGCACCACCCTAAGAGAATTGGAATTCGCAGCCTGGATTTGAACCAGGTACTGGGACTGTGCTGGGATGCAGTGTCTTAGACCACTGCGCCACTCAGGAGCAGAAAGTAGATATGGGCTACTATGGGTGGGGTAGGCTAAATAATTACAACCAAATAGGCCTAAATAATTGTCAATTAATAATCATATCAATGGATGGAATCAGTGAATGAATGGCTGCAGCAACAATTACAGGGTCTGATAAGGAGCATAACAGATGAGGCCTAAGAGACAACATAACAATTAAGTCGTTCAAACTAGATATTAAGTATGTTTTTTTTTCTTTCTTTTTAACCCTGGACTTCAGGGCTTCTGTAAAATCTGCAGAGAGGAAGATTCATTATTTCAAACTTGTGAGACAACAAAAAAAGTGTGCCACATTTCCATTAAAATGCAATTTTATATTAAAAGATATCACACAACACAGCTTGTTAGTACTGCAGGAAATACATAAGTCTTTTTTATATTTACACATCAAGTGACAACCAAACAAAGAAATCATAAATATCTCTGTTAGTTACCTTTACAACAGTTATATGTGACCAATATTTCATAACATAAAAGAGCATTATTAAATAACAGGCAGCAACCCTATAATTTACAAGGTTTGAAAACACAGTGGTTAAATAATCCAGCAAAACAAAATGTCCTTCTCCAATGAGTAATATTAATACAAGACAAAACAAGCATGAATTCCCTTTGTACAAAATACTCTCTATACAACAAAATCACCACCATATATTTGACAATTTGTCTGCTTAAAATGCATGGTAAAATCTGTACAGTTTAGCAACCTTCGCTGAGTGGGTGGGATTCTGTGTTTGCGTAGTTAATGATTGAAGCATTGGTCAGATTGATGCGTCTGTGATCCAACCATCAGAGACCTCAGGTAAAGTAGCTGCCAAAACCTTCTCTCATTGGCATCAGTGCTATGAAATTCCTGTCTAGCAGCAAATCAGCATTTTGCTGAACTTGAAGTTACTTCAAGATTCAAGGTTTTGAGAACTCAAACTGATATCTGTCCAGTGCAACACTCCAATTCCCACCCTCTGCATTTCCATGACAGATAGAACAGTACAAAACAATGTTCATCTGACACCGTACCCAAACTGGACGCACACGTGCCCCATCGTGCGCAAATTGATTTTGACCCCCAACACCAAACGCGATCACAACACGCAGGTTGGAATATCAAAACGAACTCTGAACAAATTATATTAATTTGGGGACAGGTCAAAAAGCATTAAATATTCATGGCAATTTAGCTAGCTAGCTTGCAGTTGTTAGCTAATTTGTCCTATTTAGCTAGCTTGCTGTTGCTAGCTAATTTGTCCTGGGATATAAACGTGAGTGGTTATTTCACCGGAAATAAACAAGGTCCTCTACACCGACAATTAATCCACACAAGACGGTCAACTGAATCGTTTCTAGTCATCTCTCCTCCTTCCAGTCTTTTTCTTCTTTGCACTTTATATGGCGATTGGCATCAAACTTTCAAAGTATTAGTATTAGTATGAACTCAGTTCATCTTTCAATCACCCACATGGGTATAACCAATGAGGAGATGGCACGTGGGTGTTTGCTTCTATAACCCAATGAGGAGATGGTAGAGGCAGGATTTGCATTGCGTTCAGTGTCACAAATAGAACTGACTTCTATTTTCGAGCTTGGCAACGCAGACTCTCATTGGCGCGCGTGAGCAGTGTGGGTGCAATGACTGAATAACATGTATGTGTGCATTTATTTTGCAACGCTAGCGCAAGCGAAATTAGCAGTGTGGTCAGCATGTAAGGGCTAGATTCACCCGTAATGCTGAATATCCGCTCTACAGTAGAATTGAAAGGCAATGTTCCGACATTCGCAGAGATTGCATTCGTGGTAAACTCTGCATATGCTCAATCGGAAATTACCTTTAAATTTAAATTGTGCTAGAATATGAATCTTCAGCGCTATGGACTGAATCTAGGTCTTAATGTAACATACAGTGCCTTGCGAAAGTATTCGGCCCCCTTGAACTTTGCGACCTTTTGCCACATTTCAGGCTTCAAACATAAAGATATAAAACTGTATTTTTTTGTGAAGACTCAACAACAAGTGGGACACAATCATGAAGTGGAACGACATTTATTGGATATTTCAATTTTTTTTAACAAATCAAAAACTGAAAAATTGGGCGTGCAAAATTATTCAGCCCCCTTAAGTTAATACTTTGTAGCGCCGCCTTTTGCTGCGATTACAGCTGTAAGTCGCTTGGGGTATGTCTCTATCAGTTTTGCACATCGAGAGACTGACATTTTTTCCCATTCCTCCTTGCAAAACAGCTCGAGCTCAGTGAGGTTGGATGGAGAGCATTTGTGAACAGCAGTTTTCAGTTCTTTCCACAGATTCTCGATTGGATTCAGGTCTGGACTTTGACTTGGCCATTCTAACACCTGGATATGTTTATTTTTGAACCATTCCATTGTAGATTTTGCTTTATGTTTTGGATCATTGTCTTGTTGGAAGACAAATCTCCGTCCCAGTCTCAGGTCTTTTGCAGACTCCATCAGGTTTTCTTCCAGAATGGTCCTGTATTTGGCTCCATCCATCTTCCCATCAATTTTAACCATCTTCCCTGTCCCTGCTGAAGAAAAGCAGGCCCAAACCATGATGCTGCCACCACCATGTTTGACAGTGGAGGTGGTGTGTTCAGTGTGATGAGCTGTGTTGCTTTTACGCCAAACATAACGTTTTGCATTGTTGCCAAAAAGTTCAATGTTGGTTTCATCTGACCAGAGCACCTTCTTCCACATGTTTGGTGTGTCTCCCAGGTGGCTTGTGGCAAACTTTAAACTACACTTTTTATGGATATCTTTAAGAAATGGCTTTCTTCTTGCCACTCTTCCATAAAGGCCAGATTTGTGCAATATACGACTGATTGTTGTCCTATGGACAGAGTCTCCCACCTCAGCTGTAGATCTCTGCAGTTCATCCAGAGTGATCATGGGCCTCTTGGCTGCATCTCTGATCAGTCTTCTCCTTGTATGAGCTGAAAGTTTAGAGGGACGGCCAGGTCTTGGTAGATTTGCAGTGGTCTGATACTCCTTCCATTTCAATATTATCGCTTGCACAGTGCTCCTTGGGATGTTTAAAGCTTGGGAAATATTTTTGTATCCAAATCCGGCTTTAAACTTCTTCACAACAGTATCTCAACAGTATCTCGGACCTGCCTGGTGTGTTCCTTGTTCTTCATGATGCTCTCAGCGCTTTTAACGGACCTCTGAGACTATCACAGCGCAGGTGCATTTATACGGAGACTTGATTACACACAGGTGGATTGTATTTATCATCATTAGTCATTTAGGTCAACATTGGATCATTCAGAGATCCTCACTGAACTTCTGGAGAGAGTTTGCTGCACTGAAAGTAAAGGGGCTGAATAATTTTGCACGCCCAATTTTTCAGTTTTTGATTTGTTAAAAAAGTTTGAAATATCCAATAAATGTCGTTCCACTTCATGATTGTGTCCCACTTGTTGTTGATTCTTCACAAAAAAATACAGTTTTATATCTTTATGTTTGAAGCCTGAAATGTGGCAAAAGGTCGCAAAGTTCAAGGGGGCCGAATACTTTCGCAAGGCACTGTACATACACTTCAAACGCATGCCATCAAAAAACGAAGAAAAATAGACAATTAAACAGTATACAATTCCAAGTTTGAGTTGATATAGATGTTAGCTAAGGTTTTATAGGGTTGTCAGCAGTCAAATAAACTTGAGTTTTTGTAAACCTTGTTTACAGTAGCTAGCGATCTACAGATGTTGTTAAATTACACAGTTCGGGTAGCCTCTGTAGTAAAAAAATGCGGTTGGCTAGAGGTGTTAATGTCATATTTCATCACATTTATAGTCCTTGATGTGGATTTCTTTGCAAATTAAGCAAAATTACCACAGATACTCACCAGGTAGGTATGATCAAACAATGGCTGCCCGAAAATATTTTTTTTGTGGTGAAGTTACGTTCCAGGACTTTCGAGAGTGATGATTGGCTGAAAAACATTTGGAACAAGCTAGACTTTTCATTGGTGGGTTTTTGCTCTCTTTCTCCAATTTGGAACAAGCTAAAGCTCTGATTGGAGGAGAGGACTAATGGAACAATATGGGTATTTGGAACATTTGGAACAGAGAAGAATGCGCTGCAAATAGCGCAATGGTTACCAAACTAATCCTCTCATTCGGCCTCAACAACAGAGAACTAGGGAACGCCACTCAACACCGCACCTACGTCTCCAACCTCTACCACACGGCTACCTTAGCCTTCCCCAACGCAGAGATATTTATCCCGCTCATCAACTACTCTCCCAAAATGCCACTTGAGAGAATCAACCTGGACGTCATCAACAGAATTATCAAAAACCACCCACACATCCCTCTCCTACCTACAGCCAAATTCTACACCCTTCAGGACTACCTCCACTGGACTCCCACGACTGCCACAGCCATTTGGAAATGGTGGAAACAACACACCGCATAACACATTACCTCTCTTACCCTGACCAGGGGGAGCAGGCACACACCCACGCTGAAGACAGCACTCCCCTTCCCTACCGAACAGAAGACTAGAAAAATTACATTCCCCCCACTATTTGACCCTCCTCCCAAAAAAAGCAGATTATCTAAAAAGTCAGATAACCCACACACACCTGCTCCTGAAACTAGGGTAAACTCCCTGTTACCACCCTCGATACCCATAGACACAACACCAATTATTAAAGGCTCCGAGGTGATTAACCTATCACGCTCCTTCTCCCCCACGGAACTTAGCCTCCTACGTAGAGGCCTCACCTACATCCCTACCACCAAAAACGGGTACGACACTACAAACAGAAATCAACAACTACAACAAACTCAAAGTGGCTACATTCTTTCACCAGCAGGAACCCCTACCACACGAAACTACAGACCACAGGGACAAACTAGCACGGCTACGCACACCCACAGGTTGGGTACCCCCAATTGCAGACCTACCCCCCCTGATAATAGATATTATGGATAAAGACTGGGATACCTTCAACACCACTGCCTTCTCCCCGGAACCTACCAATAACCTCACGAAGGAGGAAACCACAGCGCTTAAACAACTTAAAAACAACCCCACCATTATCATTAAACCAGCAGATAAAGGCTCAGCTATTGTCATCTTGGCTACCCAACAATATATCCTCGAAGCAGAAAGACAACTCCGAAACACGGCATTCTACCAGCTAATAGAGGGACCCTTCTACCTCCGATCTGCAGCACTCATCAAAAGAGAACTCATACAAATGGAACGGAAGAACCACATCACCTAAAGGCAACGAGACTACCTCACAAGGGATACACCTACTAGGAGCAGGTGCTTCTATCTACTCCCCAAAATCCACAAAGACCCCTCCTCTTGGCCCCTCCCATTTGAAGTCCCTCCGGGGAGACCCATAATCTCAGATTGTGGAAGCGAAACATACGGCATCTCACAATGGTTAGACGTACACCTACGTCCTCTTGCTTCCAAACACAACACCTACCTCAAAGATACTCCCGACTTTCTCAACAAAATCGCCAACACACCAGTCACCACTGATGACCTCTTATTCACAATGGACATCGAGAGCCTCTACACCAACATTGAATTAGGAGCAGGACTAACAGCGGTCAGAGCCCACCTAAAAAAAATACCCCTCACCGGACAGACCAGATGACCACCACCTACGTCTCCTAGAATTGGCACTTACCCGCAACGATTTTGAATTCAACGGCAACACCTACCTCCAAACGAAAGGTGTAGCCATGGGAAAAAGATTTGCACCGGCATATGCGGACATCTACCTAGCGGAAAACACTGTTTACCCACTATGCCCACTCAAACCATTCCGCTTCTACCGATACTTTGACGACATATGGGGCATATGGCAACATGGCATAGCAGAATTTCTACAATTCACCGCTATTCTCAACAGCCACCACCCCTCCATCCACTTGACACACGAACTCCACAGTTCTGAAGTCCACTTCTTGGACACCGTCACCTACAAAGGACCTAACCTCTTCAGGACAGGTAGACTTGATACCAAAATGTACTTCAAGAACACAGACACGCACGCCCTTCTGCATGATACTAGCTTCCTTCCTCCGCACACTAGTAGAGGAATACTAAAATCACAATTTCTGAGGTTCCGCAGGATATGCACCCAACCCAAAGACCTCAATTGCCACGTGCACCCTCTCCAAAGCCCTCATCCAAAACAGAGGATACACCCGCTCGGAGCTGAAAAAAACCAAACACAACACTGGGAGATACACACGCACGGGACTAACCAAAGGAAACCACCGTATCATACCCATCATCACAACCTATAACTCACCCAGTTTCCAAGTGGCTACTCTTATCCAGAAAAGACTCAAGCACAAACAACTACTCCACACACCCATCCTGGCCTTCAAAAGGAACAAAAATCTCAGGGATTCCTTGGTCAGCAGCCACCTCCAAAAATAAACCAGAGTGACGAAACCAGAAACTCTCCGGGATCCTCTAGGTCCTACACCACCTGGACCACCACTGAGGCTTTCAGTACAGCGGAGGAACGCCCAGACATACACTACACCTGCACCTTACACACCCCATACAAAAGATAGGGGGTCATCAAGACCACAAAAACAGACCTCCAATAGCACCATAGAGTTACCATGACCATGGACTCTCAATAAATACTTTCCTTTAGCCACTTTACTAGCACTATAGAATTACCGTGACCATGGACTCTCAATAAATACTTTCCTTTAGCCACTTTACTAGCACTATAGAGTTACCGTGACCACGGACTCTCCAAAAATAATCTTACCTTTAGTTACTTTACTTATATTAACACATTTATTTTTAAAAAGGGATATAAATATATATTCATATATATGTATATCATTTTTATTTCTCAAGTTTCTTGAACTCGGGGTTACCATGACCATGGACCCTTGACGAAAAGAAACTACAAAATATAACCTAAATAACTTATATTACAAACTAATAACCCTCACCAACTCACCATCCTTCCTAAAATACCTCTCTGAAGATACCCACCAGCACCCCCAACAGACGAGAACCTTTTTTCTCCAACTACTCTGGGGACCACGGCTTTGGCGACTCACCCGCAGCGAGTAGACCCTAAGCAATTAGGCCCGACCATACACCAAACAAGAAGACGGGAGGAAATGGTAGAGACCGGACTCCTCCGGGACCCCTCTTGGTCCTGTTGGCAGACCTATCGGCACAACCCTCCCAGCCCCATACAAACAGGAGACTCACGTACCGCGCTGGACGACTATCTACCCCAGATTAGAGCTGGATTGGCAGTATGTCCAGTAGCGCGTGTTTCATCCTAGCGGGTTGGGGCAACTAAAAGTGGGGCTTTCGGGTCGGGCGCTGCGCCTGGAGGCTCGCATCTGCCGCGTAATCCCTGGGGTGCCCAGATTATGTCTGGCGGAGAATTGGATCCCACAAATTTTCACTGGGGGACCCCTTACCCCAGGGACCCCTTAACACCATTTGGTGTTATTGTCTGTAGGTGCTGGATCCACTCCCGTTCTACCCTCTTTCGCTGCCCACAGGTCCAGCCTATATGTGACTGTAACCCTGATATGGTAAGGTGAGTGATGGGGTGCTCCTGGAAGTGGGTTATGAGTAAATTGTAGGTTGATGTGGGCACTTGGCCAATGCAAGTTCAAAACAGACAGTGTGACCCAATTAAAGGCACTTCCGGTTGGCACAGGAAGCTATACGTAAACACATATCTTGCTTGGGGTATTCTCTTACAGAATCCTGAGTTTAAAGTCTTTATGTTAAAAATTGACTGATCTAGACAGGGTTGAATGCAGTCATTTTCACATTTGCAGGTTATGTACATCAAAATACCTTTTGGGTGAATTTAACCACTTCCGGATGCTCCAGGATGCTTAGATTCGACACAGGTAGACCTCATAGTGGTCTGATGGACTGTCATAGAAGACAGGTTCATAAGGCATTCATAACCCACATAGGCTTCAGGTTGAATTTAGAGGTGCAGGCAATGTATTCCTATGGGGAGAGAAGTCAATGCAGTAAACACCTTCTTTTAACTGCTAAGGGTTAATGCCACACGGCCAAGGTTAGGCTTGCACGGATCGGGAGGACCTCAGGAACGTACCTGAGGTCGAATTGTGCTTCTCACCCTAGCAGTTCTCTCACTGTCACCCAAAACAAATGACATTTAGGGCTAGGCTTCATTTTGGGCCTACTTTTCTCATGGTCGCTGCGCTCAGACCGAGCGAGCTACGGGATATCTCGTTGAACTCTGCACGGCCTAGAGATTATGTTTATGCCCTTGCCTGCTCTCTGTGTCTTTCAGCACCACACTTTTTCACTCCATCCTTGCTGTGTGTGTGTGTGAGAGCTTTTCTTTGACATCTGCTGGGGGAAATTACTGATTTACAGTTTAGGAGGGTTACCTAGTCACACATATGAAGTTTTGGAAAGATGTGACTTTTTTAACCCTTCAAAACAGACAGTGTGACCCAATTAAAGGCACTTCCGGTTGGCACAGGAAGCTATAAGTAAACACATGTCTTTATTGACATAGCCACTTACAGAATCCTGAGTTTTAAGTCTTTAAGTTAAGAATTGACTGATCTACACAGGTTTGAATACAGTGATTTTCATAACGACAGGTTATGTGTTTCAAACCACTTTTAGGGTGAGCTAGCTTGATAGTTAATGTTTGCTTTAGTTTGCGCGCCAGCTCTGCAAATTCAGCAGGTGTGTGTGAACGCTTCCAACAATACTAATGACCTGCAGTGGATCAAACCATTGTGAGGCAAAGGGCGGGGGTCGCAATCTTTTGAAACTTAAAAACGCGCTATTAAGTGTCTATAATCAGCATAAGTGCTTTCATTGCGTTCATTCATATTATTGAAATTACATAGATATGTTTACAGTGATATATTGGGGGGGGAAATCATATTTTTCCCAGGATAGGGGGGTCGTGTCCCCCCTGGGATTTCTGCCTATGCACGTGATATCTCCTCACTCACGTGGTTGATTGAAGGACGTGGTTGATTGAAGAACTGATTTGTGTTGATGGCAATTACCATATAAATTCAAAGATGAAGAAGGAGGGATGACTAGAAACGATTCAGTTGACCGTTTTATGTGTGGATTAATTGTCGGAGTAGAGGAATTTGTGTAATTCAGGTAAAAAAATAACGCAATGTTTATATCACAGGACAAATTAGCTAGCGGGTTAACTCGCTAAATTGCCATACATGTTTCATGCTTTTCGGCCTGTCCCCAATTTAATGCCATTGGTCACATATTTTGTTTTGATATTTTAACCTGCGTGTCTTTATCGCGTCTGCAAGCACGCAGCTGGTATGTTTATAATGAACTTTATCTGTCGAAAATGGAAATTGTGAGGTTTGAGGTCTTGTGGTGGCTTACTACTTCGTCCCGCTCCGGGATGGTCTAGCAACCATCGCGTTTTGTCCATTTGGGATCCTGTGTATGCGGTAGATTTTTGTCGTGTTTGCGTCCACTTGGGAAATGGGAGATACGGGTCCGGAAACCTTTTTTTTTTGTTTTTTCTAGTGATTTGTGGACCGCTCGGTGTAATTGTAGGTCTCTTATCCACCTACGTTCCACTGCTTTTTGCCGCCCACTGGTCCACCCAGAACACGACTGTAATCCTGATATATTGAGGTAAGTGATGGGGTGATCCTGGAAATGAGTCACTACTTCTGTGTGTAAATGGGCCCGTTTGATATTGTATAGAATGCTGTTTAAGTCTATTTTCTATTGTATACTGGGTTTCCCCAATGTAGTGTTTTTTGCTAAATGTGCAAGTGATTATATACATATATGACATTTGGAGTGTAGAGTGAAATGAAAGACAACCCCCCCTCTCCAAAAGTTGGGTCTGTGCTGTTGTGAGTTGAAAAGACTTGGATAAATTCATGATGAGAGGGGGTCAACTACCCCCTCTGCTGGGTAATCTAAGAAAGCAACTGGGGGAGGAAAGGGGGGAGTGTACAGGGGGTTGGGGGGAAAAGAAGGGTGTGGTGTGGGTCCAAATTGTGGGTAGAGCCTATTCTAAATTTAGCTGCTCACACCAATTCTTAAAAATGAGGTCTGCTGTGATTGTTGTTCAGTGTATCAGGTCTGTTGTGTGGAATTCATCATGTGGTATCTCCAAGAGAAATGGGCCATGTGTGGTGATGTAACCGTTAATGACTTTGAGGTTCCGTTTTCGATCTGGTGAAAGGAGGTGTGAGTGGTTAATAATGGGGATGTAAATAATTGCATTAGGGAAAAAGTGACTCTTGCTTCCTTGTGCATTGATGCATTCTGTTTGATGTTTTGTATGGGTCATTATCCATATTGTTTATGCCCACTGAGAGAACCACTATGCTGGTGTCTAAATGAACCTCTGTTTTCTCCAGGACCTTTTTGAAATGGTAAAATGTTGCTCCAGGATAACTCTCCACTTGTATGGGTTATGGGTTATGAAATGGAGGGATTCTATTAACATTTGAGTCTCCCAAGACTAGTATTGGTTTATTTCCCTTAAAATTCCAATCTGCCACCTTGCCATTTGGTGTAATACTTAAAGGCCCGTAGATGTCCTCCTAGGATCATAAATTAAACTGAGGTAAGCTCCAAGTTGCCTCTTTTTCTGGGTGGCAGTGCAGAAGTCGATGTGGTGAGAGATTCATTCAACCATAGTGTTGTTAAATATGAACATAAACGCCATATTGTGCATTTAAATGGTTTTATTGTTTTGTTAAAGGAAAGGAAAAACCTAAAAGAGGAAGTGCCAAACTAAAACCAAACAAACCATAAATATATAGAGTATAAATAAATTATGAATAAAAACATGTTCTTCTCCATCCATTTTCCTGTCTGTTAAAACCCATTTTCTAATACAGGCCATTTGGTGTTATTGTCTGTAGGTGCTGGATCCACTCCCGTGCTGCCCACAGGTCCAGAGGCCCACAGGTCCAGCCTATATGTGACTGTAACCCTGATATGGTAAGGTGAGTGATGGGGTGCTCCTGGAAGTGGGTTATGAGTTCCGTTTGTAGGTGTGCCCTTTTAATGTTATACAGGTGTTGTTTGAGTCTGGTTTCTATGGTGTGTTTGGTTTCTCCAATGTATTGTTTATTGCAAAGTGTACATGTAATTATATAAATGGTGTTATGTGTGTTCAATGAATAGGATTCTTGTACTGGTGCTGATGTGTGGCTGTGTATATTTGTAATGAACTTTATCTGTCGAAAATGGAAATTATGAGGTTTGAGTTCTTGTGGTGGCTTACTACTGAATCTTGCTTTGGTGAGGAGGTCCTTTAAGTGTTTGTTCTTTCTAAATGCTGAAATAATTCTGTATGGTTTGAGTGGTATGTAAGTGTGCTGAACTGTAGAGAAGTTGTGTTTGATTGATTGATGTAGGGGTCTAATTCTATGTGAAAATGTGGTTACTAGGGGGATGATAATTGTCTGTTGATTGAGTATTGATGACAAGGGAGAAGAGACAGAGGAAGTGTTCCGGTTTAGTGATTGGTGCAGATCACTTTCCATAGGGGAGTCAGGGTGAGGGAGGGAGATAGGATGAGAACCAGGGTAATGGTACACATTAGGGTTAGGCGTGAGGTTTGGGGAGGGGTCAAGGTTAGGAGTAGGATGATTTGCTGTGGTCTGTGAGTGTTGGATGAATGGGAGGCAGGGCGGCCAATGTGTTTTTAATGGTTCTTAAAAATCGTTTTGAATATCCTCTTCTAAGTGCATTGAATAGTGTATTTATTGCATAATCCAGGTCTTGCTTGCAAGATGATATCCTGTAGAACCGTATAATTTGTGATTTTATTATTCCCTTAAATGTATGTTTAGGATGGTAACTATGTTTATGAAGTAAAGCATGTGTGTCTGTTGGTTTGAAGTAAACTCTAGTGTGTAGTGTTTTCTGTGATTGATTGTTATTACTGAAAAAAACTGTTGTGTCTAAGAAGTTGACTTCTTGCGGATGAATTGTGTATTTAACCTTAATGGATGGATGATGACCGTTGAGAATGTTTATAAAATCTGTGAATAACTGGATGTCGTGGGGCCAGGCTCCTATTATGTCATCTAAAAAGCGGTAATAACAAGTGGGTTGATATGGACACTTGGCCAGTGCCTCTCTCTCCCATTCAGCCATGTATATATTGGCGTAAGCAGGTGCACATTTTTTGCCCATAGCTGTTCCCTCCACCTGCAGGTAATAATGATCATTGAATAAAAAGTCATTGCTAGTCAGGCTGATTTCTAACAGTTGTAATATTTCTTTGTCCGGTCTAGTGTTGTCTGGGTATCTCTTAAAGATATTTCTAATTGCTTGTATTCCTGTTGGTGTATAGGCTATCAATATCCATCGTGAATATGTGTGTATGGGAGGGAACAACTATGGGTCCAATCCTCTCCATGAAGTGGTAGGTGTCCCTGAGAAAGCTGGGGTGCCTTGTGGAGAGAGGGTTGATATGGTGATCTATATATTGTGAAATGTTATAGGATTCACGATTGCAGTCTGAGACAATCGGTCTGCCAGGAGGAACTTCAAAGGGAATTGTCCATGTCTCCGGTTCCTTGTGTACTTTTAACAGTAAGTAGAATAGTCTAGGTCGTGGGGTGTCTGTACCGTTGAGAAAGTCCCGTTGTTTTGCTGTGATGTAGTGTTGGTCGTAGTCTTTTTATTATTGTCCTTAGCTGTGTCTGTGGTTGTATACTGTTTTGTACCCAAGTGATCAGTGTCCAGGGGGCAGCGAAGCTAGACTGGCGAGTATTATCCAGGTTAAGAAAACTGGCTGGCTGTGCAGAAGGTAAAGGCCGCTAGCAGTGGCTAACAATGACTAAATAGCTAGTTAGCTGGTTAGCTTCTGGAGGTTCTTGAATGTGTTCTAAAAATAAAAAATAATAGCGATTCCGTATCACATTGGGTGAGGCAGGTTACCGGAAGGTATAATCAAATTAAAAATCGAAAAGAGATTGAAAGAAAATATTTGGTCCGGTGAGTGGTTGGGACGCTGCGATTCAGACGGTTAGCAGGCCTGTGCTAACAGTTAGTAGGCCGGGGCTGAACAAGGTAGCAGTTAGCGGACCGGGGCTAAACAAGCTAGCAGTTAGCAGGCCGAATTAGCAAGCAAGGAGATAGCAAGGGCTAGAAAGTTAGCCTTTGGGGGACGTCGCGATGGGGTGAGTCTGTTTATGCCTCTTCATGCGGTGACATCGATAGACCTGTCGTGGGTCCGGATATTGTAGCCCAGGAGTATGCTTCGGTGGTAGCACAGGAGCTCTGGCCGGGCTAGCTTCAAGCTAAATGGATGGAAACGCTAGCCAGGAGTTAACATCCGGGGTTGCAGTTAGCTAGTTGTGAAGACCCAGCTGAAAATGTTCCGTTTGCGGTGGGAATCCGGTGGGAATCCGGGGATAAAAAAATAATAATAACAGGTCCGTTATGCTCTGGTTAGAGTCGCGTTGTTCGAACTGGCGAGAGCTTTCCGCGCTGAAGGTTAGCTGAAGACCGCTAGCAATGGTTTGCTGGTAGTTAGCTGTCTAGCTTCAGTTGAGGGGTGCTAGCTAGCTAGCTTGATAGTTAATGTTTGCTTTAGTTTGAGCGCCAGCTCTGCAAATTCAGCAGGTGTGTGTGTGTGTGTGTGTGAACGCTTCCAACAAAACTAATGACCTGCAGTGGATCAAACCATTGTGAGGCAAAGGGCGGGGGTCGCAATCTTTTGAAACTTAAAAACGCGCTATTAAGTGTCTATAATCAGCATAAGTGCTTTCATTGCGTTCATTCATATTATTGAAATTACATAGATATGTTTACAGTGATATATTTGGGGTGGAAATCATATTTTTCCAAGGATAGGGGGGTCGTGTCCCCCCTGGGATTTCTGCCTATGCACGTGATATCTCCTCACTCACGTGGTTGATTGAAGGACGTGGTTGATTGAAGAACTGATTTGTGTTGATGGCAATTACCATATAAATTCAAAGATGAAGAAGGAGGGATGACTAGAAACGATTCAGTTGACCGTTTTATGTATGGATTAATTGTCGGAGTAGAGGAATTTGTGTAATTCAGGTAAAAAAATAACGCAATGTTTATATCACAGGACAAATTAGCTAGCGGGTTAACTCGCTAAATTGCCATACATGTTTCATGCTTTTCGGCCTGTCCCCAATTTAATGCCATTGGTCACATATTTTGTTTTGATATTTTAACCTGCGTGTCTTTATCGCGTCTGCAAGCACGCAGCTGGTATGTTTATAATGAACTTTATCTGTCGAAAATGGAAATTGTGAGGTTTGAGGTCTTGTGGTGGCTTATGGGGGAGGAAAGGGGGGAGAGTACAGGGGGTTGGGGGGAAAAGAAGGGTGTGGTGTGGGTCCAAATTGTGGGTAGAGCCTATTCTAAATTTAGCTGCTCACACCAATTCTTAAAAATGAGGTCTGCTGTGGTTGTTGTCCAGTGTATCAGGTCTGTTGTGTGGAATTCATCATGGGGTATCTCCAAGAGAAATGGGCCATGTGTGGTGATGTAACCGTTAATGACTTTGAGGTTCCGTTTTCGATCTGGTGAAAGGAGGTGTGAGTGGTTAATAATGGGGATGTAAATAATTGCATTAGGGAAAAAGTGACTCTTGCTTCCTTGTGCATTGATGCATTCTGTTTGATGTTTTGTATGGGTCATTATCCATATTGTTTATGCCCACCGAGAGAACCACTATGCATGCTGGTGTCTAAATGAACCTCTGTTTTCTCCAGAACCTTTTTGAAATGGTAAAATGTTGCTCCAGGGTAACTCTCCACTTGTATGGGTTATGAAATGGAGGGATTCTATTAACATTTGAGTCTCCCAAGACTAGTATTGGTTTATTTCCCTTAAAATTCCAATCTGCCACCTTGCCATTTGGTGTAATACTTAAAGGCCCGTAGATGTCCTCCTAGGATCATAAATTAAACTGAGGTAAGCTCCAAGTTGCCTCTTTTTCTGGGTGGCAGTGCAGAAGTCGATGTGGTGAGAGATTCATTCAACCATAGTGTTGTTAAATATGAACATAAACGCCATATTGTGCATTTAAATGGTTTTATTGTTTTGTTAAAGGAAAGGAAAAACCTAAAAGAGGAAGTGCCAAACTAAAACCAAACAAACCATAAATATATAGAGTATAAATAAATTATGAATAAAACCATGTTCTTCTCCATCCATTTTCCTGTCTGTTAAAACCCATTTTCTAATACAGGCCATTTGGTGTTATTGTCTGTAGGTTCTGGATCCACTCCCGTGCTGCCCACAGGTCCAGAGGCCCACAGGTCCAGCCTATATGTGACTGTAACCCTGATATGGTAAGGTGAGTGATGGGGTGCTCCTGGAAGTGGGTTATGAGTTCCGTTTGTAGGTGTGCCCTTTTAATGTTATACAGGTGTTGTTTGAGTCTGGTTTCTATGGTGTGTTTGGTTTCTCCAATGTATTGTTTATTGCAAAGTGTACATGTAATTATATAAATGGTGTTATGTGTGTTCAATGAATAGGATTCTTGTACTGGTGCTGATGTGTGGCTGTGTATATTTGTAATGAACTTTATCTGTCGAAAATGGAAATTATGAGGTTTGAGGTCTTGTGGTGGCTTACTACTGAATCTTGCTTTGGTGAGGAGGTCCTTTAAGTGTTTGTTCTTTCTAAATGCTGAAATAATTCTGTATGGTTTGAGTGGTATGTAAGTGTGCTGAACTGTAGAGAAGTTGTGTTTGATTGATTGATGTAGGGGTCTAATTCTATGTGAAAATGTGGTTACTAGGGGGATGATAATTGTCTGTTGATTGAGTATTGATGACAAGGGAGAAGAGACAGAGGAAGTGTTCCGGTTTAGTGATTGGTGCAGATCACTTTCCATAGGGGAGTCAGGGTGAGGGAGGGAGATAGGATGAGAACCAGGGTAATGGTACACATTAGGGTTAGGCGTGAGGTTTGGGGAGGGGTCAAGGTTAGGAGTAGGATGATTTGCTGTGGTCTGTGAGTGTTGGATGAATGGGAGGCAGGGCGGCCAATGTGTTTTTAATGGTTCTTAAAAATCGTTTTGAATATCCTCTTCTAAGTGCATTGAATAGTGTATTTATTGCATAATCCAGGTCTTGCTTGCAAGATGATATCCTGTAGAACCGTATAATTTGTGATTTTATTATTCCCTTAAATGTATGTTTAGGATGGTAACTGTGTTTATGAAGTAAAGCATGTGTGTCTGTTGGTTTGAAGTAAACTCTAGTGTGTAGTGTTTTCTGTGATTGATTGTTATTACTGAAAAAAACTGTTGTGTCTAAGAAGTTGACTTCTTGCGGATGAATTGTGTATTTAACCTTAATGGATGGATGATGACCGTTGAGAATGTTTATAAAATCTGTGAAATCTGTGATGTCGTGGGGCCAGGCTCCTATTATGTCATCTAAAAAGCGGTAATAACAAGTGGGTTGATATGGACACTTGGCCAGTGCCTCTCTCTCCCATTCAGCCATGTATATATTGGCGTAAGCAGGTGCACATTTTTTGCCCATAGCTGTTCCCTCCACCTGCAGGTAATAATGATCATTGAATAAAAAGTAATTGCTAGTCAGGCTGATTTCTAACAGTTGTAATATTTCTTTGTCCGGTCTAGTGTTGTCTGGGTATCTCTTAAAGATATTTCTAATTGCTTGTATTCCTGTTGCTGTATAGGCTATCAATATCTATCGTGAATATGTGTGTATGGGAGGGAACAACTATGGGTCCAATCCTCTCCATGAAGTGGTAGGTGTCCCTGAGAAAGCTGGGGTGCCTTGTGGAGAGAGGGTTGATATGGTGATCTATATATTGTGAAATGTTATAGGATTCACGATTGCAGTCTGAGACAATCGGTCTGCCAGGAGGAACTTCAAAGGGAATTGTCCATGTCTCCGGTTCCTTGTGTACTTTTAACAGTAAGTAGAATAGTCTAGGTCGTGGGGTGTCTGTACCGTTGAGAAAGTCCCGTTGTTTTGCTGTGATGTAGTGTTGGTCGTAGTCTTTTTATTATTGTCCTTAGCTGTGTCTGTGGTTGTATACTGTTTTGTACCCAAGGGATCAGTGTCCAGGGGGCAGCGAAGCTAGACTGGCGAGTATTATCCAGGTTAAGAAAACTGGCTGGCTGTGCAGAAGGTAAAGGCCGCTAGCAGTGGCTAACAATGACTAAATAGCTAGTTAGCTGGTTAGCTTCTGGAGGTTCTTGAATGTGTTCTAAAAATTAAAAATAATAGCGATTCCGTATCACATTGGGTGAGGCAGGTTACCGGAAGGTATAATCAAATTAAAAATCGAAAAGAGATTGAAAGAAAAAATTTGGTCCGGTGAGTGGTTGGGACGCTGCGATTCAGACGGTTAGCCGGCCTGTGCTAACAGTTAGTAGGCCGGGGCTGAACAAGGTAGCAGTTAGCGGACCGGGGCTAAACAAGCTAGCAGTTAGCAGGCCGAATTAGCAAGCAAGGAGATAGCAAGGGCTAGAAAGTTAGCCTTTGGGGGACGTCGCGATGGGGTGAGTCTGTTTATGCCTCTTCATGCGGTGACATCGTCATCATAGACCTGTCGTGGGTCCGGATATTGTAGCCCAGGAGTATGCTTCGTGGTAGTACAGAAGCTCTGGCCGGGCTAGCTTCAAGCTAAATGGATGGAAACGCTAGCCAGGAGTTAACATCCGGGGTTGCAGTTAGCTAGTTGTGAAGACCCAGCTGAAAATGTTCCGTTTGCGGTGGGAATCCGGTGGGAATCCGGCTATGAAAAAATAATAATAATAGGTCAGTTATGCTCTGGTTAGAGTCGCGTTGTTCGAACTGGCGAGAGCTTTCTGCCCTGAAGGTTAGCTGAAGACCGCTAGCAATGGTTTGCTGGTAGTTAGCTGTCTAGCTTCAGTTGAGGGGTGCTAGCTAGCTAGCTTGATAGATAATGTTTGCTTTAGTTTGCGCGCCAGCTCTGGAAATTCAGCAGGTGTGTGTGTGTGTGTGTGTGTGTGAACGCTTCCAACAAAACTAATGACCTGCAGTGGATCAAACCATTGTGAGGCAAAGGGCGGGGGTCGCAATCTTTTGAAACTTAAAAACGCGCTATTAAGTGTCTATAATCAGCATAAGTGTTTTCATTGCGTTCATTCATATTATTGAAATTACATAGATATGTTTACAGCGATATATTGGGGGGGGAAATCATATTTTTCCCAGGATAGGGGGGTCGTGTCCCCCCTGGGATTTCTGTCTATGCACGTGATATCTCCTCACTCACGTGAATAACTGGATGTCGTGGGGCCAGGCTCCTATTATGTCATCTAAAAAGCGGTAATAACAAGTGGGTTGATATGGACACTTGGCCAGTGCCTCTCTCTCCCATTCAGCCATGTATATATTGGCGTAAGCAGGTGCACATTTTTTGCCCATAGCTGTTCCCTCCACCTGCAGGTAATAATGATCATTGAATAAAAAGCCATTGCTAGTCAGGCTGATTTCTAACAGTTGTAATATTTCTTTGTCCGGTCTAGTGTTGTCTGGGTATCTCTTAAAGATATTTCTAATTGCTTGTATTCCTGTTACTGTATAGGCTATCAATATCTATCGTGAATATGTGTGTATGGGAGGGAACAACTATGGGTCCAATCCTCTCCATGAAGTGGTAGGTGTCCCTGAGAAAGCTGGGGTGCCTTGTGGAGAGAGGGTTGATATGGTGATCTATATATTGTGAAATGTTATAGGATTCACGATTGCAGTCTGAGACAATCGGTCTGCCAGGAGGAACTTCAAAGGGAATTGTCCATGTCTCCGGTTCCTTGTGTACTTTTAACAGTAAGTAGAATAGTCTAGGTCGTGGGGTGTCTGTACCGTTGAGAAAGTCCCGTTGTTTTGCTGTGATGTAGTGTTGGTCGTAGTCTTTTTATTATTGTCCTTAGCTGTGTCTGTGGTTGTATACTGTTTTGTACCCAAGTGATCAGTGTCCAGGGGGCAGCGAAGCTAGACTGGCGAGTATTATCCAGGTTAAGAAAACTGGCTGGCTGTGCAGAAGGTAAAGGCCGCTAGCAGTGGCTAACAATGACTAAATAGCTAGTTAGCTGGTTAGCTTCTGGAGGTTCTTGAATGTGTTCTAAAAATTAAAAATAATAGCGATTCCGTATCACATTGGGTGAGGCAGGTTACCGGAAGGTATAATCAAATTAAAAATCGAAAAGAGATTGAAAGAAAATATTTGGTCCGGTGAGTGGTTGGGACGCTGCGATTCAGACGGTTAGCAGGCCTGTGCTAACAGTTAGTAGGCCGGGGCTGAACAAGGTAGCAGTTAGCGGACCGGGGCTAAACAAGCTAGCAGTTAGCAGGCCGAATTAGCAAGCAAGGAGATAGCAAGGGCTAGAAAGTTAGCCTTTGGGGGACGTCGCGATGGGGTGAGTCTGTTTATGCCTCTTCATGCGGTGACATCGATAGATCTGTCGTGGGTCCGGATATTGTAGCCCAGGAGTATGCTTCGGTGGTAGCACAGGAGCTCTGGCCGGGCTAGCTTCAAGCTAAATGGATGGAAACGCTAGCCAGGAGTTAACATCCGGGGTTGCAGTTAGCTAGTTGTGAAGACCCAGCTGAAAATGTTCCGTTTGCGGTGGGAATCCGGTGGGAATCCGGGGATAAAAAAATAATAATAATAGGTCCGTTATGCTCTGGTTAGAGTCGCGTTGTTCGAACTGGCGAGAGCTTTCCGCGCTGAAGGTTAGCTGAAGACCGCTAGCAATGGTTTGCTGGTAGTTAGCTGTCTAGCTTCAGTTGAGGGGTGCTAGCTAGCTAGCTTGATAGTTAATGTTTGCTTTAGTTTGCGCGCCAGCTCTGCAAATTCAGCAGGTGTGTGTGTGTGTGTGTGTGTGTGTGAACGCTTCCAACAAAACTAATGACCTGCAGTGGATCAAACCATTGTGAGGCAAAGGGCGGGGGTCGCAATCTTTTGAAACTTAAAAACGCGCTATTAAGTGTCTATAATCAGCATAAGTGCTTTCATTGCGTTCATTCATATTATTGAAATTACATAGATATGTTTACAGTGATATATTGGGGTGGGAAATCATATTTTTCCCAGGATAGGGGGGTCGTGTCCCCCCTGGGATTTCTGCCTATGCACGTGATATCTCCTCACTCACGTGGTTGATTGAAGGACGTGGTTGATTGAAGAACTGATTTGTGTTGATGGCAATTACCATATAAATTCAAAGATGAAGAAGGAGGGATGACTAGAAACGATTCAGTTGACCGTTTTATGTGTGGATTAATTGTCGGAGTAGAGGAATTTGTGTAATTCAGGTAAAAAAATAACGCAATGTTTATATCACAGGACAAATTAGCTAGCGGGTTAACTCGCTAAATTGCCATACATGTTTCATGCTTTTCGGCCTGTCCCCAATTTAATGCCATTGGTCACATATTTTGTTTTGATATTTTAACCTGCGTGTCTTTATCGCGTCTGCAAGCACGCAGCTGGTATGTTTAGACACTTCCGGCGCCGACAGAGATGGCCGCCTGGCTTCGCGTTCCTAGGAAACTATGCAGTTTTTTGTTTTTTTACGTGTTATTTCTTACATTAGTACCCCAGGTCATCTTAGGTTTCATTACATACAGTCGAGAAGAACTACTGAATATAAGATCAGCATCAACTCACCATCAGTACGACCAAGAATATGTTTTTCGCGACGCGGATCCTGTGTTCTGCCTTACAAACAGGACAACGGAGTGGATCCTATGCAGCGACCCAAAAAAACGACTCCGAAAGAGAGGGAAACGAGGCGGTCTTCTGGTCAGACTCCGGAGACGGGCACAGCGCGCACCACTCCCTAGCATTCTTCTTGCCAATGTCCAGTCTCTTGACAACAAGGTTGATGAAATCCGAGCAAGGGTAGCATTCCAGAGGGACATCAGAGACTGTAACGTTCTTTGCTTCACGGAAACGTGGCTTACTGGAGAGACGCAATCCGAAGCGGTGCAGCCAACAGGTTTCTCCACGCATCGCGCAGACAGGAAAAAACATCTTTCTGGTAAAAAGAGGGGCGGGGGCGTATGCCTTATGACTAACGTGACATGGTGCGATGAAAGAAACATACAGGAACTCAAATCCTTCTGTTCACCTGATTTAGAATTCCTCACAATCAAATGTAGACCGCATTATCTACCAAGAGAATTCTCTTCGATTATAATCACAGCCGTATATATCCCCCCCCAAGCAGACACATCGATGGCTCTGAACGAACTTTATTTAACTCTCTGCAAACTGGAAACAATTTATCCGGAGGCTGCATTCATTGTAGCTGGGGATTTTAACAAGGCTAATCTGAAAACAAGACTCCCCAAATTTTATCAGCATATCGATTGCGCAACCAGGGGAGGAAAGACCTTGGACCATTGTTACTCTAACTTCCGCGACGCATATAAGGCCCTGCCCCGCCCCCCTTTCGGAAAAGCTGACCACGACTCCATTTTGTTGATCCCTGCCTACAGACAGAAACTAAAACAAGAGGCTCCCACGCTGAGGTCTGTCCAACGCTGGTCCGACCAAGCTGACTCCACACTCCAAGACTGCTTCCATCACGTGGACTGGGAGATGTTTCGTATTGCGTCAGATAACAACATTGACGAATACGCTGATTCGGTGTGCGAGTTCATTAGAACGTGCGTTGAAGATGTCGTTCCCATAGCAACGATTAAAACATTCCCTAACCAGAAACCGTGGATTGATGGCAGCATTCGTGTGAAACTGAAAGCGCGAACCACTGCTTTTAATCAGGGCAAGGTGTCTGGTAACATGACCGAATACAAACAGTGCAGCTATTCCCTCCGCAAGGCTATCAAACAAGCTAAGCGCCAGTACAGAGACAAAGTAGAATCTCAATTCAACGGCTCAGACACAAGAGGCATGTGGCAGGGTCTACAGTCAATCACGGACTACAGGAAGAAACCCAGCCCAGTCACGGACCAGGATGTCTTGCTCCCAGGCAGACTAAATAACTTTTTTGCCCGCTTTGAGGACAATACAGTGCCACTGACACGGCCTGCAACGAAAACATGCGGTCTCTCCTTCACTGCAGCCGAGGTGAGTAAGACATTTAAACGTGTTAACCCTCGCAAGGCTGCAGGCCCAGATGGCATCCCCAGCCGCGCCCTCAGAGCATGCGCAGACCAGCTGGCCGGTGTGTTTACGGACATATTCAATCAATCCCTATACCAGTCTGCTGTTCCCACATGCTTCAAGAGGGCCACCATTGTTCCTGTTCCCAAGAAAGCTAAGGTAACTGAGCTAAATGACTACCGCCCCGTAGCACTCACATCCGTCATCATGAAGTGCTTTGAGAGACTAGTCAAGGACCATATCACCTCCACCCTACCTGACACCCTAGACCCACTCCAATTTGCTTACCGCCCAAATAGGTCCACAGACGATGCAATCTCAACCACACTGCACACTGCCGCCCTAACCCATCTGGACAAGAGGAATACCTATGTGAGAATGCTGTTCATCGACTACAGCTCGGCATTCAACACCATAGTACCCTCCAAGCTCGTCATCAAGCTCGAGACCCTGGGTCTCGACCCCGCCCTGTGCAACTGGGTACTGGACTTCCTGACGGGCCGCCCCCAGGTGGTGAGGGTAGGCAACAACATCTCCTCCCCGCTGATCCTCAACACTGGGGCCCCACAAGGTTGCGTTCTGAGCCCTCTCCTGTACTCCCTGTTCACCCACGACTGCGTGGCCACGCACGCCTCCAACTCAATCATCAAGTTTGCGGACGACACAACAGTGGTAGGCTTGATTACCAACAACGATGAGACGGCCTACAGGGAGGAGGTGAGGGCCCTCGGAGTGTGGTGTCAGGAAAACAACCTCACACTCAACGTCAACAAAACTAAGGAGATGATTGTGGACTTCAGGAAACAGCAGAGGGAACACCCCCCTATCCACATCGATGGAACAGTAGTGGAGAGGGTAGCAAGTTTTAAGTTCCTCGGCATACACATCACAGACAAACTGAATTGGTCCACTCACACAGACAGCATCGTGAAGAAGGCGCAGCAGCGCCTCTTCAACCTCAGGAGGCTGAAGAAATTCGGCTTGTCACCAAAAGCACTCACAAACTTCTACAGATGCACAATCGAGAGCATCCTGGCGGGCTGTATCACCGCCTGGTATGGCAACTGCACCGCCCTCAACCGTAAGGCTCTCCAGAGGGTAGTGAGGTCTGCACAACGCATCACCGGGGGCAAACTACCTGCCCTCCAGGACACCTACACCACCCGATGTCACAGGAAGGCCATAAAGATCATCAAGGACATCAACCACCCGAGCCACTGCCTGTTCACCCCGCTATCATCCAGAAGGCGAGGTCAGTACAGGTGCATCAAAGCTGGGACCGAGAGACTGAAAAACAGCTTCTATCTCAAGGCCATCAGACTGTTAAACAGCCACCACTAACACTGAGTGGCTGCTGCCAACACACTGACACTGACTCAACTCCAGCCACTTTAATAATGGGAATTGATGGGAAATGATGTAAATATATCACTAGCCACTTTAAACAATGCTACCTTATATAAATGTTACTTACCCTACATTATTCATCTCATACGCATACGGATATACTGTACTCTATAGCATCGACGGTATCCTTATGTAATACATGTATCACTAGCCACTTTATACTATACTATGCCACTTTGTTTACATACTCATCTCATTTGTACATACTGTACCCGATACCATCTACTGTATCTTGCCTATGCTGCTCTGTACCATCACTCATTCATATATCCTTATGTACATATTCTTTATCCCCTTACACTGTGTACAAGACAGTAGTTTTGGAATTGTTAGTTAGATTACTTGTTATTACTGCATTGTCGGAACTAGAAGCACAAGCATTTCGCTACACTCGCATTAA
Source organism: Oncorhynchus mykiss (assembly GCF_057628025.1). NCBI lineage: Eukaryota > Metazoa > Chordata > Actinopteri > Salmoniformes > Salmonidae > Oncorhynchus > Oncorhynchus mykiss. Next base: position 689,814 of record NC_143047.1, on the reverse strand, counting down.
CATCTGCTAACCATGTGTATGTGACAAATAAAATTTGATTTGATTTGATTTGATTTGATTTGATTTATAATGAACTTTATCTGTCGAAAATGGAAATTGTGAGGTTTGAGGTCTTGTGGTGGCTTATGGGGGAGGAAAGGGGGGAGAGTACAGGGGGTTGGGGGGAAAAGAAGGGTGTGGTGTGGGTCCAAATTGTGGGTAGAGCCTATTCTAAATTTAGCTGCTCACACCAATTCTTAAAAATGAGGTCTGCTGTGGTTGTTGTCCAGTGTATCAGGTCTGTTGTGTGGAATTCATCATGGGGTATCTCCAAGAGAAATGGGCCATGTGTGGTGATGTAACCGTTAATGACTTTGAGGTTCCGTTTTCGATCTGGTGAAAGGAGGTGTGAGTGGTTAATAATGGGGATGTAAATAATTGCATTAGGGAAAAAGTGACTCTTGCTTCCTTGTGCATTGATGCATTCTGTTTGATGTTTTGTATGGGTCATTATCCATATTGTTTATGCCCACCGAGAGAACCACTATGCATGCTGGTGTCTAAATGAACCTCTGTTTTCTCCAGGACCTTTTTGAAATGGTAAAATGTTGCTCCAGGGTAACTCTCCACTTGTATGGGTTATGGGTTATGAAATGGAGGGATTCTATTAACATTTGAGTCTCCCAAGACTAGTATTGGTTTATTTCCCTTAAAATTCCAATCTGCCACCTTGCCATTTGGTGTAATACTTAAAGGCCCGTAGATGTCCTCCTAGGATCATAAATTAAACTGAGGTAAGCTCCAAGTTGCCTCTTTTTCTGGGTGGCAGTGCAGAAGTCGATGTGGTGAGAAATTCATTCAACCATAGTGTTGTTAAATATGAACATAAACGCCATATTGTGCATTTAAATGGTTTTATTGTTTTGTTAAAGGAAAGGAAAAACCTAAAAGAGGAAGTGCCAAACTAAAACCAAACAAACCATAAATATATAATAAATTATGAATAAAACCATGTTCTTCTCCATCCATTTTCCTGTCTGTTAAAACCCATTTTCTAATACAGGCCATTTGGTGTTATTGTCTGTAGGTTCTGGATCCACTCCCGTGCTGCCCACAGGTCCAGAGGCCCACAGGTCCAGCCTATATGTGACTGTAACCCTGATATGGTAAGGTGAGTGATGGGGTGCTCCTGGAAGTGGGTTATGAGTTCCGTTTGTAGGTGTGCCCTTTTAATGTTATACAGGTGTTGTTTGAGTCTGGTTTCTATGGTGTGTTTGGTTTCTCCAATGTATTGTTTATTGCAAAGTGTACATGTATTTATATAAATGGTGTTATGTGTGTTCAATGAATAGGATTCTTGTACTGGTGCTGATGTGTGGCTGTGTATATTTGTAATGAACTTTATCTGTCGAAAATGGAAATTATGAGGTTTGAGGTCTTGTGGTGGCTTACTACTGAATCTTGCTTTGGTGAGGAGGTCCTTTAAGTGTTTGTTCTTTCTAAATGCTGAAATAATTCTGTATGGTTTGAGTGGTATGTAAGTGTGCTGAACTGTAGAGAAGTTGTGTTTGATTGATTGATGTAGGGGTCTAATTCTATGTGAAAATGTGGTTACTAGGGGGATGATAATTGTCTGTTGATTGAGTATTGATGACAAGGGAGAAGAGACAGAGGAAGTGTTCCAGTTTAGTGATTGGTGCAGATCACTTTCCATAGGGGAGTCAGGGTGAGGGAGGGAGATAGGATGAGAACCAGGGTAATGGTACACATTAGGGTTAGGCGTGAGGTTTGGGGAGGGGTCAAGGTTAGGAGTAGGATGATTTGCTGTGGTCTGTGAGTGTTGGATGAATGGGAGGGAGGGCGGCCAATGTGTTTTTAATGGTTCTTAAAAATCGTTTTGAATATCCTCTTCTAAGTGCATTGAATAGTGTATTTATTGCATAATCCAGGTCTTGCTTGCAAGACGATATCCTGTAGAACCGTATAATTTGTGATTTTATTATTCCCTTAAATGTATGTTTAGGATGGTAACTGTGTTTATGAAGTAAAGCATGTGTGTCTGTTGGTTTGAAGTAAACTCTAGTGTGTAGTGTTTTCTGTGATTGATTGTTATTACTGAAAAAAACTGTTGTGTCTAAGAAGTTGACTTCTTGCGGATGAATTGTGTATTTAACCTTAATGGATGGATGATGACCGTTGAGAATGTTTATAAAATCTGTGAATAACTGGATGTCGTGGGGCCAGGCTCCTATTATGTCATCTAAAAAGCGGTAATAACAAGTGGGTTGATATGGACACTTGGCCAGTGCCTCTCTCTCCCATTCAGCCATGTATATATTGGCGTAAGCAGGTGCACATTTTTTGCCCATAGCTGTTCCCTCCACCTGCAGGTAATAATGATCATTGAATAAAAAGTAATTGCTAGTCAGGCTGATTTCTAACAGTTGTAATATTTCTTTGTCCGGTCTAGTGTTGTCTGGGTATCTCTTAAAGATATTTCTAATTGCTTGTATTCCTGTTGCTGTATAGGCTATCAATATCTATCGTGAATATGTGTGTATGGGAGGGAACAACTATGGGTCCAATCCTCTCCATGAAGTGGTAGGTGTCCCTGAGAAAGCTGGGGTGCCTTGTGGAGAGAGGGTTGATATGGTGATCTATATATTGTGAAATGTTATAGGATTCACGATTGCAGTCTGAGACAATCGGTCTGCCAGGAGGAACTTCAAAGGGAATTGTCCATGTCTCCGGTTCCTTGTGTACTTTTAACAGTAAGTAGAATAGTCTAGGTCGTGGGGTGTCTGTACCGTTGAGAAAGTCCCGTTGTTTTGCTGTGATGTAGTGTTGGTCGTAGTCTTTTTATTATTTTCCTTAGCTGTGTCTGTGGTTGTATACTGTTTTGTACCCAAGTGATCAGTGTCCAGGGGGCAGCGAAGCTAGACTGGCGAGTATTATCCAGGTTAAGAAAACTGGCTGGCTGTGCAGAAGGTAAAGGCCGCTAGCAGTGGCTAACAATGACTAAATAGCTAGTTAGCTGGTTAGCTTCTGGAGGTTCTTGAATGTGTTCTAAAAATAAAAAATAATAGCGATTCCGTATCACATTGGGTGAGGCAGGTTACCGGAAGGTATAATCAAATTAAAAATCGAAAAGAGATTGAAAGAAAATATTTGGTCCGGTGAGTGGTTGGGACGCTGCGATTCAGACGGTTAGCAGGCCTGTGCTAACAGTTAGTAGGCCGGGGCTGAACAAGGTAGCAGTTAGCGGACCGGGGCTAAACAAGCTAGCAGTTAGCAGGCCGAATTAGCAAGCAAGGAGATAGCAAGGGCTAGAAAGTTAGCCTTTGGGGGACGTCGCGATGGGGTGAGTCTGTTTATGCCTCTTCATGCGGTGACATCGATAGACCTGTCGTGGGTCCGGATATTGTAGCCCAGGAGTATGCTTCGGTGGTAGTACAGGAGCTCTGGCCGGGCTAGCTTCAAGCTAAATGGATGGAAACGTTAACATCCGGGGTTGCAGTTAGCTAGTTGTGAAGACCCAGCTGAAAATGTTCCGTTTGCGGTGGGAATCCGGTGGGAATCCGGGGATAAAAAAATTATAATAATAGGTCCGTTATGCTCTGGTTAGAGTCGCGTTGTTCGAACTGGCGAGAGCTTTCCGCGCTGAAGGTTAGCTGAAGACCGCTAGCAATGGTTTGCTGGTAGTTAGCTGTCTAGCTTCAGTTGAGGGGTGCTAGCTAGCTAGCTTGATAGATAATGTTTGCTTTAGTTTGCGCGCCAGCTCTGGAAATTCAGCAGGTGTGTGTGTGTGTGTGTGTGAACGCTTCCAACAAAACTAATGACCTGCAGTGGATCAAACCATTGTGAGGCAAAGGGCGGGGGTCGCAATCTTTTGAAACTTAAAAACGCGCTATTAAGTGTCTATAATCAGCATAAGTGCTTTCATTGCGTTCATTCATATTATTGAAATTACATAGATATGTTTACAGTGATATATTGGGGGGGGAAATCATATTTTTCCCAGGATAGGGGGGTCGTGTCCCCCCTGGGATTTCTGCCTATGCACGTGATATCTCCTCACTCACGTGGTTGATTGAAGGACGTGGTTGATTGAAGAACTGATTTGTGTTGATGGCAATTACCATATAAATTCAAAGATGAAGAAGGAGGGATGACTAGAAACGATTCAGTTGACCGTTTTATGTGTGGATTAATTGTCGGAGTAGAGGAATTTGTGTAATTCAGGTAAAAAAATAACGCAATGTTTATATCACAGGACAAATTAGCTAGCGGGTTAACTCGCTAAATTGCCATACATGTTTCATGCTTTTCGGCCTGTCCCCAATTTAATGCCATTGGTCACATATTTTGTTTTGATATTTTAACCTGCGTGTCTTTATCGCGTCTGCAAGCACGCAGCTGGTATGTTTATAATGAACTTTATCTGTCGAAAATTGAAATTGTGAGGTTTGAGGTCTTGTGGTGGCTTATGGGGGAGGAAAGGGGTGAGAGTACAGGGGGTTGGGGGGAAAAGAAGGGTGAGGTGTGGGTCCAAATTGTGGGTAGAGCCTATTCTAAATTTAGCTGCTCACACCAATTCTTAAAAATGAGGTCTGCTGTGGTTGTTGTTCAGTGTATCAGGTCTGTTGTGTGGAATTCATCATGTGGTATCTCCAAGAGAAATGGGCCATGTGTGGTGATGTAACCGTTAATGACTTTGAGGTTCCGTTTTCGATCTGGTGAAAGGAGGTGTGAGTGGTTAATAATGGGGATGTAAATAATTGCATTAGGGAAAAAGTGACTCTTGCTTCCTTGTGCATTGATGCATTCTGTTTGATGTTTTGTATGGGTCATTATCCATATTGTTTATGCCCACCGAGAGAACCACTATGCATGCTGGTGTCTAAATGAACCTCTGTTTTCTCCAGGACCTTTTTGAAATGGTAAAATGTTGCTCCAGGGTAACTCTCCACTTGTATGGGTTATGGGTTATGAAATGGAGGGATTCTATTAACATTTGAGTCTCCCAAGACTAGTATTGGTTTATTTCCCTTAAAATTCCAATCTGCCACCTTGCCATTTGGTGTAATACTTAAAGGCCCGTAGATGTCCTCCTAGGATCATAAATTAAACTGAGGTAAGCTCCAAGTTGCCTCTTTTTCTGGGTGGCAGTGCAGAAGTCGATGTGGTGAGAGATTCATTCAACCATAGTGTTGTTAAATATGAACATAAACGCCATATTGTGCATTTAAATGGTTTTATTGTTTTGTTAAAGGAAAGGAAAAACCTAAAAGAGGAAGTGCCAAACTAAAACCAAACAAACCATAAATATATAGAGTAGAAATAAATTATGAATAAAAACATGTTCTTCTCCATCCATTTTCCTGTCTGTTAAAACCCATTTTCTAATACAGGCCATTTGGTGTTATTGTCTGTAGGTTCTGGATCCACTCCCGTGCTGCCCACAGGTCCAGCCTATATGTGACTGTAACCCTGATATGGTAAGGTGAGTGATGGGGTGCTCCTGGAAGTGGGTTATGAGTTCCGTTTGTAGGTGTGCCCTTTTAATGTTATACAGGTGTTGTTTGAGTCTGGTTTCTATGGTGTGTTTGGTTTCTCCAATGTATTGTTTATTGCAAAGTGTACATGTAATTATATAAATGGTGTTATGTGTGTTCAATGAATATGATTCTTGTACTGGTGCTGATGTGTGGCTGTGTATATTTGTAATGAACTTTATCTGTCGAAAATGGAAATTATGAGGTTTGAGGTCTTGTGGTGGCTTACTACTGAATCTTGCTTTGGTGAGGAGGTCCTTTAAGTGTTTGTTCTTTCTAAATGCTGAAATAATTCTGTATGGTTTGAGTGGTATGTAAGTGTGCTGAACTGTAGAGAAGTTGTGTTTGATTGATTGATGTAGGGGTCTAATTCTATGTGAAAATGTGGTTACTAGGGGGATGATAATTGTCTGTTGATTGAGTATTGATGACAAGGGAGAAGAGACAGAGGAAGTGTTCCGGTTTAGTGATTGGTGCAGATCACTTTCCATAGGGGAGTCAGGGTGAGGGAGGGAGATAGGATGAGAACCAGGGTAATGGTACACATTAGGGTTAGGCGTGAGGTTTGGGGAGGGGTCAAGGTTAGGAGTAGGATGATTTGCTGTGGTCTGTGAGTGTTGGATGAATGGGAGGGAGGGCGGCCAATGTGTTTTTAATGGTTCTTAAAAATCGTTTTGAATATCCTCTTCTAAGTGCATTGAATAGTGTATTTATTGCATAATCCAGGTCTTGCTTGCAAGATGATATCCTGTAGAACCGTATAATTTGTGATTTTATTATTCCCTTAAATGTATGTTTAGGATGGTAACTGTGTTTATGAACTAAAGCATGTGTGTCTGTTGGTTTGAAGTAAACTCTAGTGTGTAGTGTTTTCTGTGATTGATTGTTATTACTGAAAAAAACTGTTGTGTCTAAGAAGTTGACTTCTTGCGGATGAATTGTGTATTTAACCTTAATGGATGGATGATGACCGTTGAGAATGTTTATAAAATCTGTGAATAACTGGATGTCGTGGGGCCAGGCTCCTATTATGTCATCTAAAAAGCGGTAATAACAAGTGGGTTGATATGGACACTTGGCCAGTGCCTCTCTCTCCCATTCAGCCATGTATATATTGGCGTAAGCAGGTGCACATTTTTTGCCCATAGCTGTTCCCTCCACCTGCAGGTAATAATGATCATTGAATAAAAAGTCATTGCTAGTCAGGCTGATTTCTAACAGTTGTAATATTTCTTTGTCCGGTCTAGTGTTGTCTGGGTATCTCTTAAAGATATTTCTAATTGCTTGTATTCCTGTTGCTGTATAGGCTATCAATATCTATCGTGAATATGTGTGTATGGGAGGGAACAACTATGGGTCCAATCCTCTCCATGAAGTGGTAGGTGTCCCTGAGAAAGCTGGGGTGCCTTGTGGAGAGAGGGTTGATATGGTGATCTATATATTGTGAAATGTTATAGGATTCACGATTGCAGTCTGAGACAATCGGTCTGCCAGGAGGAACTTCAAAGGGAATTGTCCATGTCTCCGGTTCCTTGTGTACTTTTAACAGTAAGTAGAATAGTCTAGGTCGTGGGGTGTCTGTACCGTTGAGAAAGTCCTGTTGTTTTGCTGTGATGTAGTGTTGGTCGTAGTCTTTTTATTATTGTCCTTAGCTGTGTCTGTGGTTGTATACTGTTTTGTACCCAAGTGATCAGTGTCCAGGGGGCAGCGAAGCTAGACTGGCGAGTATTATCCAGGTTAAGAAAACTGGCTGGCTGTGCAGAAGGTAAAGGCCGCTAGCAGTGGCTAACAATGACTAAATAGCTAGTTAGCTGGTTAGCTTCTGGAGGTTCTTGAATGTGTTCTAAAAATTAAAAATAATAGCGATTCCGTATCACATTGGGTGAGGCAGGTTACCGGAAGGTATAATCAAATAAAAAATCGAAAAGAGATTGAAAGAAAATATTTGGTCCGGTGAGTGGTTGGGACGCTGCGATTCAGACGGTTAGCAGGCCTGTGCTAACAGTTAGTAGGCCGGGGCTGAACAAGGTAGCAGTTAGCGGACCGGGGCTAAACAAGCTAGCAGTTAGCAGGCCGAATTAGCAAGCAAGGAGATAGCAAGGGCTAGAAAGTTAGCCTTTGGGGGACGTCGCGATGGGGTGAGTCTGTTTATGCCTCTTCATGCGGTGACATCGATAGACCTGTCGTGGGTCCGGATATTGTAGCCCAGGAGTATGCTTCGGTGGTAGCACAGGAGCTCTGGCCGGGCTAGCTTCAAGCTAAATGGATGAAAACGCTAGCCAGGAGTTAACATCCGGGGTTGCAGTTAGCTAGTTGTGAAGACCCAGCTGAAAATGTTCCGTTTGCGGTGGGAATCCGGTGGGAATCCGGGGATAAAAAAATAATAATAATAGGTCCGTTATGCTCTGGTTAGAGTCGCGTTGTTCGAACTGGTGAGAGCTTTCCGCGCTGAAGGTTAGCTGAAGACCGCTAGCAATGGTTTGCTGGTAGTTAGCTGTCTAGCTTCAGTTGAGGGGTGCTAGCTAGCTAGCTTGATAGTTAATGTTTGCTTTAGTTTGCGCGCCAGCTCTGCAAATTCAGCAGGTGTGTGTGTGTGTGTGTGTGTGTGTGTGTGTGTGTGTGTGAACGCTTCCAACAAAACTAATGACCTGCAGTGGATCAAACCATTGTGAGGCAAAGGGCGGGGGTCACAATCTTTTGAAACTTAAAAACGCGCTATTAAGTGTCTATAATCAGCATAAGTGCTTTCATTGCGTTCATTCATATTATTGAAATTACATAGATATGTTTACAGTGATATATTGGGGGGGGGAATCATATTTTTCCCAGGATAGGGGGGTCGTGTCCCCCCTGGGATTTCTGCCTATGCACGTGATATCTCCTCACTCACGTGGTTGATTGAAGGACGTGGTTGATTGAAGAACTGATTTGTGTTGATGGCAATTACCATATAAATTCAAAGATGAAGAAGGAGGGATGACTAGAAACGATTCAGTTGACCGTTTTATGTGTGGATTAATTGTCGGAGTAGAGGAATTTGTGTAATTCAGGTAAAAAAATAACGCAATGTTTATATCACAGGACAAATTAGCTAGCGGGTTAACTCGCTAAATTGCCATACATGTTTCATGCTTTTCGGCCTGTCCCCAATTTAATGCCATTGGTCACATATTTTGTTTTGATATTTTAACCTGCGTGTCTTCGACAGGGTAGCCTAGTGGTTAGAGCGTTGGACTAGTAACCGGAAGGTTGCGAGTTCAAACCCCCGAGCTGACAAGGTACACATCTGTCGTTCTGCCCCTGAACAGGCAGTTAACCCACTGTTCCCAGGCCGTCATTGAAAATAAGAATTTGTTCTTAACTGACTTGCCTGGTTAAATAAAGGTAAAATAAAAAAAATAAAATAAAAATCGCGTCTGCAAGCACGCAGCTGGTATGTTTATAATGAACTTTATCTGTCGAAAATGGAAATTGTGAGGTTTGAGGTCTTGTGGTGGCTTATGGGGGAGGAAAGGGGGGAGAGTACAGGGGGTTGGGGGGAAAAGAAGGGTGTGGTGTGGGTCCAAATTGTGGGTAGAGCCTATTCTAAATTTAGCTGCTCACACCAATTCTTAAAAATGAGGTCTGCTGTGGTTGTTGTCCAGTGTATCAGGTCTGTTGTGTGGAATTCTCCAAGAGAAATGGGCCATGTGTGGTGATGTAACCGTTAATGACTTTGAGGTTCCGTTTTCGATCTGGTGAAAGGAGGTGTGAGTGGTTAATTATGGGGATGTAAATAATTGCATTAGGGAAAAAGTGACTCTTGCTTCCTTGTGCATTGATGCATTCTGTTTGATGTTTTGTATGGGTCATTATCCATATTGATTATGCCCACCGAGAGAACCACTATGCATGCTGGTGTCTAAATGAACCTCTGTTTTCTCCAGGACCTTTTTGAAATGGTAAAATGTTGCTCCAGGGTAACTCTCCACTTGTATGGGTTATGAAATGGAGGGATTCTATTAACATTTGAGTCTCCCAAGACTAGTATTGGTTTATTTCCCTTAAAATTCCAATCTGCCAACTTGCCATTTGGTGTAATACTTAAAGGCCCGTAGATGTCCTCCTAGGATCATAAATTAAACTGAGGTAAGCTCCAAGTTGCCTCTTTTTCTGGGTGGCAGTGCAGAAGTCGATGTGGTGAGAGATTCATTCAACCATAGTGTTGTTAAATATGAACATAAACGCCATATTGTGCATTTAAATGGTTTCATTGTTTTGTTAAAGGAAAGGAAAAACCTAAAAGAGGAAGTGCCAAACTAAAACCAAACAAACCATAAATATATAGAGTAGAAATAAATTATGAATAAAACCATGTTCTTCTCCATCCATTTTCCTGTCTGTTAAAACCCATTTTCTAATACAGGCCATTTGGTGTTATTGTCTGTAGGTTCTGGATCCACTCCCGTGCTGCCCACAGGTCCAGAGGCCCACAGGTCCAGCCTGTATGTGACTGTAACCCTGATATGGTAAGGTGAGTGATGGGGTGCTCCTGGAAGTGGGTTATGAGTAAATTGTAGGTTGATGTGGGCACTTGGCCAATGCAAGTTCAAAACAGACAGTGTGACCCAATTAAAGGCACTTCCGGTTGGCACAGGAAGCTATACGTAAACACATATCTTGCTTGGGGTATTCTCTTACAGAATCCTGAGTTTAAAGTCTTTATGTTAAAAATTGACTGATCTAGACAGGGTTGAATGCAGTCATTTTCACATTTGCAGGTTATGTACATCAAAATACCTTTTGGGTGAATTTAACCACTTCCGGATGCTCCAGGATGCTTAGATTCGACACAGGTAGACCTCATAGTGGTCTGATGGACTGTCATAGAAGACAGGTTCATAAGGCATTCATAACCCACATAGGCTTCAGGTTGAATTTAGAGGTGCAGGCAATGTATTCCTATGGGGAGAGAAGTCAATGCAAACTGTTTGAAGTAAACACCTTCTTTTAACTGCTAAGGGTTAATGCCACACGGCCAAGGTTAGGCTTGCACGGATCGGGAGGACCTCAGGAACGTACCTGAGGTCGAATTGTGCTTCTCACCCTAGCAGTTCTCTCACTGTCACCCAAAACAAATGACATTTTGGGCCTACTTTTCTCATGGTCGCTGCGCTCAGACCGAGCGAGCTACGGGATATCTCGTTGAACTCTGCACGGCCTAGAGATTATGTTTATGCCCTTGCCTGCTCTCTGTGTCTTTCAGCACCACACCTTTTCACTCCATCCTTGCTGTGTGTGTGTGTGAGAGCTTTTCTTTGACATCTGCTGGCGGAAATTACTGATTTACAGTTTAGGAGGGTTACCTAGTCACACATGTGAAGTTTTGGAAAGATGTGACTTTTTTAACCCTTCAAAACAGACAGTGTGACCCAATTAAAGGCACTTCCGGTTGGCACAGGAAGCTATAAGTAAACACATGTCTTTATTGACATAGCCACTTACAGAATCCTGAGTTTTAAGTCTTTAAGTTAAGAATTGACTGATCTACACAGGTTTGAATACAGTGATTTTCATAATGACAGGTTATGTGTTTCAAAACACTTTTAGGGTGAGCTAGCTTGATAGTTAACGTTTGCTTTAGTTTGCGCGCCAGCTCTGCAAATTCAGCAGGTGTGTGTGAAGGCTTCCAACAAAACTAATGACCTGCAGTGGATCAAACCATTGTGAGGCAAAGGGCGGGAGTCGCAATCTTTTGAAACTTAAAAACGCGCTATTAAGTGTCTATAATCAGCATAAGTGCTTTCATTGCGTTCATTGATGGGGTGATCCTGGAAATGAGTCACTAGTTCTGTGTGTAAATGGGCCCGTTTGATATTGTATAGAATGCTGTTTAAGTCTATTTTCTATTGTATACTGGGTTTCCCCAATGTAGTGTTTTTTGCTAAATGTGCAAGTGATTATATACATATATGACATTTGGAGTGTAGAGTGAAATGAAAGACAACCCCCCCTCTCCAAAAGTTGGGTCTGTGCTGTTGTGAGTTGAAAAGACTTGGATAAATTCATGATGAGAGGGGGTCAACTACCCCCTCTGCTGGGTAATCTAAGAAAGCAACTGGGGGAGGAAAGGGGGGAGTGTACAGGGGGTTGGGGGGAAAAGAAGGGTGTGGTGTGGGTCCAAATTGTGGGTAGAGCCTATTCTAAGTTTAGCTGCTCACACCAATTCTTAAAAATGAGGTCTGCTGTGGTGGTTGTTCAGTGTATCAGGTCTGTTGTGTGGAATTCATCATGTGGTATCTCCAAGAGAAATGGGCCATGTGTGGTGATGTAACCGTTAATGACTTTGAGGTTCCGTTTTCGATCTGGTGAAAGGAGGTGTGAGTGGTTAATAATGGGGATGTAAATAATTGCATTAGGGAAAAAGTGACTCTTGCTTCCTTGTGCATTGATGCATTCTGTTTGATGTTTTGTATGGGTCATTATCCATATTGTTTATGCCCACCGAGAGAACCACTATGCATGCTGGTGTCTAAATGAACCTCTGTTTTCTCCAGGACCTTTTTGAAATGGTAAAATGTTGCTCCAGGGTAACTCTCCACTTGTATGGGTTATGGGTTATGAAATGGAGGGATTCTATTAACATTTGAGTCTCCCAAGACTAGTATTGGTTTATTTCCCTTAAAATTCCAATCTGCCACCTTGCCATTTGGTGTAATACTTAAAGGCCCGTAGATGTCCTCCTAGGATCATAAATTAAACTGAGGTAAGCTCCAAGTTGCCTCTTTTTCTGGGTGGCAGTGCAGAAGTCGATGTGGTGAGAGATTCATTCAACCATAGTGCTGTTAAATATGAACATAAACGCCATATTGTGCATTTAAATGGTTTCATTGTTTTGTTAAAGGAAAGGAAAAACCTAAAAGAGGAAGTGCCAAACTAAAACCAAACAAACCATAAATATATAGAGTAGAAATAAATTATGAATAAAACCATGTTCTTCTCCATCCATTTTCCTGTCTGTTAAAACCCATTTTCTAATACAGGCCATTTGGTGTTATTGTCTGTAGGTTCTGGATCCACTCCCGTGCTGCCCACAGGTCCAGAGGCCCACAGGTCCAGCCTATATGTGACTGTAACCCTGATATGGTAAGGTGAGTGATGGGGTGCTCCTGGAAGTGGGTTATGAGTAAATTGTAGGTTGATGTGGGCACTTGGCCAATGCAAGTTCAAAACAGACAGTGTGACCCAATTAAAGGCACTTCCGGTTGGCACAGGAAGCTATACGTAAACACATATCTTGCTTGGGGTATTCTCTTACAGAATCCTGAGTTTAAAGTCTTTATGTTAAAAATTGACTGATCTAGACAGGGTTGAATGCAGTCATTTTCACATTTGCAGGTTATGTACATCAAAATACCTTTTGGGTGAATTTAACCACTTCCGGATGCTCCAGGATGCTTAGATTCGACACAGGTAGACCTCATAGTGGTCTGATGGACTGTCATAGAAGACAGGTTCATAAGGCATTCATAACCCACATAGGCTTCAGGTTGAATTTAGAGGTGCAGGCAATGTATTTCTATGGGGAGAGAAGTCAATGCAAACTGTTTGAAGTAAACACCTTCTTTTAACTGCTAAGGGTTAATGCCACACGGCCAAGGTTAGGCTTGCACGGATCGGGAGGACCTCAGGAACGTACCTGAGGTCGAATTGTGCTTCTCACCCTAGCAGTTCTCTCACTGTCACCCAAAACAAATGACATTTTGGGCCTACTTTTCTCATGGTCGCTGCGCTCAGACCGAGCGAGCTACGGGATATCTCGTTGAACTCTGCACGGCCTAGAGATTATGTTTATGCCCTTGCCTGCTCTCTGTGTCTTTCAGCACCACACCTTTTCACTCCATCCTTGCTGTGTGTGTGTGTGAGAGCTTTTCTTTGACATCTGCTGGCGGAAATTACTGATTTACAGTTTAGGAGGGTTACCTAGTCACACATGTGAAGTTTTGGAAAGATGTGACTTTTTTAACCCTTCAAAACAGACAGTGTGACCCAATTAAAGGCACTTCCGGTTGGCACAGGAAGCTATAAGTAAACACATGTCTTTATTGACATAGCCACTTACAGAATCCTGAGTTTTAAGTCTTTAAGTTAAGAATTGACTGATCTACACAGGTTTGAATACAGTGATTTTCATAATGACAGGTTATGTGTTTCAAAACACTTTTAGGGTGAGCTAGCTTGATAGTTAACGTTTGCTTTAGTTTGCGCGCCAGCTCTGCAAATTCAGCAGGTGTGTGTGAAGGCTTCCAACAAAACTAATGACCTGCAGTGGATCAAACCATTGTGAGGCAAAGGGCGGGAGTCGCAATCTTTTGAAACTTAAAAACGCGCTATTAAGTGTCTATAATCAGCATAAGTGCTTTCATTGCGTTCATTGATGGGGTGATCCTGGAAATGAGTCACTAGTTGTGTGTAAATGGGCCCGTTTGATATTGTATAGAATGCTGTTTAAGTCTATTTTCTATTGTATACTGGGTTTCCCCAATGTAGTGTTTTTTGCTAAATGTGCAAGTGATTATATACATATATGACATTTGGAGTGTAGAGTGAAATGAAAGACAACCCCCCCTCTCCAAAAGTTGGGTCTGTGCTGTTGTGAGTTGAAAAGACTTGGATAAATTCATGATGAGAGGGGGTCAACTACCCCCTCTGCTGGGTAATCTAAGAAAGCAACTGGGGGAGGAAAGGGGGAGTGTACAGGGGGTTGGGGGGAAAAGAAGGGTGTGGTGTGGGTCCAAATTGTGGGTAGAGCCTATTCTAAATTTAGCTGCTCACACCAATTCTTAAAAATGAGGTCTGCTGTGGTTGTTGTTCAGTGTATCAGGTCTGTTGTGTGGAATTCATCATGTGGTATCTCCAAGAGAAATGGGCCATGTGTGGTGATGTAACCGTTAATGACTTTGAGGTTCCGTTTTCGATCTGGTGAAAGGAGGTGTGAGTGGTTAATAATGGGGATGTAAATAATTGCATTAGGGAAAAAGTGACTCTTGCTTCCTTGTGCATTGATGCATTCTGTTTGATGTTTTGTATGGGTCATTATCCATATTGTTTATGCCCACCGAGAGAACCACTATGCATGCTGGTGTCTAAATGAACCTCTGTTTTCTCCAGGACCTTTTTGAAATGGTAAAATGTTGCTCCAGGGTAACTCTCCACTTGTATGGGTTATGGGTTATGAAATGGAGGGATTCTATTAACATTTGAGTCTCCCAAGACTAGTATTGGTTTATTTCCCTTAAAATTCCAATCTGCCACCTTGCCATTTGGTGTAATACTTAAAGGCCCGTAGATGTCCTCCTAGGATCATAAATTAAACTGAGGTAAGCTCCAAGTTGCCTCTTTTTCTGGGTGGCAGTGCAGAAGTCGATGTGGTGAGAGATTCATTCAACCATAGTGTTGTTAAATATGAACATAAACGCCATATTGTGCATTTAAATGGTTTCATTGTTTTGTTAAAGGAAAGGAAAAACCTAAAAGAGGAAGTGCCAAACTAAAACCAAACAAACCATAAATATATAGAGTAGAAATAAATTATGAATAAAACCATGTTCTTCTCCATCCATTTTCCTGTCTGTTAAAACCCATTTTCTAATACAGGCCATTTGGTGTTATTGTCTGTAGGTTCTGGATCCACTCCCGTGCTGCCCACAGGTCCAGAGGCCCACAGGTCCAGCCTATATGTGACTGTAACCCTGATATGGTAAGGTGAGTGATGGGGTGCTCCTGGAAGTGGGTTATGAGTAAATTGTAGGTTGATGTGGGCACTTGGCCAATGCAAGTTCAAAACAGACAGTGTGACCCAATTAAAGGCACTTCCGGTTGGCACAGGAAGCTATACGTAAACACATATCTTGCTTGGGGTATTCTCTTACAGAATCCTGAGTTTAAAGTCTTTATGTTAAAAATTGACTGATCTAGACAGGGTTGAATGCAGTCATTTTCACATTTGCAGGTTATGTACATCAAAATACCTTTTGGGTGAATTTAACCACTTCCGGATGCTCCAGGATGCTTAGATTCGACACAGGTAGACCTCATAGTGGTCTGATGGACTGTCATAGAAGACAGGTTCATAAGGCATTCATAACCCACATAGGCTTCAGGTTGAATTTAGAGGTGCAGGCAATGTATTCCTATGGGGAGAGAAGTCAATGCAAACTGTTTGAAGTAAACACCTTCTTTTAACTGCTAAGGGTTAATGCCACACGGCCAAGGTTAGGCTTGCACGGATCGGGAGGACCTCAGGAACGTACCTGAGGTCGAATTGTGCTTCTCACCCTAGCAGTTCTCTCACTGTCACCCAAAACAAATGACATTTTGGGCCTACTTTTCTCATGGTCGCTGCGCTCAGACCGAGCGAGCTACGGGATATCTCGTTGAACTCTGCACGGCCTAGAGATTATGTTTATGCCCTTGCCTGCTCTCTGTGTCTTTCAGCACCACACCTTTTCACTCCATCCTTGCTGTGTGTGTGTGTGTGTGTGTGTGAGAGCTTTTCTTTGACATCTGCTGGCGGAAATTACTGATTTACAGTTTAGGAGGGTTACCTAGTCACACATGTGAAGTTTTGGAAAGATGTGACTTTTTTAACCCTTCAAAACAGACAGTGTGACCCAATTAAAGGCACTTCCGGTTGGCACAGGAAGCTATAAGTAAACACATGTCTTTATTGACATAGCCACTTACAGAATCCTGAGTTTTAAGTCTTTAAGTTAAGAATTGACTGATCTACACAGGTTTGAATACAGTGATTTTCATAATGACAGGTTATGTGTTTCAAAACACTTTTAGGGTGAGCTAGCTTGATAGTTAACGTTTGCTTTAGTTTGCGCGCCAGCTCTGCAAATTCAGCAGGTGTGTGTGAAGGCTTCCAACAAAACGAATGACCTGCAGTGGATCAAACCATTGTGAGGCAAAGGGCGGGAGTCGCAATCTTTTGAAACTTAAAAACGCGCTATTAAGTGTCTATAATCAGCATAAGTGCTTTCATTGCGTTCATTGATGGGGTGATCCTGGAAATGAGTCACTAGTTCTGTGTGTAAATGGGCCCGTTTGATATTGTATAGAATGCTGTTTAAGTCTATTTTCTATTGTATACTGGGTTTCCCCAATGTAGTGTTTTTTGCTAAATGTGCAAGTGATTATATACATATATGACATTTGGAGTGTAGAGTGAAATGAAAGACAACCCCCCCTCTCCAAAAGTTGGGTCTGTGCTGTTGTGAGTTGAAAAGACTTGGATAAATTCATGATGAGAGGGGGTCAACTACCCCCTCTGCTGGGTAATCTAAGAAAGCAACTGGGGGAGGAAAGGGGGAGTGTACAGGGGGTTGGGGGGAAAAGAAGGGTGTGGTGTGGGTCCAAATTGTGGGTAGAGCCTATTCTAAATTTAGCTGCTCACACCAATTCTTAAAAATGAGGTCTGCTGTGGTTGTTGTTCAGTGTATCAGGTCTGTTGTGTGGAATTCATCATGTGGTATCTCCAAGAGAAATGGGCCATGTGTGGTGATGTAACCGTTAATGACTTTGAGGTTCCGTTTTCGATCTGGTGAAAGGAGGTGTGAGTGGTTAATAATGGGGATGTAAATAATTGCATTAGGGAAAAAGTGACTCTTGCTTCCTTGTGCATTGATGCATTCTGTTTGATGTTTTGTATGGGTCATTATCCATATTGTTTATGCCCACCGAGAGAACCACTATGCATGCTGGTGTCTAAATGAACCTCTGTTTTCTCCAGGACCTTTTTGAAATGGTAAAATGTTGCTCCAGGGTAACTCTCCACTTGTATGGGTTATGGGTTATGAAATGGAGGGATTCTATTAACATTTGAGTCTCCCAAGACTAGTATTGGTTTATTTCCCTTCAAATTCCAATCTGCCACCTTGCCATTTGGTGTAATACTTAAAGGCCCGTAGATGTCCTCCTAGGATCATAAATTAAACTGAGGTAAGCTCCAAGTTGCCTCTTTTTCTGGGTGGCAGTGCAGAAGTCGATGTGGTGAGAGATTCATTCAACCATAGTGTTGTTAAATATGAACATAAACGCCATATTGTGCATTTAAATGGTTTCATTGTTTTGTTAAAGGAAAGGAAAAACCTAAAAGAGGAAGTGCCAAACTAAAACCAAACAAACCATAAATATATAGAGTAGAAATAAATTATGAATAAAACCATGTTCTTCTCCATCCATTTTCCTGTCTGTTAAAACCCATTTTCTAATACAGGCCATTTGGTGTTATTGTCTGTAGGTTCTGGATCCACTCCCGTGCTGCCCACAGGTCCAGAGGCCCACAGGTCCAGCCTATATGTGACTGTAACCCTGATATGGTAAGGTGAGTGATGGGGTGCTCCTGGAAGTGGGTTATGAGTAAATTGTAGGTTGATGTGGGCACTTGGCCAATGCAAGTTCAAAACAGACAGTGTGACCCAATTAAAGGCACTTCCGGTTGGCACAGGAAGCTATACGTAAACACATATCTTGCTTGGGGTATTCTCTTACAGAATCCTGAGTTTAAAGTCTTTATGTTAAAAATTGACTGATCTAGACAGGGTTGAATGCAGTCATTTTCACATTTGCAGGTTATGTACATCAAAATACCTTTTGGGTGAATTTAACCACTTCCGGATGCTCCAGGATGCTTAGATTCGACACAGGTAGACCTCATAGTGGTCTGATGGACTGTCATAGAAGACAGGTTCATAAGGCATTCATAACCCACATAGGCTTCAGGTTGAATTTAGAGGTGCAGGCAATGTATTCCTATGGGGAGAGAAGTCAATGCAAACTGTTTGAAGTAAACACCTTCTTTTAACTGCTAAGGGTTAATGCCACACGGCCAAGGTTAGGCTTGCACGGATCGGGAGGACCTCAGGAACGTACCTGAGGTCGAATTGTGCTTCTCACCCTAGCAGTTCTCTCACTGTCACCCAAAACAAATGACATTTTGGGCCTACTTTTCTCATGGTCGCTGCGCTCAGACCGAGCGAGCTACGGGATATCTCGTTGAACTCTGCACGGCCTAGAGATTATGTTTATGCCCTTGCCTGCTCTCTGTGTCTTTCAGCACCACACCTTTTCACTCCATCCTTGCTGTGTGTGTGTGTGTGTGTGTGTGAGAGCTTTTCTTTGACATCTGCTGGCGGAAATTACTGATTTACAGTTTAGGAGGGTTACCTAGTCACACATGTGAAGTTTTGGAAAGATGTGACTTTTTTAACCCTTCAAAACAGACAGTGTGACCCAATTAAAGGCACTTCCGGTTGGCACAGGAAGCTATAAGTAAACACATGTCTTTATTGACATAGCCACTTACAGAATCCTGAGTTTTAAGTCTTTAAGTTAAGAATTGACTGATCTACACAGGTTTGAATACAGTGATTTTCATAATGACAGGTTATGTGTTTCAAAACACTTTTAGGGTGAGCTAGCTTGATAGTTAACGTTTGCTTTAGTTTGCGCGCCAGCTCTGCAAATTCAGCAGGTGTGTGTGAAGGCTTCCAACAAAACTAATGACCTGCAGTGGATCAAACCATTGTGAGGCAAAGGGCGGGAGTCGCAATCTTTTGAAACTTAAAAACGCGCTATTAAGTGTCTATAATCAGCATAAGTGCTTTCATTGCTTTCATTGATGGGGTGATCCTGGAAATGAGTCACTAGTTCTGTGTGTAAATGGGCCCGTTTGATATTGTATAGAATGCTGTTTAAGTCTATTTTCTATTGTATACTGGGTTTCCCCAATGTAGTGTTTTTTGCTAAATGTGCAAGTGATTATATACATATATGACATTTGGAGTGTAGAGTGAAATGAAAGACAACCCCCCCTCTCCAAAAGTTGGGTCTGTGCTGTTGTGAGTTGAAAAGACTTGGATAAATTCATGATGAGAGGGGGTCAACTACCCCCTCTGCTGGGTAATCTAAGAAAGCAACTGGGGGAGGAAAGGGGGGAGTGTACAGGGGGTTGGGGGGAAAAGAAGGGTGTGGTGTGGGTCCAAATTGTGGGTAGAGCATATTCTAAATTTAGCTGCTCACACCAATTCTTAAAAATGAGGTCTGCTGTGGTTGTTGTTCAGTGTATCAGGTCTGTTGTGTGGAATTCATCATGTGGTATCTCCAAGAGAAATGGGCCATGTGTGGTGATGTAACCGTTAATGACTTTGAGGTTCCGTTTTCGATCTGGTGAAAGGAGGTGTGAGTGGTTAATAATGGGGATGTAAATAATTGCATTAGGGAAAAAGTGACTCTTGCTTCCTTGTGCATTGATGCATTCTGTTTGATGTTTTGTATGGGTCATTATCCATATTGTTTATGCCCACCGAGAGAACCACTATGCATGCTGGTGTCTAAATGAACCTCTGTTTTCTCCAGGACCTTTTTGAAATGGTAAAATGCTCCAGGGTAACTCTCCACTTGTATGGGTTATGGGTTATGAAATGGAGGGATTCTATTAACATTTGAGTCTCCCAAGACTAGTATTGGTTTATTTCCCTTAAAATTCCAATCTGCCACCTTGCCATTTGGTGTAATACTTAAAGGCCCGTAGATGTCCTCCTAGGATCATAAATTAAACTGAGGTAAGCTCCAAGTTGCCTCTTTTTCTGGGTGGCAGTGCAGAAGTCGATGTGGTGAGAGATTCATTCAACCATAGTGTTGTTAAATATGAACATAAACGCCATATTGTGCATTTAAATGGTTTCATTGTTTTGTTAAAGGAAAGGAAAAACCTAAAAGAGGAAGTGCCAAACTAAAACCAAACAAACCATAAATATATAGAGTAGAAATAAATTATGAATAAAACCATGTTCTTCTCCATCCATTTTCCTGTCTGTTAAAACCCATTTTCTAATACAGGCCATTTGGTGTTATTGTCTGTAGGTTCTGGATCCACTCCCGTGCTGCCCACAGGTCCAGAGGCCCACAGGTCCAGCCTATATGTGACTGTAACCCTGATATGGTAAGGTGAGTGATGGGGTGCTCCTGGAAGTGGGTTATGAGTAAATTGTAGGTTGATGTGGGCACTTGGCCAATGCAAGTTCAAAACAGACAGTGTGACCCAATTAAAGGCACTTCCGGTTGGCACAGGAAGCTATACGTAAACACATATCTTGCTTGGGGTATTCTCTTACAGAATCCTGAGTTTAAAGTCTTTATGTTAAAAATTGACTGATCTAGACAGGGTTGAATGCAGTCATTTTCACATTTGCAGGTTATGTACATCAAAATACCTTTTGGGTGAATTTAACCACTTCCGGATGCTCCAGGATGCTTAGATTCGACACAGGTAGACCTCATAGTGGTCTGATGGACTGTCATAGAAGACAGGTTCATAAGGCATTCATAACCCACATAGGCTTCAGGTTGAATTTAGAGGTGCAGGCAATGTATTCCTATGGGGAGAGAAGTCAATGCAAACTGTTTGAAGTAAACACCTTCTTTTAACTGCTAAGGGTTAATGCCACACGGCCAAGGTTAGGCTTGCACGGATCGGGAGGACCTCAGGAACGTACCTGAGGTCGAATTGTGCTTCTCACCCTAGCAGTTCTCTCACTGTCACCCAAAACAAATGACATTTTGGGCCTACTTTTCTCATGGTCGCTGCGCTCAGACCGAGCGAGCTACGGGATATCTCGTTGAACTCTGCACGGCCTAGAGATTATGTTTATGCCCTTGCCTGCTCTCTGTGTCTTTCAGCACCACACCTTTTCACTCCATCCTTGCTGTGTGTGTGTGTGAGAGCTTTTCTTTGACATCTGCTGGAAATTACTGATTTACAGTTTAGGAGGGTTACCTAGTCACACATGTGAAGTTTTGGAAAGATGTGACTTTTTTAACCCTTCAAAACAGACAGTGTGACCCAATTAAAGGCACTTCCGGTTGGCACAGGAAGCTATAAGTAAACACATATCTTTATTGACATAGCCACTTACAGAATCCTGAGTTTTAAGTCTTTAAGTTAAGAATTGACTGATCTACACAGGTTTGAATACAGTGATTTTCATAATGACAGGTTATGTGTTTCAAAACACTTTTAGGGTGAGCTAGCTTGATAGTTAACGTTTGCTTTAGTTTGCGCGCCAGCTCTGCAAATTCAGCAGGTGTGTGTGAAGGCTTCCAACAAAACTAATGACCTGCAGTGGATCAAACCATTGTGAGGCAAAGGGTGGGAGTCGCAATCTTTTGAAACTTAAAAACGCGCTATTAACCTTTCTGATCTCCCCATCCCGGATCCGGGTTCGTGAATACAGACTCAAGCTCATTACCATAACGCAACGTTAACTATTCATGAAAATCGCAAATGAAATGAAATAAATATGCTAGCTCTCAAGCTTAGCCTTTTGTTAACAACACTGTCATCTCAGATTTTCAAAATATGCTTCTCAACCATTGCAAAACAAGCATTTGTGTAACAGTATTGATGGCTAACGTAGCATTTAGCATTAGCATTCAGCTGGCAACATTTACACAAAAAAACAGAAAAGCATTCAAAAAAATCATTTACCTTTGAAGAACTTCAGATGTTTTCAATGAGGAGACTCTCAGATAGCAAATGTTCAGTTTTTCCTGAAAGATTATTTGTTTAGGACAAATCGCTCCGTTTTCTGCGTCACGTTTAGCTATGAAAAAACCCCTGTATCCAGGATTGTGTAAATCTATCAGCAAGCTCATTAGCATAACACAACGTTAACTATTTATGAAAATCGCAAATGAAATGAAATAAATATGCCATCTCTCAAGCTTAGCCTTTTGTAAACAACACTGTCATCTCAGATTTTCAAAATATGCTTCTCAACCATAGGAAAACAATAATTTGTGTAAAAGTAGCTAGCTAGAGTTAGCATTTCGCGTTAGCATTTAGCGTTAGCATTAGCGTTAGCATCCAGCACGCAACATTAACAAAAACATAAAAGCCTTCAAATAAAATCATTTACCTTTGAAGAACTTCTGATGTTTTCAATGAGGATACTCTCAGTTAGATAGCAGATGCTCAGTTTTTCCAAAAAGATTCCTTGTGTATTAGAAATAGCTCCGTTTTATACATCACATTTGGCTACCAAAAAAAATCCATAAATTCAGTCCTCAAAACGCAAACTTTTTTCCAAATTAACTCCATAATATCGACTGAAAACATGGCAAACGTTGTTTAGAATCAATCATCAAGGTGTTTTTCACATATCTCTTCATTGATACATCGTTCTTGGACACATGCTTTCTCCCCTGAATCAAATGGTAAAGTAGAAGCAGCTGGCAATTGCGCACCGAATTCGACGCAGGACACCAGGCGGACACTTGGAAAATGTAGTCTCTTATGGTCAATCTTCCAATGATATGCCTACAAATACGTCACAATGCTGCTAAGACCTTGGGCGAACGACAGAAAGTGTAGGCTCATTCGTTGCGCAATCACAGCCATATAAGGAGAGAATGGAAAACAGAGCTTCAGAAATTCTGCTAATTCCTGGGTGATGCATCATCTTGGTTTCGCCTGTAGAATGAGTTCTGGGGCACTTACAGACAAAATCTTTGCAGATTCTGAAACTTCAGAGTGTTTTCTTTCCAAAACTGTCAAGAATATGCATAGTCGAGCATCTTTTCGTGACAAAATATCGCGCTTAAAACGGGAACGTTTTTTATCCAAAAATGAAATAGCGCCCCTAGAGCTCTAACAGGTTAAGTGTCTATAATCAGCATAAGTGCTTTCATTGCGTTCATTGATGGGGTGATCCTGGAAATGAGTCACTAGTTCTGTGTGTAAATGGGCCCGTTTGATATTGTATAGAATGCTGTTTAAGTCTATTTTCTATTGTATACTGGGTTTCCTCAATGTAGTGTTTTTTGCTAAATGTGCAAGTGATTATATACATATATGACATTTGGAGTGTAGAGTGAAATGAAAGACAACCCCCCTCTCCAAAAGTTGGGTCTGTGCTGTTGTGAGTTGAAAAGACTTGGATAAATTCATGATGAGAGGGGGTCAACTACCCCCTCTGCTGGGTAATCTAAGAAAGCAACTGGGGGAGGAAAGGGGGGAGTGTACAGGGGGTTGGGGGGAAAAGAAGGGTGTGGTGTGGGTCCAAATTGTGGGTAGAGCCTATTCTAAATTTAGCTGCTCACACCAATTCTTAAAAATGAGGTCTGCTGTGGTTGTTGTTCAGTGTATCAGGTCTGTTGTGTGGAATTCATCATGTGGTATCTCCAAGAGAAATGGGCCATGTGTGGTGATGTAACCGTTAATAACTTTGAGGTTCCGTTTTCGATCTGGTGAAAGGAGGTGTGAGTGGTTAATAATGGGGATGTAAATAATTGCATTAGGGAAAAAGTGACTCTTGCTTCCTTGTGCATTGATGCATTCTGTTTGATGTTTTGTATGGGTCATTATCCATATTGTTTATGCCCACCGAGAGAACCACTATGCATGCTGGTGTCTAAATGAACCTCTGTTTTCTCCAGGACCTTTTTGAAATGGTAAAATGTTGCTCCAGGGTAACTCTCCACTTGTATGGGTTATGGGTTATGAAATGGAGGGATTCTATTAACATTTGAGTCTCCCAAGACTAGTATTGGTTTATTTCCCTTCAAATTCCAATCTGCCACCTTGCCATTTGGTGTAATACTTAAAGGCCCGTAGATGTCCTCCTAGGATCATAAATTAAACTGAGGTAAGCTCCAAGTTGCCTCTTTTTCTGGGTGGCAGTGCAGAAGTCGATGTGGTGAGAGATTCATTCAACCATAGTGTTGTTAAATATGAACATAAACGCCATATTGTGCATTTAAATGGTTTCATTGTTTTGTTAAAGGAAAGGAAAAACCTAAAAGAGGAAGTGCCAAACTAAAACCAAACAAACCATAAATATATAGAGTAGAAATAAATTATGAATAAAACCATGTTCTTCTCCATCCATTTTCCTGTCTGTTAAAACCCATTTTCTAATACAGGCCATTTGGTGTTATTGTCTGTAGGTTCTGGATCCACTCCCGTGCTGCCCACAGGTCCAGAGGCCCACAGGTCCAGCCTATATGTGACTGTAACCCTGATATGGTAAGGTGAGTGATGGGGTGCTCCTGGAAGTGGGTTATGAGTAAATTGTAGGTTGATGTGGGCACTTGGCCAATGCAAGTTCAAAACAGACAGTGTGACCCAATTAAAGGCACTTCCGGTTGGCACAGGAAGCTATACGTAAACACATATCTTGCTTGGGGTATTCTCTTACAGAATCCTGAGTTTAAAGTCTTTATGTTAAAAATTGACTGATCTAGACAGGGTTGAATGCAGTCATTTTCACATTTGCAGGTTATGTACATCAAAATACCTTTTGGGTGAATTTAACCACTTCCGGATGCTCCAGGATGCTTAGATTCGACACAGGTAGACCTCATAGTGGTCTGATGGACTGTCATAGAAGACAGGTTCATAAGGCATTCATAACCCACATAGGCTTCAGGTTGAATTTAGAGGTGCAGGCAATGTATTCCTATGGGGAGAGAAGTCAATGCAAACTGTTTGAAGTAAACACCTTCTTTTAACTGCTAAGGGTTAATGCCACACGGCCAAGGTTAGGCTTGCACGGATCGGGAGGACCTCAGGAACGTACCTGAGGTCGAATTGTGCTTCTCACCCTAGCAGTTCTCTCACTGTCACCCAAAACAAATGACATTTTGGGCCTACTTTTCTCATGGTCGCTGCGCTCAGACCGAGCGAGCTACGGGATATCTCGTTGAACTCTGCACGGCCTAGAGATTATGTTTATGCCCTTGCCTGCTCTCTGTGTCTTTCAGCACCACACCTTTTCACTCCATCCTTGCTGTGTGTGTGTGTGTGAGAGCTTTTCTTTGACATCTGCTGGCGGAAATTACTGATTTACAGTTTAGGAGGGTTACCTAGTCACACATGTGAAGTTTTGGAAAGATGTGACTTTTTTAACCCTTCAAAACAGACAGTGTGACCCAATTAAAGGCACTTCCGGTTGGCACAGGAAGCTATAAGTAAACACATGTCTTTATTGACATAGCCACTTACAGAATCCTGAGTTTTAAGTCTTTAAGTTAAGAATTGACTGATCTACACAGGTTTGAATACAGTGATTTTCATAATGACAGGTTATGTGTTTCAAAACACTTTTAGGGTGAGCTAGCTTGATAGTTAACGTTTGCTTTAGTTTGCGCGCCAGCTCTGCAAATTCAGCAGGTGTGTGTGAAGGCTTCCACTGCAGGTCATTAGTTTTGTTGGATCAAACCATTGTGAGGCAAAGGGCGGGAGTCGCAATCTTTTGAAACTTAAAAACGCGCTATTAAGTGTCTATAATCAGCATAAGTGCTTTCATTGCGTTCATTGATGGGGTGATCCTGGAAATGAGTCACTAGTTCTGTGTGTAAATGGGCCCGTTTGATATTGTATAGAATGCTGTTTAAGTCTATTTTCTATTGTATACTGGGTTTCCCCAATGTAGTGTTTTTTGCTAAATGTGCAAGTGATTATATACATATATGACATTTGGAGTGTAGAGTGAAATGAAAGACAACCCCCCCTCTCCAAAAGTTGGGTCTGTGCTGTTGTGAGTTGAAAAGACTTGGATGAATTCATGATGAGAGGGGGTCAACTACCCCCTCTGCTGGGTATTCTAAGAAAGCAACTGGGAGAGGAAAGGGGGGAGTGTACAGGGGGTTGGGGGGAAAAGAAGGGTGTGGTGTGGGTCCAAATTGTGGGTAGAGCCTATTCTAAATTTAGCTGCTCACACCAATTCTTAAAAATGAGGTCTGCTGTGGTTGTTGTTCAGTGTATCAGGTCTGTTGTGTGGAATTCATCATGTGGTATCTCCAAGAGAAATGGGCCATGTGTGGTGATGTAACCGTTAATGACTTTGAGGTTCCGTTTTCGATCTGGTGAAAGGAGGTGTGAGTGGTTAATAATGGGGATGTAAATAATTGCATTAGGGAAAAAGTGACTCTTGCTTCCTTGTGCATTGATGCATTCTGTTTGATGTTTTGTATGGGTCATTATCCATATTGTTTATGCCCACCGAGAGAACCACTATGCATGCTGGTGTCTAAATGAACCTCTGTTTTCTCCAGGACCTTTTTGAAATGGTAAAATGTTGCTCCAGGGTAACTCTCCACTTGTATGGGTTATGGGTTATGAAATGGAGGGATTCTATTAACATTTGAGTCTCCCAAGACTAGTATTGGTTTATTTCCCTTAAAATTCCAATCTGCCACCTTGCCATTTGGTGTAATACTTAAAGGCCCGTAGATGTCCTCCTAGGATCATAAATTAAACTGAGGTAAGCTCCAAGTTGCCTCTTTTTCTGGGTGGCAGTGCAGAAGTCGATGTGGTGAGAGATTCATTCAACCATAGTGTTGTTAAATATGAACATAAACGCCATATTGTGCATTTAAATGGTTTCATTGTTTTGTTAAAGGAAAGGAAAAACCTAAAAGAGGAAGTGCCAAACTAAAACCAAACAAACCATAAATATATAGAGTAGAAATAAATTATGAATAAAACCATGTTCTTCTCCATCCATTTTCCTGTCTGTTAAAACCCATTTTCTAATACAGGCCATTTGGTGTTATTGTCTGTAGGTTCTGGATCCACTCCCGTGCTGCCCACAGGTCCAGAGGCCCACAGGTCCAGCCTATATGTGACTGTAACCCTGATATGGTAAGGTGAGTGATGGGGTGCTCCTGGAAGTGGGTTATGAGTAAATTGTAGGTTGATGTGGGCACTTGGCCAATGCAAGTTCAAAACAGACAGTGTGACCCAATTAAAGGCACTTCCGGTTGGCACAGGAAGATAAACACATACGTAAACACATATCTTGCTTGGGGTATTCTCTTACAGAATCCTGAGTTTAAAGTCTTTATGTTAAAAATTGACTGATCTAGACAGGGTTGAATGCAGTCATTTTCACATTTGCAGGTTATGTACATCAAAATACCTTTTGGGTGAATTTAACCACTTCCGGATGCTCCAGGATGCTTAGATTCGACACAGGTAGACCTCATAGTGGTCTGATGGACTGTCATAGAAGACAGGTTCATAAGGCATTCATAACCCACATAGGCTTCAGGTTGAATTTAGAGGTGCAGGCAATGTATTCCTATGGGGAGAGAAGTCAATGCAAACTGTTTGAAGTAAACACCTTCTTTTAACTGCTAAGGGTTAATGCCACACGGCCAAGGTTAGGCTTGCACGGATCGGGAGGACCTCAGGAACGTACCTGAGGTCGAATTGTGCTTCTCACCCTAGCAGTTCTCTCACTGTCACCCAAAACAAATGACATTTTGGGCCTACTTTTCTCATGGTCGCTGCGCTCAGACCGAGCGAGCTACGGGATATCTCGTTGAACTCTGCACGGCCTAGAGATTATGTTTATGCCCTTGCCTGCTCTCTGTGTCTTTCAGCACCACACCTTTTCACTCCATCCTTGCTGTGTGTGTGTGTGTGAGAGCTTTTCTTTGACATCTGCTGGCGGAAATTACTGATTTACAGTTTAGGAGGGTTACCTAGTCACACATGTGAAGTTTTGGAAAGATGTGACTTTTTTAACCCTTCAAAACAGACAGTGTGACCCAATTAAAGGCACTTCCGGTTGGCACAGGAAGCTATAAGTAAACACATGTCTTTATTGACATAGCCACTTACAGAATCCTGAGTTTTAAGTCTTTAAGTTAAGAATTGACTGATCTACACAGGTTTGAATACAGTGATTTTCATAATGACAGGTTATGTGTTTCAAAACACTTTTAGGGTGAGCTAGCTTGATAGTTAACGTTTGCTTTAGTTTGCGCGCCAGCTCTGCAAATTCAGCAGGTGTGTGTGAAGGCTTCCAACAAAACTAATGACCTGCAGTGGATCAAACCATTGTGAGGCAAAGGGCGGGAGTCGCAATCTTTTGAAACTTAAAAACGCGCTATTAAGTGTCTATAATCAGCATAAGTGCTTTCATTGCGTTCATTCATATTATTGAAATTACATAGATATGTTTACAGTGATATATTGGGGGGGGAAATCATATTTTTCCCAGGATAGGGGGGTCGTGTCCCCCCCTGGGATTTCTGCCTATGCACGTGATATCTCCTCACTCACGTGGTTGATTGAAGAACTGATTTGTGTTGATGGCAATTACCATATAAATTCAAAGATGAAGAAGGAGGGATGACTAGAAACGATTCAGTTGACCGTTTTATGTGTGGATTAATTGTCGGAGTAGAGGAATTTGTGTAATTCAGGTAAAAAAATAACGCAATGTTTATATCACAGGACAAATTAGCTAGCGGGTTAACTCGCTAAATTGCCATACATGTTTCATGCTTTTCGGCCTGTCCCCAATTTAATGCCATTGGTCACATATTTTGTTTTGATAT
The DNA here is from genome assembly GCF_057628025.1 of Oncorhynchus mykiss. NCBI lineage: Eukaryota > Metazoa > Chordata > Actinopteri > Salmoniformes > Salmonidae > Oncorhynchus > Oncorhynchus mykiss. Next base: position 660,883 of record NC_143047.1, on the reverse strand, counting down.
TTTAACCTGCGTGTCTTTATCGCGTCTGCAAGCACGCAGCTGGTATGTTTATAATGAACTTTATCTGTCGAAAATGGAAATTGTGAGGTTTGAGGTCTTGTGGTGGCTTACTACTTTGTCCCGCTCCGGGATGGTCTAGCAACCATCGCGTTTTTGTCCATTTGGGATCCTGTGTATGCGGTAGATTTTTGCCGTGTTTGCGTCCACTTGGGAAATGGGAGATACGGGTCCGGAAACCTTTTTTTTTTTTTTTTTCTAGTGATTTGTTGACCGCTCGGTGTAATTGTAGGTCTCTTACGGTCCACTGCTTTTTGCCGCCCACTGGTCCACCCAGAACACGACTGTAATCCTGATATATTGAGGTAAGTGATGGGGTGATCCTGGAAATGAGTCACTAGTTCTGTGTGTAAATGGGCCCGTTTGATATTGTATAGAATGCTGTTTAAGTCTATTTTCTATTGTATACTGGGTTCCCCCAATGTAGTGTTTTTTGCTAAATGTGCAAGTGATTATATACATATATGACATTTGGAGTGTAGAGTGAAATGAAAGACAACCCCCCCTCTCCAAAAGTTGGGTCTGTGCTGTTGTGAGTTGAAAAGACTTGGATAAATTCATGATGAGAGGGGGTCAACTACCCCCTCTGCTGGGTAATCTAAGAAAGCAACTGGGGGAGGAAAGGGGGAGTGTACAGGGGGTTGGGGGGAAAAGAAGGGTGTGGTGTGGGTCCAAATTGTGGGTAGAGCCTATTCTAAATTTAGCTGCTCACACCAATTCTTAAAAATGAGGTCTGCTGTGGTTGTTGTTCAGTGTATCAGGTCTGTTGTGTGGAATTCATCATGTGGTATCTCCAAGAGAAATGGGCCATGTGTGGTGATGTAACCGTTAATGACTTTGAGGTTCCGTTTTCGATCTGGTGAAAGGAGGTGTGAGTGGTTAATAATGGGGATGTAAATAATTGCATTAGGGAAAAAGTGACTCTTGCTTCCTTGTGCATTGATGCATTCTGTTTGATGTTTTGTATGGGTCATTATCCATATTGTTTATGCCCACCGAGAGAACCACTATGCATGCTGGTGTCTAAATGAACCTCTGTTTTCTCCAGGACCTTTTTGAAATGGTCAAATGTTGCTCCAGGGTAACTCTCCACTTGTATGGGTTATGGGTTATGAAATGGAGGGATTCTATTAACATTTGAGTCTCCCAAGACTAGTATTGGTTTATTTCCCTTCAAATTCCAATCTGCCACCTTGCCATTTGGTGTAATACTTAAAGGCCCGTAGATGTCCTCCTAGGATCATAAATTAAACTGAGGTAAGCTCCAAGTTGCCTCTTTTTCTGGGTGGCAGTGCAGAAGTCGATGTGGTGAGAGATTCATTCAACCATAGTGTTGTTAAATATGAACATAAACGCCATATTGTGCATTTAAATGGTTTCATTGTTTTGTTAAAGGAAAGGAAAAACCTAAAAGAGGAAGTGCCAAACTAAAACCAAACAAACCATAAATATATAGAGTAGAAATAAATTATGAATAAAACCATGTTCTTCTCCATCCATTTTCCTGTCTGTTAAAACCCATTTTCTAATACAGGCCATTTGGTGTTATTGTCTGTAGGTTCTGGATCCACTCCCGTGCTGCCCACAGGTCCAGAGGCCCACAGGTCCAGCCTATATGTGACTGTAACCCTGATATGGTAAGGTGAGTGATGGGGTGCTCCTGGAAGTGGGTTATGAGTAAATTGTAGGTTGATGTGGGCACTTGGCCAATGCAAGTTCAAAACAGACAGTGTGACCCAATTAAAGGCACTTCCGGTTGGCACAGGAAGCTATACGTAAACACATATCTTGCTTGGGGTATTCTCTTACAGAATCCTGAGTTTAAAGTCTTTATGTTAAAAATTGACTGATCTAGACAGGGTTGAATGCAGTCATTTTCACATTTGCAGGTTATGTACATCAAAATACCTTTTGGGTGAATTTAACCACTTCCGGATGCTCCAGGATGCTTAGATTCGACACAGGTAGACCTCATAGTGGTCTGATGGACTGTCATAGAAGACAGGTTCATAAGGCATTCATAACCCACATAGGCTTCAGGTTGAATTTAGAGGTGCAGGCAATGTATTCCTATGGGGAGAGAAGTCAATGCAAACTGTTTGAAGTAAACACCTTCTTTTAACTGCTAAGGGTTAATGCCACTCGGCCAAGGTTAGGCTTGCACGGATCGGGAGGACCTCAGGAACGTACCTGAGGTCGAATTGTGCTTCTCACCCTAGCAGTTCTCTCACTGTCACCCAAAACAAATGACATTTTGGGCCTACTTTTCTCATGGTCGCTGCGCTCAGACCGAGCGAGCTACGGGATATCTCGTTGAACTCTGCACGGCCTAGAGATTATGTTTATGCCCTTGCCTGCTCTCTGTGTCTTTCAGCACCACACCTTTTCACTCCATCCTTGCTGTGTGTGTGTGTGTGTGTGTGAGAGCTTTTCTTTGACATCTGCTGGCGGAAATTACTGATTTACAGTTTAGGAGGGTTACCTAGTCACACATGTGAAGTTTTGGAAAGATGTGACTTTTTTAACCCTTCAAAACAGACAGTGTGACCCAATTAAAGGCACTTCCGGTTGGCACAGGAAGCTATAAGTAAACACATGTCTTTATTGACATAGCCACTTACAGAATCCTGAGTTTTAAGTCTTTAAGTTAAGAATTGACTGATCTACACAGGTTTGAATACAGTGATTTTCATAATGACAGGTTATGTGTTTCAAAACACTTTTAGGGTGAGCTAGCTTGATAGTTAACGTTTGCTTTAGTTTGCGCGCCAGCTCTGCAAATTCAGCAGGTGTGTGTGAAGGCTTCCAACAAAACTAATGACCTGCAGTGGATCAAACCATTGTGAGGCAAAGGGCGGGAGTCGCAATCTTTTGAAACTTAAAAACGCGCTATTAACCTTTCTGATCTCCCCATCCCGGATCCGGGTTCGTGAATACAGACTCAAGCTCATTACCATAACGCAACGTTAACTATTCATGAAAATCGCAAATGAAATGAAATAAATATGCTAGCTCTCAAGCTTAGCCTTTTGTTAACAACACTGTCATCTCAGATTTTCAAAATATGCTTCTCAACCATTGCAAAACAAGCATTTGTGTAACAGTATTGATGGCTAACGTAGCATTTAGCATTAGCATTCAGCTGGCAACATTTACACAAAAAAACAGAAAAGCATTCAAAAAAATCATTTACCTTTGAAGAACTTCAGATGTTTTCAATGAGGAGACTCTCAGATAGCAAATGTTCAGTTTTTCCTGAAAGATTATTTGTTTAGGACAAATCGCTCCGTTTTCTGCGTCACGTTTAGCTATGAAAAAACCCCTGTATCCAGGATTGTGTAAATCTATCAGCAAGCTCATTAGCATAACACAACGTTAACTATTTATGAAAATCGCAAATGAAATGAAATAAATATGCCATCTCTCAAGCTTAGCCTTTTGTAAACAACACTGTCATCTCAGATTTTCAAAATATGCTTCTCAACCATAGGAAAACAATAATTTGTGTAAAAGTAGCTAGCTAGAGTTAGCATTTCGCGTTAGCATTTAGCGTTAGCATTAGCGTTAGCATCCAGCACGCAACATTAACAAAAACATAAAAGCCTTCAAATAAAATCATTTACCTTTGAAGAACTTCTGATGTTTTCAATGAGGATACTCTCAGTTAGATAGCAGATGCTCAGTTTTTCCAAAATGATTCCTTGTGTATTAGAAATAGCTCCGTTTTATACATCACATTTGACTACCAAAAAAAATCCATAAATTCAGTCCTCAAAACGCAAACTTTTTTCCAAATTAACTCCATAATATCGACTGAAAACATGGCAAACGTTGTTTAGAATCAATCATCAAGGTGTTTTTCACATATCTCTTCATTGATACATCGTTCTTGGACACATGCTTTCTCCCCTGAATCAAATGGTAAAGTAGAAGCAGCTGGCAATTGCGCACCGAATTCGACGCAGGACACCAGGCGGACACTTGGAAAATGTAGTCTCTTATGGTCAATCTTCCAATGATATGCCTACAAATACGTCACAATGCTGCTAAGACCTTGGGCGAACGACAGAAAGTGTAGGCTCATTCGTTGCGCAATCACAGCCATATAAGGAGAGAATGGAAAACAGAGCTTCAGAAATTCTGCTAATTCCTGGGTGATGCATCATCTTGGTTTCGCCTGTAGAATGAGTTCTGGGGCACTTACAGACAAAATCTTTGCAGATTCTGAAACTTCAGAGTGTTTTCTTTCCAAAACTGTCAAGAATACGCATAGTCGAGCATCTTTTCGTGACAAAATATCGCGCTTAAAACGGGAACGTTTTTTATCCAAAAATGAAATAGCGCCCCTAGAGCTCTAACAGGTTAAGTGTCTATAATCAGCATAAGTGCTTTCATTGCGTTCATTGATGGGGTGATCCTGGAAATGAGTCACTAGTTCTGTGTGTAAATGGGCCCGTTTGATATTGTATAGAATGCTGTTTAAGTCTATTTTCTATTGTATACTGGGTTTCCCCAATGTAGTGTTTTTTGCTAAATGTGCAAGTGATTATATACATATATGACATTTGGAGTGTAGAGTGAAATGAAAGACAACCCCCCCTCTCCAAAAGTTGGGTCTGTGCTGTTGTGAGTTGAAAAGACTTGGATAAATTCATGATGAGAGGGGGTCAACTACCCCCTCTGCTGGGTAATCTAAGAAAGCAACTGGGGGAGGAAAGGGGGGAGTGTACAGGGGGTTGGGGGGAAAAGAAGGGTGTGGTGTGGGTCCAAATTGTGGGTAGAGCCTATTCTAAATTTAGCTGCTCACACCAATTCTTAAAAATGAGGTCTGCTGTGGTTGTTGTTCAGTGTATCAGGTCTGTTGTGTGGAATTCATCATGTGGTATCTCCAAGAGAAATGGGCCATGTGTGGTGATGTAACCGTTAATGACTTTGAGGTTCCGTTTTCGATCTGGTGAAAGGAGGTGTGAGTGGTTAATAATGGGGATGTAAATAATTGCATTAGGGAAAAAGTGACTCTTGCTTCCTTGTGCATTGATGCATTCTGTTTGATGTTTTGTATGGGTCATTATCCATATTGTTTATGCCCACCGAGAGAACCACTATGCATGCTGGTGTCTAAATGAACCTCTGTTTTCTCCAGGACCTTTTTGAAATGGTAAAATGTTGCTCCAGGGTAACTCTCCACTTGTATGGGTTATGGGTTATGAAATGGAGGGATTCTATTAACATTTGAGTCTCCCAAGACTAGTATTGGTTTATTTCCCTTCAAATTCCAATCTGCCACCTTGCCATTTGGTGTAATACTTAAAGGCCCGTAGATGTCCTCCTAGGATCATAAATTAAACTGAGGTAAGCTCCAAGTTGCCTCTTTTTCTGGGTGGCAGTGCAGAAGTCGATGTGGTGAGAGATTCATTCAACCATAGTGTTGTTAAATATGAACATAAACGCCATATTGTGCATTTAAATGGTTTCATTGTTTTGTTAAAGGAAAGGAAAAACCTAAAAGAGGAAGTGCCAAACTAAAACCAAACAAACCATAAATATATAGAGTAGAAATAAATTATGAATAAAACCATGTTCTTCTCCATCCATTTTCCTGTCTGTTAAAACCCATTTTCTAATACAGGCCATTTGGTGTTATTGTCTGTAGGTTCTGGATCCACTCCCGTGCTGCCCACAGGTCCAGAGGCCCACAGGTCCAGCCTATATGTGACTGTAACCCTGATATGGTAAGGTGAGTGATGGGGTGCTCCTGGAAGTGGGTTATGAGTAAATTGTAGGTTGATGTGGGCACTTGGCCAATGCAAGTTCAAAACAGACAGTGTGACCCAATTAAAGGCACTTCCGGTTGGCACAGGAAGCTATACGTAAACACATATCTTGCTTGGGGTATTCTCTTACAGAATCCTGAGTTTAAAGTCTTTATGTTAAAAATTGACTGATCTAGACAGGGTTGAATGCAGTCATTTTCACATTTGCAGGTTATGTACATCAAAATACCTTTTGGGTGAATTTAACCACTTCCGGATGCTCCAGGATGCTTAGATTTGACACAGGTAGACCTCATAGTGGTCTGATGGACTGTCATAGAAGACAGGTTCATAAGGCATTCATAACCCACATAGGCTTCAGGTTGAATTTAGAGGTGCAGGCAATGTATTCCTATGGGGAGAGAAGTCAATGCAAACTGTTTGAAGTAAACACCTTCTTTTAACTGCTAAGGGTTAATGCCACACGGCCAAGGTTAGGCTTGCACGGATCGGGAGGACCTCAGGAACGTACCTGAGGTCGAATTGTGCTTCTCACCCTAGCAGTTCTCTCACTGTCACCCAAAACAAATGACATTTTGGGCCTACTTTTCTCATGGTCGCTGCGCTCAGACCGAGCGAGCTACGGGATATCTCGTTGAACTCTGCACGGCCTAGAGATTATGTTTATGCCCTTGCCTGCTCTCTGTGTCTTTCAGCACCACACCTTTTCACTCCATCCTTGCTGTGTGTGTGTGTGTGTGTGTGAGAGCTTTTCTTTGACATCTGCTGGCGGAAATTACTGATTTACAGTTTAGGAGGGTTACCTAGTCACACATGTGAAGTTTTGGAAAGATGTGACTTTTTTAACCCTTCAAAACAGACAGTGTGACCCAATTAAAGGCACTTCCGGTTGGCACAGGAAGCTATAAGTAAACACATGTCTTTATTGACATAGCCACTTACAGAATCCTGAGTTTTAAGTCTTTAAGTTAAGAATTGACTGATCTACACAGGTTTGAATACAGTGATTTTCATAATGACAGGTTATGTGTTTCAAAACACTTTTAGGGTGAGCTAGCTTGATAGTTAACGTTTGCTTTAGTTTGCGCGCCAGCTCTGCAAATTCAGCAGGTGTGTGTGAAGGCTTCCAACAAAACTAATGACCTGCAGTGGATCAAACCATTGTGAGGCAAAGGGCGGGAGTCGCAATCTTTTGAAACTTAAAAACGCGCTATTAACCTTTCTGATCTCCCCATCCCGGATCCGGGTTCGTGAATACAGACTCAAGCTCATTACCATAACGCAACGTTAACTATTCATGAAAATCGCAAATGAAATGAAATAAATATGCTAGCTCTCAAGCTTAGCCTTTTGTTAACAACACTGTCATCTCAGATTTTCAAAATATGCTTCTCAACCATTGCAAAACAAGCATTTGTGTAACAGTATTGATGGCTAACGTAGCATTTAGCATTAGCATTCAGCTGGCAACATTTACACAAAAAAACAGAAAAGCATTCAAAAAAATCATTTACCTTTGAAGAACTTCAGATGTTTTCAATGAGGAGACTCTCAGATAGCAAATGTTCAGTTTTTCCTGAAAGATTATTTGTTTAGGACAAATCGCTCCGTTTTCTGCGTCACGTTTAGCTATGAAAAAACCCCTGTATCCAGGATTGTGTAAATCTATCAGCAAGCTCATTAGCATAACACAACGTTAACTATTTATGAAAATCGCAAATGAAATGAAATAAATATGCCATCTCTCAAGCTTAGCCTTTTGTAAACAACACTGTCATCTCAGATTTTCAAAATATGCTTCTCAACCATAGGAAAACAATAATTTGTGTAAAAGTAGCTAGCTAGAGTTAGCATTTCGCGTTAGCATTTAGCGTTAGCATTAGCGTTAGCATCCAGCACGCAACATTAACAAAAACATAAAAGCCTTCAAATAAAATAATTTACCTTTGAAGAACTTCTGATGTTTTCAATGAGGATACTCTCAGTTAGATAGCAGATGCTCAGTTTTTCCAAAATGATTCCTTGTGTATTAGAAATAGCTCCGTTTTATACATCACATTTGACTACCAAAAAAAATCCATAAATTCAGTCCTCAAAACGCAAACTTTTTTCCAAATTAACTCCATAATATCGACTGAAAACATGGCAAACGTTGTTTAGAATCAATCATCAAGGTGTTTTTCACATATCTCTTCATTGATACATCGTTCTTGGACACATGCTTTCTCCCCTGAATCAAATGGTAAAGTAGAAGCAGCTGGCAATTGCGCACCGAATTCGACGCAGGACACCAGGCGGACACTTGGAAAATGTAGTCTCTTATGGTCAATCTTCCAATGATATGCCTACAAATACGTCACAATGCTGCTAAGACCTTGGGCGAACGACAGAAAGTGTAGGCTCATTCGTTGCGCAATCACAGCCATATAAGGAGAGAATGGAAAACAGAGCTTCAGAAATTCTGCTAATTCCTGGGTGATGCATCATCTTGGTTTCGCCTGTAGAATGAGTTCTGGGGCACTTACAGACAAAATCTTTGCAGATTCTGAAACTTCAGAGTGTTTTCTTTCCAAAACTGTCAAGAATACGCATAGTCGAGCATCTTTTCGTGACAAAATATCGCGCTTAAAACGGGAACGTTTTTTATCCAAAAATGAAATAGCGCCCCTAGAGCTCTAACAGGTTAACCTGTTAGAGCTCTAGGGGCGCTATTTCATTTTTGGATAAAAAACGTTCCCGTTTTAAGCGCGATATTTTGTCACGAAAAGATGCTCGACTATGCGTATTCTTGACAGTTTTGGAAAGAAAACACTCTGAAGTTTCAGAATCTGCAAAGATTTTGTCTGTAAGTGCCCCAGAACTCATTCTACAGGCGAAACCAAGATGATGCATCACCCAGGAATTAGCAGAATTTCTGAAGCTCTGTTTTCCATTCTCTCCTTATATGGCTGTGATTGCGCAACGAATGAGCCTACACTTTCTGTCGTTCGCCCAAGGTCTTAGCAGCATTGTGACGTATTTGTAGGCATATCATTGGAAGATTGACCATAAGAGACTACATTTTCCAAGTGTCCGCCTGGTGTCCTGCGTCGAATTCGGTGCGCAATTGCCAGCTGCTTCTACTTTACCATTTGATTCAGGGGAGAAAGCATGTGTCCAAGAACGATGTATCAATGAAGAGATATGTGAAAAACACCTTGATGATTGATTCTAAACAACGTTTGCCATGTTTTCAGTCGATATTATGGAGTTAATTTGGAAAAAAGTTTGCGTTTTGAGGACTGAATTTATGGATTTTTTTTGGTAGTCAAATGTGATGTATAAAACGGAGCTATTTCTAATACACAAGGAATCATTTTGGAAAAACTGAGCATCTGCTATCTAACTGAGAGTATCCTCATTGAAAACATCAGAAGTTCTTCAAAGGTAAATGATTTTATTTGAAGGCTTTTATGTTTTTGTTAATGTTGCGTGCTGGATGCTAACGCTAATGCTAACGCTAAATGCTAACGCGAAATGCTAACTCTAGCTAGCTACTTTTACACAAATTATTGTTTTCCTATGGTTGAGAAGCATATTTTGAAAATCTGAGATGACAGTGTTGTTTACAAAAGGCTAAGCTTGAGAGATGGCATATTTATTTCATTTCATTTGCGATTTTCATAAATAGTTAACGTTGTGTTATGCTAATGAGCTTGCTGATAGATTTACACAATCCTGGATACAGGGGTTTTTTCATAGCTAAACGTGACGCAGAAAACGGAGCGATTTGTCCTAAACAAATAATCTTTCAGGAAAAACTGAACATTTGCTATCTGAGAGTCTCCTCATTGAAAACATCTGAAGTTCTTCAAAGGTAAATGATTTTTTTGAATGCTTTTCTGTTTTTTTGTGTAAATGTTGCCAGCTGAATGCTAATGCTAAATGCTACGTTAGCCATCAATACTGTTACACAAATGCTTGTTTTGCAATGGTTGAGAAGCATATTTTGAAAATCTGAGATGACAGTGTTGTTAACAAAAGGCTAAGCTTGAGAGCTAGCATATTTATTTCATTTCATTTGCGATTTTCATGAATAGTTAACGTTGCGTTATGGTAATGAGCTTGAGTCTGTATTCACGAACCCGGATCCGGGATGGGGAGATCAGAAAGGTTAATAGCGCGTTTTTAAGTTTCAAAAGATTGCGACTCCCGCCCTTTGCCTCACAATGGTTTGATCCACTGCAGGTCATTAGTTTTGTTGGAAGCCTTCACACACACCTGCTGAATTTGCAGAGCTGGCGCGCAAACTAAAGCAAACGTTAACTATCAAGCTAGCTCACCCTAAAAGTGTTTTGAAACACATAACCTGTCATTATGAAAATCACTGTATTCAAACCTGTGTAGATCAGTCAATTCTTAACTTAAAGACTTAAAACTCAGGATTCTGTAAGTGGCTATGTCAATAAAGACATGTGTTTACTTATAGCTTCCTGTGCCAACCGGAAGTGCCTTTAATTGGGTCACACTGTCTGTTTTGAAGGGTTAAAAAAGTCACATCTTTCCAAAACTTCACATGTGTGACTAGGTAACCCTCCTAAACTGTAAATCAGTAATTTCCGCCAGCAGATGTCAAAGAAAAGCTCTCACACACACACACACACACACAGCAAGGATGGAGTGAAAAGGTGTGGTGCTGAAAGACACAGAGAGCAGGCAAGGGCATAAACATAATCTCTAGGCCGTGCAGAGTTCAACGAGATATCCCGTAGCTCGCTCGGTCTGAGCGCAGCGACCATGAGAAAAGTAGGCCCAAAATGTCATTTGTTTTGGGTGACAGTGAGAGAACTGCTAGGGTGAGAAGCACAATTCGACCTCAGGTACGTTCCTGAGGTCCTCCCGATCCGTGCAAGCCTAACCTTGGCCGAGTGGCATTAACCCTTAGCAGTTAAAAGAAGGTGTTTACTTCAAACAGTTTGCATTGACTTCTCTCCCCATAGGAATACATTGCCTGCACCTCTAAATTCAACCTGAAGCCTATGTGGGTTATGAATGCCTTATGAACCTGTCTTCTATGACAGTCCATCAGACCACTATGAGGTCTACCTGTGTCGAATCTAAGCATCCTGGAGCATCCGGAAGTGGTTAAATTCACCCAAAAGGTATTTTGATGTACATAACCTGCAAATGTGAAAATGACTGCATTCAACCCTGTCTAGATCAGTCAATTTTTAACATAAAGACTTTAAACTCAGGATTCTGTAAGAGAATACCCCAAGCAAGATATGTGTTTACGTATAGCTTCCTGTGCCAACCGGAAGTGCCTTTAATTGGGTCACACTGTCTGTTTTGAACTTGCATTGGCCAAGTGCCCACATCAACCTACAATTTACTCATAACCCACTTCCAGGAGCACCCCATCACTCACCTTACCATATCAGGGTTACAGTCACATATAGGCTGGACCTGTGGGCCTCTGGACCTGTGGGCAGCACGGGAGTGGATCCAGAACCTACAGACAATAACACCAAATGGCCTGTATTAGAAAATGGGTTTTAACAGACAGGAAAATGGATGGAGAAGAACATGGTTTTATTCATAATTTATTTCTACTCTATATATTTATGGTTTGTTTGGTTTTAGTTTGGCACTTCCTCTTTTAGGTTTTTCCTTTCCTTTAACAAAACAATGAAACCATTTAAATGCACAATATGGCGTTTATGTTCATATTTAACAACACTATGGTTGAATGAATCTCTCACCACATCGACTTCTGCACTGCCACCCAGAAAAAGAGGCAACTTGGAGCTTACCTCAGTTTAATTTATGATCCTAGGAGGACATCTACGGGCCTTTAAGTATTACACCAAATGGCAAGGTGGCAGATTGGAATTTTAAGGGAAATAAACCAATACTAGTCTTGGGAGACTCAAATGTTAATAGAATCCCTCCATTTCATAACCCATAACCCATACAAGTGGAGAGTTACCCTGGAGCAACATTTTACCATTTCAAAAAGGTCCTGGAGAAAACAGAGGTTCATTTAGACACCAGCATGCATAGTGGTTCTCTCGGTGGGCATAAACAATATGGATAATGACCCATACAAAACATCAAACAGAATGCATCAATGCACAAGGAAGCAAGAGTCACTTTTTCCCTAATGCAATTATTTACATCCCCATTATTAACCACTCACACCTCCTTTCACCAGATCGAAAACGGAACCTCAAAGTCATTAACGGTTACATCACCACACATGGCCCATTTCTCTTGGAGATACCACATGATGAATTCCACACAACAGACCTGATACACTGAACAACAACCACAGCAGACCTCATTTTTAAGAATTGGTGTGAGCAGCTAAATTTAGAATAGGCTCTACCCACAATTTGGACCCACACCACACCCTTCTTTTCCCCCCAACCCCCTGTACACTCCCCCTTTCCTCCCCCAGTTGCTTTCTTAGATTACCCAGCAGAGGGGGTAGTTGACCCCCTCTCATCATGAATTTATCCAAGTCTTTTCAACTCACAACAGCACAGACCCAACTTTTGGAGAGGGGGGGTTGTCTTTCATTTCACTCTACACTCCAAATGTCATATATGTATATAATCACTTGCACATTTAGCAAAAAACACTACATTGGGGAAACCCAGTATACAATAGAAAATAGACTTAAACAGCATTCTATACAATATCAAACGGGCCCATTTACACACAGAACTAGTGACTCATTTCCAGGATCACCCCATCAATGAACGCAATGAAAGCACTTATGCTGATTATAGACACTTAACCTGTTAGAGCTCTAGGGGCGCTATTTCATTTTTGGATAAAAAACGTTCCCGTTTTAAGCGCGATATTTTGTCACGAAAAGATGCTCGACTATGCGTATTCTTGACAGTTTTGGAAAGAAAACACTCTGAAGTTTCAGAATCTGCAAAGATTTTGTCTGTAAGTGCCCCAGAACTCATTCTACAGGCGAAACCAAGATGATGCATCACCCAGGAATTAGCAGAATTTCTGAAGCTCTGTTTTCCATTCTCTCCTTATATGGCTGTGATTGCGCAACGAATGAGCCTACACTTTCTGTCGTTCGCCCAAGGTCTTAGCAGCATTGTGACGTATTTGTAGGCATATCATTGGAAGATTGACCATAAGAGACTACATTTTCCAAGTGTCCGCCTGGTGTCCTGCGTCGAATTCGGTGCGCAATTGCCAGCTGCTTCTACTTTACCATTTGATTCAGGGGAGAAAGCATGTGTCCAAGAACGATGTATCAATGAAGAGATATGTGAAAAACACCTTGATGATTGATTCTAAACAACGTTTGCCATGTTTTCAGTCGATATTATGGAGTTAATTTGGAAAAAAGTTTGCGTTTTGAGGACTGAATTTATGGATTTTTTTTGGTAGTCAAATGTGATGTATAAAACGGAGCTATTTCTAATACACAAGGAATCATTTTGGAAAAACTGAGCATCTGCTATCTAACTGAGAGTATCCTCATTGAAAACATCAGAAGTTCTTCAAAGGTAAATTATTTTATTTGAAGGCTTTTATGTTTTTGTTAATGTTGCGTGCTGGATGCTAACGCTAATGCTAACGCTAAATGCTAACGCGAAATGCTAACTCTAGCTAGCTACTTTTACACAAATTATTGTTTTCCTATGGTTGAGAAGCATATTTTGAAAATCTGAGATGACAGTGTTGTTTACAAAAGGCTAAGCTTGAGAGATGGCATATTTATTTCATTTCATTTGCGATTTTCATAAATAGTTAACGTTGTGTTATGCTAATGAGCTTGCTGATAGATTTACACAATCCTGGATACAGGGGTTTTTTCATAGCTAAACGTGACGCAGAAAACGGAGCGATTTGTCCTAAACAAATAATCTTTCAGGAAAAACTGAACATTTGCTATCTGAGAGTCTCCTCATTGAAAACATCTGAAGTTCTTCAAAGGTAAATGATTTTTTTGAATGCTTTTCTGTTTTTTTGTGTAAATGTTGCCAGCTGAATGCTAATGCTAAATGCTACGTTAGCCATCAATACTGTTACACAAATGCTTGTTTTGCAATGGTTGAGAAGCATATTTTGAAAATCTGAGATGACAGTGTTGTTAACAAAAGGCTAAGCTTGAGAGCTAGCATATTTATTTCATTTCATTTGCGATTTTCATGAATAGTTAACGTTGCGTTATGGTAATGAGCTTGAGTCTGTATTCACGAACCCGGATCCGGGATGGGGAGATCAGAAAGGTTAATAGCGCGTTTTTAAGTTTCAAAAGATTGCGACTCCCGCCCTTTGCCTCACAATGGTTTGATCCACTGCAGGTCATTAGTTTTGTTGGAAGCCTTCACACACACCTGCTGAATTTGCAGAGCTGGCGCGCAAACTAAAGCAAACGTTAACTATCAAGCTAGCTCACCCTAAAAGTGTTTTGAAACACATAACCTGTCATTATGAAAATCACTGTATTCAAACCTGTGTAGATCAGTCAATTCTTAACTTAAAGACTTAAAACTCAGGATTCTGTAAGTGGCTATGTCAATAAAGACATGTGTTTACTTATAGCTTCCTGTGCCAACCGGAAGTGCCTTTAATTGGGTCACACTGTCTGTTTTGAAGGGTTAAAAAAGTCACATCTTTCCAAAACTTCACATGTGTGACTAGGTAACCCTCCTAAACTGTAAATCAGTAATTTCCGCCAGCAGATGTCAAAGAAAAGCTCTCACACACACACACACACACACAGCAAGGATGGAGTGAAAAGGTGTGGTGCTGAAAGACACAGAGAGCAGGCAAGGGCATAAACATAATCTCTAGGCCGTGCAGAGTTCAACGAGATATCCCGTAGCTCGCTCGGTCTGAGCGCAGCGACCATGAGAAAAGTAGGCCCAAAATGTCATTTGTTTTGGGTGACAGTGAGAGAACTGCTAGGGTGAGAAGCACAATTCGACCTCAGGTACGTTCCTGAGGTCCTCCCGATCCGTGCAAGCCTAACCTTGGCCGTGTGGCATTAACCCTTAGCAGTTAAAAGAAGGTGTTTACTTCAAACAGTTTGCATTGACTTCTCTCCCCATAGGAATACATTGCCTGCACCTCTAAATTCAACCTGAAGCCTATGTGGGTTATGAATGCCTTATGAACCTGTCTTCTATGACAGTCCATCAGACCACTATGAGGTCTACCTGTGTCAAATCTAAGCATCCTGGAGCATCCGGAAGTGGTTAAATTCACCCAAAAGGTATTTTGATGTACATAACCTGCAAATGTGAAAATGACTGCATTCAACCCTGTCTAGATCAGTCAATTTTTAACATAAAGACTTTAAACTCAGGATTCTGTAAGAGAATACCCCAAGCAAGATATGTGTTTACGTATAGCTTCCTGTGCCAACCGGAAGTGCCTTTAATTGGGTCACACTGTCTGTTTTG
Source organism: Oncorhynchus mykiss (assembly GCF_057628025.1). NCBI lineage: Eukaryota > Metazoa > Chordata > Actinopteri > Salmoniformes > Salmonidae > Oncorhynchus > Oncorhynchus mykiss. The sequence continues at coordinate 645,627 of NC_143047.1, read as the reverse complement.
AACTTGCATTGGCCAAGTGCCCACATCAACCTACAATTTACTCATAACCCACTTCCAGGAGCACCCCATCACTCACCTTACCATATCAGGGTTACAGTCACATATAGGCTGGACCTGTGGGCCTCTGGACCTGTGGGCAGCACGGGAGTGGATCCAGAACCTACAGACAATAACACCAAATGGCCTGTATTAGAAAATGGGTTTTAACAGACAGGAAAATGGATGGAGAAGAACATGGTTTTATTCATAATTTATTTCTACTCTATATATTTATGGTTTGTTTGGTTTTAGTTTGGCACTTCCTCTTTTAGGTTTTTCCTTTCCTTTAACAAAACAATGAAACCATTTAAATGCACAATATGGCGTTTATGTTCATATTTAACAACACTATGGTTGAATGAATCTCTCACCACATCGACTTCTGCACTGCCACCCAGAAAAAGAGGCAACTTGGAGCTTACCTCAGTTTAATTTATGATCCTAGGAGGACATCTACGGGCCTTTAAGTATTACACCAAATGGCAAGGTGGCAGATTGGAATTTGAAGGGAAATAAACCAATACTAGTCTTGGGAGACTCAAATGTTAATAGAATCCCTCCATTTCATAACCCATAACCCATACAAGTGGAGAGTTACCCTGGAGCAACATTTTACCATTTCAAAAAGGTCCTGGAGAAAACAGAGGTTCATTTAGACACCAGCATGCATAGTGGTTCTCTCGGTGGGCATAAACAATATGGATAATGACCCATACAAAACATCAAACAGAATGCATCAATGCACAAGGAAGCAAGAGTCACTTTTTCCCTAATGCAATTATTTACATCCCCATTATTAACCACTCACACCTCCTTTCACCAGATCGAAAACGGAACCTCAAAGTCATTAACGGTTACATCACCACACATGGCCCATTTCTCTTGGAGATACCACATGATGAATTCCACACAACAGACCTGATACACTGAACAACAACCACAGCAGACCTCATTTTTAAGAATTGGTGTGAGCAGCTAAATTTAGAATAGGCTCTACCCACAATTTGGACCCACACCACACCCTTCTTTTCCCCCCAACCCCCTGTACACTCCCCCCTTTCCTCCCCCAGTTGCTTTCTTAGATTACCCAGCAGAGGGGGTAGTTGACCCCCTCTCATCATGAATTTATCCAAGTCTTTTCAACTCACAACAGCACAGACCCAACTTTTGGAGAGGGGGGGTTGTCTTTCATTTCACTCTACACTCCAAATGTCATATATGTATATAATCACTTGCACATTTAGCAAAAAACACTACATTGGGGAAACCCAGTATACAATAGAAAATAGACTTAAACAGCATTCTATACAATATCAAACGGGCCCATTTACACACAGAACTAGTGACTCATTTCCAGGATCACCCCATCAATGAACGCAATGAAAGCACTTATGCTGATTATAGACACTTAACCTGTTAGAGCTCTAGGGGCGCTATTTCATTTTTGGATAAAAAACGTTCCCGTTTTAAGCGCGATATTTTGTCACGAAAAGATGCTCGACTATGCGTATTCTTGACAGTTTTGGAAAGAAAACACTCTGAAGTTTCAGAATCTGCAAAGATTTTGTCTGTAAGTGCCCCAGAACTCATTCTACAGGCGAAACCAAGATGATGCATCACCCAGGAATTAGCAGAATTTCTGAAGCTCTGTTTTCCATTCTCTCCTTATATGGCTGTGATTGCGCAACGAATGAGCCTACACTTTCTGTCGTTCGCCCAAGGTCTTAGCAGCATTGTGACGTATTTGTAGGCATATCATTGGAAGATTGACCATAAGAGACTACATTTTCCAAGTGTCCGCCTGGTGTCCTGCGTCGAATTCGGTGCGCAATTGCCAGCTGCTTCTACTTTACCATTTGATTCAGGGGAGAAAGCATGTGTCCAAGAACGATGTATCAATGAAGAGATATGTGAAAAACACCTTGATGATTGATTCTAAACAACGTTTGCCATGTTTTCAGTCGATATTATGGAGTTAATTTGGAAAAAAGTTTGCGTTTTGAGGACTGAATTTATGGATTTTTTTTGGTAGTCAAATGTGATGTATAAAACGGAGCTATTTCTAATACACAAGGAATCATTTTGGAAAAACTGAGCATCTGCTATCTAACTGAGAGTATCCTCATTGAAAACATCAGAAGTTCTTCAAAGGTAAATGATTTTATTTGAAGGCTTTTATGTTTTTGTTAATGTTGCGTGCTGGATGCTAACGCTAATGCTAACGCTAAATGCTAACGCGAAATGCTAACTCTAGCTAGCTACTTTTACACAAATTATTGTTTTCCTATGGTTGAGAAGCATATTTTGAAAATCTGAGATGACAGTGTTGTTTACAAAAGGCTAAGCTTGAGAGATGGCATATTTATTTCATTTCATTTGCGATTTTCATAAATAGTTAACGTTGTGTTATGCTAATGAGCTTGCTGATAGATTTACACAATCCTGGATACAGGGGTTTTTTCATAGCTAAACGTGACGCAGAAAACGGAGCGATTTGTCCTAAACAAATAATCTTTCAGGAAAAACTGAACATTTGCTATCTGAGAGTCTCCTCATTGAAAACATCTGAAGTTCTTCAAAGGTAAATGATTTTTTTGAATGCTTTTCTGTTTTTTTGTGTAAATGTTGCCAGCTGAATGCTAATGCTAAATGCTACGTTAGCCATCAATACTGTTACACAAATGCTTGTTTTGCAATGGTTGAGAAGCATATTTTGAAAATCTGAGATGACAGTGTTGTTAACAAAAGGCTAAGCTTGAGAGCTAGCATATTTATTTCATTTCATTTGCGATTTTCATGAATAGTTAACGTTGCGTTATGGTAATGAGCTTGAGTCTGTATTCACGAACCCGGATCCGGGATGGGGAGATCAGAAAGGTTAATAGCGCGTTTTTAAGTTTCAAAAGATTGCGACTCCCGCCCTTTGCCTCACAATGGTTTGATCCACTGCAGGTCATTAGTTTTGTTGGAAGCCTTCACACACACCTGCTGAATTTGCAGAGCTGGCGCGCAAACTAAAGCAAACGTTAACTATCAAGCTAGCTCACCCTAAAAGTGTTTTGAAACACATAACCTGTCATTATGAAAATCACTGTATTCAAACCTGTGTAGATCAGTCAATTCTTAACTTAAAGACTTAAAACTCAGGATTCTGTAAGTGGCTATGTCAATAAAGACATGTGTTTACTTATAGCTTCCTGTGCCAACCGGAAGTGCCTTTAATTGGGTCACACTGTCTGTTTTGAAGGGTTAAAAAAGTCACATCTTTCCAAAACTTCACATGTGTGACTAGGTAACCCTCCTAAACTGTAAATCAGTAATTTCCGCCAGCAGATGTCAAAGAAAAGCTCTCACACACACACACACACACACAGCAAGGATGGAGTGAAAAGGTGTGGTGCTGAAAGACACAGAGAGCAGGCAAGGGCATAAACATAATCTCTAGGCCGTGCAGAGTTCAACGAGATATCCCGTAGCTCGCTCGGTCTGAGCGCAGCGACCATGAGAAAAGTAGGCCCAAAATGTCATTTGTTTTGGGTGACAGTGAGAGAACTGCTAGGGTGAGAAGCACAATTCGACCTCAGGTACGTTCCTGAGGTCCTCCCGATCCGTGCAAGCCTAACCTTGGCCGAGTGGCATTAACCCTTAGCAGTTAAAAGAAGGTGTTTACTTCAAACAGTTTGCATTGACTTCTCTCCCCATAGGAATACATTGCCTGCACCTCTAAATTCAACCTGAAGCCTATGTGGGTTATGAATGCCTTATGAACCTGTCTTCTATGACAGTCCATCAGACCACTATGAGGTCTACCTGTGTCGAATCTAAGCATCCTGGAGCATCCGGAAGTGGTTAAATTCACCCAAAAGGTATTTTGATGTACATAACCTGCAAATGTGAAAATGACTGCATTCAACCCTGTCTAGATCAGTCAATTTTTAACATAAAGACTTTAAACTCAGGATTCTGTAAGAGAATACCCCAAGCAAGATATGTGTTTACGTATAGCTTCCTGTGCCAACCGGAAGTGCCTTTAATTGGGTCACACTGTCTGTTTTGAACTTGCATTGGCCAAGTGCCCACATCAACCTACAATTTACTCATAACCCACTTCCAGGAGCACCCCATCACTCACCTTACCATATCAGGGTTACAGTCACATATAGGCTGGACCTGTGGGCCTCTGGACCTGTGGGCAGCACGGGAGTGGATCCAGAACCTACAGACAATAACACCAAATGGCCTGTATTAGAAAATGGGTTTTAACAGACAGGAAAATGGATGGAGAAGAACATGGTTTTATTCATAATTTATTTCTACTCTATATATTTATGGTTTGTTTGGTTTTAGTTTGGCACTTCCTCTTTTAGGTTTTTCCTTTCCTTTAACAAAACAATGAAACCATTTAAATGCACAATATGGCGTTTATGTTCATATTTAACAACACTATGGTTGAATGAATCTCTCACCACATCGACTTCTGCACTGCCACCCAGAAAAAGAGGCAACTTGGAGCTTACCTCAGTTTAATTTATGATCCTAGGAGGACATCTACGGGCCTTTAAGTATTACACCAAATGGCAAGGTGGCAGATTGGAATTTTAAGGGAAATAAACCAATACTAGTCTTGGGAGACTCAAATGTTAATAGAATCCCTCCATTTCATAACCCATAACCCATACAAGTGGAGAGTTACCCTGGAGCAACATTTTACCATTTCAAAAAGGTCCTGGAGAAAACAGAGGTTCATTTAGACACCAGCATGCATAGTGGTTCTCTCGGTGGGCATAAACAATATGGATAATGACCCATACAAAACATCAAACAGAATGCATCAATGCACAAGGAAGCAAGAGTCACTTTTTCCCTAATGCAATTATTTACATCCCCATTATTAACCACTCACACCTCCTTTCACCAGATCGAAAACGGAACCTCAAAGTCATTAACGGTTACATCACCACACATGGCCCATTTCTCTTGGAGATACCACATGATGAATTCCACACAACAGACCTGATACACTGAACAACAACCACAGCAGACCTCATTTTTAAGAATTGGTGTGAGCAGCTAAATTTAGAATAGGCTCTACCCACAATTTGGACCCACACCACACCCTTCTTTTCCCCCCAACCCCCTGTACACTCCCCCTTTCCTCCCCCAGTTGCTTTCTTAGATTACCCAGCAGAGGGGGTAGTTGACCCCCTCTCATCATGAATTTATCCAAGTCTTTTCAACTCACAACAGCACAGACCCAACTTTTGGAGAGGGGGGGTTGTCTTTCATTTCACTCTACACTCCAAATGTCATATATGTATATAATCACTTGCACATTTAGCAAAAAACACTACATTGGGGAAACCCAGTATACAATAGAAAATAGACTTAAACAGCATTCTATACAATATCAAACGGGCCCATTTACACACAGAACTAGTGACTCATTTCCAGGATCACCCCATCAATGAACGCAATGAAAGCACTTATGCTGATTATAGACACTTAAGTGTCTATAATCAGCATAAGTGCTTTCATTGCGTTCATTGATGGGGTGATCCTGGAAATGAGTCACTAGTTCTGTGTGTAAATGGGCCCGTTTGATATTGTATAGAATGCTGTTTAAGTCTATTTTCTATTGTATACTGGGTTTCCCCAATGTAGTGTTTTTTGCTAAATGTGCAAGTGATTATATACATATATGACATTTGGAGTGTAGAGTGAAATGAAAGACAACCCCCCCTCTCCAAAAGTTGGGTCTGTGCTGTTGTGAGTTGAAAAGACTTGGATAAATTCATGATGAGAGGGGGTCAACTACCCCCTCTGCTGGGTAATCTAAGAAAGCAACTGGGGGAGGAAAGGGGGGAGTGTACAGGGGGTTGGGGGGAAAAGAAGGGTGTGGTGTGGGTCCAAATTGTGGGTAGAGCCTATTCTAAATTTAGCTGCTCACACCAATTCTTAAAAATGAGGTCTGCTGTGGTTGTTGTTCAGTGTATCAGGTCTGTTGTGTGGAATTCATCATGTGGTATCTCCAAGAGAAATGGGCCATGTGTGGTGATGTAACCGTTAATGACTTTGAGGTTCCGTTTTCGATCTGGTGAAAGGAGGTGTGAGTGGTTAATAATGGGGATGTAAATAATTGCATTAGGGAAAAAGTGACTCTTGCTTCCTTGTGCATTGATGCATTCTGTTTGATGTTTTGTATGGGTCATTATCCATATTGTTTATGCCCACCGAGAGAACCACTATGCATGCTGGTGTCTAAATGAACCTCTGTTTTCTCCAGGACCTTTTTGAAATGGTAAAATGTTGCTCCAGGGTAACTCTCCACTTGTATGGGTTATGGGTTATGAAATGGAGGGATTCTATTAACATTTGAGTCTCCCAAGACTAGTATTGGTTTATTTCCCTTCAAATTCCAATCTGCCACCTTGCCATTTGGTGTAATACTTAAAGGCCCGTAGATGTCCTCCTAGGATCATAAATTAAACTGAGGTAAGCTCCAAGTTGCCTCTTTTTCTGGGTGGCAGTGCAGAAGTCGATGTGGTGAGAGATTCATTCAACCATAGTGTTGTTAAATATGAACATAAACGCCATATTGTGCATTTAAATGGTTTCATTGTTTTGTTAAAGGAAAGGAAAAACCTAAAAGAGGAAGTGCCAAACTAAAACCAAACAAACCATAAATATATAGAGTAGAAATAAATTATGAATAAAACCATGTTCTTCTCCATCCATTTTCCTGTCTGTTAAAACCCATTTTCTAATACAGGCCATTTGGTGTTATTGTCTGTAGGTTCTGGATCCACTCCCGTGCTGCCCACAGGTCCAGAGGCCCACAGGTCCAGCCTATATGTGACTGTAACCCTGATATGGTAAGGTGAGTGATGGGGTGCTCCTGGAAGTGGGTTATGAGTAAATTGTAGGTTGATGTGGGCACTTGGCCAATGCAAGTTCAAAACAGACAGTGTGACCCAATTAAAGGCACTTCCGGTTGGCACAGGAAGCTATACGTAAACACATATCTTGCTTGGGGTATTCTCTTACAGAATCCTGAGTTTAAAGTCTTTATGTTAAAAATTGACTGATCTAGACAGGGTTGAATGCAGTCATTTTCACATTTGCAGGTTATGTACATCAAAATACCTTTTGGGTGAATTTAACCACTTCCGGATGCTCCAGGATGCTTAGATTCGACACAGGTAGACCTCATAGTGGTCTGATGGACTGTCATAGAAGACAGGTTCATAAGGCATTCATAACCCACATAGGCTTCAGGTTGAATTTAGAGGTGCAGGCAATGTATTCCTATGGGGAGAGAAGTCAATGCAAACTGTTTGAAGTAAACACCTTCTTTTAACTGCTAAGGGTTAATGCCACACGGCCAAGGTTAGGCTTGCACGGATCGGGAGGATCTCAGGAACGTACCTGAGGTCGAATTGTGCTTCTCACCCTAGCAGTTCTCTCACTGTCACCCAAAACAAATGACATTTTGGGCCTACTTTTCTCATGGTCGCTGCGCTCAGACCGAGCGAGCTACGGGATATCTCGTTGAACTCTGCACGGCCTAGAGATTATGTTTATGCCCTTGCCTGCTCTCTGTGTCTTTCAGCACCACACCTTTTCACTCCATCCTTGCTGTGTGTGTGTGTGTGTGTGAGAGCTTTTCTTTGACATCTGCTGGCGGAAATTACTGATTTACAGTTTAGGAGGGTTACCTAGTCACACGTGAAGTTTTGGAAAGATGTGACTTTTTTAACCCTTCAAAACAGACAGTGTGACCCAATTAAAGGCACTTCCGGTTGGCACAGGAAGCTATAAGTAAACACATGTCTTTATTGACATAGCCACTTACAGAATCCTGAGTTTTAAGTCTTTAAGTTAAGAATTGACTGATCTACACAGGTTTGAATACAGTGATTTTCATAATGACAGGTTATGTGTTTCAAAACACTTTTAGGGTGAGCTAGCTTGATAGTTAACGTTTGCTTTAGTTTGCGTGCCAGCTCTGCAAATTCAGCAGGTGTGTGTGAAGGCTTCCAACAAAACGAATGACCTGCAGTGGATCAAACCATTGTGAGGCAAAGGGCGGGAGTCGCAATCTTTTGAAACTTAAAAACGCGCTATTAAGTGTCTATAATCAGCATAAGTGCTTTCATTGCGTTCATTGATGGGGTGATCCTGGAAATGAGTCACTAGTTCTGTGTGTAAATGGGCCCGTTTGATATTGTATAGAATGCTGTTTAAGTCTATTTTCTATTGTATACTGGGTTTCCCCAATGTAGTGTTTTTTGCTAAATGTGCAAGTGATTATATACATATATGACATTTGGAGTGTAGAGTGAAATGAAAGACAACCCCCCTTCTCCAAAAGTTGGGTCTGTGCTGTTGTGAGTTGAAAAGACTTGGATAAATTCATGATGAGAGGGGGTCAACTACCCCCTCTGCTGGGTAATCTAAGAAAGCAACTGGGGGAGGAAAGGGGGAGTGTACAGGGGGTTGGGGGGAAAAGAAGGGTGTGGTGTGGGTCCAAATTGTGGGTAGAGCCTATTCTAAATTTAGCTGCTCACACCAATTCTTAAAAATGAGGTCTGCTGTGGTTGTTGTTCAGTGTATCAGGTCTGTTGTGTGGAATTCATCATGTGGTATCTCCAAGAGAAATGGGCCATGTGTGGTGATGTAACCGTTAATGACTTTGAGGTTCCGTTTTCGATCTGGTGAAAGGAGGTGTGAGTGGTTAATAATGGGGATGTAAATAATTGCATTAGGGAAAAAGTGACTCTTGCTTCCTTGTGCATTGATGCATTCTGTTTGATGTTTTGTATGGGTCATTATCCATATTGTTTATGCCCACCGAGAGAACCACTATGCATGCTGGTGTCTAAATGAACCTCTGTTTTCTCCAGGACCTTTTTGAAATGGTAAAATGTTGCTCCAGGGTAACTCTCCACTTGTATGGGTTATGGGTTATGAAATGGAGGGATTCTATTAACATTTGAGTCTCCCAAGACTAGTATTGGTTTATTTCCCTTAAAATTCCAATCTGCCACCTTGCCATTTGGTGTAATACTTAAAGGCCCGTAGATGTCCTCCTAGGATCATAAATTAAACTGAGGTAAGCTCCAAGTTGCCTCTTTTTCTGGGTGGCAGTGCAGAAGTCGATGTGGTGAGAGATTCATTCAACCATAGTGTTGTTAAATATGAACATAAACGCCATATTGTGCATTTAAATGGTTTCATTGTTTTGTTAAAGGAAAGGAAAAACCTAAAAGAGGAAGTGCCAAACTAAAACCAAACAAACCATAAATATATAGAGTAGAAATAAATTATGAATAAAACCATGTTCTTCTCCATCCATTTTCCTGTCTGTTAAAACCCATTTTCTAATACAGGCCATTTGGTGTTATTGTCTGTAGGTTCTGGATCCACTCCCGTGCTGCCCACAGGTCCAGAGGCCCACAGGTCCAGCCTATATGTGACTGTAACCCTGATATGGTAAGGTGAGTGATGGGGTGCTCCTGGAAGTGGGTTATGAGTAAATTGTAGGTTGATGTGGGCACTTGGCCAATGCAAGTTCAAAACAGACAGTGTGACCCAATTAAAGGCACTTCCGGTTGGCACAGGAAGCTATACGTAAACACATATCTTGCTTGGGGTATTCTCTTACAGAATCCTGGGTTTAAAGTCTTTATGTTAAAAATTGACTGATCTAGACAGGGTTGAATGCAGTCATTTTCACATTTGCAGGTTATGTACATCAAAATACCTTTTGGGTGAATTTAACCTCTTCCGGATGCTCCAGGATGCTTAGATTCGACACAGGTAGACCTCATAGTGGTCTGATGGACTGTCATAGAAGACAGGTTCATAAGGCATTCATAACCCACATAGGCTTCAGGTTGAATTTAGAGGTGCAGGCAATGTATTCCTATGGGGAGAGAAGTCAATGCAAACTGTTTGAAGCAAACACCTTATTTTAACTGCTAAGGGTTAATGCCACACGGCCAAGGTTAGGCTTGCACGGATCGGGAGGACCTCAGGAACGTACCTGAGGTCGAATTGTGCTTCTCACCCTAGCAGTTCTCTCACTGTCACCCAAAACAAATGACATTTTGGGCCTACTTTTCTCATGGTCGCTGCGCTCAGACCGAGCGAGCTACGGGATATCTCGTTGAACTCTGCACGGCCTAGAGATTATGTTTATGCCCTTGCCTGCTCTCTGTGTCTTTCAGCACCACACCTTTTCACTCCATCCTTGCTGTGTGTGTGTGTGTGTGTGAGAGCTTTTCTTTGACATTTGCTGGCGGAAATTACTGATTTACAGTTTAGGAGGGTTACCTAGTCACACATGTGAAGTTTTGGAAAGATGTGACTTTTTTAACCCTTCAAAACAGACAGTGTGACCCAATTAAAGGCACTTCCGGTTGGCACAGGAAGCTATAAGTAAACACATGTCTTTATTGACATAGCCACTTACAGAATCCTGAGTTTTAAGTCTTTAAGTTAAGAATTGACTGATCTACACAGGTTTGAATACAGTGATTTTCATAATGACAGGTTATGTGTTTCAAAACACTTTTAGGGTGAGCTAGCTTGATAGTTAACGTTTGCTTTAGTTTGCGCGCCAGCTCTGCAAATTCAGCAGGTGTGTGTGAAGGCTTCCAACAAAACGAATGACCTGCAGTGGATCAAACCATTGTGAGGCAAAGGGCGGGAGTCGCAATCTTTTGAAACTTAACAACGCGCTATTAAGTGTCTATAATCAGCATAAGTGCTTTCATTGCGTTCATTGATGGGGTGATCCTGGAAATGAGTCACTAGTTCTGTGTGTAAATGGGCCCGTTTGATATTGTATAGAATGCTGTTTAAGTCTATTTTCTATTGTATACTGGGTTTCCCCAATGTAGTGTTTTTTGCTAAATGTGCAAGTGATTATATACATATATGACATTTGGAGTGTAGAGTGAAATGAAAGACAACCCCCCCTCTCCAAAAGTTGGGTCTGTGCTGTTGTGAGTTGAAAAGACGTGGATAAATTCATGATGAGAGGGGGTCAACTACCCCCTCTGCTGGGTAATCTAAGAAAGCAACTGGGGGAGGAAAGGGGGGAGTGTACAGGGGGTTGGGGGGAAAAGAAGGGTGTGGTGTGGGTCCAAATTGTGGGTAGAGCCTATTCTAAATTTAGCTGCTCACACCAATTCTTAAAAATGAGGTCTGCTGTGGTTGTTGTTCAGTGTATCAGGTCTGTTGTGTGGAATTCATCATGTGGTATCTCCAAGAGAAATGGGCCATGTGTGGTGATGTAACCGTTAATGACTTTGAGGTTCCGTTTTCGATCTGGTGAAAGGAGGTGTGAGTGGTTAATAATGGGGATGTAAATAATTGCATTAGGGAAAAAGTGACTCTTGCTTCCTTGTGCATTGATGCATTCTGTTTGATGTTTTGTATGGGTCATTATCCATATTGTTTATGCCCACCGAGAGAACCACTATGCATGCTGGTGTCTAAATGAACCTCTGTTTTCTCCAGGACCTTTTTGAAATGGTAAAATGTTGCTCCAGGGTAACTCTCCACTTGTATGGGTTATGGGTTATGAAATGGAGGGATTCTATTAACATTTGAGTCTCCCAAGACTAGTATTGGTTTATTTCCCTTCAAATTCCAATCTGCCACCTTGCCATTTGGTGTAATACTTAAAGGCCCGTAGATGTCCTCCTAGGATCATAAATTAAACTGAGGTAAGCTCCAAGTTGCCTCTTTTTCTGGGTGGCAGTGCAGAAGTCGATGTGGTGAGAGATTCATTCAACCATAGTGTTGTTAAATATGAACATAAACGCCATATTGTGCATTTAAATGGTTTCATTGTTTTGTTAAAGGAAAGGAAAAACCTAAAAGAGGAAGTGCCAAACTAAAACCAAACAAACCATAAATATATAGAGTAGAAATAAATTATGAATAAAACCATGTTCTTCTCCATCCATTTTCCTGTCTGTTAAAACCCATTTTCTAATACAGGCCATTTGGTGTTATTGTCTGTAGGTTCTGGATCCACTCCCGTGCTGCCCACAGGTCCAGAGGCCCACAGGTCCAGCCTATATGTGACTGTAACCCTGATATGGTAAGGTGAGTGATGGGGTGCTCCTGGAAGTGGGTTATGAGTAAATTGTAGGTTGATGTGGGCACTTGGCCAATGCAAGTTCAAAACAGACAGTGTGACCCAATTAAAGGCACTTCCGGTTGGCACAGGAAGCTATACGTAAACACATATCTTGCTTGGGGTATTCTCTTACAGAATCCTGAGTTTAAAGTCTTTATGTTAAAAATTGACTGATCTAGACAGGGTTGAATGCAGTCATTTTCACATTTGCAGGTTATGTACATCAAAATACCTTTTGGGTGAATTTAACCACTTCCGGATGCTCCAGGATGCTTAGATTCGACACAGGTAGACCTCATAGTGGTCTGATGGACTGTCATAGAAGACAGGTTCATAAGGCATTCATAACCCACATAGGCTTCAGGTTGAATTTAGAGGTGCAGGCAATGTATTCCTATGGGGAGAGAAGTCAATGCAAACTGTTTGAAGTAAACACCTTCTTTTAACTGCTAAGGGTTAATGCCACACGGCCAAGGTTAGGCTTGCACGGATCGGGAGGATCTCAGGAACGTACCTGAGGTCGAATTGTGCTTCTCACCCTAGCAGTTCTCTCACTGTCACCCAAAACAAATGACATTTTGGGCCTACTTTTCTCATGGTCGCTGCGCTCAGACCGAGCGAGCTACGGGATATCTCGTTGAACTCTGCACGGCCTAGAGATTATGTTTATGCCCTTGCCTGCTCTCTGTGTCTTTCAGCACCACACCTTTTCACTCCATCCTTGCTGTGTGTGTGTGTGTGTGTGAGAGCTTTTCTTTGACATCTGCTGGCGGAAATTACTGATTTACAGTTTAGGAGGGTTACCTAGTCACACATGTGAAGTTTTGGAAAGATGTGACTTTTTTAACCCTTCAAAACAGACAGTGTGACCCAATTAAAGGCACTTCCGGTTGGCACAGGAAGCTATAAGTAAACACATGTCTTTATTGACATAGCCACTTACAGAATCCTGAGTTTTAAGTCTTTAAGTTAAGAATTGACTGATCTACACAGGTTTGAATACAGTGATTTTCATAATGACAGGTTATGTGTTTCAAAACACTTTTAGGGTGAGCTAGCTTGATAGTTAACGTTTGCTTTAGTTTGCGTGCCAGCTCTGCAAATTCAGCAGGTGTGTGTGAAGGCTTCCAACAAAACGAATGACCTGCAGTGGATCAAACCATTGTGAGGCAAAGGGCGGGAGTCGCAATCTTTTGAAACTTAAAAACGCGCTATTAAGTGTCTATAATCAGCATAAGTGCTTTCATTGCGTTCATTGATGGGGTGATCCTGGAAATGAGTCACTAGTTCTGTGTGTAAATGGGCCCGTTTGATATTGTATAGAATGCTGTTTAAGTCTATTTTCTATTGTATACTGGGTTTCCCCAATGTAGTGTTTTTTGCTAAATGTGCAAGTGATTATATACATATATGACATTTGGAGTGTAGAATGAAATGAAAGACAACCCCCCTTCTCCAAAAGTTGGGTCTGTGCTGTTGTGAGTTGAAAAGACTTGGATAAATTCATGATGAGAGGGGGTCAACTACCCCCTCTGCTGGGTAATCTAAGAAAGCAACTGGGGGAGGAAAGGGGGAGTGTACAGGGGGTTGGGGGGAAAAGAAGGGTGTGGTGTGGGTCCAAATTGTGGGTAGAGCCTATTCTAAATTTAGCTGCTCACACCAATTCTTAAAAATGAGGTCTGCTGTGGTTGTTGTTCAGTGTATCAGGTCTGTTGTGTGGAATTCATCATGTGGTATCTCCAAGAGAAATGGGCCATGTGTGGTGATGTAACCGTTAATGACTTTGAGGTTCCGTTTTCGATCTGGTGAAAGGAGGTGTGAGTGGTTAATAATGGGGATGTAAATAATTGCATTAGGGAAAAAGTGACTCTTGCTTCTTTGTGCATTGATGCATTCTGTTTGATGTTTTGTATGGGTCATTATCCATATTGTTTATGCCCACCGAGAGAACCACTATGCATGCTGGTGTCTAAATGAACCTCTGTTTTCTCCAGGACCTTTTTGAAATGGTAAAATGTTGCTCCAGGGTAACTCTCCACTTGTATGGGTTATGGGTTATGAAATGGAGGGATTCTATTAACATTTGAGTCTCCCAAGACTAGTATTGGTTTATTTCCCTTAAAATTCCAATCTGCCACCTTGCCATTTGGTGTAATACTTAAAGGCCCGTAGATGTCCTCCTAGGATCATAAATTAAACTGAGGTAAGCTCCAAGTTGCCTCTTTTTCTGGGTGGCAGTGCAGAAGTCGATGTGGTGAGAGATTCATTCAACCATAGTGTTGTTAAATATGAACATAAACGCCATATTGTGCATTTAAATGGTTTCATTGTTTTGTTAAAGGAAAGGAAAAACCTAAAAGAGGAAGTGCCAAACTAAAACTAAACAAACCATAAATATATAGAGTAGAAATAAATTATGAATAAAACCATGTTCTTCTCCATCCATTTTCCTGTCTGTTAAAACCCATTTTCTAATACAGGCCATTTGGTGTTATTGTCTGTAGGTTCTGGATCCACTCCCGTGCTGCCCACAGGTCCAGAGGCCCACAGGTCCAGCCTATATGTGACTGTAACCCTGATATGGTAAGGTGAGTGATGGGGTGCTCCTGGAAGTGGGTTATGAGTAAATTGTAGGTTGATGTGGGCACTTGGCCAATGCAAGTTCAAAACAGACAGTGTGACCCAATTAAAGGCACTTCCGGTTGGCACAGGAAGCTATACGTAAACACATATCTTGCTTGGGGTATTCTCTTACAGAATCCTGAGTTTAAAGTCTTTATGTTAAAAATTGACTGATCTAGACAGGGTTGAATGCAGTCATTTTCACATTTGCAGGTTATGTACATCAAAATACCTTTTGGGTGAATTTAACCACTTCCGGATGCTCCAGGATGCTTAGATTCGACACAGGTAGACCTCATAGTGGTCTGATGGACTGTCATAGAAGACAGGTTCATAAGGCATTCATAACCCACATAGGCTTCAGGTTGAATTTAGAGGTGCAGGCAATGTATTCCTATGGGGAGAGAAGTCAATGCAAACTGTTTCAAGTAAAAAACCTTCTTTTAACTGCTAAGGGTTAATGCCACACGGCCAAGGTTAGGCTTGCACGGATCGGGAGGACCTCAGGAACCTACCTGAGGTCGAATTGTGCTTCTCACCCTAGCAGTTCTCTCACTGTCACCCAAAACAAATGACATTTTGGGCCTACTTTTCTCATGGTCGCTGCGCTCAGACCGAGCGAGCTACGGGATATCTCGTTGAACTCTGCACGGCCTAGAGATTATGTTTATGCCCTTGCCTGCTCTCTGTGTCTTTCAGCACCACACCTTTTCACTCCATCCTTGCTGTGTGTGTGTGTGTGTGTGAGAGCTTTTCTTTGACATCTGCTGGCGGAAATTACTGATTTACAGTTTAGGAGGGTTACCTAGTCACACATGTGAAGTTTTGGAAAGATGTGACTTTTTTAACCCTTCAAAACAGACAGTGTGACCCAATTAAAGGCACTTCCGGTTGGCACAGGAAGCTATAAGTAAACACATGTCTTTATTGACATAGCCACTTACAGAATCCTGAGTTTTAAGTCTTTAAGTTAAGAATTGACTGATCTACACAGGTTTGAATACAGTGATTTTCATAATGACAGGTTATGTGTTTCAAAACACTTTTAGGGTGAGCTAGCTTGATAGTTAACGTTTGCTTTAGTTTGCGTGCCAGCTCTGCAAATTCAGCAGGTGTGTGTGAAGGCTTCCAACAAAACGAATGACCTGCAGTGGATCAAACCATTGTGAGGCAAAGGGCGGGAGTCGCAATCTTTTGAAACTTAAAAACGCGCTATTAAGTGTCTATAATCAGCATAAGTGCTTTCATTGCGTTCATTGATGGGGTGATCCTGGAAATGAGTCACTAGTTCTGTGTGTAAATGGGCCCGTTTGATATTGTATAGAATGCTGTTTAAGTCTATTTTCTATTGTATACTGGGTTTCCCCAATGTAGTGTTTTTTGCTAAATGTGCAAGTGATTATATACATATATGACATTTGGAGTGTAGAGTGAAATGAAAGACAACCCCCCCTCTCCAAAAGTTGGGTCTGTGCTGTTGTGAGTTGAAAAGACTTGGAAAAATTCATGATGAGAGGGGGTCAACTACCCCCTCTGCTGGGTAATCTAAGAAAGCAACTGGGGGAGGAAAGGGGGAGTGTACAGGGGGTTGGGGGGAAAAGAAGGGTGTGGTGTGGGTCCAAATTGTGGGTAGAGCCTATTCTAAATTTAGCTGCTCACACCAATTCTTAAAAATGAGGTCTGCTGTGGTTGTTGTTCAGTGTATCAGGTCTGTTGTGTGGAATTCATCATGTGGTATCTCCAAGAGAAATGGGCCATGTGTGGTGATGTAACCGTTAATGACTTTGAGGTTCCGTTTTCGATCTGGTGAAAGGAGGTGTGAGTAGTTAATAATGGGGATGTAAATAATTGCATTAGGGAAAAAGTGACTCTTGCTTCCTTGTGCATTGATGCATTCTGTTTGATGTTTTGTATGGGTCATTATCCATATTGTTTATGCCCACCGAGAGAACCACTATGCATGCTGGTGTCTAAATGAACCTCTGTTTTCTCCAGGACCTTTTTGAAATGGTAAAATGTTGCTCCAGGGTAACTCTCCACTTGTATGGGTTATGAAATGGAGGGATTCTATTAACATTTGAGTCTCCCAAGACTAGTATTGGTTTATTTCCCTTAAAATTCCAATCTGCCACCTTGCCATTTGGTGTAATACTTAAAGGCCCGTAGATGTCCTCCTAGGATCATAAATTAAACTGAGGTAAGCTCCAAGTTGCCTCTTTTTCTGGGTGGCAGTGCAGAAGTCGATGTGGTGAGAGATTCATTCAACCATAGTGTTGTTAAATATGAACATAAACGCCATATTGTGCATTTAAATGGTTTCATTGTTTTGTTAAAGGAAAGGAAAAACCTAAAAGAGGAAGTGCCAAACTAAAACCAAACAAACCATAAATATATAGAGTAGAAATAAATTATGAATAAAACCATGTTCTTCTCCATCCATTTTCCTGTCTGTTAAAACCCATTTTCTAATACAGGCCATTTGGTGTTATTGTCTGTAGGTTCTGGATCCACTCCCGTGCTGCCCACAGGTCCAGAGGCCCACAGGTCCAGTTTATATGTGACTGTAACCCTGATATGGTAAGGTGAGTGATGGGGTGCTCCTGGAAGTGGGTTATGAGTAAATTGTAGGTTGATGTGGGCACTTGGCAAATGCAAGTTCAAAACAGACAGTGTGACCCAATTAAAGGCACTTCCGGTTGGCACAGGAAGCTATACGTAAACACATATCTTGCTTGGGGTATTCTCTTACAGAATCCTGAGTTTAAAGTCTTTATGTTAAAAATTGACTGATCTAGACAGGGTTGAATGCAGTCATTTTCACATTTGCAGGTTATGTACATCAAAATACCTTTTGGGTGAATTTAACCACTTCCGGATGCTCCAGGATGCTTAGATTCGACACAGGTAGACCTCATAGTGGTCTGATGGACTGTCATAGAAGACAGGTTCATAAGGCATTCATAACCCACATAGGCTTCAGGTTGAATTTAGAGGTGCAGGCAATGTATTCCTATGGGGAGAGAAGTCAATGCAAACTGTTTGAAGTAAACACCTTCTTTTAACTGCTAAGGGTTAATGCCACACGGCCAAGGTTAGGCTTGCACGGATCGGGAGGACCTCAGGAACGTACCTGAGGTCGAATTGTGCTTCTCACCCTAGCAGTTCTCTCACTGTCACCCAAAACAAATGACATTTTGGGCCTACTTTTCTCATGGTCGCTGCGCTCAGACCGAGCGAGCTACGGGATATCTCGTTGAACTCTGCACGGCCTAGAGATTATGTTTATGCCCTTGCCTGCTCTCTGTGTCTTTCAGCACCACACCTTTTCACTCCATCCTTGCTGTGTGTGTGTGAGAGCTTTTCTTTGACATCTGCTGGCGGAAATTACTGATTTACAGTTTAGGAGGGTTACCTAGTCACACATGTGAAGTTTTGGAAAGATGTGACTTTTTTAACCCTTCAAAACAGACAGTGTGACCCAATTAAAGGCACTTCCGGTTGGCACAGGAAGCTATAAGTAAACACATGTCTTTATTGACATAGCCACTTACAGAATCCTGAGTTTTAAGTCTTTAAGTTAAGAATTGACTGATCTACACAGGTTTGAATACAGTGATTTTCATAATGACAGGTTATGTGTTTCAAAACACTTTTAGGGTGAGCTAGCTTGATAGTTAACGTTTGCTTTAGTTTGCGCGCCAGCTCTGCAAATTCAGCAGGTGTGTGTGAAGGCTTCCAACAAAACTAATGACCTGCAGTGGATCAAACCATTGTGAGGCAAAGGGCGGGAGTCGCAATCTTTTGAAACTTAAAAACGCGCTATTAACCTTTCTGATCTCCCCATCCCGGATCCGGGTTCGTGAATACAGACTCAAGCTCATTACCATAACGCAACGTTAACTATTCATGAAAATCGCAAATGAAATGAAATAAATATGCTAGCTCTCAAGCTTAGCCTTTTGTTAACAACACTGTCATCTCAGATTTTCAAAATATGCTTCTCAACCATTGCAAAACAAGCATTTGTGTAACAGTATTGATGGCTAACGTAGCATTTAGCATTAGCATTCAGCTGGCAACATTTACACAAAAAAACAGAAAAGCATTCAAAAAAATCATTTACCTTTGAAGAACTTCAGATGTTTTCAATGAGGAGACTCTCAGATAGCAAATGTTCAGTTTTTCCTGAAAGATTATTTGTTTAGGACAAATCGCTCCGTTTTCTGCGTCACGTTTAGCTATGAAAAAACCCCTGTATCCAGGATTGTGTAAATCTATCAGCAAGCTCATTAGCATAACACAACGTTAACTATTTATGAAAATCGCAAATGAAATGAAATAAATATGCCATCTCTCAAGCTTAGCCTTTTGTAAACAACACTGTCATCTCAGATTTTCAAAATATGCTTCTCAACCATAGGAAAACAATAATTTGTGTAAAAGTAGCTAGCTAGAGTTAGCATTTCGCGTTAGCATTTAGCGTTAGCATTAGCGTTAGCATCCAGCACGCAACATTAACAAAAACATAAAAGCCTTCAAATAAAATCATTTACCTTTGAAGAACTTCTGATGTTTTCAATGAGGATACTCTCAGTTAGATAGCAGATGCTCAGTTTTTCCAAAATGATTCCTTGTGTATTAGAAATAGCTCCGTTTTATACATCACATTTGACTACCAAAAAAAATCCATAAATTCAGTCCTCAAAACGCAAACTTTTTTCCAAATTAACTCCATAATATCGACTGAAAACATGGCAAACGTTGTTTAGAATCAATCATCAAGGTGTTTTTCACATATCTCTTCATTGATACATCGTTCTTGGACACATGCTTTCTCCCCTGAATCAAATGGTAAAGTAGAAGCAGCTGGCAATTGCGCACCGAATTCGACGCAGGACACCAGGCGGACACTTGGAAAATGTAGTCTCTTATGGTCAATCTTCCAATGATATGCCTACAAATACGTCACAATGCTGCTAAGACCTTGGGCGAACGACAGAAAGTGTAGGCTCATTCGTTGCGCAATCACAGCCATATAAGGAGAGAATGGAAAACAGAGCTTCAGAAATTCTGCTAATTCCTGGGTGATGCATCATCTTGGTTTCGCCTGTAGAATGAGTTCTGGGGCACTTACAGACAAAATCTTTGCAGATTCTGAAACTTCAGAGTGTTTTCTTTCCAAAACTGTCAAGAATACGCATAGTCGAGCATCTTTTCGTGACAAAATATCGCGCTTAAAACGGGAAAGTTTTTTATCCAAAAATGAAATAGCGCCCCTAGAGCTCTAACAGGTTAAGTGTCTATAATCAGCATAAGTGCTTTCATTGCGTTCATTGATGGGGTGATCCTGGAAATGAGTCACTAGTTCTGTGTGTAAATGGGCCCGTTTGATATTGTATAGAATGCTGTTTAAGTCTATTTTCTATTGTATACTGGGTTTCCCCAATGTAGTGTTTTTTGCTAAATGTGCAAGTGATTATATACATATATGACATTTGGAGTGTAGAGTGAAATGAAAGACAACCCCCCCTCTCCAAAAGTTGGGTCTGTGCTGTTGTGAGTTGAAAAGACTTGGATAAATTCATGATGAGAGGGGGTCAACTACCCCCTCTGCTGGGTAATCTAAGAAAGCAACTGGGGGAGGAAAGGGGGGAGTGTACAGGGGGTTGGGGGGAAAAGAAGGGTGTGGTGTGGGTCCAAATTGTGGGTAGAGCCTATTCTAAATTTAGCTGCTCACACCAATTCTTAAAAATGAGGTCTGCTGTGGTTGTTGTTCAGTGTATCAGGTCTGTTGTGTGGAATTCATCATGTGGTATCTCCAAGAGAAATGGGCCATGTGTGGTGATGTAACCGTTAATGACTTTGAGGTTCCGTTTTCGATCTGGTGAAAGGAGGTGTGAGTGGTTAATAATGGGGATGTAAATAATTGCATTAGGGAAAAAGTGACTCTTGCTTCCTTGTGCATTGATGCATTCTGTTTGATGTTTTGTATGGGTCATTATCCATATTGTTTATGCCCACCGAGAGAACCACTATGCATGCTGGTGTCTAAATGAACCTCTGTTTTCTCCAGGACCTTTTTGAAATGGTAAAATGTTGCTCCAGGGTAACTCTCCACTTGTATGGGTTATGGGTTATGAAATGGAGGGATTCTATTAACATTTGAGTCTCCCAAGACTAGTATTGGTTTATTTCCCTTCAAATTCCAATCTGCCACCTTGCCATTTGGTGTAATACTTAAAGGCCCGTAGATGTCCTCCTAGGATCATAAATTAAACTGAGGTAAGCTCCAAGTTGCCTCTTTTTCTGGGTGGCAGTGCAGAAGTCGATGTGGTGAGAGATTCATTCAACCATAGTGTTGTTAAATATGAACATAAACGCCATATTGTGCATTTAAATGGTTTCATTGTTTTGTTAAAGGAAAGGAAAAACCTAAAAGAGGAAGTGCCAAACTAAAACCAAACAAACCATAAATATATAGAGTAGAAATAAATTATGAATAAAACCATGTTCTTCTCCATCCATTTTCCTGTCTGTTAAAACCCATTTTCTAATACAGGCCATTTGGTGTTATTGTCTGTAGGTTCTGGATCCACTCCCGTGCTGCCCACAGGTCCAGAGGCCCACAGGTCCAGCCTATATGTGACTGTAACCCTGATATGGTAAGGTGAGTGATGGGGTGCTCCTGGAAGTGGGTTATGAGTAAATTGTAGGTTGATGTGGGCACTTGGCCAATGCAAGTTCAAAACAGACAGTGTGACCCAATTAAAGGCACTTCCGGTTGGCACAGGAAGCTATACGTAAACACATATCTTGCTTGGGGTATTCTCTTACAGAATCCTGAGTTTAAAGTCTTTATGTTAAAAATTGACTGATCTAGACAGGGTTGAATGTAGTCATTTTCACATTTGCAGGTTATGTACATCAAAATACCTTTTGGGTGAATTTAACCACTTCCGGATGCTCCAGGATGCTTAGATTCGACACAGGTAGACCTCATAGTGGTCTGATGGACTGTCATAGAAGACAGGTTCATAAGGCATTCATAACCCACATAGGCTTCAGGTTGAATTTAGAGGTGCAGGCAATGTATTCCTATGGGGAGAGAAGTCAATGCAAACTGTTTGAAGTAAACACCTTCTTTTAACTGCTACGGGTTAATGCCACACGGCCAAGGTTAGGCTTGCACGGATCGGGAGGACCTCAGGAACGTACCTGAGGTCGAATTGTGCTTCTCACCCTAGCAGTTCTCTCACTGTCACCCAAAACAAATGACATTTTGGGCCTACTTTTCTCATGGTCGCTGCGCTCAGACCGAGCGAGCTACGGGATATCTCGTTGAACTCTGCACGGCCTAGAGATTATGTTTATGCCCTTGCCTGCTCTCTGTGTCTTTCAGCACCACACCTTTTCACTCCATCCTTGCTGTGTGTGTGTGTGTGTGTGTGTGAGAGCTTTTCTTTGACATCTGCTGGCGGAAATTACTGATTTACAGTTTAGGAGGGTTACCTAGTCACACATGTGAAGTTTTGGAAAGATGTGACTTTTTTAACCCTTCAAAACAGACAGTGTGACCCAATTAAAGGCACTTCCGGTTGGCACAGGAAGCTATAAGTAAACACATGTCTTTATTGACATAGCCACTTACAGAATCCTGAGTTTTAAGTCTTTAAGTTAAGAATTGACTGATCTACACAGGTTTGAATACAGTGATTTTCATAATGACAGGTTATGTGTTTCAAAACACTTTTAGGGTGAGCTAGCTTGATAGTTAACGTTTGCTTTAGTTTGCGCGCCAGCTCTGCAAATTCAGCAGGTGTGTGTGAAGGCTTCCACTGCAGGTCATTAGTTTTGTTGGATCAAACCATTGTGAGGCAAAGGGCGGGAGTCGCAATCTTTTGAAACTTAAAAACGCGCTATTAAGTGTCTATAATCAGCATAAGTGCTTTCATTGCGTTCATTCATATTATTGAAATTACATAGATATGTTTACAGTGATATATTGGGGGGGGAAATCATATTTTTCCCAGGATAGGGGGGTCGTGTCCCCCCCTGGGATTTCTGCCTATGCACGTGATATCTCCTCACTCACGTGGTTGATTGAAGAACTGATTTGTGTTGATGGCAATTACCATATAAATTCAAAGATGAAGAAGGAGGGATGACTAGAAACGATTCAGTTGACCGTTTTATGTGTGGATTAATTGTCGGAGTAGAGGAATTTGTGTAATTCAGGTAAAAAAATAACGCAATGTTTATATCACAGGACAAATTAGCTAGCGGGTTAACTCGCTAAATTGCCATACATGTTTCATGCTTTTCGGCCTGTCCCCAATTTAATGCCATTGGTCACATATTTTGTTTTGATATTTTAACCTGCTGGTATGTTTATAATGAACTTTATCTGTCGAAAATGGAAATTGTGAGGTTTGAGGTCTTGTGGTGGCTTTACTACTTTGTCCCGCTCCGGGATGGTCTAGCAACCATCGCGTTTTTGTCCATTTGGGATCCTGTGTATGCGGTAGATTTTTGCCGTGTTTGCGTCCACTTGGGAAATGGGAGATACGGGTCCGGAAACCTTTTTTTTTTTTTTTTTTTTCTAGTGATTTGTTGACCGCTCGGTGTAATTGTAGGTCTCTTACGGTCCACTGCTTTTTGCCGCCCACTGGTCCACCCAGAACACGACTGTAATCCTGATATATTGCGTTCATTGATGGGGTGATCCTGGAAATGAGTCACTAGTTCTGTGTGTAAATGGGCCCGTTTGATATTGTATAGAATGCTGTTTAAGTCTATTTTCTATTGTATACTGGGTTTCCCCAATGTAGTGTTTTTTGCTAAATGTGCAAGTGATTATATACATATATGACATTTGGAGTGTAGAGTGAAATGAAAGACAACCCCCCCTCTCCAAAAGTTGGGTCTGTGCTGTTGTGAGTTGAAAAGACTTGGATAAATTCATGATGAGAGGGGGTCAACTACCCCCTCTGCTGGGTAATCTAAGAAAGCAACTGGGGGAGGAAAGGGGGAGTGTACAGGGGGTTGGGGGGAAAAGAAGGGTGTGGTGTGGGTCCAAATTGTGGGTAGAGCCTATTCTAAATTTAGCTGCTCACACCAATTCTTAAAAATGAGGTCTGCTGTGGTTGTTGTTCAGTGTATCAGGTCTGTTGTGTGGAATTCAT
Source organism: Oncorhynchus mykiss (assembly GCF_057628025.1). Taxonomy (NCBI): domain Eukaryota; kingdom Metazoa; phylum Chordata; class Actinopteri; order Salmoniformes; family Salmonidae; genus Oncorhynchus; species Oncorhynchus mykiss. Next base: position 621,630 of record NC_143047.1, on the reverse strand, counting down.
CATGTGGTATCTCCAAGAGAAATGGGCCATGTGTGGTGATGTAACCGTTAATGACTTTGAGGTTCTGTTTTCGATCTGGTGAAAGGAGGTGTGAGTGGTTAATAATGGGGATGTAAATAATTGCATTAGGGAAAAAGTGACTCTTGCTTCCTTGTGCATTGATGCATTCTGTTTGATGTTTTGTATGGGTCATTATCCATATTGTTTATGCCCACCGAGAGAACCACTATGCATGCTGGTGTCTAAATGAACCTCTGTTTTCTCCAGGACCTTTTTGAAATGGTAAAATGTTGCTCCAGGGTAACTCTCCACTTGTATGGGTTATGGGTTATGAAATGGAGGGATTCTATTAACATTTGAGTCTCCCAAGACTAGTATTGGTTTATTTCCCTTAAAATTCCAATCTGCCACCTTGCCATTTGGTGTAATACTTAAAGGCCCGTAGATGTCCTCCTAGGATCATAAATTAAACTGAGGTAAGCTCCAAGTTGCCTCTTTTTCTGGGTGGCAGTGCAGAAGTCGATGTGGTGAGAGATTCATTCAACCATAGTGTTGTTAAATATGAACATAAACGCCATATTGTGCATTTAAATGGTTTCATTGTTTTGTTAAAGGAAAGGAAAAACCTAAAAGAGGAAGTGCCAAACTAAAACCAAACAAACCATAAATATATAGAGTATAAATAAATTATGAATAAAACCATGTTCTTCTCCATCCATTTTCCTGTCTGTTAAAACCCATTTTCTAATACAGGCCATTTGGTGTTATTGTCTGTAGGTTCTGGATCCACTCCCGTGCTGCCCACAGGTCCAGAGGCCCACAGGTCCAGCCTATATGTGACTGTAACCCTGATATGGTAAGGTGAGTGATGGGGTGCTCCTGGAAGTGGGTTATGAGTAAATTGTAGGTTGATGTGGGCACTTGGCAAATGCAAGTTCAAAACAGACAGTGTGACCCAATTAAAGGCACTTCCGGTTGGCACAGGAAGCTATACGTAAACACATATCTTGCTTGGGGTATTCTCTTACAGAATCCTGAGTTTAAAGTCTTTATGTTAAAAATTGACTGATCTAGACAGGGTTGAATGCAGTCATTTTCACATTTGCAGGTTATGTACATCAAAATACCTTTTGGGTGAATTTAACCTCTTCCGGATGCTCCAGGATGCTTAGATTCGACACAGGTAGACCTCATAGTGGTCTGATGGACTGTCATAGAAGACAGGTTCATAAGGCATTCATAACCCACATAGGCTTCAGGTTGAATTTAGAGGTGCAGGCAATGTATTCCTATGGGGAGAGAAGTCAATGCAAACTGTTTGAAGCAAACACCTTCTTTTAACTGCTAAGGGTTAATGCCACACGGCCAAGGTTAGGCTTGCACGGATCGGGAGGACCTCAGGAACGTACCTGAGGTCGAATTGTGCTTCTCACCCTAGCAGTTCTCTCACTGTCACCCAAAACAAATGACATTTTGGGCCTACTTTTCTCATGGTCGCTGCGCTCAGACCGAGCGAGCTACGGGATATCTCGTTGAACTCTGCACGGCCTAGAGATTATGTTTATGCCCTTGCCTGCTCTCTGTGTCTTTCAGCACCACACCTTTTCACTCCATCCTTGCTGTGTGTGTGTGTGTGTGTGAGAGCTTTTCTTTGACATCTGCTGGCGGAAATTACTGATTTACAGTTTAGGAGGGTTACCTAGTCACACATGTGAAGTTTTGGAAAGATGTGACTTTTTTAACCCTTCAAAACAGACAGTGTGACCCAATTAAAGGCACTTCCGGTTGGCACAGGAAGCTATAAGTAAACACATGTCTTTATTGACATAGCCACTTACAGAATCCTGAGTTTTAAGTCTTTAAGTTAAGAATTGACTGATCTACACAGGTTTGAATACAGTGATTTTCATAATGACAGGTTATGTGTTTCAAAACACTTTTAGGGTGAGCTAGCTTGATAGTTAACGTTTGCTTTAGTTTGCGCGCCAGCTCTGCAAATTCAGCAGGTGTGTGTGAAGGCTTCCACTGCAGGTCATTAGTTTTGTTGGATCAAACCATTGTGAGGCAAAGGGCGGGAGTCGCAATCTTTTGAAACTTAAAAACGCGCTATTAAGTGTCTATAATCAGCATAAGTGCTTTCATTGCGTTCATTCATATTATTGAAATTACATAGATATGTTTACAGTGATATATTGGGGGGGGAAATCATATTTTTCCCAGGATAGGGGGGTCGTGTCCCCCCCTGGGATTTCTGCCTATGCACGTGATATCTCCTCACTCACGTGGTTGATTGAAGAACTGATTTGTGTTGATGGCAATTACCATATAAATTCAAAGATGAAGAAGGAGGGATGACTAGAAACGATTCAGTTGACCGTTTTATGTGTGGATTAATTGTCGGAGTAGAGGAATTTGTGTAATTCAGGTAAAAAAATAACGCAATGTTTATATCACAGGACAAATTAGCTAGCGGGTTAACTCGCTAAATTGCCATACATGTTTCATGCTTTTCGGCCTGTCCCCAATTTAATGCCATTGGTCACATATTTTGTTTTGATATTTTAACCTGCTGGTATGTTTATAATGAACTTTATCTGTCGAAAATGGAAATTGTGAGGATTGAGGTCTTGTGGTGGCTTTACTACTTTGTCCCGCTCCGGGATGGTCTAGCAACCATCGCGTTTTTGTCCATTTGGGATCCTGTGTATGCGGTAGATTTTTGCCGTGTTTGCGTCCACTTGGGAAATGGGAGATACGGGTCCGGAAACCTTTTTTTTTTTTTTTTTTTTCTAGTGATTTGTTGACCGCTCGGTGTAATTGTAGGTCTCTTACGGTCCACTGCTTTTTGCCGCCCACTGGTCCACCCAGAACACGACTGTAATCCTGATATATTGCGTTCATTGATGGGGTGATCCTGGAAATGAGTCACTAGTTCTGTGTGTAAATGGGCCCGTTTGATATTGTATAGAATGCTGTTTAAGTCTATTTTCTATTGTATACTGGGTTTCCCCAATGTAGTGTTTTTTGCTAAATGTGCAAGTGATTATATACATATATGACATTTGGAGTGTAGAGTGAAATGAAAGACAACCCCCCCTCTCCAAAAGTTGGGTCTGTGCTGTTGTGAGTTGAAAAGACTTGGATAAATTCATGATGAGAGGGGGTCAACTACCCCCTCTGCTGGGTAATCTAAGAAAGCAACTGGGGGAGGAAAGGGGGGAGTGTACAGGGGGTTGGGGGGAAAAGAAGGGTGTGGTGTGGGTCCAAATTGTGGGTAGAGCCTATTCTAAATTTAGCTGCTCACACCAATTCTTAAAAATGAGGTCTGCTGTGGTTGTTGTTCAGTGTATCAGGTCTGTTGTGTGGAATTCATCATGTGGTATCTCCAAGAGAAATGGGCCATGTGTGGTGATGTAACCGTTAATGACTTTGAGGTTCCGTTTTCGATCTGGTGAAAGGAGGTGTGAGTGGTTAATAATGGGGATGTAAATAATTGCATTAGGGAAAAAGTGACTCTTGCTTCCTTGTGCATTGATGCATTCTGTTTGATGTTTTGTATGGGTCATTATCCATATTGTTTATGCCCACCGAGAGAACCACTATGCATGCTGGTGTCTAAATGAACCTCTGTTTTCTCCAGGACCTTTTTGAAATGGTAAAATGTTGCTCCAGGGTAACTCTCCACTTGTATGGGTTATGGGTTATGAAATGGAGGGATTCTATTAACATTTGAGTCTCCCAAGACTAGTATTGGTTTATTTCCCTTAAAATTCCAATCTGCCACCTTGCCATTTGGTGTAATACTTAAAGGCCCGTAGATGTCCTCCTAGGATCATAAATTAAACTGAGGTAAGCTCCAAGTTGCCTCTTTTTCTGGGTGGCAGTGCAGAAGTCGATGTGGTGAGAGATTCATTCAACCATAGTGTTGTTAAATATGAACATAAACGCCATATTGTGCATTTAAATGGTTTCATTGTTTTGTTAAAGGAAAGGAAAAACCTAAAAGAGGAAGTGCCAAACTAAAACCAAACAAACCATAAATATATAGAGTATAAATAAATTATGAATAAAACCATGTTCTTCTCCATCCATTTTCCTGTCTGTTAAAACCCATTTTCTAATACAGGCCATTTGGTGTTATTGTCTGTAGGTTCTGGATCCACTCCCGTGCTGCCCACAGGTCCAGAGGCCCACAGGTCCAGCCTATATGTGACTGTAACCCTGATATGGTAAGGTGAGTGATGGGGTGCTCCTGGAAGTGGGTTATGAGTAAATTGTAGGTTGATGTGGGCACTTGGCAAATGCAAGTTCAAAACAGACAGTGTGACCCAATTAAAGGCACTTCCGGTTGGCACAGGAAGCTATACGTAAACACATATCTTGCTTGGGGTATTCTCTTACAGAATCCTGAGTTTAAAGTCTTTATGTTAAAAATTGACTGATCTAGACAGGGTTGAATGCAGTCATTTTCACATTTGCAGGTTATGTACATCAAAATACCTTTTGGGTGAATTTAACCTCTTCCGGATGCTCCAGGATGCTTAGATTCGACACAGGTAGACCTCATAGTGGTCTGATGGACTGTCATAGAAGACAGGTTCATAAGGCATTCATAACCCACATAGGCTTCAGGTTGAATTTAGAGGTGCAGGCAATGTATTCCTATGGGGAGAGAAGTCAATGCAAACTGTTTGAAGCAAACACCTTCTTTTAACTGCTAAGGGTTAATGCCACACGGCCAAGGTTAGGCTTGCACGGATCGGGAGGACCTCAGGAACGTACCTGAGGTCGAATTGTGCTTCTCACCCTAGCAGTTCTCTCACTGTCACCCAAAACAAATGACATTTTGGGCCTACTTTTCTCATGGTCGCTGCGCTCAGACCGAGCGAGCTACGGGATATCTCGTTGAACTCTGCACGGCCTAGAGATTATGTTTATGCCCTTGCCTGCTCTCTGTGTCTTTCAGCACCACACCTTTTCACTCCATCCTTGCTGTGTGTGTGTGTGTGTGTGAGAGCTTTTCTTTGACATCTGCTGGCGGAAATTACTGATTTACAGTTTAGGAGGGTTACCTAGTCACACGTGAAGTTTTGGAAAGATGTGACTTTTTTAACCCTTCAAAACAGACAGTGTGACCCAATTAAAGGCACTTCCGGTTGGCACAGGAAGCTATAAGTAAACACATGTCTTTATTGACATAGCCACTTACAGAATCCTGAGTTTTAAGTCTTTAAGTTAAGAATTGACTGATCTACACAGGTTTGAATACAGTGATTTTCATAATGACAGGTTATGTGTTTCAAAACACTTTTAGGGTGAGCTAGCTTGATAGTTAACGTTTGCTTTAGTTTGCGCGCCAGCTCTGCAAATTCAGCAGGTGTGTGTGAAGGCTTCCAACAAAACGAATGACCTGCAGTGGATCAAACCATTGTGAGGCAAAGGGCGGGAGTCGCAATCTTTTGAAACTTAAAAACGCGCTATTAAGTGTCTATAATCAGCATAAGTGCTTTCATTGCGTTCATTGATGGGGTGATCCTGGAAATGAGTCACTAGTTCTGTGTGTAAATGGGCCCGTTTGATATTGTATAGAATGCTGTTTAAGTCTATTTTCTATTGTATTCTGGGTTTCCCCAATGTAGTGTTTTTTGCTAAATGTGCAAGTGATTATATACATATATGACATTTGGAGTGTAGAGTGAAATGAAAGACAACCCCCCCTCTCCAAAAGTTGGGTCTGTGCTGTTGTGAGTTGAAAAGACTTGGATAAATTCATGATGAGAGGGGGTCAACTACCCCCTCTGCTGGGTAATCTAAGAAAGCAACTGGGGGAGGAAAGGGGGAGTGTACAGGGGGTTGGGGGGAAAAGAAGGGTGTGGTGTGGGTCCAAATTGTGGGTAGAGCCTATTCTAAATTTAGCTGCTCACACCAATTCTTAAAAATGAGGTCTGCTGTGGTTGTTGTTCAGTGTATCAGGTCTGTTGTGTGGAATTCATCATGTGGTATCTCCAAGAGAAATGGGCCATGTGTGGTGATGTAACCGTTAATGACTTTGAGGTTCCGTTTTCGATCTGGTGAAAGGAGGTGTGAGTGGTTAATAATGGGGATGTAAATAATTGCATTAGGGAAAAAGTGACTCTTGCTTCTGTAGCCGGTGCTATACTACACCGCTGTAACTCTGCGTTGTGTGTGGTTGATAGAGACCATAAACGTGGACTTTGGAGATCAGGTAGTTTTAATCAAGCAGAACTGACTCTCTGCATCTTGCATCTGCATCCAAAAGGAAATAAAACATTTGTAGAGCACATCTGTTCTGAGAATCGTCGCCTCTTTCTCTCTCAGTGCATCAAAATGATTTGAATACAAAAATTAATACACTCTCTCCTTATTATACATAACATATTTTACATTGATAAAACCACATACCTGCATCCAAAAGGAAATAAAACATTTGTAGAGCACATCTGTTCTGAGAATCGTCGCCTCTTTCTACAACAGATGCACAATAGGAGGGACTGGGATCATTCGAGGAGCTAGCCATCGTTCACACATACAATAGCCTGCTAGTACCTTAGCTAGCTATTAACCACATGTTGAATTCAGAATATTGATATCATCCTAAAAAGTACAATTACAAGTGCATCTTAACAATACCATCCATTTATGAGTAACCTCTAAATATACATCATTATTCATGAACAAAACATTGTGTGTATGACTTTGTACTTAATAGAATCAAACTTTTCTGAAGACAGAAAAAGCGTGCCTACCTCTCTCAGTGCATCAAAATGATTTGAGCACGAGCACGCCGGGCAAAACGTAAGTACACACTCCCCTTCTCCCAGGATGCAGGCATGCATAACAAATCAACACAACATATTGATATATGAACCTGGTGAAATTCACATAGTACTTCAACAACTGTTACATTCACCCCTCCTGAATTTCACCAACCTTGTAAAACAACAAAATAACCTACCAAGCTCAAGGCTTAATTCTGAATTCAGCTCAAAGCTACCCATAGGGTTCAGGGCAAGTGAAAGTTGGTCAGGCCTTCAACTGCCCCTAGATGCATAGTGCCTCTTACACTATATCTACATTCTTAGCCTTAAAAAAAAATCCTGTACTAAATCATCTCTGTACTATGTTAAACTTACACCTTCTGGTGGGTTGACTCTATTAGTCTCTTTACTGGTTTAACTACCCTCCCCGCCCTTGTGCGACCTGCCACTGGGCTAGGGGCCATAGTAACTAACGGTGGCTCTGGCCTTAGATCATTGATCAGAGGTGAGTTTGAAGGAATCAGCTCCAGAATCTCAGAGGTGCTTCCCCGGTCATTTTCCTCAAGAAAACAAGGTTCTTCTGGGTCTGACTTTCCATCCGATGTCCAGAGTTCGGAGTAATCGCTTGAATCCTCCGCCAGCCAGGATGCACTTTCCTCCCCAGAGTCCTCCATGTCTTCCCTGTCCAGTCCATCGCCGGAGTGGGTGGCCTCTCCTGCATCTACATTGATTGAAGGCCCTGCAGCATCACTGTCATTGAAGTGTACTGAATCATCAATTTCAAATGGCAGGAAATTCACCTGCAGCAGTAGATTCCTGTGAACCACTTTCTCTCTGCCATAACGATCTTGGATTATGTACGTGTGAGTTTGTGGATTGACTGAAGTCACTGTGAAAATCTCGGGGTTCCACTTGTCAGCCAACTTGCGGCGGCCCCTTTCACCCTTGTTGGCGATGAGGACACGATCCCCCATGGACAAACCGATGCCTTTAACCCGCTTGTCATACTCCCGACCTTGTCGTCTCTGTTGCTTGTCAGTGTGCCTTTGGGCAACACTCATAGCTTCCTTCAGCCCAGTGATCAGAGTCTCGACATACTTGTTGCAATCCACAACACTGGAGTCATCCAAAACATTGCGGAACATAACATCCACTGGTAGCCGAGGGACTCTACCAAACATGAGAAAGAATGGAGCATAGCCCGTAGTCTCGTGAACAGTGGCATTGTAGGCAAATGTTAATGACTGGATTTGTTCAGGCCAATGTTCTTTGGTTTTCAAGGGCAGACTCCTGAGCATGCTACCTAAAGTCCTGTTGAAGCGTTCAGTTTCTCCATTCCCCATTGGGTGATATGCTGTGGTTCTGGACTTTTGGACACCGGAGAGCTTAAGCAGTTCTGCTATTAGCTCACTCTCAAAATTTGCGCCTTGATCAGTATGGATCCTTGATGCAAAGCCGTAGACACAGAAGACATGATCCCACAGTTTACGAGCTACTTGCTTGGCTGTCTGGTTTCTGCATGGCCATGCATGGGCAAGTTTAGTGAAGTGGTCAGTCACCACCAGAACATCAACTGAGTTCTTCTTACTGTCTTCCGCTGTCCAAAAATCCAAACACACCAACTCCATGGGAGAGCAAGTTTTGATGCTCTCTAACGGGGCTCTAGCCGCTGGCTCTGGTGTCTTTGCTAGAACGCATCTCTGGCAGCAGCGCACATACTCCTTGATGTCTCTCTCCATTGCCGGCCAGAAAAATCTCTGCCTGGCCAGAGCTAGAGTTCTAGCTTGGCCTTGATGTCCTGCAAGGTCGTGAATGCCAGTCATCGCTTTGAGTCTCAACACCTCTGGCAAGACATACTGGAACCTTCTCCGGTTTGTGTGACTCTCCTTAATGACACGATACAGAACTCCCTCTCTTAGGATCAAGCGATCCCACTGTTTCATCAGCAACAACACTTTAGAAGAAACACTGTATCGATCTCGTCTGGTGGGCCGTTTCTTATTGAAGACGAAAGGGATGACCTTGGAAGTCACAGAGTCTTGCAGCTGGAAATCTCGAAGTTCCTCGTGCGAGAGTTCAGGCAAAGTGTCAATACCAGGAGAAAGCAGCCGTTGGGTGTTGGAACCAAGCTGGATTGCTTGCATCTCCATTGAACATTCCCAGTCAATATGGAGCTGACATATGGCCTTCACTTCAGCAGTGGTCAAAGAGGTTATCTCCTGGGGATAAGAAGCCCAACGGAAGGCATCTTGGACATCATCATTCAGTGTCCCAACAGCCTCAGACAGAAGTGCTAGGTAGGACTCCCTCATCAGTCTCTGCGCGACAGTCACTGCAAAGGGATCGCGGCTCAGTGCATCTGCTACTGTGTTCTTGCTGCCTGGGATACGCTTCAAATCAAAGTTGTACGGTGCCAGCTTGGCAACCCATCTTTGCTCGCAAGCGTCCAGCTTGGGTTTTGTCATGATGTACGTTAACGGGTTACTATCTGTCCAGACAGTGAACTCGTGCCCCTTAAGCCAGTGACTGAATTTCTCACACACACTCCATTTCAGTGCTAGAAATTCAAGTCTGTGTGCCGGGTACCTTCTCTGCGACTTACTCAGTGTCTTGCTCGCAAATGCTATGGGCCTTGCCTTATCTTCACCTTCAGGTACTTGGCAAAGCACAGCCCCAAGACCATCCAAGGAAGCGTCAGTGAAGAGAATGAACGGCCTCTCGAAATCAGGGTGAGCTAGCATGACACAATTCAAAAGAGCATCCTTCAGCTTCTGGAATGCAACGACACACTCCTCAGTCCAATCCGATAGCGTCAGCTTCCGGAAAATCCCACTGTTGCCCTTCTTCCCATCTCTTCCTCTTCTCTTTTGACCCCCAGTGAGTGCAAACAAAGGTCTGGCTATAGCAGAACAGTCAGGAATGAAGTGCTGGTAATATAATACCATACCCAAGAAGGATTTCAGCCTCCGAGCAGAGGGAGTGCATCCATCTGCCTCCATCAGCTGAGCTTGGCTCATCTTGGCAATGGCCTCCACCTTCTCAGGATCCACTGACACACCGTCCTCTTTAATGATATGTCCGAGGAATTTCACTGTTCTTCGTAGAAAGTGGCATTTTTTGGGTGCTAGCTTGAGATTGTTGGCTCTTAGACGGCTAAACACAACTTCAAGTCGCTGTAGAGCCTGTTCCTCGGTGGGTGCAAAGACCAACAAGTCATCTAAGTAACAAAGGAGATTTGAGAAGTTTAGGTCCCCAAATATACTCAACATCATTCTCATGAAAGAGGCCGGGCTGTTACACAGACCTTGTGGCATGCGATTGTACTCATAAAGTCCCATTGGTGTGGTAAAGGCTGTGTACTTCTTGTCCTCTTCGTGAACTGGAATGTTATAAAATCCTGAGGTCAAGTCCATGGTGCTGAAAAATGCACTGCCACCAAGGGCTGCGAGGCAATCTGCTTGATGAGGAAGGGGATGAGCGTCCTTCACCGTTCGTGCATTCATCCACCTGAAGTCAGTGCATAACCTCAGACTCCCGTCTTTCTTCCATACCATACCCTTTTGTCCAAATCAGGGGGGTATTCCCTTACATGACTAAAGGGGAGGCATACTCACTAACTGACTTGCGTATAAGACCTACTTCTTCCATATCTGTCAATACCTTCCTCAGCTTCAGGTAATGAGCAGGCTGTATGGTAGCCGGAAGGGTCTGTCATCAACCAGGTGGATACGGTGAACATAACCCCTGGCTTCTCCGCAGTCCAGATTATGTCTTGAGAAGATGTCTTCATATTTTGTGATGGTATTCACAAGCTTTTCCTTCCACTGGTCAGCTACCTGGCATCCATCAATGTCAATGTCTACTAATCCTAGATCAGACAGTCTTTGTTTCAGATTGTGGCAGCCATTGTCATCCTGCTTCTGTTCCATTGGGGTTTTCCTCACCTCATGAAGGCCCTGAAATATTGTTGCATCCTCAACAGCCAAGCATGTAGACACATCTGCCAACTTCATGTTACGTCTTAGGGTGAGATGTTTGTCAGAACAGTTTACTACCTTTAAAGGCACCCAGCCATCTCCCCACATGGGTGTAATAACTCTACCCACGAGTATGTTTCTGGGCATGACCTTTGACCTGGTAGGTTCGACTATTACAGTGCTGCCTGGAGACAATGCCACATTTTTAGGAAGTTTACCCCAAACTAAGTGTTCAGTCTTGGGCGAAAGAGTCACAGCTTGAGTGAGCTTCACTGTCCCAATCTTGCCATCGACTTGCTGTCCCTTCCATCTTGTGACACTTGTCATCATCTGCAGAAACTGCTCACCCTCTGGTGAGTGGGTCTGGCCATCCATGTTGTTGACGAGCTTCCAGTATTCATCCGTGCCTTTCATCTCATGCAATAGATGCTTAATGACATTCGATCCCAGGATGAGATCATCACGCTGTCCAGGAACAACTAGAGTGGGCACTTTAACATCAATCCCATAGATTTGCATCTCCAAATCATAGAAACACTTTGTTGAGGTCTTCTTCCCCCCACACCCCACTAATACTAACTCTGTGGGAGGCTGATAATGCTGAGGAAGGGCACCTGCTTCCAAAAGTCTCTGCTCCGCATGTTCACTTAATGTACAGGCCATAGACCCAGTGTCAAGCATGCCCTTAAGCTGCACTTTCCCATGTACAGACACAGAGGTGTAAAACAAATCTGAAAAAGCCTCAACTTCTTGTGAACCTAACATAACAATTTTCTCTCCTTCTTTCGCATCAGAGCACAAAATCTCATACGTTTTCTCAAGATCATCAAATTCTTTCTTGGGGGTAGACAGTTGAACACCCACATTTCCCCCCTTCACCTGTGGGCGTGTCAGTTTAACGGTTGCTGCTGTGGTGGTGAGTTTCTCTGCTGTTGTGGTGGGCGTCTTTCACCACCGGGATTGGCATAGCGTTCCCCCGGTTTAGGACAATTTGACTTCCAATGATCTGGGGAAAAGCACAGGAGGCACAGGTTCTCATGTCTACAGTGCATCACAGTGGAGTGATCTGTTGAGCCACAAACCCTGCATTCCCTACGCCTGAAGGGCTGGGTGGGGAAAGATGGTGCCTTGGCCTGTGTCTGTGAAACCATAACGGGTGGTATGCTCTTCTCTAAGGTACGTTCAAGCAGGTGAATGAGTCTCTCGATACTTGCACTCTGCCCGTCTTGTTTGGCGCTTGATGTGAGAGAAGTGTCACTGCACGTACCAGCATTGACCCCGCCTTCACATGGAGTTATCTGGGGATGTACTGTTACTTGCTTTGAGGATACAGCGGTAGATTGACACATGGTGGCCTTCCTGCGGCGTTCATGTTCATAGATTCTCTCCTGTACTTCACTCGCAGTCCATTTCTCAGCAGACTTGTATTGGAATACTGCTGCCAGTTTGGGGTCAGGGCAGTATGTTACAAACATCCTAACGACATCAGAGTTGGAGCTGTCAATCTTCTTACCTTGTCTCTTAAGGCCCTCGTCAGCGACATCTACAGCCTTGTTCAATCGAACCCAGTACTCCATAACAGCCTCTCCGGGTACAGGTTTAGTATTGTAAAAATCAGCCAAGGGCATGCACGAATAGGCCAATTCACTGAAATTCTGTTTCAGAATGTCAAATACAATCTCTGGCTTCTCTGTAGGATCAACTGTTGTCTCATTGCGTAAATTTATCTTTACCATGTCTCTTGCTTTGCCAGATAATCGACTAATCAACTCATCTGATTGTTCCCCAACAAGACAACCCTTTCTCCTCAAGTATATTCTCATCAACTCCTCCCATTCATGAATGGAGCATTTGTCTGTACCATCTCCTCTATATGTAGGAGGTTCCTTTATGTCTGATTGCATGATGAACTTAATTTGACTGAGATCTACATATCCTACTGAGTCTGAATGATGATCACTTATCTTTTCTGTACTTACTGGTGGCTCATAAGTACTGGACCTGCCACTCTGTAGTTCTTCCCTAATGGAGCTCCCTATTTCCCGGGCTAGCTGAGTGACCAGCTCAGCTAGACCATCTACAGGGGCATTTGGATTAACACTAGATGAAGGGCTTTCATCCAATTTTTTTGTGGAGCAAAACATGGGGGAACCTCCTGCACCTACACACTTTACCGGGGTTTGATCAGAGTATGAGAAAAACCTCCCCCTCCCAGCAGTGAATTTGGGTTCATCACCATTATAAGATGCCATGCCACTAAAGTTACGTTAAAATGTCTGTTAATGAACACACTTCTATGTTGGTTAACGATAAACAGCGCTCTCAATACATCGTTGTCAGAAAAAAGAAAAGAAAAAAAAACTGTAGTTCCGATTTCTGCCACAAGGCGGCAAGAGTACCTCAATGATATTTTTAGTCTCTAGAGCAGCAGCGCCGCGGTGATTGAGCTGACGTCGATCAACGATGAATCCGGGTCTAGAAGGCACCAATGTAGCCGGTGCTATACTACACCGCTGTAACTCTGCGTTGTGTGTGGTTGATAGAGACCATAAACGTGGACTTTGGAGATCAGGTAGTTTTAATCAAGCAGAACTGACTCTCTGCATCTTGCATCTGCATCCAAAAGGAAATAAAACATTTGTAGAGCACATCTGTTCTGAGAATCGTCGCCTCTTTCTCTCTCAGTGCATCAAAATGATTTGAATACAAAAATTAATACACTCTCTCCTTATTATACATAACATATTTTACATTGATAAAACCACATACCTGCATCCAAAAGGAAATAAAACATTTGTAGAGCACATCTGTTCTGAGAATCGTCGCCTCTTTCTACAACAGATGCACAATAGGAGGGACTGGGATCATTCGAGGAGCTAGCCATCGTTCACACATACAATAGCCTGCTAGTACCTTAGCTAGCTATTAACCACATGTTGAATTCAGAATATTGATATCATCCTAAAAAGTACAATTACAAGTGCATCTTAACAATACCATCCATTTATGAGTAACCTCTAAATATACATCATTATTCATGAACAAAACATTGTGTGTATGACTTTGTACTTAAAAGAATCAAACTTTTCTGAAGACAGAAAAAGCGTGCCTACCTCTCTCAGTGCATCAAAATGATTTGAGCACGAGCACGCCGGGCAAAACGTAAGTACACACTCCCCTTCTCCCAGGATGCAGGCATGCATAACAAATCAACACAACATATTGATATATGAACCTGGTGAAATTCACATAGTACTTCAACAACTGTTACACTTCCTTGTGCATTGATGCATTCTGTTTGATGTTTTGTATGGGTCATTATCCATATTGTTTATGCCCACCGAGAGAACCACTATGCATGCTGGTGTCTAAATGAACCTCTGTTTTCTCCAGGACCTTTTTGAAATGGTAAAATGTTGCTCCAGGGTAACTCTCCACTTGTATGGGTTATGGGTTATGAAATGGAGGGATTCTATTAACATTTGAGTCTCCCAAGACTAGTATTGGTTTATTTCCCTTAAAATTCCAATCTGCCACCTTGCCATTTGGTGTTATACTTAAAGGCCCGTAGATGTCCTCCTAGGATCATAAATTAAACTGAGGTAAGCTCCAAGTTGCCTCTTTTTCTGGGTGGCAGTGCAGAAGTCGATGTGGTGAGAGATTCATTCAACCATAGTGTTGTTAAATATGAACATAAACGCCATATTGTGCATTTAAATGGTTTCATTGTTTTGTTAAAGGAAAGGAAAAACCTAAAAGAGGAAGTGCCAAACTAAAACCAAACAAACCATAAATATATAGAGTAGAAATAAATTATGAATAAAACCATGTTCTTCTCCATCCATTTTCCTGTCTGTTAAAACCCATTTTCTAATACAGGCCATTTGGTGTTATTGTCTGTAGGTTCTGGATCCACTCCCGTGCTGCCCACAGGTCCAGAGGCCCACAGGTCCAGCCTATATGTGACTGTAACCCTGATATGGTAAGGTGAGTGATGGGGTGCTCCTGGAAGTGGGTTATGAGTAAATTGTAGGTTGATGTGGGCACTTGGCCAATGCAAGTTCAAAACAGACAGTGTGACCCAATTAAAGGCACTTCCGGTTGGCACAGGAAGCTATACGTAAACACATATCTTGCTTGGGGTATTCTCTTACAGAATACTGAGTTTAAAGTCTTTATGTTAAAAATTGACTGATCTAGACAGGGTTGAATGCAGTCATTTTCACATTTGCAGGTTATGTACATCAAAATACCTTTTGGGTGAATTTAACCACTTCCGGATGCTCCAGGATGCTTAGATTCGACACAGGTAGACCTCATAGTGGTCTGATGGACTGTCATAGAAGACAGGTTCATAAGGCATTCATAACCCACATAGGCTTCAGGTTGAATTTAGAGGTGCAGGCAATGTATTCCTATGGGGAGAGAAGTCAATGCAAACTGTTTGAAGTAAACACCTTCTTTTAACTGCTAAGGGTTAATGCCACACGGCCAAGGTTAGGCTTGCACGGATCGGGAGGATCTCAGGAACGTACCTGAGGTCGAATTGTGCTTCTCACCCTAGCAGTTCTCTCACTGTCACCCAAAACAAATGACATTTTGGGCCTACTTTTCTCATGGTCGCTGCGCTCAGACCGAGCGAGCTACGGGATATCTCGTTGAACTCTGCACGGCCTAGAGATTATGTTTATGCCCTTGCCTGCTCTCTGTGTCTTTCAGCACCACACCTTTTCACTCCATCCTTGCTGTGTGTGTGTGTGTGTGTGTGAGAGCTTTTCTTTGACATCTGCTGGCGGAAATTACTGATTTACAGTTTAGGAGGGTTACCTAGTCACACATGTGAAGTTTTGGAAAGATGTGACTTTTTTAACCCTTCAAAACAGACAGTGTGACCCAATTAAAGGCACTTCCGGTTGGCACAGGAAGCTATAAGTAAACACATGTCTTTATTGACATAGCCACTTACAGAATCCTGAGTTTTAAGTCTTTAAGTTAAGAATTGACTGATCTACACAGGTTTGAATACAGTGATTTTCATAATGACAGGTTATGTGTTTCAAAACACTTTTAGGGTGAGCTAGCTTGATAGTTAACGTTTGCTTTAGTTTGCGCGCCAGCTCTGCAAATTCAGCAGGTGTGTGTGAAGGCTTCCAACAAAACGAATGACCTGCAGTGGATCAAACCATTGTGAGGCAAAGGGCGGGAGTCGCAATCTTTTGAAACTTAAAAACGCGCTATTAAGTGTCTATAATCAGCATAAGTGCTTTCATTGCGTTCATTGATGGGGTGATCCTGGAAATGAGTCACTAGTTCTGTGTGTAA
The DNA here is from genome assembly GCF_057628025.1 of Oncorhynchus mykiss. Classification (NCBI taxonomy): domain Eukaryota; kingdom Metazoa; phylum Chordata; class Actinopteri; order Salmoniformes; family Salmonidae; genus Oncorhynchus; species Oncorhynchus mykiss. The sequence continues at coordinate 605,552 of NC_143047.1, read as the reverse complement.
ATGGGCCCGTTTGATATTGTATAGAATGCTGTTTAAGTCTATTTTCTATTGTATACTGGGTTTCCCCAATGTAGTGTTTTTTGCTAAATGTGCAAGTGATTATATACATATATGACATTTGGAGTGTAGAGTGAAATGAAAGACACTTCCCCCCTCTCCAAAAGTTGGGTCTGTGCTGTTGTGAGTTGAAAAGACTTGGATAAATTCATGATGAGAGGGGGTCAACTACCCCCTCTGCTGGGTAATCTAAGAAAGCAACTGGGGGAGGAAAGGGGGAGTGTACAGGGGGTTGGGGGGAAAAGAAGGGTGTGGTGTGGGTCCAAATTGTGGGTAGAGCCTATTCTAAATTTAGCTGCTCACACCAATTCTTAAAAATGAGGTCTGCTGTGGTTGTTGTTCAGTGTATCAGGTCTGTTGTGTGGAATTCATCATGTGGTATCTCCAAGAGAAATGGGCCATGTGTGGTGATGTAACCGTTAATGACTTTGAGGTTCCGTTTTCGATCTGGTGAAAGGAGGTGTGAGTGGTTAATAATGGGGTTGTAAATAATTGCATTAGGGAAAAAGTGACTCTTGCTTCCTTGTGCATTGATGCATTCTGTTTGATGTTTTGTATGGGTCATTATCCATATTGTTTATGCCCACCGAGAGAACCACTATGCATGCTGGTGTCTAAATGAACCTCTGTTTTCTCCAGGACCTTTTTGAAATGGTAAAATGTTGCTCCAGGGTAACTCTCCACTTGTATGGGTTATGGGTTATGAAATGGAGGGATTCTATTAACATTTGAGTCTCCCAAGACTAGTATTGGTTTATTTCCCTTCAAATTCCAATCTGCCACCTTGCCATTTGGTGTAATACTTAAAGGCCCGTAGATGTCCTCCTAGGATCATAAATTAAACTGAGGTAAGCTCCAAGTTGCCTCTTTTTCTGGGTGGCAGTGCAGAAGTCGATGTGGTGAGAGATTCATTCAACCATAGTGTTGTTAAATATGAACATAAACGCCATATTGTGCATTTAAATGGTTTCATTGTTTTGTTAAAGGAAAGGAAAAACCTAAAAGAGGAAGTGCCAAACTAAAACCAAACAAACCATAAATATATAGAGTAGAAATAAATTATGAATAAAACCATGTTCTTCTCCATCCATTTTCCTGTCTGTTAAAACCCATTTTCTAATACAGGCCATTTGGTGTTATTGTCTGTAGGTTCTGGATCCACTCCCGTGCTGCCCACAGGTCCAGAGGCCCACAGGTCCAGCCTATATGTGACTGTAACCCTGATATGGTAAGGTGAGTGATGGGGTGCTCCTGGAAGTGGGTTATGAGTAAATTGTAGGTTGATGTGGGCACTTGGCCAATGCAAGTTCAAAACAGACAGTGTGACCCAATTAAAGGCACTTCCGGTTGGCACAGGAAGCTATACGTAAACACATATCTTGCTTGGGGTATTCTCTTACAGAATCCTGAGTTTAAAGTCTTTATGTTAAAAATTGACTGATCTAGACAGGGTTGAATGCAGTCATTTTCACATTTGCAGGTTATGTACATCAAAATACCTTTTGGGTGAATTTAACCACTTCCGGATGCTCCAGGATGCTTAGATTCGACACAGGTAGACCTCATAGTGGTCTGATGGACTGTCATAGAAGACAGGTTCATAAGGCATTCATAACCCACATAGGCTTCAGGTTGAATTTAGAGGTGCAGGCAATGTATTCCTATGGGGAGAGAAGTCAATGCAAACTGTTTGAAGTAAACACCTTCTTTTAACTGCTAAGGGTTAATGCCACACGGCCAAGGTTAGGCTTGCACGGATCGGGAGGACCTCAGGAACGTACCTGAGGTCGAATTGTGCTTCTCACCCTAGCAGTTCTCTCACTGTCACCCAAAACAAATGACATTTTGGGCCTACTTTTCTCATGGTCGCTGCGCTCAGACCGAGCGAGCTACGGGATATCTCGTTGAACTCTGCACGGCCTAGAGATTATGTTTATGCCCTTGCCTGCTCTCTGTGTCTTTCAGCACCACACCTTTTCACTCCATCCTTGCTGTGTGTGTGTGTGTGTGTGAGAGCTTTTCTTTGACATCTGCTGGCGGAAATTACTGATTTACAGTTTAGGAGGGTTACCTAGTCACACATGTGAAGTTTTGGAAAGATGTGACTTTTTTAACCCTTCAAAACAGACAGTGTGACCCAATTAAAGGCACTTCCGGTTGGCACAGGAAGCTATAAGTAAACACATGTCTTTATTGACATAGCCACTTACAGAATCCTGAGTTTTAAGTCTTTAAGTTAAGAATTGACTGATCTACACAGGTTTGAATACAGTGATTTTCATAATGACAGGTTATGTGTTTCAAAACACTTTTAGGGTGAGCTAGCTTGATAGTTAACGTTTGCTTTAGTTTGCGCGCCAGCTCTGCAAATTCAGCAGGTGTGTGTGAAGGCTTCCAACAAAACAAATGACCTGCAGTGGATCAAACCATTGTGAGGCAAAGGGCGGGAGTCGCAATCTTTTGAAACTTAAAAACGCGCTATTAAGTGTCTATAATCAGCATAAGTGCTTTCATTGCGTTCATTCATATTATTGAAATTACATAGATATGTTTACAGTGATATATTGGGGGGGGAAATCATATTTTTCCCAGGATAGGGGGGTCGTGTCCCCCCCTGGGATTTCTGCCTATGCACGTGATATCTCCTCACTCACGTGGTTGATTGAAGAACTGATTTGTGTTGATGGCAATTACCATATAAATTCAAAGATGAAGAAGGAGGGATGACTAGAAACGATTCAGTTGACCGTTTTATGTGTGGATTAATTGTCGGAGTAGAGGAATTTGTGTAATTCAGGTAAAAAAATAACGCAATGTTTATACCACAGGACAAATTAGCTAGCGGGTTAACTCGCTAAATTGCCATACATGTTTCATGCTTTTTGGCCTGTCCCCAATTTAATGCCATTGGTCACATATTTTGTTTTGATATTTTAACCTGCGTGTCTTTATCGCGTCTGCAAGCACGCAGCTGGTATGTTTATAATGAACTTTATCTGTCGAAAATGGAAATTGTGAGGTTTGAGGTCTTGTGGTGGCTTACTACTTTGTCCCGCTCCGGGATGGTCTAGCAACCATCGCGTTTTTGTCCATTTGGGATCCTGTGTATGCGGTAGATTTTTGCCGTGTTTGCGTCCACTTGGGAAATGGGAGATACGGGTCCGGAAACCTTTTTTTTTTTTTTTTTTCTAGTGATTTGTTGACCGCTCGGTGTAATTGTAGGTCTCTTACGGTCCACTGCTTTTTGCCGCCCACTGGTCCACCCAGAACACGACTGTAATCCTGATATATTGAGGTAAGTGATGGGGTGATCCTGGAAATGAGTCACTAGTTCTGTGTGTAAATGGGCCCGTTTGATATTGTATAGAATGCTGGTCTGGTCTGGTCTGGTATGGTCTGGTTCGGTCTGGTCTGGTTCGGTTCGGTCTGGTCTGGTTCGGTCTGGTCTGGTTCGGTCTGGTCTGGTCTGGTCTGGTTCGTTCTGGTTCGGTCTGGTTCGGTCTGGTCTGGTTCGGTCTGGTCTGGTCTGGTTCGTTCTGGTTCGCTCTGGTTCGCTCTGGTCCGGTCTGGTCTGGTCTGGTCTGGTCTGGTTTGGTCTGGTTCGGTCTGGTCTGGTCTGGTTCGGTCTGGTCTGGTTCGGTCTGGTCTGGTCTGGTCTGGTTCGGTCTAGTCTGATCTGGTTCGGTCTGGTCTGGTCCGGTCTGGTTCGGTCTGGTTCGGTCTGGTTCGGTCTGGTCTGGTCTGGTTCGGTCTAGTCTGGTCTGGTTCGGTCTGGTTCGGTCTGGTCTGGTTCGGTCTGGTTCGGTCTGGTCTGGTTCGGTCTGGTCTGGTTCAGTCTGGTCTGTTTCAGTCTGGTTCGGTCTGGTCTGGTTCGGTCTGGTCTGGTCTGGTTCGGTCTGGTCTGGTTCGGTCTGGTCCGGTCTGGTTCGGTCTGGTCTGGTTCGGTCTGGTCTCGTCTGGTTCGGTCTGGTCTGGTTCGTTCTGGTCTGGTCTGGTTCGGTCTGGTTCGGTCTGGTCTGGTTCGGTCTGGCCTGTTCTGGTCTGGTTCGTTCTGGTTCGCTCTGGTTCGGTCTGGTCCGGTCTGGTTCGGTCTGGTCTGGTTCGGTCTGGTTCGGTTCGGTCTGGTCTGGTCTGGTTCGGTCTGTTCTGGTCTGGTCTGGTTCGCTCTGGTCTGGTCTGGTTCGGTCTGGTCTGGTTTGGTCCGGTCTGGTTCGGTCTGGTCTGGTCTGGTTCGTTCTGGTTCGCTCTGGTTCGGTCTGGTCTGGTCTGGTTCGGTCTGGTCTGGTTCGGTCTGGTCTGGTTCGGTCTGGTCTGGTCCGGTCTGGTCTGGTCTGGTTCGTTCTGGTTCGGTTTGGTTCGGTCTGGTCTGGTTCGGTCTGGTCTGGTTCGTTCTGGTTCGCTCTGGTTCGGTCTGGTCTGGTTCGGGTCTGGTTCGGGTCTGGTTCGGGTCTGGTTCGGTCTGGTTCGCTCTGGTCTGGTTCGGTCTGGTCTGGTTCGGTCTGGTATGGTCTGGTCTGGTTCGTTCTGGTTCGCTCCGGTTCGGTCTGGTCCGGTCTGGTCTGGTTCGGTCTGGTTTGGTCTGGTCCGCTCTGGTTCGGTCTGGTCTGATCTGGTCTGGTTCGGTCTGGTTCGGTCTGGTACGGTCTGGTCTGGTCTGGTTCGGTCTGGTCTGGTCTTGTTCGGTCTGGTCTGGTTCGGTCTGGTTCGGTCTGGTCTGGTCCTGTCTGGTCTGGTTCGGTCTGGTCTGGTTCGGTCTGGTTCGGTCTGGTCTGATCTGGTCTGGTTCGGTCTGGTTCGGTCTGGTACGGTCTGGTCTGGTTCGGTCTGGTCTGGTCCTGTCTGGTCTGGTTCGGTCTGGTCTGGTTCGGTCTGGTTCGGTCTGGTCTGGTCTGGTCTGGTCTGGTCCGGTCTGGTCCGGTTTGGTCCGGTCTGGTTCGGTCTGGTCTGGTTCGGTATGGTCTGGTCTGGTCTGGTTCGGTCTGGTCTGGTTCGGTCTGGTTCGGTCTTGTCTGGTCTGGTCTGGTTCGGTCTGGTCTGGTTCGGTCTGGTCTGGTTCGGTCTGGTCTGGTTCGGTCTGGTCTGGTCCGGTCTGGTCTGGTCCGGTCTGGTCCGGTTTGGTCTGGTTCGGTCTGGTTCGGTCTGGTCTGCTCTGGTCTGGTCTGGTTCGGTCTGGTCTGGTCTGGTCCGGTCTGGTCCCGTTTGTTTCGGTCTGGTCTGGTCTGGTCTGGTCTGGTTCGGTCTGGTCTGGTTCGGTCTGGTCTGGTTCGGTCTGGTCTGGTCTGGTTCGGTCTGGTCTGGTCTGGTTCGGTCTGGTCTGGTTCGATCTGGTCTGGTTCGGTCTGGTTCGATCTGGTCCGGTTCGGTCTGGTTCGGTCTGGTTCGATCTGGTCCGGTTCGGTCTGGTTCGGTCTGGTTCGGTCTGGTTCGGTCTGGTCTGGTCTGGTCTGGTTCGGTCTGGTTCAGTCTGGTCTGGATCAGTCTGGTCTGGTTCGATCTGGTCTGGTTCGGTCTGGTCTGGTTCGGTCTGGTCTGGTTCGGTCTGGCCTGGTCTGGTCTGGTTCGTTCTGGTTCGCTCTGGTTCGGTCTGGTCCGGAAGGTCTGGTTCGGTCTGGTCTGGTCTGGTCTGGTCTGGTTCGGTCTGGTCTGGTTCGGTCTGGTCTGGTTCAGTCTGGTCTGGTCTGGTTCGGTCTGTTCTGGTCTGGTCTGGTTCGGTCTGGTCTGGTCTGGTTCGGTATGGTCTGGTATGGTCTGGTCTGGTTCGTTCTGGTCTGGTCTGGTTCGGTCTGGTCTGGTCTGGTTCAGTCTGGTCTGGTTCGGTCTGGTCTGGTTCAGTCTGGTTCGGTCTGGTCTGGTTCAGTCTGGTCTGGTTCGGTCTGGTCTGGTTCAGTCTGGTCTGGTCTGGTTCGGTCTGGTTCAGTCTGGTCTGGTCTGGTTCGGTCTGGTCTGGTTCGGTCTGGTCTGGTTCGGTATGGTCTGGTATGGTCTGGTCTGGTTCGTTCTGGTCTGGTCTGGTCTGGTTCGTTCTGGTTCGCTCTGGTCCGGTCTGGTCTGGTTCGCTCTGGTTCGGTCTGGTCTGGTTCGGTCTGGTCTGGTTCGGTCTGGTCTGGTCTGGTTCGTTCTGGTTCGCTCTGGTTCAGTCTGGTCCGGTCTGGTTCGGTCTGGTCTGGTTCGGTATGGTCTGGTCTGGTTCGGTCTGTTCTGATTCGGTCTGGTTCGGTCTGGTCTGGTCTGGTTCGGTCTGGTCTGGTTCGTTCTGGTTCGCTCTGGTCTGGTCTGGTCTGGTTCGGTATGGGCTGGTCTGGTTCGGTTCTGGTTCGGTCAGGTTCGGGTCTGGTTCGGTCTGGTTCGCTCTGGTTCGGTCTGGTCTGGTTCGGTCTGGTCTGGTCTGGTTCGTTCTGGTTCGCTCCGGTTCGGTCTGGTCCGGTCTGGTCTGGTCTGGTTCGGTCTGGTTCGGTCGGGTCTGGCCAGGTCTGGTCTGGTTCGGTCTGGTCTGGTCTGGTCCGCTCTGGTTCGGTCTGGTTCGGTCTGGTTCGGTCTGGTCCGGTTCGGTCTGGTCTGGTTCGGTCTGGTCTGGTTCGGTCTGGTCTGGTCTGGTCTGGTCCGGTCTGGTTCGGTATGGTCTGGTCTGGTTCGGTCTGGTCTGGTTCGGTCTGGTCTGGTTCGGTCTGGTCTGGTCCGGTTTGGTCTGGTCTGGTCCGGTTTGGTCCGGTCTGGTTCGGTCTGGTCTGGTCTGGTCTGGTTCGTTCTGTTCTGGTCTGGTCTGGTTCGGTCTGGTTCGGTTCGGTCTGGTCTGGTTCGGTCTGGCCTGGAATGGTCTGGTTCGTTCTGGTTGGCTCTGGTTGGCTCTGGTTCGGTCTGGTTCGGTCTGGTCTGGTTCGGTCTGGTTCGGTTCGGTCTGGTTCGGTTCGGTCTGGTCTGGTTCGGTCTGGTTCGGTCTGGTTCGGTCTGGTTCGGTCTGGTTCGGTCTGGTTCGGTCTGGTCTGGTTCAGTCTGGTTCGGTCTGGTCTTGTTCGGTCTGGTCTGGTTCGGTCTGGTCTGGTCTGGTTCGGTATGGTCTGGTCTGGTCTGGTTCGGTCTGGTCTGGTCCGGTCTGGTTCGTTCTGGTTCGTTCTGGTTCGGTCTGGTTCGGTCTGGTCTGGTTCGGTCTGGTCTGGTTCGGTCTGGTCCGGTCTGGTCTGGTTCGTTCTGGTTCGGTCTGGTCTGGTCTGGTCTGGTCTGGTTCGGTCTGGTCTGGTCTGGTTCGTTCTGGTTCGCTCTGGTCCGGTCTGGTCCGGTCTGGTCCGGTCTGGTCTGGTTCGGTCTGGTTCGGTCTGGTCTGGTTCGGTTCGGTCTAGTCTGGTCTGGTTCGGTCTGGTCTGGTTCGGTTCGGTCTGGTCTGGTTCGGTCTGGTCTGGTTCGGTAAGTCTGGTCTGGTATGGTCTGGTTCGGTCTGGTCTGGTTCGGTCTGGTCTGGTTCGGTCTGGTCTGGTCTGGTTCGGTCTGGTCTGGTCTGGTTCGGTCTGGTCTGGTTCGGTCTGGTCCGGTCTGGTCTGGTTCGTTCTGGTTCGGTCTGGTCTGGTCTGGTCTGGTCTGGTTCGGTCTGGTTCGGTCTGGTTCGGTCTGGTTCGGTCTGGTCCGGTCTGGTCCGGTCTGGTCCGGTCTGGTCTGGTTCGGTCTGGTTCGGTTCGGTCTAGTCTGGTCTGGTTCGGTCTGGTCTGGTCTGGTTCGGTCTGGTCTGGTCTGGTTCGGTCTGGTCTGGTCTGGTTCGGTCTGGTCTGGTTCGGTCTGGTCTGGTTCGGTACGGTCTGGTCTGGTTCGGTCTGGTCTGGTTCGGTTCGGTCTGGTCTGGTTCGGTCTGGTCTGGTCTGGTTCGGTCTGGTCTGGTTCGGTCTGGTCTGGTCTGGTTCGGTCTGGTCCGGTCTGGTCTGGTTCGTTCTGGTTCGGTCTGGTTCGGTCTGGTCTGGTTCGGACTGGCCTGGTCTGGTCTGGTTCGTTCTGGTTCGCTCTGGTTACGCTCTGGTCCGGTCTGGTCTGGTCTGGTCTGGTTCGGTCTGGTCTGGTTCGGTCTGGTTCGGTTCGGTCTAGTCTGGTCTGGTTCGGTCTGGTCTGGTTTTTCTGGTCTGGTCTGGTTCGGTCTGGTCTGGTCTGGTTCGGTCTAGTCTGGTCTGGTTCGATCTGGTCTGGTTCGGTCTGGTTCGGTTCGGTCTGGTCTGGTTCGGTCTGGTTCGGTCTGGTCCGGTCTGGTCTGGTTCGGTCTGGTCTGGTTCGGTCTGGTCTGGTTCAGTCTGGTCTGTTTCAGTCTGGTTCGGTCTGGTCTGGTCTGGTTCGGTCTGGCCTGGTCTGGTCTGGTTCGTTCTGGTTCGCTCTGGTTCGGTCTGGTCCGGTCTGGTCCGGTCTGGTCCGGTCTGGTTCGGTCTGGTCTGGTTCGGTCTGGTTCGGTCTGGTCTGGTCTGGTTCGGTCTGGTTCGGTCTGGTCTGGTTCGGTCTGGTCTGGTTCGGTCTGGTCTGGTTCGGTCTGGTCTGGTTCGGTCTGGTCTGGTTCGTTCTGGTCTGGTCTGGTTCGGTCTGGTTCGGTCTGGCCTGTTCTGGTCTGGTTCGTTCTGGTTCGCTCTGGTTCGGTCTGGTCCGGTCTGTTTCGGTCTGTTCTGGTCTGGTCTGGTCTGGTTCGTTCTGGTTCGCTCTGGTTCGGTCTGGTCTGGTTCGGTCTGGTCTGGTTTGGTCCGGTCTGGTTCGGTCTGGTCTGGTCTGGTTCGTTCTGGTTCGCTCTAGTTCGGTCTGGTCTGGTCTGGTTCGGTCTGGTCTGGTTCTGGTTCGGTTTGGTTCGGTCTGGTCTGGTCTGGTTCGGTATGGTCTGGTTCGTTCTGGTTCGCTCTGGTTCGGTCTGGTCTGGTTCGGGTCTGGTTCGGTCTGGTTCCGGTCTGGTTCGCTCTGGTCTGGTTCGGTCTGGTTTGGTCTGGTATCGTCTGGTTTTGGTTCGTTCTGGTTCGCTCCGGTTCGGTCTGGTCCGGTCTGGTTCGGTCTGGTCTGGTCTGGTTCGTTCTGGTTCGGTCTGGTCTGGTCTGGCCAGGTCTGGTCTGGTTCGGTCTGGTTCGGTCTGGTCTGGTCTGGTCCGCTCTGGTTCGGTCTGGTCTGGTCTGGTCTGGTTCGGTCTGGTTCGGTCTGGTACGGTCTGGTACGGTCTGGTCTGGTCTGGTCCGGTCTGGTCTGGTTCGGTCTGGTCTGGTCTGGTTCGGTCTGGTCTGGTTCGGTCTGGTCTGGTCTGGTCTGGTCTGGTCCGGTCTGGTCCGGTTTGGTCCGGTCTGGTTCGGTCTGGTCTGGTTCGGTATGGTCTGGTCTGGTCTGGTTCGGTCTGGTCTGGTTCGGTCTGGTTCGTTCTGGTCTGGTCTGGTCTGGTCTGGTTCGGTCTGGTCTGGTTCGGTCTGGTCTGGTCCGGTCCGGTCTGGTTCGGTCTGGTCTGGTTCGGTTTGGTCTGGTTCGGTCTGGTCTGGTTCGTTCTGGTTCGGTCTGGTTCGGTCTGGTCTGGTTCGTTCTGGTTCGGTCTGGTTCGGTCTGGTCTGGTTCGGTCTGGTCTGGTCTGGTTCGTTCTGGTTCGGTCTGGTTCGGTCTGGTCTGGTTCGGTCTGGTCTGGTCTGGTTCGGTCTGGTCTGGTTCGGTCTGGTCTGGTCTGGTCTGGTCCGGTCTGGTCCGGTTTGGTCCGGTCTGGTTCGGTCTGGTCTGGTTCGGTATGGTCTGGTCTGGTCTGGTTCGGTCTGGTCTGGTTCGGTCTGGTTCGTTCTGGTCTGGTCTGGTCTGGTCTGGTTCGGTCTGGTCTGGTTCGGTCTGGTCTGGTCCGGTCCGGTCTGGTTCGGTCTGGTCTGGTTCGGTTTGGTCTGGTTCGGTCTGCTCTGGTCTGGTTCGGTCTGGTCTGGTTCGTTCTGGTTCGGTCTGGTTCGGTCTGGTCTGGTTCGTTCTGGTTCGGTCTGGTTCGGTCTGGTCTGGTTCGGTCTGGTCTGGTCTGGTTCGTTCTGGTTCGGTCTGGTTCGGTCTGGTCTGGTTCGGTCTGGTCTGGTCTGGTTCGGTCTGGTCTGGTCTGGTCTGGTTCGTTCTGGTTCGGTCTGGTCTGGTCTGGTTCGGTCTGGTCTGGTCTGGTTCGTTCTGGTTCGCTCTGGTTCGGTCTGGTCTGGTTCGGTCTGGTCTGGTCTGGTCTGGTCCAGTCTGGTCCGGTTTGGTCCGGTCTGGTTCGGTCTGGTCTGGTTCGGTATGGTCTGGTCTGGTCTGGTTCGGTCTGGTCTGGTTCGGTCTGGTTCGTTCTGGTCTGGTCTGGTCTGGTCTGGTTCGGTCTGGTCTGGTTCGGTCTGGTCTGGTCCGGTCCGGTCTGGTTCGGTCTGGTCTGGTTCGGTTTGGTCTGGTTCGGTCTGGTCTGCTCTGGTCTGGTCTGGTTCGGTCTGGTCTGGTTCGTTCTGGTTCGGTCTGGTTCGGTCTGGTCTGGTTCGTTCTGGTTCGGTCTGGTTCGGTCTGGTCTGGTCTGGTCTGGTCTGGTTCGGTCTGGTTCGGTCTGGTCTGGTCTGGTCTGGTTCGTTCTGGTTCGGTCTGGTCTGGTCTGGTTCGGTCTGGTCTGGTCTGGTTCGTTCTGGTTCGCTCTGGTTCGGTCTGGTCCGGTCTGGTCCGGTCTGGTCCGGTCTGGTCCGGTCTGGTCTGGTCTGGTTCGGTCTGGTTCGGTCTGGTCTGGTTCGGTCTAGTCTGGTCTGGTTCGGTCTGGTCTGGTTCGGTCTGGTCTGGTCTGGTTCGGTATGGTCTGGTCTTGTATGGTCTGGTCTGGTTCGGTCTGGTTCGGTTCGGTCTGGTCTGGTCAAGTCTGGTCTGGTTCGGTCTGGTCTGGTCCGGTCTGGTCTGGTTCGGTCTGGTCTGGTCTGGTCTGGTCTGTTCTGGTTCGCTCTGGTTCGCTCTGGTTCGCTCTGGTCCGGTCTGGTCTGGTCTGGTCTGGTCTGGTTCGGTCTGGTTCGGTCTGGTCTGGTCCGGTTCGGTCTAATCTGGTCTGGTTCGGTCTGGTTCGGTCTGGTCTGGTCTGGTTTGGTCTGGTCTGGTCTGGTTCGGTCTAGTCTGGTCTGGTTCGGTCTGGTCTGGTCTGGTCCGGTCTGGTCTGGTCTGGTTCGGTTCGGTCTAGTCTGGTCTGGTTCGGTCTGGTTCGGTCTGGTCTGGTTTGGTCTGGTTTGGTCTGGTCTGGTCTGGTTCGTTCTGGTTCGCTCTGGTTCGGTCTGGTCTGGTCTGGTTCGCTCTGGTTCGGTCTGGTCCGGTCTGGTTCGGTCTGGTCCGGTCTGGTTCGGTCTGGTCTGGTTCGGTCTGGTTCGGTCTGGTCTGGTCTGGTTCGGTCTGGTCTGGTCTGGTTCAGTCTGGTCTGGTTCGGTCTGGTCTGGTTCGGTCTGGTCTCGTCTGGTTCGGTATGGTCTGGTCTGGTTCGTTCTGGTCTGGTCTGGTTCGGTCTGGTTCGGTCTGGTCTGGTTCGGTCTGGCCTGTTCTGGTCTGGTTCGTTCTGGTTCGGTCTGTTCTGTTCTGGTCTGGTTCGTTCTGGTTCGCTCTGGTTCGGTCTGGTTCGGTTCGGTCTGGTCTGGTTTGGTCCGGTCTGGTTCGGTCTGGTCTGGTCTGGTTCGTTCTGGTTCGCTCTGGTTCGGTCTGGTCTGGTCTGGTTCGGTCTGGTCTGGTTCGGTCTGGTCTGGTTCGGTCTGGTCTGGTCTGGTTCGGTCTGGTCTGGTCCGGTCTGGTCTGGTCTGGTTCGTTCTGGTTCGGATTGGTTCGGTCTGGTCTGGTTCGTTCTGGTTCGCTCTGGTTCGGTCTGGTCTGGTTCGGGTCTGGTTCGGGTCTGGTTCGGGTCTGGTTCGGTTTGGTTCGCTCGGGTCTGGTTCGGTCTGGTCTGGTTTGCTCTGGTCTGGTTTGCTCTGGTCTGGTTCGGTCTGGTCTGGTTCGTTCTGGTATGGTCTGGTCTGGTCTGGTTCGTTCTGGTTCCCTCCGGTGCGGTCTGGTTCGGTCTGGTCTGGTTCGGTCTGGTTCGGTCTGGTCTGGTCTGGTCTGGTCCGCTCTGGTTCGGTCTGGTCTGGTCTGGTCTGGTCTGGTCTGGTTCGGTCTGGTACGGTCTGGTCTGGTCTGGTTCGGTCTGGTCTGGTCCGGTCTGGTCTGGTCCGGTCTGTTCTGGTTCGGTCTGGTCTGGTTCGGTCTGGTCTGGTCTGGTCTGGTCCGGTCTGGTCTGGTCCGGTCTGGTTCGGTATGGTCTGGTTCGATCTGGTCTGGTCTGGTCTGGTCCGGTCTGGTCCGGTTTGGTCCGGTCTGGTTCGGTCCGGTCTGGTTCGGTATGGTCTGGTCTGGTCTGGTTCGGTCTGGTCCGGTTCGGTCTGGTTCGTTCTGGTCTGGTCTGGTCTGGTTCGGTCTGGTCTGGTTCGGTCTGGTCTGGTTCGGTCTGGTCCGGTCTGGTTCGGTCTGGTCTGGTTCGATTTGGTCTGGTTCGGTCTGGTTCAGTCTGGTCTGCTCTGGTCTGGTCTGGTTCGTTCTGGTTCGGTCTGGTCTGGTTCGTTCTGGTCTGGTTCGTTCTGGTTCGGTCTGGTTCGGTCTGGTCTGGTTCGGTCTGGTCTGGTCTGGTCTGGTTCGGTCCTGTCTGGTCTGGTCTGGTCCGGTCTGGTCTGGTTCGGTCTGGTCTGGTCTGGTCTGGTTCGTTCTGGTTCGCTCTGGTTCGGTCTGGTCCGGTCTGGTTCGGTCTGGTCTGGTCTGGTTCGGTCTGGTCTGGTCTGGTTCGTTCTGGTTCGCTCTGGTTCGGTCTGGTCCGGTCTGGTCCGGTCTGGTCCGGTCTGGTCCGGTCTGGTTCGGTCTGGTTCGGTCTGGTTCGGTCTAGTCTGGTCTGGTTCGGTCTGGTCTGGTTCGGTCTGGTCTGGTCTGGTTCGGTCTGGTCTGGTTCGGTCTGGTCTGGTTCGGTCTGATCTGGTTCGGTATGGTCTGGTCTTGTATGGTCTGGTCTGGTTCGGTCTGGTTCGGTTCGGTCTGGTCTGGTCTGGTCTGGTTCGGTCTGGTCTGGTCTGGTCCGGTCTGGTCTGGTCCGGTCTGGTCTGGTTCGGTCTGGTCTGGTCTGGTCTGGTCTGGTCTGTTCTGGTTCGCTCTGGTCCGGTCTGGTCTGGTCTGGTCTGGTCTGGTTCGGTCTGGTTCGGTCTGGTCTGGTTCGGTTCGGTCTAGTCTGGTCTGGTTCGGTCTGGTTCGGTCTGGTCTGGTCTGGTTTGGTCTGGTCTGGTCTGGTTCGGTCTAGTCTGGTCTGGTCTGGTCTGGTTCGGTTCGGTCTAGTCTGGTCTGGTTCGGTCTGGTTCGGTCTGGTCTGGTTTGGTCTGGTCTGGTCTGGTTCGGTCTGGTTCGGGCTGGCCTGGTCTGGTCTGGTTCGTTCTGGTTCGCTCTGGTTCGGTCTGGTCTGGTCTGGTTCGCTCTGGTTCGGTCTGGTCCGGTCTGGTTCGGTCTGGTCCGGTCTGGTTCGGTCTGGTCTGGTTCGGTCTGGTTCGGTCTGGTCTGGTCTGGTTCGGTCTGGTCTGGTTCGGTCTGGTCTGGTTCAGTCTGGTCTGGTTCGGTCTGGTCTGGTTCAGTCTGGTCTCGTCTGGTTCGGTATGGTCTGGTCTGGTTCGTTCTGGTCTGGTCTGGTTCGGTCTGGTCTGGTTCGGTCTGTTCTGGTCTGGTCTGGTTCGTTCTGGTTCGCTCTGGTTCGGTCTGGTTCGGTTCGGTCTGGTCTGGTTTGGTCCGGTCTGGTTCGGTCTGGTCTGGTCTGGTTCGTTCTGGTTCGCTCTGGTTCGGTCTGGTCTGGTTCGGTCTGGTCTGGTTCGGTCTGGTCTGGTTCGGTCTGGTCTGGTCCGGTCTGGTCTGGTCTGGTTCGTTCTGGTTCGGATTGGTTCGGTCTGGTCTGGTTCGTTCTGGTTCGCTCTGGTTCGGTCTGGTCTGGTTCGGGTCTGGTTCGGTCTGGTTCGGGTCTTGTTCGGTTTGGTTCGCACGGGTCTGGTTCGGTCTGGTCTGGTTTGCTCTGGTCTGGTTTGCTCTGGTCTGGTTCGGTCTGGTCTGGTTTGGTCTGGTCTGGTCTGGTTCGGTCTGGTTCGGTCTGGCCTGGTCTGGTCTGGTTCGTTCTGGTTCGCTCTGGTTCGGTCTGGTCTGGTCTGGTTCGCTCTGGTTCGGTCTGGTCCGGTCTGGTTCGGTCTGGTCCGGTCTGGTTCGGTCTGGTCTGGTTCGGTCTGGTCTGGTCTGGTTCGGTCTGGTCTGGTTCGGTCTGGTCTGGTTCAGTCTGGTCTGGTTCGGTCTGGTCTGGTTCGGTCTGGTCTCGTCTGGTTCGGTATGGTCTGGTCTGGTTCGTTCTGGTCTGGTCTGGTTCGGTCTGGTCTGGTTCGGTCTGGCCTGTTCTGGTCTGGTTCGTTCTGGTTCGGTCTGTTCTGGTCTGGTCTGGTTCGTTCTGGTTCGCTCTGGTTCGGTCTGGTTCGGTTCGGTCTGGTCTGGTTTGGTCCGGTCTGGTTCGGTCTGGTCTGGTCTGGTTCGTTCTGGTTCGCTCTGGTTCGGTCTGGTCTGGTCTGGTTCGGTCTGGTCTGGTTCGGTCTGGTCTGGTTCGGTCTGGTCTGGTTCGGTCTGGTCTGGTCCGGTCTGGTCTGGTCTGGTTCGTTCTGGTTCGGATTGGTTCGGTCTGGTCTGGTTCGTTCTGGTTCGCTCTGGTTCGGTCTGGTCTGGTTCGGGTCTGGTTCGGTCTGGTTCGGGTCTGGTTCGGTTTGGTTCGCTCGGGTCTTGTTCGGTCTGGTCTGGTTTGCTCTGGTCTGGTTTGCTCTGGTCTGGTTCGGTCTGGTCTGGTTCGGTCTGGTATGGTCTGGTCTGGTCTGGTTCGTTCTGGTTCCCTCCGGTGCGGTCTGGTTCGGTCTGGTCTGGTTCGGTCTGGTTCGGTCTGGTCTGGTCTGGTCTGGTCCGCTCTGGTTCGGTCTGGTCTGGTCTGGTCTGGTCCGCTCTGGTTCGGTCTGGTCTGGTTCGGTCTGGTCTGGTCTGGTCTGGTCCGGTCTGGTTCGGTCTGGTCTGGTTCGGTATGATCTGGTTCGGTCTGGTCTGGTCTGGTCCGGTCTAGTCCGGTTTGGTCCGGTCTGGTTCGGTCTGGTCTGGTTCGGTATGGTCTGGTCTGGTCTGGTTCGGTCTGGTCTGGTTCGGTCTGGTTCGTTCTGGTCTGGTCTGGTCTGGTCTGGTTCGGTCTGGTCTGGTTCGGTCTGGTCTGGTCCGGTCTGGTCCGGTCTGGTTCGGTCTGGTCTGGTTCGGTTTGGTCTGGTTCGGTCTGGTTCGGTCTGGTCTGCTCTGGTCTGGTCTGGTTCGGTCTGGTCTGGTCTGGATCGTTCTGGTTCGGTCTGGTCTGGTTCGTTCTGGTCTGGTTCGGTCTGGTTCGGTCTGGTCTGGTCTGGTCTGGTCTGGTTCGGTCTGGTTCGGTCTGGTCTGGTTCGGTCTGGTCTGGTCTGGTCTGGTTCGGTCCTGTCTGGTTCGGTCTGGTCTGGTCCGGTCTGGTCTGGTTCGGTCTGGTCTGGTCTGGTCTGGTTCGTTCTGGTTCGCTTTGGTTCGGTCTGGTCCGGTCTGGTCCGGTCTGGTCCGGTCTGGTCCGGTCTGGTCTGGTCTGGTTCGGTCTGGTTCGGTCTGGTCTGGTTCGGTTCGGTCTAGTCTGGTCTGGTTCGGTCTGGTCTGGTTCGGTCTGGTCTGGTTCGGTCTGGTCTGGTTCGGTCTGGTCTGGTTCGGTCTGGTCTGGTTCGGTATGGTCTGGTCTTGTATGGTCTGGTCTGGTTCGGTCTGGTTCGGTTCGGTCTGGTCTGGTCTGGTCTGGTCTGGTCTGGTTCGGTCTGGTCTGGTCTGGTCCGGTCTGGTCTGGTCCGGTCTGGTCTGGTTCGTTCTGGTTCGGTCTGGTCTGGTCTGGTCTGGTCTGTTCTGGTTCGCTCTGGTTCGCTCTGGTCTGGTCTGGTCTGGTCTGGTCTGGTCTGGTTCGGTCTGGTTCGGTCTGGTCTGGTTCGGTTCGGTCTAGTCTGGTCTGGTTCGGTCTGGTTCGGTCTGGTCTGGTCTGGTTCGGTCTGGTCTGGTTTGGTCTGGTCTGGTCTGGTTCGGTCTAGTCTGGTCTGGTTCGGTCTGGTCTGGTCCGGTCTGGTCTGGTTCGGTTCGGTCTAGTCTGGTCTGGTTCGGTTCGTTCTGGTTCGGTTCGGTCTGGTCTGGTCTGGTTCGGTCTGGCCTGGTCTGGTCTGGTTCGTTCTGGTTCGCTCTGGTTCGGTCTGGTCTGGTCTGGTTCGTTCTGGTTCGCTCTGGTTCGGTCTGGTCCGGTCTGGTCTGGTCTGGTTCAGTCTGGTCTGGTTCGGTCTGGTCTCGTCTGGTTCGGTATGGTCTGGTCTGGTTCGTTCTGGTCTGGTCTGGTTCGGTCTGGTTCGGTCTGGTCTGGTTCGGTCTGGCCTGTTCTGGTCTGGTTCGTTCTGGTTCGGTCTGTTCTGGTCTGGTCTGGTTCGTTCTGGTTCGCTCTGGTTCGGTCTGGTCTGGTTCGGTCTGGTCTGGTTTGGTCCGGTCTGGTTCGGTCTGGTCTGGTCTGGTTCGTTCTGGTTCGCTCTGGTTCGGTCTGGTCTGGTCTGGTTCGGTCTGGTCTGGTTCGGTCTGGTCTGGTTCGGTCTGGTCTGGTTCGGTCTGGTCTGGTTCGGTCTGGTCTGGTCCGGTCTGGTCTGGTCTGGTTCGTTCTGGTTCGGATTGGTTCGGTCTGGTCTGGTTCGTTCTGGTTCGCTCTGGTTCGGTCTGGTCTGGTTCGGGTCTGGTTCGGTCTGGTTCGGGTCTGGTTCGGTTTGGTTCGCTCGGATCTGGTTCGGTCTGGTCTGGTTTGCTCTGGTCTGGTTCGGTCTGGTCTGGTTCGGTCTGGTATGGTCTGGTCTGGTTCGTTCTGGTTCCCTCCGGTGCGGTCTGGTTCGGTCTGGTCTGGTTCGGTCTGGTTCGGTCTGGTCTGGTCTGGTCTGGTCCGCTCTGGTTCGGTCTGGTCTGGTCTGGTCTGGTTCGGTCTGGTTCGGTCTGGTACGGTCTGGTCTGGTCTGGTCTGGTTCGGTCTGGTCTGGTCCGGTCTGGTCTGGTCCGGTCTGTTCTGGTTCGGTCTGGTCTGGTTCGGTCTGGTCTGGTCTGGTCCGGTCTGGTTCGGTCTGGTCTGGTTCGGTATGGTCTGGTTCGGTCTGGTCTGGTTCGGTCTGGTTCGGTCTGGTTCGGTCTGGTTCGGTCTGGTCTGGTCTGGTTCGGTCTGGTCTGGTTCGGTCTGGTCTGGTCCGGTCTGGTCCGGTTTGGTCCGGTCTGGTTCGGTCTGGTCTGGTTCGGTTTGGTCTGGTTCGGTCTGGTTCGGTCTGGTCTGCTCTGGTCTGGTCTGGTCTGGTTCGGTCTGGTCTGGTTCGGTATGGTCTGGTTCGGTCTGGTCTGGTTCGGTCTGGTCTGGTTCGGCTGGTCTGGTCTGGTTCGGTCTGGTCTGGTTCGGTCTGGTCTGGTTCGGTCTGGTTCGGTCTGTTCTGGTTCAGTCTGTTCTGGTTCGGTCTGGTCTGGTTCGGTCTGGTTCGGTCTGGTTCGGTCTGGTTGCGTCTGGTCTGGTTCGGTCTGGTCTGGTTCAGTCTGGTCTGGTCTGGTTCGGTCTGGTCTGGTCTGGTTCGATCTGGTTCGGTCTGGCCTGATCTGGTCTGGTTCGCTCTGGTTCGGTCTGGTCTGGTTCGGTCTGGTCTGGTTCGGTCTGGTCTGGTTCGGTCTGGTCTGGTTCGGTCTGGTTCGGTCTGGTCTGGTTCGGGCTGGTCTGGTTCGGTCTGGTCTGGTTCGGGCTGGTCTGGTTCAGTCTGGTCTGGTTCGGTCTGGTCTGGTTCGGTCTGGTCTGGTTCGGTCTGGTTCGGTCTAGTCTGGTCTGGTCTGGTTCGGTCTGGTTCGGTCTGGCCTGGTCTGGTCTGGTTCGTTCTGGTTCGCTCTGGTTCGGTCTGGTCCGGTCTGGTTCGGTCTGGTCTGGTTCGGTCTGGTCTGGTTCGGTCTGGTCTGGTCTGGTCTGGTTCGTTCTGGTTCGCTCTGGTTCGCTCTGGTTCGGTCTGGTCTGGTTCGTTCTGGTCTGGTTCGGTCTGGTCTGGTCTGGTTCGTTCTGGTTCGCTCTGGTTCGGTCTGGTCCGGTCTGGTCTGGTTCGGTCTGGTCTGGTTCGGTCTGGTCTGGTCTGGTTCGGTCTGGTCTGGTCTGGTTCGGTCTGGTCTGGTCCGGTCTGGTCTGGTCTGGTTCGTTCTGGTTCGGTCTGGTTCGGTCTGGTCTGGTTCGGTCTGGTCTGGTTCGTTCTGGTTCGCTCTGGTTCGGTATGGGCTGGTCTGGTCTGGTCTGGTCTTGTCTGGTTCGGTCTGGTATGGTCTGGTTCGGTCTGGTCTGGTTCGGTCTGGTTCGGTCTGGTTCGGTCTGGTCTGGTCTGGTTCGGTCTGGTCTGGTTCGGTCTGGTCTGGTCTGGTCTGGTCCGGTTTGGTCCGGTCTGGTTCGGTCTGGTCTGGTTCGGTTTGGTCTGGTTCGGTCTGGTTCGGTCTGGTCTGCTCTGGTCTGGTCTGGTCTGGTTCGGTCTGGTCTGGTCTGGTCTGGTTCGTTCTGGTTCGGTCTGGTTCGGTCTGGTCTGGTTCGTTCTGGTTCGGTCTGGTCTGGTCTGGTTCGGTCTGGTCTGGTTCGGTCTGGTCTGGTCCGGTCTGGTCCGGTTTGGTCCGGTCTGGTTCGGTCTGGTCTGGTTCGGTTTGGTCTGGTTCGGTCTGGTTCGGTCTGGTCTGCTCTGGTCTGGTCTGGTCTGGTTCGGTCTGGTCTGGTTCGGTATGGTCTGGTTCGGTCTGGTCTGGTTCGGTCTGGTCTGGTCTGGTTCGGCTGGTCTGGTCTGGTTCGGTCTGGTCTGGTTCGGTCTGGTCTGGTTCGGTCTGGTTCGGTCTGTTCTGGTTCGGTCTGTTCTGGTTCGGTCTGGTCTGGTTCGGTCTGGTTCGGTCTGGTTCGGTCTGGTTGCGTCTGGTCTGGTTCGGTCTGGTCTGGTTCAGTCTGGTCTGGTCTGGTTCGGTCTGGTCTGGTCTGGTTCGATCTGGTTCGGTCTGGCCTGATCTGGTCTGGTTCGCTCTGGTTCGGTCTGGTCTGGTTCGGTCTGGTCTGGTTCGGTCTGGTCTGGTTCGGTCTGGTCTGGTTCGGTCTGGTTCGGTCTGGTCTGGTTCGGGCTGGTCTGGTTCGGTCTGGTCTGGTTCGGGCTGGTCTGGTTCAGTCTGGTCTGGTTCGGTCTGGTCTGGTTCGGTCTGGTCTGGTTCGTTCTGGTCTGGTTCGGTCTAGTCTGGTCTGGTCTGGTTCGGTCTGGTTCGGTCTGGCCTGGTCTGGTCTGGTTCGTTCTGGTTCGCTCTGGTTCGGTCTGGTCCGGTCTGGTTCGGTCTGGTCTGGTTCGGTCTGGTCTGGTTCGGTCTGGTCTGGTCTGGTCTGGTTCGTTCTGGTTCGCTCTGGTTCGCTCTGGTTCGGTCTGGTCTGGTTCGTTCTGGTCTGGTTCGGTCTGGTCTGGTCTGGTTCGTTCTGGTTCGCTCTGGTTCGGTCTGGTCCGGTCTGGTCTGGTTCGGTCTGGTCTGGTTCGGTCTGGTCTGGTCTGGTTCGGTCTGGTCTGGTCTGGTTCGGTCTGGTCTGGTCCGGTCTGGTCTGGTCTGGTTCGTTCTGGTTCGGTCTGGTTCGGTCTGGTCTGGTTCGGTCTGGTCTGGTTCGTTCTGGTTCGCTCTGGTTCGGTATGGGCTGGTCTGGTCTGGTCTGGTCTTGTCTGGTTCGGTCTGGTATGGTCTGGTTCGGTCTGGTCTGGTTCGGTCTGGTTCGGTCTGGTTCGGTCTGGTTCGGTCTGGTCTGGTCTGGTTCGGTCTGGTCTGGTTCGGTCTGGTCTGGTCTGGTCTGGTCCGGTTTGGTCCGGTCTGGTTCGGTCTGGTCTGGTTCGGTTTGGTCTGGTTCGGTCTGGTTCGGTCTGGTCTGCTCTGGTCTGGTCTGGTCTGGTTCGGTCTGGTCTGGTCTGGTCTGGTTCGTTCTGGTTCGGTCTGGTTCGGTCTGGTCTGGTTCGTTCTGGTTCGGTCTGGTTCGTTCTGGTTCGCTCTGGTTCGGTCTGGTCTGGTTCGGTCTGGTCTGGTTCGGTCTGGTCTGGTTCGGTCTGGTCTGGTTCGGTCTGGTCTGGTTCGGTATGGTCTGGTTCGGTCTGGTCTGGTCTGGTCTGGTTCGGCTGGTCTGGTCTGGTTCGGTCTGGTCTGGTTCGGTCTGGTCTGGTTCGGTCTGGTTCGGTCTGTTCTGGTTCGGTCTGTTCTGGTTCGGTCTGGTCTGGTTCGGTCTGGTTCGGTCTGGTTCGGTCTGGTTGCGTCTGGTCTGGTTCGGTCTGGTCTGGTTCAGTCTGGTCTGGTCTGGTTCGGTCTGGTCTGGTCTGGTTCGATCTGGTTCGGTCTGGCCTGATCTGGTCTGGTTCGCTCTGGTTCGGTCTGGTCTGGTTCGGTCTGGTCTGGTTCGGTCTGGTCTGGTTCGGTCTGGTCTGGTTCGGTCTGGTCTGGTTCGGTCTGGTCTGGTTCGGGCTGGTCTGGTTCAGTCTGGTCTGGTTCGGTCTGGTCTGGTTCGGTCTGGTCTGGTTCGTTCTGGTCTGGTTCGGTCTAGTCTGGTCTGGTCTGGTTCGGTCTGGTTCGGTCTGGCCTGGTCTGGTCTGGTTCGTTCTGGTTCGCTCTGGTTCGGTCTGGTCCGGTCTGGTTCGGTCTGGTCTGGTTCGGTCTGGTCTGGTTCGGTCTGGTCTGGTCTGGTCTGGTTCGTTCTGGTTCGCTCTGGTTCGCTCTGGTTCGGTCTGGTCTGGTTCGTTCTGGTCTGGTTCGTTCTGGTCTGGTTCGGTCTGGTCTGGTCTGGTTCGTTCTGGTTCGGTCTGGTCCGGTCTGGTCTGGTTCGGTCTGGTCTGGTTCGGTCTGGTCTGGTTCGGTCTGGTCTGGTCTGGTTCGGTCTGGTCTGGTCCGGTCTGGTCTGGTCTGGTTCGTTCTGGTTCGGTCTGGTTCGGTCTGGTCTGGTTCGGTCTGGTCTGGTTCGTTCTGGTTCGCT
This sequence comes from Oncorhynchus mykiss, assembly GCF_057628025.1. Lineage (NCBI taxonomy): Eukaryota > Metazoa > Chordata > Actinopteri > Salmoniformes > Salmonidae > Oncorhynchus > Oncorhynchus mykiss. Next base: position 584,461 of record NC_143047.1, on the reverse strand, counting down.
CTGGTTCGGTATGGGCTGGTCTGGTCTGGTCTGGTCTTGTCTGGTCCGGTCTGGTCTGGTCTGTTTTGTTCTGGTTCAGTCTGGTCTGGTTCGGTCTGGTCTGGTTCGTTCTGGTTCGGTCTGGTCTGGTCTGGTTCGGTCTGGTCTGGTCTGGTCCCGTCTGGTTCGGTCTGGTCTGTTTCGTTCTGGTTCGCTCTGTTTCGGTCTTGTCTGGTCTGGTTCGGTCTGGTCTGGTTCGGTATGGTCTGGTCTGGTCTGGTCTGGTTCGGTCTGTTCTGGTCTGGTCCGGTCTGGTTCGGGTCTGGTTCGGTCTGGTCCGGTCTGGTTCGGTCTGGTCTGGTCTTGTCTGGTTTGGTCTGGTTCGGTCTGGTCTGGTTCGGTCTGGTTCGGTCTATTCTTGTCTGGTCTGGTTCGGTCTGGTCTGGTCTGGTTCGGTCCGGTCCGTTCTTTTTCGGTCTGGTCCCGTCTGGTACGGTCTGGTACGGTCTGGTTCGGTCTGGTACGGTCTGGTCCGGTCTGGTCCGGTCTGGTTCGGGTCTGGTTCGGTCTGGTCCGGTCTGGTCTGGTTCGGTCTGGTCTGGTTCGTTCTGGTTCGGTCTGGTTCGGTCTGGTCTGGTTCGGTCTGGTTCGGTCTGGTCTGGTTCGGTCTGGTACGGTCTGGTACGGTCTGGTCCGGTCTGGTTCGGTCTGGTCTGGTTCGGTCTGGTTCGGTCTGGTCTGGTCTGGTCTGGTCCGCTCTGGTTCGGTCTGGTCTGGTCTGGTCTGGTTCTGTCTGGTTCGGTCTGGTACGGTCTGGTCTGGTCTGGTTCGGTCTGGTCTGGTCCGGTCTGGTCTGGTCCGGTCTGTTCTGGTTCGGTCTGGTCTGGTCTGGTTCGGTCTGGTCTGGTTCGGTCTGGTCTGGTTCGGTATGGTCTGGTTCGGTCTGGTCTGGTTCGGTCTGGTCTGGTTCGGTCTGGTCTGGTCTGGTTCGGTCTGGTCTGGTTCGGTCTGGTCTGGTCCGGTCTGGTCCGGTTTGGTCCGGTCTGGTCTGGTTCGGTTTGGTCTGGTTCGGTCTGGTTCGGTCTGGTCTGCTCTGGTCTGGTCTGGTTCGGTCTGGTCTGGTTCGTTCTCGTTCGGTCTGGTTCGGTCTGGTCTGGTTCGGTCTGGTTCGTTCTGGTTCGGTCTGGTTGGGTCTGGTCTGGTTCGCTCTGGTTCGGTCTGGTTCGGTCTGGTCTGGTTCGGTCTGGTCTGGTTCGGTCTGGTCTGGTTCGGTATGGTCTGGTTCGGTCTGGTCTGGTTCGGTCTGGTCTGGTTCGGCTGGTCTGGTCTGGTTCGGTCTGGTCTGGTTCGGTCTGGTCTGGTTCGGTCTGGTTTGGCCTGGTTCGGTCTGGTTCGGTCTGTTCTGGTTCGGTCTGTTCTGGTTCGGTCTGTTCTGGTTCGGTCTGGTCTGGTTCGGTCTGGTTGCGTCTGGTCTGGTTCGGTCTGGTCTGGTTCAGTCTGGTCTGGTCTGGTTCGGTCTGGTCTGGTTCGATCTGGTTCGGTCTGGCCTGATCTGGTCTGGTTCGCTCTGGTTCGCTCTGGTTCGGTCTGGTCTGGTTCGGTCTGGTCTGGTTCGGTCTGGTTCGGTCTGGTTCGGTCTGGTCTGGTTCGGTCTGGTCTGGTTCGGTCTGGTCTGGTTCGGTCTGGTCTGGTTCGGGCTGGTCTGGTTCGGTCTGGTCTGGTTCGGTCTGGTCTGGTTCGTTCTGGTCTGGTTCGGTCTAGTCTGGTCTGGTCTGGTTCGGTCTGGTTCGGTCTGGCCTGGTCTGGTCTGGTTCGTTCTGGTTCGCTCTGGTTCGCTCTGGTTCGGTCTGGTCCGGTCTGGTTCGGTCTGGTCTGGTTCGGTCTGGTCTGGTTCGGTCTGGTCTGGTCTGGTCTGGTTCGTTCTGGTTCGCTCTGGTTCGCTCTGGTTCGGTCTGGTCTGGTTCGTTCTGGTCTGGTCTGGTTCGGTCTGGTCTGGTCTGGTTCGTTCTGGTTCGCTCTGGTTCGGTCTGGTCCGGTCTGGTCTGGTTCGGTCTGGTCTGGTTCGGTCTGGTCTGGTCTGGTTCGGTCTGGTCTGGTCTGGTTCGGTCTGGTCTGGCCCGGTCTGGTCTGGTTCGTTCTGGTTCGGTCTGGTTCGGTCTGGTCTGGTCTGGTTCGGTCTGGTCTGGTTCGTTCTGGTTCGCTCTGGTTCGGTATGGGCTGGTCTGGTCTGGTTCGGGTCTGGTTCGGTCTGGTCTTGTCTGGTTCGGTCTGGTCTGGTCTGTTTTGTTCTGGTTCGGTCTGGTCTGGTCTGTTTTGTTCTGGTTCGGTCTGGTTCGGTCTGGTCTGGTTCGTTCTGGTTCGGTCTGGTCTGGTCTGGTTCGGTCTGGTCTGTTTCGTTCTGGTTCGCTCTGGTTCGGTCTGGTCTGGTCTGGTTCGGTCTGGTCTGGTTCGGTATGGTCTGGTCTGGTCTGGTCTGGTTCGGTCTGTTCTGGTCTGGTCCGGTCTGGTTCGGGTCTGGTTCGGTCTGGTCCGGTCTGGTTCGGTCTGGTCTGGTCTTGTCTGGTTTGGTCTGGTTCGGTCTGGTCTGGTTAGGTCTGGTTCGGTCTATTCTTGTCTGGTCTGGTTCGGTCTGGTCTGGTCTGGTTCGGTCTGGTCCGTTCTTTTTCGGTCTGGTCCCGTCTGGTACGGTCTGGTCCGGTCTGGTACGGTCTGGTTCGGTCTGGTACGGTCTGGTCCGGTCTGGTTCGGGTCTGGTTCGGTCTGGTCCGGTCTGGTCTGGTTCGGTCTGGTCTGGTCTTGTCTGGTTCGTTCTGGTTCGGTCTGGTTCGGTCTGGTTCGTTCTGGTTCGGTCTGGTTCGGTCTGGTCTGGTTCGGTCTGGTTCGGTCTGGTCTGGTTCGGTCTGGTTCGGTCTGGTCTGGTCTGGTCTGGTTCGGTCTGGTACGGTCTGGTACGGTCTGGTACGGTCTGGTCCGGTCTGGTTCGGTCTGGTCTGGTTCGGTCTGGTTCGGTCTGGTCTGGTTCGGTCTGGTCTGGTCTGGTTCGGTCTGGTACGGTCCGGTCTGGTACGGTTCGGTCTGGTCTGGTCTGGTCTGGTCTGGTTCGGTCTGGTCTGGTTCGGTCTGGTCTGGTTCGGTCTGGTCTGGTTCGGTCTGGTCTGGTTTGGTTCGGTATGGTCTGGTCTGGTTCGGTCTGGTCTGGTCCGGTCTGGTCTGGTCTGGTTCGGTCTGGTTCGGTCTGTTCTGGTTCGGTCTGGTCTGGTCTGGTTCGGTCTGGTCTGGTTCGGTCTGGTTCGGTCTGGTCGGTCTGGTCTGGTTCGTTCTGGTTCGGTCTGGTTCGGTCTGGTCTGGTCCGTTCTGGTTCGGTCTGGTTCGGTCTGGTCTGGTTCGGTCTGGTTCGGTCTGGTCTGGTTCGGTCTGGTCTGGTTCTGTCTGGTCTGGTCTGGTCTGGTTCGTTCTGGTTCGGTCTGGTCTGGTCTGGTTCGGTCTGGTCTGGTCTGGTTCGTTCTGGTTCGCTCTGGTTCGGTCTGGTCCGGTCTGGTCCGGTCTGGTCTGGTTCGGTCTGGTTCGGTCTGGTCTGGTTCGGTCTAGTCTGGTCTGGTTCGGTCTGGTCTGGTTCGGTCTGGTCTGGTCTGGTTCGGTCTGGTCTGGTTCGGTCTGGTCTGGTTCGGTATGGTCTGGTCTTGTATGGTCTGGTCTGGTTCGGTCTGGTTCGGTTCGGTCTGGTCTGGTCTGGTCTGGTCTGGTTCGGTCTGGTCTGGTCTGGTCCGGTCTGGTCTGGTCCGGTCTGGTCTGGTCCGGTCTGGTCTGGTTCGTTCTGGTTCGGTCTGGTCTGGTCTGGTCTGTTCTGGTTCGCTCTGGTTCGCTCTGGTCCGGTCTGGTCTGGTCTGGTCTGGTTCGGTCTGGTTCGGTCTGGTTCGGTCTGGTTCGGTCTAGTCTGGTCTGGTTCGGTCTGGTTCGGTCTGGTCTGGTTCGGTCTGGTCTGGTTTGGTCTGGTCTGGTTCGGTCTAGTCTGGTCTGGTTCGGTCTGGTCTGGTCCGGTCTGGTCTGGTTCGGTTCGGTCTAGTCTGGTCTGGTTCGGTCTGGTTCGGTCTGGTCTGGTCTGGTTCGGTCTGGTCTGGTCTGTTTCGGTCTGGTTCGGTCTGGCCTGGTCTGGTCTGGTTCGTTCTGGTTCGCTCTGGTTCGGTCTGGTCTGGTCTGGTTCGTTCTGGTTCGCTCTGGTTCGGTCTGGTCCGGTCTGGTTCGGTCTGGTCTGGTTCGGTCTGGTTCGGTCTGGTCTGGTCTGGTTCGGTCTGGTCTGGTTCGGTCTGGTCTGGTTCAGTCTGGTCTGGTTCGGTCTGGTCTGGTTCGGTCTGGTCTCGTCTGGTTCGGTCTGGTCTGGTTCGTTCTGGTCTGGTCTGTTTCGGTCTGGTTCGGTCTGGTCTGGTTCGGTCTGGCCTGTTCTGGTCTGGTCTGGTTCGTTCTGGTTCGCTCTGGTTCGGTCTGGTCTGGTTCGGTCTGGTCTGGTCTGGTCCGGTCTGGTACGGTCTGGTTCGGTCTGGTACGGTCTGGTCCGGTCTGGTTCGGGTCTGGTTCGGTCTGGTCCGGTCTGGTCTGGTTCGGTCTGGTCTGGTCTTGTCTGGTTCGTTCTGGTTCGGTCTGGTTCGGTCTGGTTCGTTCTGGTTCGGTCTGGTTCGGTCTGGTCTGGTTCGGTCTGGTTCGGTCTGGTCTGGTTCGGTCTGGTTCGGTCTGGTCTGGTCTGGTCTGGTTCGGTCTGGTACGGTCTGGTACGGTCTGGTACGGTCTGGTCCGGTCTGGTTCGGTCTGGTCTGGTTCGGTCTGGTTCGGTCTGGTCTGGTTCGGTCTGGTCTGGTCTGGTTCGGTCTGGTACGGTCCGGTCTGGTACGGTTCGGTCTGGTCTGGTCTGGTCTGGTCTGGTCTGGTTCGGTCTGGTCTGGTTCGGTCTGGTCTGGTTCGGTCTGGTCTGGTTTGGTTCGGTATGGTCTGGTCTGGTCTGGTTCGGTCTGGTTCGGTCTGTTCTGGTTCGGTCTGGTCTGGTCTGGTTCGGTCTGGTCTGGTTCGGTCTGGTCGGTCTGGTCTGGTTCGTTCTGGTTCGGTCTGGTTCGGTCTGGTCTGGTCCGTTCTGGTTCGGTCTGGTTCGGTCTGGTCTGGTTCGGTCTGGTTCGGTCTGGTCTGGTTCGGTCTGGTCTGGTTCTGTCTGGTCTGGTCTGGTCTGGTTCGTTCTGGTTCGGTCTGGTCTGGTCTGGTTCGGTCTGGTCTGGTCTGGTTCGTTCTGGTTCGCTCTGGTTCGGTCTGGTCCGGTCTGGTCCGGTCTGGTCTGGTTCGGTCTGGTTCGGTCTGGTCTGGTTCGGTCTAGTCTGGTCTGGTTCGGTCTGGTCTGGTTCGGTCTGGTCTGGTCTGGTTCGGTCTGGTCTGGTTCGGTCTGGTCTGGTTCGGTATGGTCTGGTCTTGTATGGTCTGGTCTGGTTCGGTCTGGTTCGGTTCGGTCTGGTCTGGTCTGGTCTGGTCTGGTTCGGTCTGGTCTGGTCTGGTCCGGTCTGGTCCGGTCTGGTCTGGTCCGGTCTGGTCTGGTTCGTTCTGGTTCGGTCTGGTCTGGTCTGGTCTGGTCTGTTCTGGTTCGCTCTGGTTCGCTCTGGTCCGGTCTGGTCTGGTCTGGTCTGGTTCGGTCTGGTTCGGTCTGGTTCGGTCTGGTTCGGTCTAGTCTGGTCTGGTTCGGTCTGGTTCGGTCTGGTCTGGTTCGGTCTGGTCTGGTTTGGTCTGGTCTGGTTCGGTCTAGTCTGGTCTGGTTCGGTCTGGTCTGGTCCGGTCTGGTCTGGTTCGGTTCGGTCTAGTCTGGTCTGGTTCGGTCTGGTTCGGTCTGGTCTGGTCTGGTTCGGTCTGGTCTGGTCTGTTTCGGTCTGGTTCGGTCTGGCCTGGTCTGGTCTGGTTCGTTCTGGTTCGCTCTGGTTCGGTCTGGTCTGGTCTGGTTCGTTCTGGTTCGCTCTGGTTCGGTCTGGTCCGGTCTGGTTCGGTCTGGTCTGGTTCGGTCTGGTTCGGTCTGGTCTGGTCTGGTTCGGTCTGGTCTGGTTCGGTCTGGTCTGGTTCAGTCTGGTCTGGTTCGGTCTGGTCTGGTTCGGTCTGGTCTCGTCTGGTTCGGTATGGTCTGGTCTGGTTCGTTCTGGTCTGGTCTGTTTCGGTCTGGTTCGGTCTGGTCTGGTTCGGTCTGGCCTGTTCTGGTCTGGTCTGGTTCGTTCTGGTTCGGTCTGGTTCGGTCTGGTCTGGTTCGGTCTGGTCTGGTTTGGTCCGGTCTGGTCTGGTCTGGTCTGGTTCGTTCTGGTTCGCTCTGGTTCGGTCTGGTCTGGTTCGGTCTGGTCTGGTTCGGGCTGGTCTGGTTCGGTCTGGTCTGGTTCGGTCTGGTCTGGTTCGGTCTGGTCTGGTTCGTTCTGGTCTGGTTCGGTCTGGTCTGGTCTGGTTCGGTCTGGTCTGGCCCGGTCTGGTCTGGTTCGTTCTGGTTCGGTCTGGTTCGGTCTGGTCTGGTCTGGTTCGGTCTGGTCTGGTTCGTTCTGGTTCGCTCTGGTTCGGTATGGGCTGGTCTGGTCTGGTTCGGGTCTGGTTCGGTCTGGTCTTGTCTGGTTCGGTCTGGTCTGGTCTGTTTTGTTCTGGTTCGGTCTGGTCTGGTCTGTTTTGTTCTGGTTCGGTCTGGTTCGGTCTGGTCTGGTTCGGTCTGGTCTGGTTCGTTCTGGTTCGGTCTGGTCTGGTCTGGTTCGGTCTGGTCTGTTTCGTTCTGGTTCGCTCTGGTTCGGTCTGGTCTGGTCTGGTTCGGTCTGGTCTGGTTCGGTATGGTCTGGTCTGGTCTGGTCTGGTTCGGTCTGTTCTGGTCTGGTCCGGTCTGGTTCGGGTCTGGTTCGGTCTGGTCCGGTCTGGTTCGGTCTGGTCTGGTCTTGTCTGGTTTGGTCTGGTTCGGTCTGGTCTGGTTCGGTCTGGTTCGGTCTATTCTTGTCTGGTCTGGTTCGATCTGGTCTGGTCTGGTTCGGTCTGGTCCGTTCTTTTTCGGTCTGGTCCCGTCTGGTACGGTCTGGTCCGGTCTGGTACGGTCTGGTTCGGTCTGGTACGGTCTGGTCCGGTCTGGTCCGGTCTGGTTCGGGTCTGGTTCGGTCTGGTCCGGTCTGGTCTGGTTCGGTCTGGTCTGGTCTTGTCTGGTTCGTTCTGGTTCGGTCTGGTTCGGTCTGGTCTGGTCTTGTCTGGTTCGTTCTGGTTCGGTCTGGTTCGGTCTGGTCTGGTTCGGTCTGGTTCGGTCTGGTCTGGTCTGGTCTGGTTCGGTCTGGTACGGTCTGGTACGGTCTGGTACGGTCTGGTCCGGTCTGGTTCGGTCTGGTCTGGTTCGGTCTGGTTCGGTCTGGTCTGGTCTGGTTCGGTCTGGTCTGGTCTGGTTCGGTCTGGTACGGTCCGGTCTGGTACGGTTCGGTCTGGTCTGGTCTGGTCTGGTCTGGTTCGGTCTGGTCTGGTTCGGTCTGGTCTGGTTCGGTCTGGTCTGGTTCGGTCTGGTCTGGTTTGGTTCGGTATGGTCTGGTCTGGTCTGGTTCGGTCTGGTCTGGTCCGGTCTGGTCTGGTCTGGTTCGGTCTGGTTCGGTCTGTTCTGGTTCGGTCTGGTCTGGTCTGGTTCGGTCTGGTCTGGTTCGGTCTGGTTCGGTCTGGTCGGTCTGGTCTGGTTCGTTCTGGTTCGGTCAGGGGGGTCGTGTCCCCCTGGGATTTCTGCCTATGCACGTGATATCTCCTCACTCACGTGGTTGATTGAAGGACGTGGTTGATTGAAGAACTGATTTGTGTTGATGGCAATTACCATATAAATTCAAAGATGAAGAAGGAGGGATGACTAGAAACGATTCAGTTGACGGTTTTATGTGTGGATTAATTGTCGGAGTAGAGGAATTTGTGTAATTCAGGTAAAAAAATAACGCAATGTTTATATCACAGGACAAATTAGCTAGCGGGTTAACTCGCTAAATTGCCATACATGTTTCATGCTTTTCGGCCTGTCCCCAATTTAATGCCATTGGTCACATATTTTGTTTTGATATTTTAACCTGCGTGTCTTTATCGCGTCTGCAAGCACGTAGCTGGTATGTTTATAATGAACTTTATCTGTCGAAAATGGAAATTGTGAGGTTTGAGGTCTTGTGGTGGCTTATGGGGGAGGAAAGGGGGGAGAGTACAGGGGGTTGGGGGGAAAAGAAGGGTGTGGTGTGGGTCCAAATTGTGGGTAGAGCCTATTCTAAATTTAGCTGCTCACACCAATTCTTAAAAATGAGGTCTGCTGTGGTTGTTGTCCAGTGTATCAGGTCTGTTGTGTGGAATTCATCATGGGGTATCTCCAAGAGAAATGGGCCATGTGTGGTGATGTAACCGTTAATGACTTTGAGGTTCCGTTTTCGATCTGGTGAAAGGAGGTGTGAGTGGTTAATAATGGGGATGTAAATAATTGCATTAGGGAAAAAGTGACTCTTGCTTCCTTGTGCATTGATGCATTCTGTTTGATGTTTTGTATGGGTCATTATCCATATTGTTTATGCCCACCGAGAGAACCACTATGCATGCTGGTGTCTAAATGAACCTCTGTTTTCTCCAGGACCTTTTTGAAATGGTAAAATGTTGCTCCAGGGTAACTCTCCACTTGAATGGGTTATGAAATGGAGGGATTCTATTAACATTTGAGTCTCCCAAGACTAGTATTGGTTTATTTCCCTTCAAATTCCAATCTGCCACCTTGCCATTTGGTGTAATACTTAAAGGCCCGTAGATGTCCTCCTAGGATCATAAATTAAACTGAGGTAAGCTCCAAGTTGCCTCTTTTTCTGGGTGGCAGTGCAGAAGTCGATGTGGTGAGAGATTCATTCAACCATAGTGTTGTTAAATATGAACATAAACGCCATATTGTGCATTTAAATGGTTTCATTGTTTTGTTAAAGGAAAGGAAAAACCTAAAAGAGGAAGTGCCAAACTAAAACCGAACAAACCATAAATATATAGAGTAGAAATAAATTATGAATAAAACCATGTTCTTCTCCATCCATTTTCCTGTCTGTTAAAACCCATTTTCTAATACAGGCCATTTGGTGTTATTGTCTGTAGGTTCTGGATCCACTCCCGTGCTGCCCACAGGTCCAGAGGCCCACAGGTCCAGCCTATATGTGACTGTAACCCTGATATGGTAAGGTGAGTGATGGGGTGCTCCTGGAAGTGGGTTATGAGTAAATTGTAGGTTGATGTGGGCACTTGGCCAATGCAAGTTCAAAACAGACAGTGTGACCCAATTAAAGGCACTTCCGGTTGGCACAGGAAGCTATACGTAAACACATATCTTGCTTGGGGTATTCTCTTACAGAATCCTGAGTTTAAAGTCTTTATGTTAAAAATTGACTGATCTAGACAGGGTTGAATGCAGTCATTTTCACATTTGCAGGTTATGTACATCAAAATACCTTTTGGGTGAATTTAACCACTTCCGGATGCTCCAGGATGCTTAGATTTGACACAGGTAGACCTCATAGTGGTCTGATGGACTGTCATAGAAGACAGGTTCATAAGGCATTCATAACCCACATAGGCTTCAGGTTGAATTTAGAGGTGCAGGCAATGTATTCCTATGGGGAGAGAAGTCAATGCAAACTGTTTGAAGTAAACACCTTCTTTTAACTGCTAAGGGTTAATGCCACACGGCCAAGGTTAGGCTTGCACGGATCGGGAGGACCTCAGGAACGTACCTGAGGTCGAATTGTGCTTCTCACCCTAGCAGTTCTCTCACTGTCACCCAAAACAAATGACATTTTGGGCCTACTTTTCTCATGGTCGCTGCGCTCAGACCGAGCGAGCTACGGGATATCTCGTTGAACTCTGCACGGCCTAGAGATTATGTTTATGCCCTTGCCTGCTCTCTGTGTCTTTCAGCACCACACCTTTTCACTCCATCCTTGCTGTGTGTGTGTGTGAGAGCTTTTCTTTGACATCTGCTGGCGGAAATTACTGATTTACAGTTTAGGAGGGTTACCTAGTCACACATGTGAAGTTTTGGAAAGATGTGACTTTTTTAACCCTTCAAAACAGACAGTGTGACCCAATTAAAGGCACTTCCGGTTGGCACAGGAAGCTATAAGTAAACACATGTCTTTATTGACATAGCCACTTACAGAATCCTGAGTTTTAAGTCTTTAAGTTAAGAATTGACTGATCTACACAGGTTTGAATACAGTGATTTTCATAATGACAGGTTATGTGTTTCAAAACACTTTTAGGGTGAGCTAGCTTGATAGTTAACGTTTGCTTTAGTTTGCGCGCCAGCTCTGCAAATTCAGCAGGTGTGTGTGAAGGCTTCCAACAAAACGAATGACCTGCAGTGGATCAAACCATTGTGAGGCAAAGGGCGGGAGTCGCAATCTTTTGAAACTTAAAAACGCGCTATTAAGTGTCTATAATCAGCATAAGTGCTTTCATTGCGTTCATTGATGGGGTGATCCTGGAAATGAGTCACTAGTTCTGTGTGTAAATGGGCCCGTTTGATATTGTATAGAATGCTGTTTAAGTCTATTTTCTAATGTATACTGGGTTTCCCCAATGTAGTGTTTTTTGCTAAATGTGCAAGTGATTATATACATATATGACATTTGGAGTGTAGAGTGAAATGAAAGACAACCCCCCCTCTCCAAAAGTTGGGTCTGTGCTGTTGTGAGTTGAAAAGACTTGGATAAATTCATGATGAGAGGGGGTCAACTACCCCCTCTGCTGGGTAATCTAAGAAAGCAACTGGGGGAGGAAAGGGGGAGTGTACAGGGGGTTGGGGGGAAAAGAAGGGTGTGGTGTGGGTCCAAATTGTGGGTAGAGCCTATTCTAAATTTAGCTGCTCACACCAATTCTTAAAAATGAGGTCTGCTGTGGTTGTTGTTCAGTGTATCAGGTCTGTTGTGTGGAATTCATCATGTGGTATCTCCAAGAGAAATGGGCCATGTGTGGTGATGTAACCGTTAATGACTTTGAGGTTCCGTTTTCGATCTGGTGAAAGGAGGTGTGAGTGGTTAATAATGGGGATGTAAATAATTGCATTAGGGAAAAAGTGACTCTTGCTTCCTTGTGCATTGATGCATTCTGTTTGATGTTTTGTATGGGTCATTATCCATATTGTTTATGCCCACCGAGAGAACCACTATGCATGCTGGTGTCTAAATGAACCTCTGTTTTCTCCAGGACCTTTTTGAAATGGTAAAATGTTGCTCCAGGGTAACTCTCCACTTGTATGGGTTATGGGTTATGAAATGGAGGGATTCTATTAACATTTGAGTCTCCCAAGACTAGTATTGGTTTATTTCCCTTCAAATTCCAATCTGCCACCTTGCCATTTGGTGTAATACTTAAAGGCCCGTAGATGTCCTCCTAGGATCATAAATTAAACTGAGGTAAGCTCCAAGTTGCCTCTTTTTCTGGGTGGCAGTGCAGAAGTCGATGTGGTGAGAGATTCATTCAACCATAGTGTTGTTAAATATGAACATAAACGCCATATTGTGCATTTAAATGGTTTCATTGTTTTGTTAAAGGAAAGGAAAAACCTAAAAGAGGAAGTGCCAAACTAAAACCAAACAAACCATAAATATATAGAGTAGAAATAAATTATGAATAAAACCATGTTCTTCTCCATCCATTTTCCTGTCTGTTAAAACCCATTTTCTAATACAGGCCATTTGGTGTTATTGTCTGTAGGTTCTGGATCCACTCCCGTGCTGCCCACAGGTCCAGAGGCCCACAGGTCCAGCCTATATGTGACTGTAACCCTGATATGGTAAGGTGAGTGATGGGGTGCTCCTGGAAGTGGGTTATGAGTAAATTGTAGGTTGATGTGGGCACTTGGCCAATGCAAGTTCAAAACAGACAGTGTGACCCAATTAAAGGCACTTCCGGTTGGCACAGGAAGCTATACGTAAACACATATCTTGCTTGGGGTATTCTCTTACAGAATCCTGAGTTTAAAGTCTTTATGTTAAAAATTGACTGATCTAGACAGGGTTGAATGCAGTCATTTTCACATTTGCAGGTTATGTACATCAAAATACCTTTTGGGTGAATTTAACCACTTCCGGATGCTCCAGGATGCTTAGATTCGACACAGGTAGACCTCATAGTGGTCTGATGGACTGTCATAGAAGACAGGTTCATAAGGCATTCATAACCCACATAGGCTTCAGGTTGAATTTAGAGGTGCAGGCAATGTATTCCTATGGGGAGAGAAGTCAATGCAAACTGTTTGAAGTAAACACCTTCTTTTAACTGCTAAGGGTTAATGCCACACGGCCAAGGTTAGGCTTGCACGGATCGGGAGGATCTCAGGAACGTACCTGAGGTCGAATTGTGCTTCTCACCCTAGCAGTTCTCTCACTGTCACCCAAAACAAATGACATTTTGGGCCTACTTTTCTCATGGTCGCTGCGCTCAGACCGAGCGAGCTACGGGATATCTCGTTGAACTCTGCACGGCCTAGAGATTATGTTTATGCCCTTGCCTGCTCTCTGTGTCTTTCAGCACCACACCTTTTCACTCCATCCTTGCTGTGTGTGTGTGTGTGTGTGTGTGAGAGCTTTTCTTTGACATCTGCTGGCGGAAATTACTGATTTACAGTTTAGGAGGGTTACCTAGTCACACATGTGAAGTTTTGGAAAGATGTGACTTTTTTAACCCTTCAAAACAGACAGTGTGACCCAATTAAAGGCACTTCCGGTTGGCACAGGAAGCTATAAGTAAACACATGTCTTTATTGACATAGCCACTTACAGAATCCTGAGTTTTAAGTCTTTAAGTTAAGAATTGACTGATCTACACAGGTTTGAATACAGTGATTTTCATAATGACAGGTTATGTGTTTCAAAACACTTTTAGGGTGAGCTAGCTTGATAGTTAACGTTTGCTTTAGTTTGCGCGCCAGCTCTGCAAATTCAGCAGGTGTGTGTGAAGGCTTCCAACAAAACGAATGACCTGCAGTGGATCAAACCATTGTGAGGCAAAGGGCGGGAGTCGCAATCTTTTGAAACTTAAAAACGCGCTATTAACCTTTCTGATCTCCCCATCCCGGATCCGGGTTCGTGAATACAGACTCAAGCTCATTACCATAACGCAACGTTAACTATTCATGAAAATCACAAATGAAATGAAATAAATATGCTAGCTCTCAAGCTTAGCCTTTTGTTAACAACACTGTCATCTCAGATTTTCAAAATATGCTTCTCAACCATTGCAAAACAAGCATTTGTGTAACAGTATTGATGGCTAACGTAGCATTTAGCATTAGCATTCAGCTGGCAACATTTACACAAAAAAACAGAAAAGCACTCAAAAAAATCATTTACCTTTGAAGAACTTCAGATGTTTTCAATGAGGAGACTCTCAGATAGCAAATGTTCAGTTTTTCCTGAAAGATTATTTGTTTAGGACAAATCGCTCCGTTTTCTGCGTCACGTTTAGCTATGAAAAAACCCCTGTATCCAGGATTGTGTAAATCTATCAGCAAGCTCATTAGCATAACACAACGTTAACTATTTATGAAAATCGCAAATGAAATGAAATAAATATGCCATCTCTCAAGCTTAGCCTTTTGTAAACAACACTGTCATCTCAGATTTTCAAAATATGCTTCTCAACCATAGGAAAACAATAATTTGTGTAAAAGTAGCTAGCTAGAGTTAGCATTTCGCGTTAGCATTTAGCGTTAGCATTAGCGTTAGCATCCAGCACGCAACATTAACAAAAACATAAAAGCCTTCAAATAAAATCATTTACCTTTGAAGAACTTCTGATGTTTTCAATGAGGATACTCTCAGTTAGATAGCAGATGCTCAGTTTTTCCAAAAAGATTCCTTGTGTATTAGAAATACCTCCGTTTTATACATCACATTTGGCTACCAAAAAAAATCCATAAATTCAGTCCTCAAAACGCAAACTTTTTTCCAAATTAACTCCATAATATCGACTGAAAACATGGCAAACGTTGTTTAGAATCAATCATCAAGGTGTTTTTCACATATCTCTTCATTGATACATCGTTCTTGGACACATGCTTTCTCCCCTGAATCAAATGGTAAAGTAGAAGCAGCTGGCAATTGCGCACCGAATTCGACGCAGGACACCAGGCGGACACTTGGAAAATGTAGTCTCTTATGGTCAATCTTCCAATGATATGCCTACAAATACGTCACAATGCTGCTAAGACCTTGGGCGAACGACAGAAAGTGTAGGCTCATTCGTTGCGCAATCACAGCCATATAAGGAGAGAATGGAAAACAGAGCTTCAGAAATTCTGCTAATTCCTGGGTGATGCATCATCTTGGTTTCGCCTGTAGAATGAGTTCTGGGGCACTTACAGACAAAATCTTTGCAGATTCTGAAACTTCAGAGTGTTTTCTTTCCAAAACTGTCAAGAATATGCATAGTCGAGCATCTTTTCGTGACAAAATATCGCGCTTAAAACGGGAACGTTTTTTATCCAAAAATGAAATAGCGCCCCTAGAGCTCTAACAGGTTGTGTCTATAATCAGCATAAGTGCTTTCATTGCGTTCATTGATGGGGTGATCCTGGAAATGAGTCACTAGTTCTGTGTGTAAATGGGCCCGTTTGATATTGTATAGAATGCTGTTTAAGTCTATTTTCTATTGTATACTGGGTTTCCCCAATGTAGTGTTTTTTGCTAAATGTGCAAGTGATTATATACATATATGACATTTGGAGTGTAGAGTGAAATGAAAGACAACCCCCCCTCTCCAAAAGTTGGGTCTGTGCTGTTGTGAGTTGAAAAGACTTGGATAAATTCATGATGAGAGGGGGTCAACTACCCCCTCTGCTGGGTAATCTAAGAAAGCAACTGGGGGAGGAAAGGGGGGAGGGTTGGGGGGAAAAGAGTACAGGGGGTTGGGGGGAAAAGAAGGGTGTGGTGTGGGTCCAAATTGTGGGTAGAGCCTATTCTAAATTTAGCTGCTCACACCAATTCTTAAAAATGAGGTCTGCTGTGGTTGTTGTTCAGTGTATCAGGTCTGTTGTGTGGAATTCATCATGTGGTATCTCCAAGAGAAATGGGCCATGTGTGGTGATGTAACCGTTAATGACTTTGAGGTTCCGTTTTCGATCTGGTGAAAGGAGGTGTGAGTGGTTAATAATGGGGATGTAAATAATTGCATTAGGGAAAAAGTGACTCTTGCTTCCTTGTGCATTGATGCATTCTGTTTGATGTTTTGTATGGGTCATTATCCATATTGTTTATGCCCACCGAGAGAACCACTATGCATGCTGGTGTCTAAATGAACCTCTGTTTTCTCCAGGACCTTTTTGAAATGGTAAAATGTTGCTCCAGGGTAACTCTCCACTTGTATGGGTTATGGGTTATGAAATGGAGGGATTCTATTAACATTTGAGTCTCCCAAGACTAGTATTGGTTTATTTCCCTTAAAATTCCAATCTGCCACCTTGCCATTTGGTGTAATACTTAAAGGCCCGTAGATGTCCTCCTAGGATCATAAATTAAACTGAGGTAAGCTCCAAGTTGCCTCTTTTTCTGGGTGGCAGTGCAGAAGTCGATGTGGTGAGAGATTCATTCAACCATAGTGTTGTTAAATATGAACATAAACGCCATATTGTGCATTTAAATGGTTTCATTGTTTTGTTAAAGGAAAGGAAAAACCTAAAAGAGGAAGTGCCAAACTAAAACCAAACAAACCATAAATATATAGAGTAGAAATAAATTATGAATAAAACCATGTTCTTCTCCATCCATTTTCCTGTCTGTTAAAACCCATTTTCTAATACAGGCCATTGGTGTTATTGTCTGTAGGTTCTGGATCCACTCCCGTGCTGCCCACAGGTCCAGAGGCCCACAGGTCCAGCCTATATGTGACTGTAACCCTGATATGGTAAGGTGAGTGATGGGGTGCTCCTGGAAGTGGGTTATGAGTAAATTGTAGGTTGATGTGGGCACTTGGCCAATGCAAGTTCAAAACAGACAGTGTGACCCAATTAAAGGCACTTCCGGTTGGCACAGGAAGCTATACGTAAACACATATCTTGCTTGGGGTATTCTCTTACATAATCCTGAGTTTAAAGTCTTTATGTTAAAAATTGACTGATCTAGACAGGGTTGAATGCAGTCATTTTCACATTTGCAGGTTATGTACATCAAAATACCTTTTGGGTGAATTTAACCACTTCCGGATGCTCCAGGATGCTTAGATTCGACACAGGTAGACCTCATAGTGGTCTGATGGACTGTCATAGAAGACAGGTTCATAAGGCATTCATAACCCACATAGGCTTCAGGTTGAATTTAGAGGTGCAGGCAATGTATTCCTATGGGGAGAGAAGTCAATGCAAACTGTTTGAAGTAAACACCTTCTTTTAACTGCTAAGGGTTAATGCCACACGGCCAAGGTTAGGCTTGCACGGATCGGGAGGACCTCAGGAACGTACCTGAGGTCGAATTGTGCTTCTCACCCTAGCAGTTCTCTCACTGTCACCCAAAACAAATGACATTTTGGGCCTACTTTTCTCATGGTCGCTGCGCTCAGACCGAGCGAGCTACGGGATATCTCGTTGAACTCTGCACGGCCTAGAGATTATGTTTATGCCCTTGCCTGCTCTCTGTGTCTTTCAGCACCACACCTTTTCACTCCATCCTTGCTGTGTGTGTGTGTGTGTGAGAGAGCTTTTCTTTGACATCTGCTGGCGGAAATTACTGATTTACAGTTTAGGAGGGTTACCTAGTCACACATGTGAAGTTTTGGAAAGATGTGACTTTTTTAACCCTTCAAAACAGACAGTGTGACCCAATTAAAGGCACTTCCGGTTGGCACAGGAAGCTATAAGTAAACACATGTCTTTATTGACATAGCCACTTACAGAATCCTGAGTTTTAAGTCTTTAAGTTAAGAATTGACTGATCTACACAGGTTTGAATACAGTGATTTTCATAATGACAGGTTATGTGTTTCAAAACACTTTTAGGGTGAGCTAGCTTGATAGTTAACGTTTGCTTTAGTTTGCGCGCCAGCTCTGCAAATTCAGCAGGTGTGTGTGATTAGGGTCATTAGTTTTGTTGGATCAAACCATTGTGAGGCAAAGGGCGGGAGTCGCAATCTTTTGAAACTTAAAAACGCGCTATTAAGTGTCTATAATCAGCATAAGTGCTTTCATTGCGTTCATTCATATTATTGAAATTACATAGATATGTTTACAGTTATATATTGGGGGGGGAAATCATATTTTTCCCAGGATAGGGGGGTCGTGTCCCCCCCTGGGATTTCTGCCTATGCACGTGATATCTCCTCACTCACGTGGTTGATTGAAGAACTGATTTGTGTTGTGAAGCAGAATTCACCAAGCGTTGGATTGTTCACCCACTAATAGGGAACGTGAGCTGGGTTTAGACCGTCGTGAGACAGGTTAGTTATAAATTATATATATATAAATTCAAAGATGAAGAAGGAGGGATGACTAGAAACGATTCAGTTGACCGTTTTATGTGTGGATTAATTGTCGGAGTAGAGGAATTTGTGTAATTCAGGTAAAAAAATAACGCAATGTTTATATCACAGGACAAATTAGCTAGCGGGTTAACTCGCTAAATTGCCATACATGTTTCATGCTTTTCGGCCTGTCCCCAATTTAATGCCATTGGTCACATATTTTGTTTTGATATTTTAACCTGCTGGTATGTTTATAATGAACTTTATCTGTCGAAAATGGAATTTGTGAGGTTTGAGGTCTTGTGGTGGCTTTACTACTTTGTCCCGCTCCGGGATGGTCTAGCAACCATCGCGTTTTTGTCCATTTGGGATCCTGTGTATGCGGTAGATTTTTGCCGTGTTTGCGTCCACTTGGGAAATGGGAGATACGGGTCCGGAAACCTTTTTTTTTTTTTTTTTCTAGTGATTTGTTGACCGCTCGGTGTAATTGTAGGTCTCTTACGGTCCACTGCTTTTTGCCGCCCACTGGTCCACCCAGAACACGACTGTAATCCTGATATATTGAGGTAAGTGATGGGGTGATCCTGGAAATGAGTCACTAGTTCTGTGTGTAAATGGGCCCGTTTGATATTGTATAGAATGCTGTTTAAGTCTATTTTCTATTGTATACTGGGTTTCCCCAATGTAGTGTTTTTTGCTAAATGTGCAAGTGATTATATACATATATGACATTTGGAGTGTAGAGTGAAATGAAAGACAACCCCCCCTCTCCAAAAGTTGGGTCTGTGCTGTTGTGAGTTGAAAAGACTTGGATAAATTCATGATGAGAGGGGGTCAACTACCCCCTCTGCTGGGTAATCTAAGAAAGCAACTGGGGGAGGAAAGGGGGAGTGTACAGGGGGTTGGGGGGAAAAGAAGGGTGTGGTGTGGGTCCAAATTGTGGGTAGAGCCTATTCTAAATTTAGCTGCTCACACCAATTCTTAAAAATGAGGTCTGCTGTGGTTGTTGTTCAGTGTATCAGGTCTGTTGTGTGGAATTCATCATGTGGTATCTCCAAGAGAAATGGGCCATGTGTGGTGATGTAACCGTTAATGACTTTGAGGTTCCGTTTTCGATCTGGTGAAAGGAGGTGTGAGTGGTTAATAATGGGGATGTAAATAATTGCATTAGGGAAAAAGTGACTCTTGCTTCCTTGTGCATTGATGCATTCTGTTTGATGTTTTGTATGGGTCATTATCCATATTGTTTATGCCCACCGAGAGAACCACTATGCATGCTGGTGTCTAAATGAACCTCTGTTTTCTCCAGGACCTTTTTGAAATGGTAAAATGTTGCTCCAGGGTAACTCTCCACTTGTATGGGTTATGAAATGGAGGGATTCTATTAACATTTGAGTCTCCCAAGACTAGTATTGGTTTATTTCCCTTCAAATTCCAATCTGCCACTTTGCCATTTGGTGTAATACTTAAAGGCCCGTAGATGTCCTCCTAGGATCATAAATTAAACTGAGGTAAGCTCCAAGTTGCCTCTTTTTCTGGGTGGCAGTGCAGAAGTCGATGTGGTGAGAGATTCATTCAACCATAGTGTTGTTAAATATGAACATAAACGCCATATTGTGCATTTAAATGGTTTCATTGTTTTGTTAAAGGAAAGGAAAAACCTAAAAGAGGAAGTGCCAAACTAAAACCAAACAAACCATAAATATATAGAGTAGAAATAAATTATGAATAAAACCATGTTCTTCTCCATCCATTTTCCTGTCTGTTAAAACCCATTTTCTAATACAGGCCATTTGGTGTTATTGTCTGTAGGTTCTGGATCCACTCCCGTGCTGCCCACAGGTCCAGAGGCCCACAGGTCCAGCCTATATGTGACTGTAACCCTGATATGGTAAGGTGAGTGATGGGGTGCTCCTGGAAGTGGGTTATGAGTAAATTGTAGGTTGATGTGGGCACTTGGCCAATGCAAGTTCAAAACAGACAGTGTGACCCAATTAAAGGCACTTCCGGTTGGCACAGGAAGCTATACGTAAACACATATCTTGCTTGGGGTATTCTCTTACATAATCCTGAGTTTAAAGTCTTTATGTTAAAAATTGACTGATCTAGACAGGGTTGAATGCAGTCATTTTCACATTTGCAGGTTATGTACATCAAAATACCTTTTGGGTGAATTTAACCACTTCCGGATGCTCCAGGATGCTTAGATTCGACACAGGTAGACCTCATAGTGGTCTGATGGACTGTCATAGAAGACAGGTTCATAAGGCATTCATAACCCACATAGGCTTCAGGTTGAATTTAGAGGTGCAGGCAATGTATTCCTATGGGGAGAGAAGTCAATGCAAACTGTTTGAAGTAAACACCTTCTTTTAACTGCTAAGGGTTAATGCCACACGGCCAAGGTTAGGCTTGCACGGATCGGGAGGACCTCAGGAACGTACCTGAGGTCGAATTGTGCTTCTCACCCTAGCAGTTCTCTCACTGTCACCCAAAACAAATGACATTTTGGGCCTACTTTTCTCATGGTCGCTGCGCTCAGACCGAGCGAGCTACGGGATATCTCGTTGAACTCTGCACGGCCTAGAGATTATGTTTATGCCCTTGCCTGCTCTCTGTGTCTTTCAGCACCACACCTTTTCACTCCATCCTTGCTGTGTGTGTGTGTGTGTGTGTGTGAGAGCTTTTCTTTGACATCTGCTGGCGGAAATTACTGATTTACAGTTTAGGAGGGTTACCTAGTCACACATGTGAAGTTTTGGAAAGATGTGACTTTTTTAACCCTTCAAAACAGACAGTGTGACCCAATTAAAGGCACTTCCGGTTGGCACAGGAAGCTATAAGTAAACACATGTCTTTATTGACATAGCCACTTACAGAATCCTGAGTTTTAAGTCTTTAAGTTAAGAATTGACTGATCTACACAGGTTTGAATACAGTGATTTTCATAATGACAGGTTATGTGTTTCAAAACACTTTTAGGGTGAGCTAGCTTGATAGTTAACGTTTGCTTTAGTTTGCGCGCCAGCTCTGCAAATTCAGCAGGTGTGTGTGAAGGCTTCCAACAAAACGAATGACCTGCAGTGGATCAAACCATTGTGAGGCAAAGGGCGGGAGTCGCAATCTTTTGAAACTTAAAAACGCGCTATTAAGTGTCTATAATCAGCATAAGTGCTTTCATTGCGTTCATTCATATTATTGAAATTACATAGATATGTTTACAGTGATATATTGGGTGGGGGAATCATATTTTTCCCAGGATAGGGGGGTCGTGTCCCCCCCTGGGATTTCTGCCTATGCACGTGATATCTCCTCACTCACGTGGTTGATTGAAGAACTGATTTGTGTTGATGGCAATTACCATATAAATTCAAAGATGAAGAAGGAGGGATGACTAGAAACGATTCAGTTGACCGTTTTATGTGTGGATTAATTGTCGGAGTAGAGGAATTTGTGTAATTCAGGTAAAAAAATAACGCAATGTTTATACCACAGGACAAATTAGCTAGCGGGTTAACTCGCTAAATTGCCATACATGTTTCATGCTTTTTGGCCTGTCCCCAATTTAATGCCATTGGTCACATATTTTGTTTTGATATTTTAACCTGCGTGTCTTTATCGCGTCTGCAAGCACGCAGCTGGTATGTTTATAATGAACTTTATCTGTCGAAAATGGAAATTGTGAGGTTTGAGGTCTTGTGGTGGCTTACTACTTTGTCCCGCTCTGGGATGGTCTAGCAACCATCGCGTTTTTGTCCATTTGGGATCCTGTGTATGCGGTCGATTTTTGCCGTGTTTGCGTCCACTTGGGAAATGGGAGATACGGGTCCGGAAACCTTTTTTTTTTTTTTTTTTCTAGTGATTTGTTGACCGCTCGGTGTAATTGTAGGTCTCTTACTGTCCACTGCTTTTTGAAGCCCACTGGTCCACCCAGAACACGACTGTAATCCTGATATATTGAGGTAAGTGATGGGGTGATCCTGGAAATGAGTCACTAGTTCTGTGTGTAAATGGGCCCGTTTGATATTGTATAGAATGCTGGTCTGGTCTGGTATGGTCTGGTTCGGTCTGGTCTGGTTCGGTTCGGTCTGGTCTGGTTCGGTCTGGTCTGGTTCGGTCTGGTCTGGTCTGGTCTGGTACGGTCTGGTTCGGTCTGGTCTGGTTCGGTCTGGTCTGGTCTGGTTCGTTCTGGTTCGCTCTGGTTCGCTCTGGTCCGGTCTGGTCTGGTCTGGTCTGGTTTGGTCTGGTTCGGTCTGGTCTGGTCTGGTCTGGTCTGGTTCGGTCTGGTTCGGTCTGGTCTGGTTCGGTCTAGTCTGATCTGGTTCGGTCTGGTCTGGTCCGGTCTGGTCTGGTCTGGTCCGGTCTGGTCTGGTTCGGTTCGGTCTAGTCTGGTCTGGTCTGGTTCGGTCTGGTCCGGTCTGGTCCCGTTTGTTTCGGTCTGGTCTGGTTCGGTCTAGTCTGGTCTGGTTCGGTCTGGTTCGGTCTGGTCTGGTTCGGTCTGGTTCGGTCTGGTCTGGTTCGGTCTGTTTCAGTCTGGTTCGGTCTGGTCTGGTTCGGTCTGGTCCGGTCTGGTTCGGTCTGGTCTCGTCTGGTTCGGTATGGTCTGGTCTGGTTCGTTCTGGTTCGGTCTGGTTCGGTCTGGTCTGGTTCGGTCTGGCCTGTTCTGGTCTGGTTCGCTCTGGTTCGGTCTGGTCCGGTCTGGTTCGGTCTGGTCTGGTTCGGTCTGGTTCGGTTCGGTCTGGTCTGGTCTGGTTCGGTCTGTTCTGGTCTGGTCTGGTTCGCTCTGGTCTGGTTCGGTCTGGTCTGGTTTGGTCCGGTCTGGTTCGGTCTGGTCTGGTCTGGTTCGTTCTGGTTCGGTCTGGTCTGGTCTGGTTCGGTCTGGTCTGGTTCGGTCTGGTCTGGTCTGGTCTGGTTCGTTCTGGTTCGGTTTGGTTCGGTCTGGTCTGGTTCGGTCTGGTCTGGTTCGTTCTGGTTCGCTCTGGTTCGGTCTGGTCTGGTTCGGGTCTGGTTCGGGTCTGGTTCGGGTCTGGTTCGGTCTGGTTCGCTCTGGTCTGGTTCGGTCTGGTCTGGTTCGCTCCGGTTCGGTCTGGTCCGGTCTGGTTCGGTCTGGTCTGGTTCGGTCTGGTTTGGTCTGGTCCGCTCTGGTTCGGTCTGGTCTGATCTGGTCTGGTTCGGTCTGGTACGGTCTGGTCTGGTCTGGTTCGGTCTGGTCTGGTCCTGTCTGGTCTGGTTCGGTCTGGTCTGGTTCGGTCTGGTTCGGTCTGGTCTGGTTCGGTCTGGTCTGGTTCGGTCTGGTTCGGTCTGGTCTGATCTGGTCTGGTTCGGTCTGGTTCGGTCTGGTACGGTCTGGTCTGGTTCGGTCTGGTCTGGTCCTGTCTGGTCTGGTTCGGTCTGGTCTGGTTCGGTCTGGTTCGGTCTGGTCTGGTCTGGTCTGGTCCGGTTTGGTCCGGTCTGGTTCGGTCTGGTCTGGTCTGGTCTGGTTCGGTCTGGTCTGGTTCGGTCTGGTTCGGTCTTGTCTGGTCTGGTTCGGTCTGGTCTGGTTCGGTCTGGTCTGGTCCGGTCTGGTCTGGTCCGGTCTGGTCCCGTTTGTTTCGGTCTGGTCTGGTCTGGTCTGGTCTGGTTCGGTCTGGTCTGGTCCGGTCTGGTCTGGTTCAGTCTGGTCTGTTTCAGTCTGGTCTGGTCTGGTCTGGTCTGGTTCGGTCTGGTCTGGTTCGATCTGGTCTGGTTCGGTCTGGTTCGATCTGGTCCGGTTCGGTCTGGTTCGGTCTGGTCTGGTCTGGTCTGGTTCGGTCTGGTTCATTCTGGTCTGGATCGGTCTGGTCTGGTTCGGTCTGGTCTGGTTCGGTCTGGTCTGGTTCGGTCTGGCCTGGTCTGGTCTGGTTCGTTCTGGTTCGGTCTGGTCTGGTTCAGTCTGGTTCGGTCTGGTCTGGTTCAGTCTGGTCTGGTCTGGTTCGGTCTGTTCTGGTCTGGTCTGGTTCGGTCTGGTCTGGTCTGGTTCGGTATGGTCTGGTCTGGTTCAGTCTGGTCTGGTTCGGTCTGGTCTGGTTCAGTCTGGTTCGGTCTGGTCTGGTTCAGTCTGGTCTGGTTCGGTCTGGTCTGGTTCAGTCTGGTCTGGTCTGTTTCGGTCTGGTTCAGTCTGGTCTGGTCTGGTCTGGTTCGGTCTGGTCTGGTCTGGTTCGGTCTGGTCTGGTTCGGTATGGTCTGGTATGGTCTGGTCTGGTTCGTTCTGGTCTGGTCTGGTCTGGTTCGTTCTGGTTCGGTCTGGTCCGGTCTGGTCTGGTTCGCTCTGGTTCGGTCTGGTCTGGTTCGGTCTGGTCTGGTCTGGTTCGCTCTGGTTCGGTCTGGTCCGGTCTGGTTCGGTCTGGTCTGGTTCGGTATGGTCTGGTCTGGTTCGGCCTGGTCTGGTTCGGTCTGGTCTGGTTCGGTCTGTTCTGATTCGGTCTGGTTCGGTCTGGTCTGGTCTGGTTCGGTCTGGTCTGGTTCGCTCTGGTCTGGTCTGGTTCGGTATGGGCTGGTCTGGTTCGGTTCTGGTTCGGTCAGGTTCGGGTCTGGTTCGGTCTGGTTCGCTCTGGTTCGGTCTGGTCTGGTTCGGTCTGGTCTGGTCTGGTTCGTTCTGGTTCGCTCCGGTTCGGTCTGGTCCGGTCTGGTCCGGTCTGGTCTGGTCCGGTCTGGTCTGGTCTGGTCTGGTCTGGTCTGGTTCGGTCTGGTCTGGCCAGGTCTGGTCTGGTTCGGTCTGGTTCGGTCTGGTCTGGTCCGCTCTGGTTCGGTCTGGTTCGGTCTGGTTCGGTCTGGTCTGGTTCGGTCTGGTCTGGTTCGGTCTGGTCTGGTTCGGTCTGGTCTGGTTCGGTCTGGTCTGGTCTGGTCTGGTCCGGTCTGGTTCGGTATGGTCTGGTCTGGTTCGGTCTGGTCTGGTTCGGTCTGGTCTGGTTCGGTCTGGTCTGGTCCGGTTTGGTCCGGTCTGGTTCGGTCTGTTCTGGTCTGGTATGGTTCGGTTCGGTCTGGTCTGGTTCGGTCTGGCCTGGAATGGTCTGGTTCGTTCTGGTTGGCTCTGGTTGGCTCTGGTTGGCTCTGGTTCGGTCTGGTTCGGTCTGGTCTGGTTCGGTCTGGTTCGGTTCGGTCTGGTCTGGTTCGGTCTGGTTCGGTCTGGTTCGGTCTGGTTCGGTCTGGTTCGGTCTGGTCTGCTTCAGTCTGGTTCGGTCTGGTCTTGTTCGGTCTGGTCTGGTTCGGTCTGGTCTGGTTCGGTCTGGTCTGGTCTGGTTCGGTCTGGTCTGGTTCGGTATGGTCTGGTCTGGTCTGGTTCGGTCTGGTCTGGTCCGGTCTGGTTCGTTCTGGTTCGTTCTGGTTCGGTCTGGTTCGGTCTGGTCTGGTTCGGTCTGGTCTGGTCTGGTCTGGTCTGGTTCGGTCTGGTCTGGTCTGGTTCGTTCTGGTTCGCTCTGGTCCGGTCTGGTCCGGTCTGGTCCGGTCTGGTCTGGTTCGGTCTGGTTCGGTCTGGTCTGGTTCGGTTCGGTCTAGTCTGGTCTGGTTCGGTCTGGTCTGGTTCGGTTCGGTCTAGTCTGGTCTGGTTCGGTCTGGTCTGGTTCGGTCTGGTCTGGTTCGGTCTGGTTCGGTCTGGTCTGGTTCGGTAAGTCTGGTCTGGTATGGTCTGGTTCGGTCTGGTCTGGTTCGGTCTGGTCTGGTCTGGTTCGGTCTGGTCTGGTCTGGTTCGGTCTGGTCTGGTCTGGTTCGGTCTGGTCTGGTTCGGTCTGGTCCGGTCTGGTCTGGTTCGTTCTGGTTCGGTCTGGTCTCGTCTGGTTCGGTCTGGTCTGGTCTGGTTCGGTCTGGTTCGGTCTGGTTCGGTCTGGTTCGGTCTGGTTCGGTCTGGTTCGGTCTAGTCTGGTCTGGTCTGGTCTGGTTCGGTCTGGTCTGGTCTGGTTCGCTCTGGTTCGCTCTGGTTCGGTCTGGTCCGGTCTGGTCTGGTTCGGTCTGGTCTGGTTCGGTCTGGTCTGGTCTGGTTCGGTCTGGTCTGGTTCGGTCTGGTCTGGTCTGGTTCGGTCTGGTCTGGTTCGGTCTGGTCTGGCCCGGTCTGGTCTGGTTCGTTCTGGTTCGGTCTGGTTCGGTCTGGTCTGGTCTGGTTCGGTCTGGTCTGGTTCGTTCTGGTTCGCTCTGGTTCGGTATGGGCTGGTCTGGTCTGGTTCTGGTCTGGTCTGTTTTGTTCTGGTTCGGTCTGGTCTGGTTCGGTCTGGTCTGGTTCGGTATGGTCTGGTCTGGTCTGGTTCGGTCTGTTCTGGTCTGGTCCGGTCTGGTTCGGGTCTGGTTCGGTCTGGTCCGGTCTGGTCTTGTCTGGTTTGGTCTGGTTCGGTCTGGTCTGGTTCGGTCTGGTTCGGTCTATTCTTGTCTGGTCTGGTTCGGTTCGGTCTGGTCCGTTCTTTTTCGGTCTGGTCCGTTCTTTTTCGGTCTGGTCCCGTCTGGTACGGTCTGGTCCGGTCTGGTACGGTCTGGTTCGGTCTGGTTCGGTCTGGTACGGTCTGGTCCGGTCTGGTCCGGTCTGGTTCGGGTCTGGTCTGGTTCGGTCTGGTCTTGTCTGGTTCGTTCTGGTTCGTTCTGGTTCGGTCTGGTTCGGTCTGGTCTGGTCTTGTCTGGTTCGTTCTGGTTCGGTCTGGTTCGGTCTGGTCTGGTTCGGTCTGGTTCGGTCTGGTCTGGTCTGGTCTGGTTCGGTCTGGTACGGTCTGGTACGGTCTGGTACGGTCTGGTCCGGTCTGGTTCGGTCTGGTCTGGTTCGGTCTGGTTCGGTCTGGTCTGGTTCGGTCTGGTTCGGTCTGGTTCGGTCTGGTCTGGTTCAGTCTGGTTCGGTCTGGTCTTGTTCGGTCTGGTCTGGTTCGGTCTGGTCTGGTTCGGTCTGGTCTGGTCTGGTTCGGTCTGGTCTGGTTCGGTATGGTCTGGTCTGGTCTGGTTCGGTCTGGTCTGGTCCGGTCTGGTTCGTTCTGGTTCGTTCTGGTTCGTTCTGGTTCGGTCTGGTTCGGTCTGGTCTGGTCTGGTCTGGTCTGGTCTGGTCTGGTTCGGTCTGGTCTGGTCTGGTTCGTTCTGGTTCGGTCTGGTCCGGTCTGGTCCGGTCTGGTCTGGTTCGGTCTGGTTCGGTCTGGTTCGGTTCGGTCTGGTCTGGTTCGGTCTGGTCTGGTTCGGTTCGGTCTAGTCTGGTCTGGTTCGGTTCGGTCTGGTCTGGTTCGGTCTGGTCTGGTTCGGTCTGGTCTGGTTCGGTCTGGTCTGGTTCGGTAAGTCTGGTCTGGTATGGTCTGGTCTGGTCTGGTCTGGTTCGGTCTGGTCTGGTCTGGTTCGGTCTGGTCTGGTCTGGTTCGGTCTGGTCTGGTCTGGTTCGGTCTGGTCTGGTCTGGTTCGGTCTGGTCTGGTTCGGTCTGGTCCGGTCTGGTCTGGTTCGGTCTGGTCTGGTCTGGTCTGGTCTGGTTCGGTCTGGTTCGGTCTGGTCTGGTCTGGTCTGGTTCGGTCTGGTTCGGTCTGGTTCGGTCTGGTTCGGTCTGGTTTGGTCTGGTCCGGTCTGGTCTGGTTCGGTTCGGTCTAGTCTGGTCTGGTCTGGTCTGGTTCGGTCTGGTCTGGTCTGGTTCGTTCTGGTTCGCTCTGGTTCGGTCTGGTCCGGTCTGGTCTGGTTCGGTCTGGTCTGGTCTGGTTCGGTCTGGTCTGGTTCGGTCTGGTCTGGTCTGGTTCGGTCTGGTCTGGCCCGGTCTGGTCTGGTTCGTTCTGGTTCGTTCTGGTTCGGTCTGGTTCGGTCTGGTCTGGTCTGGTTCGGTCTGGTCTGGTTCGTTCTGGTTCGCTCTGGTTCGGTATGGGCTGGTCTGGTCTGGTTCGGGTCTGGTTCGGTCTGGTCTTGTCTGGTTCGGTCTGGTCTGGTCTGTTTTGTTCTGGTTCGGTCTGGTCTGGTCTGGTTCGGTCTGGTCTGGTTCGGTCTGGTCTGGTCTGGTCTGGTTCGGTCTGTTCTGGTCTGGTCCGGTCTGGTTCGGGTCTGGTTCGGTCTGGTCCGGTCTGGTTCGGTCTGGTCTGGTCTTGTCTGGTTTGGTCTGGTTCGGTCTGGTCTGGTTCGGTCTGGTTCGGTCTATTCTTGTCTGGTCTGGTTCGGTCTGGTCTGGTCTGGTTCGGTCTGGTCCGTTCTTTTTCGGTCTGGTCCCGTCTGGTACGGTCTGGTCCGGTCTGGTACGGTATGGTTCGGTCTGGTTCGGTCTGGTACGGTCTGGTCCGGTCTGGTCCGGTCTGGTTCGGGTCTGGTCTGGTTCGGTCTGGTCTTGTCTGGTTCGTTCTGGTTCGTTCTGGTTCGTTCTGGTTCGGTCTGGTTCGGTCTTGTCTGGTTCGTTCTGGTTCGGTCTGGTTCGGTCTGGTCTGGTTCGGTCTGGTTCGGTCTGGTCTGGTCTGGTCTGGTTCGGTCTGGTACGGTCTGGTACGGTCTGGTACGGTCTGGTCTGGTCTGGTTCGGTCTGGTCTGGTCTGGTTCGGTCTGGTACGGTCCGGTCTGGTACGGTCCGGTCTGGTACGGTTCGGTCTGGTCTGGTCTGGTCTGGTTCGGTCTGGTCTGGTTCGGTCTGGTCTGGTTCGGTCTGGTCTGGTTTGGTTCGGTCTGGTCTGGTTCGGTCTGGTCTGGTCCGGTCTGGTCTGGTCTGGTTCGGTCTGGTTCGGTCTGTTCTGGTTCGGTCTGGTCTGGTCTGGTCCGGTCTGGTCTGGTTCGGTCTGGTCGGTCTGGTCTGGTTCGTTCTGGTTCGGTCTGGTTCGGTCTGGTCTGGTTCGTTCTGTTTCGGTCTGGTTCGGTCTGGTCTGGTTCGGTCTGGTTCGGTCTGGTCTGGTTCGGTCTGGTCTGGTTCGGTCTGGTCTGGTCTGGTTCGTTCTGGTTCGGTCTGGTCTGGTCTGGTTCGGTCTGGTCTGGTCTGGTTCGTTCTGGTTCGCTCTGGTTCGTTCTGGTCCGGTCTGGTCTGGTCCGGTCTGGTCTGGTTCGGTCTGGTTCGGTCTGGTCTGGTTCGGTTCGGTCTAGTCTGGTCTGGTTCGGTCTGGTCTGGTTCGGTCTGGTCTGGTCTGGTTCGGTCTGGTCTGGTTCGGTCTGGTCTGGTTCGGTCTGGTCTGGTTCGGTCTGGTCTGGTTCGGTATGGTCTGGTCTTGTATGGTCTGGTCTGGTTCGGTCTGGTTCGGTTCGGTCTGGTCTGGTCTGGTCTGGTTCGGTCTGGTCTGGTCTGGTCCGGTCTGCTCTGGTCCGGTCTGGTTTGGTCTGGTTCGGTCTAGTCTGGTCTGGTTCGGTCTGGTTCGGTCTGGTCTGGTCTGGTTCGGTCTGGTCTGGTTTGGTCTGGTCTGGTTCGGTCTAGTCTGGTCTGGTTCGGTCTGGTCTGGTTCGGTTCGGTCTAGTCTGGTCTGGTTCGGTCTGGTTCGGTCTGGTCTGGTCTGGTTCGTTCTGGTTCGCTCTGGTTCGGTCTGGTCCGGTCTGGTCTGGTCTGGTCTGGTTCGGTCTGGTCTGGTTCAGTCTGGTCTGGTTCGGTCTGGTCTGGTTCGTTCTGGTCTGGTCTGTTTCGGTCTGGTTCGGTCTGGTCTGGTTCGGTCTGGTCTGGTCTGGTCTGGTTCGGTCTGGTACGGTCTGGTACGGTCTGGTACGGTCTGGTCCGGTCTGGTTCGGTCTGGTCTGGTTCGGTCTGGTTCGGTCTGGTTCGGTTCGGTCAAGTCTGGTCTGGTTCGGTCTGGTTCGGTCTGGTCTGGTCTGGTTCGGTCTGGTCTGGTCTGTTTCGGTCTGGTTCGGTCTGGCCTGGTCTGGCCTGGTCTGGTCTGGTTCGTTCTGGTTCGGTCTGGTCTGGTCTGGTTCGTTCTGGTTCGCTCTGGTTCGGTCTGGTCTGGTCTGGTTCGGTCTGGTCTGGTCTGGTTCGTTCTGGTTCGCTCTGGTTCGGTCTGGTCCGGTCTGGTCTGGTCCGGTCTGGTCTGGTTCGGTCTGGTTCGGTCTGGTCTGGTTCGGTTCGGTCTAGTCTGGTCTGGTTCGGTCTGGTCTGGTTCGGTCTGGTCTGGTCTGGTTCGGTCTGGTCTGGTTCGGTCTGGTCTGGTTCGGTCTGGTCTGGTTCGGTCTGGTCTGGTTCGGTCTGGTCTGGTTCGGTCTGGTCTGGTTCGGTATGGTCTGGTCTTGTATGGTCTGGTCTGGTTCGGTCTGGTTCGGTTCGGTCTGGTCTGGTCTGGTCTGGTTCGGTCTGGTCTGGTCTGGTCCGGTCTGCTCTGGTCCGGTCTGGTTCGGTCTGGTTCGGTCTAGTCTGGTCTGGTTCGGTCTGGTTCGGTCTGGTCTGGTCTGGTTCGGTCTGGTCTGGTTCGGTCTGGTCTGGTTCGGTCTGGTCTGGTTTGGTTCGGTATGGTCTGGTCTGGTCTGGTTCGGTCTGGTCTGGTTCGGTCTGGTCTGGTCCGGTCTGGTCTGGTCTGGTTCGGTCTGGTTCGGTCTGTTCTGGTTCGGTCTGGTCTGGTCTGGTCCGGTCTGGTCTGGTTCGGTCTGGTCGGTCTGGTCTGGTTCGTTCTGGTTCGGTCTGGTTCGGTCTGGTCTGGTTCGTTCTGTTTCGGTCTGGTTCGGTCTGGTCTGGTTCGGTCTGGTTCGGTCTGGTCTGGTTCGGTCTGGTCTGGTCTGGTTCGTTCTGGTTCGGTCTGGTCTGGTCTGGTTCGGTCTGGTCTGGTCTGGTTCGTTCTGGTTCGCTCTGGTTCGGTCTGGTCCGGTCTGGTCTGGTCCGGTCTGGTCTGGTTCGGTCTGGTTCGGTCTGGTCTGGTTCGGTTCGGTCTAGTCTGGTCTGGTTCGGTCTGGTCTGGTTCGGTCTGGTCTGGTCTGGTTCGGTCTGGTCTGGTTCGGTCTGGTCTGGTTCGGTCTGGTCTGGTTCGGTCTGGTCTGGTTCGGTCTGGTCTGGTTCGGTCTGGTCTGGTTCGGTATGGTCTGGTCTTGTATGGTCTGGTCTGGTTCGGTCTGGTTCGGTTCGGTCTGGTCTGGTCTGGTTCGGTCTGGTCTGGTCTGGTCCGGTCTGCTCTGGTCCGGTCTGGTTCGGTCTGGTTCGGTCTAGTCTGGTCTGGTTCGGTCTGGTTCGGTCTGGTCTGGTCTGGTTCGGTCTGGTCTGGTTTGGTCTGGTCTGGTTCGGTCTAGTCTGGTCTGGTTCGGTCTGGTCTGGTTCGGTTCGGTCTAGTCTGGTCTGGTTCGGTCTGGTTCGGTCTGGTCTGGTCTGGTTCGTTCTGGTTCGCTCTGGTTCGGTCTGGTCCGGTCTGGTTCGGTCTGGTCTGGTCTGGTTCGGTCTGGTTCGGTCTGGTCTGGTTCAGTCTGGTCTGGTTCGGTCTGGTCTGGTTCGGTCTGGTCTCGTCTGGTTCGGTATGGTCTGGTCTGGTTCGTTCTGGTCTGGTCTGTTTCGGTCTGGTTCGGTCTGGTCTGGTTCGGTCTGGTTCGGTCTGGTCTGGTCTGGTCTGGTTCGGTCTGGTACGGTCTGGTACGGTCTGGTCCGGTCTGGTTCGGTCTGGTCTGGTTCGGTCTGGTTCGGTCTGGTTCGGTTCGGTCAAGTCTGGTCTGGTTCGGTCTGGTTCGGTCTGGTCTGGTCTGGTTCGGTCTGGTCTGGTCTGTTTCGGTCTGGTTCGGTCTGGCCTGGTCTGGCCTGGTCTGGTCTGGTTCGTTCTGGTTCGGTCTGGTCTGGTCTGGTTCGTTCTGGTTCGCTCTGGTTCGGTCTGGTCTGGTCTGGTTCGGTCTGGTCTGGTTCGTTCTGGTTCGCTCTGGTTCGGTCTGGTCCGGTCTGGTCTGGTCCGGTCTGGTCTGGTTCGGTCTGGTTCGGTCTGGTCTGGTTCGGTTCGGTCTAGTCTGGTCTGGTTCGGTCTGGTCTGGTTCGGTCTGGTCTGGTCTGGTTCGGTCTGGTCTGGTTCGGTCTGGTCTGGTTCGGTCTGGTCTGGTTCGGTCTGGTCTGGTTCGGTCTGGTCTGGTTCGGTATGGTCTGGTCTTGTATGGTCTGGTCTGGTTCGGTCTGGTTCGGTTCGGTCTGGTCTGGTCTGGTCTGGTTCGGTCTGGTCTGGTCTGGTCCGGTCTGCTCTGGTCCGGTCTGGTTCGGTCTGGTTCGGTCTAGTCTGGTCTGGTTCGGTCTGGTTCGGTCTGGTCTGGTCTGGTTCGGTCTGGTCTGGTTTGGTCTGGTCTGGTTCGGTCTAGTCTGGTCTGGTTCGGTCTGGTCTGGTTCGGTTCGGTCTAGTCTGGTCTGGTTCGGTCTGGTTCGGTCTGGTCTGGTCTGGTTCGTTCTGGTTCGCTCTGGTTCGGTCTGGTCCGGTCTGGTTCGGTCTGGTCTGGTCTGGTTCGGTCTGGTCTGGTTCGGTCTGGTCTGGTTCAGTCTGGTCTGGTTCGGTCTGGTCTGGTTCGGTCTGGTCTCGTCTGGTTCGGTATGGTCTGGTCTGGTTCGTTCTGGTCTGGTCTGTTTCGGTCTGGTTCGGTCTGGTCTGGTTCGGTCTGGTTCGGTCTGGTCTGGTCTGGTCTGGTTCGGTCTGGTACGGTCTGGTACGGTCTGGTACGGTCTGGTCCGGTCTGGTTCGGTCTGGTCTGGTTCGGTCTGGTTCGGTCTGGTTCGGTTCGGTCAAGTCTGGTCTGGTTCGGTCTGGTTCGGTCTGGTCTGGTCTGGTTCGGTCTGGTCTGGTCTGGTTCGGTCTGGTCTGGTCTGTTTCGGTCTGGTTCGGTCTGGCCTGGTCTGGCCTGGTCTGGTCTGGTTCGTTCTGGTTCGGTCTGGTCTGGTCTGGTTCGTTCTGGTTCGCTCTGGTTCGGTCTGGTCCGGTCTGGTTCGGTCTGGTCTGGTTCGGTCTGGTTCGGTCTGGTCTGGTCTGGTTCGGTCTGGTCTGGTTCGGTCTGGTCTGGTTCAGTCTGGTCTGGTTCGGTCTGGTCTGGTTCGGTCTGGTCTCGTCTGGTTCGGTATGGTCTGGTCTGGTTCGTTCTGGTCTGGTCTGTTTCGGTCTGGTTCGGTCTGGTCTGGTTCGGTCTGGCCTGTTCTGGTCTGGTCTGGTTCGTTCTGGTTCGCTCTGGTTCGGTCTGGTCTGGTTCGGTCTGGTCTGGTTTGTTCCGGTCTGGTTCGGTCTGGTCTGGTCTGGTTCGTTCTGGTTCGCTCTGGTTCGGTCTGGTTCGGGCTGGTCTGGTTCGGTCTGGTCTGGTTCGGTCTGGTCTGGTTCGGTCTGGTCTGGTTCGTTCTGGTCTGGTTCGGTCTGGTCTGGTCTGGTTCGGTCTGGTCTGGCCCGGTCTGGTCTGGTTCGTTCTGGTTCGGTCTGGTTCGGTCTGGTCTGGTCTGGTTCGGTCTGGTCTGGTTCGTTCTGGTTCGCTCTGGTTCGTTATGGGCTGGTCTGGTCTGGTTCGGGTCTGGTTCGGTCTGGTCTTGTCTGGTTCGGTCTGGTCTGTTTTGTTCTGGTTCGGTCTGGTCTGGTCTGTTTTGTTCTGGTTCGATCTGGTTCGGTCTGGTCTGGTTCGGTCTGGTCTGGTTCGTTCTGGTTCGGTCTGGTCTGGTCTGGTTCGGTCTGGTCTGTTTCGTTCTGGTTCGCTCTGGTTCGGTCTGGTCTGGTCTGGTTCGGTCTGGTCTGGTTCGGTATGGTCTGGTCTGGTCTGGTTCGGTCTGTTCTGGTCTGGTCCGGTCTGGTTCGGGTCTGGTTCGGTCTGGTCCGGTCTGGTTCGGTCTGGTCTGGTCTTGTCTGGTTTGGTCTGGTTCGGTCTGGTCTGGTTCGGTCTGGTTCGGTCTATTCTTGTCTGGTCTGGTTCGGTCTGGTCTGGTCTGGTTCGGTCTGGTCCGTTCTTTTTCGGTCTGGTCCCGTCTGGTACGGTCTGGTCCGGTCTGGTACGGTCTGGTTCGGTCTGGTACGGTCTGGTTCGGTCTGGCACGGTCTGGTACGGTCTGGTCCGGTCTGGTCCGGTCTGGTTCGGGTCTGGTCTGGTTCGGTCTGGTCTGGTCTGGTCTGGTCTTGTCTGGTTCGTTCTGGTTCGGTCTGGTTCGGTCTGGTCTGGTCTTGTCTGGTTCGTTCTGGTTCGGTCTGGTTCGGTCTGGTCTGGTTCGGTCTGGTTCGGTCTGGTCTGGTCTGGTCTGGTTCGGTCTGGTACGGTCTGGTACGGTCTGGTACGGTCTGGTCCGGTCTGGTTCGGTCTGGTCTGGTTCGGTCTGGTTCGGTCTGGTCTGGTCTGGTTCGGTCTGGTCTGGTCTGGTTCGGTCTGGTACGGTCCGGTCTGGTACGGTTCGGTCTGGTCTGGTCTGGTTCGGTCTGGTCTGGTTCGGTCTGGTCTGGTTCGGTCTGGTCTGGTTCGGTCTGGTCTGGTTTGGTTCGGTATGGTCTGGTCTGGTCTGGTTCGGTCTGGTCTGGTCCGGTCTGGTCTGGTCTGGTTCGGTCTGGTTCGGTCTGTTCTGGTTCGGTCTGGTCTGGTCTGGTTCGGTCTGGTCTGGTTCGGTCTGGTCCGGTCTGGTTCGGTCTGGTCTGGTTCGTTCTGGTTCGGTCTGGTTCGGTCTGGTCTGGTTCGGTCTGGTTCGGTCTGGTCTGGTTCGGTCTGGTCTGGTTCGGTCTGGTCTGGTCTGGTCTGGTTCGTTCTGGTTCGGTCTGGTCTGGTCTGGTTCGGTCTGGTCTGGTCTGGTTCGTTCTGGTTCGCTCTGGTTCGGTCTGGTCCGGTCCGGTCTGGTCCGGTCTGGTCCGGTCTGGTCTGGTTCGGTCTGGTTCGGTCTGGTCTGGTCTGGTTCGGTTCGGTCTAGTCTGGTCTGGTTCGGTCTGGTCTGGTCTGGTTCGGTCTGGTCTGGTTCGGTCTGGTCTGGTTCGGTATGGTCTGGTCTTGTATGGTCTGGTCTGGTTCGGTCTGGTTCGGTTCGGTCTGGTCTGGTCTGGTCTGGTTCGGTCTGGTCTGGTCTGGTCCGGTCTGGTCTGGTCCGGTCTGGTCTGGTCCGGTCTGGTCTGGTTCGTTCTGGTTCGGTCTGGTCTGGTCTGGTCTGGTCTGTTCTGGTTCGCTCTGGTTCGCTCTGGTCCGGTCTGGTCTGGTCTGGTCTGGTCTGGTTCGGTCTGGTTCGGTCTGGTTCGGTCTGGTTCGGTCTGGTTCGGTCTGGTTCGGTCTAGTCTGGTCTGGTTCGGTCTGGTTCGGTCTGGTCTGGTTCGGTCTGGTCTGGTTTGGTCTGGTCTGGTTCGGTCTAGTCTGGTCTGGTTCGGTCTGGTCTGGTCCGGTCTGGTCTGGTCTGGTTCGGTTCGGTCAAGTCTGATCTGGTTCGGTCTGGTTCGGTCTGGTCTGGTCTGGTTCGGTCTGGTCTGGTCTGTTTCGGTCTGGTTCGGTCTGGCCTGGTCTGGTCTGGTTCGTTCTGGTTCGCTCTGGTTCGGTCTGGTCTGGTCTGGTTCGTTCTGGTTCGCTCTGGTTCGGTCTGGTCCGGTCTGGTTCGGTCTGGTCTGGTTCGGTCTGGTTCGGTCTGGTCTGGTCTGGTTCGGTCTGGTTCGGTCTGGTCTGGTTCGGTCTGGTCTGGTTCAGTCTGGTCTGGTTCGGTCTGGTCTGGTTCGGTCTGGTCTCATCTGGTTCGGTATGGTCTGGTCTGGTTCGTTCTGGTCTGGTTCGGTCTGGTCTGGTTCGGTCTGGCCTGTTCTGGTCTGGTCTGGTTCGTTCTGGTTCGCTCTGGTTCGGTCTGGTCTGGTTCGGTCTGGTCTGGTTTGGTCCGGTCTGGTCTGGTCTGGTTCGTTCTGGTTCGCTCTGGTTCGGTCTGGTCTGGTTCGGTCTGGTCTGGTTCGGGCTGGTCTGGTTCGGTCTGGTCTGGTTCGGTCTGGTCTGGTTCGGTCTGGTCTGGTTCGTTCTGGTCTGGTTCGGTCTAGTCTGGTCTGGTTCGGTCTGGTTCGGTCTGGCCTGGTCTGGTCTGGTTCGTTCTGGTTCGCTCTGGTCCGGTCTGGTTCGGTCTGGTCTGGTTCGGTCTGGTCTGGTTCGGTCTGGTCTGGTCTGGTTCGTTCTGGTTCGTTCTGGTTCGCTCTGGTTCGCTCTGGTTCGGTCTGGTCTGGTTCGTTCTGGTCTGGTTTGGTCTGGTCTGGTTCGGTCTGGTCTGGTTCGTTCTGGTTCGCTCTGGTTCGGTCTGGTCCGGTCTGGTCTGGTTCGGTCTGGTCTGGTTCGGTCTGGTCCGGTCTGGTTCGTTCTGGTTCGGTCTGGTCTGGTTCGGTCTGGTCTGGTTCGTTCTGGTTCGCTCTGGTTCGGTATGGGCTGGTCTGGTCTGGTTCGGGTCTGGTTCGGTCTGGTCTTGTCTGGTTCGGTCTGGTCTGGTCTGTTTTGTTCTGGTTCGGTCTGGTCTGGTCTGTTTTGTTCTGGTTCGGTCTGGTTCGGTCTGGTCTGGTTCGGTCTGGTCTGGTTCGTTCTGGTTCGGTCTGGTCTGGTCTGGTTCGGTCTGGTCTGTTTCGTTCTGGTTCGCTCTGGTTCGGTCTGGTCTGGTCTGGATCGGTCTGGTCTGGTTCGGTATGGTCTGGTCTGGTCTGGTTCGGTCTGTTCTGGTCTGGTCCGGTCTGGTTCGGGTCTGGTTCGGTCTGGTCCGGTCTGGTTCGGTCTGGTCTGGTCTGTTTTGTTCTGGTTCGGTCTGTTTTGTTCTGGTTCGGTCTGGTTCGGTCTGGTCTGGTTCGTTCTGGTTCGGTCTGGTCTGGTCTGGTTCGGTCTGGTCTGTTTCGTTCTGGTTCGCTCTGGTTCGGTCTGGTCTGGTCTGGTTCGGTCTGGTCTGGTTCGGTATGGTCTGGTCTGGTCTGGTCTGGTTCGGTCTGTTCTGGTCTGGTCCGGTCTGGTTCGGGTCTGGTTCGGTCTGGTCCGGTCTGGTTCGGTCTGGTCTGGTCTTGTCTGGTTTGGTCTGGTTCGGTCTGGTCTGGTTCGGTCTGGTTCGGTCTATTCTTGTCTGGTCTGGTTCGGTCTGGTCTGGTCTGGTTCGGTCTGGTCCGTTCTTTTTCGGTCTGGTCCCGTCTGGTACGGTCTGGTCCGGTCTGGTCCGGTCTGGTCCGGTCCGGGTCTGGTTCGGTCTGGTCTGGTTCGGTCTGGTCTGGTCTTGTCTGGTTCGTTCTGGTTCGGTCTGGTCTGGTTCGGTCTGGTTCGGTCTGGTCTGGTCTGGTTCGGTCTGGTCCGGTCTGGTTCGGTCTGGTCTGGTTCGGTCTGGTTCGGTCTGGTCTGGTCTTGTTCGGTCTGGTCTGGTCTGGTTCGGTCTGGTACGGTCCGGTCTGGTACGGTTCGGTCTGGTCTGGTCTGGTCTGGTCTGGTTCGGTCTGGTCTGGTTCGGTCTGGTCTGGTTCGGTCTGGTCTGGTTCGGTCTGGTCTGGTTCGGTATGGTCTGGTCTGGTCTGGTTCGGTCTGGTCTGGTCCGGTCTGGTCTGGTTCGGTCTGGTTCGGTCTGTTCTGGTTCGGTCTGTTCTGGTTCGGTCTGGTCTGGTCTGGTTCGGGCTGGTCTGGTTCGGTCTGGTCTGGTTCGGTCTGGTTCGGTCTGGTTCGGTCTGGTCGGTCTGGTCTGGTTCGTTCTGGTTCGGTCTGGTTCGGTCTGGTCTGGTTCGTTCTGGTTCGGTCTGGTTCGGTCTGGTCTGGTCTGGTTCGGTCTGGTTCGGTCTGGTCTGGTTCGGTCTGGTCTGGTCTGGTTCGGTCTGGTCTGGTCTGGTCTGGTTCGTTCTGGTTCGGTCTGGTCTGGTCCGGTTCGGTCTGGTCTGGTCTGGTTCGTTCTGGTTCGCTCTGGTTCGGTCTGGTCCGGTCTGGTCTGGTCCGGTCTGGTCCGGTCTGGTCTGGTTCGGTCTGGTCTGGTTCGGTTCGGTCTAGTCTGGTCTGGTTCGGTCTGGTCTGGTTCGGTCTGGTCTGGTCTGGTTCGGTCTGGTCTGGTTCGGTCTGGTCTGGTTCGGTATGGTCTGGTCTTGTATGGTCTGGTCTGGTTCGGTCTGGTTCGGTTCGGTCTGGTCTGGTCTGGTCTGGTTCGGTCTGGTCTGGTCCGGTCTGGTCTGATCCGGTCTGGTGTGGTTCGTTCTGGTTCGGTCTGGTCTGGTCTGTTCTGGTTCGCTCTGGTCCGGTCTGGTCTGGTCTGGTCTGGTCTGGTCTGGTCTGGTTCGGTCTGGTTCGGTCTGGTCTGGTTCGGTTCGGTCTAGTCTGGTCTGGTTCGGTCTGGTCTGGTCTGGTTCGGTCTGGTCTGGTGTGGTCTGGTCTGGTCTGGTTCGGTCTAGTCTGGTCTGGTTCGGTCTGGTCTGGTCCGGTCTGGTCTGGTCTGGTTCGGTTCGGTCTAGTCTGGTCTGGTTCGGTCTGGTTCGGTCTGGTCTGGTCTGGTTCGGTCTGGTCTGGTTCGGTCTGGTTCGGTCTGGCCTGGTCTGGTCTGGTTCGTTCTGGTTCGCTCTGGTTCGGTCTGGTCTGGTCTGGTTCGTTCTGGTTCGCTCTGGTCCGGTCTGGTTCGGTCTGGTCTGGTCTGGTTCGGTCTGGTCTGGTTCGGTCTGGTTCGGTCTGGTCTGGTTCGGTCTGGTCTGGTTCGGTCTGGTCTGGTTCGGTCTGGTCTGGTTCGGTCTGGTCTGGTTCGGTCTGGTCTGGTTCGGTCTGGTCTGGTTCGGTCTGGTCTGGTTCGGTCTGGTCTGGTTCGGTCTGGTCTGGTTCGGTCTGGTCTGGTTCGGTCTGGTCTGGTTCGGTCTGGTCTGGTTCGGTCTGGTCTGGTTCGGTCTGGTCTGGTTCAGTCTGGTCTGGTTCGGTCTGGTCTGGTTCGGTCTGGTCTCGTCTGGTTCGGTATGGTCTGGTCTGGTTCGGTCTGGTTCGGTCTGGTCTGGTTCGGTCTGGCCTGTTCTGGTCTGGTTCGTTCTGGTTCGGTCTGTTCTGGTCTGGTCGGGTTCGTTCTGGTTCGCTCTGGTTCGGTCTGGTCTGGTTCGGTCTGGTCTGGTTTGGTCCGGTTCGGTCTGGTCTGGTCTGGTTCGTTCTGGTTCGCTCTGGTTCGGTCTGGTCTGGTTCGGTCTGGTCTGGTTCGGTCTGGTCTGGTTCGGTCTGGTCTGGTTCGGTCTGGTCTGGTTCGGTCTGGTCTGGTCCGGTCTGGTCTGGTCTGGTTCGTTCTGGTTCGGATTGGTTCGGTCTGGTTCGGTCTGGTCTGTTTCGTTCTGGTTCGCTCTGGTTCGGTCTGGTCTGGTTCGGGTCTGGTTCGGTCTGGTTCGGGTCTGGTTCGGTTTGGTTCGCTCGGGTCTGGTTCGGTCTGGTCTGGTTTGCTCTGGTCTGGTTCGGTCTGGTCTGGTTCGGTCTGGTATGGTCTGGTCTGGTCTGGTTCGTTCTGGTTCCCTCCGGTGCGGTCTGGTTCGGTCTGGTCTGGTTCGGTCTGGTTCGGTCTGGTCTGGTCTGGTCCGCTCTGGTTCGGTCTGGTCTGGTCTGGCCTGGTCTGGCCTGGTTCGGTCTGGTTCGGTCTGGTACGGTCTGGTCTGGTTCGGTCTGGTCTGGTCCGGTCTGATCTGGTCCGGTCTGTTCTGGTTCGGTCTGGTCTGGTTCGGTCTGGTCTGGTCTGGTCTGGTCTGGTCCGGTCTGGTCCGGTCCGGTCTGGTTCGGTCTGGTCTGGTTCGGTCTGGTCTGGTTCGGTCTGGTTCGGTCTGGTTCGGTCTGGTCTGGTCTGGTTCGGTCTGGTCTGGTTCGGTCTGGTCTGGTCCGGTCTGGTCCGGTCTGGTCCGGTTTGGTCCGGTCTGGTTCGGTCTGGTTCGGTTTGGTCTGGTTCGGTCTGGTCTGGTTCGTTCTGGTTCGGTCTGGTTCGGTCTGGTCTGGTTCGTTCTGGTTCGGTCTGGTTCGTTCTGGTTCGGTCTGGTTGGGTCTGGTCTGGTTCGCTCTGGTTCGGTCTGGTTCGGTCTGGTCTGGTTCGGTCTGGTTCGGTATGGTCTGGTTCGGTATGGTCTGGTTCGGTCTGGTCTGGTTCGGTCTGGTCTGGTCTGGTTCGGCTGGTCTGGTCTGGTTCGGTCTGGTCTGGTTCGGTCTGGTCTGGTTCGGTCTGTTCTGGTTCGGTCTGGTCTGGTTCGGTCTGGTTCGGTCTGGTTGCGTCTGGTCTGGTTGCGTCTGGTCTGGTTCGGTCTGGTCTGGTTCAGTCTGGTTCGATCTGGTTCGGTCTGGCCTGATCTGGTCTGGTTCGCTCTGGTTCGGTCTGGTCTGGTTCGGTCTGGTCTGGTTCGGTCTGGTTCGGTCTGGTCTGGTTCGGTCTGGTCTGGTTCGGTCTGGTCTGGTTCGGTCTGGTCTGGTTCGGTCTGGTCTGGTTCGGTCTGGTCTGGTTTGGTCTGGTTCGTTCTGGTCTGGTCTAGTCTGGTCTGGTCTGGTTCGGTCTGGTTCGGTCTGGCCTGGTCTGGTCTGGTTCGTTCTGGTTCGCTCTGGTTCGGTCTGGTCCGGTCTGGTTCGGTCTGGTCTGGTTCGGTCTGGTCTGGTTCGGTCTGGTCTGGTCTGGTCTGGTTCGTTCTGGTTCGCTCTGGTTCGCTCTGGTTCGGTCTGGTCTGGTTCGTTCTGGTCTGGTTTGGTCCGGTCTGGTTCGGTCTGGTCTGGTTCGCTCTGGTTCGGTCTGGTCCGGTCTGGTCTGGTTCGGTCTGGTCTGGTTCGGTCTGGTCTGGTCTGGTTCGGTCTGGTCTGGTCCGGTCTGGTCTGGTCTGGTTCGTTCTGGTTCGGTCTGGTTCGGTCTGGTCTGGTCTGGTTCGGTCTGGTCTGGTTCGTTCTGGTTCGCTCTGGTTCGGTATGGGCTGGTCTGGTCTGGTTCGGGTCTGGTTCGGTCTGGTCTTGTCTGGTTCGGTCTGGTCTGTTTTGTTCTGGTTCGGTCTGGTCTGGTCTGTTTTGTTCTGGTTCGGTCTGGTTCGGTCTGGTCTGGTTCGGTCTGGTCTGGTTCGTTCTGGTTCGGTCTGGTCTGGTCTGGTTCGGTCTGGTCTGTTTCGTTCTGGTTCGCTCTGGTTCGGTCTGGTCTGGTTCGGTCTGGTCTGGTTCGGTATGGTCTAGTCTGGTCTGGTCTGGTTCGGTCTGTTCTGGTCTGGTCCGGTCTGTTTCGGGTCTGGTTCGG
Organism: Oncorhynchus mykiss; assembly: GCF_057628025.1. Classification (NCBI taxonomy): domain Eukaryota; kingdom Metazoa; phylum Chordata; class Actinopteri; order Salmoniformes; family Salmonidae; genus Oncorhynchus; species Oncorhynchus mykiss. The sequence continues at coordinate 544,082 of NC_143047.1, read as the reverse complement.
TCTGGTCCGGTCTGGTTCGGTCTGGTCTGGTCTTGTCTGGTTTGGTCTGGTTCGGTCTGGTCTGGTTCGGTCTATTCTTGTCTGGTCTGGTTCGTTCTGGTTCGCTCCGGTTCGGTCTGGTCCGGTCTGGTTCGGTCTGGTCTGGTCTGGTTCGTTCTGGTTCGGTCTGGTCTGGCCAGGTCTGGTCTGGTTTGGTCTGGTTCGGTCTGGTCTGGTCTGGTCCGCTCTGGTTCGGTCTGGTCTGGTCTGGTCCGCTCTGGTTCGGTCTGGTTCGGTCTGGTCTGGTCTGGTCCGGTCTGGTCTGGTTCGGTCTGGTCTGGTTCGGTCTGGTCTGGTTCGGTCTGGTCTGGTTCGGTCTGGTCTGGTCTGGTCTGGTCTGGTCCGGTCTGGTCCGTTTTGGTCCGGTCTGGTTCGGTCTGGTCTGGTTCGGTCTGGTCTGGTCTGGTCTGGTTCGGTCTGGTCTGGTTCGGTCTGGTTCGTTCTGGTCTGGTCTGGTCTGGTCTGGTTCGGTCCGGTCTGGTTCGGTCCGGTCTGGTTCGGTCCGGTCTGGTTCGGTCTGGTCTGGTTCGGTCTGGTTCGGTCTGGTCTGCTCTGGTCTGGTCTGGTTCGGTCTGGTCTGGTTCGTTCTGGTCTGGTTCGGTCTGGTCTGGTTCGGTCTGGTCTGGTTCGGTCTGGTCTGGTCTGGTTCGGTCTGGTCTGGTCCGGTCTGGTCTGGTCTGGTTCGTTCTGGTTCGGTCTGGTCTGGTTCGGTCTGGTCTGGTTCGTTCTGGTTCGCTCTGGTTCGGTATGGGCTGGTCTGGTCTGGTTCGGGTCTGGTTCGGTCTGGTCTTGTCTGGTTCGGTCTGGTCTGGTCTGTTTTGTTCTGGTTCGGTCTGGTCTGGTCTGTTTTGTTCTGGTTCGGTCTGGTTCGGTCTGGTCTGGTTCGGTCTGGTCTGGTTCGTTCTGGTTCGGTCTGGTCTGGTCTGGTTCGGTCTGGTCTGTTTCGTTCTGGTTCGCTCTGGTTCGGTCTGGTCTGGTCTGGTTCGGTCTGGTCTGGTTCGGTATGGTCTGGTCTGGTCTGGTCTGGTCCGGTCTGTTTCGGGTCTGGTCCGGTCTGTTTCGGGTCTGGTTCGGTCTGGTCCGGTCTGGTTCGGTCTGGTCTGGTCTTGTCTGGTTTGGTCTGGTTCGGTCTGGTCTGGTTCGGTCTGGTTCGGTCTATTCTTGTCTGGTCTGGTTCGTTCTGGTTCGCTCCGGTTCGGTCTGGTCCGGTCTGGTTCGGTCTGGTCTGGTCTGGTTCGTTCTGGTTCGGTCTGGTCTGGTCTGGCCAGGTCTGGTCTGGTTCGGTCTGGTTCGGTCTGGTCTGGTCTGGTCCGCTCTGGTTCGGTCTGGTCTGGTCTGGTCTGGTTCTGTCTGGTTCGGTCTGGTACGGTCTGGTCTGGTCTGGTCCGGTCTGGTCTGGTCCGGTCTGGTCTGGTCCGGTCTGGTCTGGTTCGGTCTGGTCTGGTTCGGTCTGGTCTGGTTCGGTCTGGTCTGGTTCGGTCTGGTCTGGTTCGGTCTGGTCTGGTCTGGTCTGGTCTGGTCCGGTCTGGTCCGTTTTGGTCCGGTCTGGTTCGGTCTGGTCTGGTTCGGTATGGTCTGGTCTGGTCTGGTTCGGTCTGGTTCGGTCTGGTCTGCTCTGGTCTGGTCTGGTTCGGTCTGGTCTGGTTCGTTCTGGTTCGGTCTGGTTCGGTCTGGTCTGGTTCGGTCTGGTCTGGTCTGGTCTGGTTCGTTCTGGTTCGGTCTGGTCTGGTCTGGTTCGTTCTGGTTCGGTCTGGTCTGGTCTGGTTCGGTCTGGTCTGGTCTGGTTCGTTCTGGTTCGCTCTGGTCCGGTCTGGTCCGGTTTGGTCCGGTCTGGTTCGGTCTGGTCTGGTTCGGTATGGTCTGGTCTGGTCTGGTTCGGTCTGGTCTGGTTCGGTATTGTCTGGTCTGGTCTGGTTCGGTCTGGTCTGGTTCGGTCTGGTTCGTTCTGGTCTGGTCTGGTCTGGTCTGGTTCGGTCTGGTCTGGTTCGGTCTGGTCTGGTCCGGTCCGGTCTGGTTCGGTCTGGTCTGGTTCGGTTTGGTCTGGTTCGGTCTGGTCTGCTCTGGTCTGGTTCGGTCTGGTCTGGTTCGGTCTGGTCTGGTCTGGTCCGGTCTGGTCTGGTCCGGTCTGGTCTGGTCTGGTCTGTTCTGGTTCGCTCTGGTTCGGTCTGGTCTGGTCTGGTCTGGTTCGGTCTGGTTCGGTCTGGTCTGGTTCGGTTCGGTCTAGTCTGGTCTGGTTCGGTCTGGTTCGGCCTGGTCTGGTCTGGTTTGGTCTGGTCTGGTTCGGTCTAGTCTGGTCTGGTTCGGTCTGGTCTGGTCTGGTTCGGTTCGGTCTAGTCTGGTCTGGTTCGGTCTGGTTCGGTCTGGTCTGGTCTGGTTCGGTCTGGTTCGGTCTGGCCTGGTCTGGTCTGGTTCGTTCTGGTTCGCTCTGGTTCGGTCTGGTCTGGTCTGGTTCGCTCTGGTTCGGTCTGGTCCGGTCTGGTTCGGTCTGGTCCGGTCTGGTTCGGTCTGGTCCAGTCTGGTCTGGTTCGGTCTGGTCTGGTCTGGTTCGGTCTGGTCTGGTTCAGTCTGGTCTGGTTCGGTCTGGTCTGGTTCGGTCTGGTCTCGTCTGGTTCGGTATGTTCTGGTCTGGTTCGTTCTGGTCTGGTCTGGTTCGGTCTGGTTCGGTCTGGTTCGGTCTGGCCTGTTCTGGTCTGGTTCGTTCTGGTTCGGTCTGTTCTGGTCTGGTCTGGTTCGTTCTGGTTCGCTCTGGTTCGGTCTGGTTCGGTTCGGTCTGGTCTGGTTTGGTCCGGTCTGGTCTGGTTCGTTCTGGTTCGCTCTGGTTCGGTCTGGTCTGGTCTGGTTCGGTCTGGTCTGGTTCGGTCTGGTCTGGTTCGGTCTGGTCTGGTCTGGTTCGGTCTGGTCTGGTCCGGTCTGGTCTGGTCTGGTTCGTTCTGGTTCGGATTGGTTCGGTCTGGTCTGGTTCGTTCTGGTTCGCTCTGGTTCGGTCTGGTCTGGTTCGGGTCTGGTTCGGTCTGGTTCGGGTCTGGTTCGGTTTGGTTCGCTCGGGTCTGGTTCGGTCTGGTCTGGTTTGCTCTGGTCTGGTTTGCTCTGGTCTGGTTCGGTCTGGTCTGGTTCGTTCTGGTATGGTCTGGTCTGGTCTGGTTCGTTCTGGTTCCCTCCGGTGCGGTCTGGTTCGGTCTGGTCTGGTTCGGTCTGGTTCGGTCTGGTCTGGTCCGCTCTGGTCCGCTCTGGTTCGGTCTGGTCTGGTCTGGTCTGGTTCGGTCTGGTACGGTCTGGTCTGGTCTGGTTCGGTCTGGTCTGGTCCGGTCTGGTCTGGTCCGGTCTGGTCTGGTCCGGTCTGTTCTGGTTCGGTCTGGTCTGGTTCGGTCTGGTCTGGTCTGGTCTGGTCCGGTCTGGTCTGGTCCGGTCTGGTTCGGTATGGTCTGGTTCGGTCTGGTCTGGTCTGGTCCGGTCTGGTCCGGTTTGGTCCGGTCTGGTTCGGTCCGGTCTGGTTCGGTATGGTCTGGTCTGGTCTGGTTCGGTCTGGTCCGGTTCGGTCTGGTTCGTTCTGGTCTGGTCTGGTCTGGTCTGGTTCGGTCTGGTCTGGTTCTGTCTGGTCTGGTCCGGTCTGGTCCGGTCTGGTTCGGTCTGGTCTGGTTCGGTTTGGTCTGGTTCGGTCTGGTTCGGTCTGGTCTGCTCTGGTCTGGTCTGGTTCGTTCTGGTTCGGTCTGGTCTGGTTCGTTCTGGTCTGGTTCGTTCTGGTTCGGTCTGGTTCGGTCTGGTCTGGTCTGGTTCGGTCTGGTTTGGTCTGGTCTGGTTCGGTCTGGTCTGGTCTGGTCTGGTTCGGTCCTGTCTGGTTCGGTCTGGTCTGGTCCGGTCTGGTCTGGTTCGGTCTGGTCTGGTCTGGTTCGTTCTGGTTCGCTCTGGTTCGGTCTGGTCCGGTCTGGTTCGGTCTGGTCTGGTCTGGTTCGGTCTGGTCTGGTCTGGTTCGTTCTGGTTCGCTCTGGTCCGGTCTGGTCCGGTCTGGTCCGGTCTGGTCTGGTCTGGTTCGGTCTGGTTCGGTCTGGTTCGGTCTAGTCTGGTCTGGTTCGGTCTGGTCTGGTTCGGTCTGGTCTGGTCTGGTTCGGTCTGGTCTGGTTCGGTCTGGTCTGGTTCGGTCTGGTCTGGTTCGGTATGGTCTGGTCTTGTATGGTCTGGTCTGGTTCGGTCTGGTTCGGTTCGGTCTGGTCTGGTCTGGTCTGGTTCGGTCTGGTCTGGTCTGGTTCGGTCTGGTCTGGTCTGGTCTGGTCTGGTCTGTTCTGGTTCGCTCTGGTTCGCTCTGGTCCGGTCTGGTCTGGTCTGGTCTGGTCTGGTTCGGTCTGGTTCGGTCTGGTTCGGTTCGGTCTAGTCTGGTCTGGTTTGGTCTGGTCTGGTCTGGTTCGGTCTAGTCTGGTCTGGTCTGGTCTGGTCCGGTCTGGTCTGGTTCGGTTCGGTCTGGTTCGGTCTGGTCTGGTTTGGTCTGGTCTGGTTCGGTCTGGTTCGGTCTGGCCTGGTCTGGTTCGTTCTGGTTCGCTCTGGTTCGGTCTGGTCTGGTCTGGTTCGCTCTGGTTCGGTCTGGTCCGGTCTGGTTCGGTCTGGTCCGGTCTGGTTCGGTCTGGTCTGGTTCGGTCTGGTTCGGTCTGGTCTGGTCTGGTTCGGTCTGGTCTGGTTCGGTCTGGTCTGGTTCAGTCTGGTCTGGTTCGGTCTGGTCTGGTTCGGTCTGGTCTGGTCTGGTTCGGTATGGTCTGGTCTGGTCTGGTTCGGTCTGGTCTGGTTCGGTCTGTTCTGGTCTGGTCTGGTTCGTTCTGGTTCGCTCTGGTTCGGTCTGGTTCGGTTCGGTCTGGTCTGGTTTGGTCCGGTCTGGTTCGGTCTGGTCTGGTCTGGTTCGTTCTGGTTCGCTCTGGTTCGGTCTGGTCTGGTCTGGTTCGGTCTGGTCTGGTCTGGTTCGGTCTGGTTCGGTCTGGTCTGGTTCGGTCTGGTCTGGTTCGGTCTGGTCTGGTCCGGTCTGGTCTGGTTCGTTCTGGTTCGGATTGGTTCGGTCTGGTCTGGTCTGGTTCGGTCTGGTCTGGTCTGGTTCGGTCTGGTCTGGTTCGGTCTGGTCTGGTTCGGTCTGGTCTGGTTCGGTCTGGTCTGGTCTGGTTCGGTCTGGTCTGGTTCGGTCTGGTCTGGTTCGGTCTGGTCTCGTCTGGTTCGGTATGTTCTGGTCTGGTTCGTTCTGGTCTGGTCTGGTTCGGTCTGGTTCGGTCTGGTCTGGTTCGGTCTGGCCTGTTCTGGTCTGGTTCGTTCTGGTTCGGTCTGTTCTGGTCTGGTCTGGTTCGTTCTGGTTCGCTCTGGTTCGGTCTGGTCTGGTCTGGTTCGGTCTGGTCTGGTTCGGTCTGGTTCGGTTCGGTCTGGTCTGGTTTGGTCCGGTCTGTTTCGGTCTGGTCTGGTCTGGTTCGTTCTGGTTCGCTCTGGTTCGGTCTGGTCTGGTCTGGTTCGGTCTGGTCTGGTTCGGTCTGGTCTGGTTCGGTCTGGTCTGGTCTGGTTCGGTCTGGTCTGGTCCGGTCTGGTCTGGTCTGGTTCGTTCTGGTTCGGATTGGTTCGGTCTGGTCTGGTTCGTTCTGGTTCGCTCTGGTTCGGTCTGGTCTGGTTCGGGTCTGGTTCGGTCTGGTTCGGGTCTGGTTCGGTTTGGTTCGCTCGGGTCTGGTTCGGTCTGGTCTGGTTTGCTCTGGTCTGGTTTGCTCTGGTCTGGTTCGGTCTGGTCTGGTTCGTTCTGGTATGGTCTGGTCTGGTTCGTTCTGGTTCCCTCCGGTGCGGTCTGGTTCGGTCTGGTCTGGTTCGGTCTGGTTCGGTCTGGTCTGGTCCGCTCTGGTCCGCTCTGGTCTGGTCTGGTCTGGTCTGGTTCGGTCTGGTACGGTCTGGTCTGGTCTGGTTCGGTCTGGTCTGGTCCGGTCTGGTCTGGTCCGGTCTGGTCTGGTCCGGTCTGTTCTGGTTCGGTCTGGTCTGGTTCGGTCTGGTCTGGTCTGGTCTGGTCCGGTCTGGTCTGCTCCGGTCTGGTTCGGTATGGTCTGGTTCGGTCTGGTCTGGTCTGGTCCGGTCTGGTCCGGTTTGGTCCGGTCTGGTTCGGTCCGGTCTGGTTCGGTATGGTCTGGTCTGGTCTGGTTCGGTCTGGTCCGGTTCGGTCTGGTTCGTTCTGGTCTGGTCTGGTCTGGTCTGGTTCGGTCTGGTCTGGTTCTGTCTGGTCTGGTCCGGTCTGGTCCGGTCTGGTTCGGTCTGGTCTGGTTCGGTTTGGTCTGGTTCGGTCTGGTTCGGTCTGGTCTGCTCTGGTCTGGTCTGGTTCGTTCTGGTTCGGTCTGGTCTGGTTCGTTCTGGTCTGGTTCGTTCTGGTTCGGTCTGGTTCGGTCTGGTCTGGTTCGGTCTGGTTCGGTCTGGTCTGGTTCGGTCTGGTCTGGTCTGGTCTGGTTCGGTCCTGTCTGGTTCGGTCTGGTCTGGTCCGGTCTGGTCTGGTTCGGTCTGGTCTGGTCTGGTCTGGTTCGTTCTGGTTCGCTCTGGTTCGGTCTGGTCCGGTCTGGTTCGGTCTGGTCTGGTCTGGTTCGGTCTGGTCTGGTCTGGTTCGTTCTGGTTCGCTCTGGTCCGGTCTGGTCCGGTCTGGTCCGGTCTGGTCTGGTCTGGTTCGGTCTGGTTCGGTCTGGTTCGGTCTAGTCTGGTCTGGTTCGGTCTGGTCTGGTCTGGTTCGGTCTGGTCTGGTTCGGTCTGGTCTGGTTCGGTCTGGTCTGGTTCGGTATGGTCTGGTCTTGTATGGTCTGGTCTGGTTCGGTCTGGTTCGGTTCGGTCTGGTCTGGTCTGGTCTGGTCTGGTTCGGTCTGGTCTGGTCTGGTCCGGTCTGGTCTGGTCTGGTCTGGTTCGGTCTGGTCTGGTCTGGTCTGGTCTGGTCTGTTCTGGTTCGCTCTGGTTCGCTCTGGTCTGGTCTGGTCTGGTTCGGTCTGGTTCGGTCTGGTTCGGTTCGGTCTAGTCTGGTCTGGTTCGGTCTGGTTCGGTCTGGTCTGGTCTGGTTTGGTCTGGTCTGGTCTGGTTCGGTCTAGTCTGGTCTGGTCTGGTCTGGTCTGGTCTGGTTCGGTCTGGTCTGGTTCGGTCTGGTTCGGTCTGGTCTGGTTTGGTCTGGTCTGGTCTGGTTCGGTCTGGTTCGGTCTGGCCTGGTCTGGTCTGGTTCGTTCTGGTTCGCTCTGGTTCGGTCTGGTCTGGTCTGGTTCGCTCTGGTTCGGTCTGGTCCGGTCTGGTTCGGTCTGGTCCGGTCTGGTTCGGTCTGGTCTGGTTCGGTCTGGTTCGGTCTGGTCTGGTCTGGTTCGGTCTGGTCTGGTTCGGTCTGGTCTGGTTCGGTCTGGTCTGGTTCGGTCTGGTCTGGTTCGGTCTGGTCTCGTCTGGTTCGGTATGGTCTGGTCTGGTCTGGTTCGGTCTGGTCTGGTTCGGTCTGTTCTGGTCTGGTTCGCTCTGGTTCGGTCTGGTTCGGTTCGGTCTGGTCTGGTTTGGTCCGGTCTGGTTCGGTCTGGTCTGGTCTGGTTCGTTCTGGTTCGCTCTGGTTCGGTCTGGTCTGGTCTGGTTCGGTCTGGTCTGGTTCGTTCTGGTCTGGTTCGGTCTGGCCTGTTCTGGTCTGGTTCGTTCTGGTTCGGTCTGTTCTGGTCTGGTCTGGTTCGTTCTGGTTCGCTCTGGTTCGGTCTGGTTCGGTTCGGTCTGGTCTGGTTTGGTCCGGTCTGGTTCGGTCTGGTCTGGTCTGGTTCGTTCTGGTTCGCTCTGGTTCGGTCTGTTCTGGTCTGGTTCGTTCTGGTTCGGTCTGTTCTGGTCTGGTCTGGTTCGTTCTGGTTCGCTCTGGTCTGGTCTGGTTCGGTCTGGTCTGGTTTGGTCCGGTCTGGTTCGGTCTGGTCTGGTCTGGTTCGTTCTGGTTCGGTCTGGTCTGGTTCGGTCTGGTCTGGTTCGGTCTGGTCTGGTTCGGTCTGGTCTGGTTCGGTCTGGTCTGGTTCGGTCTGGTCTGGTCCGGTCTGGTCTGGTCTGGTTCGTTCTGGTTCGGATTGGTTCGGTCTGGTCTGGTTCGTTCTGGTTCGCTCTGGTTCGTTCTGGTCTGGTTCGGGTCTGGTTCGGTCTGGTTCGGGTCTGGTTCGGTTTGGTTCGCTCGGGTCTGGTTCGGTCTGGTCTTGTTTGCTCTGGTCTGGTTCGGTCTGGTCTGGTTCGGTCTGGTATGGTCTGGTCTGGTTCGTTCTGGTTCCCTCCGGTGCGGTCTGGTTCGGTCTGGTCTGGTTCGGTCTGGTTCGGTCTGGTCTGGTCTGGTCCGCTCTGGTTCGGTCTGGTCTGGTCTGGTCTGGTTCGGTCTGGTTCGGTCTGGTACGGTCTGGTCTGGTCTGGTTCGGTCTGGTCTGGTCCGGTCTGGTCCGGTCTGTTCTGGTTCGGTCTGGTCTGGTTCGGTCTGGTCTGGTCTGGTTCGGTCTGGTCTGGTTCGGTCTGGTCTGGTTCGGTATGGTCTGGTTCGGTCTGGTCTGGTTCGGTCTGGTCTGGTCTGGTTCGGTCTGGTTCGGTCTGGTTCGGTCTGGTTCGGTCTGGTCTGGTCTGGTTCGGTCTGGTCTGGTTCGGTCTGGTCCGGTTTGGTCCGGTCTGGTTCGGTCATGTCTGGTTCGGTTTGGTCTGGTTCGGTCTGGTTCGGTCTGGTCTGCTCTGGTCTGGTCTGGTCTGGTTCGGTCTGGTCTGGTCTGGTTCGTTCTGGTTCGGTCTGGTTCGGTCTGGTCTGGTTCGTTCTGGTTCGGTCTGGTTCGTTCTGGTTCGCTCTGGTTCGGTCTGGTTCGGTCTGGTCTGGTTCGGTCTGGTCTGGTTCGGTCTGGTCTGGTTCGGTCTGGTCTGGTTCGGTCTGGTCTGGTCTGGTTCGGCTGGTCTGGTCTGGTTCGGTCTGGTCTGGTTCGGTCTGGTCTGGTTCGGTCTGGTTCGGTCTGTTCTGGTTCGGTCTGTTCTGGTTCGGTCTGGTCTGGTTCGGTCTGGTTCGGTCTGGTTGCGTCTGGTCTGGTTCGGTCTGGTCTGGTTCAGTCTGGTCTGGTCTGGTTCGGTCTGGTCTGGTCTGGTTCGATCTGGTTCGGTCTGGCCTGATCTGGTCTGGTTCGGTCTGGTCTGGTTCGGTCTGGTTCGGTCTGGTCTGGTTCGGTCTGGTCTGGTTCGGTCTGGTCTGGTTCGGGCTGGTCTGGTTCAGTCTGGTCTGGTTCGGTCTGGTCTGGTTCGGTCTGGTCTGGTTCGTTGTGGTCTGGTTCGGTCTAGTCTGGTCTGGTCTGGTTCGGTCTGGTTCGGTCTGGCCTGGTCTGGTCTGGTTCGTTCTGGTTCGCTCTGGTTCGGTCTGGTCTGGTCTGGTTCGGTCTGGTCTGGTTCGGTCTGGTCTGGTTCGGTCTGGTCTGGTCTGGTCTGTTCTGGTTCGCTCTGGTTCGCTCTGGTTCGCTCTGGTTCGGTCTGGTCTGGTTCGTTCTGGTCTGGTTCGGTCTGGTCTGGTTCGTTCTGGTTCGCTCTGGTTCGGTCTGGTCCGGTCTGGTCTGGTTCGGTCTGGTCTGGTTCGGTCTGGTCTGGTCTGGTTCGGTCTGGTCTGGTCCGGTCTGGTCTGGTTCGTTCTGGTTCGCTCTGGTTCGGTATGGGCTGGTCTGGTCTGGTCTGGTCTTGTCTGGTTCGGTCTGGTCTGGTCTGTTTTGTTCTGGTTCGGTCTGGTCTGGTTCGGTCTGGTCTGGTTCGTTCTGGTTCGGTCTGGTCTGGTCTGGTTCGGTCTGGTCTGGTCTGTTTTGTTCTCGTTCGGTCTGGTCTGGTTCGGTCTGGTCTGGTTCGTTCTGGTTCGGTCTGGTCTGGTTCGGTCTGGTCTGGTCTGGTCCCGTCTGGTTCGGTCTGGTTCGCTCTGGTTCGGTCTTGTCTGGTCTGGTTCGGTCTGGTCTGGTTCGGTATGGTCTGGTCTGGTCTGGTCTGGTTTGGTCTGGTTCGGTCTGGTCTGGTTCGGTCTGGTTCGGTCTATTCTTGTCTGGTCTGGTTCGGTCTGGTCTGGTCTGGTTCGGTCCGGTCCGTTCTTTTTCGGTCTGGTCCCGTCTGGTACGGTCTGGTACGGTCTGGTACGGTCTGGTCCGGTCTGGTACGGTCTGGTCCGGTCTGGTACGGTCTGGTTCGGGTCTGGTCCGGTCTGGTTCGGGTCTGGTCCGGGTCTGGTCCGGTCTGGTCTGGTTCGGTCTGGTCTGGTTCGGTCTGGTCTGGTCTTGTCTGGTTCGTTCTGGTTCGGTCTGGTTCGGTCTGGTCTGGTTCGGTCTGGTTCGGTCTGGTCTGGTTCGGTCTGGTACGGTCTGGTACGGTCTGGTCCGGTCTGGTTCGGTCTGGTCTGGTTCGGTCTGGTTCGGTCTGGTCTGGTCTGGTCTGGTCCGCTCTGGTTCGGTCTGGTACGGTCTGGTCTGGTCTGGTCTGGTCTGGTCTGGTTCGGTCTGGTCTGGTCCGGTCTGTTCTGGTTCGGTCTGGTCTGGTCTGGTCCGGTCTGGTTCGGTCTGGTCTGGTTCGGTCTGGTCTGGTTCGGTATGGTCTGGTTCGGTCTGGTCTGGTTCGGTCTGGTTCGGTCTGGTCTGGTCTGGTTCGGTCTGGTCTGGTTCGGTCTGGTCTGGTTCGGTCTGGTCTGGTCCGGTCTGGTCCGGTTTGGTCCGGTCTGGTTCGGTCTGGTCTGGTTCGGTTTGGTCTGGTTCGGTCTGGTTCGGTCTGGTCTGCTCTGGACTGGTCTGGTTCGGTCTGGTCTGGTTCGTTCTGGTTCGGTCTGGTCTGGTCTGGTTCGGTCTGGTTCGTTCTGGTTCGGTCTGGTTGGGTCTGGTCTGGTTCGCTCTGGTTCGGTCTGGTTCGGTCTGGTCTGGTTCGGTCTGGTCTGGTTCGGTCTGGTCTGGTTCGGTATGGTCTGGTTCGGTCTGGTCTGGTTCGGTCTGGTCTGGTTCGGCTGGTCTGGTCTGGTTCGGTCTGGTCTGGTTCGGTCTGGTTTGGCCTGGTTCGGTCTGTTCTGGTTCGGTCTGTTCTGGTTCGGTCTGTTCTGGTTCGGTCTGTTCTGGTTCGGTCTGGTTGCGTCTGGTCTGGTTCGGTCTGGTCTGGTCTGGTCTGGTTCGGTCTGATCTGGTTCGGTCTGGCCTGATCTGGTCTGGTTCGCTCTGGTTCGCTCTGGTTCGGTCTGGTCTGGTTCGGTCTGGTCTGGTTCGGTCTGGTCTGGTTCGGTCTGGTTCGGTCTGGTCTGGTTCGGTCTGGTCTGGTTCGGTCTGGTCTGGTTCGGTCTGGTTCGGTCTGGTCTGGTTCGGTCTGGTCTGGTTCGGGCTGGTCTGGTTCGGTCTGGTCTGGTTCGGTCTGGTCTGGTTCGGTCTGGTCTGGTTCGTTCTGGTCTGGTTCGGTCTAGTCTGGTCTGGTCTGGTTCGGTCTGGCCTGGTCTGGTCTGGTTCGTTCTGGTTCGCTCTGGTTCGGTCTGGTCCGGTCTGGTTCGGTCTGGTCTGGTTCGGTCTGGTCTGGTTCGGTCTGGTCTGGTTTGGTCTGGTTCGTTCTGGTTCGCTCTGGTTCGCTCTGGTTCGGTCTGGTCTGGTTCGTTCTGGTCTGGTTCGGTCTGGTCTGGTTCGTTCTGGTTCGCTCTGGTTCGGTCTGGTCCGGTCTGGTCTGGTTCGGTCTGGTCTGGTTCGGTCTGGTCTGGTTCGGTCTGGTCTGGTCTGGTTCGGTCTGGTCTGGCCCGGTCTGGTCTGGTTCGTTCTGGTTCGGTCTGGTTCGGTCTGGTCTGGTCTGGTTCGGTCTGGTCTGGTTCGTTCTGGTTCGCTCTGGTTCGGTATGGGCTGGTCTGGTCTGGTTCGGGTCTGGTTCGGTCTGGTCTTGTCTGGTTCGGTCTGGTCTGGTCTGTTTTGTTCTGGTTCGGTCTGGTTCGGTCTGGTCTGGTTCGGTCTGGTCTGGTTCGTTCTGGTTCGGTCTGGTCTGGTCTGGTTCGGTCTGGTCTGTTTCGTTCTGGTTCGCTCTGGTTCGGTCTGGTCTGGTCTGGTTCGGTCTGGTTCGGTATGGTCTGGTCTGGTCTGGTCTGGTTCGGTCTGTTCTGGTCTGGTCCGGTCTGGTTCGGGTCTGGTTCGGTCTGGTCCGGTCTGGTTCGGTCTGGTCTGGTCTTGTCTGGTTTGGTCTGGTTCGGTCTGGTCTGGTTCGGTCTGGTTCGGTCTATTCTTGTCTGGTCTGGTTCGGTCTGGTCTGGTCTGGTTCGGTCTGGTCCGTTCTTTTTCGGTCTGGTCCCGTCTGGTACGGTCTGGTCCGGTCTGGTACGGTCTGGTTCGGTCTGGTACGGTCTGGTCTGGTTCGGGTCTGGTTCGGTCTGGTACGGTCTGGTCCGGTCTGGTTCGGTCTGGTCTGGTTCGGTCTGGTTCGGTCTGGTCTGGTCTGGTTCGGTCTGGTCTGGTCTGGTTCGGTCTGGTACGGTCCGGTCTGGTACGGTTCGGTCTGGTCTGGTCTGGTCTGGTTCGGTCTGGTCTGGTTCGGTCTGGTCTGGTTCGGTCTGGTCTGGTTCGGTCTGGTCTGGTTCGGTCTGGTCTGGTTCGGTCTGGTCTGGTTTGGTTCGGTATGGTCTGGTCTGGTCTGGTTCGGTCTGGTCTGGTCCGGTCTGGTCTGGTCTGGTTCGGTCTGGTTCGGTCTGTTCTGGTTCGGTCTGGTCTGGTCTGGTTCGGTCTGGTTCGGTCTGGTCGGTCTGGTCGGTCTGGTCTGGTTCGTTCTGGTTCGGTCTGGTTCGGTCTGGTCTGGTTCGTTCTGGTTCGGTCTGGTTCGGTCTGGTCTGGTTCGGTCTGGTTCGGTCTGGTCTGGTTCGGTCTGGTCTGGTTCGGTCTGGTCTGGTCTGGTCTGGTTCGTTCTGGTTCGGTCTGGTCTGGTCTGGTCTGGTTCGTTCTGGTTCGCTCTGGTTCGGTCTGGTCCGGTCTGGTCCGGTCTGGTCCGGTCTGGTCCGGTCTGGTCTGGTTCGGTCTGGTTCGGTCTGGTCTGGTTCGGTTCGGTCTAGTCTGGTCTGGTTCGGTCTGGTCTGGTTCGGTCTCGTCTGGTCTGGTTCGGTCTGGTCTGGTCCGGTCTGGTCTGGTTCGGTATGGTCTGGTCTTGTATGGTCTGGTCTGGTTCGGTCTGGTTCGGTTCGGTCTGGTCTGGTCTGGTCTGGTCTGGTTCGGTCTGGTCTGGTCTGGTCCGGTCTGGTCCGGTCTGGTCTGGTCTGGTCTGGTCTGTTCTGGTTCGCTCTGGTTCGCTCTGGTCTGGTCTGGTTCGGTCTGGTTCGGTCTGGTTCGGTCTGGTTCGGTCTGGTTCGGTCTGGTTCGGTCTGGTTCGGTTCGGTCTGGTCTGGTTTGGTCTGGTCTGGTTCGGTCTAGTCTGGTCTGGTTCGGTCTGGTCTGGTCCGGTCTGGTCTGGTTCGGTTTGGTCTAGTCTGGTCTGGTTCGGTCTGGTTCGGTCTGGTCTGGTCTGGTTCGGTCTGGTCTGGTCTGTTTCGGTCTGGTTCGGTCTGGCCTGGTCTGGTCTGGTTCGTTCTGGTTCGCTCTGGTTCGGTCTGGTCTGGTCTGGTTCGCTCTGGTTCGGTCTGGTCCGGTCTGGTTCGGTCTGGTCTGGTTCGGTCTGGTTCGGTCTGGTCTGGTCTGGTTCGGTCTGGTCTGGTCTGGTTCGGTCTGGTCTGGTTCGGTCTGGTCTGGTTCAGTCTGGTCTGGTTCGGTCTGGTCTGGTTCGGTCTGGTCTCGTCTGGTTCGGTATGGTCTGGTCTGGTTCGTTCTGGTCTGGTCTGGTTCGGTCTGGTCTGGTTCGGTCTGGCCTGTTCTGGTCTGGTCTGGTTCGTTCTGGTTCGCTCTGGTTCGGTCTGGTCTGGTTCGGTCTGGTCTGGTTTGGTCCGGTCTGCTTCGGTCTGGTCTGGTCTGGTTCGTTCTGGTTCGCTCTGGTTCGGTCTGGTCTGGTTCGGTCTGGTCTGGTTCGGGCTGGTCTGGTTCGGTCTGGTCTGGTTCGGTCTGGTCTGGTTCGGTCTGGTCTGGTTCGTTCTGGTCTGGTTCGGTCTAGTCTGGTCTGGTCTGGTTCGGTCTGGTTCGGTCTGGCCTGGTCTGGTCTGGTTCGTTCTTGTTCTCTCTGGTTCGGTCTGGTCCGGTCTGGTTCGGTCTGGTCTGGTTCAGTCTGGTCTGGTTCGGTCTGGTCTGGTCTGGTTCGTTCTGGTTCGCTCTGGTTCGCTCTGGTTCGGTCTGGTCTGGTTCGTTCTGGTCTGGTTTGGTCTGGTCTGGTTCGGTCTGGTCTGGTTCGTTCTGGTTCGCTCTGGTTCGGTCTGGTCCGGTCTGGTCTGGATCGGTCTGGTCTGGTTCGGTCTGGTCTGGTCTGGTCTGGTCTGGTTCGTTCTGGTTCGGTCTGGTTCGGTCTGGTCTGGTTCGGTCTGGTCTGGTTCGTTCTGGTTCGCTCTGGTTCGGTATGGGCTGGTCTGGTCTGGTTCGGGTCTGGTTCGGTCTGGTCTTGTCTGGTTCGGTCTGGTCTGGTCTGTTTTGTTCTGGTTCGGTCTGGTCTGGTCTGTTTTGGTCTGGTTCGGTCTGGTCTGGTTCGTTCTGGTTCGGTCTGGTCTGGTCTGGTTCGGTCTGGTCTGTTTCGTTCTGGTTCGCTCTGGTTCGGTCTGGTCTGGTCTGGTTCGGTCTGGTTCGGTATGGTCTGGTCTGGTCTGGTTCGGTATGGTCTGGTCTGGTCCGGTCTGGTTCGGGTCTGGTTCGGTCTGTTCCGGTCTGGTTCGGTCTGTTCTGGTCTTGTCTGGTTCGGTCTGGTCTGGTCTGTTTTGTTCTGGTTCGGTCTGGTCTGGTCTGTTTTGTTCTGGTTCGGTCTGGTTCGGTCTGGTCTGGTTCGGTCTGGTCTGGTTCGTTCTGGTTCGGTCTGGTCTGGTCTGGTTCGGTCTGGTCTGTTTCGTTCTGGTTCGCTCTGGTTCGGTCTGGTCTGGTCTGGTTCTTTCTGGTCTGGTTCGGTATGGTCTGGTCTGGTCTGGTTCGGTCTGTTCTGGTCTGGTCCGGTCTGGTTCGGGTCTGGTTCGGTCTGGTCCGGTCTGGTTCGGTCTGGTCTGGTCTTGTCTGGTTTGGTCTGGTTTGGTCTGGTCTGGTTCGGTCTGGTTCGGTCTATTCTTGTCTGGTCTGGTTCGGTCTGGTCTGGTCTGGTTCGGTCTGGTCCGTTCTTTTTCGGTCTGGTCCCGTCTGGTACGGTCTGGTTCGGTCTGGTACGGTCTGGTTCGGTCTGGTACGGTCTGGTCCGGTCTGGTCCGGTCTGGTTCGGGTCTGGTTCGGTCTGGTCTGGTTCGGTCTGGTCTGGTCTTGTCTGGTTCGTTCTGGTTCGGTCTGGTCTGGTTCGGTCTGGTTCGGTCTGGTCTGGTCTGGTCTGGTTCGGTCTGGTTCGGTCTGGTACGGTCTGGTCCGGTCTGGTTCGGTCTGGTCTGGTTCGGTCTGGTTCGGTCTGGTCTGGTCTTGTTCGGTCTGGTCTGGTCTTGTTCGGTCTGGTCTGGTCTGGTTCGGTCTGGTACGGTCCGGTCTGGTACGGTTCGGTCTGGTCTGGTCTGGTCTGGTTCGGTCTGGTCTGGTTCGGTCTGGTCTGGTTCGGTCTGGTCTGGTTCGGTCTGGTCTGGTTCGGTATGGTCTGGTCTGGTCTGGTTCGGTCTGGTCTGGTCTGGTCTGGTCTGGTTTGGTCTGGTTCGGTCTGTTCTGGTTCGGTCTGTTCTGGTTCGGTCTGGTCTGTTCTGGTTCGGTCTGGTCTGTTCTGGTTCGGTCTGGTCTGGTCTGGTTCGGTCTGGTCTGGTTCGGTCTGGTCTGGTCTGGTTCGGTCTGGTTCGGTCTGGTCTGGTTCGTTCTGGTTCGGTCTGGTTCGGTCTGGTCTGGTTCGTTCTGGTTCGGTCTGGTTCGGTCTGGTCTGGTCTGGTTCGGTCTGGTTCGGTCTGGTCTGGTTCGGTCTGGTCTGGTCTGGTTCGGTCTGGTCTGGTCTGGTCTGGTTCGTTCTGGTTCGGTCTGGTCTGGTCTGGTTCGGTCTGGTCTGGTCTGGTTCGTTCTGGTTCGCTCTGGTTCGGTCTGGTCCGGTCTGGTCTGGTCCGGTCTGGTCCGGTCTGGTCTGGTTCGGTCTGGTCTGGTTCGGTTCGGTCTAGTCTGGTCTGGTTCGGTCTGGTCTGGTTCGGTCTGGTCTGGTTCGGTCTGGTCTGGTTCGGTCTGGTCTGGTTCGGTATGGTCTGGTCTTGTATGGTCTGGTCTGGTTCGGTCTGGTTCGGTTCGGTCTGGTCTGGTCTGGTTCGGTCTGGTCTGGTCTGGTTCGGTCTGGTTCGGTCTGGTCTGGTTCGGTTCGGTCTAGTCTGGTCTGGTTCGGTCTGGTCTGGTTCGGTCTGGTCTGGTTTGGTCTGGTCTGGTCTGGTTCGGTCTAGTCTGGTCTGGTTCGGTCTGGTCTGGTCCGGTCTGGTCTGGTATGGTTCGGTTCGGTCTAGTCTGGTCTGGTTCGGTCTGGTTCGGTCTGGTCTGGTCTGGTTCGGTCTGGTCTGGTCTGGTTCGGTCTGGTTCGGTCTGGCCTGGTCTGGTCTGGTTCGTTCTGGTTCGCTCTGGTTCGGTCTGGTCTGGTCTGGTTCGTTCTGGTTCGCTCTGGTCCGGTCTGGTTCGGTCTGGTCTGGTTCGGTCTGGTTCGGTCTGGTCTGGTTCGGTCTGGTCTGGTTCGGTCTGGTCTGGTTCGGTCTGGTCTGGTTCGGTCTGGTCTCGTCTGGTTCGGTATGGTCTGGTCTGGTTCGGTCTGGTTCGGTCTGGTCTGGTTCGGTCTGGTTCGTTCTGGTTCGGTCTGTTCTGGTCTGGTCTGGTTCGTTCTGGTTCGTTCTGGTTCGGTCTGGTCTGGTCCGGTCTGGTTCGGTCTGGTTCGGTCTGGTCTGGTTCGGTCTGGTCTGGTTCGGTCTGGTCTGGTTCGGTCTGGTCTGGTTCGGTCTGGTCTGGTTCGGTCTGGTCTGGTCCGGTCTGGTCTGGTTCGTTCTGGTTCGGATTGGTTCGGTCTGGTTCGGTCTGGTCTGGTTCGTTCTGGTTCGCTCTGGTTCGGTCTGGTCTGGTTCGGGTCTGGTTCGGTCTGGTTCGGGTCTGGTTCGGTTTGGTTCGCTCGGGTCTGGTTTGCTCTGGTCTGGTTCGGTCTGGTCTGGTTCGGTCTGGTATGGTCTGGTCTGGTCTGGTTCGTTCTGGTTCCCTCCGGTGCGGTCTGGTTCGGTCTGGTCTGGTTCGGTCTGGTTCGGTCTGGTCTGGTCTGGTCCGCTCTGGTTCGGTCTGGTCTGGTCTGGCCTGGTTCGGTCTGGTTCGGTCTGGTACGGTCTGGTCTGGTCTGGTCTGGTCCGGTCTGATCTGGTCCGGTCTGTTCTGGTTCGGTCTGGTCTGGTCTGGTCTGGTCCGGTCTGGTCTGGTCCGGTCTGGTTCGGTATGGTCTGGTTCGGTATGGTCTGGTTCGGTATGGTCTGGTTCGGTATGGTCTGGTTCGGTTTGGTCTGGTTCGGTCTGGTCTGGTTCGTTCTGGTTCGGTCTGGTTCGGTCTGGTCTGGTTCGTTCTGGTTCGGTCTGGTTGGGTCTGGTCTGGTTCGCTCTGGTTCGGTCTGGTTCGGTCTGGTCTGGTTCGGTCTGGTCTGGTTCGGTATGGTCTGGTTCGGTCTGGTCTGGTTCGGTCTGGTCTGGTCTGGTTCGGCTGGTCTGGTCTGGTTCGGTCTGGTCTGGTTCGGTCTGTTCTGGTTCGGTCTGTTCTGGTTCGGTCTGTTCTGGTTCGGTCTGGTCTGGTTCGGTCTGGTTCGGTCTGGTTGCGTCTGGTCTGGTTCGGTCTGGTCTGGTTCAGTCTGGTCTGGTCTGGTTCGGTCTGGTCTGGTTCGATCTGGTTCGGTCTGGCCTGATCTGGTCTGGTTCGCTCTGGTTCGGTCTGGTCTGGTTCGGTCTGGTCTGGTTCGGTCTGGTTCGGTCTGGTCTGGTTCGGTCTGGTCTGGTTCGGTCTGGTCTGGTTCCGTCTGGTCTGGTTCGGTCTGGTCTGGTTCGGGCTGGTCTGGTTCGGGCTGGTCTGGTTCGGTCTGGTCTGGTTCGGTCTGGTCTGGTTTGGTCTGGTTCGTTCTGGTCTGGTCTAGTCTGGTCTGGTCTGGTTCGGTCTGGTTCGGTCTGGCCTGGTCTGGTCTGGTTCGTTCTGGTTCGCTCTGGTTCGGTCTGGTCCGGTCTGGTTCGGTCTGGTCTGGTTCGGTCTGGTCTGGTTCGGTCTGGTCTGGTTCGTTCTGGTTCGCTCTGGTTCGCTCTGGTTCGGTCTGGTCTGGTTCGTTCTGGTCTGGTTTGGTCCGGTCTGGTTCGGTCTGGTCTGGTCTGGTTCGCTCTGGTTCCGTCTGGTCCGGTCTGGTCTGGTTCGGTCTGGTCTGGTTCGGTCTGGTCTGGTCTGGTTCGGTCTGGTCTGGTCCGGTCTGGTCTGGTTCGTTCTGGTTCGGTCTGGTTCGGTCTGGTCTGGTCTGGTTCGGTCTGGTCTGGTTCGTTCTGGTTCGTTCTGGTTCGCTCTGGTTCGGTATGGGCTGGTCTGGTCTGGTTCGGGTCTGGTTCGGTCTGGTCTTGTCTGGTTCGGTCTGGTCTGGTCTGTTTTGTTCTGGTTCGGTCTGGTCTGGTCTGTTTTGTTCTGGTTCGGTCTGGTTCGGTCTGGTCTGGTTCGGTCTGGTCTGGTTCGTTCTGGTTCGGTCTGGTCTGGTCTGGTTCGGTCTGGTCTGTTTCGTTCTGGTTCGCTCTGGTTCGGTCTGGTCTGGTCTGGTTCGGTCTGGTCTAGTTCGGTATGGTCTGTTCTGGTCTGGTTCGGTCTGTTCTGGTCTGGTCCGGTCTGGTTCGGGTCTGGTTCGGTCTGGTCTGGTTCGTTCTGGTTCGGTCTGGTTCGGTCTGGTCTGGTTCGGTCTGGTTCGGTCTGGTCTGGTCTGGTTCGGTCTGGTTCGGTCTGGTCTGGTCTGGTTCGGTCTGGTCTGGTCTGGTTCGGTCTGGTACGGTCCGGTCTGGTCTGGTTCGGTCTGGTCTGGTCTGGTCTGGTCTGGTCTGGTTCGGTCTGGTCTGGTTCGGTCTGGTCTGGTTCGGTCTGGTCTGGTTCGGTCTGGTTCGGTATGGTCTGGTCTGGTTCGGTCTGGTCTGGTCCGGTCTGGTCTGGTCTGGTTCGGTCTGGTTCGGTCTGTTCTGGTTCGGTCTGGTCTGGTCTGGTTCGGTCTGGTCTGGTTCGGTCTGGTCTGGTTCGGTCTCGTCGGTCTGGTCTGGTTCGTTCTGGTTCGGTCTGGTTCGGTCTGGTCTGGTCTGGTTCGGTCTGGTCTGGTTCGGTCTGGTCTGGTTCGTTCTGGTTCGTTCTGGTTCGCTCTGGTTCGTTCTGGTCTGGTCTGGTCTGGTCTGGTTCGGTCTGGCCTGGTCTGGTCTGGTTCGTTCTGGTTCGCTCTGGTTTGGTCTGGTCTGGTTCGGTCTGGTCTGGTTCGGTCTGGTTCGGTCTGGTTCGTTCTGGTTCGTTCTGGTTCGTTCTGGTTCGCTCCGGTTCGGTCTGGTCCGGTCTGGTTCGGTCTGGTCTGGTTTGGTCTGGTTCGGTCTGGTCTGGTTCGGTCTGGTCTGGTTCGGTCTGGTCTGGTTCGGTCTGGTCTGGTTCGGTCTGGTCTGGTTCGGTCTGGTCTGGTTCGGTCTGGTCTGGTTCGGTCTGGTCTGGTTTGGTCTGGTTCGTTCTGGTTCGTTCTGGTTCGGTCTGGTCTGGCCTGGTCCGGTCTGGTCCGGTCTGGTTCGGTCTGGTTCGGTCTGGTTCGTTCTGGTTCGTTCTGGTTCGGTCTGGTCTGGCCTGGTCCGGTCTGGTTCGGTCTGGTCTGGTCCGGTCTGGTTCGGTCTGGTCTGGTTCGGTCTGGTCTGGTCTGGTTCGGTCTGGTCTGGTTCGGTCTGGTCTGGTCCGGTCTGGTCTGGTTCGTTCTGGTTCG
Organism: Oncorhynchus mykiss; assembly: GCF_057628025.1. Classification (NCBI taxonomy): domain Eukaryota; kingdom Metazoa; phylum Chordata; class Actinopteri; order Salmoniformes; family Salmonidae; genus Oncorhynchus; species Oncorhynchus mykiss. The sequence continues at coordinate 524,131 of NC_143047.1, read as the reverse complement.
GTCTGGCCTGGTCTGGTCTGGTTCGGTCTGGTCTGGTTCGTTCTGGTTCGGTCTGGTCTGGTTCGGTCTGGTCTGGTCTGGTTCGTTCTGGTTCGCTCTGGTTCGGTCTGGTCTGGTCTGGTTCGGTCTGGTCTGGTTCGGTATGGTCTGGTCTGGTTCGGTCTGGTCTGGTCTGGTTCGGTCTGGTCTGGTTCGGTCTGGTCCTGTCCGGTCTGGTCTGGTTCGTTCTGGTTCGGTCTGGTCTGGTTCGGTATGGTCTGGTATGGTCTGGTCTGGTTCGGTCTGGTTCGGTCTGGTCTGGTCTGGTCTGGTTCGGTATGGTCTGGTCTGGTTCGGTCTGGTCTGGTTTGGTCTGGTCTGGTTCGTTCTGGTAACTGTGTTTATGAAGTAAAGCATGTGTGTCTGTTGGTTTGAAGTAAACTCTAGTGTGTAGTGTTTTCTGTGATTGATTGTTATTACTGAAAAAAACCGTTCTTGCGGATGAATTGTGTATTTAACCTTAATGGATGGATGATGACCGTTGAGAATGTTTATAAAATCTGTGAATAACTGGATGTCGTGGGGCCAGGCTCCTATTATGTCATCTAAAAAGCGGTAATAACAAGTGGGTTGATATGGACACTTGGCCAGTGCCTCTCTCTCCCATTCAGCCATGTATATATTGGCGTAAGCAGGTGCACATTTTTTGCCCATAGCTGTTCCCTCCACCTGCAGGTAATAATGATCATTGAATAAAAAGTCATTGCTAGTCAGGCTGATTTCTAACAGTTGTAATATTTCTTTGTCCGGTCTAGTGTTGTCTGGGTATCTCTTAAAGATATTTCTAATTGCTTGTATTCCTGTTGCTGTATAGGCTATCAATATCTATCGTGAATATGTGTGTATGGGAGGGAACAACTATGGGTCCAATCCTCTCCATGAAGTGGTAGGTGTCCCTGAGAAAGCTGGGGTGCCTTGTGGAGAGAGGGTTGATATGGTGATCTATATATTGTGAAATGTTATAGGATTCACGATTGCAGTCTGAGACAATCGGTCTGCCAGGAGGAACTTCAAAGGGAATTGTCCATGTCTCCGGTTCCTTGTGTACTTTTAACAGTAAGTAGAATAGTCTAGGTCGTGGGGTGTCTGTACCGTTGAGAAAGTCCCGTTGTTTTGCTGTGATGTAGTGTTGGTCGTAGTCTTTTTATTATTGTCCTTAGCTGTGTCTGTGGTTGTATACTGTTTTGTACCCAAGTGATCAGTGTCCAGGGGGCAGCGAAGCTAGACTGGCGAGTATTATCCAGGTTAAGAAAACTGGCTGGCTGTGCAGAAGGTAAAGGCCGCTAGCAGTGGCTAACAATGACTAAATAGCTAAGCTGGTTAGCTTCTGGAGGTTCTTGAATGTGTTCTAAAAATTAAAAATAATAGCGATTCCGTATCACATTGGGTGAGGCAGGTTACGGAAGGTATAATCAAATTAAAAATCGAAAAGAGATTGAAAGAAAATATTTGGTCCGGTGAGTGGTTGGGACGCTGCGATTCAGACGGTTAGCAGGCCTGTGCTAACAGTTAGTAGGCCGGGGCTGAACAAGGTAGCAGTTAGCGGACCGGGGCTAAACAAGCTAGCAGTTAGCAGGCCGAATTAGCAAGCAAGGAGATAGCAAGGGCTAGAAAGTTAGCCTTTGGGGGACGTCGCGATGGGGTGAGTCTGTTTATGCCTCTTCATGCGGTGACATCGATAGACCTGTCGTGGGTCCGGATATTGTAGCCCAGGAGTATGCTTCGGTGGTAGCACAGGAGCTCTGGCCGGGCTAGCTTCAAGCTAAATGGATGGAAACGCTAGCCAGGAGTTAACATCCGGGGTTGCAGTTAGCTAGTTGTGAAGACCCAGCTGAAAATGTTCCGTTTGCGGTGGGAATCCGGTGGGAATCCGGGGATAAAAAAATAATAATAATAGGTCCGTTATGCTCTGGTTAGAGTCGCGTTGTTCGAACTGGCGAGAGCTTTCCGCGCTGAAGGTTAGCTGAAGACCGCTAGCAATGGTTTGCTGGTAGTTAGCTGTCTAGCTTCAGTTGAGGGGTGCTAGCTAGCTAGCTTGATAGTTAATGTTTGCTTTAGTTTGCGCGCCAGCTCTGCAAATTCAGCAGGTGTGTGTGTGTGTGTGTGTGTGAACGCTTCCAACAAAACTAATGACCTGCAGTGGATCAAACCATTGTGAGGCAAAGGGCGGGTGTTGCAATCTTTTGAAACTTAAAAACGCGCTATTAAGTGTCTATAATCAGCATAAGTGCTTTCATTGCGTTCATTCATATTATTGAAATTACATAGATATGTTTACAGTGATATATTGGGGGGGGAAATCATATTTTTCCCAGGATAGGGGGGTCGTGTCCCCCTGGGATTTCTGCCTATGCACGTGATATCTCCTCACTCACGTGGTTGATTGAAGGACGTGGTTGATTGAAGAACTGATTTGTGTTGATGGCAATTACCATATAAATTCAAAGATGAAGAAGGAGGGATGACTAGAAACGATTCAGTTGACGGTTTTATGTGTGGATTAATTGTCGGAGTAGAGGAATTTGTGTAATTCAGGTAAAAAAATAACGCAATGTTTATATCACAGGACAAATTAGCTAGCGGGTTAACTCGCTAAATTGCCATACATGTTTCATGCTTTTCGGCCTGTCCCCAATTTAATGCCATTGGTCACATATTTTGTTTTGATATTTTAACCTGCGTGTCTTTATCGCGTCTGCAAGCACGTAGCTGGTATGTTTATAATGAACTTTATCTGTCGAAAATGGAAATTGTGAGGTTTGAGGTCTTGTGGTGGCTTATGGGGGAGGAAAGGGGGGAGAGTACAGGGGGTTGGGGGGAAAAGAAGGGTGTGGTGTGGGTCCAAATTGTGGGTAGAGCCTATTCTAAATTTAGCTGCTCACACCAATTCTTAAAAATGAGGTCTGCTGTGGTTGTTGTCCAGTGTATCAGGTCTGTTGTGTGGAATTCATCATGGGGTATCTCCAAGAGAAATGGGCCATGTGTGGTGATGTAACCGTTAATGACTTTGAGGTTCCGTTTTCGATCTGGTGAAAGGAGGTGTGAGTGGTTAATAATGGGGATGTAAATAATTGCATTAGGGAAAAAGTGACTCTTGCTTCCTTGTGCATTGATGCATTCTGTTTGATGTTTTGTATGGGTCATTATCCATATTGTTTATGCCCACCGAGAGAACCACTATGCATGCTGGTGTCTAAATGAACCTCTGTTTTCTCCAGGACCTTTTTGAAATGGTAAAATGTTGCTCCAGGGTAACTCTCCACTTGAATGGGTTATGAAATGGAGGGATTCTATTAACATTTGAGTCTCCCAAGACTAGTATTGGTTTATTTCCCTTCAAATTCCAATCTGCCACCTTGCCATTTGGTGTAATACTTAAAGGCCCGTAGATGTCCTCCTAGGATCATAAATTAAACTGAGGTAAGCTCCAAGTTGCCTCTTTTTCTGGGTGGCAGTGCAGAAGTCGATGTGGTGAGAGATTCATTCAACCATAGTGTTGTTAAATATGAACATAAACGCCATATTGTGCATTTAAATGGTTTCATTGTTTTGTTAAAGGAAAGGAAAAACCTAAAAGAGGAAGTGCCAAACTAAAACCAAACAAATCATAAATATATAGAGTAGAAATAAATTATGAATAAAACCATGTTCTTCTCCATCCATTTTCCTGTCTGTTAAAACCCATTTTCTAATACAGGCCATTTGGTGTTATTGTCTGTAGGTTCTGGATCCACTCCCGTGCTGCCCACAGGTCCAGAGGCCCACAGGTCCAGCCTATATGTGACTGTAACCCTGATATGGTAAGGTGAGTGATGGGGTGCTCCTGGAAGTGGGTTATGAGTAAATTGTAGGTTGATGTGGGCACTTGGCCAATGCAAGTTCAAAACAGACAGTGTGACCCAATTAAAGGCACTTCCGGTTGGCACAGGAAGCTATACGTAAACACATATCTTGCTTGGGGTATTCTCTTACAGAATCCTGAGTTTAAAGTCTTTATGTTAAAAATTGACTGATCTAGACAGGGTTGAATGCAGTCATTTTCACATTTGCAGGTTATGTACATCAAAATACCTTTTGGGTGAATTTAACCACTTCCGGATGCTCCAGGATGCTTAGATTCGACACAGGTAGACCTCATAGTGGTCTGATGGACTGTCATAGAAGACAGGTTCATAAGGCATTCATAACCCACATAGGCTTCAGGTTGAATTTAGAGGTGCAGGCAATGTATTCCTATGGGGAGAGAAGTCAATGCAAACTGTTTGAAGTAAACACCTTCTTTTAACTGCTAAGGGTTAATGCCACACGGCCAAGGTTAGGCTTGCACGGATCGGGAGGACCTCAGGAACGTACCTGAGGTCGAATTGTGCTTCTCACCCTAGCAGTTCTCTCACTGTCACCCAAAACAAATGACATTTTGGGCCTACTTTTCTCATGGTCGCTGCGCTCAGACCGAGCGAGCTACGGGATATCTCGTTGAACTCTGCACGGCCTAGAGATTATGTTTATGCCCTTGCCTGCTCTCTGTGTCTTTCAGCACCACACCTTTTCACTCCATCCTTGCTGTGTGTGTGTGTGTGTGTGAGAGCTTTTCTTTGACATCTGCTGGCGGAAATTACTGATTTACAGTTTAGGAGGGTTACCTAGTCACACATGTGAAGTTTTGGAAAGATGTGACTTTTTTAACCCTTCAAAACAGACAGTGTGACCCAATTAAAGGCACTTCCGGTTGGCACAGGAAGCTATAAGTAAACACATGTCTTTATTGACATAGCCACTTACAGAATCCTGAGTTTTAAGTCTTTAAGTTAAGAATTGACTGATCTACACAGGTTTGAATACAGTGATTTTCATAATGACAGGTTATGTGTTTCAAAACACTTTTAGGGTGAGCTAGCTTGATAGTTAACGTTTGCTTTAGTTTGCGCGCCAGCTCTGCAAATTCAGCAGGTGTGTGTGAAGGCTTCCAACAAAACGAATGACCTGCAGTGGATCAAACCATTGTGAGGCAAAGGGCGGGAGTCGCAATCTTTTGAAACTTAAAAACGCGCTATTAAGTGTCTATAATCAGCATAAGTGCTTTCATTGCGTTCATTGATGGGGTGATCCTGGAAATGAGTCACTAGTTCTGTGTGTAAATGGGCCCGTTTGATATTGTATAGAATGCTGTTTAAGTCTATTTTCTATTGTATACTGGGTTTCCCCAATGTAGTGTTTTTTGCTAAATGTGCAAGTGATTATATACATATATGACATTTGGAGTGTAGAGTGAAATGAAAGACAACCCCCCCTCTCCAAAAGTTGGGTCTGTGCTGTTGTGAGTTGAAAAGACTTGGATAAATTCATGATGAGAGGGGGTCAACTACCCCCTCTGCTGGGTAATCTAAGAAAGCAACTGGGGGAGGAAAGGGGGAGTGTACAGGGGGTTGGGGGGAAAAGAAGGGTGTGGTGTGGGTCCAAATTGTGGGTAGAGCCTATTCTAAATTTAGCTGCTCACACCAATTCTTAAAAATGAGGTCTGCTGTGGTTGTTGTTCAGTGTATCAGGTCTGTTGTGTGGAATTCATCATGTGGTATCTCCAAGAGAAATGGGCCATGTGTGGTGATGTAACCGTTAATGACTTTGAGGTTCCGTTTTCGATCTGGTGAAAGGAGGTGTGAGTGGTTAATAATGGGGATGTAAATAATTGCATTAGGGAAAAAGTGACTCTTGCTTCCTTGTGCATTGATGCATTCTGTTTGATGTTTTGTATGGGTCATTATCCATATTGTTTATGCCCACCGAGAGAACCACTATGCATGCTGGTGTCTAAATGAACCTCTGTTTTCTCCAGGACCTTTTTGAAATGGTAAAATGTTGCTCCAGGGTAACTCTCCACTTGTATGGGTTATGGGTTATGAAATGGAGGGATTCTATTAACATTTGAGTCTCCCAAGACTAGTATTGGTTTATTTCCCTTCAAATTCCAATCTGCCACCTTGCCATTTGGTGTAATACTTAAAGGCCCGTAGATGTCCTCCTAGGATCATAAATTAAACTGAGGTAAGCTCCAAGTTGCCTCTTTTTCTGGGTGGCAGTGCAGAAGTCGATGTGGTGAGAGATTCATTCAACCATAGTGTTGTTAAATATGAACATAAACGCCATATTGTGCATTTAAATGGTTTCATTGTTTTGTTAAAGGAAAGGAAAAACCTAAAAGAGGAAGTGCCAAACTAAAACCAAACAAACCATAAATATATAGAGTAGAAATAAATTATGAATAAAACCATGTTCTTCTCCATCCATTTTCCTGTCTGTTAAAACCCATTTTCTAATACAGGCCATTTGGTGTTATTGTCTGTAGGTTCTGGATCCACTCCCGTGCTGCCCACAGGTCCAGAGGCCCACAGGTCCAGCCTATATGTGACTGTAACCCTGATATGGTAAGGTGAGTGATGGGGTGCTCCTGGAAGTGGGTTATGAGTAAATTGTAGGTTGATGTGGGCACTTGGCCAATGCAAGTTCAAAACAGACAGTGTGACCCAATTAAAGGCACTTCCGGTTGGCACAGGAAGCTATACGTAAACACATATCTTGCTTGGGGTATTCTCTTACAGAATCCTGAGTTTAAAGTCTTTATGTTAAAAATTGACTGATCTAGACAGGGTTGAATGCAGTCATTTTCACATTTGCAGGTTATGTACATCAAAATACCTTTTGGGTGAATTTAACCACTTCCGGATGCTCCAGGATGCTTAGATTCGACACAGGTAGACCTCATAGTGGTCTGATGGACTGTCATAGAAGACAGGTTCATAAGGCATTCATAACCCACATAGGCTTCAGGTTGAATTTAGAGGTGCAGGCAATGTATTCCTATGGGGAGAGAAGTCAATGCAAACTGTTTGAAGTAAACACCTTCTTTTAACTGCTAAGGGTTAATGCCACACGGCCAAGGTTAGGCTTGCACGGATCGGGAGGATCTCAGGAACGTACCTGAGGTCGAATTGTGCTTCTCACCCTAGCAGTTCTCTCACTGTCACCCAAAACAAATGACATTTTGGGCCTACTTTTCTCATGGTCGCTGCGCTCAGACCGAGCGAGCTACGGGATATCTCGTTGAACTCTGCACGGCCTAGAGATTATGTTTATGCCCTTGCCTGCTCTCTGTGTCTTTCAGCACCACACCTTTTCACTCCATCCTTGCTGTGTGTGTGTGTGTGTGTGAGAGAGCTTTTCTTTGACATCTGCTGGCGGAAATTACTGATTTACAGTTTAGGAGGGTTACCTAGTCACACATGTGAAGTTTTGGAAAGATGTGACTTTTTTAACCCTTCAAAACAGACAGTGTGACCCAATTAAAGGCACTTCCGGTTGGCACAGGAAGCTATAAGTAAACACATGTCTTTATTGACATAGCCACTTACAGAATCCTGAGTTTTAAGTCTTTAAGTTAAGAATTGACTGATCTACACAGGTTTGAATACAGTGATTTTCATAATGACAGGTTATGTGTTTCAAAACACTTTTAGGGTGAGCTAGCTTGATAGTTAACGTTTGCTTTAGTTTGCGCGCCAGCTCTGCAAATTCAGCAGGTGTGTGTGAAGGCTTCCAACAAAACGAATGACCTGCAGTGGATCAAACCATTGTGAGGCAAAGGGCGGGAGTCGCAATCTTTTGAAACTTAAAAACGCGCTATTAAGTGTCTATAATCAGCATAAGTGCTTTCATTGCGTTCATTGATGGGGTGATCCTGGAAATGAGTCACTAGTTCTGTGTGTAAATGGGCCCGTTTGATATTGTATAGAATGCTGTTTAAGTCTATTTTCTATTGTATACTGGGTTTCCCCAATGTAGTGTTTTTTGCTAAATGTGCAAGTGATTATATACATATATGACATTTGGAGTGTAGAGTGAAATGAAAGACAACCCCCCCTCTCCAAAAGTTGGGTCTGTGCTGTTGTGAGTTGAAAAGACTTGGATAAATTCATGATGAGAGGGGGTCAACTACCCCCTCTGCTGGGTAATCTAAGAAAGCAACTGGGGGAGGAAAGGGGGAGTGTACAGGGGGTTGGGGGGAAAAGAAGGGTGTGGTGTGGGTCCAAATTGTGGGTAGAGCCTATTCTAAATTTAGCTGCTCACACCAATTCTTAAAAATGAGGTCTGCTGTGGTTGTTGTTCAGTGTATCAGGTCTGTTGTGTGGAATTCATCATGTGGTATCTCCAAGAGAAATGGGCCATGTGTGGTGATGTAACCGTTAATGACTTTGAGGTTCCGTTTTCGATCTGGTGAAAGGAGGTGTGAGTGGTTAATAATGGGGATGTAAATAATTGCATTAGGGAAAAAGTGACTCTTGCTTCCTTGTGCATTGATGCATTCTGTTTGATGTTTTGTATGGGTCATTATCCATATTGTTTATGCCCACCGAGAGAACCACTATGCATGCTGGTGTCTAAATGAACCTCTGTTTTCTCCAGGACCTTTTTGAAATGGTAAAATGTTGCTCCAGGGTAACTCTCCACTTGTATGGGTTATGGGTTATGAAATGGAGGGATTCTATTAACATTTGAGTCTCCCAAGACTAGTATTGGTTTATTTCCCTTCAAATTCCAATCTGCCACCTTGCCATTTGGTGTAATACTTAAAGGCCCGTAGATGTCCTCCTAGGATCATAAATTAAACTGAGGTAAGCTCCAAGTTGCCTCTTTTTCTGGGTGGCAGTGCAGAAGTCGATGTGGTGAGAGATTCATTCAACCATAGTGTTGTTAAATATGAACATAAACGCCATATTGTGCATTTAAATGGTTTCATTGTTTTGTTAAAGGAAAGGAAAAACCTAAAAGAGGAAGTGCCAAACTAAAACCAAACAAACCATAAATATATAGAGTAGAAATAAATTATGAATAAAACCATGTTCTTCTCCATCCATTTTCCTGTCTGTTAAAACCCATTTTCTAATACAGGCCATTTGGTGTTATTGTCTGTAGGTTCTGGATCCACTCCCGTGCTGCCCACAGGTCCAGAGGCCCACAGGTCCAGCCTATATGTGATTGTAACCCTGATATGGTAAGGTGAGTGATGGGGTGCTCCTGGAAGTGGGTTATGAGTAAATTGTAGGTTGATGTGGGCACTTGGCCAATGCAAGTTCAAAACAGACAGTGTGACCCAATTAAAGGCACTTCCGGTTGGCACAGGAAGCTATACGTAAACACATATCTTGCTTGGGGTATTCTCTTACAGAATCCTGAGTTTAAAGTCTTTATGTTAAAAATTGACTGATCTAGACAGGGTTGAATGCAGTCATTTTCACATTTGCAGGTTATGTACATCAAAATACCTTTTGGGTGAATTTAACCACTTCCGGATGCTCCAGGATGCTTAGATTCGACACAGGTAGACCTCATAGTGGTCTGATGGACTGTCATAGAAGACAGGTTCATAAGGCATTCATAACCCACATAGGCTTCAGGTTGAATTTAGAGGTGCAGGCAATGTATTCCTATGGGGAGAGAAGTCAATGCAAACTGTTTGAAGTAAACACCTTCTTTTAACTGCTAAGGGTTAATGCCACACGGCCAAGGTTAGGCTTGCACGGATCGGGAGGATCTCAGGAACGTACCTGAGGTCGAATTGTGCTTCTCACCCTAGCAGTTCTCTCACTGTCACCCAAAACAAATGACATTTTGGGCCTACTTTTCTCATGGTCGCTGCGCTCAGACCGAGCGAGCTACGGGATATCTCGTTGAACTCTGCACGGCCTAGAGATTATGTTTATGCCCTTGCCTGCTCTCTGTGTCTTTCAGCACCACACCTTTTCACTCCATCCTTGCTGTGTGTGTGTGTGTGTGTGAGAGCTTTTCTTTGACATCTGCTGGCGGAAATTACTGATTTACAGTTTAGGAGGGTTACCTAGTCACACATGTGAAGTTTTGGAAAGATGTGACTTTTTTAACCCTTCAAAACAGACAGTGTGACCCAATTAAAGGCACTTCCGGTTGGCACAGGAAGCTATAAGTAAACACATGTCTTTATTGACATAGCCACTTACAGAATCCTGAGTTTTAAGTCTTTAAGTTAAGAATTGACTGATCTACACAGGTTTGAATACAGTGATTTTCATAATGACAGGTTATGTGTTTCAAAACACTTTTAGGGTGAGCTAGCTTGATAGTTAACGTTTGCTTTAGTTTGCGCGCCAGCTCTGCAAATTCAGCAGGTGTGTGTGAAGGCTTCCAACAAAACGAATGACCTGCAGTGGATCAAACCATTGTGAGGCAAAGGGCGGGAGTCGCAATCTTTTGAAACTTAAAAACGCGCTATTAAGTGTCTATAATCAGCATAAGTGCTTTCATTGCGTTCATTGATGGGGTGATCCTGGAAATGAGTCACTAGTTCTGTGTGTAAATGGGCCCGTTTGATATTGTATAGAATGCTGTTTAAGTCTATTTTCTATTGTATACTGGGTTTCCCCAATGTAGTGTTTTTTGCTAAATGTGCAAGTGATTATATACATATATGACATTTGGAGTGTAGAGTGAAATGAAAGACAACCCCCCCTCTCCAAAAGTTGGGTCTGTGCTGTTGTGAGTTGAAAAGACTTGGATAAATTCATGATGAGAGGGGGTCAACTACCCCCTCTGCTGGGTAATCTAAGAAAGCAACTGGGGGAGGAAAGGGGGAGTGTACAGGGGGTTGGGGGGAAAAGAAGGGTGTGGTGTGGGTCCAAATTGTGGGTAGAGCCTATTCTAAATTTAGCTGCTCACACCAATTCTTAAAAATGAGGTCTGCTGTGGTTGTTGTTCAGTGTATCAGGTCTGTTGTGTGGAATTCATCATGTGGTATCTCCAAGAGAAATGGGCCATGTGTGGTGATGTAACCGTTAATGACTTTGAGGTTCCGTTTTCGATCTGGTGAAAGGAGGTGTGAGTGGTTAATAATGGGGATGTAAATAATTGCATTAGGGAAAAAGTGACTCTTGCTTCCTTGTGCATTGATGCATTCTGTTTGATGTTTTGTATGGGTCATTATCCATATTGTTTATGCCCACCGAGAGAACCACTATGCATGCTGGTGTCTAAATGAACCTCTGTTTTCTCCAGGACCTTTTTGAAATGGTAAAATGTTGCTCCAGGGTAACTCTCCACTTGTATGGGTTATGGGTTATGAAATGGAGGGATTCTATTAACATTTGAGTCTCCCAAGACTAGTATTGGTTTATTTCCCTTCAAATTCCAATCTGCCACCTTGCCATTTGGTGTAATACTTAAAGGCCCGTAGATGTCCTCCTAGGATCATAAATTAAACTGAGGTAAGCTCCAAGTTGCCTCTTTTTCTGGGTGGCAGTGCAGAAGTCGATGTGGTGAGAGATTCATTCAACCATAGTGTTGTTAAATATGAACATAAACGCCATATTGTGCATTTAAATGGTTTCATTGTTTTGTTAAAGGAAAGGAAAAACCTAAAAGAGGAAGTGCCAAACTAAAACCAAACAAACCATAAATATATAGAGTAGAAATAAATTATGAATAAAACCATGTTCTTCTCCATCCATTTTCCTGTCTGTTAAAAACCATTTTCTAATACAGGCCATTTGGTGTTATTGTCTGTAGGTTCTGGATCCACTCCCGTGCTGCCCACAGGTCCAGAGGCCCACAGGTCCAGCCTATATGTGACTGTAACCCTGATATGGTAAGGTGAGTGATGGGGTGCTCCTGGAAGTGGGTTATGAGTAAATTGTAGGTTGATGTGGGCACTTGGCCAATGCAAGTTCAAAACAGACAGTGTGACCCAATTAAAGGCACTTCCGGTTGGCACAGGAAGCTATACGTAAACACATATCTTGCTTGGGGTATTCTCTTACAGAATCCTGAGTTTAAAGTCTTTATGTTAAAAATTGACTGATCTAGACAGGGTTGAATGCAGTCATTTTCACATTTGCAGGTTATGTACATCAAAATACCTTTTGGGTGAATTTAACCACTTCCGGATGCTCCAGGATGCTTAGATTCGACACAGGTAGACCTCATAGTGGTCTGATGGACTGTCATAGAAGACAGGTTCATAAGGCATTCATAACCCACATAGGCTTCAGGTTGAATTTAGAGGTGCAGGCAATGTATTCCTATGGGGAGAGAAGTCAATGCAAACTGTTTGAAGTAAACACCTTCTTTTAACTGCTAAGGGTTAATGCCACACGGCCAAGGTTAGGCTTGCACGGATCGGGAGGACCTCAGGAACGTACCTGAGGTCGAATTGTGCTTCTCACCCTAGCAGTTCTCTCACTGTCACCCAAAACAAATGACATTTTGGGCCTACTTTTCTCATGGTCGCTGCGCTCAGACCGAGCGAGCTACGGGATATCTCGTTGAACTCTGCACGGCCTAGAGATTATGTTTATGCCCTTGCCTGCTCTCTGTGTCTTTCAGCACCACACCTTTTCACTCCATCCTTGCTGTGTGTGTGTGTGAGAGCTTTTCTTTGACATCTGCTGGCGGAAATTACTGATTTACAGTTTAGGAGGGTTACCTAGTCACACATGTGAAGTTTTGGAAAGATGTGACTTTTTTAACCCTTCAAAACAGACAGTGTGACCCAATTAAAGGCACTTCCGGGCGGCACAGGAAGCTATAAGTAAACACATGTCTTTATTGACATAGCCACTTACAGAATCCTGAGTTTTAAGTCTTTAAGTTAAGAATTGACTGATCTACACAGGTTTGAATACAGTGATTTTCATAATGACAGGTTATGTGTTTCAAAACACTTTTAGGGTGAGCTAGCTTGATAGTTAACGTTTGCTTTAGTTTGCGCGCCAGCTCTGCAAATTCAGCAGGTGTGTGTGAAGGCTTCCAACAAAACGAATGACCTGCAGTGGATCAAACCATTGTGAGGCAAAGGGCGGGAGTCGCAATCTTTTGAAACTTAAAAACGCGCTATTAAGTGTCTATAATCAGCATAAGTGCTTTCATTGCGTTCATTGATGGGGTGATCCTGGAAATGAGTCACTAGTTCTGTGTGTAAATGGGCCCGTTTGATATTGTATAGAATGCTGTTTAAGTCTATTTTCTATTGTATACTGGGTTTCCCCAATGTAGTGTTTTTTGCTAAATGTGCAAGTGATTATATACATATATGACATTTGGAGTGTAGAGTGAAATGAAAGACAACCCCCCCCTCTCCAAAAGTTGGGTCTGTGCTGTTGTGAGTTGAAAAGACTTGGATAAATTCATGATGAGAGGGGGTCAACTACCCCCTCTGCTGGGTAATCTAAGAAAGCAACTGGGGGAGGAAAGGGGGAGTGTACAGGGGGTTGGGGGGAAAAGAAGGGTGTGGTGTGGGTCCAAATTGTGGGTAGAGCCTATTCTAAATTTAGCTGCTCACACCAATTCTTAAAAATGAGGTCTGCTGTGGTTGTTGTTCAGTGTATCAGGTCTGTTGTGTGGAATTCATCATGTGGTATCTCCAAGAGAAATGGGCCATGTGTGGTGATGTAACCGTTAATGACTTTGAGGTTCCGTTTTCGATCTGGTGAAAGGAGGTGTGAGTGGTTAATAATGGGGATGTAAATAATTGCATTAGGGAAAAAGTGACTCTTGCTTCCTTGTGCATTGATGCATTCTGTTTGATGTTTTGTATGGGTCATTATCCATATTGTTTATGCCCACCGAGAGAACCACTATGCATGCTGGTGTCTAAATGAACCTCTGTTTTCTCCAGGACCTTTTTGAAATGGTAAAATGTTGCTCCAGGGTAACTCTCCACTTGTATGGGTTATGGGTTATGAAATGGAGGGATTCTATTAACATTTGAGTCTCCCAAGACTAGTATTGGTTTATTTCCCTTCAAATTCCAATCTGCCACCTTGCCATTTGGTGTAATACTTAAAGGCCCGTAGATGTCCTCCTAGGATCATAAATTAAACTGAGGTAAGCTCCAAGTTGCCTCTTTTTCTGGGTGGCAGTGCAGAAGTCGATGTGGTGAGAGATTCATTCAACCATAGTGTTGTTAAATATGAACATAAACGCCATATTGTGCATTTAAATGGTTTCATTGTTTTGTTAAAGGAAAGGAAAAACCTAAAAGAGGAAGTGCCAAACTAAAACCAAACAAACCATAAATATATAGAGTAGAAATAAATTATGAATAAAACCATGTTCTTCTCCATCCATTTTCCTGTCTGTTAAAACCCATTTTCTAATACAGGCCATTTGGTGTTATTGTCTGTAGGTTCTGGATCCACTCCCGTGCTGCCCACAGGTCCAGAGGCCCACAGGTCCAGCCTATATGTGACTGTAACCCTGATATGGTAAGGTGAGTGATGGGGTGCTCCTGGAAGTGGGTTATGAGTAAATTGTAGGTTGATGTGGGCACTTGGCCAATGCAAGTTCAAAACAGACAGTGTGACCCAATTAAAGGCACTTCCGGTTGGCACAGGAAGCTATACGTAAACACATATCTTGCTTGGGGTATTCTCTTACAGAATCCTGAGTTTAAAGTCTTTATGTTAAAAATTGACTGATCTAGACAGGGTTGAATGCAGTCATTTTCACATTTGCAGGTTATGTACATCAAAATACCTTTTGGGTGAATTTAACCACTTCCGGATGCTCCAGGATGCTTAGATTCGACACAGGTAGACCTCATAGTGGTCTGATGGACTGTCATAGAAGACCGGTTCATAAGGCATTCATAACCCACATAGGCTTCAGGTTGAATTTAGAGGTGCAGGCAATGTATTCCTATGGGGAGAGAAGTCAATGCAAACTGTTTGAAGTAAACACCTTCTTTTAACTGCTAAGGGTTAATGCCACACGGCCAAGGTTAGGCTTGCACGGATCGGGAGGACCTCAGGAACGTACCTGAGGTCGAATTGTGCTTCTCACCCTAGCAGTTCTCTCACTGTCACCCAAAACAAATGACATTTTGGGCCTACTTTTCTCATGGTCGCTGCGCTCAGACCGAGCGAGCTACGGGATATCTCGTTGAACTCTGCACGGCCTAGAGATTATGTTTATGCCCTTGCCTGCTCTCTGTGTCTTTCAGCACCACACCTTTTCACTCCATCCTTGCTGTGTGTGTGTTTGAGAGCTTTTCTTTGACATCTGCTGGCGGAAATTACTGATTTACAGTTTAGGAGGGTTACCTAGTCACACATGTGAAGTTTTGGAAAGATGTGACTTTTTTAACCCTTCAAAACAGACAGTGTGACCCAATTAAAGGCACTTCCGGTTGGCACAGGAAGCTATAAGTAAACACATGTCTTTATTGACATAGCCACTTACAGAATCCTGAGTTTTAAGTCTTTAAGTTAAGAATTGACTGATCTACACAGGTTTGAATACAGTGATTTTCATAATGACAGGTTATGTGTTTCAAAACACTTTTAGGGTGAGCTAGCTTGATAGTTAACGTTTGCTTTAGTTTGCGCGCCAGCTCTGCAAATTCAGCAGGTGTGTGTGAAGGCTTCCACTGCAGGTCATTAGTTTTGTTGGATCAAACCATTGTGAGGCAAAGGGCGGGAGTCGCAATCTTTTGAAACTTAAAAACGCGCTATTAAGTGTCTATAATCAGCATAAGTGCTTTCATTGCGTTCATTCATATTATTGAAATTACATAGATATGTTTACAGTGATATATTGGGGGGGGAAATCATATTTTTCCCAGGATAGGGGGGTCGTGTCCCCCCCTGGGATTTCTGCCTATGCACGTGATATCTCCTCACTCACGTGGTTGATTGAAGAACTGATTTGTGTTGTGAAGCAGAATTCACCAAGCGTTGGATTGTTCACCCACTAATAGGGAACGTGAGCTGGGTTTAGACCGTCGTGAGACAGGTTAGTTATAAATTATATATATATAAATTCAAAGATGAAGGAGGGATGACTAGAAACGATTCAGTTGACCGTTTTATGTGTGGATTAATTGTCGGAGTAGAGGAATTTGTGTAATTCAGGTAAAAAAATAACGCAATGTTTATATCACAGGACAAATTAGCTAGCGGGTTAACTCGCTAAATTGCCATACATGTTTCATGCTTTTCGGCCTGTCCCCAATTTAATGCCATTGGTCACATATTTTGTTTTGATATTTTAACCTGCTGGTATGTTTATAATGAACTTTATCTGTCGAAAATGGAAATTGTGAGGTTTGAGGTCTTGTGGTGGCTTTACTACTTTGTCCCGCTCCGGGATGGTCTAGCAACCATCGCGTTTTTTGTCCATTTGGGATCCTGTGTATGCGGTAGATTTTTGCCGTGTTTGCGTCCACTTGGGAAATGGGAGATACGGGTCCGGAAACCTTTTTTTTTTTTTTTTTCTAGTGATTTGTTGACCGCTCGGTGTAATTGTAGGTCTCTTACGGTCCACTGCTTTTTGCCGCCCACTGGTCCACCCAGAACACGACTGTAATCCTGATATATTGAGGTAAGTGATGGGGTGATCCTGGAAATGAGTCACTAGTTCTGTGTGTAAATGGGCCCGTTTGATATTGTATAGAATGCTGTTTAAGTCTATTTTCTATTGTATACTGGGTTTCCCCAATGTAGTGTTTTTTGCTAAATGTGCAAGTGATTATATACATATATGACATTTGGAGTGTAGAGTGAAATGAAAGACAACCCCCCCTCTCCAAAAGTTGGGTCTGTGCTGTTGTGAGTTGAAAAGACTTGGATAAATTCATGATGAGAGGGGGTCAACTACCCCCTCTGCTGGGTAATCTAAGAAAGCAACTGGGGGAGGAAAGGGGGAGTGTACAGGGGGTTGGGGGGGAAAGAAGGGTGTGGTGTGGGTCCAAATTGTGGGTAGAGCCTATTCTAAATTTAGCTGCTCACAGCAATTCTTAAAAATGAGGTCTGCTGTGGTTGTTGTTCAGTGTATCAGGTCTGTTGTGTGGAATTCATCATGTGGTATCTCCAAGAGAAATGGGCCATGTGTGGTGATGTAACCGTTAATGACTTTGAGGTTCCGTTTTCGATCTGGTGAAAGGAGGTGTGAGTGGTTAATAATGGGGATGTAAATAATTGCATTAGGGAAAAAGTGACTCTTGCTTCCTTGTGCATTGATGCATTCTGTTTGATGTTTTGTATGGGTCATTATCCATATTGTTTATGCCCACCGAGAGAACCACTATGCATGCTGGTGTCTAAATGAACCTCTGTTTTCTCCAGGACCTTTTTGAAATGGTAAAATGTTGCTCCAGGGTAACTCTCCACTTGTATGGGTTATGGGTTATGAAATGGAGGGATTCTATTAACATTTGAGTCTCCCAAGACTAGTATTGGTTTATTTCCCTTCAAATTCCAATCTGCCACCTTGCCATTTGGTGTAATACTTAAAGGCCCGTAGATGTCCTCCTAGGATCATAAATTAAACTGAGGTAAGCTCCAAGTTGCCTCTTTTTCTGGGTGGCAGTGCAGAAGTCGATGTGGTGAGAGATTCATTCAACCATAGTGTTGTTAAATATGAACATAAACGCCATATTGTGCATTTAAATGGTTTCATTGTTTTGTTAAAGGAAAGGAAAAACCTAAAAGAGGAAGTGCCAAACTAAAACCAAACAAACCATAAATATATAGAGTAGAAATAAATTATGAATAAAACCATGTTCTTCTCCATCCATTTTCCTGTCTGTTAAAACCCATTTTCTAATACAGGCCATTTGGTGTTATTGTCTGTAGGTTCTGGATCCACTCCCGTGCTGCCCACAGGTCCAGAGGCCCACAGGTCCAGCCTATATGTGACTGTAACCCTGATATGGTAAGGTGAGTGATGGGGTGCTCCTGGAAGTGGGTTATGAGTAAATTGTAGGTTGATGTGGGCACTTGGCCAATGCAAGTTCAAAACAGACAGTGTGACCCAATTAAAGGCACTTCCGGTTGGCACAGGAAGCTATACGTAAACACATATCTTGCTTGGGGTATTCTCTTACAGAATCCTGAGTTTAAAGTCTTTATGTTAAAAATTGACTGATCTAGACAGGGTTGAATGCAGTCATTTTCACATTTGCAGGTTATGTACATCAAAATACCTTTTGGGTGAATTTAACCACTTCCGGATGCTCCAGGATGCTTAGATTCGACACAGGTAGACCTCATAGTGGTCTGATGGACTGTCATAGAAGACAGGTTCATAAGGCATTCATAACCCACATAGGCTTCAGGTTGAATTTAGAGGTGCAGGCAATGTATTCCTATGGGGAGAGAAGTCAATGCAAACTGTTTGAAGTAAACACCTTCTTTTAACTGCTAAGGGTTAATGCCACACGGCCAAGGTTAGGCTTGCACGGATCGGGAGGATCTCAGGAACGTACCTGAGGTCGAATTGTGCTTCTCACCCTAGCAGTTCTCTCACTGTCACCCAAAACAAATGACATTTTGGGCCTACTTTTCTCATGGTCGCTGCGCTCAGACCGAGCGAGCTACGGGATATCTCGTTGAACTCTGCACGGCCTAGAGATTATGTTTATGCCCTTGCCTGCTCTCTGTGTCTTTCAGCACCACACCTTTTCACTCCATCCTTGCTGTGTGTGTGTGTGTGTGTGAGAGCTTTTCTTTGACATCTGCTGGCGGAAATTACTGATTTACAGTTTAGGAGGGTTACCTAGTCACACATGTGAAGTTTTGGAAAGATGTGACTTTTTTAACCCTTCAAAACAGACAGTGTGACCCAATTAAAGGCACTTCCGGTTGGCACAGGAAGCTATAAGTAAACACATGTCTTTATTGACATAGCCACTTACAGAATCCTGAGTTTTAAGTCTTTAAGTTAAGAATTGACTGATCTACACAGGTTTGAATACAGTGATTTTCATAATGACAGGTTATGTGTTTCAAAACACTTTTAGGGTGAGCTAGCTTGATAGTTAACGTTTGCTTTAGTTTGCGCGCCAGCTCTGCAAATTCAGCAGGTGTGTGTGAAGGCTTCCAACAAAACGAATGACCTGCAGTGGATCAAACCATTGTGAGGCAAAGGGCGGGAGTCGCAATCTTTTGAAACTTAAAAACGTGCTATTAAGTGTCTATAATCAGCATAAGTGCTTTCATTGCGTTCATTCATATTATTGAAATTACATAGATATGTTTACAGTGATATATTGGGGGGGGAAATCATATTTTTCCCAGGATAGGGGGGTCGTGTCCCCCCCTGGGATTTCTGCCTATGCACGTGATATCTCCTCACTCACGTGGTTGATTGAAGAACTGATTTGTGTTGATGGCAATTACCATATGAATTCAAAGATGAAGAAGGAGGGATGACTAGAAACGATTCAGTTGACCGTTTTATGTGTGGATTAATTGTCGGAGTAGAGGAATTTGTGTAATTCAGGTAAAAAAATAACGCAATGTTTATACCACAGGACAAATTAGCTAGCGGGTTAACTCGCTAAATTGCCATACATGTTTCATGCTTTTTGGCCTGTCCCCAATTTAATGCCATTGGTCACATATTTTGTTTTGATATTTTAACCTGCGTGTCTTTATCGCGTCTGCAAGCACGCAGCTGGTATGTTTATAATGAACTTTATCTGTCGAAAATGGAAATTGTGAGGTTTGAGGTCTTGTGGTGGCTTACTACTTTGTCCCGCTCCGGGATGGTCTAGCAACCATCGCGTTTTTGTCCATTTGGGATCCTGTGTATGCGGTAGATTTTTGCCGTGTTTGCGTCCACTTGGGAAATGGGAGATACGGGTCCGGAAACCTTTTTTTTTTTTTTTTTTCTAGTGATTTGTTGACCGCTCGGTGTAATTGTAGGTCTCTTACGGTCCACTGCTTTTTGCCGCCCACTGGTCCACCCAGAACACGACTGTAATCCTGATATATTGAGGTAAGTGATGGGGTGATCCTGGAAATGAGTCACTAGTTCTGTGTGTAAATGGGCCCGTTTGATATTGTATAGAATGCTGGTCTGGTCTGGTCTGGTATGGTCTGGTTCGGTCTGGTCTGGTTCGGTTCGGTCTGGTCTGGTTCGGTCTGGTCTGGTTCGGTCTGGTCTGGTCTGGTCTGGTTCGTTCTGGTTCGGTCTGGTTCGGTCTGGTCTGGTTCGGTCTGGTCTGGTCTGGTTCGTTCTGGTTCGCTCTGGTTCGCTCTGGTCCGGTCTGGTCTGGTCTGGTCTGGTCTGGTCTGGTTTGGTCTGGTTCGGTCTGGTCTGGTCTGGTTCGGTCTGGTCTGGTTCGGTCTGGTCTGGTCTGGTCTGGTTCGGTCTAGTCTGATCTGGTTCGGTCTGGTCTGGTCCGGTCTGGTCTGGTTCGGTTCGGTCTGGTCTGGTTCGGTCTGGTTCGGTCTGGTTCGGTCTGGTCTGGTCTGGTTCGGTCTAGTCTGGTCTGGTTCGGTCTGGTTCGGTCTGGTCTGGTTCGGTCTGGTTCGGTCTGGTCTGGTTTGGTCTGGTCTGGTTCAGTCTGGTCTGTTTCAGTCTGGTTCGGTCTGGTCTGGTTCGGTCTGGTCCGGTCTGGTTCGGTCTGGTTCGGTCTGGTCTCGTCTGGTTCGGTATGGTCTGGTCTGGTTCGTTCTGGTCTGGTCTGGTTCGGTCTGGTTCGGTCTGGTCTGGTTCGGTCTGGCCTGTTCTGGTCTGGTTCGTTCTGGTTCGCTCTGGTTCGGTCTGGTCCGGTCTGGTTCGGTCTGGTCTGGTTCGGTCTGGTTCGGTTCGGTCTGGTCTGGTCTGGTTCGGTCTGTTCTGGTCTGGTCTGGTTCGCTCTGGTCTGGTCTGGTTCGGTCTGGTCTGGTTTGGTCCGGTCTGGTTCGGTCTGGTCTGGTCTGGTTCGTTCTGGTTCGCTCTGGTTCGGTCTGGTCTGGTCTGGTTCGGTCTGGTCTGGTTCGGTCTGGTCTGGTTCGGTCTGGTCTGGTCCGGTCTGGTCTGGTCTGGTTCGTTCTGGTTCGGTTTGGTTCGGTCTGGTCTGGTTCGGTCTGGTCTGGTTCGCTCTGGTTCGGTCTGGTCTGGTTCGGGTCTGGTTCGGGTCTGGTTCGGGTCTGGTTCGGTCTGGTTCGCTCTGGTCTGGTTCGGTCTGGTTCGGTCTGGTATGGTCTGGTTCGTTCTGGTTCGCTCCGGTTCGGTCTGGTCCGGTCTGGTTCGGTCTGGTCTGGTTCGGTCTGGTTTGGTCTGGTCCGCTCTGGTTCGGTCTGGTCTGATCTGGTCTGGTTCGGTCTGGTTCGGTCTGGTACGGTCTGGTCTGGTCTGGTACGGTCTGGTCTGGTCCTGTCTGGTCTGGTTCGGTCTGGTCTGGTTCGGTCTGGTTCGGTCTGGTCTGGTCCTGTCTGGTCTGGTTCGGTCTGGTCTGGTTCGGTCTGGTTCGGTCTGGTATGGTCTGGTTCGTTCTGGTTCGCTCCGGTTCGGTCTGGTCCGGTCTGGTTCGGTCTGGTCTGGTTCGGTCTGGTTTGGTCTGGTCCGCTCTGGTTCGGTCTGGTCTGATCTGGTCTGGTTCGGTCTGGTTCGGTCTGGTACGGTCTGGTCTGGTCTGGTACGGTCTGGTCTGGTCCTGTCTGGTCTGGTTCGGTCTGGTCTGGTTCGGTCTGGTTCGGTCTGGTCTGGTCCTGTCTGGTCTGGTTCGGTCTGGTTCGGTCTGGTCTGATCTGGTCTGGTTCGGTCTGGTACGGTCTGGTCTGGTTCGGTCTGGTCTGGTCCTGTCTGGTCTGGTTCGGTCTGGTCTGGTTCGGTCTGGTCTGGTCTGGTCTGGTCCGTTCTGGTCCGGTTTGGTCCGGTCTGGTTCGGTCTGGTCTGGTCTGGTCTGGTTCGGTCTGGTCTGGTTCGGTCTGGTTCGGTCTTGTCTGGTCTGGTTCGGTCTGGTCTGGTTCGGTCTGGTTCGGTCTGGTCTGGTCCTGTCTGGTCTGGTTCGGTCTGGTCTGGTTCGGTCTGGTTCGGTCTGGTCTGATCTGGTCTGGTTCGGTCTGGTACGGTCTGGTCTGGTTCGGTCTGGTCTGGTCCTGTCTGGTCTGGTCCGGTCTGGTCTGGTTCGGTCTGGTTCGGTCTGGTCTGGTCTGGTCTGGTCCGGTCTGGTCCGGTTTGGTCCGGTCTGGTTCGGTCTGGTCTGGTTCGGTATGGTCTGGTCTGGTCTGGTTCGGTCTGGTCTGGTTCGGTCTGGTTCGGTCTTGTCTGGTCTGGTCTGGTTCGGTCTGGTCTGGTTCGGTCTGGTCTGGTCCGGTCTGGTCTGGTCCGGTCTGGTCCCGTTTGTTTCGGTCTGGTCTGGTCTGGTCTGGTCTGGTTCGGTCTGGTTCGGTCTGGTCTGGTTCGGTCTGGTCTGGTCTGGTTCGGTCTGGTCTGGTCTGGTTCGGTCTGGTCTGGTTCGATCTGGTCTGGTTCGGTCTGGTTCGATCTGGTCCGGTTCGGTCTGGTTCGGTCTGGTTCGGTCTGGTTCGGTCTGGTCTGGTCTGGTTCGGTCTGGATCAGTCTGGTCTGGTTCAGTCTGGTCTGGTTCGATCTGGTCTGGTTCGGTCTGGTCTGGTTCGGTCTGGTCTGGTTCGTTCTGGTTCGCTCTGGTTCGGTCTGGTCCGGTCTGGTCTGGCTCGGTCTGGTCTGGTCTGGTCTGGTCTGGTTCGGTCTGGTCTGGTTCGGTCTGGTCTGGTTCAGTCTGGTTCGGTCTGGTCTGGTTCAGTCTGGTCTGGTCTGGTTCGGTCTGTTCTGGTCTGGTCTGGTTCGGTCTGGTCTGGTCTGGTTCGGTATGGTCTGGTATGGTCTGGTCTGGTTCGTTCTGGTCTGGTCTGGTCTGGTCTGGTTCAGTCTGGTCTGGTTCGGTCTGGTCTGGTTCAGTCTGGTTCGGTCTGGTCTGGTTCAGTCTGGTCTGGTTCGGTCTGGTCTGGTTCGGTCTGGTCTGGTTCAGTCTGGTCTGGTCTGGTTCGGTCCGGTTCAGTCTGGTCTGGTCTGGTTCGGTCTGGTCTGGTCTGGTTCGGTCTGGTCTGGTTCGGTATGGTCTGGTATGGTCTGGTCTGGTTCGTTCTGGTCTGGTCTGGTCTGGTTCGTTCTGGTTCGGTCTGGTCCGGTCTGGTCTGGTTCGCTCTGGTTCGGTCTGGTCTGGTTCGGTCTGGTCTGGTCTGGTTCGTTCTGGTTCGCTCTGGTTCGGTCTGGTCCGGTCTGGTTCGGTCTGGTCTGGTTCGGTCTGGTCTGGTTCGGTCTGGTCTGGTTCGGTCTGTTCTGATTCGGTCTGGTTCGGTCTGGTCTGGTCTGGTTCGGTCTGGTCTGGTTCGTTCTGGTTCGCTCTGGTCTGGTCTGGTCTGGTCTGGTTCGGTATGGGCTGGTCTGGTTCGGTTCTGGTTCGGTCAGGTTCGGGTCTGGTTCGGTCTGGTTCGCTCTGGTTCGGTCTGGTCTGGTTCGGTCTGGTCTGGTCTGGTTCGTTCTGGTTCGCTCCGGTTCGGTCTGGTCTGGTCTGGTCTGGTCTGGTTCGGTCTGGTTCGGTCTGGTCTGGCCAGGTCTGGTCTGGTTCGGTCTGGTTCGGTCTGGTTCGGTCTGGTCTGGTCTGGTCTGGTCCGCTCTGGTTCGGTCTGGTTCGGTCTGGTTCGGTTCGGTCTGGTCTGGTTCGGTCTGGTCTGGTTCGGTCTGGTCTGGTCTGGTCTGGTCCGGTCTGGTTCGGTATGGTCTGGTCTGGTTCGGTCTGGTCTGGTTCGGTCTGGTCTGGTTCGGTCTGGTCTGGTCCGGTTTGGTCTGGTCTGGTCCGGTTTGGTCCGGTCTGGTCTGGTCTGGTCTGGTTCGTTCTGTTCTGGTCTGGTCTGGTTCGGTCTGGTTCGGTTCGGTCTGGTCTGGTTCGGTCTGGCCTGGAATGGTCTGGTTCGTTCTGGTTGGCTCTGGTTGGCTCTGGTTGGCTCTGGTTCGGTCTGGTTCGGTCTGGTCTGGTTCGGTCTGGTTCGGTTCGGTCTGGTTCGGTTCGGTCTGGTTCGGTTCGGTCTGGTCTGGTTCGGTCTGGTTCGGTCTGGTTCGGTCTGGTTCGGTCTGGTTCGGTCTGGTCTGGTTCAGTCTGGTTCGGTCTGGTCTTGTTCGGTCTGGTCTGGTTCGGTCTGGTCTGGTTCGGTCTGGTCTGGTCTGGTTCGGTCTGGTCTGGTTCGGTATGGTCTGGTCTGGTCTGGTTCGGTCTGGTCTGGTCCGGTCTGGTTCGTTCTGGTTCGTTCTGGTTCGTTCTGGTTCGTTCTGGTTCGTTCTGGTTCGGTCTGGTTCGGTCTGGTCTGGTTCGGTCTGGTCTGGTTCGGTCTGGTCCGGTCTGGTCTGGTTCGTTCTGGTTCGGTCTGGTCTGGTCTGGTTCGGTCTGGTCTGGTTCGTTCTGGTTCGCTCTGGTCCGGTCTGGTCCGGTCTGGTCTGGTTCGGTCTGGTTCGGTCTGGTCTGGTTCGGTTCGGTCTAGTCTGGTCTGGTTCGGTCTGGTCTGGTTCGGTTCGGTCTGGTCTGGTTCGGTCTGGTCTGGTTCGGTCTGGTCTGGTTCGGTAAGTCTGGTCTGGTATGGTCTGGTTCGGTCTGGTCTGGTTCGGTCTGGTCTGGTCTGGTTCGGTCTGGTCTGGTCTGGTTCGGTCTGGTCTGGTCTGGTTCGGTCTGGTCTGGTCTGGTCTGGTCTGGTTCGGTCTGGTCTGGTTCGGTCTGGTCTGGTTCGTTCTGGGTCGGTCTGGTCTGGTCTGGTCTGGTTCGGTCTGGTCTGGTCTGGTCTGGTCTGGTTCGGTCTGGTTCGGTCTGGTTCGGTCTGGTTCGGTCTGGTCCGGTCTGGTCTGGTTCGGTCTGGTTCGGTTCGGTCTAGTCTGGTCTGGTTCGGTCTGGTCTGGTTCGGTCTGGTCTGGTCTGGTTCGGTACGGTCTGGTCTGGTTCGGTCTGGTCTGGTTCGGTTCGGTCTGGTCTGGTTCGGTCTGGTCTGGTTCGGTCTGGTCTGGTCTGGTTTGGTCTGGTCCGGTCTGGTCTGGTTCGTTCTGGTTCGGTCTGGTCTGGTTCGGACTGGCCTGGTCTGGTCTGGTTCGTTCTGGTTCGCTCTGGTTACGCTCTGGTCCGGTCTGGTCTGGTCTGGTCTGGTTCGGTCTGGTCTGGTTCGGTCTGGTTCGGTTCGGTCTAGTCTGGTCTGGTTCGGTCTGGTCTGGTCTGGTTTTTCTGGTCTGGTCTGGTTCGGTCTGGTCTGGTCTGGTTCGGTCTAGTCTGGTCTGGTTCGATCTGGTCTGGTTCGGTCTGGTTCGGTCTGGTTCGGTCTAGTCCGGTCTGGTCTGGTTCGGTCTGGTCTGGTTCAGTCTGGTCTGTTTCAGTCTGGTTCGGTCTGGTCTGGTCTGGTTCGGTCTGGCCTGGTCTGGTCTGGTTCGTTCTGGTTCGCTCTGGTCCGGTCTGGTCCGGTCTGGTCCGGTCTGGTCCGGTCTGGTCCGGTCTGGTTCGGTCTGGTCTGGTCTGGTTCGGTCTGGTCTGGTTCGGTCTGGTCTGGTTCGGTCTGGTCTGGTTCGTTCTGGTCTGGTCTGGTTCGGTCTGGCCTGTTCTGGTCTGGTTCGTTCTGGTTCGCTCTGGTTCGGTCTGGTCCGGTCTGTTTCGGTCTGTTCTGGTCTGGTCTGGTCTGGTTCGTTCTGGTTCGCTCTGGTTCGGTCTGGTCTGGTTCGGTCTGGTCTGGTTTGGTCCGGTCTGGTTCGGTCTGGTCTGGTCTGGTTCGTTCTGGTTCGCTCTAGTTCGGTCTGGTCTGGTCTGGTTCGGTCTGGTCTGGTTCTGGTTCGGTTTGGTTCGGTCTGGTCTGGTCTGGTTCGGTCTGGTCTGGTTCGTTCTGGTTCGCTCTGGTTCGGTCTGGTCTGGTTCGGGTCTGGTTCGGTCTGGTTCCGGTCTGGTTCGCTCTGGTCTGGTTCGGTCTGGTTTGGTCTGGTATGGTCTGGTTTTGGTTCGTTCTGGTTCGCTCTGGTTCGGTCTGGTCTGGTTCGGGTCTGGTTCGGTCTGGTTCCGGTCTGGTTCGGCCTGGTCTGGTTCGGTCTGGTCTGGTTCGGTATGGTCTGGTCTGGTCTGGTTCGGTCTGGTCTGGTTCGGTCTGGTTCGGTCTTGTCTGGTCTGGTCTGGTTCGGTCTGGTCTGGTCCGGTCTGGTCTGGTCCGGTCTGGTCCGGTTTGGTCCGGTCTGGTTCGGTCTGGTCTGGTTCGGTTTGGTCTGGTTCGGTCTGGTTCGGTCTGGTCTGCTCTGGTCTGGTCTGGTTCGGTCTGGTCTGGTCTGGTCCGGTCTGGTCCCGTTTGTTTCGGTCTGGTCTGGTCTGGTCTGGTCTGGTTCGGTTTGGTCTGGTCTGGTCTGGTTCGTTCTGGTTCGCTCTGGTTACGCTCTGGTCCGGTCTGGTCTGGTCTGGTCTGGTTCGGTCTGGTCTGGTTCGGTCTGGTTCGGTTCGGTCTAGTCTGGTCTGGTTCGGTCTGGTCTGGTCTGGTTTTTCTGGTCTGGTCTGGTTCGGTCTGGTCTGGTCTGGTTCGGTCTAGTCTGGTCTGGTTCGATCTGGTCTGGTTCGGTCTGGTTCGGTTCGGTCTGGTCTGGTTCGGTCTGGTTCGGTCTGGTTCGGTCTAGTCCGGTCTGGTCTGGTTCGGTCTGGTCTGGTTCAGTCTGGTCTGTTTCAGTCTGGTTCGGTCTGGTCTGGTCTGGTTCGGTCTGGCCTGGTCTGGTCTGGTTCGTTCTGGTTCGCTCTGGTCCGGTCTGGTCCGGTCTGGTCCGGTCTGGTCCGGTCTGGTTCGGTCTGGTCTGGTCTGGTCTGGTCTGGTTCGGTCTGGTCTGGTTCGGTCTGGTCTGGTTCGGTCTGGTCTGGTTCGGTCTGGTCTGGTTCGTTCTGGTCTGGTCTGGTTCGGTCTGGTTCGGTCTGGCCTGTTCTGGTCTGGTTCGTTCTGGTTCGCTCTGGTTCGGTCTGGTCCGGTCTGTTTCGGTCTGTTCTGGTCTGGTCTGGTCTGGTTCGTTCTGGTTCGCTCTGGTTCGGTCTGGTCTGGTTCGGTCTGGTCTGGTTTGGTCCGGTCTGGTTCGGTCTGGTCTGGTCTGGTTCGTTCTGGTTCGCTCTAGTTCGGTCTGGTCTGGTCTGGTCTGGTTCGGTCTGGTCTGGTTCTGGTTCGGTTTGGTTCGGTCTGGTCTGGTCTGGTTCGGTCTGGTCTGGTTCGTTCTGGTTCGCTCTGGTTCGGTCTGGTCTGGTTCGGGTCTGGTTCGGTCTGGTTCCGGTCTGGTTCGCTCTGGTCTGGTTCGGTCTGGTTTGGTCTGGTATGGTCTGGTTTTGGTTCGTTCTGGTTCGCTCTGGTTCGGTCTGGTCTGGTTCGGGTCTGGTTCGGTCTGGTTCCGGTCTGGTTCGGCCTGGTCTGGTTCGGTCTGGTCTGGTTCGGTATGGTCTGGTCTGGTCTGGTTCGGTCTGGTCTGGTTCGGTCTGG
Source organism: Oncorhynchus mykiss (assembly GCF_057628025.1). Taxonomy (NCBI): domain Eukaryota; kingdom Metazoa; phylum Chordata; class Actinopteri; order Salmoniformes; family Salmonidae; genus Oncorhynchus; species Oncorhynchus mykiss. The sequence goes on along the minus strand of NC_143047.1, from coordinate 496,826 downwards.
TTCGGTCTTGTCTGGTCTGGTCTGGTTCGGTCTGGTCTGGTCCGGTCTGGTCTGGTCCGGTCTGGTCCGGTTTGGTCCGGTCTGGTTCGGTCTGGTCTGGTTCGGTTTGGTCTGGTTCGGTCTGGTTCGGTCTGGTCTGCTCTGGTCTGGTCTGGTTCGGTCTGGTCTGGTCTGGTCCGGTCTGGTCCCGTTTGTTTCGGTCTGGTCTGGTCTGGTCTGGTCTGGTTCGGTTTGGTCTGGTTCGGTCTGGTTCGGTCTGGTCTGCTCTGGTCTGGTCTGGTTCGGTTCGGTCTGGTCTGGTCTGGTCTGGTCTGGTTCGGTCTGGTTCGGTCTGGTCTGGTTCGGTCTGGTCTGGTCTGGTTCGGTCTGGTCTGGTCTGGTTCGGTCTGGTCTGGTTCGATCTGGTCTGGTTCGGTCTGGTTCGATCTGGTCCGGTTCGGTCTGGTTCGGTCTGGTTCGGTCTGGTTCGGTCTGGTCTGGTCTGGTCTGGTCTGGTTCGGTCTGGTTCAGTCTGGTCTGGATCAGTCTGGTCTGGTTCGATCTGGTCTGGTTCGGTCTGGTCTGGTTCGGTCTGGTCTGGTTCGGTCTGGTCTGGTCTGGTTCGTTCTGGTTCGCTCTGGTTCGGTCTGGTCCGGTCTGGTCTGGTTCGGTCTGGTCTGGTCTGGTCTGGTCTGGTTCGGTCTGGTCTGGTTCGGTCTGGTCTGGTTCAGTCTGGTTCGGTCTGGTCTGGTTCAGTCTGGTCTGGTCTGGTTCGGTCTGTTCTGGTCTGGTCTGGTTCGGTCTGGTCTGGTCTGTTTCGGTATGGTCTGGTATGGTCTGGTCTGGTTCGTTCTGGTCTGGTCTGGTTCGGTCTGGTCTGGTCTGTTTCAGTCTGGTCTGGTTCGGTCTGGTCTGGTTCAGTCTGGTCTGGTTCGGTCTGGTCTGGTCTGGTTCGGTCTGGTTCAGTCTGGTCTGGTCTGGTTCGGTCTGGTCTGGTCTGGTTCGGTCTGGTCTGGTTCGGTATGGTCTGGTATGGTCTGGTCTGGTTCGTTCTGGTCTGGTCTGGTTCGTTCTGGTTCGGTCTGGTCCGGTCTGGTCTGGTTCGCTCTGGTTCGGTCTGGTCTGGTTCGGTCTGGTCCGGTCTGGTCTGGTTCGCTCTGGTTCGGTCTGGTTCGGTCTGGTCCGGTCTGGTTCGGCCTGGTCTGGTTCGGTCTGGTCTGGTTCGGTCTGTTCTGATTCGGTCTGGTTCGGTCTGGTCTGGTCTGGTTCGGTCTGGTCTGGTTCGCTCTGGTCTGGTCTGGTTCGGTATGGGCTGGTCTGGTTCGGTTCTGGTTCGGTCAGGTTCGGGTCTGGTTCGGTCTGGTTCGCTCTGGTTCGGTCTGGTCTGGTTCGGTCTGGTCTGGTCTGGTTCGTTCTGGTTCGCTCCGGTTCGGTCTGGTCCGGTCTGGTCTGGTCTGGTCTGGTTCGGTCTGGTTCGGTCTGGTCTGGCCAGGTCTGGTCTGGTTCGGTCTGGTTCGGTCTGGTCTGGTCTGGTCTGGTCCGCTCTGGTTCGGTCTGGTTCGGTCTGGTTCGGTCTGGTTCGGTCTGGTCTGGTTCGGTCTGGTCTGGTTCGGTCTGGTCTGGTCTGGTCTGGTCCGGTCTGGTTCGGTATGGTCTGGTCTGGTTCGGTCTGGTCTGGTCTGGTCTGGTTCGGTCTGGTTCGGTTCGGTCTGGTCTGGTTCGGTCTGGCCTGGAATGGTCTGGTTCGTTCTGGTTGGCTCTGGTTGGCTCTGGTTGGCTCTGGTTCGGTCTGGTTCGGTCTGGTCTGGTTCGGTCTGGTTCGGTTCGGTCTGGTTCGGTTCGGTCTGGTTCGGTTCGGTCTGGTTCGGTTCGGTCTGGTCTGGTTCGGTCTGGTTCGGTCTGGTTCGGTCTGGTTCGGTCTGGTTCGGTCTGGTTCGGTCTGGTTCGGTCTAGTCTGGTTCAGTCTGGTTCGGTCTGGTCTTGTCTGGTCTGGTTCGGTCTGGTCTGGTTCGGTCTGGTCTGGTTCGGTCTGGTCTGGTTCGGTATGGTCTGGTCTGGTCTGGTTCGGTCTGGTCTGGTTCGGTCTGGTTCGGTCTGGTCTGGTTCGGTCTGGTCTGGTTCGGTCTGGTCTGGTCTGGTCTGGTTCGTTCTGGTTCGGTCTGGTCTGGTCTGGTCTGGTTCGGTCTGGTCTGGTCTGGTTCGTTCTGGTTCGCTCTGGTCCGGTCTGGTCCGGTCTGGTCCGGTCTGGTCTGGTTCGGTCTGGTTCGGTCTGGTCTGGTTCGGTTCGGTCTAGTCTGGTCTGGTTCGGTCTGGTCTGGTTCGGTTCGGTCTGGTCTGGTTCGGTCTGGTCTGGTTCGGTCTGGTCTGGTTCGGTAAGTCTGGTCTGGTATGGTCTGGTTCGGTCTGGTCTGGTTCGGTCTGGTCTGGTCTGGTTCGGTCTGGTCTGGTCTGGTTCGGTCTGGTCTGGTCTGGTTCGGTCTGGTCTGGTTCGGTCTGGTCCGGTCTGGTCTGGTTCGTTCTGGTTCGGTCTGGTCTGGTCTGGTCTGGTCTGGTTCGGTCTGGTCTGGTCTGGTCTGGTCTGGTCTGGTTCGGTCTGGTTCGGTTCGGTCTAGTCTGGTCTGGTTCGGTCTGGTCTGGTCTGGTCTGGTTCGGTCTGGTCTGGTTCGGTCTGGTTCGGTTCGGTCTGGTCTGGTTCGGTCTGGTCTGGTCTGGTCTGGTCTGGTTCGGTCTGGTCTGGTCTGGTTCGGTCTGGTCCGGTCTGGTCTGGTTCGTTCTGGTTCGGTCTGGTCTGGTTCGGACTGGCCTGGTCTGGTCTGGTTCGTTCTGGTTCGCTCTGGTTACGCTCTGGTCTGGTCTGGTCTGGTCTGGTTCGGTCTGGTCTGGTTCGGTCTGGTTCGGTTCGGTCTAGTCTGGTCTGGTTCGGTCTGGTCTGGTCTGGTTTTTCTGGTCTGGTCTGGTTCGGTCTGGTCTGGTCTGGTTCGGTCTAGTCTGGTCTGGTTCGATCTGGTCTGGTTCGGTCTGGTCTGGTTCAGTCTGGTCTGTTTCAGTCTGGTTCGGTCTGGTCTGGTCTGGTTCGGTCTGGCCTGGTCTGGTCTGGTTCGTTCTGGTTCGCTCTGGTTCGGTCTGGTCCGGTCTGGTCCGGTCTGGTCCGGTCTGGTTCGGTCTGGTCTGGTCTGGTTCGGTCTGGTTCGGTCTGGTCTGGTCTGGTTCGGTCTGGTTCGGTCTGGTCTGGTTCGGTCTGGTCTGGTTCGTTCTGGTCTGGTCTGGTTCGGTCTGGTTCGGTCTGGCCTGTTCTGGTCTGGTTCGTTCTGGTTCGCTCTGGTTCGGTCTGGTCCGGTCTGTTTCGGTCTGTTCTGGTCTGGTCTGGTTCGTTCTGGTTCGCTCTGGTTCGGTCTGGTCTGGTTCGGTCTGGTCTGGTTTGGTCCGGTCTGGTTCGGTCTGGTCTGGTCTGGTTCGTTCTGGTTCGCTCTAGTTCGGTCTGGTCTGGTCTGGTTCGGTCTGGTCTGGTTCTGGTTCGGTTTGGTTCGGTCTGGTCTGGTCTGGTTCGGTCTGGTCTGGTTCGTTCTGGTTCGCTCTGGTTCGGTCTGGTCTGGTTCGGGTCTGGTTCGGTCTGGTTCCGGTCTGGTTCGCTCTGGTCTGGTTCGGTCTGGTTTGGTCTGGTATGGTCTGGTTTTGGTTCGTTCTGGTTCGCTCCGGTTCGGTCTGGTCCGGTCTGGTCCGGTCTGGTTCGGTCTGGTCTGGTCTGGTTCGTTCTGGTTCGGTCTGGTCTGGTCTGGCCAGGTCTGGTCTGGTTCGGTCTGGTTCGGTCTGGTCTGGTCTGGTCTGGTCCGCTCTGGTTCGGTCTGGTCTGGTCTGGTCTGGTTCGGTCTGGTTCGGTCTGGTTCGGTCTGGTACGGTCTGGTACGGTCTGGTCTGGTCTGGTCCGGTCTGGTCTGGTTCGGTCTGGTCTGGTCTGGTTCGGTCTGGTCTGGTTCAGTCTGGTCTGGTCTGGTCTGGTCCGGTTTGGTCCGGTCTGGTTCGGTCTGGTCTGGTTCGGTATGGTCTGGTCTGGTCTGGTTCGGTCTGGTCTGGTTCGGTCTGGTTCGTTCTGGTCTGGTCTGGTCTGGTTCGGTCTGGTCTGGTTCGGTCTGGTCTGGTTCGGTCTGGTCTGGTTCGGTCTGGTTCGTTCTGGTCTGGTCTGGTCTGGTCTGGTTCGGTCTGGTCTGGTTCGGTCTGGTTCGGTCTGGTCTGCTCTGGTCTGGTCTGGTTCGGTCTGGTCTGGTTCGTTCTGGTTCGGTCTGGTTCGGTCTGGTCTGGTTCGTTCTGGTTCGGTCTGGTTCGGTCTGGTCTGGTCTGGTTCGGTCTGGTCTGGTCTGGTCTGGTTCGTTCTGGTTCGGTCTGGTCTGGTCTGGTTCGGTCTGGTCTGGTCTGGTTCGTTCTGGTTCGCTCTGGTTCGGTCTGGTCTGGTTCGGTCTGGTCTGGTCTGGTCCGGTCTGGTCCGGTCTGGTTCGGTCTGGTCTGGTTCGGTATGGTCTGGTCTGGTCTGGTTCGGTCTGGTCTGGTTCGGTCTGGTTCGTTCTGGTCTGGTCTGGTCTGGTCTGGTTCGGTCTGGTCTGGTTCGGTCTGGTCTGGTCCGGTTCGGTTTGGTCTGGTTCGGTTTGGTCTGGTTCGGTCTGGTTCGGTCTGGTCTGCTCTGGTCTGGTCTGGTTCGGTCTGGTCTGGTTCGTTCTGGTTCGGTCTGGTTCGGTCTGGTCTGGTTCGTTCTGGTTCGGTCTGGTTCGGTCTGGTCTGGTCTGGTCTGGTCTGGTTCGGTCTGGTTCGGTCTGGTCTGGTTCGGTCTGGTCTGGTCTGGTCTGGTTCGTTCTGGTTCGGTCTGGTCTGGTCTGGTTCGGTCTGGTCTGGTCTGGTTCGTTCTGGTTCGCTCTGGTTCGGTCTGGTCCGGTCTGGTCCGGTCTGGTCCGGTCTGGTCCGGTCTGGTCCGGTCTGGTCCGGTCTGGTCCGGTCTGGTTCGGTCTGGTTCGGTCTGGTCTGGTTCGGTCTAGTCTGGTCTGGTTCGGTCTGGTCTGGTTCGGTCTGGTCTGGTCTGGTTCGGTATGGTCTGGTCTTGTATGGTCTGGTCTGGTTCGGTCTGGTTCGGTTCGGTCTGGTCTGGTCTGGTCTGGTCTGGTTCGGTCTGGTCTGGTCTGGTCCGGTCTGGTCTGGTCCGGTCTGGTCTGGTTCGGTCTGGTCTGGTCTGGTCTGTTCTGGTTCGCTCTGGTTCGCTCTGGTTCGCTCTGGTCCGGTCTGGTCTGGTCTGGTCCGGTCTGGTCTGGTCCGGTCTGGTCTGGTTCGGTCTGGTCTGGTCTGGTCTGTTCTGGTTCGCTCTGGTTCGCTCTGGTTCGCTCTGGTCCGGTCTGGTTCGGTCTGGTCTGGTTCGGTTCGGTCTAGTCTGGTCTGGTTCGGTCTGGTTCGGTCTGGTCTGGTCTGGTTTGGTCTGGTTCGGTCTGGTCTGGTCTGGTTTGGTCTGGTCTGGTCTGGTTCGGTCTAGTCTGGTCTGGTTCGGTCTGGTCTGGTCTGGTCCGGTCTGGTCTGGTCTGGTCTGGTTCGGTTCGGTCTAGTCTGGTCTGGTTAGGTCTGGTTCGGTCTGGTCTGGTTTGGTCTGGTCTGGTTCGGTCTGGTTCGGTCTGGCCTGGTCTGGTCTGGTTCGTTCTGGTTCGCTCTGGTTCGGTCTGGTCTGGTCTGGTTCGGTCTGGTCCGGTCTGGTTCGGTCTGGTCCGGTCTGGTCCGGTCTGGTTCGGTCTGGTCTGGTTCGGTCTGGTTCGGTTCGGTCTGGTTCAGTCTGGTCTGGTTCGGTCTGGTCTGGTTCGGTCTGGTCTCGTCTGGTTCGGTCTGGTCTGGTTCGTTCTGGTCTGGTCTGGTCTGGTTCGGTCTGGTTCGGTCTGGTCTGGTTCGGTCTGGCCTGTTCTGGTCAGGTTCGTTCTGGTTCGGTCTGTTCTGGTCTGGTCTGGTTCGTTCTGGTTCGCTCTGGTTCGGTCTGGTTCGGTTCGGTCTGGTCTGGTTTGGTCCGGTCTGGTTCGGTCTGGTCTGGTCTGGTTCGTTCTGGTTCGCTCTGGTTCGGTCTGGTCTGGTCTGGTTCGGTCTGGTCTGGTTCGGTCTGGTCTGGTTCGGTCTGGTCTGGTTCGGTCTGGTCTGGTTCGGTCTGGTCTGGTCTGGTTCGGTCTGGTCTGGTCCGGTCTGGTCTGGTCTGGTTCGTTCTGGTTCGGATTGGTTCGGTCTGGTCTGGTTCGTTCTGGTTCGCTCTGGTTCGGTCTGGTCTGGTTCGGGTCTGGTTCGGTCTGGTTCGGGTCTGGTTCGGTTTGGTTCGCTCGGGTCTGGTTCGGTCTGGTCTGGTTTGCTCTGGTATGGTTTGCTCTGGTCTGGTTCGGTCTGGTCTGGTTCGTTCTGGTATGGTCTGGTCTGGTCTGGTTCGTTCTGGTTCCCTCCGGTGCGGTCTGGTTCGGTCTGGTCTGGTTCGGTCTGGTTCGGTCTGGTCTGGTCTGGTCTGGTCCGCTCTGGTTCGGTCTGGTCTGGTCTGGTCTGGTTCGGTCTGGTTCGGTCTGGTACGGTCTGGTCTGGTCTGGTTCGGTCTGGTCTGGTCCGGTCTGGTCTGGTCCGGTCTGGTCTGGTTCGGTCTGGTCTGGTCTGGTCTGGTCTGGTCCGGTCTGGTTCGGTCTGGTCTGGTTCGGTATGGTCTGGTTCGGTCTGGTCTGGTCTGGTCTGGTCCGGTCTGGTCCGGTTTGGTCCGGTCTGGTTCGGTCTGGTCTGGTTCGGTATGGTCTGGTCCGGTTCGGTCTGGTTCGTTCTGGTCTGGTTCGTTCTGGTCTGGTCTGGTCTGGTTCGGTCTGGTCTGGTTCGGTCTGGTCTGGTCTGGTCTGGTTCGGTTTGGTCTGGTTCGGTCTGGTCTGCTCTGGTCTGGTCTGGTTCGTTCTGGTTCGGTCTGGTCTGGTTCGTTCTGGTCTGGTTCGTTCTGGTTCGGTCTGGTTCGGTCTGGTCTGGTCTGGTTCGGTCTGGTACGGTCTGGTCTGGTTCGGTCTGGTCTGGTCTGGTCTGGTTCGGTCCTGTCTGGTTCGGTCTGGTCTGGTCCGGTCTGGTCTGGTTCGGTCTGGTCTGGTCTGGTCTGGTCTGGTTCGTTCTGGTTCGCTCTGGTTCGGTCTGGTCCGGTCTGGTTCGGTCTAGTCTGGTCTGGTTCGGTCTGGTCTGGTCTGGTTCGTTCTGGTTCGCTCTGGTTCGGTCTGGTCCGGTCTGGTCCGGTCTGGTCCGGTCTGGTCCGGTCTGGTCTGGTCTGGTTCGGTCTGGTTCGGTCTGGTTCGGTCTGGTTCGGTCTGGTTCGGTCTAGTCTGGTCTGGTTCGGTTCGGTCTGGTCTGGTCTGGTTCGGTCTGGTCTGGTTCGGTCTGGTCTGGTTCGGTCTGGTTCGGTATGGTCTGGTCTTGTATGGTCTGGTCTGGTTCGGTCTGGTTCGGTTCGGTCTGGTCTGGTCTGGTCTGGTTCGGTCTGGTCTGGTCTGGTCTGGTCCGGTCTGGTCTGGTCCGGTCTGGTCTGGTTCGGTCTGGTCTGGTCTGGTCTGGTCTGTTCTGGTTCGCTCTGGTTCGCTCTGGTCCGGTCTGGTCTGGTCTGGTTCGGTCTGGTTCGGTCTGGTTCGGTTCGGTCTAGTCTGGTCTGGTTCGGTCTGGTTCGGTCTGGTCTGGTCTGGTTTGGTCTGGTCTGGTCTGGTTCGGTCTAGTCTGGTCTGGTCTGGTCCGGTCTGGTCTGGTCTGGTCTGGTTCGGTTCGGTCTAGTCTGGTCTGGTTCGGTCTGGTTCGGTCTGGTCTGGTTTGGTCTGGTCTGGTCTGGTTCGGTCTGGTTCGGTCTGGCCTGGTCTGGTCTGGTTCGTTCTGGTTTGCTCTGGTTCGGTCTGGTCTGGTTCGCTCTGGTTCGGTCTGGTCCGGTCTGGTTCGGTCTGGTCTGGTTCGGTCTGGTTCGGTCTGGTCTGGTCTGGTTCGGTCTGGTCTGGTTCGGTCTGGTCTGGTTCAGTCTGGTCTGGTTCGGTCTGGTCTGGTTCGGTCTGGTCTCGTCTGGTTCGGTATGGTCTGGTCTGGTTCGTTCTGGTCTGGTCTGGTTCGGTCTGGTCTGGTTCGGTCTGGTTCGTTCTGGTTCGCTCTGGTTCGGTCTGGTTCGGTTCGGTCTGGTCTGGTTTGGTCCGGTCTGGTTCGGTCTGGTCTGGTCTGGTTCGTTCTGGTTCGCTCTGGTTCGGTCTGGTCTGGTCTGGTTCGGTCTGGTCTGGTTCGGTCTGGTCTGGTTCGGTCTGGTCTGGTTCGGTCTGGTCTGGTTCGGTCTGGTCTGGTTCGGTCTGGTCTGGTTCGGTCTGGTCTGGTTCGGTCTGGTCTGGTCCGGTCTGGTCTGGTCTGGTTCGTTCTGGTTCGGATTGGTTCGGTCTGGTCTGGTTCGTTCTGGTTCGCTCTGGTTCGGTCTGGTTCGGGTCTGGTTCGGTTTGGTTCGCTCGGGTCTGGTTCGGTCTGGTCTGGTTTGCTCTGGTCTGGTTTGCTCTGGTCTGGTTCGGTCTGGTCTGGTTTGGTCTGGTCTGGTCTGGTTCGGTCTGGTTCGGTCTGGCCTGGTCTGGTCTGGTTCGTTCTGGTTCGCTCTGGTTCGGTCTGGTCTGGTCTGGTTCGCTCTGGTTCGGTCTGGTCCGGTCTGGTTCGGTCTGGTCCGGTCTGGTTCGGTCTGGTCTGGTTCGGTCTGGTTCGGTCTGGTCTGGTCTGGTTCGGTCTGGTCTGGTTCGGTCTGGTCTGGTTCAGTCTGGTCTGGTTCGGTCTGGTTCGGTCTGGTCTCGTCTGGTTCGGTCTGGTCTGGTCTGGTTCGGTCTGGTCTGGTTCGGTCTGGCCTGTTCTGGTCTGGTTCGTTCTGGTTCGGTCTGTTCTGGTCTGGTCTGGTTCGTTCTGGTTCGTTCTGGTTCGGTCTGGTTCGGTTCGGTCTGGTCTGGTTTGGTCCGGTCTGGTTCGGTCTGGTCTGGTCTGGTTCGTTCTGGTTCGCTCTGGTTCGGTCTGGTCTGGTCTGGTTCGGTCTGGTCTGGTTCGGTCTGGTCTGGTTCGGTCTGGTCTGGTTCGGTCTGGTCTGGTCCGGTCTGGTCTGGTTCGTTCTGGTTCGGATTGGTTCGGTCTGGTCTGGTTCGTTCTGGTTCGCTCTGGTTCGGTCTGGTCTGGTCTGGTCTGGTTCGTTCTGGTTCGGTCTGGTCTGGTCTGGTTCGGTCTGGTCTGGTCTGGTTCGTTCTGGTTCGCTCTGGTTCGGTCTGGTCTGGTTCGGTCTGGTCTGGTCTGGTCTGGTCCGGTCTGGTCCGGTTTGGTCCGGTCTGGTTCGGTCTGGTCTGGTTCGGTATGGTCTGGTCTGGTCTGGTTCGGTCTGGTCTGGTTCGGTCTGGTTCGTTCTGGTCTGGTCTGGTCTGGTCTGGTTCGGTCTGGTCTGGTTCGGTCTGGTCTGGTCCGGTCTGGTTCGGTTTGGTCTGGTTCGGTCTGGTTCGGTCTGGTCTGCTCTGGTCTGGTCTGGTTCGGTCTGGTCTGGTTCGTTCTGGTTCGGTCTGGTTCGGTCTGGTCTGGTTCGTTCTGGTTCGGTCTGGTTCGGTCTGGTCTGGTCTGGTCTGGTCTGGTTCGGTCTGGTTCGGTCTGGTCTGGTTCGGTCTGGTCTGGTCTGGTCTGGTTCGTTCTGGTTCGGTCTGGTCTGGTCTGGTTCGGTCTGGTCTGGTCTGGTTCGTTCTGGTTCGCTCTGGTCCGGTCTGGTCCGGTCTGGTCCGGTCTGGTCCGGTCTGGTCCGGTCTGGTCTGGTCTGGTTCGGTCTGGTTCGGTCTGGTCTGGTTCGGTCTAGTCTGGTCTGGTTCGGTCTGGTCTGGTTCGGTCTGGTCTGGTCTGGTTCGGTCTGGTCTGGTTCGGTCTGGTCTGGTTCGGTATGGTCTTGTATGGTCTGGTCTGGTCTGGTTCGGTCTGGTTCGGTTCGGTCTGGTCTGGTCTGGTCTGGTCTGGTTCGGTCTGGTCTGGTCTGGTCCGGTCTGGTCTGGTCCGGTCTGGTCTGGTTCGGTCTGGTCTGGTCTGGTCTGGTTCGGTCTGGTTCGGTCTGGTCTGGTTCGGTTCGGTCTAGTCTGGTCTGGTTCGGTCTGGTTCGGTCTGGTCTGGTCTGGTTTGGTCTGGTCTGGTCTGGTTCGGTCTAGTCTGGTCTGGTTCGGTCTGGTCTGGTCTGGTCTGGTTCGGTTCGGTCTAGTCTGGTCTGGTTAGGTCTGGTTCGGTCTGGTCTGGTTTGGTCTGGTCTGGTCTGGTTCGGTCTGGTTCGGTCTGGCCTGGTCTGGTCTGGTTCGTTCTGGTTCGCTCTGGTTCGGTCTGGTCTGGTCTGGTTCGCTCTGGTTCGGTCTGGTCCGGTCTGGTTCGGTCTGGTCCGGTCTGGTTCGGTCTGGTCTGGTTCGGTCTGGTTCGGTCTGGTCTGGTCTGGTTCGGTCTGGTCTGGTTCGGTCTGGTCTGGTTCGGTCTGGTCTGGTTCGGTCTGGTCTGGTTCGGTCTGGTCTCGTCTGGTTCGGTATGGTCTGGTCTGGTTCGTTCTGGTCTGGTCTGGTTCGGTCTGGTTCGTTCTGGTCTGGTTCGGTCTGGCCTGTTCTGGTCTGGTTCGTTCTGGTTCGGTCTGTTCTGGTCTGGTCTGGTTCGTTCTGGTTCGCTCTGGTTCGGTCTGGTTCGGTTCGGTCTGGTCTGGTTTGGTCCGGTCTGGTTCGGTCTGGTCTGGTCTGGTTCGTTCTGGTTCGCTCTGGTTCGGTCTGGTCTGGTCTGGTTCGGTCTGGTCTGGTTCGGTCTGGTCTGGTTCGGTATGGTCTGGTCTTGTATGGTCTGGTCTGGTTCGGTCTGGTTCGGTTCGGTCTGGTCTGGTCTGGTCTGGTCTGGTTCGGTCTGGTCTGGTCTGGTCCGGTCTGGTCTGGTTCGGTCTGGTCTGGTCTGGTCTGGTCTGTTCTGGTTCGCTCTGGTTCGCTCTGGTCCGGTCTGGTCTGGTCTGGTCTGGTCTGGTCTGGTTCGGTCTGGTTCGGTCTGGTCTGGTTCGGTTCGGTCTGGTCTGGTTCGGTCTGGTTCGGTCTGGTCTGGTCTGGTTCGGTCTGGTCTGGTCTGGTCTGGTCTGGTCTGGTCCGGTCTGGTTCGGTCTGGTCTGGTTCGGTATGGTCTGGTCCGGTCTGGTCCGGTTTGGTCCGGTCTGGTTCGGTCTGGTCTGGTTCGGTATGGTCTGGTCTGGTCTGGTTCGGTCTGGTCCGGTTCGGTCTGGTTCGTTCTGGTCTGGTCTGGTCTGGTCTGGTTCGGTCTGGTCTGGTTCGGTCTGGTCTGGTCCGGTTCGGTCTGGTCTGGTTCGGTTTGGTCTGGTTCGGTCTGGTTCGGTCTGGTCTGCTCTGGTCTGGTCTGGTTCGTTCTGGTTCGGTCTGGTTCGGTCTGGTCTGGTCTGGTTCGGTCTGGTTCGGTCTGGTCTGGTTCGGTCTGGTCTGGTCTGGTTCGGTCCTGTCAGGTCTGGTCCGGTCTGGTCTGGTTCGGTCTGGTCTGGTCTGGTCTGGTTCGTTCTGGTTCGCTCTGGTTCGGTCTGGTCCGGTCTGGTTCGGTCTGGTCTGGTCTGGTTCGGTCTGGTCTGGTCTGGTTCGTTCTGGTTCGCTCTGGTTCGGTCTGGTCCGGTCTGGTCCGGTCTGGTCCGGTCTGGTCCGGTCTGGTCTGGTCTGGTTCGGTCTGGTTCGGTCTGGTTCGGTCTAGTCTGGTCTGGTTCGGTCTGGTCTGGTCTGGTTCGGTCTGGTCTGGTCTGGTTCGGTCTGGTTCGGTCTGGTTCGGTCTAGTCTGGTCTGGTTCGGTCTGGTTCGGTCTGGTCTGGTCTGGTTCGGTCTGGTTCGGTCTGGTCTGGTTCAGTCTGGTCTGGTTCGGTCTGGTCTGGTTCGGTCTGGTCTCGTCTGGTTCGGATAGTCTGGTCTGGTTCGTTCTGGTCTGGTCTGGTTCGTTCTGGTCTGGTCTGGTTCGGTCTGTTCTGGTCTGGTCTGGTTCGTTCTGGTTCGCTCTGGTTCGGTCTGGTTCGGTTCGGTCTGGTCTGGTTTGGTCCGGTCTGGTTCGGTCTGGTCTGGTTCGTTCTGGTTCGCTCTGGTTCGGTCTGGTCTGGTCTGGTTCGGTCTGGTCTGGTTCGGTCTGGTCTGGTTCGGTCTGGTCTGGTTCGGTCTGGTCTGGTTCGGTCTGGTCTGGTCCGGTCTGGTCTGGTCTGGTTCGTTCTGGTTCGGATTGGTTCGGTCTGGTCTGGTTCGTTCTGGTTCGCTCTGGTTCGGTCTGGTCTGGTTCGGGTCTGGTTCGGTCTGGTTCGGGTCTGGTTCGGTTTGGTTCGCTCGGGTCTGGTTCGGTCTGGTCTGGTTTGCTCTGGTCTGGTTTGCTCTGGTCTGGTTCGGTCTGGTCTGGTTTGGTCTGGTCTGGTCTGGTTCGGTCTGGTCCGGTCTGGTTCGGTCTGGTCCGGTCTGGTTCGGTCTGGTCTGGTTCGGTCTGGTTCGGTCTGGTCTGGTCTGGTTCGGTCTGGTCTGGTTCGGTCTGGTCTGGTTCAGTCTGGTCTGGTTCGGTCTGGTCTGGTTCGGTCTGGTTTGGTCTGGTTCGTTCTGGTCTGGTCTGGTTCGGTCTGGTCTGGTTCGGTCTGGCCTGTTCTGGTCTGGTTCGTTCTGGTTCGGTCTGTTCTGGTCTGGTTCGTTCTGGTTCGCTCTGGTTCGGTCTGGTTCGGTTTGGTCTGGTCTGGTTTGGTCCGGTCTGGTTCGGTCTGGTCTGGTCTGGTTCGTTCTGGTTCGCTCTGGTTCGGTCTGGTCTGGTCTGGTTCGGTCTGGTCTGGTTCGGTCTGGTCTGGTTCGGTCTGGTCTGGTTCGGTCTGGTCTGGTTCGGTCTGGTCTGGTCCGGTCTGGTCTGGTCTGGTTCGTTCTGGTTCGGATTGGTTCGGTCTGGTCTGGTTCGTTCTGGTTCGCTCTGGTTCGGTCTGGTCTGGTTCGGGTCTGGTTCGGTCTGGTTCGGGTCTGGTTCGGTTTGGTTCGCTCGGGTCTGGTTCGGTCTGGTCTGGTTTGCTCTGGTCTGGTTTGCTCTGGTCTGGTTCGGTCTGGTCTGGTTCGGTCTGGTATGGTCTGGTCTGGATCGTTCTGGTTCCCTCCGGTGCGGTCTGGTTCGGTCTGGTCTGGTTCGGTCTGGTTCGGTCTGGTCTGGTCTGGTCTGGTCCGCTCTGGTTCGGTCTGGTCTGGTCTGGTCTGGTCTGGTCTGGTTCGGTCTGGTACGGTCTGGTCTGGTCTGGTCTGGTTCGGTCTGGTCTGGTCCGGTCTGGTCTGGTCCGGTCTGTTCTGGTTCGGTCTGGTCTGGTTCGGTCTGGTCTGGTCTGGTCTGGTCCGGTCTGGTTCGGTCTGGTCTGGTTCGGTATGGTCTGGTTCGGTCTGGTCTGGTCTGGTCCGGTCTGGTCCGGTTTGGTCCGGTCTGGTTCGGTCTGGTCTGGTTCGGTATGGTCTGGTCTGGTCTGGTTCGGTCTGGTCTGGTTCGGTCTGGTTCGTTCTGGTCTGGTCTGGTCTGGTCTGGTTCGGTCTGGTTCGGTCTGGTCTGGTCCGGTCTGGTCCGGTCTGGTTCGGTCTGGTCTGGTTCGGTCTGGTCTGGTTCGGTTTGGTCTGGTTCGGTCTGGTTCGGTCTGGTCTGCTCTGGTCTGGTCTGGTTCGGTCTGGTCTGGTTCGTTCTGGTTCGGTCTGGTCTGGTTCGTTCTGGTCTGGTTCGGTCTGGTTCGGTCTGGTCTGGTCTGGTTCGGTCTGGTTCGGTCTGGTCTGGTTCGGTCTGGTCTGGTCTGGTCTGGTTCGGTCCTGTCTGGTTCGGTCTGGTCTGGTCCGGTCTGGTCTGGTTCGGTCTGGTCTGGTCTGGTCTGGTTCGTTCTGGTTCGCTCTGGTTCGGTCTGGTCCGGTCTGGTCCGGTCTGGTCCGGTCTGGTCCGGTCTGGTTCGGTCTGGTCTGGTTCGGTTCGGTCTAGTCTGGTCTGGTTCGGTCTGGTCTGGTTCGGTCTGGTCTGGTCTGGTTCGGTCTGGTCTGGTTCGGTCTGGTCTGGTTCGGTATGGTCTGGTCTTGTATGGTCTGGTCTGGTTCGGTCTGGTTCGGTTCGGTCTGGTCTGGTCTGGTCTGGTCTGGTCTGGTTCGGTCTGGTCTGGTCTGGTCCGGTCTGGTCTGGTCCGGTCTGGTCTGGTTCGTTCTGGTTCGGTCTGGTCTGGTCTGTTCTGGTTCGCTCTGGTTCGCTCTGGTCTGGTCTGGTCTGGTCTGGTCTGGTTCGGTCTGGTTCGGTCTGGTCTGGTTCGGTTCGGTCTAGTCTGGTCTGGTTCGGGCTGGTTCGGTCTGGTCTGGTCTGGTTCGGTCTGGTCTGGTTTGGTCTGGTCTGGTCTGGTTCGGTCTAGTCTGGTCTGGTTCAGTCTGGTCTGGTCCGGTCTGGTCTGGTCTGGTTCGGTTCGGTCTAGTCTGGTCTGGTTCGGTCTGGTTCGGTCTGGTCTGGTTCGGTCTGGTCTGGTCTGGTTCGGTCTGGCCTGGTCTGGTCTGGTTCGTTCTGGTTCGCTCTGGTTCGGTCTGGTCTGGTCTGGTTCGTTCTGGTTCGCTCTGGTTCAGTCTGGTCCGGTCTGGTTCGGTCTGGTCTGGTTCGGTCTGGTTCGGTCTGGTCTGGTTCAGTCTGGTCTGGTTCGGTCTGGTCTGGTTCGGTCTGGTCTCGTCTGGTTCGGTATGGTCTGGTCCTGTTCGTTCTGGTCTGGTCTGGTCCGGTCTGGTTCGGTCTGGTCTGGTTCGGTCTGGCCTGTTCTGGTCTGGTTCGTTCTGGTTCGGTCTGTTCTGGTCTGGTCTGGTTCGTTCTGGTTCGCTCTGGTTCGGTCTGGTCTGGTTCGGTCTGGTCTGGTTTGGTCCGGTCTGGTTCGGTCTGGTCTGGTCTGGTTCGTTCTGGTTCGCTCTGGTCTGGTTCGGTCTGGTCTGGTTCGGTCTGGTCTGGTTCGGTCTGGTCTGGTCCGGTCTGGTCTGGTCTGGTTCGTTCTGGTTCGGATTGGTTCGGTCTGGTCTGGTTCGTTCTGGTTCGCTCTGGTTCGGTCTGGTCTGGTTCGGGTCTGGTTCGGTCTGGTTCGGGTCTGGTTCGGTTTGGTTCGCTCGGGTCTGGTTCGGTCTGGTTTGCTCTGGTCTGGTTCGGTCTGGTCTGGTTCGGTCTGGTATGGTCTGGTCTGGTTCGTTCTGGTTCCCTCCGGTGCGGTCTGGTTCGGTCTGGTCTGGTTCGGTCTGGTTCGGTCTGGTCTGGTCTGGTCTGGTCCGCTCTGGTTCGGTCTGGTCTGGTCTGGTTCGGTCTGGTCTGGTCCGGTCTGGTCTGGTCCGGTCTGTTCTGGTTCGGTCTGGTCTGGTTCGGTCTGGTCTGGTCCGGTCTGGTTCGGTCTGGTCTGGTTCGGTATGGTCTGGTTCGGTCTGGTCTGGTTCGGTCTGGTTCGGTCTGATTCGGTCTGGTCTGGTCTGGTTCGGTCTGGTCTGGTTCGGTCTGGTCCGGTCTGGTCCGGTTTGGTCCGGTCTGGTTCGGTCTGGTCTGGTTCGGTTTGGTCTGGTTCGGTCTGGTCTGCTCTGGTCTGCTCTGGTCTGGTTCGTTCTGGTTCGGTCTGGTCTGGTTCGTTCTGGTTTGGTCTGGTTCGTTCTGGTTCGGTCTGGTTGGGTCTGGTCTGGTTCGCTCTGGTTCGGTCTGGTTCGGTCTGGTCTGGTTCGGTCTGGTCTGGTTCGGTCTGGTCTGGTTCGGTCTGGTCTGGTTCGGTCTGGTCTGGTTCGGTCTGGTCTGGTTCGGTCTGGTCTGGTTCGGCTGGTCTGGTCTGGTTCGGTCTGGTCTGGTTCGGTCTGGTCTGGTTCGGTCTGGTTCGGTCTGGTTCGGTCTGGTTCGGTCTGGTTCGGTCTGGTCTGGTTCGGTCTGGTCTGGTTCAGTCTGGTCTGGTCTGGTTCGGTCTGGTCTGGTCTGGTTCGATCTGGTTCGGTCTGGCCTGATCTGGTCTGGTTCGCTCTGGTTCGGTCTGGTCTGGTTCGGTCTGGTCTGGTTCGGTCTGGTTCGGTCTGGTCTGGTTCGGTCTGGTCTGGTTCGGTCTGGTCTGGTTCGGTCTGGTCTGGTTCGGTCTGGTCTGGTTCAGTCTGGTCTGGTTCGGTCTGGTCTGGTTCGGTCTGGTCTGGTTCGTTCTGGTCTGGTTCGGTCTAGTCTGGTCTGGTCTGGTTCGGTCTGGTTCGGTCTGGCCTGGTCTGGTCTGGTTCGTTCTGGTTCGTTCTGGATCGCTCTGGTTCGCTCTGGTTCGGTCTGGTCTGGTTCGTTCTGGTTCGGTCTGGTCTGGTCTGGTTCGTTCTGGTTCGCTCTGGTTCGGTCTGGTCCGGTCTGGTCTGGTTCGGTCTGGTCTGGTTCGGTCTGGTCTGGTCCGGTCTGGTCTGGTCTGGTTCGTTCTGGTTCGGTCTGGTTCGGTCTGGTCTGGTCTGGTCTGGTTCGTTCTGGTTCGCTCTGGTTCGGTATGGGCTGGTCTGGTCTGGTCTGGTCTTGTCTGGTTCGGTCTGGTCTGGTCTGTTTTGTTCTGGTTCGGTCTGGTCTGGTTCGGTCTGGTCTGGTTCGTTCTGGTTCGGTCTGGTCTGGTCTGGTTCGGTCTGGTCTGGTCTGGTCCCGTCTGGTTCGGTCTGGTCTGTTTCGTTCTGGTTCGCTCTGGTTCGGTCTTGTCTGGTCTGGTTCGGTCTGGTCTGGTTCGGTCTGGTCTGGTTCGGTATGGTCTGGTCTGGTCTGGTTCGGTCTGTTCTGGTCTGGTCCGGTCTGGTTCGGGTCTGGTTCGGTCTGGTCCGGTCTGGTTCGGTCTGGTCTGGTCTTGTCTGGTTTGGTCTGGTTCGGTCTGGTCTGGTTCGGTCTATTCTTGTCTGGTCTGGTTCGGTCTGGTCTGGTCTGGTTCGGTCCGGTCCGTTCTTTTTCGGTCTGGTCCCGTCTGGTACGGTCTGGTCCGGTCTGGTACGGTCTGGTTCGGTCTGGTACGGTCTGGTCCGGTCTGGTCCGGTCTGGTTCGGGTCTGGTTCGGTCTGGTCCGGTCTGGTCTGGTTCGGTCTGGTCTGGTCTTGTCTGGTTCGTTCTGGTTCGGTCTGGTTCGGTCTGGTCTGGTTCGGTCTGGTTCGGTCTGGTCTGGTACGGTCTGGTACGGTCTGGTCCGGTCTGGTTCGGTCTGGTCTGGTTCGGTCTGGTTCGGTCTGGTCTGGTCTGGTCCGCTCTGGTTCGGTCTGGTCTGGTCTGGTCTGGTTCGGTCTGGTACGGTCTGGTACGGTCTGGTCTGGTCTGGTCTGGTTCGGTCTGGTCTGGTCCGGTCTGGTCCGGTCTGGTCTGGTCCGGTCTGTTCTGGTTCGGTCTGGTCTGGTCTGGTCCGGTCTGGTTCGGTCTGGTCTGGTTCGGTATGGTCTGGTTCGGTCTGGTCTGGTTCGGTCTGGTTCGGTCTGGTCTGGTTCGGTCTGGTCTGGTTCGGTCTGGTCTGGTCCGGTCTGGTCCGGTTTGGTCCGGTCTGGTTCGGTCTGGTCTGGTTCGGTTTGGTCTGGTTCGGTCTGGTTCGGTCTGGTCTGCTCTGGTCTGGTCTGGTTCGGTCTGGTCTGGTTCGTTCTGGTTCGGTCTGGTTCGGTCTGGTCTGGTTCGGTCTGGTTCGTTCTGGTTCGGTCTGGTTGGGTCTGGTCTGGTTCGCTCTGGTTCGGTCTGGTTCGGTCTGGTCTGGTTCGGTATGGTCTGGTTCGGTCTGGTCTGGTTCGGTCTGGTCTGGTTTGACTGGTCTGGTCTGGTTCGGTCTGGTCTGGTTCGGTCTGGTCTGGTTCGGTCTGGTTTGGCCTGGTTCGGTCTGGTTCGGTCTGTTCTGGTTCGGTCTGTTCTGGTTCGGTCTGTTCTGGTTCGGTCTGGTCTGGTTCGGTCTGGTTGCGTCTGGTCTGGTTCGGTCTGGTCTGGTTCAGTCTGGTCTGGTCTGGTTCGGTCTGGTCTGGTTCGATCTGGTTCGGTCTGGCCTGATCTGGTCTGGTTCGCTCTGGTTCGCTCTGGTTCGGTCTGGTCTGGTTCGGTCTGGTCTGGTTCGGTCTGGTTCGGTCTGGTCTGGTTCGGTCTGGTCTGGTTCGGTCTGGTCTGGTTCGGTCTGGTCTGGTTCGGGCTGGTCTGGTTCGGTCTGGTCTGGTTCGTTCTGGTCTGGTTCGGTCTAGTCTGGTCTGGTCTGGTTCGGTCTGGTTCGGTCTGGCCTGGTCTGGTCTGGTTCGTTCTGGTTCGCTCTGGTTCGGTCTGGTCCGGTCTGGTTCGGTCTGGTCTGGTTCGGTCTGGTCTGGTCTGGTTCGCTCTGGTTCGCTCTGGTTCGGTCTGGTCTGGTTCGTTCTGGTCTGGTCTGGTTCGGTCTGGTCTGGTTCGTTCTGGTTCGCTCTGGTTCGGTCTGGTCCGGTCTGGTCTGGTTCGGTCTGGTCTGGTTCGGTCTGATCTGGTTCGGTCTGGTCTGGTCTGGTTCGGTCTGGTCTGGTTCGGTCTGGTCTGGTCTGGTTCGGTCTGGTCAGGCCCGGTCTGGTCTGGTTCGTTCTGGTTCGGTCTGGTTCGGTCTGGTCTGGTCTGGTTCGGTCTGGTCTGGTTCGTTCTGGTTCGCTCTGGTTCGGTATGGGCTGGTCTGGTCTGGTTCGGTCTGGTCTGGTTTGGTCTGGTCTTGTCTGGTTCGGTCTGGTCTGGTCTGTTTTGTTCTGGTTCGGTCTGGTCTGGTCTGTTTTGTTCTGGTTCGGTCTGGTTCGGTCTGGTCTGGTTCGTTCTGGTTCGGTCTGGTCTGGTCTGGTTCGGTCTGGTCTGTTTCGTTCTGGTTCGCTCTGGTTCGGTCTGGTCTGGTCTGGTTCGGTCTGGTCTGGTTCGGTATGGTCTGGTCTGGTCTGGTCTGGTTCGGTCTGTTCTGGTCTGGTCCGGTCTGGTTCGGGTCTGGTTCGGTCTGGTCCGGTCTGGTTCGGTCTGGTCTGGTCTTGTCTGGTTTGGTCTGGTATGGTCTGGTCTGGTCTGGTTCGTTCTGGTTCCCTCCGGTGCGGTCTGGTTCGGTCTGGTCTGGTTCGGTCTGGTTCGGTCTGGTCTGGTCTGGTCTGGTCCGCTCTGGTTCGGTCTGGTCTGGTCTGGTCTGGTTCGGTCTGGTTCGGTCTGGTACGGTCTGGTCTGGTCTGGTCTGGTTCGGTCAGGTCTGGTCCGGTCTGGTCTGGTCCGGTCTGGTCCGGTTTGGTCCGGTCTGGTTCGGTCTGGTCTGGTTCGGTATGGTCTGGTCTGGTCTGGTTCGGTCTGGTCTGGTTCGGTCTGGTTCGTTCTGGTCTGGTCTGGTCTGGTCTGGTTCGGTCTGGTC
Organism: Oncorhynchus mykiss; assembly: GCF_057628025.1. Taxonomy (NCBI): domain Eukaryota; kingdom Metazoa; phylum Chordata; class Actinopteri; order Salmoniformes; family Salmonidae; genus Oncorhynchus; species Oncorhynchus mykiss. The sequence goes on along the minus strand of NC_143047.1, from coordinate 477,520 downwards.
TGGTTCGGTCTGGTCTGGTCCGGTCTGGTCCGGTCTGGTTCGGTCTGGTCTGGTTCGGTTTGGTCTGGTTCGGTCTGGTTCGGTCTGGTCTGCTCTGGTCTGGTCTGGTTCGGTCTGGTCTGGTCTGGTTCGTTCTGGTTCGGTCTGGTCTGGTTCGTTCTGGTCTGGTTCGGTCTGGTTCGGTCTGGTCTGGTCTGGTCTGGTTCGGTCTGGTTCAGTCTGGTCTGGTTCGGTCTGGTCTGGTCTGGTCTGGTTCGGTCCTGTCTGGTTCGGTCTGGTCTGGTCCGGTCTGGTCTGGTTCGGTCTGGTCTGGTCTGGTCTGGTTCGTTCTGGTTCGCTCTGGTTCGGTCTGGTCCGGTCTGGTCCGGTCTGGTCCGGTCTGGTCCGGTCTGGTCTGGTCTGGTTCGGTCTGGTCTGGTTCGGTTCGGTCTAGTCTGGTCTGGTTCGGTCTGGTCTGGTTCGGTCTGGTCTGGTCTGGTTCGGTCTGGTCTGGTTCGGTCTGGTCTGGTTCGGTATGGTCTGGTCTTGTATGGTCTGGTCTGGTCTGGTCTGGTTCGGTCTGGTTCGGTTCGGTCTGGTCTGGTCTGGTCTGGTCTGGTCTGGTTCGGTCTGGTCTGGTCTGGTCCGGTCTGGTCTGGTCCGGTCTGGTCTGGTTCGTTCTGGTTCGGTCTGGTCTGGTCTGGTCTGGTCTGTTCTAGTTCGCTCTGGTTCGCTCTGGTCTGGTCTGGTCTGGTCTGGTCTGGTTCGGTCTGGTTCGGTCTGGTCTGGTTCGGTTCGGTCTAGTCTGGTCTGGTTCGGGCTGGTTCGGTCTGGTCTGGTCTGGTTCGGTCTGGTCTGGTTTGGTCTGGTCTGGTCTGGTTCGGTCTAGTCTGGTCTGGTTCGGTCTGGTCTGGTCCGGTCTGGTCTGGTCTGGTTCGGTTCGGTCTAGTCTGGTCTGGTTCGGTCTGGTTCGGTCTGGTCTGGTTCGGTCTGGTCTGGTTCGGTCTGGTCTGGTCTGGTTCGTTCTGGTTCGCTCTGGTTCGGTCTGGTCTGGTTCGTTCTGGTTCGCTCTGGTTCGGTCTGGTTCGGTCTGGTCCGGTCTGGTTCGGTCTGGTCTGGTTCGGTCTGGTTCGGTCTGGTCTGGTTCAGTCTGGTCTGGTTCGGTCTGGTCTGGTTCGGTCTGGTCTCGTCTGGTTCGGTATGGTCTGGTCTGGTTCGTTCTGGTCTGGTCTGGTTCGGTCTGGTTCGGTCTGGTCTGGTTCGGTCTGGCCTGTTCTGGTCTGGTTCGTTCTGGTTCGGTCTGTTCTGGTCTGGTCTGGTTCGTTCTGGTTCGCTCTGGTTCGGTCTGGTCTGGTTCGGTCTGGTCTGGTTTGGTCCGGTCTGGTTCGGTCCGGTCTGGTTCGGTCTGGTCTGGTCTGGTTCGTTCTGGTTCGCTCTGGTTCGGTCTGGTCTGGTCTGGTTCGGTCTGGTCTGGTTCGGTCTGGTCTGGTTCGGTCTGGTCTGGTTCGGTCTGGTCTGGTTCGGTCTGGTCTGGTCCGGTCTGGTCTGGTCTGGTTCGGTCTGGTCTGGTTCGGATTGGTTCGGTCTGGTCTGGTTCGTTCTGGTTCGCTCTGGTTCGGTCTGGTCTGGTTCGGGTCTGGTTCGGTCTGGTTCGGGTCTGGTTCGGTTTGGTTCGCTCGGGTCTGGTTCGGTCTGGTTTGCTCTGGTCTGGTTCGGTCTGGTCTGGTTCGGTCTGGTATGGTCTGGTCTGGTTCGTTCTGGTTCCCTCCGGTGCGGTCTGGTTCGGTCTGGTCTGGTTCGGTCTGGTTCGGTCTGGTCTGGTCTGGTCTGGTCCGCTCTGGTTCGGTCTGGTCTGGTCTGGTCTGGTTCGGTCTGGTACGGTCTGGTCTGGTCTGGTTCGGTCTGGTCTGGTCCGGTCTGGTCTGGTCCGGTCTGTTCTGGTTCGGTCTGGTCTGGTTCGGTCTGGTCTGGTCTGGTCCGGTCTGGTTCGGTCTGGTCTGGTTCGGTATGGTCTGGTTCGGTCTGGTCTGGTTCGGTCTGGTTCGGTCTGATTCGGTCTGGTCTGGTCTGGTTCGGTCTGGTCTGGTTCGGTCTGGTCCGGTCTGGTCCGGTTTGGTCCGGTCTGGTTCGGTCTGGTCTGGTTCGGTTTGGTCTGGTTCGGTCTGGTTCGGTCTGGTCTGCTCTGGTCTGGTCTGGTCTGGTTCGTTCTGGTTCGGTCTGGTTCGTTCTGGTTCGGTCTGGTTCGTTCTGGTTCGGTCTGGTTGGGTCTGGTCTGGTTCGCTCTGGTTCGGTCTGGTTCGGTCTGGTCTGGTTCGGTCTGGTTCGGTCTGGTTCGGTCTGGTTCGGTCTGGTCTGGTTCGGTCTGGTCTGGTTCGGTCTGGTCTGGTTCGGTCTGGTCTGGTTCGGTCTGGTCTGGTCTGGTTCGGCTGGTCTGGTCTGGTTCGGTCTGGTCTGGTTCGGTCTGGTCTGGTTCGGTCTGGTTCGGTCTTTTCTGGTTCGGTCTGTTCTGGTTCGGTCTGGTCTGGTTCGGTCTGGTTCGGTCTGGTTCGGTCTGGTTCGGTCTGGTCTGGTTCGGTCTGGTCTGGTTCAGTCTGGTCTGGTCTGGTTCGGTCTGGTCTGGTCTGGTTCGATCTGGTTCGGTCTGGCCTGATCTGGTCTGGTTCGCTCTGGTTCGGTCTGGTCTGGTTCGGTCTGGTCTGGTTCGGTCTGGTTCGGTCTGGTCTGGTTCGGTCTGGTCTGGTTCGGTCTGGTCTGGTTCGGTCTGGTCTGGTTCGGTCTGGTCTGGTTCAGTCTGGTCTGGTTCGGTCTGGTCTGGTTCGGTCTGGTCTGGTTCGTTCTGGTCTGGTTCGGTCTAGTCTGGTCTGGTCTGGTTCGGTCTGGTTCGGTCTGGCCTGGTCTGGTCTGGTTCGTTCTGGTTCGTTCTGGATCGCTCTGGTTCGCTCTGGTTCGGTCTGGTCTGGTCTGGTTCGTTCTGGTTCGCTCTGGTTCGGTCTGGTCCGGTCTGGTCTGGTTCGGTCTGGTCTGGTTCGGTCTGGTCTGGTTCGGTCTGGTCTGGTCCGGTCTGGTCTGGTCTGGTTCGGTCTGGTTCGGTCTGGTCTGGTTCGGTCTGGTCTGGTTCGTTCTGGTTCGCTCTGGTTCGGTATGGGCTGGTCTGGTCTGGTCTGGTCTTGTCTGGTTCGGTCTGGTCTGGTCTGTTTTGTTCTGGTTCGGTCTGGTCTGGTTCGGTCTGGTCTGGTTCGTTCTGGTTCGGTCTGGTCTGGTCTGGTTCGGTCTGGTCTGGTCTGGTCCCGTCTGGTTCGGTCTGGTCTGTTTCGTTCTGGTTCGCTCTGGTTCGGTCTTGTCTGGTCTGGTTCGGTCTGTTCTGGTCTGGTCCGGTCTGGTTCGGGTCTGGTTCGGTCTGGTCCGGTCTGGTTCGGTCTGGTCTGGTCTTGTCTGGTTTGGTCTGGTTCGGTCTGGTCTGGTTCGGTCTATTCTTGTCTGGTCTGGTTCGGTCTGGTCTGGTCTGGTTCGGTCCGGTCCGTTCTTTTTCGGACTGGTCCCGTCTGGTACGGTCTGGTCCGGTCTGGTACGGTCTGGTTCGGTCTGGTACGGTCCGGTCTGGTCCGGTCTGGTTCGGGTCTGGTTCGGTCTGGTCCGGTCTGGTCTGGTTCGGTCTGGTCTGGTCTTGTCTGGTTCGTTCTGGTTCGGTCTGGTTCGGTCTGGTCTGGTTCGGTCTGGTTCGGTCTGGTACGGTCTGGTACGGTCTGGTCCGGTCTGGTTCGGTCTGGTCTGGTTCGGTCTGGTTCGGTCTGGTCTGGTCTGGTCTGGTCCGCTCTGGTTCGGTCTGGTCTGGTCTGGTCTGGTTCGGTCTGGTACGGTCTGGTACGGTCTGGTCTGGTCTGGTCTGGTTCGGTCTGGTCTGGTCCGGTCTGGTCCGGTCTGGTCTGGTCCGGTCTGTTCTGGTTCGGTCTGGTCTGGTCTGGTCCGGTCTGGTTCGGTCTGGTCTGGTTCGGTATGGTCTGGTTCGGTCTGGTCTGGTTCGGTCTGGTTCGGTCTGGTCTGGTCTGGTTCGGTCTGGTCTGGTCCGGTCTGGTCCGGTTTGGTCCGGTCTGGTTCGGTTTGGTCTGGTTCGGTCTGGTTCGGTCTGGTCTGCTCTGGTCTGGTCTGGTTCGGTCTGGTCTGGTTCGTTCTGGTTCGGTCTGGTTCGGTCTGGTCTGGTTCGCTCTGGTTCGCTCTGGTTCGGTCTGGTTCGGTCTGGTCTGGTTCGGTCTGGTCTGGTTCGGTATGGTCTGGTTCGGTCTGGTCTGGTTCGGTCTGGTCTGGTTCGGCTGGTCTGGTCTGGTTCGGTCTGGTCTGGTTCGGTCTGGTCTGGTTCGGTCTGGTTTGGCCTGGTTCGGTCTGGTTCGGTCTGTTCTGGTTCGGTCTGTTCTGGTTCGGTCTGGTCTGGTTCGGTCTGGTTGCGTCTGGTCTGGTTCGGTCTGGTCTGGTTCGGTCTGGTCTGGTTCAGTCTGGTCTGGTCTGGTTCGGTCTGGTCTGGTTCGATCTGGTCCGGTCTGGCCTGATCTGGTCTGGTTCGCTCTGGTTCGCTCTGGTTCGGTCTGGTCTGGTTCGGTCTGGTCTGGTTCGGTCTGGTTCGGTCTGGTCTGGTTCGGTCTGGTTCGGTCTGGTCTGGTTCGGTCTGGTCTGGTTCGGTCTGGTCTGGTTCGGTCTGGTCTGGTTCGGGCTGGTCTGGTTCGGTCTGGTCTGGTTCGTTCTGGTCTGGTTCGGTCTAGTCTGGTCTGGTCTGGTTCGGTCTGGTTCGGTCTGGCCTGGTCTGGTCTGGTTCGTTCTGGTTCGCTCTGGTTCGGTCTGGTCCGGTCTGGTTCGGTCTGGTCTGGTTCGGTCTGGTCTGGTTCGGTCTGGTCTGGTCTGGTCTGGTTCGTTCTGGTTCGCTCTGGTTCGCTCTGGTTCGGTCTGGTCTGGTTCGTTCTGGTCTGGTCTGGTTCGGTCTGGTCTGGTCTGGTTCGTTCTGGTTCGCTCTGGTTCGGTCTGGTCCGGTCTGGTCTGGTTCGGTCTGGTCTGGTTCGGTCTGGTCTGGTCTGGTTCGGTCTGGTCTGGTTCGGTCTGGTCTGGTCTGGTTCGGTCTGGTCAGGCCCGGTCTGGTCTGGTTCGTTCTGGTTCGGTCTGGTTCGGTCTGGTTCGGTCTGGTCTGGTTCGTTCTGGTTCGCTCTGGTTCGGTATGGGCTGGTCTGGTCTGGTTCGGTCTGGTCTGGTTCGGTCTGGTCTTGTCTGGTTCGGTCTGGTCTGGTCTGTTTTGTTCTGGTTCGGTCTGGTCTGGTCTGTTTTGTTCTGGTTCGGTCTGGTTCGGTCTGGTCTGGTTCGTTCTGGTTCGGTCTGGTCTGTTCTGGTTCGGTCTGGTCTGGTCTGGTTCGGTCTGGTCTGTTTCGTTCTGGTTCGCTCTGGTTCGGTCTGGTCTGGTCTGGTTCGGTCTGGTCTGGTTCGGTATGGTCTGGTCTGGTCTGGTTCGGTCTGTTCTGGTCTGGTCCGGTCTGGTTCGGGTCTGGTTCGGTCTGGTCCGGTCTGGTTCGGTCTGGTCTGGTCTTGTCTGGTTTGGTCTGGTTCGGTCTGGTCTGGTTCGGTCTGGTTCGGTCTATTCTTGTCTGGTCTGGTTCGGTCTGGTCTGGTCTGGTTCGGTCTGGTCCGTTCTTTTTCGGTCTGGTCCCGTCTGGTCCGGTCTGGTACGGTCTGGTTCGGTCTGGTACGGTCTGGTCCGGTCTGGTCCGGTCTGGTCCGGTCTGGTTCGGGTCTGGTTCGGTCTGGTCCGGTCTGGTCTGGTTCGGTCTGGTCTTGTCTGGTTCGTTCTGGTTCGGTCTGGTTCGGTCTGGTCTGGTCTTGTCTGGTTCGTTCTGGTTCGGTCTGGTTCGGTCTGGTCTGGTTCGGTCTGGTTCGGTCTGGTCTGGTCTGGTCTGGTTCGGTCTGGTACGGTCTGGTACGGTCTGGTCCGGTCTGGTTCGGTCTGGTCTGGTTCGGTCTGGTTCGGTCTGGTCTGGTCTGGTTCGGTCTGGTCTGGTCTGGTTCGGTCTGGTACGGTCCGGTCTGGTCTGGTCTGGTCTGGTCTGGTCTGGTTCGGTCTGGTCTGGTTCGGTCTGGTCTGGTTCGGTCTGGTCTGGTTCGGTCTGGTCTGGTTCGGTCTGGTCTGGTTCGGTCTGGTCTGGTTTGGTTCGGTATGGTCTGGTCTGGTTCGGTCTGGTCTGGTCCGGTCTGGTCTGGTCTGGTTCGGTCTGGTTCGGTCTGTTCTGGTTCGGTCTGGTCTGGTCTGGTTCGGTCTGGTCTGGTTCGGTCTGGTTCGGTCTGGTCGGTCTGGTCTGGTTCGTTCTGGTTCGGTCTGGTTCGGTCTGGTCTGGTTCGTTCTGTTTCGGTCTGGTTCGGTCTGGTCTGGTTCGGTCTGGTTCGGTCTGGTCTGGTTCGGTCTGGTCTGGTTCGGTCTGGTCTGGTCTGGTCTGGTTCGTTCTGGTTCGGTCTGGTCTGGTCTGGTTCGGTCTGGTCTGGTCTGGTTCGTTCTGGTTCGCTCTGGTTCGGTCTGGTCCGGTCTGGTCCGGTCTGGTCCGGTCTGGTCCGGTCTGGTCTGGTTCGGTCTGGTTCGGTCTGGTCTGGTTCGGTTCGGTCTAGTCTGGTCTGGTTCGGTCTGGTCTGGTTCGGTCTGGTGTGGTCTGGTTCGGTCTGGTCTGGTTCGGTCTGGTCTGGTTCGGTATGGTCTGGTCTTGTATGGTCTGGTCTGGTTCGGTCTGGTTCGGTTCGGTCTGGTCTGGTCTGGTCTGGTCTGGTTCGGTCTGGTCTGGTCTGGTCCGGTCTGGTCTGGTCCGGTCTGGTCTGGTTCGTTCTGGTTCGGTCTGGTCTGGTCTGTTCTGGTTCGCTCTGGTCCAGTCTGGTCTGGTCTGGTCTGGTTCGGTCTGGTTCGGTCTGGTTCGGTCTGGTTCGGTCTGGTTCGGTCTGGTCTGGTTCGGTCTGGTTCGGTCTGGTTCGGTCTGGTCTGGTTTGGTCTGGTCTGGTTCGGTCTAGTCTGGTCTGGTTCGGTCTGGTCTGGTCCGGTCTGGTCTGGTCTGGTTCGGTTCGGTCTAGTCTGGTCTGGTTCGGTCTGGTTCGGTCTGGTCTGGTCTGGTTCGGTCTGGTCTGGTCTGGTCTGGTTCGGTCTGGCCTGGTCTGGTCTGGTTCGTTCTGGTTCGCTCTTGTTCGGTCTGGTCTGGTCTGGTTCGTTCTGGTTCGCTCTGGTTCGGTCTGGTCCGGTCTGGTTCGGTCTGGTCTGGTTCGGTCTGGTTCGGTCTGGTCTGGTCTGGTTCGGTCTGGTTCGGTCTGGTCTGGTCTGGTTCGGTCTGGTCTGGTTCGGTCTGGTCTGGTTCAGTCTGGTCTGGTTCGGTCTGGTCTGGTTCGGTCTGGTCTCGTCTGGTTCGGTATGGTCTGGTCTGGTTCGTTCTGGTCTGGTCTGTTTCGGTCTGGTTCGGTCTGGTCTGGTTCGGTCTGGCCTGTTCTGGTCTGGTCTGGTTCGTTCTGGTTCGCTCTGGTTCGGTCTGGTCTGGTTCGGTCTGGTCTGGTTTGGTCTGGTCTGGTCTGGTTCGTTCTGGTTCGCTCTGGTTCGGTCTGGTCTGGTTCGGTCTGGTCTGGTTCGGGCTGGTCTGGTTCGGTCTGGTCTGGTTCGGTCTGGTCTGGTTCGTTCTGGTCTGGTTCGGTCTGGTCTGGTCTGGTTCGGTCTGGTCTGGCCCGGTCTGGTCTGGTTCGTTCTGGTTCGGTCTGGTTCGGTCTGGTCTGGTCTGGTTCGGTCTGGTCTGGTTCGTTCTGGTTCGCTCTGGTTCGTTATGGGCTGGTCTGGTCTGGTTCGGTCTGGTCTGGTCTGGTTCGGTCTGGTCTGGTTCGGTCTGGTCTGGTTCAGTCTGGTCTGGTTCGGTCTGGTCTGGTTCGGTCTGGTCTGGTCTGGTCTGGTTCGGTCTGGTACGGTCTGGTACGGTCTGGTCCGGTCTGGTTCGGTCTGGTCTGGTTCGGTCTGGTTCGGTCTGGTCTGGTCTTGTTCGGTCTGGTCTGGTCTTGTTCGGTCTGGTCTGGTCTGGTTCGGTCTGGTACGGTCCGGTCTGGTACAGTTCGGTCTGGTCTGGTCTGGTCTGGTCTGGTTCGGTCTGGTCTGGTTCGGTCTGCTCTGGTTCGGTCTGCTCTGGTTCGGTCTGGTCTGGTTCGGTCTGGTCTGGTTCGGTCTGGTCTGGTTCGGTATGGTCTGGTCTGGTCTGGTTCGGTCTGGTCTGGTCCGGTCTGGTCTGGTCTGGTTCGGTCTGGTTCGGTCTGTTCTGGTTCGGTCTGTTCTGGTTCGGTCTGTTCTGGTTCGGTCTGGTCTGGTCTGGTTCGGTCTGGTCTGGTCTGGTTCGGTCTGGTCTGGTTCGGTCTGGTCTGGTCTGGTTCGGTCTGGTCGGTCTGGTCTGGTTCGTTCTGGTTCGGTCTGGTTCGGTCTGGTCTGGTTCGTTCTGGTTCGGTCTGGTTCGGTCTGGTCTGGTCTGGTTCGGTCTGGTTCGGTCTGGTCTGGTTCGGTCTGGTCTGGTCTGGTCTGGTTCGTTCTGGTTCGGTCTGGTCTGGTCTGGTTCGGTCTGGTCTGGTCTGGTTCGGTCTGGTCTGGTCTGGTTCGTTCTGGTTCGCTCTGTTTCGGTCTGGTCCGGTCTGGTCTGGTCTGGTCTGGTCCGGTCTGGTCTGGTTCGGTCTGGTCTGGTTCGGTTCGGTCTAGTCTGGTCTGGTTCGGTCTGGTCTGGTTCGGTCTGGTCTGGTCTGGTTCGGTCTGGTCTGGTTCGGTCTGGTCTGGTTCGGTATGGTCTGGTCTTGTATGGTCTGGTCTGGTTCGGTCTGGTTCGGTTCGGTCTGGTCTGGTCTGGTCTGGTCTGGTTCGGTCTGGTCTGGTCCGGTCTGGTCTGGTTCGGTCTGGTCTGGTCCGGTCTGGTCTGGTTCGTTCTGGTTCGGTCTGGTCTGGTCTGTTCTGGTTCGCTCTGGTCCGGTCTGGTCTGGTCTGGTCTGGTCTGGTTCGGTCTGGTTCGGTCTGGTCTGGTTCGGTTCGGTCTAGTCTGGTCTGGTTCGGTCTGGTCTGGTCTGGTTCGGTCTGGTCTGGTTTGGTCTGGTCTGGTTCGGTCTAGTCTGGTCTGGTTCGGTCTGGTCTGGTCCGGTCTGGTCTGGTTCGGTTCGGTCTAGTCTGGTCTGGTTCGGTCTGGTTCGGTCTGGTCTGGTCTGGTTCGGTCTGGTCTGGTCTGGTTCGGTCTGGTTCGGTCTGGCCTGGTCTGGTCTGGTTCGTTCTGGTTCGCTCTGGTTCGGTCTGGTCTGGTCTGGTTCGTTCTGGTTCGCTCTGGTCCGGTCTGGTTCGGTCTGGTCTGGTTCGGTCTGGTTCGGTCTGGTCTGGTTCGGTCTGGTCTGGTTCGGTCTGGTCTGGTTCAGTCTGGTCTGGTTCGGTCTGGTCTGGTTCGGTCTGGTCTCGTCTGGTTCGGTATGGTCTGGTCTGGTTCGGTCTGGTTCGGTCTGGTCTGGTTCGGTCTGGCCTGTTCTGGTCTGGTTCGTTCTGGTTCGGTCTGTTCTGGTCTGGTCTGGTTCGTTCTGGTTCGCTCTGGTTCGGTCTGGTCTGGTTCGGTCTGGTCTGGTTTGGTCCGGTCTGGTTCGGTCTGGTCTGGTCTGGTTCGTTCTGGTTCGCTCTGGTTCGGTCTGGTCTGGTCTGGTTCGGTCTGGTCTGGTTCGGTCTGGTCTGGTTCGGTCTGGTCTGGTTCGGTCTGGTCTGGTTCGGTCTGGTCTGGTCCGGTCTGGTCTGGTCTGGTTCGTTCTGGTTCGGATTGGTTCGGTCTGGTCTGGTTCGTTCTGGTTCGCTCTGGTCTGGTTCGGGTCTGGTTCGGTTTGGTTCGCTCGGGTCTGGTTCGGTCTGGTCTGGTTTGCTCTGGTCTGGTTCGGTCTGGTCTGGTTCGGTCTGGTATGGTGTGGTCTGGTCTGGTTCGTTCTGGTTCCCTCCGGTGCGGTCTGGTTCGGTCTGGTTCGGTCTGGTCTGGTCTGGTCTGGTCCGCTCTGGTTCGGTCTGGTCTGGTCTGGCCTGGTTCGGTCTGGTTCGTTCTGGTACGGTCTGGTCTGGTTCGGTCTGTTCTGGTTCGGTCTGTTCTGGTTCGGTCTGGTCTGGTTCGGTCTGGTTCGGTCTGGTTCGGTCTGGTTGCGTCTGGTCTGGTTCGGTCTGGTCTGGTTCAGTCTGGTCTGGTCTGGTTCGGTCTGGTCTGGTTCGATCTGGTTCGGTCTGGCCTGATCTGGTCTGGTTCGCTCTGGTTCGGTCTGGTCTGGTTCGGTCTGGTCTGGTTCGGTCTGGTTCGGTCTGGTCTGGTCTGGTTCGGTCTGGTCTGGTTCGGTCTGGTCTGGTTCGGTCTGGTCTGGTTCGGGCTGGTCTGGTTCGGTCTGGTCTGGTTCGGTCTGGTCTGGTTTGGTCTGGTTCGTTCTGGTCTGGTCTAGTCTGGTCTGGTCTGGTTCGGTCTGGTTCGGTCTGGCCTGGTCTGGTCTGGTTCGGTCTGGTTCGCTCTGGTTCGGTCTGGTCCGGTCTGGTTCGGTCTGGTCTGGTTCGGTCTGGTCTGGTTCGGTCTGGTCTGGTCTGGTCTGGTTCGTTCTGGTTCGCTCTGGTTCGCTCTGGTTCGGTCTGGTCTGGTTCGTTCTGGTCTGGTTTGGTCCGGTCTGGTTCGGTCTGGTCTGGTCTGGTTCGCTCTGGTTCGGTCTGGTCCGGTCTGGTCTGGTTCGGTCTGGTCTGGTTCGGTCTGGTCTGGTCTGGTTCGGTCTGGTCTGGTCCGGTCTGGTCTGGTTCGTTCTGGTTCGTTCTGGTTCGGTCTGGTTCGGTCTGGTCTGGTCTGGTTCGTTTTGGTTCGCTCTGGTTCGGTATGGGCTGGTCTGGTCTGGTTCGGGTCTGGTTCGGTCTGGTCTTGTCTGGTTCGGTCTGGTCTGGTCTGTTTTGTTCTGGTTCGGTCTGGTCTGGTCTGTTTTGTTCTGGTTCGGTCTGGTTCGGTCTGGTCTGGTTCGTTCTGGTTCGGTCTGGTCTGGTCTGGTTCGGTCTGGTCTGTTTCGTTCTGGTTCGCTCTGGTTCGGTCTGGTCTGGTTCGGTCTGGTCTGGTTCGGTATGGTCTGGTCTGGTCTGGTTCGGTCTGTTCTGGTCTGGTCCGGTCTGTTTCGGGTCTGGTTCGGTCTGGTCCGGTCTGGTTCGGTCTGGTCTGGTCTTGTCTGGTTTGGTCTGGTTCGGTCTGGTCTGGTTCGGTCTGGTTCGGTCTATTCTTGTCTGGTCTGGTTCGGTCTGGTCTGGTCCGTTCTTTTTCGGTCTGGTCCCGTCTGGTACGGTCTGGTCCGGTCTGGTACGGTCTGGTTCGGTCTGGTACGGTCTGGTACGGTCTGGTCCGGTCTGGTTCGGTCTGGTCCGGTCTGGTCTGGTCTGGTCTTGTCTGGTTCGTTCTGGTTCGGTCTGGTTCGGTCTGGTCTGGTTCGGTCTGGTTCGGTCTGGTCTGGTCTGGTTCGGTCTGGTTCGGTCTGGTCTGGTCTGGTTCGGTCTGGTCTGGTCTGGTTCGGTCTGGTACGGTCCGGTCTGGTATGGTTCGGTCTGGTCTGGTCTGGTCTGGTCTGGTCTGGTTCGGTCTGGTCTGGTTCGGTCTGGTCTGGTTCGGTCTGGTCTGGTTCGGTCTGGTCTGGTCTGGTCTGGTCCGGTCTGGTCTGGTCTGGTTCGGTCTGGTTCGGTCTGTTCTGGTTCGGTCTGGTCTGGTCTGGTTCGGTCTGGTCTGGTTCGGTCTGGTCTGGTCTGGTTCGGTCTCGTCGGTCTGGTCTGGTTCGTTCTGGTTCGGTCTGGTTCGGTCTGGTCTGGTCTGGTTCGGTCTGGTCTGGTTCGGTCTGGTCTGGTTCGTTCTGGTTCGCTCTGGTTCGTTCTGGTCCGGTCTGGTCTGGTCTGGTTCGGTCTGGCCTGGTCTGGTCTGGTTCGTTCTGGTTCGCTCTGGTTTGGTCTGGTCTGGTTCGGTCTGGTCTGGTTCGGTCTGGTTCGGTCTGGTATGGTCTGGTTCGTTCTGGTTCGCTCCGGTTCGGTCTGGTCCGGTCTGGTTCGGTCTGGTCTGGTTCGGTCTGGTTCGGTCTGGTCTGGTTCGGTCTGGTCTGGTTCGGTCTGGTCTGGTTCAGTCTGGTCTGGTTCGTTCTGGTTCGTTCTGGTTCGTTCTGGTTCGGTCTGGTCTGGCCTGGTCCGGTCTGGTTCGGTCTGGTTCGGTCTGGTTCGGTCTGGTTCGTTCTGGTTCGTTCTGGTTCGGTCTGGTCTGGCCTGGTCCGGTCTGGTCCGGTCTGGTTCGGTCTGGTCTGGTTCGGTCTGGTCTGGTCTGGTTCGGTCTGGTCTGGTTCGGTCTGGTCTGGTCCGGTCTGGTCTGGTTCGTTCTGGTTCGGTCTGGTTCGTTCTGGTTCGGTCTGGTCTGGTTCGGTCTGGTCTGGTCTGGTTCGTTCTGGTTCGCTCTGGTTCGGTCTGGTCTGGTCTGGTTCGGTCTGGTCTGGTTCGGTATGGTCTGGTCTGGTTCGGTCTGGTCTGGTCTGGTTCGGTCTGGTTCGGTCTGGTTCGGTCTGGTTCGGTCTGGTCCTGTCCGGTCTGGTCTGGTTCGTTCTGGTTCGGTCTGGTCTGGTTCGGTATGGTCTGGTATGGTCTGGTCTGGTTCGGTCTGGTCTGGTTCGGTCTGGTCTGGTCTGGTCTGGTTCGGTATGGTCTGGTCTGGTTCGGTCTGGTCTGGTTTGGTCTGGTCTGGTTCGTTCTGGTAACTGTGTTTATGAAGTAAAGCATGTGTGTCTGTTGGTTTGAAGTAAACTCTAGTGTGTAGTGTTTTCTGTGATTGATTGTTATTACTGAAAAAAACCGTTCTTGCGGATGAATTGTGTATTTAACCTTAATGGATGGATGATGACCGTTGAGAATGTTTATAAAATCTGTGAATAACTGGATGTCGTGGGGCCAGGCTCCTATTATGTCATCTAAAAAGCGGTAATAACAAGTGGGTTGATATGGACACTTGGCCAGTGCCTCTCTCTCCCATTCAGCCATGTATATATTGGCGTAAGCAGGTGCACATTTTTTGCCCATAGCTGTTCCCTCCACCTGCAGGTAATAATGATCATTGAATAAAAAGTCATTGCTAGTCAGGCTGATTTCTAACAGTTGTAATATTTCTTTGTCCGGTCTAGTGTTGTCTGGGTATCTCTTAAAGATATTTCTAATTGCTTGTATTCCTGTTGCTGTATAGGCTATCAATATCTATGGTGAATATGTGTGTATGGGAGGGAACAACTATGGGTCCAATCCTCTCCATGAAGTGGTAGGTGTCCCTGAGAAAGCTGGGGTGCCTTGTGGAGAGAGGGTTGATATGGTGATCTATATATTGTGAAATGTTATAGGATTCACGATTGCAGTCTGAGACAATCGGTCTGCCAGGAGGAACTTCAAAGGGAATTGTCCATGTCTCCGGTTCCTTGTGTACTTTTAACAGTAAGTAGAATAGTCTAGGTCGTGGGGTGTCTGTACCGTTGAGAAAGTCCCGTTGTTTTGCTGTGATGTAGTGTTGGTCGTAGTCTTTTTATTATTGTCCTTAGCTGTGTCTGTGGTTGTATACTGTTTTGTACCCAAGTGATCAGTGTCCAGGGGGCAGCGAAGCTAGACTGGCGAGTATTATCCAGGTTAAGAAAACTGGCTGGCTGTGCAGAAGGTAAAGGCCGCTAGCAGTGGCTAACAATGACTAAATAGCTAGTTAGCTGGTTAGCTTCTGGAGGTTCTTGAATGTGTTCTAAAAATTAAAAATAATAGCGATTCCGTATCACATTGGGTGAGGCAGGTTACCGGAAGGTATAATCAAATTAAAAATCGAAAAGAGATTGAAAGAAAATATTTGGTCCGGTGAGTGGTTGGGACGCTGCGATTCAGACGGTTAGCAGGCCTGTGCTAACAGTTAGTAGGCCGGGGCTGAACAAGGTAGCAGTTAGCGGACCGGGGCTAAACAAGCTAGCAGTTAGCAGGCCGAATTAGCAAGCAAGGAGATAGCAAGGGCTAGAAAGTTAGCCTTTGGGGGACGTCGCGATGGGGTGAGTCTGTTTATGCCTCTTCATGCGGTGACATCGATAGACCTGTCGTGGGTCCGGATATTGTAGCCCAGGAGTATGCTTCGGTGGTAGCACAGGAGCTCTGGCCGGGCTAGCTTCAAGCTAAATGGATGGAAACGCTAGCCAGGAGTTAACATCCGGGGTTGCAGTTAGCTAGTTGTGAAGACCCAGCTGAAAATGTTCCGTTTGCGGTGGGAATCCGGTGGGAATCCGGGGATAAAAAAATAATAATAATAGGTCCGTTATGCTCTGGTTAGAGTCGCGTTGTTAGAACTGGCGAGAGCTTTCCGCGCTGAAGGTTAGCTGAAGACCGCTAGCAATGGTTTGCTGGTAGTTAGCTGTCTAGCTTCAGTTGAGGGGTGCTAGCTAGCTAGCTTGATAGTTAATGTTTGCTTTAGTTTGCGCGCCAGCTCTGCAAATTCAGCAGGTGTGTGTGTGTGTGTGTGTGTGTGTGTGTGTGTGTGTGTGAACGCTTCCAACAAAACTAATGACCTGCAGTGGATCAAACCATTGTGAGGCAAAGGGCGGGGGTTGCAATCTTTTGAAACTTAAAAACGCGCTATTAAGTGTCTATAATCAGCATAAGTGCTTTCATTGCGTTCATTCATATTATTGAAATTACATAGATATGTTTACAGTGATATATTGGGGGGGGAAATCATATTTTTCCCAGGATAGGGGGGTCGTGTCCCCCTGGGATTTCTGCCTATGCACGTGATATCTCCTCACTCACGTGGTTGATTGAAGGACGTGGTTGATTGAAGAACTGATTTGTGTTGATGGCAATTACCATATAAATTCAAAGATGAAGAAGGAGGGATGACTAGAAACGATTCAGTTGACGGTTTTATGTGTGGATTAATTGTCGGAGTAGAGGAATTTGTGTAATTCAGGTAAAAAAATAACGCAATGTTTATATCACAGGACAAATTAGCTAGCGGGTTAACTCGCTAAATTGCCATACATGTTTCATGCTTTTCGGCCTGTCCCCAATTTAATGCCATTGGTCACATATTTTGTTTTGATATTTTAACCTGCGTGTCTTTATCGCGTCTGCAAGCACGTAGCTGGTATGTTTATAATGAACTTTATCTGTCGAAAATGGAAATTGTGAGGTTTGAGGTCTTGTGGTGGCTTATGGGGGAGGAAAGGGGGGAGAGTACAGGGGGTTGGGGGGAAAAGAAGGGTGTGGTGTGGGTCCAAATTGTGGGTAGAGCCTATTCTAAATTTAGCTGCTCACACCAATTCTTAAAAATGAGGTCTGCTGTGGTTGTTGTCCAGTGTATCAGGTCTGTTGTGTGGAATTCATCATGGGGTATCTCCAAGAGAAATGGGCCATGTGTGGTGATGTAACCGTTAATGACTTTGAGGTTCCGTTTTCGATCTGGTGAAAGGAGGTGTGAGTGGTTAATAATGGGGATGTAAATAATTGCATTAGGGAAAAAGTGACTCTTGCTTCCTTGTGCATTGATGCATTCTGTTTGATGTTTTGTATGGGTCATTATCCATATTGTTTATGCCCACCGAGAGAACCACTATGCATGCTGGTGTCTAAATGAACCTCTGTTTTCTCCAGGACCTTTTTGAAATGGTAAAATGTTGCTCCAGGGTAACTCTCCACTTGTATGGGTTATGGGTTATGAAATGGAGGGATTCTATTAACATTTGAGTCTCCCAAGACTAGTATTGGTTTATTTCCCTTCAAATTCCAATCTGCCACCTTGCCATTTGGTGTAATACTTAAAGGCCCGTAGATGTCCTCCTAGGATCATAAATTAAACTGAGGTAAGCTCCAAGTTGCCTCTTTTTCTGGGTGGCAGTGCAGAAGTCGATGTGGTGAGAGATTCATTCAACCATAGTGTTGTTAAATATGAACATAAACGCCATATTGTGCATTTAAATGGTTTCATTGTTTTGTTAAAGGAAAGGAAAAACCTAAAAGAGGAAGTGCCAAACTAAAACCAAACAAACCATAAATATATAGAGTAGAAATAAATTATGAATAAAACCATGTTCTTCTCCATCCATTTTCCTGTCTGTTAAAACCCATTTTCTAATACAGGCCATTTGGTGTTATTGTCTGTAGGTTCTGGATCCACTCCCGTGCTGCCCACAGGTCCAGAGGCCCACAGGTCCAGCCTATATGTGACTGTAACCCTGATATGGTAAGGTGAGTGATGGGGTGCTCCTGGAAGTGGGTTATGAGTAAATTGTAGGTTGATGTGGGCACTTGGCCAATGCAAGTTCAAAACAGACAGTGTGACCCAATTAAAGGCACTTCCGGTTGGCACAGGAAGCTATACGTAAACACATATCTTGCTTGGGGTATTCTCTTACAGAATCCTGAGTTTAAAGTCTTTATGTTAAAAATTGACTGATCTAGACAGGGTTGAATGCAGTCATTTTCACATTTGCAGGTTATGTACATCAAAATACCTTTTGGGTGAATTTAACCACTTCCGGATGCTCCAGGATGCTTAGATTCGACACAGGTAGACCTCATAGTGGTCTGATGGACTGTCATAGAAGACAGGTTCATAAGGCATTCATAACCCACATAGGCTTCAGGTTGAATTTAGAGGTGCAGGCAATGTATTCCTATGGGGAGAGAAGTCAATGCAAACTGTTTGAAGTAAACACCTTCTTTTAACTGCTAAGGGTTAATGCCACACGGCCAAGGTTAGGCTTGCACGGATCGGGAGGACCTCAGGAACGTACCTGAGGTCGAATTGTGCTTCTCACCCTAGCAGTTCTCTCACTGTCACCCAAAACAAATGACATTTTGGGCCTACTTTTCTCATGGTCGCTGCGCTCAGACCGAGCGAGCTACGGGATATCTCGTTGAACTCTGCACGGCCTAGAGATTATGTTTATGCCCTTGCCTGCTCTCTGTGTCTTTCAGCACCACACCTTTTCACTCCATCCTTGCTGTGTGTGTGTGTGTGTGTGTGTGAGAGCTTTTCTTTGACATCTGCTGGCGGAAATTACTGATTTACAGTTTAGGAGGGTTACCTAGTCACACATGTGAAGTTTTGGAAAGATGTGACTTTTTTAACCCTTCAAAACAGACAGTGTGACCCAATTAAAGGCACTTCCGGTTGGCACAGGAAGCTATAAGTAAACACATGTCTTTATTGACATAGCCACTTACAGAATCCTGAGTTTTAAGTCTTTAAGTTAAGAATTGACTGATCTACACAGGTTTGAATACAGTGATTTTCATAATGACAGGTTATGTGTTTCAAAACACTTTTAGGGTGAGCTAGCTTGATAGTTAACGTTTGCTTTAGTTTGCGCGCCAGCTCTGCAAATTCAGCAGGTGTGTGTGAAGGCTTCCAACAAAACGAATGACCTGCAGTGGATCAAACCATTGTGAGGCAAAGGGCGGGAGTCGCAATCTTTTGAAACTTAAAAACGCGCTATTAAGTGTCTATAATCAGCATAAGTGCTTTCATTGCGTTCATTGATGGGGTGATCCTGGAAATGAGTCACTAGTTCTGTGTGTAAATGGGCCCGTTTGATATTGTATAGAATGCTGTTTAAGTCTATTTTCTATTGTATACTGGGTTTCCCCAATGTAGTGTTTTTTGCTAAATGTGCAAGTGATTATATACATATATGACATTTGGAGTGTAGAGTGAAATGAAAGACAACCCCCCCTCTCCAAAAGTTGGGTCTGTGCTGTTGTGAGTTGAAAAGACTTGGATAAATTCATGATGAGAGGGGGTCAACTACCCCCTCTGCTGGGTAATCTAAGAAAGCAACTGGGGGAGGAAAGGGGGAGTGTACAGGGGGTTGGGGGGAAAAGAAGGGTGTGGTGTGGGTCCAAATTGTGGGTAGAGCCTATTCTAAATTTAGCTGCTCACACCAATTCTTAAAAATGAGGTCTGCTGTGGTTGTTGTTCAGTGTATCAGGTCTGTTGTGTGGAATTCATCATGTGGTATCTCCAAGAGAAATGGGCCATGTGTGGTGATGTAACCGTTAATGACTTTGAGGTTCCGTTTTCGATCTGGTGAAAGGAGGTGTGAGTGGTTAATAATGGGGATGTAAATAATTGCATTAGGGAAAAAGTGACTCTTGCTTCCTTGTGCATTGATGCATTCTGTTTGATGTTTTGTATGGGTCATTATCCATATTGTTTATGCCCACCGAGAGAACCACTATGCATGCTGGTGTCTAAATGAACCTCTGTTTTCTCCAGGACCTTTTTGAAATGGTAAAATGTTGCTCCAGGGTAACTCTCCACTTGTATGGGTTATGGGTTATGAAATGGAGGGATTCTATTAACATTTGAGTCTCCCAAGACTAGTATTGGTTTATTTCCCTTCAAATTCCAATCTGCCACCTTGCCATTTGGTGTAATACTTAAAGGCCCGTAGATGTCCTCCTAGGATCATAAATTAAACTGAGGTAAGCTCCAAGTTGCCTCTTTTTCTGGGTGGCAGTGCAGAAGTCGATGTGGTGAGAGATTCATTCAACCATAGTGTTGTTAAATATGAACATAAACGCCATATTGTGCATTTAAATGGTTTCATTGTTTTGTTAAAGGAAAGGAAAAACCTAAAAGAGGAAGTGCCAAACTAAAACCAAACAAACCATAAATATATAGAGTAGAAATAAATTATGAATAAAACCATGTTCTTCTCCATCCATTTTCCTGTCTGTTAAAACCCATTTTCTAATACAGGCCATTTGGTGTTATTGTCTGTAGGTTCTGGATCCACTCCCGTGCTGCCCACAGGTCCAGAGGCCCACAGGTCCAGCCTATATGTGACTGTAACCCTGATATGGTAAGGTGAGTGATGGGGTGCTCCTGGAAGTGGGTTATGAGTAAATTGTAGGTTGATGTGGGCACTTGGCCAATGCAAGTTCAAAACAGACAGTGTGACCCAATTAAAGGCACTTCCGGTTGGCACAGGAAGCTATACGTAAACACATATCTTGCTTGGGGTATTCTCTTACAGAATCCTGAGTTTAAAGTCTTTATGTTAAAAATTGACTGATCTAGACAGGGTTGAATGCAGTCATTTTCACATTTGCAGGTTATGTACATCAAAATACCTTTTGGGTGAATTTAACCACTTCCGGATGCTCCAGGATGCTTAGATTCGACACAGGTAGACCTCATAGTGGTCTGATGGACTGTCATAGAAGACAGGTTCATAAGGCATTCATAACCCACATAGGCTTCAGGTTGAATTTAGAGGTGCAGGCAATGTATTCCTATGGGGAGAGAAGTCAATGCAAACTGTTTGAAGTAAACACCTTCTTTTAACTGCTAAGGGTTAATGCCACACGGCCAAGGTTAGGCTTGCACGGATCGGGAGGACCTCAGGAACGTACCTGAGGTCGAATTGTGCTTCTCACCCTAGCAGTTCTCTCACTGTCACCCAAAACAAATGACATTTTGGGCCTACTTTTCTCATGGTCGCTGCGCTCAGACCGAGCGAGCTACGGGATATCTCTTTGAACTCTGCACGGCCTAGAGATTATGTTTATGCCCTTGCCTGCTCTCTGTGTCTTTCAGCACCACACCTTTTCACTCCATCCTTGCTGTGTGTGTGTGTGTGTGTGTGTGAGAGCTTTTCTTTGACATCTGCTGGCGGAAATTACTGATTTACAGTTTAGGAGGGTTACCTAGTCACACATGTGAAGTTTTGGAAAGATGTGACTTTTTTAACCCTTCAAAACAGACAGTGTGACCCAATTAAAGGCACTTCCGGTTGGCACAGGAAGCTATAAGTAAACACATGTCTTTATTGACATAGCCACTTACAGAATCCTGAGTTTTAAGTCTTTAAGTTAAGAATTGACTGATCTACACAGGTTTGAATACAGTGATTTTCATAATGACAGGTTATGTGTTTCAAAACACTTTTAGGGTGAGCTAGCTTGATAGTTAACGTTTGCTTTAGTTTGCGCGCCAGCTCTGCAAATTCAGCAGGTGTGTGTGAAGGCTTCCAACAAAACGAATGACCTGCAGTGGATCAAACCATTGTGAGGCAAAGGGCGGGAGTCGCAATCTTTTGAAACTTAAAAACGCGCTATTAAGTGTCTATAATCAGCATAAGTGCTTTCATTGCGTTCATTGATGGGGTGATCCTGGAAATGAGTCACTAGTTCTGTGTGTAAATGGGCCCGTTTGATATTGTATAGAATGCTGTTTAAGTCTATTTTCTATTGTATACTGGGTTTCCCCAATGTAGTGTTTTTTGCTAAATGTGCAAGTGATTATATACATATATGACATTTGGAGTGTAGAGTGAAATGAAAGACAACCCCCCCTCTCCAAAAGTTGGGTCTGTGCTGTTGTGAGTTGAAAAGACTTGGATAAATTCATGATGAGAGGGGGTCAACTACCCCCTCTGCTGGGTAATCTAAGAAAGCAACTGGGGGAGGAAAGGGGGAGTGTACAGGGGGTTGGGGGGAAAAGAAGGGTGTGGTGTGGGTCCAAATTGTGGGTAGAGCCTATTCTAAATTTAGCTGCTCACACCAATTCTTAAAAATGAGGTCTGCTGTGGTTGTTGTTCAGTGTATCAGGTCTGTTGTGTGGAATTCATCATGTGGTATCTCCAAGAGAAATGGGCCATGTGTGGTGATGTAACCGTTAATGACTTTGAGGTTCCGTTTTCGATCTGGTGAAAGGAGGTGTGAGTGGTTAATAATGGGGATGTAAATAATTGCATTAGGGAAAAAGTGACTCTTGCTTCCTTGTGCATTGATGCATTCTGTTTGATGTTTTGTATGGGTCATTATCCATATTGTTTATGCCCACCGAGAGAACCACTATGCATGCTGGTGTCTAAATGAACCTCTGTTTTCTCCAGGACCTTTTTGAAATGGTAAAATGTTGCTCCAGGGTAACTCTCCACTTGTATGGGTTATGGGTTATGAAATGGAGGGATTCTATTAACATTTGAGTCTCCCAAGACTAGTATTGGTTTATTTCCCTTCAAATTCCAATCTGCCACCTTGCCATTTGGTGTAATACTTAAAGGCCCGTAGATGTCCTCCTAGGATCATAAATTAAACTGAGGTAAGCTCCAAGTTGCCTCTTTTTCTGGGTGGCAGTGCAGAAGTCGATGTGGTGAGAGATTCATTCAACCATAGTGTTGTTAAATATGAACATAAACGCCATATTGTGCATTTAAATGGTTTCATTGTTTTGTTAAAGGAAAGGAAAAACCTAAAAGAGGAAGTGCCAAACTAAAACCAAACAAACCATAAATATATAGAGTAGAAATAAATTATGAATAAAACCATGTTCTTCTCCATCCATTTTCCTGTCTGTTAAAACCCATTTTCTAATACAGGCCATTTGGTGTTATTGTCTGTAGGTTCTGGATCCACTCCCGTGCTGCCCACAGGTCCAGAGGCCCACAGGTCCAGCCTATATGTGACTGTAACCCTGATATGGTAAGGTGAGTGATGGGGTGCTCCTGGAAGTGGGTTATGAGTAAATTGTAGGTTGATGTGGGCACTTGGCCAATGCAAGTTCAAAACAGACAGTGTGACCCAATTAAAGGCACTTCCGGTTGGCACAGGAAGCTATACGTAAACACATATCTTGCTTGGGGTATTCTCTTACAGAATCCTGAGTTTAAAGTCTTTATGTTAAAAATTGACTGATCTAGACAGGGTTGAATGCAGTCATTTTCACATTTGCAGGTTATGTACATCAAAATACCTTTTGGGTGAATTTAACCACTTCCGGATGCTCCAGGATGCTTAGATTCGACACAGGTAGACCTCATAGTGGTCTGATGGACTGTCATAGAAGACAGGTTCATAAGGCATTCATAACCCACATAGGCTTCAGGTTGAATTTAGAGGTGCAGGCAATGTATTCCTATGGGGAGAGAAGTCAATGCAAACTGTTTGAAGTAAACACCTTCTTTTAACTGCTAAGGGTTAATGCCACACGGCCAAGGTTAGGCTTGCACGGATCGGGAGGACCTCAGGAACGTACCTGAGGTCGAATTGTGCTTCTCACCCTAGCAGTTCTCTCACTGTCACCCAAAACAAATGACATTTTGGGCCTACTTTTCTCATGGTCGCTGCGCTCAGACCGAGCGAGCTACGGGATATCTCGTTGAACTCTGCACGGCCTAGAGATTATGTTTATGCCCTTGCCTGCTCTCTGTGTCTTTCAGCACCACACCTTTTCACTCCATCCTTGCTGTGTGTGTGTGTGAGAGCTTTTCTTTGACATCTGCTGGCGGAAATTACTGATTTACAGTTTAGGAGGGTTACCTAGTCACACATGTGAAGTTTTGGAAAGATGTGACTTTTTTAACCCTTCAAAACAGACAGTGTGACCCAATTAAAGGCACTTCCGGTTGGCACAGGAAGCTATAAGTAAACACATGTCTTTATTGACATAGCCACTTACAGAATCCTGAGTTTTAAGTCTTTAAGTTAAGAATTGACTGATCTACACAGGTTTGAATACAGTGATTTTCATAATGACAGGTTGTGTTTCAAAACACTTTTAGGGTGAGCTAGCTTGATAGTTAACGTTTGCTTTAGTTTGCGCGCCAGCTCTGCAAATTCAGCAGGTGTGTGTGAAGGCTTCCAACAAAACGAATGACCTGCAGTGGATCAAACCATTGTGAGGCAAAGGGCGGGAGTCGCAATCTTTTGAAACTTAAAAACGCGCTATTAAGTGTCTATAATCAGCATAAGTGCTTTCATTGCGTTCATTGATGGGGTGATCCTGGAAATGAGTCACTAGTTCTGTGTGTAAATGGGCCCGTTTGATATTGTATAGAATGCTGTTTAAGTCTATTTTCTATTGTATACTGGGTTTCCCCAATGTAGTGTTTTTTGCTAAATGTGCAAGTGATTATATACATATATGACATTTGGAGTGTAGAGTGAAATGAAAGACAACCCCCCCTCTCCAAAAGTTGGGTCTGTGCTGTTGTGAGTTGAAAAGACTTGGATAAATTCATGATGAGAGGGGGTCAACTACCCCCTCTGCTGGGTAATCTAAGAAAGCAACTGGGGGAGGAAAGGGGGAGTGTACAGGGGGTTGGGGGGAAAAGAAGGGTGTGGTGTGGGTCCAAATTGTGGGTAGAGCCTATTCTAAATTTAGCTGCTCACACCAATTCTTAAAAATGAGGTCTGCTGTGGTTGTTGTCCAGTGTATCAGGTCTGTTGTGTGGAATTCATCATGGGGTATCTCCAAAAGAAATGGGCCATGTGTGGTGATGTAACCGTTAATGACTTTGAGGTTCCGTTTTCGATCTGGTGAAAGGAGGTGTGAGTGGTTAATAATGGGGATGTAAATAATTGCATTAGGGAAAAAGTGACTCTTGCTTCCTTGTGCATTGATGCATTCTGTTTGATGTTTTGTATGGGTCATTATCCATATTGTTTATGCCCACCGAGAGAACCACTATGCATGCTGGTGTCTAAATGAACCTCTGTTTTCTCCAGGACCTTTTTGAAATGGTAAAATGTTGCTCCAGGGTAACTCTCCACTTGTATGGGTTATGGGTTATGAAATGGAGGGATTCTATTAACATTTGAGTCTCCCAAGACTAGTATTGGTTTATTTCCCTTCAAATTCCAATCTGCCACCTTGCCATTTGGTGTAATACTTAAAGGCCCGTAGATGTCCTCCTAGGATCATAAATTAAACTGAGGTAAGCTCCAAGTTGCCTCTTTTTCTGGGTGGCAGTGCAGAAGTCGATGTGGTGAGAGATTCATTCAACCATAGTGTTGTTAAATATGAACATAAACGCCATATTGTGCATTTAAATGGTTTCATTGTTTTGTTAAAGGAAAGGAAAAACCTAAAAGAGGAAGTGCCAAACTAAAACCAAACAAACCATAAATATATAGAGTAGAAATAAATTATGAATAAAACCATGTTCTTCTCCATCCATTTTCCTGTCTGTTAAAACCCATTTTCTAATACAGGCCATTTGGTGTTATTGTCTGTAGGTTCTGGATCCACTCCCGTGCTGCCCACAGGTCCAGAGGCCCACAGGTCCAGCCTATATGTGACTGTAACCCTGATATGGTAAGGTGAGTGATGGGGTGCTCCTGGAAGTGGGTTATGAGTAAATTGTAGGTTGATGTGGGCACTTGGCCAATGCAAGTTCAAAACAGACAGTGTGACCCAATTAAAGGCACTTCCGGTTGGCACAGGAAGCTATACGTAAACACATATCTTGCTTGGGGTATTCTCTTACAGAATCCTGAGTTTAAAGTCTTTATGTTAAAAATTGACTGATCTAGACAGGGTTGAATGCAGTCATTTTCACATTTGCAGGTTATGTACATCAAAATACCTTTTGGGTGAATTTAACCACTTCCGGATGCTCCAGGATGCTTAGATTCGACACAGGTAGACCTCATAGTGGTCTGATGGACTGTCATAGAAGACAGGTTCATAAGGCATTCATAACCCACATAGGCTTCAGGTTGAATTTAGAGGTGCAGGCAATGTATTCCTATGGGGAGAGAAGTCAATGCAAACTGTTTGAAGTAAACACCTTCTTTTAACTGCTAAGGGTTAATGCCACACGGCCAAGGTTAGGCTTGCACGGATCGGGAGGACCTCAGGAACGTACCTGAGGTCGAATTGTGCTTCTCACCCTAGCAGTTCTCTCACTGTCACCCAAAACAAATGACATTTTGGGCCTACTTTTCTCATGGTCGCTGCGCTCAGACCGAGCGAGCTACGGGATATCTCGTTGAACTCTGCACGGCCTAGAGATTATGTTTATGCCCTTGCCTGCTCTCTGTGTCTTTCAGCACCACACCTTTTCACTCCATCCTTGCTGTGTGTGTGTGTGAGAGCTTTTCTTTGACATCTGCTGGCGGAAATTACTGATTTACAGTTTAGGAGGGTTACCTAGTCACACATGTGAAGTTTTGGAAAGATGTGACTTTTTTAACCCTTCAAAACAGACAGTGTGACCCAATTAAAGGCACTTCCGGTTGGCACAGGAAGCTATAAGTAAACACATGTCTTTATTGACATAGCCACTTACAGAATCCTGAGTTTTAAGTCTTTAAGTTAAGAATTGACTGATCTACACAGGTTTGAATACAGTGATTTTCATAATGACAGGTTATGTGTTTCAAAACACTTTTAGGGTGAGCTAGCTTGATAGTTAACGTTTGCTTTAGTTTGCGCGCCAGCTCTGCAAATTCAGCAGGTGTGTGTGAAGGCTTCCAACAAAACGAATGACCTGCAGTGGATCAAACCATTGTGAGGCAAAGGGCGGGAGTCGCAATCTTTTGAAACTTAAAAACGCGCTATTAAGTGTCTATAATCAGCATAAGTGCTTTCATTGCGTTCATTGATGGGGTGATCCTGGAAATGAGTCACTAGTTCTGTGTGTAAATGGGCCCGTTTGATATTGTATAGAATGCTGTTTAAGTCTATTTTCTATTGTATACTGGGTTTCCCCAATGTAGTGTTTTTTGCTAAATGTGCAAGTGATTATATACATATATGACATTTGGAGTGTAGAGTGAAATGAAAGACAACCCCCCCTCTCCAAAAGTTGGGTCTGTGCTGTTGTGAGTTGAAAAGACTTGGATAAATTCATGATGAGAGGGGGTCAACTACCCCCTCTGCTGGGTAATCTAAGAAAGCAACTGGGGGAGGAAAGGGGGAGTGTACAGGGGGTTGGGGGGAAAAGAAGGGTGTGGTGTGGGTCCAAATTGTGGGTAGAGCCTATTCTAAATTTAGCTGCTCACACCAATTCTTAAAAATGAGGTCTGCTGTGGTTGTTGTTCAGTGTATCAGGTCTGTTGTGTGGAATTCATCATGTGGTATCTCCAAGAGAAATGGGCCATGTGTGGTGATGTAACCGTTAATGACTTTGAGGTTCCGTTTTCGATCTGGTGAAAGGAGGTGTGAGTGGTTAATAATGGGGATGTAAATAATTGCATTAGGGAAAAAGTGACTCTTGCTTCCTTGTGCATTGATGCATTCTGTTTGATGTTTTGTATGGGTCATTATCCATATTGTTTATGCCCACCGAGAGAACCACTATGCATGCTGGTGTCTAAATGAACCTCTGTTTTCTCCAGGACCTTTTTGAAATGGTAAAATGTTGCTCCAGGGTAACTCTCCACTTGTATGGGTTATGGGTTATGAAATGGAGGGATTCTATTAACATTTGAGTCTCCCAAGACTAGTATTGGTTTATTTCCCTTCAAATTCCAATCTGCCACCTTGCCATTTGGTGTAATACTTAAAGGCCCGTAGATGTCCTCCTAGGATCATAAATTAAACTGAGGTAAGCTCCAAGTTGCCTCTTTTTCTGGGTGGCAGTGCAGAAGTCGATGTGGTGAGAGATTCATTCAACCATAGTGTTGTTAAATATGAACATAAACGCCATATTGTGCATTTAAATGGTTTCATTGTTTTGTTAAAGGAAAGGAAAAACCTAAAAGAGGAAGTGCCAAACTAAAACCAAACAAACCATAAATATATAGAGTAGAAATAAATTATGAATAAAACCATGTTCTTCTCCATCCATTTTCCTGTCTGTTAAAACCCATTTTCTAATACAGGCCATTTGGTGTTATTGTCTGTAGGTTCTGGATCCACTCCCGTGCTGCCCACAGGTCCAGAGGCCCACAGGTCCAGCCTATATGTGACTGTAACCCTGATATGGTAAGGTGAGTGATGGGGTGCTCCTGGAAGTGGGTTATGAGTAAATTGTAGGTTGATGTGGGCACTTGGCCAATGCAAGTTCAAAACAGACAGTGTGACCCAATTAAAGGCACTTCCGGTTGGCACAGGAAGCTATACGTAAACACATATCTTGCTTGGGGTATTCTCTTACAGAATCCTGAGTTTAAAGTCTTTATGTTAAAAATTGACTGATCTAGACAGGGTTGAATGCAGTCATTTTCACATTTGCAGGTTATGTACATCAAAATACCTTTTGGGTGAATTTAACCACTTCCGGATGCTCCAGGATGCTTAGATTCGACACAGGTAGACCTCATAGTGGTCTGATGGACTGTCATAGAAGACAGGTTCATAAGGCATTCATAACCCACATAGGCTTCAGGTTGAATTTAGAGGTGCAGGCAATGTATTCCTATGGGGAGAGAAGTCAATGCAAACTGTTTGAAGTAAACACCTTCTTTTAACTGCTAAGGGTTAATGCCACACGGCCAAGGTTAGGCTTGCACGGATCGGGAGGACCTCAGGAACGTACCTGAGGTCGAATTGTGCTTCTCACCCTAGCAGTTCTCTCACTGTCACCCAAAACAAATGACATTTTGGGCCTACTTTTCTCATGGTCGCTGCGCTCAGACCGAGCGAGCTACGGGATATCTCGTTGAACTCTGCACGGCCTAGAGATTATGTTTATGCCCTTGCCTGCTCTCTGTGTCTTTCAGCACCACACCTTTTCACTCCATCCTTGCTGTGTGTGTGTGTGAGAGCTTTTCTTTGACATCTGCTGGCGGAAATTACTGATTTACAGTTTAGGAGGGTTACCTAGTCACACGTGAAGTTTTGGAAAGATGTGACTTTTTTAACCCTTCAAAACAGACAGTGTGACCCAATTAAAGGCACTTCCGGTTGGCACAGGAAGCTATAAGTAAACACATGTCTTTATTGACATAGCCACTTACAGAATCCTGAGTTTTAAGTCTTTAAGTTAAGAATTGACTGATCTACACAGGTTTGAATACAGTGATTTTCATAATGACAGGTTATGTGTTTCAAAACACTTTTAGGGTGAGCTAGCTTGATAGTTAACGTTTGCTTTAGTTTGCGCGCCAGCTCTGCAAATTCAGCAGGTGTGTGTGAAGGCTTCCAACAAAACGAATGACCTGCAGTGGATCAAACCATTGTGAGGCAAAGGGCGGGAGTCGCAATCTTTTGAAACTTAAAAACGCGCTATTAAGTGTCTATAATCAGCATAAGTGCTTTCATTGCGTTCATTGATGGGGTGATCCTGGAAATGAGTCACTAGTTCTGTGTGTAAATGGGCCCGTTTGATATTGTATAGAATGCTGTTTAAGTCTATTTTCTATTGTATACTGGGTTTCCCCAATGTAGTGTTTTTTGCTAAATGTGCAAGTGATTATATACATATATGACATTTGGAGTGTAGAGTGAAATGAAAGACAACCCCCCCTCTCCAAAAGTTGGGTCTGTGCTGTTGTGAGTTGAAAAGACTTGGATAAATTCATGATGAGAGGGGGTCAACTACCCCCTCTGCTGGGTAATCTAAGAAAGCAACTGGGGGAGGAAAGGGGGGAGGGTTGGGGGGAAAAGAGTACAGGGGGTTGGGGGGAAAAGAAGGGTGTGGTGTGGGTCCAAATTGTGGGTAGAGCCTATTCTAAATTTAGCTGCTCACACCAATTCTTAAAAATGAGGTCTGCTGTGGTTGTTGTTCAGTGTATCAGGTCTGTTGTGTGGAATTCATCATGTGGTATCTCCAAGAGAAATGGGCCATGTGTGGTGATGTAACCGTTAATGACTTTGAGGTTCCGTTTTCGATCTGGTGAAAGGAGGTGTGAGTGGTTAATAATGGGGATGTAAATAATTGCATTAGGGAAAAAGTGACTCTTGCTTCCTTGTGCATTGATGCATTCTGTTTGATGTTTTGTATGGGTCATTATCCATATTGTTTATGCCCACCGAGAGAACCACTATGCATGCTGGTGTCTAAATGAACCTCTGTTTTCTCCAGGACCTTTTTGAAATGGTAAAATGTTGCTCCAGGGTAACTCTCCACTTGTATGGGTTATGGGTTATGAAATGGAGGGATTCTATTAACATTTGAGTCTCCCAAGACTAGTATTGGTTTATTTCCCTTAAAATTCCAATCTGCCACCTTGCCATTTGGTGTAATACTTAAAGGCCCGTAGATGTCCTCCTAGGATCATAAATTAAACTGAGGTAAGCTCCAAGTTGCCTCTTTTTCTGGGTGGCAGTGCAGAAGTCGATGTGGTGAGAGATTCATTCAACCATAGTGTTGTTAAATATGAACATAAACGCCATATTGTGCATTTAAATGGTTTCATTGTTTTGTTAAAGGAAAGGAAAACCCTAAAAGAGGAAGTGCCAAACTAAAACCAAACAAACCATAAATATATAGAGTAGAAATCAATTATGAATAAAACCATGTTCTTCTCCATCCATTTTCCTGTCTGTTAAAACCCATTTTCTAATACAGGCCATTTGGTGTTATTGTCTGTAGGTTCTGGATCCACTCCCGTGCTGCCCACAGGTCCAGAGGCCCACAGGTCCAGCCTATATGTGACTGTAACCCTGATATGGTAAGGTGAGTGATGGGGTGCTCCTGGAAGTGGGTTATGAGTAAATTGTAGGTTGATGTGGGCACTTGGCCAATGCAAGTTCAAAACAGACAGTGTGACCCAATTAAAGGCACTTCCGGTTGGCACAGGAAGCTATACGTAAACACATATCTTGCTTGGGGTATTCTCTTACAGAATCCTGAGTTTAAAGTCTTTATGTTAAAAATTGACTGATCTAGACAGGGTTGAATGCAGTCATTTTCACATTTGCAGGTTATGT
Organism: Oncorhynchus mykiss; assembly: GCF_057628025.1. Taxonomy (NCBI): domain Eukaryota; kingdom Metazoa; phylum Chordata; class Actinopteri; order Salmoniformes; family Salmonidae; genus Oncorhynchus; species Oncorhynchus mykiss. The sequence continues at coordinate 447,920 of NC_143047.1, read as the reverse complement.
ACATCAAAATACCTTTTGGGTGAATTTAACCACTTCCGGATGCTCCAGGATGCTTAGATTCGACACAGGTAGACCTCATAGTGGTCTGATGGACTGTCATAGAAGACAGGTTCATAAGGCATTCATAACCCACATAGGCTTCAGGTTGAATTTAGAGGTGCAGGCAATGTATTCCTATGGGGAGAGAAGTCAATGCAAACTGTTTGAAGTAAACACCTTCTTTTAACTGCTAAGGGTTAATGCCACACGGCCAAGGTTAGGCTTGCACGGATCGGGAGGACCTCAGGAACGTACCTGAGGTCGAATTGTGCTTCTCACCCTAGCAGTTCTCTCACTGTCACCCAAAACAAATGACATTTTGGGCCTACTTTTCTCATGGTCGCTGCGCTCAGACCGAGCGAGCTACGGGATATCTCGTTGAACTCTGCACGGCCTAGAGATTATGTTTATGCCCTTGCCTGCTCTCTGTGTCTTTCAGCACCACACCTTTTCACTCCATCCTTGCTGTGTGTGTGTGTGAGAGCTTTTCTTTGACATCTGCTGGCGGAAATTACTGATTTACAGTTTAGGAGGGTTACCTAGTCACACATGTGAAGTTTTGGAAAGATGTGACTTTTTTAACCCTTCAAAACAGACAGTGTGACCCAATTAAAGGCACTTCCGGTTGGCACAGGAAGCTATAAGTAAACACATGTCTTTATTGACATAGCCACTTACAGAATCCTGAGTTTTAAGTCTTTAAGTTAAGAATTGACTGATCTACACAGGTTTGAATACAGTGATTTTCATAATGACAGGTTATGTGTTTCAAAACACTTTTAGGGTGAGCTAGCTTGATAGTTAACGTTTGCTTTAGTTTGCGCGCCAGCTCTGCAAATTCAGCAGGTGTGTGTGAAGGCTTCCAACAAAACGAATGACCTGCAGTGGATCAAACCATTGTGAGGCAAAGGGCGGGAGTCGCAATCTTTTGAAACTTAAAAACGCGCTATTAAGTGTCTATAATCAGCATAAGTGCTTTCATTGCGTTCATTGATGGGGTGATCCTGGAAATGAGTCACTAGTTCTGTGTGTAAATGGGCCCGTTTGATATTGTATAGAATGCTGTTTAAGTCTATTTTCTATTGTATACTGGGTTTCCCCAATGTAGTGTTTTTTGCTAAATGTGCAAGTGATTATATACATATATGACATTTGGAGTGTAGAGTGAAATGAAAGACAACCCCCCCTCTCCAAAAGTTGGGTCTGTGCTGTTGTGAGTTGAAAAGACTTGGATAAATTCATGATGAGAGGGGGTCAACTACCCCCTCTGCTGGGTAATCTAAGAAAGCAACTGGGGGAGGAAAGGGGGGAGGGTTGGGGGGAAAAGAGTACAGGGGGTTGGGGGGAAAAGAAGGGTGTGGTGTGGGTCCAAATTGTGGGTAGAGCCTATTCTAAATTTAGCTGCTCACACCAATTCTTAAAAATGAGGTCTGCTGTGGTTGTTGTTCAGTGTATCAGGTCTGTTGTGTGGAATTCATCATGTGGTATCTCCAAGAGAAATGGGCCATGTGTGGTGATGTAACCGTTAATGACTTTGAGGTTCCGTTTTCGATCTGGTGAAAGGAGGTGTGAGTGGTTAATAATGGGGATGTAAATAATTGCATTAGGGAAAAAGTGACTCTTGCTTCCTTGTGCATTGATGCATTCTGTTTGATGTTTTGTATGGGTCATTATCCATATTGTTTATGCCCACCGAGAGAACCACTATGCATGCTGGTGTCTAAATGAACCTCTGTTTTCTCCAGGACCTTTTTGAAATGGTAAAATGTTGCTCCAGGGTAACTCTCCACTTTTATGGGTTATGAAATGGAGGGATTCTATTAACATTTGAGTCTCCCAAGACTAGTATTGGTTTATTTCCCTTCAAATTCCAATCTGCCACCTTGCCATTTGGTGTAATACTTAAAGGCCCGTAGATGTCCTCCTAGGATCATAAATTAAACTGAGGTAAGCTCCAAGTTGCCTCTTTTTCTGGGTGGCAGTGCAGAAGTCGATGTGGTGAGAGATTCATTCAACCATAGTGTTGTTAAATATGAACATAAACGCCATATTGTGCATTTAAATGGTTTCATTGTTTTGTTAAAGGAAAGGAAAAACCTAAAAGAGGAAGTGCCAAACTAAAACCAAACAAACCATAAATATATAGAGTAGAAATAAATTATGAATAAAACCATGTTCTTCTCCATCCATTTTCCTGTCTGTTAAAACCCATTTTCTAATACAGGCCATTTGGTGTTATTGTCTGTAGGTTCTGGATCCACTCCCGTGCTGCCCACAGGTCCAGAGGCCCACAGGTCCAGCCTATATGTGACTGTAACCCTGATATGGTAAGGTGAGTGATGGGGTGCTCCTGGAAGTGGGTTATGAGTAAATTGTAGGTTGATGTGGGCACTTGGCCAATGCAAGTTCAAAACAGACAGTGTGACCCAATTAAAGGCACTTCCGGTTGGCACAGGAAGCTATACGTAAACACATATCTTGCTTGGGGTATTCTCTTACAGAATCCTGAGTTTAAAGTCTTTATGTTAAAAATTGACTGATCTAGACAGGGTTGAATGCAGTCATTTTCACATTTGCAGGTTATGTACATCAAAATACCTTTTGGGTGAATTTAACCACTTCCGGATGCTCCAGGATGCTTAGATTCGACACAGGTAGACCTCATAGTGGTCTGATGGACTGTCATAGAAGACAGGTTCATAACCCACATAGGCTTCAGGTTGAATTTAGAGGTGCAGGCAATGTATTCCTATGGGGAGAGAAGTCAATGCAAACTGTTTGAAGTAAACACCTTCTTTTAACTGCTAAGGGTTAATGCCACACGGCCAAGGTTAGGCTTGCACGGATCGGGAGGACCTCAGGAACGTACCTGAGGTCGAATTGTGCTTCTCACCCTAGCAGTTCTCTCACTGTCACCCAAAACAAATGACATTTTGGGCCTACTTTTCTCATGGTCGCTGCGCTCAGACCGAGCGAGCTACGGGATATCTCGTTGAACTCTGCACGGCCTAGAGATTATGTTTATGCCCTTGCCTGCTCTCTGTGTCTTTCAGCACCACACCTTTTCACTCCATCCTTGCTGTGTGTGTGTGTGAGAGCTTTTCTTTGACATCTGCTGGCGGAAATTACTGATTTACAGTTTAGGAGGGTTACCTAGTCACACATGTGAAGTTTTGGAAAGATGTGACTTTTTTAACCCTTCAAAACAGACAGTGTGACCCAATTAAAGGCACTTCCGGTTGGCACAGGAAGCTATAAGTAAACACATGTCTTTATTGACATAGCCACTTACAGAATCCTGAGTTTTAAGTCTTTAAGTTAAGAATTGACTGATCTACACAGGTTTGAATACAGTGATTTTCATAATGACAGGTTATGTGTTTCAAAACACTTTTAGGGTGAGCTAGCTTGATAGTTAACGTTTGCTTTAGTTTGCGCGCCAGCTCTGCAAATTCAGCAGGTGTGTGTGAAGGCTTCCAACAAAACGAATGACCTGCAGTGGATCAAACCATTGTGAGGCAAAGGGCGGGAGTCGCAATCTTTTGAAACTTAAAAACGCGCTATTAAGTGTCTATAATCAGCATAAGTGCTTTCATTGCGTTCATTGATGGGGTGATCCTGGAAATGAGTCACTAGTTCTGTGTGTAAATGGGCCCGTTTGATATTGTATAGAATGCTGTTTAAGTCTATTTTCTATTGTATACTGGGTTTCCCCAATGTAGTGTTTTTTGCTAAATGTGCAAGTGATTATATACATATATGACATTTGGAGTGTAGAGTGAAATGAAAGACAACCCCCCCTCTCCAAAAGTTGGGTCTGTGCTGTTGTGAGTTGAAAAGACTTGGATAAATTCATGATGAGAGGGGGTCAACTACCCCCTCTGCTGGGTAATCTAAGAAAGCAACTGGGGGAGGAAAGGGGGAGTGTACAGGGGGTTGGGGGGAAAAGAAGGGTGTGGTGTGGGTCCAAATTGTGGGTAGAGCCTATTCTAAATTTAGCTGCTCACACCAATTCTTAAAAATGAGGTCTGCTGTGGTTGTTGTTCAGTGTATCAGGTCTGTTGTGTGGAATTCATCATGTGGTATCTCCAAGAGAAATGGGCCATGTGTGGTGATGTAACCGTTAATGACTTTGAGGTTCCGTTTTCGATCTGGTGAAAGGAGGTGTGAGTGGTTAATAATGGGGATGTAAATAATTGCATTAGGGAAAAAGTGACTCTTGCTTCCTTGTGCATTGATGCATTCTGTTTGATGTTTTGTATGGGTCATTATCCATATTGTTTATGCCCACCGAGAGAACCACTATGCATGCTGGTGTCTAAATGAACCTCTGTTTTCTCCAGGACCTTTTTGAAATGGTAAAATGTTGCTCCAGGGTAACTCTCCACTTGTATGGGTTATGGGTTATGAAATGGAGGGATTCTATTAACATTTGAGTCTCCCAAGACTAGTATTGGTTTATTTCCCTTCAAATTCCAATCTGCCACCTTGCCATTTGGTGTAATACTTAAAGGCCCGTAGATGTCCTCCTAGGATCATAAATTAAACTGAGGTAAGCTCCAAGTTGCCTCTTTTTCTGGGTGGCAGTGCAGAAGTCGATGTGGTGAGAGATTCATTCAACCATAGTGTTGTTAAATATGAACATAAACGCCATATTGTGCATTTAAATGGTTTCATTGTTTTGTTAAAGGAAAGGAAAAACCTAAAAGAGGAAGTGCCAAACTAAAACCAAACAAACCATAAATATATAGAGTAGAAATAAATTATGAATAAAACCATGTTCTTCTCCATCCATTTTCCTGTCTGTTAAAACCCATTTTCTAATACAGGCCATTTGGTGTTATTGTCTGTAGGTTCTGGATCCACTCCCGTGCTGCCCACAGGTCCAGAGGCCCACAGGTCCAGCCTATATGTGACTGTAACCCTGATATGGTAAGGTGAGTGATGGGGTGCTCCTGGAAGTGGGTTATGAGTAAATTGTAGGTTGATGTGGGCACTTGGCCAATGCAAGTTCAAAACAGACAGTGTGACCCAATTAAAGGCACTTCCGGTTGGCACAGGAAGCTATACGTAAACACATATCTTGCTTGGGGTATTCTCTTACAGAATCCTGAGTTTAAAGTCTTTATGTTAAAAATTGACTGATCTAGACAGGGTTGAATGCAGTCATTTTCACATTTGCAGGTTATGTACATCAAAATACCTTTTGGGTGAATTTAACCACTTCCGGATGCTCCAGGATGCTTAGATTCGACACAGGTAGACCTCATAGTGGTCTGATGGACTGTCATAGAAGACAGGTTCATAAGGCATTCATAACCCACATAGGCTTCAGGTTGAATTTAGAGGTGCAGGCAATGTATTCCTATGGGGAGAGAAGTCAATGCAAACTGTTTGAAGTAAACACCTTCTTTTAACTGCTAAGGGTTAATGCCACACGGCCAAGGTTAGGCTTGCACGGATCGGGAGGACCTCAGGAACGTACCTGAGGTCGAATTGTGCTTCTCACCCTAGCAGTTCTCTCACTGTCACCCAAAACAAATGACATTTTGGGCCTACTTTTCTCATGGTCGCTGCGCTCAGACCGAGCGAGCTACGGGATATCTCGTTGAACTCTGCACGGCCTAGAGATTATGTTTATGCCCTTGCCTGCTCTCTGTGTCTTTCAGCACCACACCTTTTCACTCCATCCTTGCTGTGTGTGTGTGTGTGTGTGAGAGCTTTTCTTTGACATCTGCTGGCGGAAATTACTGATTTACAGTTTAGGAGGGTTACCTAGTCACACATGTGAAGTTTTGGAAAGATGTGACTTTTTTAACCCTTCAAAACAGACAGTGTGACCCAATTAAAGGCACTTCCGGTTGGCACAGGAAGCTATAAGTAAACACATGTCTTTATTGACATAGCCACTTACAGAATCCTGAGTTTTAAGTCTTTAAGTTAAGAATTGACTGATCTACACAGGTTTGAATACAGTGATTTTCATAATGACAGGTTATGTGTTTCAAAACACTTTTAGGGTGAGCTAGCTTGATAGTTAACGTTTGCTTTAGTTTGCGCGCCAGCTCTGCAAATTCAGCAGGTGTGTGTGAAGGCTTCCAACAAAACGAATGACCTGCAGTGGATCAAACCATTGTGAGGCAAAGGGCGGGAGTCGCAATCTTTTGAAACTTAAAAACGCGCTATTAAGTGTCTATAATCAGCATAAGTGCTTTCATTGCGTTCATTGATGGGGTGATCCTGGAAATGAGTCACTAGTTCTGTGTGTAAATGGGCCCGTTTGATATTGTATAGAATGCTGTTTAAGTCTATTTTCTATTGTATACTGGGTTTCCCCAATGTAGTGTTTTTTGCTAAATGTGCAAGTGATTATATACATATATGACATTTGGAGTGTAGAGTGAAATGAAAGACAACCCCCCCTCTCCAAAAGTTGGGTCTGTGCTGTTGTGAGTTGAAAAGACTTGGATAAATTCATGATGAGAGGGGGTCAACTACCCCCTCTGCTGGGTAATCTAAGAAAGCAACTGGGGGAGGAAAGGGGGAGTGTACAGGGGGTTGGGGGGAAAAGAAGGGTGTGGTGTGGGTCCAAATTGTGGGTAGAGCCTATTCTAAATTTAGCTGCTCACACCAATTCTTAAAAATGAGGTCTGCTGTGGTTGTTGTTCAGTGTATCAGGTCTGTTGTGTGGAATTCATCATGTGGTATCTCCAAGAGAAATGGGCCATGTGTGGTGATGTAACCGTTAATGACTTTGAGGTTCCGTTTTCGATCTGGTGAAAGGAGGTGTGAGTGGTTAATAATGGGGATGTAAATAATTGCATTAGGGAAAAAGTGACTCTTGCTTCCTTGTGCATTGATGCATTCTGTTTGATGTTTTGTATGGGTCATTATCCATATTGTTTATGCCCACCGAGAGAACCACTATGCATGCTGGTGTCTAAATGAACCTCTGTTTTCTCCAGGACCTTTTTGAAATGGTAAAATGTTGCTCCAGGGTAACTCTCCACTTGTATGGGTTATGGGTTATGAAATGGAGGGATTCTATTAACATTTGAGTCTCCCAAGACTAGTATTGGTTTATTTCCCTTCAAATTCCAATCTGCCACCTTGCCATTTGGTGTAATACTTAAAGGCCCGTAGATGTCCTCCTAGGATCATAAATTAAACTGAGGTAAGCTCCAAGTTGCCTCTTTTTCTGGGTGGCAGTGCAGAAGTCGATGTGGTGAGAGATTCATTCAACCATAGTGTTGTTAAATATGAACATAAACGCCATATTGTGCATTTAAATGGTTTCATTGTTTTGTTAAAGGAAAGGAAAAACCTAAAAGAGGAAGTGCCAAACTAAAACCAAACAAACCATAAATATATAGAGTAGAAATAAATTATGAATAAAACCATGTTCTTCTCCATCCATTTTCCTGTCTGTTAAAACCCATTTTCTAATACAGGCCATTTGGTGTTATTGTCTGTAGGTTCTGGATCCACTCCCGTGCTGCCCACAGGTCCAGAGGCCCACAGGTCCAGCCTATATGTGACTGTAACCCTGATATGGTAAGGTGAGTGATGGGGTGCTCCTGGAAGTGGGTTATGAGTAAATTGTAGGTTGATGTGGGCACTTGGCCAATGCAAGTTCAAAACAGACAGTGTGACCCAATTAAAGGCACTTCCGGTTGGCACAGGAAGCTATACGTAAACACATATCTTGCTTGGGGTATTCTCTTACAGAATCCTGAGTTTAAAGTCTTTATGTTAAAAATTGACTGATCTAGACAGGGTTGAATGCAGTCATTTTCACATTTGCAGGTTATGTACATCAAAATACCTTTTGGGTGAATTTAACCACTTCCGGATGCTCCAGGATGCTTAGATTCGACACAGGTAGACCTCATAGTGGTCTGATGGACTGTCATAGAAGACAGGTTCATAAGGCATTCATAACCCACATAGGCTTCAGGTTGAATTTAGAGGTGCAGGCAATGTATTCCTATGGGGAGAGAAGTCAATGCAAACTGTTTGAAGTAAACACCTTCTTTTAACTGCTAAGGGTTAATGCCACACGGCCAAGGTTAGGCTTGCACGGATCGGGAGGACCTCAGGAACGTACCTGAGGTCGAATTGTGCTTCTCACCCTAGCAGTTCTCTCACTGTCACCCAAAACAAATGACATTTTGGGCCTACTTTTCTCATGGTCGCTGCGCTCAGACCGAGCGAGCTACGGGATATCTCGTTGAACTCTGCACGGCCTAGAGATTATGTTTATGCCCTTGCCTGCTCTCTGTGTCTTTCAGCACCACACCTTTTCACTCCATCCTTGCTGTGTGTGTGTGTGTGTGTGAGAGCTTTTCTTTGACATCTGCTGGCGGAAATTACTGATTTACAGTTTAGGAGGGTTACCTAGTCACACATGTGAAGTTTTGGAAAGATGTGACTTTTTTAACCCTTCAAAACAGACAGTGTGACCCAATTAAAGGCACTTCCGGTTGGCACAGGAAGCTATAAGTAAACACATGTCTTTATTGACATAGCCACTTACAGAATCCTGAGTTTTAAGTCTTTAAGTTAAGAATTGACTGATCTACACAGGTTTGAATACAGTGATTTTCATAATGACAGGTTATGTGTTTCAAAACACTTTTAGGGTGAGCTAGCTTGATAGTTAACGTTTGCTTTAGTTTGCGCGCCAGCTCTGCAAATTCAGCAGGTGTGTGTGAAGGCTTCCAACAAAACGAATGACCTGCAGTGGATCAAACCATTGTGAGGCAAAGGGCGGGAGTCGCAATCTTTTGAAACTTAAAAACGCGCTATTAAGTGTCTATAATCAGCATAAGTGCTTTCATTGCGTTCATTGATGGGGTGATCCTGGAAATGAGTCACTAGTTCTGTGTGTAAATGGGCCCGTTTGATATTGTATAGAATGCTGTTTAAGTCTATTTTCTATTGTATACTGGGTTTCCCCAATGTAGTGTTTTTTGCTAAATGTGCAAGTGATTATATACATATATGACATTTGGAGTGTAGAGTGAAATGAAAGACAACCCCCCCTCTCCAAAAGTTGGGTCTGTGCTGTTGTGAGTTGAAAAGACTTGGATAAATTCATGATGAGAGGGGGTCAACTACCCCCTCTGCTGGGTAATCTAAGAAAGCAACTGGGGGAGGAAAGGGGGAGTGTACAGGGGGTTGGGGGGAAAAGAAGGGTGTGGTGTGGGTACAAATTGTGGGTAGAGCCTATTCTAAATTTAGCTGCTCACACCAATTCTTAAAAATGAGGTCTGCTGTGGTTGTTGTTCAGTGTATCAGGTCTGTTGTGTGGAATTCATCATGTGGTATCTCCAAGAGAAATGGGCCATGTGTGGTGATGTAACCGTTAATGACTTTGAGGTTCCGTTTTCGATCTGGTGAAAGGAGGTGTGAGTGGTTAATAATGGGGGATGTAAATAATTGCATTAGGGAAAAAGTGACTCTTGCTTCCTTGTGCATTGATGCATTCTGTTTGATGTTTTGTATGGGTCATTATCCATATTGTTTATGCCCACCGAGAGAACCACTATGCATGCTGGTGTCTAAATGAACCTCTGTTTTCTCCAGGACCTTTTTGAAATGGTAAAATGTTGCTCCAGGGTAACTCTCCACTTGTATGGGTTATGGGTTATGAAATGGAGGGATTCTATTAACATTTGAGTCTCCCAAGACTAGTATTGGTTTATTTCCCTTCAAATTCCAATCTGCCACCTTGCCATTTGGTGTAATACTTAAAGGCCCGTAGATGTCCTCCTAGGATCATAAATTAAACTGAGGTAAGCTCCAAGTTGCCTCTTTTTCTGGGTGGCAGTGCAGAAGTCGATGTGGTGAGAGATTCATTCAACCATAGTGTTGTTAAATATGAACATAAACGCCATATTGTGCATTTAAATGGTTTCATTGTTTTGTTAAAGGAAAGGAAAAACCTAAAAGAGGAAGTGCCAAACTAAAACCAAACAAACCATAAATATATAGAGTAGAAATAAATTATGAATAAAACCATGTTCTTCTCCATCCATTTTCCTGTCTGTTAAAACCCATTTTCTAATACAGGCCATTTGGTGTTATTGTCTGTAGGTTCTGGATCCACTCCCGTGCTGCCCACAGGTCCAGAGGCCCACAGGTCCAGCCTATATGTGACTGTAACCCTGATATGGTAAGGTGAGTGATGGGGTGCTCCTGGAAGTGGGTTATGAGTAAATTGTAGGTTGATGTGGGCACTTGGCCAATGCAAGTTCAAAACAGACAGTGTGACCCAATTAAAGGCACTTCCGGTTGGCACAGGAAGCTATACGTAAACACATATCTTGCTTGGGGTATTCTCTTACAGAATCCTGAGTTTAAAGTCTTTATGTTAAAAATTGACTGATCTAGACAGGGTTGAATGCAGTCATTTTCACATTTGCAGGTTATGTACATCAAAATACCTTTTGGGTGAATTTAACCACTTCCGGATGCTCCAGGATGCTTAGATTCGACACAGGTAGACCTCATAGTGGTCTGATGGACTGTCATAGAAGACAGGTTCATAAGGCATTCATAACCCACATAGGCTTCAGGTTGAATTTAGAGGTGCAGGCAATGTATTCCTATGGGGAGAGAAGTCAATGCAAACTGTTTGAAGTAAACACCTTCTTTTAACTGCTAAGGGTTAATGCCACACGGCCAAGGTTAGGCTTGCACGGATCGGGAGGACCTCAGGAACGTACCTGAGGTCGAATTGTGCTTCTCACCCTAGCAGTTCTCTCACTGTCACCCAAAACAAATGACATTTTGGGCCTACTTTTCTCATGGTCGCTGCGCTCAGACCGAGCGAGCTACGGGATATCTCGTTGAACTCTGCACGGCCTAGAGATTATGTTTATGCCCTTGCCTGCTCTCTGTGTCTTTCAGCACCACACCTTTTCACTCCATCCTTGCTGTGTGTGTGTGTGTGTGTGAGAGCTTTTCTTTGACATCTGCTGGCGGAAATTACTGATTTACAGTTTAGGAGGGTTACCTAGTCACACATGTGAAGTTTTGGAAAGATGTGACTTTTTTAACCCTTCAAAACAGACAGTGTGACCCAATTAAAGGCACTTCCGGTTGGCACAGGAAGCTATAAGTAAACACATGTCTTTATTGACATAGCCACTTACAGAATCCTGAGTTTTAAGTCTTTAAGTTAACCTCTTAGAGCTCTAGGGGCGCTATTTCATTTTTGGATAAAAAACGTTCCCGTTTTAAGCGCGATATTTTGTCACGAAAAGATGCTCGACTATGCATATTCTTGACAGTTTTGGAAAGAAAACACTCTGAAGTTTCAGAATCTGCAAAGATTTTGTCTGTAAGTGCCCCAGAACTCATTCTACAGGCGAAACCAAGATGATGCATCACCCAGGAATTAGCAGAATTTCTGAAGCTCTGTTTTCCATTCTCTCCTTATATGGCTGTGATTGCGCAACGAATGAGCCTACACTTTCTGTCGTTCGCCCAAGGTCTTAGCAGCATTGTGACGTATTTGTAGGCATATCATTGGAAGATTGGCCATAAGAGACTACATTTTCCAGAGGTCCGCCCGGTGTCCTTTGTCTAAATTTGTGCGTAATCTTCAGGTGCGGGCATTTTCTCCTGGGATTCAGGAGAGAAAGCATTTTTCCAAGAACGATGTATCAATGAAGAGATATGTGAAAAACACCTTGAGGATTGATTCTAAACAACGTTTGCCATGTTTTCAGTCGATATTATGGAGTTAATTTGGAAAAAAGTTTGCGTTTTGAGGACTGAATTTATGGATTTTTTTTGGTAGCCAAATGTGATGTATAAAACGGAGCTATTTCTAATACACAAGGAATCTTTTTGGAAAAACTGAGCATCTGCTATCTAACTGAGAGTATCCTCATTGAAAACATCAGAAGTTCTTCAAAGGTAAATGATTTTATTTGAAGGCTTTTATGTTTTTGTTAATGTTGCGTGCTGGATGCTAACGCTAATGCTAACGCTAAATGCTAACGCGAAATGCTAACTCTAGCTAGCTACTTTTACACAAATGATTGTTTTCCTATGGTTGAGAAGCATATTTTGAAAATCTGAGATGACAGTGTTGTTTACAAAAGGCTAAGCTTGAGAGATGGCATATTTATTTCATTTCATTTGCGATTTTCATAAATAGTTAACGTTGTGTTATGCTAATGAGCTTGCTGATAGATTTACACAATCCTGGATACAGGGGTTTTTTCATAGCTAAACGTGACGCAGAAAACGGAGCGATTTGTCCTAAACAAATAATCTTTCAGGAAAAACTGAACATTTGCTATCTGAGAGTCTCCTCATTGAAAACATCTGAAGTTCTTCAAAGGTAAATGATTTTTTTGAATGCTTTTCTGTTTTTTTGTGTAAATGTTGCCAGCTGAATGCTAATGCTAAATGCTACGTTAGCCATCAATACTGTTACACAAATGCTTGTTTTGCAATGGTTGAGAAGCATATTTTGAAAATCTGAGATGACAGTGTTGTTAACAAAAGGCTAAGCTTGAGAGCTAGCATATTTATTTCATTTCATTTGCGATTTTCATGAATAGTTAACGTTGCGTTATGGTAATGAGCTTGAGTCTGTATTCACGAACCCGGATCCGGGATGGGGAGATCAGAAAGGTTAAGAATTGACTGATCTACACAGGTTTGAATACAGTGATTTTCATAATGACAGGTTATGTGTTTCAAAACACTTTTAGGGTGAGCTAGCTTGATAGTTAACGTTTGCTTTAGTTTGCGCGCCAGCTCTGCAAATTCAGCAGGTGTGTGTGAAGGCTTCCAACAAAACGAATGACCTGCAGTGGATCAAACCATTGTGAGGCAAAGGGCGGGAGTCGCAATCTTTTGAAACTTAAAAACGCGCTATTAAGTGTCTATAATCAGCATAAGTGCTTTCATTGCGTTCATTCATATTATTGAAATTACATAGATATGTTTACAGTGATATATTGGGGGGGGGAATCATATTTTTCCCAGGATAGGGGGGTCGTGTCCCCCCCTGGGATTTCTGCCTATGCACGTGATATCTCCTCACTCACGTGGTTGATTGAAGAACTGATTTGTGTTGATGGCAATTACCATATAAATTCAAAGATGAAGAAGGAGGGATGACTAGAAACGATTCAGTTGACCGTTTTATGTGTGGATTAATTGTCGGAGTAGAGGAATTTGTGTAATTCAGGTAAAAAAATAACGCAATGTTTATACCACAGGACAAATTAGCTAGCGGGTTAACTCGCTAAATTGCCATACATGTTTCATGCTTTTTGGCCTGTCCCCAATTTAATGCCATTGGTCACATATTTTGTTTTGATATTTTAACCTGCGTGTCTTTATCGCGTCTGCAAGCACGCAGCTGGTATGTTTATAATGAACTTTATCTGTCGAAAATGGAAATTGTGAGGTTTGAGGTCTTGTGGTGGCTTACTACTTTGTCCCGCTCCGGGATGGTCTAGCAACCATCGCGTTTTTGTCCATTTGGGATCCTGTGTATGCGGTAGATTTTTGCCGTGTTTGCGTCCACTTGGGAAATGGGAGATACGGGTCCGGAAACCTTTTTTTTTTTTTTTTTTTCTAGTGATTTGTTGACCGCTCGGTGTAATTGTAGGTCTCTTACGGTCCACTGCTTTTTGCCGCCCACTGGTCCACCCAGAACACGACTGTAATCCTGATATATTGAGGTAAGTGATGGGGTGATCCTGGAAATGAGTCACTAGTTCTGTGTGTAAATGGGCCCGTTTGATATTGTATAGAATGCTGGTCTGGTCTGGTATGGTCTGGTTCGGTCTGGTCTGGTTCGGTTCGGTCTGGTCTGGTTCGGTCTGGTCTGGTTCGGTCTGGTCTGGTTCGGTCTGGTCTGGTCTGGTCTGGTTCGGTCTGGTTCGGTCTGGTCTGGTTCGGTCTGGTCTGGTCTGGTTCGTTCTGGTTCGCTCTGGTTCGCTCTGGTCCGGTCTGGTCTGGTCTGGTCTGGTTTGGTCTGGTTCGGTCTGGTCTGGTCTGGTTCGGTCTGGTCTGGTTCGGTCTGGTCTGGTTCGGTCTAGTCTGATCTGGTTCGGTCTGGTCTGGTTCGGTCTAGTCTGATCTGGTTCGGTCTGGTCTGGTCCGGTCTGGTCTGGTTCGGTTCGGTCTAGTCTGGTCTGGTCTGGTTCGGTCTGGTTCGGTCTGGTTCGGTCTGGTCTGGTCTGGTTCGGTCTAGTCTGGTCTGGTTCGGTCTGGTTCGGTCTGGTTCGGTCTGGTCTGGTTCAGTCTGGTCTGTTTCAGTCTGGTTCGGTCTGGTCTTGTTCGGTCTGGTCTGGTCTGGTTCGGTCTGGTCTGGTTCGGTCTGGTCCGGTCTGGTTCGGTCTGGTCTGGTTCGGTCTGGTCTCGTCTGGTTCGGTATGGTCTGGTCTGGTTCGTTCTGGTCTGGTCTGGTTCGGTCTGGTTCGGTCTGGTCTGGTTCGGTCTGGCCTGTTCTGGTCTGGTTCGTTCTGGTTCGCTCTGGTTCGGTCTGGTCCGGTCTGGTTCGGTCTGGTCTGGTTCGGTCTGGTTCGGTTCGGTCTGGTCTGGTCTGGTTCGTTCTGGTCTGGTCTGGTCTGGTTCGCTCTGGTCTGGTCTGGTTCGGTCTGGTCTGGTCTGGTTCGGTCTGGTCTGGTTCGGTCTGGTCCGGTCTGGTTCGGTCTGGTCTGGTTCGGTCTGGTCTCGTCTGGTTCGGTATGTTCTGGTCTGGTTCGTTCTGGTTCGCTCTGGTTCGGACTGGTCCGGTCTGGTTCGGTCTGGTCTGGTTCGGTCTGGTTCGGTTCGGTCTGGTCTGGTCTGGTTCGTTCTGGTCTGGTCTGGTCTGGTTCGCTCTGGTCTGGTCTGGTTCGGTCTGGTCTGGTTTGGTCCGGTCTGGTTCGGTCTGGTCTGGTCTGGTTCGGTCTGGTCTGGTTCGTTCTGGTTCGGTTTGGTTCGGTCTGGTCTGGTTCGGTCTGGTCTGGTTCGTTCTGGTTCGCTCTGGTTCGGTCTGGTCTGGTTCGGGTCTGGTTCGGGTCTGGTTCGGGTCTGGTTCGGGTCTGGTTCGGGTCTGGTTCGGTCTGGTTCGCTCTGGCCTGGTTCGGTCTGGTCTGGTCTGGTCTGGTTCGTTCTGGTTCGCTCCGGTTCGGTCTGGTCCGGTCTGGTTCGGTCTGGTCTGGTTCGGTCTGGTTTGGTCTGGTCCGCTCTGGTTCGGTCTGATCTGGTCTGGTTCGGTCTGGTTCGGTCTGGTTCGGTCTGGTACGGTCTGGTCTGGTTCGGTCTGGTCTGGTCCTGTCTGGTCTGGTTCGGTCTGGTCTGGTTCGGTCTGGTTCGGTCTGGTCTGGTCCTGTCTGGTCTGGTTCGGTCTGGTCTGGTTCGGTCTGGTTCGGTCTGGTCTGATCTGGTCTGGTTCGGTCTGGTACGGTCTGGTCTGGTTCGGTCTGGTCTGGTCCTGTCTGGTCTGGTTCGGTCTGGTCTGGTTCGGTCTGGTTCGGTCTGGTCTGGTCTGGTCCGGTTTGGTCCGGTCTGGTTCGGTCTGGTCTGGTTCGGTATGGTCTGGTCTGGTTCGGTCTGGTCTGGTTCGGTCTGGTTCGGTCTTGTCTGGTCTGGTCTGGTTCGGTCTGGTCTGGTTCGGTCTGGTCTGGTTCGGTCTGGTCTGGTTCGGTCTGGTCTGGTTCGGTCTGGTCTGGTCCGGTCTGGTCTGGTCCGGTCTGGTCCGGTTTGGTCTGGTTCGGTCTGGTTCGGTCTGGTCTGCTCTGGTCTGGTCTGGTTCGGTCTGGTCTGGTCTGGTCCGGTCTGGTCCCGTTTGTTTCGGTCTGGTCTGGTCTGGTCTGGTTCGGTCTGGTCTGGTTCGGTCTGGTCTGGTTCGGTCTGGTCTGGTCTGGTTCGGTCTGGTCTGGTCTGGTTCGGTCTGGTCTGGTTCGGTCTGGTCTGGTTCGGTCTGGTTCGATCTGGTCCGGTTCGGTCTGGTTCGGTCTGGTTCGGTCTGGTTCGGTCTGGTCTGGTTCGGTCTGGTTCAGTCTGGTCTGGATCAGTCTGGTCTGGTTCGATCTGGTCTGGTTCGGTCTGGTCTGGTTCGGTCTGGTCTGGTTCGGTCTGGTCTGGTTCGGTCTGGCCTGGTCTGGTCTGGTTCGGTCTGGTCCGGTCTGGTCTGGTTCGGTCTGGTCTGGTCTGGTCTGGTTCGGTTCGGTCTGGTCTGGTTCAGTCTGGTCTGGTCTGGTTCGGTCTGTTCTGGTCTGGTCTGGTTCGGTCTGGTCTGGTCTGGTTCGGTATGGTCTGGTATGGTCTGGTTCGTTCTGGTCTGGTCTGGTTCGGTCTGGTCTGGTCTGGTTCAGTCTGGTCTGGTTCGGTCTGGTCTGGTTCAGTCTGGTTCGGTCTGGTCTGGTTCAGTCTGGTCTGGTTCGGTCTGGTCTGGTTCAGTCTGGTCTGGTCTGGTTCGGTCTGGTTCAGTCTGGTCTGGTCTGGTTCGGTCTGGTCTGGTCTGGTTCGGTCTGGTCTGGTTCGGTATGGTCTGGTATGGTCTGGTCTGGTTCGTTCTGGTCTGGTCTGGTTCGTTCTGGTTCGGTCTGGTCCGGTCTGGTCTGGTTCGCTCTGGTTCGGTCTGGTCTGGTTCGGTCTGGTCTGGTCTGGTTCGTTCTGGTTCGCTCTGGTTCGGTCTGGTCCGGTCTGGTTCGGTCTGGTCTGGTTCGGTATGGTCTGGTCTGGTTCGGCCTGGTCTGGTTCGGTCTGGTCTGGTTCGGTCTGTTCTGATTCGGTCTGGTTCGGTCTGGTCTGGTCTGGTTCGGTCTGGTCTGGTTCGTTCTGGTTCGCTCTGGTCTGGTCTGGTCTGGTTCGGTATGGGCTGGTCTGGTTCGGTTCTGGTTCGGTCAGGTTCGGGTCTGGTTCGGTCTGGTTCGCTCTGGTTCGGTCTGGTCTGGTTCGGTCTGGTCTGGTCTGGTTCGTTCTGGTTCGCTCCGGTTCGGTCTGGTCCGGTCTGGTCTGGTCTGGTCTGGTTCGGTCTGGTTCGGTCGGGTCTGGCCAGGTCTGGTCTGGTTCGGTCTGGTTCGGTCTGGTCTGGTCTGGTCTGGTCCGCTCTGGTTCGGTCTGGTTCGGTCTGGTCCGGTTCGGTCTGGTCTGGTTCGGTCTGGTCTGGTTCGGTCTGGTCTGGTCTGGTCTGGTCCGGTCTGGTTCGGTATGGTCTGGTCTGGTTCGGTCTGGTCTGGTTCGGTCTGGTCTGGTCCGGTTTGGTCCGGTCTGGTTCGGTTCGGTCTGGTCTGGTTCGGTCTGGCCTGGAATGGTCTGGTTCGTTCTGGTTGGCTCTGGTTGGCTCTGGTTGGCTCTGGTTCGGTCTGGTTCGGTCTGGTCTGGTTCGGTCTGGTTCGGTTCGGTCTGGTTCGGTCTGGTTCGGTCTGGTTCGGTCTGGTTCGGTCTGGTTCGGTCTGGTCTGGTTCAGTCTGGTTCGGTCTGGTCTTGTTCGGTCTGGTTCGGTCTGGTCTGGTTCGGTCTGGTCTGGTCTGGTTCGGTCTGGTCTGGTTCGGTATGGTCTGGTCTGGTCTGGTTCGGTCTGGTCTGGTCCGGTCTGGTTCGGTCTGGTCTGGTTCGGTCTGGTCTGGTTCGGTCTGGTCTGGTTCGGTCTGGTCTGGTTCGGTCTGGTCTGGTTCGGTCTGGTCTGGTTCGGTATGGTCCGGTCTGGTCTGGTTCGTTCTGGTTCGGTCTGGTCTGGTTCGGTCTGGTCTGGTCTGGTTCGTTCTGGTTCGCTCTGGTCCGGTCTGGTCCGGTCTGGTCCGGTCTGGTCCGGTCTGGTCTGGTTCGGTCTGGTTCGGTCTGGTCTGGTCTAGTCTGGTCTGGTTCGGTTCGGTCTGGTTCGGTTCGGTCTGGTCTGGTTCGGTCTGGTCTGGTTCGGTCTGGTCTGGTTCGGTAAGTCTGGTCTGGTATGGTCTGGTTCGGTCTGGTTCGGTCTGGTCTGGTCTGGTTCGGTCTGGTTCGGTCTGGTCCGGTCTGGTCTGGTCCGGTCTGGTCTGGTTCGGTCTGGTTCGGTTCGGTCTAGTCTGGTCTGGTTCGGTCTGGTCTGGTCTGGTTCGGTCTGGTCTGGTTCGGTCTGGTCTGGTCTGGTTCGGTCTGGTCTGGTTCGGTCTGGTCTGGTTCGGTACGGTCTGGTCTGGTTCGGTCTGGTCTGGTTCGGTTCGGTCTGGTCTGGTTCGGTCTGGTCTGGTCTGGTTCGGTCTGGTCTGGTTCGGTCTGGTCTGGTCTGGTCCGGTCTGGTCTGGTTCGTTCTGGTTCGGTCTGGTTCGGTCTGGTCTGGTTCGGACTGGCCTGGTCTGGTCTGGTTCGTTCTGGTTCGCTCTGGTTACGCTCTGGTCCGGTCTGGTCTGGTCTGGTCTGGTTCGGTCTGGTCTGGTTCGGTCTGGTTCGGTTCGGTCTAGTCTGGTCTGGTTCGGTCTGGTCTGGTTTTTCTGGTCTGGTCTGGTTCGGTCTGGTCTGGTCTGGTTCGGTCTAGTCTGGTCTGGTTCGATCTGGTCTGGTTCGGTCTGGTTCGGTCTGGTCTGGTTCGGTCTGGTTCGGTCTGGTCCGGTCTGGTCTGGTTCGGTCTGGTCTGGTTCAGTCTGGTCTGTTTCAGTCTGGTTCGGTCTGGTCTGGTCTGGTTCGGTCTGGCCTGGTCTGGTCTGGTTCGTTCTGGTTCGCTCTGGTTCGGTCTGGTCCGGTCTGGTCCGGTCTGGTCCGGTCTGGTTCGGTCTGGTCTGGTTCGGTCTGGTTCGGTCTGGTCTGGTTCGGTCTGGTCTGGTTCGGTCTGGTCTGGTTCGGTCTGGTCTGGTTCGGTCTGGTCTGGTTCGGTCTGGTCTGGTTCGGTCTGGTCTGGTTCGGTCTGGTTCGGTCTGGTTCGGTCTGGCCTGTTCTGGTCTGGTTCGTTCTGGTTCGCTCTGGTCCGGTCTGTTTCGGTCTGTTCTGGTCTGGTCTGGTCTGGTTCGTTCTGGTTCGCTCTGGTTCGGTCTGGTCTGGTTCGGTCTGGTCTGGTTTGGTCCGGTCTGGTTCGGTCTGGTCTGGTCTGGTTCGTTCTGGTTCGCTCTAGTTCGGTCTGGTCTGGTCTGGTTCGGTCTGGTCTGGTTCTGGTTCGGTTTGGTTCGGTCTGGTCTGGTCTGGTTCGGTCTGGTCTGGTTCGTTCTGGTTCGCTCTGGTTCGGTCTGGTCTGGTTCGGGTCTGGTTCGGTCTGGTTCCGGTCTGGTTCGCTCTGGTCTGGTTCGGTCTGGTTTGGTCTGGTATGGTCTGGTTTTGGTTCGTTCTGGTTCGCTCCGGTTCGGTCTGGTCCGGTCTGGTTCGGTCTGGTCTGGTCTGGTTCGTTCTGGTTCGGTCTGGTCTGGTCTGGCCAGGTCTGGTCTGGTTCGGTCTGGTTCGGTCTGGTCTGGTCTGGTCCGCTCTGGTTCGGTCTGGTCTGGTCTGGTCTGGTTCGGTCTGGTTCGGTCTGGTACGGTCTGGTACGGTCTGGTCTGGTCCGGTCTGGTCTGGTTCGGTCTGGTCTGGTCTGGTTCGGTCTGGTCTGGTTCGGTCTGGTCTGGTCTTGTCTGGTCTGGTCTGGTCCGGTCTGGTCCGGTTTGGTCTGGTTCGGTCTGGTCTGGTTCGGTCTGGTTCGGTCTGGTTCGGTCTGGCCTGTTCTGGTCTGGTTCGTTCTGGTTCGCTCTGGTCCGGTCTGTTTCGGTCTGTTCTGGTCTGGTTCGGTTCGGTCTGGTCTGGTCCGGTCTGGTTCGGTCTGGTTCGGTCTGGTTCGGTCTGGTTCGGTCTGGTTCGGTCTGGTCTGGTTCAGTCTGGTTCGGTCTGGTCTTGTTCGGTCTGGTTCGGTCTGGTCTGGTTCGGTCTGGTCTGGTCTGGTTCGGTCTGGTCTGGTTCGGTATGGTCTGGTCTGGTCTGGTTCGGTCTGGTCTGGTCCGGTCTGGTTCGTTCTGGTTCGTTCTGGTTCGGTCTGGTTCGGTCTGGTCTGGTTCGGTCTGGTCTGGTTCGGTCTGGTCCGGTCTGGTCTGGTTCGTTCTGGTTCGGTCTGGTCTGGTCTGGTCTGGTTCGGTCTGGTCTGGTTCGTTCTGGTTCGCTCTGGTCCGGTCTGGTCCGGTCTGGTCCGGTCTGGTCTGGTTCGGTCTGGTCCGGTCTGGTCTGGTTCGTTCTGGTTCGGTCTGGTCTGGTCTGGTCTGGTTCGGTCTGGTCTGGTCTGGTTCGTTCTGGTTCGCTCTGGTCCGGTCTGGTCCGGTCTGGCCTGGTCTGGTCTGGTTCGTTCTGGTTCGCTCTGGTTCGGTCTGGTCCGGTCTGGTCCGGTCTGGTCCGGTCTGGTTCGGTCTGGTCTGGTTCGGTCTGGTTCGGTCTGGTCTGGTTCGGTCTGGTTCGGTACGGTCTGGTTCGGTACGGTCTGGTTCGGTCTGGTCTGGTCTGGTTCGGTCTGGTCTGGTTCGGTCTGGTCTGGTTCGGTCTGGTCTGGTCTGGTTCGGTCTGGTCCGGTCTGGTCTGGTTCGTTCTGGTTCGGTCTGGTTCGGTCTGGTCTGGTTCGGACTGGCCTGGTCTGGTCTGGTTCGCTCTGGTTACGCTCTGGTCCGGTCTGGTCTGGTCTGGTCTGGTTCGGTCTGGTTCGGTTCGGTCTAGTCTGGTCTGGTTCGGTCTGGTCTGGTTTTTCTGGTCTGGTCTGGTTCGGTCTGGTCTGGTCTGGTTCGGTCTAGTCTGGTCTGGTTCGATCTGGTCTGGTTCGGTCTGGTTCGGTCTGGTCTGGTTCGGTCTGGTTCGGTCTGGTCCGGTCTGGTCTGGTTCGGTCTGGTCTGGTTCGGTCTGGTCTGGTTCAGTCTGGTCTGTTTCAGTCTGGTTCGGTCTGGTCTGGTCTGGTTCGGTCTGGCCTGGTCTGGTCTTGTTCGTTCTGGTTCGCTCTGGTTCGGTCTGGTCCGGTCTGGTCCGGTCTGGTCCGGTCTGGTTCGGTCTGGTCTGGTTCGGTCTGGTTCGGTCTGGTCTGGTTCGGTCTGGTTCGGTCTGGTCTGGTTCGGTCTGGTCTGGTTCGGTCTGGTCTGGTTCGGTCTGGTCTGGTTCGGTCTGGTTCGGTCTGGTCTGGTTCGGTCTGGTCTGGTTCGGTCTGGTTCGGTCTGGTTCGGTCTGGCCTGTTCTGGTCTGGTTCGTTCTGGTTCGCTCTGGTTCGGTCTGGTCCGGTCTGTTTCGATCTGTTCTGGTCTGGTCTGGTCTGGTTCGTTCTGGTTCGCTCTGGTTCGGTCTGGTCTGGTTCGGTCTGGTCTGGTTTGGTCCGGTCTGGTTCGGTCTGGTCTGGTCTGGTTCGTTCTGGTTCGCTCTAGTTCGGTCTGGTCTGGTCTGGTTCGGTCTGGTCTGGTTCTGGTTCGGTTTGGTTCGGTCTGGTCTGGTCTGGTTCGGTCTGGTCTGGTTCGTTCTGGTTCGCTCTGGTTCGGTCTGGTCTGGTTCGGGTCTGGTTCGGTCTGGTTCCGGTCTGGTTCGCTCTGGTCTGGTTCGGTCTGGTTTGGTCTGGTATGGTCTGGTTTTGGTTCGTTCTGGTTCGCTCCGGTTCGGTCTGGTCCGGTCTGGTTCGGTCTGGTCTGGTCTGGTTCGTTCTGGTTCGGTCTGGTCTGGTTCGGTCTGGTTCGGTCTGGTCTGGTTCGGTCTGGTTCGGTCTGGTCTGGTCTGGTCCGCTCTGGTTCGGTCTGGTCTGGTCTGGTCTGGTTCGGTCTGGTTCGGTCTGGTACGGTCTGGTACGGTCTGGTCTGGTCTGGTCCGGTCTGGTCTGGTTCGGTCTGGTCTGGTCTGGTTCGGTCTGGTCTGGTCTGGTTCGGTCTGGTCTGGTCTGGTCTGGTCTGGTCCGGTCTGGTCCGGTTTGGTCCGGTCTGGTTCGGTCTGGTCTGGTTCGGTATGGTCTGGTCTGGTCTGGTTCGGTCTGGTCTGGTTCGGTCTGGTTCGTTCTGGTCTGGTCTGGTCTGGTTCGGTCTGGTCTGGTTCGGTCTGGTCTGGTCCGGTCCGGTCTGGTTCGGTCTGGTCTGGTTCGGTTTGGTCTGGTTCGGTCTGGTCTGCTCTGGTCTGGTCTGGTTCGGTCTGGTCTGGTTCGTTCTGGTTCGGTCTGGTTCGGTCTGGTCTGGTTCGTTCTGGTTCGGTCTGGTTCGGTCTGGTCTGGTTCGGTCTGGTCTGGTCTGGTTCGGTCTGGTCTGGTCTGGTCTGGTTCGGTCTGGTCTGGTTCGTTCTGGTTCGCTCTGGTCCGGTCTGGTCTGGTCTGGTTCGTTCTGGTTCGCTCTGGTTCGGTCTGGTCTGGTTCGGTCTGGTCTGGTCTGGTCTGGTCCGGTCTGGTCCGGTTTGGTCCGGTCTGGTTCGGTCTGGTCTGGTTCGGTATGGTCTGGTCTGGTTCGGTCTGGTCTGGTTCGGTCTGGTTCGTTCTGGTCTGGTCTGGTCTGGTTCGGTCTGGTCTGGTTCGGTCTGGTCTGGTCCGGTCTGGTTCGGTCTGGTCTGGTTCGGTCTGGTCTGGTCTGGTTTGGTCTGGTCTGGTTCAGTCTAGTCTGGTCTGGTTCGGTCTGGTCTGGTCTGGTCCGGTCTGGTTCGGTTCGGTCTAGTCTGGTCTGGTTCGGTCTGGTTCGGTCTGGTCTGGTTTGGTCTGGTTTGGTCTGGTCTGGTTCGGTCTGGCCTGGTCTGGTCTGGTTCGTTCTGGTCTGGTCTGGTTCGCTCTGGTTCGGTCTGGTCCGGTCTGGTTCGGTCTGGTCCGGTCTGGTTCGGTCTGGTTCGGTCTGGTCTGGTCTGGTTCGGTCTGGTCTGGTTCGGTCTGGTCTGGTTCAGTCTGGTCTGGTTCGTTCTGGTCTGGTTCGGTCTGGTCTCGTCTGGTTCGGTATGGTCTGGTTCGTTCTGGTCTGGTCTGGTTCGGTCTGGTCTGGTTCGGTCTGGCCTGTTCTGGTCTGGTTCGTTCTGGTTCGGTCTGTTCTGGTCTGGTCTGGTTCGTTCTGGTTCGCTCTGGTTCGGTCTGGTTCGGTTCGGTCTGGTCTGGTTTGGTCCGGTCTGGTTCGGTCTGGTCTGGTCTGGTTCGTTCTGGTTCGCTCTGGTTCGGTCTGGTCTGGTCTGGTTCGGTCTGGTCTGGTTCGGTCTGGTCTGGTTCGGTCTGGTCTGGTCTGGTTCGGTCTGGTCTGGTCCGGTCTGGTCTGGTCTGGTTCGTTCTGGTTCGGATTGGTTCGGTCTGGTCTGGTTCGTTCTGGTTCGCTCTGGTTCGGTCTGGTCTGGTTCGGGTCTGGTTCGGTCTGGTTCGGGTCTGGTTCGGTTTGGTTCGCTCGGGTCTGGTTTGCTCTGGTCTGGTTTGCTCTGGTCTGGTTTGCTCTGGTCTGGTTCGGTCTGGTCTGGTTCGTTCTGGTATGGTCTGGTCTGGTCTGGTTCGTTCTGGTTCCCTCCGGTGCGGTCTGGTTCGGTCTGGTCTGGTTCGGTCTGGTTCGGTCTGGTCTGGTCTGGTCTGGTCCGCTCTGGTTCGGTCTGGTCTGGTCTGGTCTGGTTCGGTCTGGTTCGGTCTGGTACGGTCTGGTCTGGTCTGGTTCGGTCTGGTCTGGTCCGGTCTGGTCTGGTCCGGTCTGTTCTGGTTCGGTCTGGTCTGGTTCGGTCTGGTTCGGTCTGGTCTGGTCTGGTCTGGTCCGGTCTGGTCTGGTCCGGTATGGTTCGGTATGGTCTGGTTCGGTCTGGTCTGGTCTGGTCCGGTCTGGTCCGGTTTGGTCCGGTCTGGTTCGGTCCGGTCTGGTTCGGTATGGTCTGGTCTGGTCTGGTTCGGTCTGGTCCGGTTCGGTCTGGTTCGTTCTGGTCTGGTCTGGTTCGGTCTGGTCTGGTTCGGTCTGGTCTGGTCCGGTCTGGTCCGGTCTGGTTCGGTCTGGTTCGGTTTGGTCTGGTTCGGTCTGGTCTGCTCTGGTCTGGTCTGGTTCGTTCTGGTTCGGTCTGGTCTGGTTCGTTCTGGTCTGGTTCGTTCTGGTTCGGTCTGGTTCGGTCTGGTCTGGTCTGGTTCGGTCTGGTTCGGTCTGGTCTGGTTCGGTCTGGTCTGGTCTGGTCTGGTTCGGTCCTGTCTGGTTCGGTCTGGTCTGGTCCGGTCTGGTCTGGTTCGGTCTGGTCTGGTCTGGTCTGGTTCGTTCTGGTTCGCTCTGGTTCGGTCTGGTCCGGTCTGGTCTGGTCTGGTTCGGTCTGGTCTGGTTCGTTCTGGTTCGCTCTGGTTCGGTCTGGTCCGGTCTGGTCCGGTCTGGTCCGGTCTGGTCTGGTCTGGTTCGGTCTGGTTCGGTCTAGTCTGGTCTGGTTCGGTCTGGTCTGGTCTGGTTTGGTCTGGTCTGGTTCGGTCTGGTCTGGTTCGGTCTGGTCTGGTTCGGTCTGGTCTGGTTCGGTATGGTCTGGTCTTGTATGGTCTGGTCTGGTTCGGTCTGGTTCGGTTCGGTCTGGTCTGGTCTGGTCTGGTTCGGTCTGGTCTGGTCTGGTCCGGTCTGGTCTGGTTCGGTCTGGTCTGGTCTGGTCTGGTCTGGTCTGTTCTGGTTCGCTCTGGTTCGCTCTGGTCCGGTCTGGTCTGGTCTGGTCTGGTTCGGTCTGGTTCGGTCTGGTCTGGTTCGTTTCGGTCTAGTCTGGTCTGGTCTGGTTTGGTCTGGTCTGGTCTGGTTCGGTCTATTCTGGTCTGGTCTGGTCTGGTCCGGTCTGGTCTGGTCTGGTTCGGTTCGGTCTAGTCTGGTCTGGTTCGGTCTGGTTCGGTCTGGTCTGGTTTGGTCTGGTCTGGTCTGGTTCGGTCTGGTTCGGTCTGGCCTGGTCTGGTCTGGTTCGTTCTGGTTCGCTCTGGTTCGGTCTGGTCTGGTCTGGTCTGGTTCGGTCTGGTCCGGTCTGGTTCGGTCTGGTCTGGTTCGGTCTGGTTCGGTCTGGTCTGGTTCGGTCTGGTCTGGTTCGGTCTGGTCTGGTTCAGTCTGGTCTGGTTCGGTCTGGTCTGGTTCGGTCTGGTCTCGTCTGGTTCGGTATGGTCTGGTCTGGTTCGTTCTGGTCTGGTCTGGTTCGGTCTGGTCTGGTTCGGTCTGTTCTGGTCTGGTTCGTTCTGGTTCGCTCTGGTTCGGTCTGGTTCGGTTCGGTCTGGTCTGGTTCGGTCTGGTCTGGTTCGGTCTGGTCTGGTTCGGTCTGGTCTGGTTCGGTCTGGTCTGGTCCGGTCTGGTCTGGTCTGGTTCGTTCTGGTTCGGATTGGTTCGGTCTGGTCTGGTTCGTTCTGGTTCGCTCTGGTTCGGTCTGGTCTGGTTCGGGTCTGGTTCGGTCTGGTTCGTGTCTGGTTCGGTTTGGTTCGCTCGGGTCTGGTTCGGTCTGGTCTGGTTTGCTCTGGTCTGGTTTGCTCTGGTCTGGTTCGGTCTGGTCTGGTTTGGTCTGGTCTGGTCTGGTTCGGTCTGGTTCGGTCTGGCCTGGTCTGGTCTGGTTCGTTCTGGTTCGCTCTGGTTCGGTCTGGTCTGGTCTGGTTCGCTCTGGTTCGGTCTGGTCCGGTCTGGTTCGGTCTGGTCCGGTCTGGTTCGGTCTGGTCTGGTTCGGTCTGGTTCGGTCTGGTCTGGTCTGGTTCGGTCTGGTCTGGTTCGGTCTGGTCTGGTTCAGTCTGGTCTGGTTCGGTCTGGTCTGGTTCGGTCTGGTCTCGTCTGGTTCGGTATGGTCTGGTCTGGTTCGTTCTGGTCTGGTCTGGTTCGGTCTGGTCTGGTTCGGTCTGGCCTGTTCTGGTCTGGTTCGTTCTGGTTCGGTCTGTTCTGGTCTGGTCTGGTTCGTTGTGGTTCGCTCTGGTTCGGTCTGGTTCGGTTCGGTCTGGTCTGGTTTGGTCCGGTCTGGTTCGGTCTGGTCTGGTCTGGTTCGGTCTGGTCTGGTTCGGTCTGGTTCGGTCTGGTCTGGTCTGGTTCGGTCTGGTCTGGTCTGGTTCGGTCTGGTCTGGTTCGGTCTGGTCTGGTCTGGTTCGGTCTGGTTCGGTCTGGTCTCGTCTGGTTCGGTATGGTCTGGTCTGGTTCGTTCTGGTCTGGTCTGGTTCGGTCTGGTCTGGTTCGTTCTGGTCTGGTCTGGTTCGGTCTGGTCTGGTTCGGTCTGGCCTGTTCTGGTCTGGTTCGTTCTGGTTCGGTCTGTTCTGGTCTGGTCTGGTTCGTTCTGGTTCGCTCTGGTTCGGTCTGGTCTGGTTCGGTCTGGTCTGGTTCGGTCTGGTCTGGTTCGGTCTGGTCTGGTTCGGTCTGGTCTGGTTCGGTCTGGTCTGGTCCGGTCTGGTCTGGTCTGGTTCGTTCTGGTTCGGATTGGTTCGGTCTGGTCTGGTTCGTTCTGGTTCGCTCTGGTTCGGTCTGGTCTGGTTCGGGTCTGGTTCGGTCTGGTTCGGGTCTGGTTCGGTTTGGTTCGCTCGGGTCTGGTTCGGTCTGGTCTGGTTTGCTCTGGTCTGGTTTGCTCTGGTCTGGTTCGGTCTGGTCTGGTTCGGTCTGGTATGGTCTGGTCTGGTCTGGTTCGTTCTGGTTCCCTCCGGTGCGGTCTGGTTCGGTCTGGTCTGGTTCGGTCTGGTTCGGTCTGGTCTGGTCTGGTCTGGTCCGCTCTGGTTCGGTCTGGTCTGGTCTGGTCTGGTTCGGTCTGTTCTGGTTCGGTCTGGTCTGGTTCAGTCCGGTCTGGTCTGGTCTGGTCCGGTCTGGTTCGGTCTGGTCTGGTTCGGTATGGTCTGGTTCGGTCTGGTCTGGTCTGGTCCGGTCTGGTCCGGTTTGGTCCGGTCTGGTTCGGTCTGGTTCGGTATGGTCTGGTCTGGTCTGGTTCGGTCTGGTCTGGTTCGGTCTGGTTCGTTCTGGTCTGGTCTGGTCTGGTCTGGTTCGGTCTGGTTCGGTCTGGTCTGCTCTGGTCTGGTCTGGTTCGGTCTGGTCTGGTCTGGTTCGTTCTGGTTCGGTCTGGTCTGGTTCGTTCTGGTCTGGTTCGGTCTGGTTCGGTCTGGTCTGGTCTGGTCTGGTCTGGTTCGGTCTGGTTCGGTCTGGTCTGGTTCGGTCTGGTCTGGTTCGGTCTGGTCTGGTCTGGTCTGGTTCGGTCCTGTCTGGTTCGGTCTGGTCTGGTTCGGTCTGGTCTGGTCTGGTTCGTTCTGGTTCGCTCTGGTTCGGTCTGGTTCGGTCTGGTCCGGTCTGGTCCGGTCTGGTCTGGTCTGGTTCGGTCTGGTCTGGTTCGGTCTAGTCTGGTCTGGTTCGGTCTGGTCTGGTTCGGTCTGGCCTGGTTCGGTCTGGTCTGGTTCGGTCTGGTCTGGTTCGGTCTGGTCTGGTCTGGTTCGGTCTGGTCTGGTTCGGTCTGGTCTGGTTCGGTCTGGTCTGGTTCGGTCTGGTCTGGTTCGGTCTGGTCTGGTTCGGTATGGTCTGGTCTTGTATGGTCTGGTCTGGTTCGGTCTGGTTCGGTTCGGTCTGGTCTGGTCTGGTCTGGTTCGGTCTGGTCTGGTCTGGTCCGGTCTGGTCTGGTCTGGTTCGGTCTGGTCTGGTCTGGTCTGGTCTGTTCTGGTTCGCTCTGGTCCGGTCTGGTCTGGTCTGGTCTGGTTCGGTCTGGTTCGGTCTGGTCTGGTTCGGTTCGGTCTAGTCTGGTCTGGTTCGGTCTGGTTCGGTCTGGTCTGGTTTGGTCTGGTCTGGTCTGGTTCGGTCTAGTCTGGTCTGGTCTGGTCTGGTCCGGTCTGGTCTGGTCTGGTTCGGTTCGGTCTAGTCTGGTCTGGTTCGGTCTGGTTCGGTCTGGTCTGGTTTGGTCTGGTCTGGTCTGGTTCGGTCTGGTTCGGTCTGGCCTGGTCTGGTCTGGTTCATTCTGGTTCGCTCTGGTTCGGTCTGGTCTGGTCTGGTCTGGTTCGGTCTGGTTCGGTCTGGTCTGGTTCGGTCTGGTTCGGTCTGGTCTGGTCTGGTTCGGTCTGGTTCGGTCTGGTCTGGTCTGGTTCGGTCTGGTCTGGTTCGGTCTGGTCTGGTTCAGTCTGGTCTGGTTCGGTCTGGTCTGGTTCGGTCTGGTCTCGTCTGGTTCGGTATGGTCTGGTCTGGTTCGTTCTGGTCTGGTCTGGTTCGGTCTGGTCTGGTTCGGTCTGTTCTGGTCTGGTTCGTTCTGGTTCGCTCTGGTTCGGTCTGGTTCGGTTCGGTCTGGTCTGGTTTGGTCCGGTCTGGTTCGGTCTGGTCTGGTTCGGTCTGGTCTGGTTCGGTCTGGTCTGGTTCGGTCTGGTCTGGTCCGGTCTGGTCTGGTCTGGTTCGTTCTGGTTCGGATTGGTTCGGTCTGGTCTGGTTCGTTCTGGTTCGCTCTGGTTCGGTCTGGTCTGGTTCGGGTCTGGTTCGGTCTGGTTCGTGTCTGGTTCGGTTTGGTTCGCTCGGGTCTGGTTCGGTCTGGTCTGGTTTGCTCTGGTCTGGTTTGCTCTGGTCTGGTTCGGTCTGGTCTGGTTTGGTCTGGTCTGGTCTGGTTCGGTCTGGTTCGGTCTGGCCTGGTCTGGTCTGGTTCGTTCTGGTTCGCTCTGGTTCGGTCTGGTCTGGTCTGGTTCGCTCTGGTTCGGTCTGGTCCGGTCTGGTTCGGTCTGGTCCGGTCTGGTTCGGTCTGGTCTGGTTCGGTCTGGTTCGGTCTGGTCTGGTCTGGTTCGGTCTGGTCTGGTTCGGTCTGGTCTGGTTCAGTCTGGTCTGGTTCGGTCTGGTCTGGTTCGGTCTGGTCTCGTCTGGTTCGGTATGGTCTGGTCTGGTTCGTTCTGGTCTGGTCTGGTTCGGTCTGGTCTGGTTAGGTCTGGCCTGTTCTGGTCTGGTTCGTTCTGGTTCGGTCTGTTCTGGTCTGGTTCGTTCTGGTTCGCTCTGGTTCGGTCTGGTTCGGTTCGGTCTGGTCTGGTTTGGTCCGGTCTGGTTCGGTCTGGTCTGGTCTGGTTCGGTCTGGTCTGGTTCGGTCTGGTCTGGTCTGGTTCGGTCTGGTCTGGTTCGGTCTGGTCTGGTTCGGTCTGGTCTCGTCTGGTTCGGTATGGTCTGGTCTGGTTCGTTCTGGTCTGGTCTGGTTCGGTCTGGTCTGGTTCGGTCTGGCCTGTTCTGGTCTGGTTCGTTCTGGTTCGGTCTGTTCTGGTCTGGTCTGGTTCGTTCTGGTTCGCTCTGGTTCGGTCTGGTCTGGTTCGGTCTGGTCTGGTCCGGTCTGGTCTGGTCTGGTTCGTTCTGGTTCGGATTGGTTCGGTCTGGTCTGGTTCGTTCTGGTTCGCTCTGGTTCGGTCTGGTCTGGTTCGGGTCTGGTTCGGTCTGGTTCGGGTCTGGTTCGGTTTGGTTCGCTCGGGTCTGGTTCGGTCTGGTCTGGTTTGCTCTGGTCTGGTTTGCTCTGGTCTGGTTCGGTCTGGTCTGGTTCGGTCTGGTCTGGTCTGGTTCGTTCTGGTTCCCTCCGGTGCGGTCTGGTTCGGTCTGGTCTGGTTCGGTCTGGTTCGGTCTGGTCTGGTCTGGTCTGGTCCGCTCTGGTTCGGTCTGGTCTGGTCTGGTCTGGTTCGGTCTTTTCTGGTTCGGTCTGGTCTGGTTCAGTCCGGTCTGGTCTGGTCTGGTCCGGTCTGGTTCGGTCTGGTCTGGTTCGGTATGGTCTGGTTCGGTCTGGTCTGGTCTGGTCCGGTCTGGTCCGGTTTGGTCCGGTCTGGTTCGGTCTGGTTCGGTATGGTCTGGTCTGGTCTGGTTCGGTCTGGTCTGGTTCGGTCTGGTTCGTT
This sequence comes from Oncorhynchus mykiss, assembly GCF_057628025.1. Classification (NCBI taxonomy): domain Eukaryota; kingdom Metazoa; phylum Chordata; class Actinopteri; order Salmoniformes; family Salmonidae; genus Oncorhynchus; species Oncorhynchus mykiss. The sequence goes on along the minus strand of NC_143047.1, from coordinate 418,276 downwards.
CTGGTCTGGTCTGGTCTGGTTCGGTCTGGTCTGGTTCGGTCTGGTCTGGTCTGGTCCGGTCTGGTCCGGTCTGGTTCGGTCTGGTCTGGTTCGGTTTGGTCTGGTTCGGTCTGGTTCGGTCTGGTCTGCTCTGGTCTGGTCTGGTTCGGTCTGGTCTGGTCTGGTTCGTTCTGGTTCGGTCTGGTCTGGTTCGTTCTGGTCTGGTTCGGTCTGGTTCGGTCTGGTCTTGTCTGGTCTGGTCTGGTTCGGTCTGGTTCGGTCTGGTTCGGTCTGGTCTGGTCTGGTCTGGTCTGGTTCGGTCTGGTCTGGTCCGGTCTGGTCTGGTTCGGTCTGGTCTGGTCTGGTCTGGTTCGTTCTGGTTCGCTCTGGTTCGGTCTGGTCCGGTCTGGTCCGGTCTGGTCCGGTCTGGTCTGGTCTGGTTCGGTCTGGTTCGGTCTGGTCTGGTTCGGTTCGGTCTAGTCTGGTCTGGTTCGGTCTGGTCTGGTTCGGTCTGGTCTGGTTCGGTCTGGTCTGGTCTGGTTCGGTCTGGTCTGGTTCGGTCTGGTCTGGTTCGGTCTGGTCTTGTATGGTCTGGTCTGGTTCGGTCTGGTTCGGTTCGGTCTGGTCTGGTCTGGTCTGGTCTGGTTCGGTCTGGTCTGGTCTGGTCCGGTCTGGTCTGGTCCGGTCTGGTCTGGTTCGTTCTGGTTCGGTCTGGTCTGGTCTGGTCTGTTCTGGTTCGCTCTGGTTCGCTCTGGTCTGGTCTGGTCTGGTCTGGTCTGGTTCGGTCTGGTTCGGTCTGGTCTGGTTCGGTTCGGTCTAGTCTGGTCTGGTTCGGTCTGGTTCGGTCTGGTCTGGTCTGGTTCGGTCTGGTCTGGTTTGGTCTGGTCTGGTCTGGTTCGGTCTAGTCTGGTCTGGTTCGGTCTGGTCTGGTCCGGTCTGGTCTGGTTCGGTTCGGTCTAGTCTGGTCTGGTTCGGTCTGGTTCGGTCTGGTCTGGTTCGGTCTGGTCTGGTCTGGTTCGGTCTGGCCTGGTCTGGTCTGGTTCGTTCTGGTTCGCTCTGGTTCGGTCTGGTCTGGTCTGGTTCGTTCTGGTTCGCTCTGGTTCGGTCTGGTCCGGTCTGGTTCGGTCTGGTCTGGTTCGGTCTGGTTCGGTCTGGTCTGGTTCAGTCTGGTCTGGTTCGGTCTGGTCTGGTTCGTTCTGGTCTCGTCTGGTTCGGTATGGTCTGGTCTGGTTCGTTCTGGTCTGGTCTGGTTCGGTCTGGTTCGGTCTGGTCTGGTTCGGTCTGGCCTGTTCTGGTCTGGTTCGTTCTGGTTCGGTCTGTTCTGGTCTGGTCTGGTTCGTTCTGGTTCGCTCTGGTTCGGTCTGGTCTGGTTCGGTCTGGTCTGGTTTGGTCCGGTCTGGTCTGGTCTGGTTCGTTCTGGTTCGCTTTTGTTCGGTCTGGTCTGGTCTGGTTCGGTCTGGTCTGGTTCGGTCTGGTCTGGTTCGGTCTGGTCTGGTTCGGTCTGGTCTGGTTCGGTCTGGTCTGGTCCGGTCTGGTCTGGTCTGGTTCGTTCTGGTTCGGATTGGTTCGGTCTGGTCTGGTTCGTTCTGGTTCGCTCTGGTTCGGTCTGGTCTGGTTCGGGTCTGGTTCGGTCTGGTTCGGGTCTGGTTCGGTTTGGTTCGCTCGGGTCTGGTTCGGTCTGGTCTGGTTTGCTCTGGTCTGGTTCGGTCTGGTCTGGTTCGGTCTGGTATGGTCTGGTCTGGTTCGTTCTGGTTCCCTCCAGTGCGGTCTGGTTCGGTCTGGTTCGGTCTGGTTCGGTCTGGTCTGGTCTGGTCTGGTCCGCTCTGGTTCGGTCTGGTCTGGTCTGGTCTGGTCTGGTTCGGTCTGGTTCGGTCTGGTCTGGTCTGGTCTGGTCTGGTTCGGTCTGGTCTGGTCCGGTCTGGTCTGGTCCGGTCTGTTCTGGTTCGGTCTGGTCTGGTTCGGTCTGGTCTGGTCTGGTCTGGTCTGGTTCGGTATGGTCTGGTTCGGTCTGGTCTGGTTCGGTCTGGTTCGGTCTGGTTCGGTCTGGTTCGGTCTGGTCTGGTCTGGTCTGGTCTGGTTCGGTCTGGTCTGGTCCGGTTTGGTCCGGTCTGGTTCGGTCTGGTCTGGTTCGGTTTGGTCTGGTTCGGTCTGGTTCGGTCTGGTCTGCTCTGGTCTGGTCTGGTCTGGTTCGGTCTGGTCTGGTTCGTTCTGGTTCGGTCTGGTTCGGTCTGGTCTGGTTCGTTCTGGTTCGGTCTGGTTCGGTCTGGTCTGGTTCGGTCTGGTCTGGTTCGGTCTGGTCTGGTTCGGTCTGGTCTGGTTCGGTCTGGTCTGGTTCGGTATGGTCTGGTTCGGTCTGGTCTGGTTCGGTCTGGTCTGGTCTGGTTCGGTCTGGTCTGGTTCGGTCTGGTTCGGTCTGGTCTGGTTCGTTCTGGTTCGGTCTGGTTCGGTCTGGTCTGGTTCGGTCTGGTCTGGTTCGTTCTGGTTCGCTCGGGTTCGGTATGGGCTGGTCTGGTCTGGTTCGGTCTGGTTCGGTCTGGTTCGGTCTGGTTCGGTCTGGTTCGGTCTGGTCTGGTCTGGTTCGGTCTGGTCTGGTTCGGTCTGGTCTGGTCCGGTCTGGTCCGGTTTGGTCCGGTCTGGTTCGGTCTGGTCTGGTTCGGTTTGGTCTGGTTCGGTCTGGTTCGGTCTGGTCTGCTCTGGTCTGGTCTGGTCTGGTTCGGTCTGGTCTGGTCTGGTCTGGTTCGTTCTGGTTCGGTCTGGTTCGTTCTGGTTCGCTCTGGTTCGGTCTGGTTCGGTCTGGTTCGGTCTGGTCTGGTTCGGTCTGGTCTGGTTCGGTATGGTCTGGTTCGGTCTGGTCTGGTTCGGTCTGGTCTGGTCTGGTTCGGCTGGTCTGGTCTGGTTCGGCTGGTCTGGTCTGGTTCGGTCTGGTCTGGTTCGGTCTGGTTCGGTCTGTTCTGGTTCGGTCTGTTCTGGTTCGGTCTGTTCTGGTTCGGTCTGTTCTGGTTCGGTCTGGTCTGGTTCGGTCTGGTTCGGTCTGGTTCGGTCTGGTTGCGTCTGGTCTGGTTCGGTCTGGTCTGGTTCAGTCTGGTCTGGTCTGGTTCGGTCTGGTCTGGTCTGGTTCGATCTGGTTCGGTCTGGCCTGATCTGGTCTGGTTCGCTCTGGTTCGGTCTGGTCTGGTTCGGTCTGGTCTGGTTCGGTCTGGTTCGGTCTGGTCTGGTTAGGTCTGGTCTGGTTAGGTCTGGTCTGGTTCGGTCTGGTCTGGTTCGGGCTGGTCTGGTTCAGTCTGGTCTGGTTCGGTCTGGTCTGGTTCGGTCTGGTCTGGTTCGTTCTGGTCTGGTTCGGTCTAGTCTGGTCTGGTCTGGTTCGGTCTGGTTCGGTCTGGCCTGGTCTGGTCTGGTTCGTTCTGGTTCGCTCTGGTTCGGTCTGGTCCGGTCTGGTTCGGTCTGGTCTGGTTCGGTCTGGTCTGGTTCGGTCTGGTCTGGTCTCGTCTGGTTCGTTCTGGTTCGCTCTGGTTCGCTCTGGTTCGGTCTGGTCTGGTTCGTTCTGGTCTGGTTCGGTCTGGTCTGGTCTGGTTCGTTCTGGTTCGCTCTGGTTCGGTCTGGTCCGGTCTGGTCTGGTTCGGTCTGGTCTGGTCTGGTTCGGTCTGGTCTGGTCTGGTTCGGTCTGGTCTGGTCCGGTCTGGTCTGGTCTGGTTCGTTCTGGTTCGGTCTGGTTCGGTCTGGTCTGGTTCGGTCTGGTCTGGTTCGTTCTGGTTCGCTCTGGTTCGGTATGGGCTGGTCTGGTTCGTTCTGGTTCGCTCTGGTTCGGTATGGGCTGGTCTGGTCTGGTCTGGTTCGGTCTGGTCTGGTTCGGTCTGGTCTGGTTCGTTCTGGTTCTGTCTGGTCTGGTCTGGTTCGGTCTGGTCTGGTCTGGTCCCGTCTGTTTCGGTCTGGTCTGTTTCGTTCTGGTTCGCTCTGTTTCGGTCTTGTCTGGTCTGGTTCGGTATGGTCTGGTCTGGTCTGGTTCGGTCTGTTCTGGTCTGGTCCGGTCTGGTTCGGGTCTGGTTCGGTCTGGTCCGGTCTGGTTCGGTCTGGTCTGGTCTTGTCTGGTTTGGTCTGGTTCGGTCTGGTCTGGTTCGGTCTGGTTCGGTCTATTCTTGTCTGGTCTGGTTCGGTCTGGTCTGGTCTGGTTCGGTCCGGTCCGTTCTTTTTCGGTCTGGTCCCGTCTGGTACGGTCTGGTCCGGTCTGGTACGGTCTGGTTCGGTCTGGTACGGTCTGGTCCGGTCTGGTCCGGTCTGGTCCGGTCTGGTTCGGGTCTGGTTTGGTCTGGTCCGGTCTGGTCTGGTCTGGTCTTGTCTGGTTCGTTCTGGTTCGGTCTGGTTCGGTCTGGTCTGGTTCGGTCTGGTTCGGTCTGGTCTGGTTCGGTCTGGTACGGTCTGGTACGGTCTGGTCCGGTCTGGTTCGGTCTGGTCTGGTTCGGTCTGGTTCGGTCTGGTCTGGTCTGGTCCGCTCTGGTTCGGTCTGGTCTGGTCTGGTCTGGTTCGGTCTGGTTCGGTCTGGTACGGTCTGGTCTGGTCTGGTCTGGTTCGGTCTGGTCTGGTCCGGTCTGGTCTGGTCCGGTCTGTTCTGGTTCGGTCTGGTCTGGTCTGGTCCGGTCTGGTTCGGTCTGGTCTGGTTCGGGATGGTCTGGTTCGGTCTGGTCTGGTTCGGTCTGATTCGGTCTGGTCTGGTCTGGTTCGGTCTGGTTCGGTCTGGTCTGGTTCGGTCTGGTCTGGTCCGGTCTGGTCCGGTTTGGTCCGGTCTGGTTCGGTCTGGTCTGGTTCGGTTTGGTCTGGTTCGGTCTGGTTCGGTCTGGTCTGCTCTGGTCTGGTCTGGTTCGGTCTGGTCTGGTTCGTTCTCGTTCGGTCTGGTTCGGTCTGGTCTGGTTCGGTCTGGTTCGTTCTGGTTCGGTCTGGTTGGGTCTGGTTCGCTCTGGTTCGGTCTGGTTCGGTCTGGTCTGGTTCGGTATGGTCTGGTTCGGTCTGGTCTGGTTCGGTCTGGTCTAGTTCGGCTGGTCTGGTCTGGTTCGGTCTGGTCTGGTTCGGTCTGGTCTGGTTCGGTCTGGTTTGGCCTGGTTCGGTCTGGTTCGGTCTGTTCTGGTTCGGTCTGTTCTGGTTCGGTCTGTTCTGGTTCGGTCTGGTCTGGTTCGGTCTGGTTGCGTCTGGTCTGGTTCGGTCTGGTCTGGTTCAGTCTGGTCTGGTCTGGTTCGGTCTGGTCTGGTTCGATCTGGTTCGGTCTGGCCTGATCTGGTCTGGTTCGCTCTGGTTCGCTCTGGTTCGGTCTGGTCTGGTTCGGTCTGGTCTGGTTCGGTCTGGTTCGGTCTGGTCTGGTTCGGTCTGGTTCGGTCTGGTCTGGTTCGGTCTGGTCTGGTTCGGTCTGGTCTGGTTCGGTCTGGTTCGGTCTGGTCTGGTTCGGTCTGGTCTGGTTCGTTCTGGTCTGGTTCGGTCTAGTCTGGTCTGGTCTGTTTCGGTCTGGTTCGGTCTGGCCTGGTCTGGTCTGGTTCGTTCTGGTTCGCTCTGGTTCGGTCTGGTCTGGTCTGGTTCGGTCTGGTCTGGTTCGGTCTGGTCTGGTTCGGTCTGGTCTGGTCTGGTTCGTTCTGGTTCGCTCTGGTTCGCTCTGGTTCGGTCTGGTCTGGTTCGTTCTGGTCTGGTTCGGTCTGGTCTGGTCTGGTTCGTTCTGGTTCGCTCTGGTTCGGTCTGGTCCGGTCTGGTCTGGTTCGGTCTGGTCTGGTTCGGTCTGGTCTGGTCTGGTTCGGTCTGGTCTGGTTCGGTCTGGTCTGGTCTGGTTCGGTCTGGTCTGGCCCGGTCTGGTCTGGTTCGTTCTGGTTCGGTCTGGTCTGGTCTGGTTCGGTCTGGTCTGGTTCGTTCTGGTTCGCTCTGGTTCGGTATGGGCTGGTCTGGTCTGGTTCGGGTCTGGTTCGGTCTGGTCTTGTCTGGTTCGGTCTGGTCTGGTCTGTTTTGTTCTGGTTCGGTCTGGTCTGGTCTGTTTTGTTCTGGTTCGGTCTGGTTCGGTCTGGTCTGGTTCGGTCTGGTCTGGTTCGGTCTGGTCTGGTCTGGTTCGGTCTGGTCTGTTTCGTTCTGGTTCGCTCTGGTCTGGTCTGGTTCGGTCTGGTCTGGTTCGGTATGGTCTGGTCTGGTTCGGTCTGTTCTGGTCTGGTCCGGTCTGGTTCGGGTCTGGTTCGGTCTGGTCCGGTCTGGTTCGGTCTGGTCTGGTCTTGTCTGGTTTGGTCTGGTTCGGTCTGGTCTGGTTCGGTCTGGTTCGGTCTATTCTTGTCTGGTCTGGTTCGGTCTGGTCTGGTTCGGTCTGGTCCGTTCTTTTTCGGTCTGGTCCCGTCTGGTACGGTCTGGTCCGGTCTGGTCTGGTTCGTTCTGGTTCGGTCTGGTTCGGTCTGGTCTGGTTCGGTTTGGTCTGGTCTGGTTCGGTCTGGTCTGGTTCGGTCTGGTCTGGTCTGGTCCGTTCTGGTTCGGTCTGGTCTGGTCTGGTTCGGTCTGGTCTGCTCTGGTTCGCTCTGGTTCGCTCTGGTTCGCTCTGGTTCGGTCCGGTCTGGTCCGGTCTGGTCCGGTCTGGTCCGGTCTGGTCCGGTCTGGTCTGGTTCGGTCTGGTTCGGTCTGGTCTGGTTCGGTTCGGTCTAGTCTGGTCTGGTTCGGTCTGGTCTGGTTCGGTCTGGTCTGGTCTGGTTCGGTCTGGTCTGGTTCGGTCTGGTCTGGTTCGGTATGGTCTGGTCTTGTATGGTCTGGTCTGGTTCGGTCTGGTTCGGTTCGGTCTGGTCTGGTCTGGTCTGGTTCGGTCTGGTCTGGTCTGGTCCGGTCTGGTCTGGTCCGGTCTGGTCTGGTCCGGTCTGGTCTGGTTCGTTCTGGTTCGGTCTGGTCTGGTCTGGTCTGGTCTGGTCTGTTCTGGTTCGCTCTGGTTCGCTCTGGTCCGGTCTGGTCTGGTCTGGTCTGGTTCGGTCTGGTTCGGTCTGGTTCGGTCTAGTCTGGTCTGGTTCGGTCTGGTTCGGTCTGGTCTGGTTCGGTCTGGTCTGGTTTGGTCTGGTCTGGTTCGGTCTAGTCTGGTCTGGTTCGGTCTGGTCTGGTCCGGTCTGGTCTGGTCTGGTTCGGTTCGGTCTTGTCTGGTCTGGTTCGGTCTGGTTCGGTCTGGTCTGGTCTGGTTCGGTCTGGTCTGGTCTGGTTCGGTCTGGCCTGGTCTGGTCTGGTTCGTTCTGGTTCGCTCTGGTTCGGTCTGGTCTGGTCTGGTTCGTTCTGGTTCGCTCTGGTTCGGTCTGGTCCGGTCTGGTTCGGTCTGGTCTGGTTCGGTCTGGTTCGGTCTGGTCTGGTCTGGTTCGGTCTGGTCTGGTTCGGTCTGGTCTGGTTCGGTCTGGTCTGGTTCGGTCTGGTCTGGTTCGGTCTGGTCTCGTCTGGTTCGGTATGGTCTGGTCTGGTTCGTTCTGGTCTGGTCTGTTTCGGTCTGGTTCGGTCTGGTCTGGTTCGGTCTGGCCTGTTCTGGTCTGGTCTGGTTCGTTCTGGTTCGCTCTGGTTCGGTCTGGTCTGGTTCGGTATGGTCTGGTCTGGTCTGGTTCGGTCTGGTCCGGTCTGGTTCGGGTCTGGTTCGGTCTGGTCCGGTCTGGTTCGGTCTTGTCTGGTCTTGTCTGGTTTGGTCTGGTTCGGTCTGGTCTGGTTCGGTCTGGTTCGGTCTATTCTTGTCTGGTCTGGTTCGGTCTGGTCTGGTTCGGTCTGGTCCGTTCTTTTTCGGTCTGGTCCCGTCTGGTACGGTCTGGTCCGGTCTGGTACGGTCTGGTTCGGTCTGGTACGGTCTGGTCCGGTCTGGTTCGGGTCTGGTTCGGTCTGGTCCGGTCTGGTCTGGTTCGGTCTGGTCTGGTCTTGTCTGGTTCGTTCTGGTTCGGTCTGGTTTGGTCTGGTTCGTTCTGGTTCGGTCTGGTTCGGTCTGGTCTGGTTCGGTCTGGTTCGGTCTGGTCTGGTCTGGTCTGGTTCGGTCTGGTACGGTCTGGTACGGTCTGGTACGGTCTGGTCCGGTCTGGTTCGGTCTGGTCTGGTTCGGTCTGGTTCGGTCTGGTCTGGTCTGGTTCGGTCTGGTCTGGTCTGGTTCGGTCTGGTACGGTCCGGTCTGGTACGGTTCGGTCTGGTCTGGTTCGGTCTGGTCTGGTTCGGTCTGGTCTGGTTCGGTCTGGTCTGGTTTGGTTCGGTATGGTCTGGTCTGGTCTGGTTCGGTCTGGTCTGGTCCGGTCTGGTCTGGTCTGGTTCGGTCTGGTTCGGTCTGTTCTGGTTCGGTCTGGTCTGGTCTGGTTCGGTCTGGTCTGGTTCGGTCTGGTTCGGTCTGGTCGGTCTGGTCTGGTTCGTTCTGGTTCGGTCTGGTTCGGTCTGGTCTGGTTCGTTCTGGTTCGGTCTGGTTCGGTCTGGTCTGGTTCGGTCTGGTTCGGTCTGGTCTGGTTCGGTCCGTTCTGGTTCGGTCTGGTCCGTTCTGGTTCGGTCTGGTCTGGTCTGGTTCGGTCTGGTCTGGTCTGGTTCGTTCTGGTTCGCTCTGGTTCGGTCTGGTCCGGTCTGGTCCGGTCTGGTCCGGTCTGGTCCGGTCTGGTCTGGTTCGGTCTGGTTCGGTCTGGTCTTGTCTGGTTCGGTCTGGTCTGGTCTGTTTTGTTCTGGTTCGGTCTGGTCTGGTCTGTTTTGTTCTGGTTCGGTCTGGTTCGGTCTGGTCTGGTTCGGTCTGGTCTGGTTCGGTCTGGTCTGGTCTGGTTCGGTCTGGTCTGTTTCGTTCTGGTTCGCTCTGGTTCGGTCTGGTCTGGTCTGGTTCGGTCTGGTCTGGTTCGGTATGGTCTGGTCTGGTTCGGTCTGTTCTGGTCTGGTCCGGTCTGGTTCGGGTCTGGTTCGGTCTGGTCCGGTCTGGTTCGGTCTGGTCTGGTCTTGTCTGGTTTGGTCTGGTTCGGTCTGGTCTGGTTCGGTCTGGTTCGGTCTATTCTTGTCTGTTCTGGTTCGGTCTGGTCTGGTTCGGTCTGGTCCGTTCTTTTTCGGTCTGGTCCCGTCTGGTACGGTCTGGTCCGGTCTGGTCTGGTTCGTTCTGGTTCGGTCTGGTTCGGTCTGGTCTGGTTCGGTTTGGTCTGGTCTGGTTCGGTCTGGTCTGGTTCGGTCTGGTCTGGTCTGGTCCGTTCTGGTTCGGTCTGGTCTGGTCTGGTTCGGTCTGGTCTGGTCTGGTTCGCTCTGGTTCGCTCTGGTTCGCTCTGGTTCGGTCCGGTCTGGTCCGGTCTGGTCCGGTCTGGTCCGGTCTGGTCCGGTCTGGTCTGGTTCGGTCTGGTTTGGTCTGGTCTGGTTCGGTTCGGTCTAGTCTGGTCTGGTTCGGTCTGGTCTGGTTCGGTCTGGTCTGGTCTGGTTCGGTCTGGTCTGGTTCGGTATGGTCTGGTCTTGTATGGTCTGGTCTGGTTCGGTCTGGTTCGGTTCGTTCTGGTCTGGTCTGGTCTGGTCTGGTTCGGTCTGGTCTGGTCTGGTCCGGTCTGGTCTGGTCCGGTCTGGTCTGGTCCGGTCTGGTCTGGTTCGTTCTGGTTCGGTCTGGTCTGGTCTGGTCTGGTCTGTTCTGGTTCGCTCTGGTTCGCTCTGGTCCGGTCTGGTCTGGTTCGGTCTGGTTCGGTCTGGTTCGGTCTAGTCTGGTCTGGTTCGGTCTGGTTCGGTCTGTTCTGGTTCGGTCTGGTCTGGTTTGGTCTGGTCTGGTTCGGTCTAGTCTGGTCTGGTTCGGTCTGGTCTGGTCCGGTCTGGTCTGGTTCGGTTCGGTCTGGTCTGGTTCGGTCTGGTCTGGTCTGGTTCGGTCTGGTCTGGTCTGGTTCGGTCTGGCCTGGTCTGGTCTGGTTCGTTCTGGTTCGCTCTGGTTCGGTCTGGTCTGGTCTGGTTCGTTCTGGTTCGGTCTGGTCTGGTTCGGTCTGGCCTGTTCTGGTCTGGTCTGGTTCGTTCTGGTTCGCTCTGGTTCGGTCTGGTCTGGTTCGGTATGGTCTGGTCTGGTCTGGTTCGGTCTGGTCTGGTCTGGTTCGGTCTGGCCTGGTCTGGTCTGGTTCGTTCTGGTTCGCTCTGGTTCGGTCTGGTCTGGTCTGGTTCGTTCTGGTTCGCTCTGGTTCGGTCTGGTCCGGTCTGGTTCGGTCTGGTCTGGTTCGGTCTGGTTCGGTCTGGTCTGGTCTGGTTCGGTCTGGTCTGGTTCGGTCTGGTCTGGTTCAGTCTGGTCTGGTTCGGTCTGGTCTGGTTCGGTCTGGTCTCGTCTGGTTCGGTATGGTCTGGTCTTGTTCGTTCTGGTCTGGTCTGTTTCGGTCTGGTTCGGTCTGGTCTGGTTCGGTCTGGCCTGTTCTGGTCTGGTCTGGTTCGTTCTGGTTCGCTCTGGTTCGGTCTGGTCTGGTTCGGTATGGTCTGGTCTGGTCTGGTTCGGTCTGGTCCGGTCTGGTTCGGGTCTGGTTCGGTCTGGTCCGGTCTGGTTCGGTCTGGTCTGGTCTTGTCTGGTTTGGTCTGGTTCGGTCTGGTCTGGTTCGGTCTGGTTCGGTCTATTCTTGTCTGGTCTGGTTCGGTCTGGTCTGGTTCGGTCTGGTCCGTTCTTTTTCGGTCTGGTCCCGTCTGGTACGGTCTGGTCCGGTCTGGTACGGTCTGGTTCGGTCTGGTACGGTCTGGTCCGGTCTGGTTCGGGTCTGGTTCGGTCTGGTCCGGTCTGGTCTGGTTCGGTCTGGTCTGGTCTTGTCTGGTTCGTTCTGGTTCGGTCTGGTTTGGTCTGGTTCGTTCTGGTTCGGTCTGGTTCGGTCTGGTCTGGTTCGGTCTGGTTCGGTCTGGTCTGGTCTGGTCTGGTTCGGTCTGGTACGGTCTGGTACGGTCTGGTACGGTCTGGTCCGGTCTGGTTCGGTCTGGTCTGGTTCGGTCTGGTTCGGTCTGGTCTGGTCTGGTTCGGTCTGGTCTGGTCTGGTTCGGTCTGGTACGGTCCGGTCTGGTACGGTTCGGTCTGGTCTGGTCTGGTCTGGTCTGGTTCGGTCTGGTCTGGTTCGGTCTGGTCTGGTTCGGTCTGGTCTGGTTCGGTCTGGTCTGGTTTGTTTCGGTATGGTCTGGTCTGGTCTGGTTCGGTCTGGTCTGGTCCGGTCTGGTCTGGTCTGGTTCGGTCTGGTTCGGTCTGTTCTGGTTCGGTCTGGTCTGGTCTGGTTCGGTCTGGTCTGGTTCGGTCTGGTTCGGTCTGGTCGGTCTGGTCTGGTTCGTTCTGGTTCGGTCTGGTTCGGTCTGGTCTGGTTCGTTCTGGTTCGGTCTGGTTCGGTCTGGTCTGGTTCGGTCTGGTCTGGTTCGGTCCGTTCTGGTTCGGTCTGGTCCGTTCTGGTTCGGTCTGGTCTGGTCTGGTTCGGTCTGGTCTGGTCTGGTTCGTTCTGGTTCGCTCTGGTTCGGTCTGGTCCGGTCTGGTCCGGTCTGGTCCGGTCTGGTCCGGTCTGGTCTGGTTCGGTCTGGTTCGGTCTGGTCTGGTTCGGTTCGGTCTAGTCTGGTCTGGTTCGGTCTGGTCTGGTTCGGTCTGGTCTGGTCTGGTTCGGTCTGGTCTGGTTCGGTCTGGTCTGGTTCGGTATGGTCTGGTCTTGTATGGTCTGGTCTGGTTCGGTCTGGTTCGGTTCGGTCTGGTCTGGTCTGGTCTGGTCTGGTTCGGTCTGGTCTGGTCTGGTCCGGTCTGGTCTGGTCCGGTCTGGTCTGGTCCGGTCTGGTCTGGTTCGTTCTGGTTCGGTCTGGTCTGGTCTGGTCTGGTCTGTTCTGGTTCGCTCTGGTTCGCTCTGGTCCGGTCTGGTCTGGTCTGGTCTGGTTCGGTCTGGTTCGGTCTGGTTCGGTCTGGTTCGGTCTAGTCTGGTCTGGTTCGGTCTGGTTCGGTCTGGTCTGGTTTGGTCTGGTCTGGTTCGGTCTAGTCTGGTCTGGTTCGGTCTGGTCTGGTCCGGTCTGGTCTGGTTCGGTTCGGTCTAGTCTGGTCTGGTTCGGTCTGGTTCGGTCTGGTCTGGTCTGGTTCGGTCTGGTCTGGTCTGTTTCGGTCTGGTTCGGTCTGGCCTGGTCTGGTCTGGTTCGTTCTGGTTCGCTCTGGTTCGGTCTGGTCTGGTCTGGTTCGTTCTGGTTCGCTCTGGTTCGGTCTGGTCCGGTCTGGTTCGGTCTGGTCTGGTTCGGTCTGGTTCGGTCTGGTCTGGTCTGGTTCGGTCTGGTCTGGTTCGGTCTGGTCTGGTTCAGTCTGGTCTGGTTCGGTCTGGTCTGGTTCGGTCTGGTCTCGTCTGGTTCGGTATGGTCTGGTCTGGTTCGTTCTGGAGTGGTCTGGTTCGGTCTGGTCTGGTTCGGTCTGGCCTGTTCTGGTCTGGTCTGGTTCGTTCTGGTTCGCTCTGGTTCGGTCTGGTCTGGTTCGGTCTGGTCTGGTTTGGTCCGGTCTGGTCTGGTCTGGTCTGGTTCGTTCTGGTTCGCTCTGGTTCGGTCTGGTCTGGTTCGCTCTGGTTCGGGCTGGTCTGGTTCGGGCTGGTCTGGTTCGGTCTGGTCTGGTTCGGTCTGGTCTGGTTCGGTCTGGTCTGGTTCGGTCTGGTCTGGTTCGTTCTGGTCTGGTTCGGTCTGGTCTGGTCTGGTTCGGTCTGGTCTGGCCCGGTCTGGTCTGGTTCGTTCTGGTTCGGTCTGGTTCGGTCTGGTCTGGTTCGTTCTGGTTCGCTCTGGTTCGGTATGGGCTGGTCTGGTCTGGTTCGGGTCTGGTTCGGTCTGGTCTTGTCTGGTTCGGTCTGGTCTGGTCTGTTTTGTTCTGGTTCGGTCTGGTCTGGTCTGTTTTGTTCTGGTTCGGTCTGGTTCGGTCTGGTCTGGTTCGGTCTGGTCTGGTTCGTTCTGGTTCGGTCTGGTCTGGTCTGGTTCGGTCTGGTCTGTTTCGTTCTGGTTCGCTCTGGTTCGGTCTGGTCTGGTCTGGTTCGGTCTGGTCTGGTTCGGTATGGTCTGGTCTGGTTCGGTCTGTTCTGGTCTGGTCCGGTCTGGTCTGGTCTTGTCTGGTTTGGTCTGGTTCGGTCTGGTCTGGTTCGGTCTGGTTCGGTCTATTCTTGTCTGGTCTGGTTCGGTCTGGTCTGGTCTGGTTCGGTCTGGTCCGTTCTTTTTCGGTCTGGTCCCGTCTGGTACGGTCTGGTCCGGTCTGGTACGGTCTGGTTCGGTCTGGTCCGGTCTGGTCCGGTCTGGTTCGGGTCTGGTTCGGTCTGGTCCGGTCTGGTCTGGTTCGGTCTGGTCTGGTCTTGTCTGGTTCGTTCTGGTTCGGTCTGGTTCGGTCTGGTCTGGTTCGGTCTGGTCTGGTTCGGTCTGGTCTGGTTCGTTCTGGTTCGGTCTGGTCTGGTCTGGTTCGGTCTGGTCTGTTTCGTTCTGGTTCGCTCTGGTTCGGTCTGGTCTGGTTCGGTCTGGTCTGGTTCGGTATGGTCTGGTCTGGTCTGGTTCGGGTCTGGTTCGGTCTGGTCCGGTCTGGTCTGGTCTTGTCTGGTTTGGTCTGGTTCGGTCTGGTTCGGTCTATTCTTGTCTGGTCTGGTTCGGTCTGGTCTGGTCTGGTTCGGTCTGGTCCGTTCTTTTTCGGTCTGGTCCCGTCTGGTACGGTCTGGTCCGGTCTGGTACGGTCTGGTTCGGTCTGGTACGGTCTGGTCCGGTCTGGTCCGGTCTGGTTCGGGTCTGGTTCGGTCTGGTCCGGTCTGGTCTGGTTCGGTCTGGTCTGGTCTTGTCTGGTTCGTTCTGGTTCGGTCTGGTTCGGTCTGGTCTGGTCTTGTCTGGTTCGTTCTGGTTCGGTCTGGTTCGGTCTGGTCTGGTTCGGTCTGGTTCGGTCTGGTCTGGTACGGTCTGGTACGGTCTGGTACGGTCTGGTCCGGTCTGGTTCGGTCTGGTCTGGTTCGGTCTGGTTCGGTCTGGTCTGGTCTGGTTCGGTCTGGTCTGGTCTGGTACGGTCCGGTCTGGTACGGTTCGGTCTGGTCTGGTCTGGTCTGGTCTGGTTCGGTCTGGTCTGGTTCGGTCTGGTCTGGTCCGGTCTGGTCTGGTTCGGTCTGGTCTGGTTTGGTTCGGTATGGTCTGGTCTGGTCTGGTTCGGTCTGGTCTGGTCCGGTCTGGTCTGGTCTGGTTCGGTCTGGTTCGGTCTGTTCTGGTTCGGTCTGGTCTGGTCTGGTTCGGTCTGGTCTGGTTCGGTCTGGTTCGGTCTGGTCGGTCTGGTCTGGTTCGTTCTGGTTCGGTCTGGTTCGGTCTGGTCTGGTTCGTTCTGGTGCGGTCTGGTTCGGTCTGGTCTGGTTCGGTCTGGTTCGGTCTGGTCTGGTTCGGTCTGGTCTGGTTCGGTCTGGTCTGGTCTGGTCTGGTTCGTTCTGGTTCGGTCTGGTCTGGTCTGGTTCGGTCTGGTCTGGTCTGGTTCGTTCTGGTTCGCTCTGGTTCGGTCTGGTCCGGTCTGGTCCGGTCTGGTCCGGTCTGGTCCGGTCTGGTCTGGTTCGGTCTGGTTCGGTCTGGTCTGGTTCGGTTCGGTCTAGTCTGGTCTGGATCGGTCTGGTCTGGTTCGGTCTGGTCTGGTCTGGTTCGGTCTGGTCTGGTCTGGTTCGGTCTGGTCTGGTTCGGTCTGGTCTGGTTCGGTATGGTCTGGTCTTGTATGGTCTGGTCTGGTTCGGTCTGGTTCGGTTCGGTCTGGTCTGGTCTGGTCTGGTCTGGTTCGGTCTGGTCTGGTCTGGTCCGGTCTGGTCTGGTCCGGTCTGGTCTGGTCCGGTCTGGTCTGGTCCGGTCTGGTCTGGTCTGGTCTGGTCTGTTCTGGTTCGCTCTGGTTCGCTCTGGTCCGGTCTGGTCTGGTCTGGTCTGGTCCGTTCTGGTTCGGTCTGGTCTGGTCTGGTTCGGTCTGGTCTGGTCTGGTTCGTTCTGGTTCGCTCTGGTTCGGTCTGGTCCGGTCTGGTCTGGTTCGGTTCGGTCTAGTCTGGTCTGGTTCGGTCTGGTCTGGTTCGGTCTGGTCTGGTCTGGTTCGGTCTGGTCTGGTCTGGTCTGGTCTGTTCAGGTTCGCTCTGGTTCGCTCTGGTCCGGTCTGGTCTGGTCTGGTCCGTTCTGGTTCGGTCTGGTCTGGTCTGGTTCGGTCTGGTCTGGTCTGGTTCGTTCTGGTTCGCTCTGGTTCGGTCTGGTTCGGTCTGGTCTGGTTCGGTTCGGTCTAGTCTGGTCTGGTTCGGTCTGGTCTGGTTCGGTCTGGTCTGGTTCGTTCTGGTTCGGTCTGGTCTGGTCTGGTTCGGTCTGGTCTGTTTCGTTCTGGTTCGCTCTGGTTCGGTCTGGTCTGGTCTGGTTCGGTCTGGTCTGGTTCGGTATGGTCTGGTCTGGTCTGGTCTGGTTCGGTCTGTTCTGGTCTGGTCCGGTCTGTTTCGGGTCTGGTTCGGTCTGGTCCGGTCTGGTTCGGTCTGGTCTGGTCTTGTCTGGTTTGGTCTGGTTCGGTCTGGTCTGGTTCGGTCTGGTTCGGTCTATTCTTGTCTGGTCTGGTTCGTTCTGGTTCGCTCCGGTTCGGTCTGGTCTGGTCTGGTTCGTTCTGGTTCGGTCTGGTCTGGTCTGGCCAGGTCTGGTCTGGTTCGGTCTGGTTCGGTCTGGTCTGGTCTGGTCTGGTTCGGTCTGGTCTGGTCTGGTCTGGTTCGGTCTGGTTCGGTCTGGTACGGTCTGGTACGGTCTGGTCTGGTCTGGTCCGGTCTGGTCTGGTTCGGTCTGGTCTGGTCTGGTTCGGTCTGGTCTGGTTCGGTCTGGTCTGGTCTGGTCTGGTCCGGTCTGGTCCGGTTTGGTCCGGTCTGGTTCGGTCTGGTCTGGTTCGGTATGGTCTGGTCTGGTCTGGTTCGGTCTGGTCTGGTTCGGTCTGGTTCGTTCTGGTCTGGTCTGGTCTGGTTCGGTCTGGTCTGGTTCGGTCTGGTCTGGTCCGGTCCGGTCTGGTTCGGTCTGGTCTGGTTCGGTTTGGTCTGGTTCGGTCTGGTCTGCTCTGGTCTGGTCTGGTTCGGTCTGGTCTGGTTCGTTCTGGTTCGTTCTGGTTCGGTCTGGTTCGGTCTGGTCTGGTTCGGTCTGGTCTGGTCTGGTTCGGTCTGGTCTGGTCTGGTTCGTTCTGGTTCGGTCTGGTCTGGTCTGGTTCGGTCTGGTCTGGTTCGCTCTGGTTCGGTCTGGTCTGGTTCGGTCTGGTCTGGTCTGGTCTGGTCCGGTCTGGTTCGGTTTGGTCCGGTCTGGTTCGGTCTGGTCTGGTTCGGTATGGTCTGGTCTGGTCTGGTTCGGTCTGGTCTGGTTCGGTCTGGTTCGTTCTGGTCTGGTCTGGTCTGGTCTGGTTCGGTCTGGTCTGGTTCGGTCTGGTCTGGTCCGGTCCGGTCTGGTTCGGTCTGGTCTGGTTCGGTTTGGTCTGGTTCGGTCTGGTCTGCTCTGGTCTGGTTCGGTCTGGTCTGGTTCGTTCTGGTTCGGTCTGGTCTGGTTCGTTCTGGTTCGGTCTGGTTCGGTCTGGTCTGGTCTGGTCTGGTTCGGTCTGGTCTGGTCTGGTCTGGTTCGTTCTGGTTCGGTCTGGTCTGGTCTGGTTCGGTCTGGTCTGGTCTGGTTCGTTCTGGTTCGCTCTGGTTCGGTCTGGTCCGGTCTGGTCCGGTCTGGTCTGGTCCGGTCTGGTCTGGTTCGGTCTGGTTCGGTCTGGTCTGGTTCGGTCTAGTCTGGTCTGGTTCGGTCTGGTCTGGTTCGGTCTGGTCTGGTCTGGTTCGGTATGGTCTGGTCTTGTATGGTCTGGTCTGGTTCGGTCTGGTTCGGTTCGGTCTGGTCTGGTCTGGTCTTGTCTGGTTTGGTCTGGTTCGGTCTGGTCTGGTTCGGTCTGGTTCGGTCTATTCTTGTCTGGTCTGGTTCGGTCTGGTCTGGTCTGGTTCGGTCTGGTCCGTTCTTTTTCGGTCTGGTCCCGTCTGGTACGGTCTGGTTCGGTCTGGTACGGTCTGGTTCGGTCTGGTACGGTCTGGTCCGGTCTGGTCCGGTCTGGTTCGGGTCTGGTTCGGTCTGGTCTGGTTCGGTCTGGTCTGGTCTTGTCTGGTTCGTTCTGGTTCGGTCTGGTCTGGTTCGGTCTGGTTCGGTCTGGTCTGGTCTGGTCTGGTTCGGTCTGGTACGGTCTGGTACGGTCTGGTACGGTCTGGTTCGGTCTGGTCTGGTTCGGTCTGGTTCGGTCTGGTCTGGTCTTGTTCGGTCTGGTCTGGTCTTGTTCGGTCTGGTCTGGTCTGGTTCGGTCTGGTACGGTCCGGTCTGGTACGGTTCGGTCTGGTCTGGTCTGGTCTGGTCTGGTTCGGTCTGGTCTGGTTCGGTCTGGTCTGGTTCGGTCTGGTCTGGTCTGGTTTGGTATGGTCTGGTCTGGTTCGGTCTGTTCTGGTCCGGTCTGGTCTGGTCTGGTTCGGTCTGGTTCGGTCTGTTCTGGTTCGGTCTGTTCTGGTTCGGTCTGGTCTGGTCTGGTTCGGTCTGGTCTGGTTCGGTCTGGTCTGGTTCGGTCTGGTTCGGTCTGGTTCGGTCTGGTCGGTCTGGTCTGGTTCGTTCTGGTTTGGTCTGGTTCGGTCTGGTCTGGTTCGTTCTGGTTCGGTCTGGTTCGGTCTGGTCTGGTCTGGTTCGGTCTGGTTCGGTCTGGTCTGGTTCGGTCTGGTCTGGTCTGGTTCGGTCTGGTCTGGTCTGGTCTGGTTCGTTCTGGTTCGGTCTGGTCTGGTCTGGTTCGGTCTGGTCTGGTCTGGTTCGTTCTGGTTCGCTCTGGTTCGGTCTGGTCCGGTCTGGTCTGGTCCGGTCTGGTCCGGTCTGGTCTGGTTCGGTCTGGTCTGGTTCGGTTCGGTCTAGTCTGGTCTGGTTCGGTCTGGTCTGGTTCGGTCTGGTCTGGTCTGGTTCGGTCTGGTCTGGTTCGGTCTGGTCTGGTTCGGTATGGTCTGGTCTTGTATGGTCTGGTCTGGTTCGGTCTGGTTCGGTTCGGTCTGGTCTGGTCTGGTCTGGTTCGGTCTGGTCTGGTCCGGTCTGGTCTGGTTCGGTCTGGTCTGGTCCGGTCCGGTCTGGTTCGGTCTGGTCTGGTTTGGTTTGGTCTGGTTCGGTCTGGTCTGCTCTGGTCTGGTTCGGTCTGGTCTGGTTCGTTCTGGTTCGGTCTGGTTCGGTCTGGTCTGGTTCGTTCTGGTTCGGTCTGGTTCGGTCTGGTCTGGTCTGGTCTGGTCTGGTCTGGTCTGGTTCGTTCTGGTTCGGTCTGGTCTTGTCTGGTTCGGTCTGGTCTGGTCTGGTTCGTTCTGGTTCGCTCTGGTTCGGTCTGGTCCGGTCTGGTCCGGTCTGGTCCGGTCTGGTCCGGTCTGGTCCGGTCTGGTCCGGTCTGGTTCGGTCTGGTTCGGTCTGGTCTGGTTCGGTCTAGTCTGGTCTGGTTCAGTCTGGTCTGGTCTGGTCTGGTTCGGTATGGTCTGGTCTTGTATGGTCTGGTCTGGTTCGGTCTGGTTCGGTTCGGTCTGGTCTGGTCTGGTCTTGTCTGGTTTGGTCTGGTTCGGTCTGGTCTGGTTCGGTCTGGTTCGGTCTATTCTTGTCTGGTCTGGTTCGGTCTGGTCTGGTCTGGTTCGGTCTGGTCCGTTCTTTTTCGGTCTGGTCCCGTCTGGTACGGTCTGGTTCGGTCTGGTACGGTCTGGTTCGGTCTGGTACGGTCTGGTCCGGTCTGGTCCGGTCTGGTTCCGGTCTGGTTCGGTCTGGTCTGGTTCGGTCTGGTCTGGTTCGGTCTGGTCTGGTCTTGTCTGGTTCGTTCTGGTTCGGTCTGGTCTGGTTCGGTCTGGTTCGGTCTGGTCTGGTCTGGTCTGGTTCGGTCTGGTACGGTCTGGTTCGGTCTGGTTCGGTCTGGTCTGGTTCGGTCTGGTTCGGTCTGGTCTGGTCTTGTTCGGTCTGGTCTGGTCTTGTTCGGTCTGGTCTGGTCTGGTTCGGTCTGGTACGGTCCGGTCTGGTACGGTTCGGTCTGGTCTGGTCTGGTCTGGTCTGGTCTGGTTCGGTCTGGTCTGGTTCGGTCTGGTCTGGTTCGGTCTGGTCTGGTTCGGTCTGGTCTGGTTCGGTCTGGTCTGGTTCGGTATGGTCTGGTCTGGTCTGGTTCGGTCTGGTCTGGTCTGGTCTGGTCTGGTTCGGTCTGGTCTGGTTCGGTATGGTCTGGTCTTGTATGGTCTGGTCTGGTTCGGTCTGGTTCGGTTCGGTCTGGTCTGGTCTGGTCTGGTCTGGTTCGGTCTGGTCTGGTCCGGTCTGGTCTGGTTCGGTCTGGTCTGGTTCGGTCTGGTCTGGTTCGGTCTGGTCTGGTTCGGTCTGGTCTGGTTCGGTATGGTCTGGTCTGGTCTGGTTCGGTCTGGTACGGTCTGGTACGGTCTGGTACGGTCTGGTTCGGTCTGGTCTGGTTCGGTCTGGTTCGGTCTGGTCTGGTCTTGTTCGGTCTGGTCTGGTCTTGTTCGGTCTGGTCTGGTCTGGTTCGGTCTGGTACGGTCCGGTCTGGTACGGTTCGGTCTGGTCTGGTCTGGTCTGGTCTGGTCTGGTCTGGTTCGGTCTGGTCTGGTTCGGTCTGGTCTGGTTCGGTCTGGTCTGGTTCGGTCTGGTCTGGTTCGGTATGGTCTGGTCTGGTCTGGTTCGGTCTGGTCTGGTCCGGTCTGGTTCGGTCTGGTCTGGTTCGGTCTGGTCTGGTTCGGTATGGTCTGGTCTTGTATGGTCTGGTCTGGTTCGGTCTGGTTCGGTTCGGTCTGGTCTGGTCTGGTCTGGTCTGGTTCGGTCTGGTCTGGTCCGGTCTGGTCTGGTTCGGTCTGGTCTGGTTCGGTCTGGTCTGGTCCGGTCCGGTCTGGTTCGGTCTGGTCTGGTTCGGTTTGGTCTGGTTCGGTCTGGTCTGCTCTGGTCTGGTTCGGTCTGGTCTGGTTCGTTCTGGTTCGGTCTGGTTCGGTCTGGTCTGGTTCGTTCTGGTTCGGTCTGGTTCGGTCTGGTCTGGTCTGGTCTGGTTCGGTCTGGTCTGGTCTGGTCTGGTTCGTTCTGGTTCGGTCTGGTCTGGTTCGGTCTGGTCTGGTCTGGTTCGTTCTGGTTCGCTCTGGTTCGGTCTGGTCCGGTCTGGTCCGGTCTGGTCCGGTCTGGTCCGGTCTGGTCTGGTCTGGTTCGGTCTGGTTCGGTCTGGTCTGGTTCGGTCTAGTCTGGTCTGGTTCGGTCTGGTCTGGTTCAGTCTGGTCTGGTCTGGTTCGGTATGGTCTGGTCTTGTATGGTCTGGTCTGGTTCGGTCTGGTTCGGTTCGGTCTGGTCTGGTCTGGTCTTGTCTGGTTTGGTCTGGTTCGGTCTGGTCTGGTTCGGTCTGGTTCGGTCTATTCTTGTCTGGTCTGGTTCGGTCTGGTCTGGTCTGGTTCGGTCTGGTCCGTTCTTTTTCGGTCTGGTCCCGTCTGGTTCGGTCTGGTACGGTCTGGTTCGGTCTGGTACGGTCTGGTCCGGTCTGGTCCGGTCTGGTCCGGGTCTGGTTCGGTCTGGTCTGGTTCGGTCTGGTCTGGTCTTGTCTGGTTCGTTCTGGTTCGGTCTGGTCTGGTTCGGTCTGGTTCGGTCTGGTCTGGTCTGGTCTGGTTCGGTCTGGTACGGTCTGGTACGGTCTGGTACGGTCTGGTTCGGTCTGGTCTGGTTCGGTCTGGTTCGGTCTGGTCTGGTCTTGTTCGGTCTGGTCTGGTCTTGTTCGGTCTGGTCTGGTCTGGTTCGGTCTGGTACGGTCCGGTCTGGTACGGTTCGGTCTGGTCTGGTCTGGTTCGGTCTGGTCTGGTTCGGTCTGGTCTGGTTCGGTCTGGTCTGGTTCGGTCTGGTATGGTTCGGTATGGTCTGGTCTGGTCTGGTTCGGTCTGGTCTGGTCCGGTCTGGTCTGGTCTGGTCTGGTCTGGTTCGGTCTGGTCTGGTTCGGTGTGGTCTGGTTCGGTCTGGTTCGGTCTGGTTCGGTCTGGTCGGTCTGGTCTGGTTCGTTCTGGTTCGGTCTGGTTCGGTCTGGTTCGGTCTGGTTCGGTCTGGTCTGGTCTGGTTCGGTCTGGTTCGGTCTGGTCTGGTTCGGTCTGGTCTGGTCTGGTTCGGTCTGGTCTGGTCTGGTCTGGTTCGTTCTGGTTCGGTCTGGTCTGGTCTGGTTCGGTCTGGTCTGGTCTGGTTCATTCTGGTTCGCTCTGGTTCGGTCTGGTCCGGTCTGGTCTGGTCCGGTCTGGTCAGGTCTGGTCTGGTTCGGTCTGGTCTGGTTCGGTCTAGTCTGGTCTGGTTCGGTCTGGTCTGGTTCGGTCTGGTCTGGTCTGGTTCGGTCTGGTCTGGTTCGGTCTGGTCTGGTTCGGTATGGTCTGGTCTTGTATGGTCTGGTCTGGTTCGGTCTGGTTCGGTTCGGTCTGGTCTGGTCTGGTCTGGTTCGGTCTGGTCTGGTCCGGTCTGGTCTGGTCCGGTCTGGTCTGGTTCGTTCTGGTTCGGTCTGGTCTGGTCTGTTCTGGTTCGCTCTGGTCCGGTCTGGTCTGGTCTGGTCTAGTTCGGTCTGGTCTGGTTCGGTTCGGTCTAGTCTGGTCTGGTTCGGTCTGGTCTGGTCTGGTTCGGTCTGGTCTGGTCTGGTCTGGTCTGGTCTGGTCTGGTTCGGTCTAGTCTGGTCTGGTTCGGTCTGGTCTGGTCCGGTCTGGTCTGGTCTGGTTCGGTTCGGTCTAGTCTGGTCTGGTTCGGTCTGGTTCGGTCTGGTCTGGTCTGGTTCGGTCTGGTCTGGTCTGGTTCGGTCTGGTTCGGTCTGGCCTGGTCTGGTCTGGTTCGTTCTGGTTCGCTCTGGTTCGGTCTGGTCTGGTCTGGTTCGTTCTGGTTCGCTCTGGTCCGGTCTGGTTCGGTCTGGTCTGGTTCGGTCTGGTTCGGTCTGGTCTGGTTCGGTCTGGTCTGGTTCGGTCTGGTCTGGTTCGGTCTGGTCTGGTTCGGTCTGGTCTCGTCTGGTTCGGTATGGTCTCGTCTGGTTCGGTCTGGTTCGGTCTGGTCTGGTTCGGTCTGGCCTGTTCTGGTCTGGTTCGTTCTGGTTCGGTCTGTTCTGGTCTGGTCTGGTTCGTTCTGGTTCGCTCTGGTTCGGTCTGGTCTGGTTCGGTCTGGTTTGGTCCGGTCTGGTTCGGTCTGGTCTGGTCTGGTTCGTTCTGGTTCGCTCTGGTTCGGTCTGGTCTGGTTCGGTCTGGTCTGGTTCGGTCTGGTCTGGTTCGGTCTGGTCTGGTTCGGTCTGGTCTGGTTCGGTCTGGTCTGGTTCGGTCTGGTCTGGTCTGGTTCGTTCTGGTTCGGATTGGTTCGGTCTGGTTCGGTCTGGTCTGGTTCGTTCTGGTTCGCTCTGGTTCGGTCTGGTCTGGTTCGGGTCTGGTTCGGTCTGGTTCGGGTCTGGTTCGGTTTGGTTCGCTCGGGTCTGGTTCGGTCTGGTCTGGTTTGCTCTGGTCTGGTTCGGTCTGGTCTGGTTCGGTCTGGTATGGTCTGGTCTGGTCTGGTTCGTTCTGGTTCCCTCCGGTGCGGTCTGGTTCGGTCTGGTCTGGTTCGGTCTGGTTCGGTCTGGTCTGGTCTGGTCTGGTCCGCTCTGGTTCGGTCTGGTCTGGTCTGGCCTGGTTCGGTCTGGTTCGGTCTGGTACGGTCTGGTCTGGTCTGGTCTGGTTCGGTCTGGTCTGGTCCGGTCTGATCTGGTCCGGTCTGTTCTGGTTCGGTCTGGTCTGGTTCGGTCTGGTCTGGTCTGGTCCGGTCTGGTTCGGTCTGGTCTGGTTCGGTATGGTCTGGTTCGGTATGGTCTGGTTCGGTCTGGTCTGGTTCGGTCTGGTTCGGTCTGGTCTGGTCTGGTCTGGTTCGGTCTGGTCTGGTTCGGTCTGGTCTGGTCCGGTCTGGTCCGGTTTGGTCCGGTCTGGTTCGGTCTGGTCTGGTTCGGTTTGGTCTGGTTCGGTCTGGTTCGGTCTGGTCTGGTTCGTTCTGGTTCGGTCTGGTTCGGTCTGGTCTGGTTCGTTCTGGTTCGGTCTGGTTCGTTCTGGTTGGGTCTGGTCTGGTTCGCTCTGGTTCGGTCTGGTTCGGTCTGGTCTGGTTCGGTCTGGTCTGGTTCGGTCTGGTCTGGTTCGGTATGGTCTGGTTCGGTCTGGTCTGGTTCGGTCTGGTCTGGTCTGGTTCGGCTGGTCTGGTCTGGTTCGGTCTGGTTCGGTCTGGTCTGGTTCGGTCTGTTCTGGTTCGGTCTGGTCTGGTTCGGTCTGGTTCGGTCTGGTTCGGTCTGGTTGCGTCTGGTCTGGTTCGGTCTGGTCTGGTTCAGTCTGGTCTGGTCTGGTTCGGTCTGGTCTGGTTCGATCTGGTTCGGTCTGGCCTGATCTGGTCTGGTTCGCTCTGGTTCGGTCTGGTCTGGTTCGGTCTTGTCTGGTTCGGTCTGGTTCGGTCTAGTCTGGTTCGGTCTGGTCTGGTTCGGTCTGGTCTGGTTCGGTCTGGTCTGGTTCGGTCTGGTCTGGTTCGGGCTGGTCTGGTTCGGTCTGGTCTGGTTCGGTCTGGTCTGGTTTGGTCTGGTTCGTTCTGGTCTGGTCTAGTCTGGTCTGGTCTGGTTCGGTCTGGTTCGGTCTGGCCTGGTCTTGTCTGGTTCGTTCTGGTTCGCTCTGGTTCGGTCTGGTCCGGTCTGGTTCGGTCTGGTCTGGTTCGGTCTGGTCTGGTTCGGTCTGGTCTGGTCTGGTCTGGTTCGTTCTGGTTCGCTCTGGTTCGCTCTGGTTCGGTCTGGTCTGGTTCGTTCTGGTCTGGTTTGGTCCGGTCTGGTTCGGTCTGGTCTGGTCTGGTTCGCTCTGGTTCGGTCTGGTCCGGTCTGGTCTGGTTCGGTCTGGTCTGGTTCGGTCTGGTCTGGTCTGGTTCGGTCTGGTCTGGTCTGGTCTGGTTCGTTCTGGTTCGGTCTGGTTCGGTCTGGTCTGGTCTGGTTCGTTCTGGTTCGCTCTGGTTCGGTATGGGCTGGTCTGGTCTGGTTCGGGTCTGGTTCGGTCTGGTCTTGTCTGGTTCGGTCTGGTCTGGTCTGTTTTGTTCTGGTTCGGTCTGGTCTGGTCTGTTTTGTTCTGGTTCGGTCTGGTTCGGTCTGGTCTGGTTCGGTCTGGTCTGGTTCGTTCTGGTTCGGTCTGGTCTGGTCTGGTTCGGTCTGGTCTGTTTCGTTCTGGTTCGCTCTGGTTCGGTCTGGTCTGGTCTGGTTCGGTCTGGTCTGGTTCGGTATGGTCTGGTCTGGTCTGGTCTGGTTCGGTCTGTTCTGGTCTGGTCCGGTCTGTTTCGGGTCTGGTTCGGTCTGGTCCGGTCTGTTTCGGTCTGGTCTGGTCTTGTCTGGTTTGGTCTGGTTCGGTCTGGTCTGGTTCGGTCTGGTTCGGTCTATTCTTGTCTGGTCTGGTTCGTTCTGGTTCGCTCCGGTTCGGTCTGGTCCGGTCTGGTTCGGTCTGGTCTGGTCTGGTTCGTTCTTGTTCGGTCTGGTCTGGTCTGGCCAGGTCTGGTCTGGTTCGGTCTGGTTCGGTCTGGTCTGGTCTGGTCCGCTCTGGTTCGGTCTGGTCTGGTCTGGTCTGGTTCGGTCTGGTTCGGTCTGGTTCGGTCTGGTACGGTCTGGTCTGGTCTGGTCCGGTCTGGTCTGGTTCGGTCTGGTCTGGTCTGGTTCGGTCTGGTCTGGTTCGGTCTGGTCTGGTCTGGTCTGGTCTGGTCCGGTCTGGTCCGGTTTGGTCCGGTCTGGTTCGGTCTGGTCTGGTTCGGTATGGTCTGGTCTGGTTCGGTCTGGTCTGGTTCGGTCTGGTTCGTTCTGGTCTGGTCTGGTCTGGTCTGGTTCGGTCTGGTCTGGTTCGGTCTGGTCCGGTCTGTTTCGGTCTGGTCTGGTCTTGTCTGGTTTGGTCTGGTTCGGTCTGGTCTGGTTCGGTCTGGTTCGGTCTATTCTTGTCTGGTCTGGTTCGTTCTGGTTCGCTCCGGTTCGGTCTGGTCCGGTCTGGTTCGGTCTGGTCTGGTCTGGTTCGTTCTGGTTCGGTCTGGTCTGGTCTGGCCAGGTCTGGTCTGGTTCGGTCTGGTTCGGTCTGGTCTGGTCTGGTCCGCTCTGGTTCGGTCTGGTCTGGTCTGGTCTGGTTCGGTCTGGTACGGTCTGGTACGGTCTGGTCTGGTCTGGTCCGGTCTGGTCTGGTTCGGTCTGGTCTGGTCTGGTTCGGTCTGGTCTGGTTCGGTCTGGTCTGGTCTGGTCTGGTCTGGTCCGGTTTGGTCCGGTCTGGTTCGGTCTGGTCTGGTTCGGTATGGTCTGGTCTGGTCTGGTTCGGTCTGGTCTGGTTCGGTCTGGTTCGTTCTGGTCTGGTCTGGTCTGGTCTGGTTCGGTCTGGTCTGGTTCGGTCTGGTCTGGTCCGGTCCGGTCTGGTTTGGTCTGGTCTGGTTCGGTTTGGTCTGGTTCGGTCTGGTCTGCTCTGGTCTGGTCTGGTTCGGTCTGGTCTGGTTCGTTCTGGTTCGGTCTGGTTCGGTCTGGTCTGGTTCGTTCTGGTTCGGTCTGGTTCGGTCTGGTCTGGTTCGGTCTGGTCTGGTCTGGTTCGGTCTGGTCTGGTCTGGTTCGTTCTGGTTCGGTCTGGTCTGGTCTGGTTCGGTCTGGTCTGGTCTGGTTCGTTCTGGTTCGCTCTGGTTCGGTCTGGTCTGGTTCGGTCTGGTCTGGTCTGGTCTGGTCCGGTCTGGTCCGGTTTGGTCCGGTCTGGTTCGGTCATGTCTGGTTCGGTATGGTCTGGTCTGGTCTGGTTCGGTCTGGTCTGGTTCGGTCTGGTTCGTTCTGGTCTGGTCTGGTCTGGTTCGGTCTGGTCTGGTTCGGTCTGGTCTGGTCCGGTCCGGTCTGGTTCGGTCTGGTCTGGTTCGGTTTGGTCTGGTTCGGTCTGGTCTGCTCTGGTCTGGTTCGGTCTGGTCTGGTTCGTTCTGGTTCGGTCTGGTTCGGTCTGGTCTGGTTCGTTCTGGTTCGGTCTGGTTCGGTCTGGTCTGGTCTGGTCTGGTCTGGTTCGGTCTGGTTCGGTCTGGTCTGGTTCGGTCTGGTCTGGTCTGGTTCGGTCTGGTCTGGTTCGTTCTGGTTCGCTCTGGTTCGGTCTGGTCCGGTCTGGTCCGGTCTGGTCCGGTCTGGTCCGGTCTGGTCCGGTCCGGTCTGGTCTGGTTCGGTCTGGTTCGGTCTGGTCTGGTTCGGTCTAGTCTGGTCTGGTTCGGTCTGGTCTGGTTCGGTCTGGTCTGGTCTGGTTCGGTATGGTCTGGTCTTGTATGGTCTGGTCTGGTCTGGTCTGGTCTGGTTCGGTCTGGTCTGGTCTGGTCTGGTCCGGTCTGGTCTGGTCCGGTCTGGTTCGGTCTGGTCTGGTCTGGTCTGGTCTGTTCTGGTTCACTCTGGTTCGCTCTGGTTCGCTCTGGTCCGGTCTGGTCTGGTCTGGTCTGGTCTGGTTCGGTCTGGTTCGGTCTGGTCTGGTTCGGTTCGGTCTAGTCTGGTCTGGTTCGGTCTGGTTCGGTCTGGTTCGGTCTGGTTCGGTCTGGTTCGGTCTGGTTCGGTCTGGTCTGGTTTGGTCTAGTCTGGTCTGGTTCGGTCTGGTCTGGTCCGGTCTGGTCTGGTCTGGTTCGGTTCGGTCTAGTCTGGTCTGGTTCGGTCTGGTTCGGTCTGGTCTGGTTTGGTCTGGTCTGGTCTGGTTCGGTCTTGTTCGGTCTGGCCTGGTCTGGTCTGGTTCGTTCTGGTTCGCTCTGGTTCGGTCTGGTCTGGTCTGGTTCGCTCTGGTTCGGTCTGGTCCGGTCTGGTTCGGTCTGGTCCGGTCTGGTTCGGTCTGGTCTGGTCTGGTCTGGTTCGGTCTGGTCTGGTCTGGTTCGGTCTGGTCTGGTTCGGTCTGGTCTGGTTCAGTCTGGTCTGGTTCGGTCTGGTCTCGTCTGGTTCGGTATGGTCTGGTCTGGTTCGGTCTGGCCTGTTCTGGTCTGGTTCGTTCTGGTTCGGTCTGTTCTGGTCTGGTCTGGTTCGTTCTGGTTCGCTCTGGTTCGGTCTGGTTCGGTTCGGTCTGGTCTGGTTTGGTCCGGTCTGGTTCGGTCTGGTCTGGTCTGGTTCGTTCTGGTTCGCTCTGGTTCGGTCTGGTCTGGTCTGGTTCGGTCTGGTCTGGTTCGGTCTGGTCTGGTTCGGTCTGGTCTGGTCTGGTTCGGTCTGGTCTGGTCCGGTCTGGTCTGGTCTGGTTCGTTCTGGTTCGGATTGGTTCGGTCTGGTCTGGTTCGTTCTGGTTCGCTCTGGTTCGGTCTGGTCTGGTTCGGGTCTGGTTCGGTCTGGTTCGGGTCTGGTTCGGTTTGGTTCGCTCGGGTCTGGTTCGGTCTGGTCTGGTTTGCTCTGGTCTGGTTTGCTCTGGTCTGGTTCGGTCTGGTCTGGTTCGTTCTGGTATGGTCTGGTCTGGTCTGGTCCGCTCTGGTTCGGTCTGGTCTGGTCTGGTCTGATTCGGTCTGGTTCGGTCTGGTACGGTCTGGTCTGGTCTGGTTCGGTCTGGTCTGGTCCGGTCTGGTCTGGTCCGGTCTGTTCTGGTTCGGTCTGGTCTGGTTCGGTCTGGTCTGGTCTGGTCCGGTCTGGTCTGGTCCGGTCTGGTTCGGTATGGTCTGGTTCGGTCTGGTCCGGTCTGGTCCGGTCTGGTCCGGTCTGGTTCGGTCCGGTCTGGTTCGGTATGGTCTGGTCTGGTCTGGTTCGGTCTGGTCCGGTTCGGTCTGGTTTGTTCTGGTCTGGTCTGGTCTGGTTCGGTCTGGTCTGGTCCGGTCTGGTCCGGTCTGGTTCGGTCTGGTCTGGTTCGGTTTGGTCTGGTTCGGTCTGGTTCGGTCTGGTCTGCTCTGGTCTGGTCTGGTTCGTTCTGGTTCGGTCTGGTCTGGTTCGTTCTGGTCTGGTTCGTTCTGGTTCGGTCTGGTTCGGTCTGGTCTGGTCTGGTTCGGTCTGGTTCGGTCTGGTCTGGTTCGGTCTGGTCTGGTCTGGTCTGGTTCGGTCCTGTCTGGTTCGGTCTGGTCCGGTCTGGTCTGGTTCGGTCTGGTCTGGTCTGGTCTGGTTCGTTCTGGTTCGCTCTGGTTCGGTCTGGTCCGGTCTGGTTCGGTCTGGTCTGGTCTGGTTCGGTCTGGTCTGGTCTGGTTCGTTCTGGTTCGCTCTGGTTCGGTCTGGTCCGGTCTGGTCCGGTCTGGTCCGGTCTGGTCCGGTCTGGTCTGGTCTGGTTCGGTCTGGTTCGGTCTGGTTCGGTCTAGTCTGGTCTGGTTCGGTCTGGTCTGGTTCGGTCTGGTCTGGTTCGGTCTGGTCTGGTTCGGTCTGGTCTGGTTCGGTCTGGTCTGGTTCGGTCTGGTCTGGTTCGGTATGGTCTGGTCTTGTATGGTCTGGTCTGGTTCGGTCTGGTTCGGTTCGGTCTGGTCTGGTCTGGTCTGGTCTGGTTCGGTCTGGTCTGGTCTGGTCTGGTCTGGTCTGGTCCGGTCTGGTCTGGTTCGGTCTGGTCTGGTCTGGTCTGGTCTGGTCTGTTCTGGTTCGCTCTGGTTCGCTCTGGTCCGGTCTGGTCTGGTTTGGTCTGGTCTGGTTCGGTCTGGTTCGGTCTGGTCTGGTTCGGTTCGGTCTAGTCTGGTCTGGTTCGGTCTGGTTCGGTCTGGTCTGGTCTGGTTTGGTCTGGTCTGGTCTGGTTCGGTCTAGTCTGGTCTGGTCTGGTCTGGTCCGGTCTGGTCTGGTCTGGTTCGGTTCGGTCTAGTCTGGTCTGGTTCGGTCTGGTTCGGTCTGGTCTGGTTTGGTCTGGTCTGGTCTGGTTCGGTCTGGTTCGGTCTGGCCTGGTCTGGTCTGGTTCGTTCTGGTTCGCTCTGGTTCGGTCTGGTCTGGTCTGGTTCGCTCTGGTTCGGTCTGGTCCGGTCTGGTCCGGTCTGGTTCGGTCTGGTCTGGTTCGGTCTGGTCTGGTCTGGTCTGGTTCGGTCTGGTCTGGTTCGGTCTGGTCTGGTTCGGTCTGGTCTCGTCTGGTTCGGTATGGTCTGGTTCGTTCTGGTCTGGTCTGGTTCGGTCTGGTCTGGTTCGGTCTGTTCTGGTCTGGTCTGGTTCGTTCTGGTTCGCTCTGGTTCGGTCTGGTTCGGTTCGGTCTGGTCTGGTTTGGTCCGGTCTGGTTCGGTCTGGTCTGGTCTGGTTCGTTCTGGTTCGCTCTGGTTCGGTCTGGTCTGGTTCGGTCTGGTCTGGTTCGGTCTGGTCTGGTTCGGTCTGGTCTGGTCTGGTTCGTTCTGGTTCGGATTGGTTCGGTCTGGTCTGGTTCGTTCTGGTTCGCTCTGGTTCGGTCTGGTCTGGTCCGGTCTGGTTCGGTCTGGTCCGGTCTGGTTCGGTCTGGTCCGGTCTGGTTCGGTCTGGTCTGGTTCGGTCTGGTTCGGTCTGGTCTGGTCTGGTTCGGTCTGGTCTGGTTCAGTCTGGTCTGGTTCGGTCTGGTCTGGTTCGGTCTGGTCTCGTCTGGTTCGGTCTGGTCTCGTCTGGTTCGGTATGGTCTGGTCTGGTTCGTTCTGGTTCGCTCTGGTTCGGTCTGGTTCGGTTCGGTCTGGTCTGGTTTGGTCCGGTCTGGTTCGGTCTGGTCTGGTCTGGTTCGTTCTGGTTCGCTCTGGTTCGGTCTGGTCTGGTCTGGTTCGGTCTGGTCTGGTTAGGTCTGGTCTGGTTCGGTCTGGTCTGGTTCGGTCTGGTCTGGTCCGGTCTGGTCTGGTCTGGTTCGTTCTGGTTCGGATTGGTCTGGTCTGGTTCGTTCTGGTTCGCTCTGGTTCGGTCTGGTCTGGTTCGGGTCTGGTTCGGTCTGGTTCGGGTCTGGTTCGGTTTGGTTCGCTCGGGTCTGGTTCGGTCTGGTCTGGTTTGCTCTGGTCTGGTTTGCTCTGGTCTGGTTCGGTCTGGTCTGGTTCGGTCTGGTATGGTCTGGTCTGGTCTGGTTCGTTCTGGTTCCCTCCGGTGCGGTCTGGTTCGGTCTGGTCTGGTTCGGTCTGGTTCGGTCTGGTCTGGTCTGGTCCGCTCTGGTTCGGTCTGGTCTGGTCTGGTCTGGTTCGGTCTGTTCTGGTTCGGTCTGGTCTGGTTCGGTCTGGTCTGGTCTGGTCTGGTCCGGTCTGGTTCGGTCTGGTCTGGTTCGGTATGGTCTGGTTCGGTCTGGTCTGGTCTGGTCCGGTCTGGTCCGGTTTGGTCCGGTCTGGTTCGGTCTGGTCTGGTTCGGTATGGTCTGGTCTGGTCTGGTTCGGTCTGGTCTGGTTCGGTCTGGTTCGTTCTGGTCTGGTCTGGTCTGGTCTGGTTCGGTCTGGTCTGGTTCGGTCTGGTCTGGTCCGGTCTGGTCCGGTCTGGTTCGGTTTGGTCTGGTTCGGTCTGGTCTGCTCTGGTCTGGTCTGGTTCGGTCTGGTCTGGTCTGGTTCGTTCTGGTTCGGTCTGGTCTGGTTCGTTCTGGTCTGGTTCGGTCTGGTTCGGTCTGGTCTGGTCTGGTCTGGTTCGGTCTGGTTCGGTCTGGTCTGGTTCGGTCTGGTCTGGTCTGGTCTGGTTCGGTCCTGTCTGGTTCGGTCTGGTTCGGTCTGGTCCGGTCTGGTCCGGTCTGGTCCGGTCTGGTCCGGTCTGGTCTGGTCTGGTTCGGTCTGGTCTGGTTCGGTTCGGTCTAGTCTGGTCTGGTCTGGTCTGGTTCGGTCTGGTCTGGTTCGGTCTGGTCTGGTCTGGTTCGGTCTGGTCTGGTTCGGTCTGGTCTGGTTCGGTCTGGTCTGGTTCGGTATGGTCTGGTCTTGTATGGTCTGGTCTGGTTCGGTCTGGTTCGGTTCGGTCTGGTCTGGTCTGGTCTGGTCTGGTTCGGTCTGGTCTGGTCCGGTCTGGTCTGGTCCGGTCTGGTCTGGTTCGTTCTGGTTCGGTCTGGTCTGGTCTGGTCTGGTCTGTTCTGGTTCGCTCTGGTTCGCTCTGGTCTGGTCTGGTCTGGTCTGGTCTGGTCTGGTTCGGTCTGGTTCGGTCTGGTCTGGTTCGGTTCGGTCTAGTCTGGTCTGGTTCGGTCTGGTTCGGTCTGGTCTGGTCTGGTTCGGTCTGGTCTGGTTTGGTCTGGTCTGGTCTGGTTCGGTCTGGTCTGGTCTGGTCCGGTCTGGTCTGGTTCGGTTCGGTCTAGTCTGGTCTGGTTCGGTCTGGTTCGGTCTGGTCTGGTTCGGTCTGGTCTGGTCTGGTTCGGTCTGGCCTGGTCTGGTCTGGTTCGTTCTGGTTCGCTCTGGTTCGGTCTGGTCTGGTCTGGTTCGTTCTGGTTCGTTCTGGTTCGCTCTGGTTCGGTCTGGTCCGGTCTGGTTCGGTCTGGTCTGGTTCGGTCTGGTTCGGTCTGGTCTGGTTCGGTCTGGTCTGGTTCGGTCTGGTCTGGTTCGGTCTGGTCTCGTCTGGTTCGGTATGGTCTGGTCTGGTTCGTTCTGGTCTGGTCTGGTTCGGTCTGGTTCGGTCTGGTCTGGTTCGGTCTGGCCTGTTCTGGTCTGGTTCGTTCTGGTTCGGTCTGTTCTGGTCTGGTCTGGTTCGTTCTGGTTCGCTCTGGTTCGGTCTGGTCTGGTTCGGTCTGGTCTGGTTTGGTCCGGTCTGGTTCGGTCTGGTCTGGTCTGGTTCGTTCTGGTTCGCTCTGGTTCGGTCTGGTCTGGTTCGGTCTGGTCTGGTTCGGTCTGGTCTGGTTCGGTCTGGTCTGGTTCGGTCTGGTCTGGTTCGGTCTGGTCTGGTCCGGTCTGGTCTGGTTTGGTTCGTTCTGGTTCGGATTGGTTCGGTCTGGTCTGGTTCGATCTGGTTCGCTCTGGTTCGGTCTGGTCTGGTTCGGGTCTGGTTCGGTCTGGTTCGGGTCTGGTTCGGTTTGGTTCGCTCGGGTCTGGTTCGGTCTGGTCTGGTTTGCTCTGGTCTGGTTCGGTCTGGTCTGGTTCGGTCTGGTCTGGTTCGGTCTGGTCTGGTTCGGTCTGGTATGGTCTGGTCTGGTTCGTTCTGGTTCCCTCCGGTGCGGTCTGGTTCGGTCTGGTCTGGTTCGGTCTGGTTCGGTCTGGTCTGGTCTGGTCTGGTCCGCTATGGTTCGGTCTGGTCTGGTCTGGTCTGGTCTGGTCTGGTTCGGTCTGGTACGGTCTGGTCTGGTCTGGTTCGGTCTGGTCTGGTCCGGTCTGGTCTGGTCCGGTCTGTTCTGGTTCGGTCTGGTCTGGTCCGGTCTGGTTCGGTCTGGTCTGGTTCGGTATGGTCTGGTTCGGTCTGGTCTGGTTCGGTCTGGTTCGGTCTGGTTCGGTCTGGTTCGGTCTGGTCTGGTCTGGTTCGGTCTGGTCTGGTTCGGTCTGGTCTGGTCCGGTCTGGTCCGGTTTGGTCCGGTCTGGTTCGGTCTGGTCTGGTTCGGTTTGGTCTGGTTCGGTCTGGTTCGGTCTGGTCTGCTCTGGTCTGGTCTGGTCTGGTTCGGTCTGGTCTGGTCTGGTTCGTTCTGGTTCGGTCTGGTTCGGTCTGGTCTGGTTCGTTCTGGTTCGGTCTGGTTCGTTCTGGTTCGCTCTGGTTCGGTCTGGTTCGGTCTGGTCTGGTTCGGTCTGGTCTGGTTCGGTATGGTCTGGTTCGGTCTGGTCTGGTTCGGTCTGGTCTGGTCTGGTTCGGCTGGTCTGGTCTGGTTCGGTCTTGTCTGGTTCGGTCTGGTCTGGTTCGGTCTGGTTCGGTCTGTTCTGGTTCGGTCTGTTCTGGTTCGGTCTGGTCTGGTTCGGTCTGGTCTGGTTCGGTCTGGTTCGGTCTGGTTGCGTCTGGTCTGGTTCGGTCTGGTCTGGTTCAGTCTGGTCTGGTCTGGTTCGGTCTGGTCTGGTCTGGTTCGATCTGGTTCGGTCTGGCCTGATCTGGTCTGGTTCGCTCTGGTTCGGTCTGGTCTGGTTCGGTCTGGTCTGGTTCGGTCTGGTTCGGTCTGGTCTGGCTCGGTCTGGTCTGGTTCGGTCTGGTCTGGTTCGGTCTGGTCTGGTTCGGGCTGGTCTGGTTCAGTCTGGTCTGGTTCGGTCTGGTCTGGTTCGGTCTGGTCTGGTTCGTTCTGGTCTGGTTCGGTCTAGTCTGGTCTGGTCTGGTTCGGTCTGGTTCGGTCTGGCCTGGTCTGGTCTGGTTCGTTCTGGTTCGCTCTGGTTCGCTCTGGTTCGTTCTGGTCTGGTTCGGTCTGGTCTGGTCTGGTTCGTTCTGGTTCGCTCTGGTTCGGTCTGGTCCGGTCTGGTCTGGTTCGGACTGGTCTTGTTCGGTCTGGTCTGGTCTGGTTCGGTCTGGTCTGGTCCGGTCTGGTCTGGTTCGTTCTGGTTCGGTCTGGTTCGGTCTGGTCTGGTTCGGTCTGGTCTGGTTCGTTCTGGTTCTTTCTGGTTCGGTATGGGCTGGTCTGGTCTTGTCTGGTTCGGTCTGGTCTGGTCTGTTTTGTTCTGGTTCGGTCTGGTCTGGTTCGGTCCGGTCTGGTTCGTTCTGGTTCGGTCTGGTCTGGTCTGGTTCGGTCTGGTCTGGTCTGGTCCCGTCTGGTTCGGTCTGGTCTGTTTCGTTCTGGTTCGCTCTGGTTCGGTCTTGTCTGGTCTGGTTCGGTCTGGTCTGGTTCGGTATGGTCTGGTCTGGTCTGGTCTGGTTCGGTCTGTTCTGGTCTGGTCCGGTCTGGTTCGGGTCTGGTTTGGTCTGGTCTGGTCCGGTCTGGTTCGGTCTGGTCTGGTCTTGTCTGGTTTGGTCTGGTTCGGTCTGGTCTGGTTCGGTCTGGTTCGGTCTATTCTTGTCTGGTCTGGTTCGGTCTGGTCTGGTCTGGTTCGGTCCGGTCCGTTCTTTTTCGGTCTGGTCCCGTCTGGTACGGTCTGGTCCGGTCTGGTACGGTCTGGTTCAGTCTGGTACGGTCTGGTCCGGTCTGGTCCGGTCTGGTTCGGGTCTGGTTCGGTCTGGTCCGGTCTGGTCTGGTTCGGTCTGGTCTGGTCTTGTCTGGTTCGTTCTGGTTCGGTCTGGTTCGGTCTGGTCTGGTTCGGTCTGGTTCGGTCTGGTCTGGTTCGGTCTGGTACGGTCTGGTACGGTCTGGTCCGGTCTGGTTCGGTCTGGTCTGGTTCGGTCTGGTTCGGTCTGGTCTGGTCTGGTCTGGTCCGCTCTGGTTCGGTCTGGTCTGGTCTGGTCTGGTTCGGTCTGGTCTGGTCCGGTCTGGTCTGGTCTGGTCTGGTTCGGTCTGGTCTGGTCCGGTCTGGTCTGGTCCGGTCTGTTCTGGTTCGGTCTGGTCTGGTCCGGTCTGGTTCGGTCTGGTCTGGTTCGGTATGGTCTGGTACGGTCTGGTCTGGTTCGGTCTGGTTCGGTCTGGTCTGGTCTGGTTCGGTCTGGTCTGGTTCGGTCTGGTCTGGTCCGGTCTGGTCCGGTTTGGTCCGGTCTGGTTCGGTCTGGTCTGGTTCGGTTTGGTCTGGTTCGGTCTGGTTCGGTCTGGTCTGCTCTGGTCTGGTCTGGTTCGGTCTGGTCTGGTTCGTTCTGGTTCGGTCTGGTCTGGTCTGGTTCGGTCTGGTTCGTTCTGGTTCGGTCTGGTTGGGTCTGGTCTGGTTCGCTCTGGTTCGGTCTGGTTCGGTCTGGTCTGGTTCGGTCTGGTCTGGTTCGGTCTGGTCTGGTTCGGTATGGTCTGGTTCGGTCTGGTCTGGTTCGGTCTGGTCTGGTTCGGCTGGTCTGGTCTGGTTCGGTCTGGTCTGGTTCGGTCTGGTCTGGTTCGGTCTGGTTTGGCCTGGTTCGGTCTGGTTCGGTCTGTTCTGGTTCGGTCTGTTCTGGTTCGGTCTGTTCTGGTTCGGTCTGTTCTGGTTCGGTCTGGTCTGGTTCGGTCTGGTTGCGTCTGGTCTGGTTCGGTCTGGTCTGGTTCAGTCTGGTCTGGTCTGGTTCGGTCTGGTCTGGTTCGATCTGGTTCGGTCTGGCCTGATCTGGTCTGGTTCGCTCTGGTTCGCTCTGGTTCGGTCTGGTCTGGTTCGGTCTGGTCTGGTTCGGTCTGGTTCGGTCTGGTCTGGTTCGGTCTGGTCTGGTTCGGTCTGGTCTGGTTCGGTCTGGTCTGGTTCGGTCTGGTCTGGTTCGGGCTGGTCTGGTTCGGTCTGGTCTGGTTCGGTCTGGTCTGGTTCGTTCTGGTCTGGTTCGGTCTAGTCTGGTCTGGTCTGGTTCGGTCTGGTTCGGTCTGGCCTGGTCTGGTCTGGTTCGTTCTGGTTCGCTCTGGTTCGGTCTGGTCCGGTCTGGTTCGGTCTGGTCTGGTTCGGTCTGGTCTGGTTCGGTCTGGTCTGGTCTGGTTCGTTCTGGTTCGCTCTGGTTCGCTCTGGTTCGGTCTGGTCTGGTTCGTTCTGGTCTGGTCTGGTTCGGTCTGGTCTGGTCTGGTTCGTTCTGGTTCGCTCTGGTTCGGTCTGGTCCGGTCTGGTCTGGTTCGGTCTGGTCTGGTTCGGTCTGGTCTGGTCTGGTTCGGTCTGGTCTGGTTCGGTCTGGTCTGGTCTGGTTCGGTCTGGTCTGGTTCGGTCTGGTCTGGTCTGGTTCGGTCTGGTCTGGCCCGGTCTGGTCTGGTTCGTTCTGGTTCGGTCTGGTTCGGTCTGGTCTGGTCTGGTTCGGTCTGGTTCGCTCTGGTTCGGTATGGGCTGGTCTGGTCTGGTTCGGGTCTGGTTCGGTCTGGTCTTGTCTGGTTCGGTCTGGTCTGTTTTGTTCTGGTTCGGTCTGGTCTGGTCTGGTCTGGTTCGGTCTGGTACGGTCTGGTACGGTCTGGTACGGTCTGGTCCGGTCTGGTTCGGTCTGGTCTGGTTCGGTCTGGTTCGGTCTGGTCTGGTCTGGTTCGGTCTGGTCTGGTCTGGTTCGGTCTGGTACGGTCCGGTCTGGTACGGTTCGGTCTGGTCCTGTCTGGTCTGGTCTGGTCTGGTTCGGTCTGGTCTGGTTCGGTCTGGTCTGGTTCGGTCTGGTCTGGTTCGGTCTGGTCTGGTTCGGTCTGGTCTGGTTTGGTTCGGTATGGTCTGGTCTGGTCTGGTTCGGTCTGGTCTGGTCCGGTCTGGTTCGGTCTGTTCTGGTTCGGTCTGGTCTGGTCTGGTTCGGTCTGGTCGGTCTGGTCTGGTTCGTTCTGGTTCGGTCTGGTTCGGTCTGGTCTGGTTCGTTCTGGTTCGGTCTGGTTCGGTCTGGTCTGATTCGGTCTGGTTCGGTCTGGTCTGGTTCGGTCTGGTCTGGTTCGGTCTGGTCTGGTCTGGTCTGGTTCGTTCTGGTTCGGTCTGGTCTGGTCTGGATCGGTCTGGTCTGGTCTGGTTCGTTCTGGTTCGCTCTGGTTCGGTCTGGTCCGGTCTGGTCCGGTCTGGTCCGGTCTGGTCCGTTCTGGTCTGGTTCGGTCTGGTTCGGTCTGGTCTGGTTCGGTTCGGTCTAGTCTGGTCTGGTTCGGTCTGGTCTGGTTCGGTCTGGTCTGGTCTGGTTCGGTCTGGTCTGGTTCGGTCTGGTCTGGTTCGGTATGGTCTGGTCTTGTATGGTCTGGTCTGGTTCGGTCTGGTTCGGTTCGGTCTGGTCTGGTCTGGTCTGGTCTGGTTCGGTCTGGTCTGGTCTGGTCCGGTCTGGTCTGGTCCGGTCTGGTCTGGTCCGGTCTGGTCTGGTTCGTTCTGGTTCGGTCTGGTCTGGTCTGGTCTGGTCTGTTCTGGTTCGCTCTGGTTCGCTCTGGTCCGGTCTGGTCTGGTCTGGTTCGGTCTGGTTCGGTCTGGTTCGGTCTGGTTCGGTCTGGTTCGGTCTAGTCTGGTCTGGTTCGGTCTGGTTCGGTCTGGTCTGGTCTGGTTCGGTCTGGTCTGGTTTGGTCTGGTCTGGTTCGGTCTAGTCTGGTCTGGTTCGGTCTGGTCTGGTCCGGTCTGGTCTGGTTCGGTTCGGTCTAGTCTGGTCTGGTTCGGTCTGGTTCGGTCTGGTCTGGTCTGGTTCGGTCTGGTCTGGTCTGTTTCGGTCTGGTTCGGTCTGGCCTGGTCTGGTCTGGTTCGTTCTGGTTCGGTCTGGTCTGGTCTGGTTCGTTCTGGTTCGCTCTGGTTCGGTCTGGTCCGGTCTGGTTCGGTCTGGTCTGGTTCGGTCTGGTTCGGTCTGGTCTGGTCTGGTTCGGTCTGGTCTGGTTCGGTCTGGTCTGGTTCAGTCTGGTCTGGTTCGGTCTGGTTCGGTCTGGTCTCGTCTGGTTCGGTATGGTCTGGTCTGATTCGTTCTGGTCTGGTCTGTTTTGGTCTGGTTCGGTCTGGTCTGGTTCGGTCTGGCCTGTTCTGGTCTGGTCTGGTTCGTTCTGGTTCGCTCTGGTTCGGTCTGGTCTGGTTCGGTCTGGTCTGGTTTGGTCCGGTCTGGTCTGGTCTGGTCTGGTTCGTTCTGGTTCGCTCTGGTTCGGTCTGGTCTGGTTCGGTCTGGTCTGGTTCGGGCTGGTCTGGTTCGGTCTGGTCTGGTTCGGTCTGGTCTGGTTCGTTCTGGTCTGGTTCGGTCTGGTCTGGTCTGGTTCGGTCTGGTCTGGCCCGGTCTGGTCTGGTTCGTTCTGGTTCGGTCTGGTTCGGTCTGGTCTGGTCTGGTTCGGTCTGGTCTGGTTCGTTCTGGTTCGCTCTGGTTCGGTATGGGCTGGTCTGGTCTGGTTCGGGTCTGGTTCGGTCTGGTCTTGTCTGGTTCGGTCTGGTCTGGTCTGTTTTGTTCTGGTTCGGTCTGGTCTGGTCTGTTTTGTTCTGGTTCGGTCTGGTTCGGTCTGGTCTGGTTCGGTCTGGTCTGGTTCGTTCTGGTTCGGTCTGGTCTGGTCTGGTTCGGTCTGGTCTGTTTCGTTCTGGTTCGCTCTGGTTCGGTCTGGTCTGGTCTGGTTCGGTCTGGTCTGGTTCGGTATGGTCTGGTCTGGTCTGGTCTGGTTCGGTCTGTTCTGGTCTGGTCCGGTCTGGTTCGGGTCTGGTTCGGTCTGGTCCGGTCTGTTTCGGTCTGGTCTGGTCTTGTCTGGTTTGGTCTGGTTCGGTCTGGTCTGGTTCGGTCTGGTTCGGTCTATTCTTGTCTGGTCTGGTTCGGTCTGGTCTGGTCTGGTTCGGTCTGGTCCGTTCTTTTTCGGTCTGGTCCCGTCTGGTACGGTCTGGTCCGGTCTGGTACGGTCTGGTTCGGTCTGGTACGGTCTGGTCCGGTCTGGTCCGGTCTGGTTCGGGTCTGGTTCGGTCTGGTCTGGTTCGGTCTGGTCTGGTCTTGTCTGGTTCGTTCTGGTTCGGTCTGGTTCGGTCTGGTCTGGTCTTGTCTGGTTCGTTCTGGTTCGGTCTGGTTCGGTCTGGTCTGGTTCGGTCTGGTTCGGTCTGGTCTGGTCTGGTCTGGTTCGGTCTGGTTCGGTCTGGTCCGGTCTGGTTCGGTCTGGTCTGGTTCGGTCTGGTTCGGTCTGGTCTGGTCTGGTCTGGTTCGGTCTGGTCTGGTCTGGTTCGGTCTGGTACGGTCCGGTCTGGTACGGTTCGGTCTGGTCTGGTCTGGTCTGGTCTGGTCTGGTTCGGTCTGGTCTGGTTCGGTCTGGTCTGGTTCGGTCTGTTCTGGTTCGGTCTGGTCTGGTTTGGTTCGGTATGGTCTGGTCTGGTCTGGTTCGGTCTGGTCTGGTCCGGTCTGGTCTGGTCTGGTTCGGTCTGTTCTGGTTCGGTCTGTTCTGGTTCGGTCTGGTCTGGTCTGGTTCGGTCTGGTCTGGTTCGGTCTGGTTCGGTCTGGTCGGTCTGGTCTGGTTCGTTCTGGTTCGGTCTGGTTCGGTCTGGTCTGGTTCGTTCTGGTTCGGTCTGGTTCGGTCTGGTTCGGTCTGGTCTGGTTCGGTCTGGTTCGGTCTGGTCTGGTTCGGTCTGGTCTGGTTCGGTCTGGTCTGGTCTGGTCTGGTTCGTTCTGGTTCGGTCTGGTCTGGTCTGGTTCGGTCTGGTCTGGTTCGTTCTGGTTCGCTCTGGTTCGGTCTGGTCCGGTCTGGTCCGGTCTGGTCCGGTCTGGTCCGGTCTGGTCTGGTTCGGTCTGGTTCGGTCTGGTCTGGTTCGGTTCGGTCTAGTCTGGTCTGGTTCGGTCTGGTCTGGTTCGGTCTGGTCTGGTCTGGTTCGGTCTGGTCTGGTTCGGTCTGGTCTGGTTCGGTATGGTCTGGTCTTGTATGGTCTGGTCTGGTTCGGTCTGGTTCGGTTCGGTCTGGTTCGGTCTGGTCTGGTCTGGTCCGGTCTGGTCTGGTCCGGTCTGGTCTGGTCCGGTCTGGTCTGGTTCGTTCTGGTTCGGTCTGGTCTGGTCTGGTCTGGTCTGTTCTGGTTCGCTCTGGTTCGCTCTGGTCCGGTCTGGTCTGGTCTGGTTCGGTCTGGTTCGGTCTGGTTCGGTCTGGTTCGGTCTGGTTCGGTCTGGTCTGGTCTGGTTCGGTCTGGTCTGGTTTGGTCTGGTCTGGTTCGGTCTAGTCTGGTCTGGTTCGGTCTGGTCTGGTCCGGTCTGGTCTGGTTCGGTTCGGTCAAGTCTGGTCTGGTTCGGTCTGGTTCGGTCTGGTCTGGTCTGGTTCGGTCTGGTCTGGTCTGTTTCGGTCTGGTTCGGTCTGGCCTGGTCTGGTCTGGTTCGTTCTGGTTCGCTCTGGTTCGGTCTGGTCTGGTCTGGTTCGTTCTGGTTCGCTCTGGTTCGGTCTGGTCCGGTCTGGTTCGGTCTGGTCTGGTTCGGTCTGGTCTGGTCTGGTTCGGTCTGGTCTGGTTCGGTCTGGTCTGGTTCAGTCTGGTCTGGTTCGGTCTGGTCTGGTTCGGTCTGGTCTCGTCTGGTTCGGTATGGTCTGGTCTGGTTCGTTCTGGTCTGGTCTGTTTCGGTCTGGTTCGGTCTGGTCTGGTTCGGTCTGGCCTGTTCTGGTCTGGTCTGGTTCGTTCTGGTTCGCTCTGGTTCGGTCTGGTCTGGTTCGGTCTGGTCTGGTTTGGTCCGGTCTGGTTCGGTCTGGTCTGGTCTGGTTCGTTCTGGTTCGCTCTGGTTCGGTCTGGTCTGGTTCGGTCTGGTCTGGTTCGGGCTGGTCTGGTTCGGTCTGGTCTGGTTCGGTCTGGTCTGGTTCGGTCTGGTCTGGTTCGTTCTGGTCTGGTTCGGTCTAGTCTGGTCTGGTCTGGTTCGGTCTGGCCTGGTCTGGTCTGGTTCGTTCTGGTTCGCTCTGGTTCGGTCTGGTCCGGTCTGGTTCGGTCTGGTCTGGTTCGGTCTGGTCTGGTTCGGTCTGGTCTGGTCTGGTTCGTTCTGGTTCGCTCTGGTTTGCTCTGGTTCGGTCTGGTCTGGTTCGTTCTGGTCTGGTTTGGTCTGGTCTGGTTCGGTCTGGTCTGGTTCGTTCTGGTTCGCTCTGGTTCGGTCTGGTCCGGTCTGGTCTGGTTCGTTCTGGTCTGTTTCGGTCTGGTCTGGTCTGGTTCGGTCTGGTCCGGTCTGGTCTGGTCTGGTTCGTTCTGGTTCGGTCTGGTTCGGTCTGGTCTGGTTCGGTCTGGTCTGGTTCGTTCTGGTTCGCTCTGGTTCGGTCTGGTCTTGTCTGGTTCGGTCTGGTCTGGTCTGTTTT
Organism: Oncorhynchus mykiss; assembly: GCF_057628025.1. Classification (NCBI taxonomy): domain Eukaryota; kingdom Metazoa; phylum Chordata; class Actinopteri; order Salmoniformes; family Salmonidae; genus Oncorhynchus; species Oncorhynchus mykiss. Next base: position 378,017 of record NC_143047.1, on the reverse strand, counting down.
GTTCTGGTTCGGTCTGGACTGGTCTGTTTTGTTCTGGTTCGGTCTGGTTCGGTCTGGTCTGGTTCGGTCTGGTCTGGTTCGTTCTGGTTCGGTCTGGTCTGGTCTGGTTCGGTCTGGTCTGTTTCGTTCTGGTTCGCTCTGGTTCGGTCTGGTCTGGTCTGGTTCGGTCTGGTCTGGTTCGGTATGGTCTGGTCTGGTCTGGTTCGGTCTGTTCTGGTCTGGTCCGGTCTGGTTCGGGTCTGGTTCGGTCTGTTCCGGTCTGGTTCGGTCTGGTCTGGTCTTGTCTGGTTCGGTCTGGTCTGGTCTGTTTTGTTCTGGTTCGGTCTGGTCTGGTCTGTTTTGTTCTGGTTCGGTCTGGTTCGGTCTGGTCTGGTTCGGTCTGGTCTGGTTCGTTCTGGTTCGGTCTGGTCTGGTCTGGTTCGGTCTGGTCTGTTTCGTTCTGGTTCGCTCTGGTTCGGTCTGGTCTGGTCTGGTTCGGTCTGGTCTGGTTCGGTATGGTCTGGTCTGGTCTGGTTCGGTCTGTTCTGGTCTGGTCCGGTCTGGTTCGGGTCTGGTTCGGTCTGGTCCGGTCTGGTTCGGTCTGGTCTGGTCTTGTCTGGTTTGGTCTGGTTCGGTCTGGTCTGGTTCGGTCTGGTTCGGTCTATTCTTGTCTGGTCTGGTTCGGTCTGGTCTGGTCTGGTTCGGTCTGGTCTGGTCTGGTTCGGTCTGGTCCGTTCTTTTTCGGTCTGGTCCCGTCTGGTACGGTCTGGTTCGGTCTGGTACGGTCTGGTTCGGTCTGGTACGGTCTGGTCCGGTCTGGTCCGGTCTGGTTCGGGTCTGGTTCGGTCTGGTCTGGTTCGGTCTGGTCTGGTCTTGTCTGGTTCGTTCTGGTTCGGTCTGGTCTGGTTCGGTCTGGTTCGGTCTGGTTCGGTCTGGTCTGGTCTGGTTCGGTCTGGTACGGTCTGTTACGGTCTGGTCCGGTCTGGTTCGGTCAGGTCTGGTTCGGTCTGGTTCGGTCTGGTCTGGTCTTGTTCGGTCTGGTCTGGTCTTGTTCGGTCTGGTCTGGTCTGGTTCGGTCTGGTACGGTCCGGTCTGGTACGGTTCGGTCTGGTCTGGTCTGGTCTGGTCTGGTCTGGTCTGGTCTGGTTCGGTCTGGTCTGGTTCGGTCTGGTTCGGTCTGGTCTGGTTCGGTCTGGTCTGGTTCGGTATGGTCTGGTCTGGTCTGGTTCGGTCTGGTCTGGTCCGGTCTGGTCTGGTCTGGTTCGGTCTGTTCTGGTTCGGTCTGTTCTGGTTCGGTCTGGTCTGTTCTGGTTCGGTCTGGTCTGGTCTGGTTCGGTCTGGTCTGGTTCGGTCTGGTCTGGTCTGGTTCGGTCTGGTTCGGTCTGGTCTGGTTCGTTCTGGTTCGGTCTGGTTCGGTCTGGTCTGGTTCGTTCTGGTTCGGTCTGGTTCGGTCTGGTCTGGTCTGGTTCGGTCTGGTTCGGTCTGGTCTGGTTCGGTCTGGTCTGGTCTGGTCTGGTTCGTTCTGGTTCGGTCTGGTCTGGTCTGGTTCGGTCTGGTCTGGTCTGGTTCGTTCTGGTTCGCTCTGGTTCGGTCTGGTCCGGTCTGGTCTGGTCCGGTCTGGTCCGGTCTGGTCTGGTTCGGTCTGGTCTGGTTCGGTTCGGTCTAGTCTGGTCTGGTTCGGTCTGGTCTGGTTCGGTCTGGTCTGGTCTGGTTCGGTCTGGTCTGGTTCGGTCTGGTCTGGTTCGGTATGGTCTGGTCTTGTATGGTCTGGTCTGGTTCGGTCTGGTTCGGTTCGGTCTGGTCTGGTCTGGTTCGGTCTGGTCTGGTCCGGTCTGGTCTGGTCCGGTCTGGTCTGGTTCGTTCTGGTTCGGTCTGGTCTGGTCTGTTCTGGTTCGCTCTGGTCCGGTCTGGTCTGGTCTGGTCTGGTCTGGTTCGGTCTGGTCTGGTTCGGTTCGGTCTAGTCTGGTCTGGTTCGGTCTGGTCTGGTTCGGTCTGGTCTGGTCTGGTCTGGTCTGGTCTGGTTCGGTCTAGTCTGGTCTGGTTCGGTCTGGTCTGGTCCGGTCTGGTCTGGTCTGGTTCGGTTCGGTCTAGTCTGGTCTGGTTCGGTCTGGTTCGGTCTGGTCTGGTCTGGTTCGGTCTGGTCTGGTCTGGTTCGGTCTGGTTCGGTCTGGCCTGGTCTGGTCTGGTTCGTTCTGGTTCGCTCTGGTTCGGTCTGGTCTGGTCTGGTTCGTTCTGGTTCGGTCTGGTCAGGTCTGGTTCGGTCTGGTCTGGTTCGGTCTGGTCTGGTCTGGTTCGGTCTGGTCTGGTTCGGTCTGGTCTGGTTCAGTCTGGTCTGGTTCGGTCTGGTCTGGTTCGGTCTGGTCTCGTCTGGTTCGGTATGGTCTGGTCTGGTTCGTTCTGGTCTGGTCTGTTTCGGTCTGGTTCGGTCTGGTCTGGTTCGGTCTGGCCTGTTCTGGTCTGGTCTGGTTCGTTCTGGTTCGCTCTGGTTCGGTCTGGTCTGGTTCGGTCTGGTCTGGTTTGGTCCGGTCTGGTTCGGTCTGGTCTGGTCTGGTTCGTTCTGGTTCGCTCTGGTTCGGTCTGGTCTGGTTCGGTCTGGTCTGGTTCGGGCTGGTCTGGTTCGGTCTGGTCTGGTTCGGTCTGGTCTGGTTCGGTCTGGTCTGGTTCGTTCTGGTCTGGTTCGGTCTAGTCTGGTCTGGTCTGGTTCGGTCTGGCCTGGTCTGGTCTGGTTCGTTCTGGTTCGCTCTGGTTCGGTCTGGTCCGGTCTGGTTCGGTCTGGTCTGGTTCGGTCTGGTCTGGTTCGGTCTGGTCTGGTCTGGTTCGTTCTGGTTCGCTCTGGTTCGCTCTGGTTCGGTCTGGTCTAGTTCGTTCTCTTCTGGTTTGGTCTGGTCTGGTTCGGTCTGGTCTGGTTCGTTCTGGTTCGCTCTGGTTCGGTCTGGTCCGGTCTGGTCTGGTTCGTTCTGGTCTGGTTCGGTCTGGTCTGGTCTGGTTCGGTCTGGTCCGGTCTGGTCTGGTCTGGTTCGTTCTGGTTCGGTCTGGTTCGGTCTGGTCTGGTTCGGTCTGGTCTGGTTCGTTCTGGTTCGCTCTGGTTCGGTCTGGTCTTGTCTGGTTCGGTCTGGTCTGGTCTGTTTTGTTCTGGTTCGGTCTGGTCTGGTCTGTTTTGTTCTGGTTCGGTCTGGTTCGGTCTGGTCTGGTTCGGTCTGGTCTGGTTCGTTCTGGTTCGGTCTGGTCTGGTCTGGTTCGGTCTGGTCTGTTTCGTTCTGGTTCGCTCTGGTTCGGTCTGGTCTGGTCTGGTTCGGTCTGGTCTGGTTCGGTATGGTCTGGTCTGGTCTGGTTCGGTCTGTTCTGGTCTGGTCCGGTCTGGTTCGGGTCTGGTTCGGTCTGTTCCGGTCTGGTTCGGTCTGGTCTGGTCTTGTCTGGTTCGGTCTGGTCTGGTCTGTTTTGTTCTGGTTCGGTCTGGTCTGGTCTGTTTTGTTCTGGTTCGGTCTGGTTCGGTCTGGTCTGGTTCGGTCTGGTCTGGTTCGTTCTGGTTCGGTCTGGTCTGGTCTGGTTCGGTCTGGTCTGTTTCGTTCTGGTTCGCTCTGGTTCGGTCTGGTCTGGTCTGGTTCGGTCTGGTCTGGTTCGGTATGGTCTGGTCTGGTCTGGTTCGGTCTGTTCTGGTCTGGTCCGGTCTGGTTCGGGTCTGGTTCGGTCTGGTCCGGTCTGGTTCGGTCTGGTCTGGTCTTGTCTGGTTTGGTCTGGTTCGGTCTGGTCTGGTTCGGTCTGGTTCGGTCTATTCTTGTCTGGTCTGGTTCGGTCTGGTCTGGTCTGGTTCGGTCTGGTCCGTTCTTTTTCGGTCTGGTCCCGTCTGGTACGGTCTGGTTCGGTCTGGTACGGTCTGGTTCGGTCTGGTACGGTCTGGTCCGGTCTGGTCCGGTCTGGTTCGGGTCTGGTTCGGTCTGGTCTGGTTCGGTCTGGTCTGGTCTTGTCTGGTTCGTTCTGGTTCGGTCTGGTCTGGTTTGGTCTGGTTCGGTCTGGTCTGGTCTGGTCTGGTTCGGTCTGGTACGGTCTGTTACGGTCTGGTCCGGTCTGGTTCGGTCAGGTCTGGTTCGGTCTGGTTCGGTCTGGTCTGGTCTTGTTCGGTCTGGTCTGGTCTTGTTCGGTCTGGTCTGGTCTGGTTCGGTCTGGTACGGTCCGGTCTGGTACGGTTCGGTCTGGTCTGGTCTGGTCTGGTCTGGTCTGGTTCGGTCTGGTCTGGTTCGGTCTGGTCTGGTTCGGTCTGGTCTGGTTCGGTATGGTCTGGTCTGGTTCGGTCTGGTCTGGTCCGGTCTGGTCTGGTCTGTTTCGGTCTGTTCTGGTTCGGTCTGTTCTGGTTCGGTCTGGTCTGTTCTGGTTCGGTCTGGTCTGGTCTGGTTCGGGCTGGTCTGGTTCGGTCTGGTCTGGTCTGGTTCGGTCTGGTTCGGTCTGGTCTGGTTCGTTCTGGTTCGGTCTGGTTCGGTCTGGTCTGGTTCGTTCTGGTTCGGTCTGGTCTGGTCTGGTTCGGTCTGGTTCGGTCTGGTCTGGTTCGGTCTGGTCTGGTCTGGTCTGGTTCGTTCTGGTTCGGTCTGGTCTGGTTCGGTCTGGTCTGGTCTGGTTCGTTCTGGTTCGCTCTGGTTCGGTCTGGTCCGGTCTGGTCCGGTCTGGTCCGGTCTGGTCTGGTTCGGTCTGGTCTGGTTCGGTTCGGTCTAGTCTGGTCTGGTTCGTTCTGGTCTGGTTCGGTCTGGTCTGGTCTGGTTCGGTCTGGTCTGGTTCGGTCTGGTCTGGTTCGGTATGGTCTGGTCTGGTCTGGTTCGGTCTGGTTCGGTTCGGTCTGGTCTGGTCTGGTTCGGTCTGGTCTGGTCCGGTCTGGTCTGGTCCGGTCTGGTCTGGTTCGTTCTGGTTCGGTCTGGTCTGGTCTGTTCTGGTTCGCTCTGGTCCGGTCTGGTCTGGTCTGGTCTGGTCTGGTCTGGTTCGGTCTGGTCTGGTTCGGTTCGGTCTAGTCTGGTCTGGTTCGGTCTGGTCTGGTTCGGTCTGGTCTGGTTTGGTCTGGTCTGGTCTGGTTCGGTCTAGTCTGGTCTGGTTCGGTCTGGTCTGGTCCGGTCTGGTCTGGTCTGGTTCGGTTCGGTCTAGTCTGGTCTGGTTCGGTCTGGTTCGGTCTGGTCTGGTCTGGTTCGGTCTGGTCTGGTCTGGTTCGGTCTGGTTCGGTCTGGCCTGGTCTGGTCTGGTTCGTTCTGGTTCGCTCTGGTTCGGTCTGGTCTGGTCTGGTTCGTTCTGGTTCGCTCTGGTCCGGTCTGGTTCGGTCTGGTCTGGTTCGGTCTGGTTCGGTCTGGTCTGGTCTGGTTCGTTCTGGTTCGCTCTGGTCCGGTCTTGTTCGGTCTGGTCTGGTTCGGTCTGGTTCGGTCTGGTCTGGTTCGGTCTGGTCTGGTTCGGTCTGGTCTGGTTCAGTCTGGTCTGGTTCGGTCTGGTCTGGTTCGGTCTGGTCTCGTCTGGTTCGGTATGGTCTGGTCTGGTTCGGTCTGGTTTGGTCTGGTCTGGTTCGGTCTGGTTCGTTCTGGTTCGGTCTGTTCTGGTCTGGTCTGGTTCGTTCTGGTTCGCTCTGGTTCGGTCTGGTTTGGTCCGGTCTGGTTCGGTCTGGTCTGGTCTGGTTCGGTCTGGTCTGGTCTGGTTCGGTCTGGTCTGGTTCGGTCTGGTCTGGTTCGGTCTGGTCTGGTTCGGTCTGGTCTGGTTCGGTCTGGTCTGGTCCGGTCTGGTCTGGTCTGGTTCGGATTGGTTCGGTCTGGTTCGGTCTGGTCTGGTTCGTTCTGGTTCGCTCTGGTTCGGTCTGGTCTGGTTCGGGTCTGGTTCGGTCTGGTTCGGGTCTGGTTCGGTTTGGTTCGCTCGGGTCTGGTTCGGTCTGGTCTGGTTTGCTCTGGTCTGGTTCGGTCTGGTCTGGTTCGGTCTGGTATGGTCTGGTCTGGTCTGGTTCGTTCTGGTTCCCTCCGGTGCGGTCTGGTTCGGTCTGGTCTGGTTCGGTCTGGTTCGGTCTGGTCTGGCCTGGTTCGGTCTGGTTCGGTCTGGTACGGTCTGGTCTGGTCTGGTCTGGTTCGGTCTGGTCTGGTCCGGTCTGATCTGGTCCGGTCTGTTCTGGTTCGGTCTGGTCTGGTTCGGTCTGGTCTGGTCTGGTCTGGTCCGGTCTGGTTCGGTCTGGTCTGGTTCGGTATGGTCTGGTTCGGTATGGTCTGGTTCGGTCTGGTCTGGTTCGGTCTGGTTCGGTCTGGTTCGGTCTGGTCTGGTCTGGTCTGGTTCGGTCTGGTCTGGTTCGGTCTGGTCTGGTCCGGTCTGGTCCGGTTTGGTCCGGTCTGGTTCGGTCTGGTCTGGTTCGGTCTGGTCTGGTTCGGTTTGGTCTGGTTCGGTCTGGTTCGGTCTGGTCTGGTTCGTTCTGGTTCGGTCTGGTTCGGTCTGGTCTGGTTCGTTCTGGTTCGGTCTGGTTCGTTCTGGTTCGGTCTGGTTGGGTCTGGTCTGGTTCGCTCTGGTTCGGTCTGGTTCGGTCTGGTCTGGTTCGGTCTGGTCTGGTTCGGTATGGTCTGTTTCGGTCTGGTCTGGTTCGGTCTGGTCTGGTCTGGTTCGGCTGGTCTGGTTCGGTCTGGTCTGGTTCGGTCTGTTCTGGTTCGGTCTGTTCTGGTTCGGTCTGGTCTGGTTCGGTCTGGTTCGGTCTGGTTCGGTCTGGTTGCGTCTGGTCTGGTTCGGTCTGGTCTGGTTCAGTCTGGTCTGGTCTGGTTCGGTCTGGTCTGGTTCGATCTGGTTCGGTCTGGCCTGATCTGGTCTGGTTCGCTCTGGTTCGGTCTGGTCTGGTTCGGTCTGGTCTGGTTCGGTCTGGTTCGGTCTGGTCTGGTTCGGTCTGGTCTGGTTCGGTCTGGTCTGGTTCGGTCTGGTCTGGTTCGGTCTGGTCTGGTTCGGTCTGGTCTGGTTCGGTCTGGTCTGGTTCGGTCTGGTCTGGTTTGGTCTGGTTCGTTCTGGTCTGGTCTAGTCTGGTCTGGTCTGGTTCGGTCTGGTTCGGTCTGGCCTGGTCTGGTCTGGTTCGTTCTGGTTCGCTCTGGTTCGGTCTGGTCCGGTCTGGTTCGGTCTGGTCTGGTTCGGTCTGGTCTGGTTCGGTCTGGTCTGGTTCGGTCTGGTCTGGTCTGGTCTGGTTCGTTCTGGTTCGCTCTGGTTCGCTCTGGTTCGGTCTGGTCTGGTTCGTTCTGGTCTGGTTTGGTCCGGTCTGGTTCGGTCTGGTCTGGTCTGGTTCGCTCTGGTTCGGTCTCGTCCGGTCTGGTCTGGTTCGGTCTGGTCTGGTTCGGTCTGGTCTGGTCTGGTTCGGTCTGGTCTGGTCCGGTCTGGTCTGGTTCGTTCTGGTTCGGTCTGGTTCGGTCTGGTCTGGTCTGGTTCGGTCTGGTCTGGTTCGTTCTGGTTCGCTCTGGTTCGGTATGGGCTGGTCTGGTCTGGTTCGGTCTGGTCTTGTCTGGTTCGGTCTGGTCTGGTCTGTTTTGTTCTGGTTCGGTCTGGTCTGGTCTGTTTTGTTCTGGTTCGGTCTGGTTCGGTCTGGTCTGGTTCGGTCTGGTCTGGTTCGTTCTGGTTCGGTCTGGTCTGGTCTGGTTCGGTCTGGTCTGTTTCGTTCTGGTTCGCTCTGGTTCGGTCTGGTCTGGTCTGGTTCGGTCTGGTCTAGTTCGGTATGGTCTGGTCTGTTCTGGTCTGGTTCGGTCTGTTCTGGTCTGGTCCGGTCTGGTTCGGGTCTGGTTCGGTCTGGTCCGGTCTGGTTCGTTCTGGTCTGGTCTTGTCTGGTTTGGTCTGGTTCGGTCTGGTCTGGTTCGGTCTGGTTCGGTCTATTCTTGTCTGGTCTGGTTCGGTCTGGTCTGGTCTGGTTCGGTCTGGTCCGTTCTTTTTCGGTCTGGTCCCGTCTGGTACGGTCTGGTCCGGTCTGGTACGGTCTGGTTCGGTCTGGTACGGTCTGGTACGGTCTGGTCCGGTCTGGTTCGGGTCTGGTTCGGTCTGGTCCGGTCTGGTCTGGTCTGGTCTTGTCTGGTTCGTTCTGTTTCGGTCTGGTTCGGTCTGGTCTGGTTCGGTCTGGTTCGGTCTGGTCTGGTCTGGTTCGGTCTGGTTCGGTCTGGTCTGGTCTGGTTCGGTCTGGTCTGGTCTGGTTCGGTCTGGTACGGTCCGGTCTGGTCTGGTCTGGTTCGGTCTGGTCTGGTCTGGTCTGGTCTGGTCTGGTCTGGTTCGGTCTGGTCTGGTTCGGTCTGGTCTGGTTCGGTCTGGTCTGGTTCGGTCTGGTCTGGTTCGGTCTGGTCTGGTTCGGTATGGTCTGGTCTGGTTCGGTCTGGTCTGGTCCGGTCTGGTCTGGTCTGGTTCGGTCTGGTTCGGTCTGTTCTGGTTCGGTCTGGTCTGGTCTGGTTCGGTCTGGTCTGGTTCGGTCTCGTCGGTCTGGTCTGGTTCGTTCTGGTTCGGTCTGGTTCGGTCTGGTCTGGTCTGGTTCGGTCTGGTCTGGTTCGGTCTGGTCTGGTTCGCTCTGGTTCGCTCTGGTTCGTTCTGGTCCGGTCTGGTCTGGTCTGGTCTGGTTCGGTCTGGCCTGGTCTGGTCTGGTTCGTTCTGGTTCGCTCTGGTTTGGTCTGGTCTGGTTCGGTCTGGTCTGGTTCGGTCTGGTTCGGTCTGGTATGGTCTGGTTCGTTCTGGTTCGCTCCGGTTCGGTCTGGTCCGGTCTGGTTCGGTCTGGTCTGGTTCGGTCTGGTTCGGTCTGGTCTGGTTCGGTCTGGTCTGGTTCGGTCTGGTCTGGTTCGGTCTGGTCTGGTTTGGTCTGGTTCGGTCTGGTCTGGTCTGTTTTGTTCTGGTTTGGTCTGGTCTGGTCTGTTTTGTTCTGGTTCGGTCTGGTTCGGTCTGGTCTGGTTCGGTCTGGTCTGGTTCGTTCTGGTTCGGTCTGGTCTGGTCTGGTTCGGTCTGGTCTGTTTCGTTCTGGTTCGCTCTGGTTCGGTCTGGTCTGGTCTGGTTCGGTCTGGTCTAGTTCGGTATGGTCTGGTCTGTTCTGGTCTGGTTCGGTCTGTTCTGGTCTGGTCCGGTCTGGTTCGGGTCTGGTTCGGTCTGGTCCGGTCTGGTTCGTTCTGGTCTGGTCTTGTCTGGTTTGGTCTGGTTCGGTCTGGTCTGGTTCGGTCTGGTTCGGTCTATTCTTGTCTGGTCTGGTTCGGTCTGGTCTGGTCTGGTTCGGTCTGGTCCGTTCTTTTTCGGTCTGGTCCCGTCTGGTACGGTCTGGTCCGGTCTGGTACGGTCTGGTTCGGTCTGGTACGGTCTGGTCCGGTCTGGTCCGGTCTGGTTCGGGTCTGGTTCGGTCTGGTCCGGTCTGGTCTGGTCTGGTCTTGTCTGGTTCGTTCTGGTTCGGTCTGGTTCGGTCTGGTCTGGTTCGGTCTGGTTCGGTCTGGTCTGGTCTGGTTCGGTCTGGTTCGGTCTGGTCTGGTCTGGTTCGGTCTGGTCTGGTCTGGTTCGGTCTGGTACGGTCCGGTCTGGTCTGGTCTGGTTCGGTCTGGTCTGGTCTGGTCTGGTCTGGTCTGGTCTGGTTCGGTCTGGTCTGGTTCGGTCTGGTCTGGTTCGGTCTGGTCTGGTTCGGTCTGGTCTGGTTCGGTCTGGTCTGGTTCGGTATGGTCTGGTCTGGTTCGGTCTGGTCTGGTCCGGTCTGGTCTGGTCTGGTTGGGTCTGGTTCGGTCTGTTCTGGTTCGGTCTGGTCTGGTCTGGTTCGGTCTGGTCTGGTTCGGTCTCGTCGGTCTGGTCTGGTTCGTTCTGGTTCGGTCTGGTTCGGTCTGGTCTGGTCTGGTTCGGTCTGGTCTGGTTCGGTCTGGTCTGGTTCGTTCTGGTTCGCTCTGGTTCGTTCTGGTCCGGTCTGGTCTGGTCTGGTCTGGTTCGGTCTGGCCTGGTCTGGTCTGGTTCGTTCTGGTTCGCTCTGGTTTGGTCTGGTCTGGTTCGGTCTGGTCTGGTTCGGTCTGGTTCGGTCTGGTATGGTCTGGTTCGTTCTGGTTCGCTCCGGTTCGGTCTGGTCCGGTCTGGTTCGGTCTGGTCTGGTTCGGTCTGGTTCGGTCTGGTCTGGTTCGGTCTGGTCTGGTTCGGTCTGGTCTGGTTCGGTCTGGTCTGGTTTGGTCTGGTTCGTTCTGGTTCGTTCTGGTTCGGTCTGGTCTGGCCTGGTCTGGTCTGGTCCGGTCTGGTCTGGTTCGTTCTGGTTCGGTCTGGTCTGGTCTGTTCTGGTTCGCTCTGGTCCGGTCTGGTCTGGTCTGGTCTGGTCTGGTCTGGTTCGGTCTGGTCTGGTTCGGTTCGGTCTAGTCTGGTCTGGTTCGGTCTGGTCTGGTTCGGTCTTGTCTGGTTTGGTCTGGTCTGGTCTGGTTCGGTCTAGTCTGGTCTGGTTCGGTCTGGTCTGGTCTGGTTCGGTTCGGTCTAGTCTGGTCTGGTTCGGTCTGGTTCGGTCTGGTCTGGTCTGGTTCGGTCTGGTCTGGTCTGGTTCGGTCTGGTTCGGTCTGGCCTGGTCTGGTCTGGTTCGTTCTGGTTCGCTCTGGTTCGGTCTGGTCTGGTCTGGTTCGTTCTGGTTCGGTCTGGTCCGGTCTGGTTCGGTCTGGTCTGGTTCGGTCTGGTCTGGTCTGGTTCGGTCTGGTCTGGTTCGGTCTGGTCTGGTTCAGTCTGGTCTGGTTCGGTCTGGTCTGGTTCGGTCTGGTCTCGTCTGGTTCGGTATGGTCTGGTCTGGTTCGTTCTGGTCTGGTCTGTTTCGGTCTGGTTCGGTCTGGTCTGGTTCGGTCTGGCCTGTTCTGGTCTGGTCTGGTTCGTTCTGGTTCGCTCTGGTTCGGTCTGGTCTGGTTCGGTCTGGTCTGGTTTGGTCCGGTCTGGTTCGGTCTGGTCTGGTCTGGTTCGTTCTGGTTCGCTCTGGTTCGGTCTGGTCTGGTTCGGTCTGGTCTGGTTCGGGCTGGTCTGGTTCGGTCTGGTCTGGTTCGGTCTGGTCTGGTTCGGTCTGGTCTTGTTCGTTCTGGTCTGGTTCGGTCTAGTCTGGTCTGGTCTGGTTCGGTCTGGCCTGGTCTGGTCTGGTTCGTTCTGGTTCGCTCTGGTTCGGTCTGGTCCGGTCTGGTTCGGTCTGGTCTGGTTCGGTCTGGTCTGGTTCGGTCTGGTCTGGTCTGGTTCGTTCTGGTTCGCTCTGGTTCGCTCTGGTTCGGTCTGGTCTAGTTCGTTCTGGTCTGGTTTGGTCTGGTCTGGTTCGGTCTGGTCTGGTTCGTTCTGGTTCGCTCTGGTTCGGTCTGGTCCGGTCTGGTCTGGTTCGTTCTGGTCTGGTTCGGTCTGGTCTGGTCTGGTTCGGTCTGGTCCGGTCTGGTCTGGTCTGGTTCGTTCTGGTTCGGTCTGGTTCGGTCTGGTCTGGTTCGGTCTGGTCTGGTTCGTTCTGGTTCGCTCTGGTTCGGTCTGGTCTTGTCTGGTTCGGTCTGGTCTGGTCTGTTTTGTTCTGGTTCGGTCTGGTCTGGTCTGTTTTGTTCTGGTTCGGTCTGGTTCGGTCTGGTCTGGTTCGGTCTGGTCTGGTTCGTTCTGGTTCGGTCTGGTCTGGTCTGGTTCGGTCTGGTCTGTTTCGTTCTGGTTCGCTCTGGTTCGGTCTGGTCTGGTCTGGTTCGGTCTGGTCTGGTTCGGTATGGTCTGGTCTGGTCTGGTTCGGTCTGTTCTGGTCTGGTCCGGTCTGGTTCGGGTCTGGTTCGGTCTGTTCCGGTCTGGTTCGGTCTGGTCTGGTCTTGTCTGGTTCGGTCTGGTCTGGTCTGTTTTGTTCTGGTTCGGTCTGGTCTGGTCTGTTTTGTTCTGGTTCGGTCTGGTCTGGTCTGTTTTGTTCTGGTTCGGTCTGCTTCGGTCTGGTCTGGTTCGGTCTGGTCTGGTTCGTTCTGGTTCGGTCTGGTCTGGTCTGGTTCGGTCTGGTCTGTTTCGTTCTGGTTCGCTCTGGTTCGGTCTGGTCTGGTCTGGTTCGGTCTGGTCTGGTTCGGTATGGTCTGGTCTGGTCTGGTTCGGTCTGTTCTGGTCTGGTCCGGTCTGGTTCGGGTCTGGTTCGGTCTGGTCCGGTCTGGTTCGGTCTGGTCTGGTCTTGTCTGGTTTGGTCTGGTTCGGTCTGGTCTGGTTCGGTCTGGTTCGGTCTATTCTTGTCTGGTCTGGTTCGGTCTGGTCTGGTCTGGTTCGGTCTGGTCCGTTCTTTTTCGGTCTGGTCCCGTCTGGTACGGTCTGGTTCGGTCTGGTACGGTCTGGTTCGGTCTGGTACGGTCTGGTCCGGTCTGGTCCGGTCTGGTTCGGGTCTGGTTCGGTCTGGTCTGGTTCGGTCTGGTCTGGTCTTGTCTGGTTCGTTCTGGTTCGGTCTGGTCTGGTTTGGTCTGGTTCGGTCTGGTCTGGTCTGGTCTGGTTCGGTCTGGTACGGTCTGTTACGGTCTGGTCCGGTCTGGTTCGGTCAGGTCTGGTTCGGTCTGGTTCGGTCTGGTCTGGTCTTGTTCGGTCTGGTCTGGTCTTGTTCGGTCTGGTCTGGTCTGGTTCGGTCTGGTACGGTCCGGTCTGGTACGGTTCGGTCTGGTCTGGTCTGGTCTGGTCTGGTCTGGTTCGGTCTGGTCTGGTTCGGTCTGGTCTGGTTCGGTCTGGTCTGGTTCGGTCTGGTCTGGTTCGGTATGGTCTGGTCTGGTTCGGTCTGGTCTGGTCCGGTCTGGTCTGGTCTGGTTCGGTCTGTTCTGGTTCGGTCTGTTCTGGTTCGGTCTGGTCTGTTCTGGTTCGGTCTGGTCTGGTCTGGTTCGGTCTGGTCTGGTTCGGTCTGGTCTGGTCTGGTTCGGTCTGGTTCGGTCTGGTCTGGTTCGTTCTGGTTCGGTCTGGTTCGGTCTGGTCTGGTTCGTTCTGGTTCGGTCTGGTCTGGTCTGGTTCGGTCTGGTTCGGTCTGGTCTGGTTCGGTCTGGTCTGGTCTGGTTCGTTCTGGTTCGGTCTGGTCTGGTCTGGTTCGGTCTGGTCTGGTCTGGTTCGTTCTGGTTCGCTCTGGTTCGGTCTGGTCCGGTCTGGTCTGGTCCGGTCTGGTCCGGTCTGGTCTGGTTCGGTCTGGTCTGGTTCGGTTCGGTCTAGTCTGGTCTGGTTCGTTCTGGTCTGGTTCGGTCTGGTCTGGTCTGGTTCGGTCTGGTCTGGTTCGGTCTGGTCTGGTTCGGTATGGTCTGGTCTTGTATGGTCTGGTCTGGTTCGGTCTGGTTCGGTTCGGTCTGGTCTGGTCTGGTTCGGTCTGGTCTGGTCCGGTCTGGTCTGGTCCGGTCTGGTCTGGTTCGTTCTGGTTCGGTCTGGTCTGGTCTTGTCTGGTTTGGTCTGGTTCGGTCTGGTCTGGTTCGGTCTGGTTCGGTCTATTCTTGTCTGGTCTGGTTCGGTCTGGTCTGGTCTGGTTCGGTCTGGTCCGTTCTTTTTCGGTCTGGTCCCGTCTGGTACGGTCTGGTCCGGTCTGGTACGGTCTGGTTCGGTCTGGTACGGTCTGGTACGGTCTGGTCCGGTCTGGTTCGGGTCTGGTTCGGTCTGGTCCGGTCTGGTCTGGTCTGGTCTTGTCTGGTTCGTTCTGGTTCGGTCTGGTTCGGTCTGGTCTGGTTCGGTCTGGTTCGGTCTGGTCTGGTCTGGTTCGGTCTGGTTCGGTCTGGTCTGGTCTGGTTCGGTCTGGTCTGGTCTGGTTCGGTCTGGTACGGTCCGGTCTGGTCTGGTCTGGTTCGGTCTGGTCTGGTCTGGTCTGGTCTGGTCTGGTCTGGTTCGGTCTGGTCTGGTTCGGTCTGGTCTGGTTCGGTCTGGTCTGGTTCGGTCTGGTCTGGTTCGGTCTGGTCTGGTTCGGTATGGTCTGGTCTGGTTCGGTCTGGTCTGGTCCGGTCTGGTCTGGTCTGGTTGGGTCTGGTTCGGTCTGTTCTGGTTCGGTCTGGTCTGGTCTGGTTCGGTCTGGTCTGGTTCGGTCTCGTCGGTCTGGTCTGGTTCGTTCTGGTTCGGTCTGGTTCGGTCTGGTCTGGTCTGGTTCGGTCTGGTCTGGTTCGGTCTGGTCTGGTTCGTTCTGGTTCGCTCTGGTTCGTTCTGGTCCGGTCTGGTCTGGTCTGGTCTGGTTCGGTCTGGCCTGGTCTGGTCTGGTTCGTTCTGGTTCGCTCTGGTTTGGTCTGGTCTGGTTCGGTCTGGTCTGGTTCGGTCTGGTTCGGTCTGGTTCGGTCTGGTATGGTCTGGTTCGTTCTGGTTCGCTCCGGTTCGGTCTGGTCCGGTCTGGTTCGGTCTGGTCTGGTTCGGTCTGGTTCGGTCTGGTCTGGTTCGGTCTGGTCTGGTTCGGTCTGGTCTGGTTCGGTCTGGTCTGGTTTGGTCTGGTTCGTTCTGGTTCGTTCTGGTTCGGTCTGGTCTGGCCTGGTCTGGTCTGGTCCGGTCTGGTCTGGTTCGTTCTGGTTCGGTCTGGTCTGGTCTGTTCTGGTTCGCTCTGGTCCGGTCTGGTCTGGTCTGGTCTGGTCTGGTCTGGTTCGGTCTGGTCTGGTTCGGTTCGGTCTAGTCTGGTCTGGTTCGGTCTGGTCTGGTTCGGTCTTGTCTGGTTTGGTCTGGTCTGGTCTGGTTCGGTCTAGTCTGGTCTGGTTCGGTCTGGTCTGGTCTGGTTCGGTTCGGTCTAGTCTGGTCTGGTTCGGTCTGGTTCGGTCTGGTCTGGTCTGGTTCGGTCTGGTCTGGTCTGGTTCGGTCTGGTTCGGTCTGGCCTGGTCTGGTCTGGTTCGTTCTGGTTCGCTCTGGTTCGGTCTGGTCTGGTCTGGTTCGTTCTGGTTCGGTCTGGTCCGGTCTGGTTCGGTCTGGTCTGGTTCGGTCTGGTCTGGTCTGGTTCGGTCTGGTCTGGTTCGGTCTGGTCTGGTTCAGTCTGGTCTGGTTCGGTCTGGTCTGGTTCGGTCTGGTCTCGTCTGGTTCGGTATGGTCTGGTCTGGTTCGTTCTGGTCTGGTCTGTTTCGGTCTGGTTCGGTCTGGTCTGGTTCGGTCTGGCCTGTTCTGGTCTGGTCTGGTTCGTTCTGGTTCGCTCTGGTTCGGTCTGGTCTGGTTCGGTCTGGTCTGGTTTGGTCCGGTCTGGTTCGGTCTGGTCTGGTCTGGTTCGTTCTGGTTCGCTCTGGTTCGGTCTGGTCTGGTTCGGTCTGGTCTGGTTCGGGCTGGTCTGGTTCGGTCTGGTCTGGTTCGGTCTGGTCTGGTTCGGTCTGGTCTTGTTCGTTCTGGTCTGGTTCGGTCTAGTCTGGTCTGGTCTGGTTCGGTCTGGCCTGGTCTGGTCTGGTTCGTTCTGGTTCGCTCTGGTTCGGTCTGGTCCGGTCTGGTTCGGTCTGGTCTGGTTCGGTCTGGTCTGGTTCGGTCTGGTCTGGTCTGGTTCGTTCTGGTTCGCTCTGGTTCGCTCTGGTTCGGTCTGGTCTAGTTCGTTCTGGTCTGGTTTGGTCTGGTCTGGTTCGGTCTGGTCTGGTTCGTTCTGGTTCGCTCTGGTTCGGTCTGGTCCGGTCTGGTCTGGTTCGTTCTGGTCTGGTTCGGTCTGGTCTGGTCTGGTTCGGTCTGGTCCGGTCTGGTCTGGTCTGGTTCGTTCTGGTTCGGTCTGGTTCGGTCTGGTCTGGTTCGGTCTGGTCTGGTTCGTTCTGGTTCGCTCTGGTTCGGTCTGGTCTTGTCTGGTTCGGTCTGGTCTGGTCTGTTTTGTTCTGGTTCGGTCTGGTCTGGTCTGTTTTGTTCTGGTTCGGTCTGGTTCGGTCTGGTCTGGTTCGGTCTGGTCTGGTTCGTTCTGGTTCGGTCTGGTCTGGTCTGGTTCGGTCTGGTCTGTTTCGTTCTGGTTCGCTCTGGTTCGGTCTGGTCTGGTCTGGTTCGGTCTGGTCTGGTTCGGTATGGTCTGGTCTGGTCTGGTTCGGTCTGTTCTGGTCTGGTCCGGTCTGGTTCGGGTCTGGTTCGGTCTGTTCCGGTCTGGTTCGGTCTGGTCTGGTCTTGTCTGGTTCGGTCTGGTCTGGTCTGTTTTGTTCTGGTTCGGTCTGGTCTGGTCTGTTTTGTTCTGGTTCGGTCTGGTCTGGTCTGTTTTGTTCTGGTTCGGTCTGCTTCGGTCTGGTCTGGTTCGGTCTGGTCTGGTTCGTTCTGGTTCGGTCTGGTCTGGTCTGGTTCGGTCTGGTCTGTTTCGTTCTGGTTCGCTCTGGTTCGGTCTGGTCTGGTCTGGTTCGGTCTGGTCTGGTTCGGTATGGTCTGGTCTGGTCTGGTTCGGTCTGTTCTGGTCTGGTCCGGTCTGGTTCGGGTCTGGTTCGGTCTGGTCTGGTCTGGTTCGGTCTGGTCCGTTCTTTTTCGGTCTGGTCCCGTCTGGTACGGTCTGGTTCGGTCTGGTACGGTCTGGTTCGGTCTGGTACGGTCTGGTCCGGTCTGGTCCGGTCTGGTTCGGGTCTGGTTCGGTCTGGTCTGGTTCGGTCTGGTCTGGTCTTGTCTGGTTCGTTCTGGTTCGGTCTGGTCTGGTTTGGTCTGGTTCGGTCTGGTCTGGTCTGGTCTGGTTCGGTCTGGTACGGTCTGTTACGGTCTGGTCCGGTCTGGTTCGGTCAGGTCTGGTTCGGTCTGGTTCGGTCTGGTCTGGTCTTGTTCGGTCTGGTCTGGTCTTGTTCGGTCTGGTCTGGTCTGGTTCGGTCTGGTACGGTCCGGTCTGGTACGGTTCGGTCTGGTCTGGTCTGGTCTGGTCTGGTCTGGTTCGGTCTGGTCTGGTTCGGTCTGGTCTGGTTCGGTCTGGTCTGGTTCGGTCTGGTCTGGTTCGGTATGGTCTGGTCTGGTTCGGTCTGGTCTGGTCCGGTCTGGTCTGGTCTGGTTCGGTCTGTTCTGGTTCGGTCTGTTCTGGTTCGGTCTGGTCTGTTCTGGTTCGGTCTGGTCTGGTCTGGTTCGGTCTGGTCTGGTTCGGTCTGGTCTGGTCTGGTTCGGTCTGGTTCGGTCTGGTCTGGTTCGTTCTGGTTCGGTCTGGTTCGGTCTGGTCTGGTTCGTTCTGGTTCGGTCTGGTCTGGTCTGGTTCGGTCTGGTTCGGTCTGGTCTGGTTCGGTCTGGTCTGGTCTGGTTCGTTCTGGTTCGGTCTGGTCTGGTCTGGTTCGGTCTGGTCTGGTCTGGTTCGTTCTGGTTCGCTCTGGTTCGGTCTGGTCCGGTCTGGTCTGGTCCGGTCTGGTCCGGTCTGGTCTGGTTCGGTCTGGTCTGGTTCGGTTCGGTCTAGTCTGGTCTGGTTCGTTCTGGTCTGGTTCGGTCTGGTCTGGTCTGGTTCGGTCTGGTCTGGTTCGGTCTGGTCTGGTTCGGTATGGTCTGGTCTTGTATGGTCTGGTCTGGTTCGGTCTGGTTCGGTTCGGTCTGGTCTGGTCTGGTTCGGTCTGGTCTGGTCCGGTCTGGTCTGGTCCGGTCTGGTCTGGTTCGTTCTGGTTCGGTCTGGTCTGGTCTGTTCTGGTTCGCTCTGGTCCGGTCTGGTCTGGTCTGGTCTGGTCTGGTCTGGTCTGGTTCGGTCTGGTCTGGTTCGGTTCGGTCTAGTCTGGTCTGGTTCGGTCTGGTCTGGTTCGGTCTGGTCTGGTTTGGTCTGGTCTGGTCTGGTTCGGTCTAGTCTGGTCTGGTTCGGTCTGGTCTGGTCCGGTCTGGTCTGGTCTGGTTCGGTTCGGTCTAGTCTGGTCTGGTTCGGTCTGGTTCGGTCTGGTCTGGTCTGGTTCGGTCTGGTCTGGTCTGGTTCGTTCTGGTTCGGTCTGGCCTGGTCTGGTCTGGTTCGTTCTGGTTCGCTCTGGTTCGGTCTGGTCTGGTCTGGTTCGTTCTGGTTCGCTCTGGTACGGTCTGGTTCGGTCTGGTCTGGTTCGGTCTGGTTCGGTCTGGTCTGGTTCGGTCTGGTCTGGTTCGGTCTGGTCTGGTTCAGTCTGGTCTGGTTCGGTCTGGTCTGGTTCGGTCTGGTCTCGTCTGGTTCGGTATGGTCTGGTCTGGTTCGGTCTGGTTTGGTCTGGTCTGGTTCGGTCTGGTTCGTTCTGGTTCGGTCTGTTCTGGTCTGGTCTGGTTCGTTCTGGTTCGCTCTGGTTCGGTCTGGTTTGGTCCGGTCTGGTTCGGTCTGGTCTGGTCTGGTTCGGTCTGGTCTGGTCTGGTTCGGTCTGGTCTGGTTCGGTCTGGTCTGGTTCGGTCTGGTCTGGTTCGGTCTGGTCTGGTTCGGTCTGGTCTGGTCCGGTCTGGTCTGGTCTGGTTCGGATTGGTTCAGTCTGGTTCGGTCTGGTCTGGTTCGTTCTGGTTCGCTCTGGTTCGGTCTGGTCTGGTTCGGGTCTGGTTCGGTCTGGTTCGGGTCTGGTTCGGTTTGGTTCGCTCGGGTCTGGTTCGGTCTGGTCTGGTTTGCTCTGGTCTGGTTCGGTCTGGTCTGGTTCGGTCTGGTATGGTCTGGTCTGGTCTGGTTCGTTCTGGTTCCCTCCGGTGCGGTCTGGTTCGGTCTGGTCTGGTTCGGTCTGGTTCGGTCTGGTCTGGCCTGGTTCGGTCTGGTTCGGTCTGGTACGGTCTGGTCTGGTCTGGTCTGGTTCGGTCTGGTCTGGTCCGGTCTGATCTGGTCCGGTCTGTTCTGGTTCGGTCTGGTCTGGTTCGGTCTGGTCTGGTCTGGTCTGGTCCGGTCTGGTTCGGTCTGGTCTGGTTCGGTATGGTCTGGTTCGGTATGGTCTGGTTCGGTCTGGTCTGGTTCGGTCTGGTTCGGTCTGGTTCGGTCTGGTCTGGTCTGGTCTGGTTCGGTCTGGTCTGGTTCGGTCTGGTCTGGTCCGGTCTGGTCCGGTTTGGTCCGGTCTGGTTCGGTCTGGTCTGGTTCGGTCTGGTCTGGTTCGGTTTGGTCTGGTTCGGTCTGGTTCGGTCTGGTCTGGTTCGTTCTGGTTCGGTCTGTTTCGGTCTGGTCTGGTTCGTTCTGGTTCGGTCTGGTTCGTTCTGGTTCGGTCTGGTTGGGTCTGGTCTGGTTCGCTCTGGTTCGTTCTGGTTCGGTCTGGTCTGGTCTGGTTCGGTCTGGTCTGGTCTGGTTCGTTCTGGTTCGCTCTGGTTCGGTCTGGTCCGGTCTGGTCTGGTCCGGTCTGGTCCGGTCTGGTCTGGTTCGGTCTGGTCTGGTTCGGTTCGGTCTAGTCTGGTCTGGTTCGTTCTGGTCTGGTTCGGTCTGGTCTGGTCTGGTTCGGTCTGGTATGGTTCGGTCTGGTCTGGTTCGGTATGGTCTGGTCTTGTATGGTCTGGTCTGGTTCGGTCTGGTTCGGTTCGGTCTGGTCTGGTCTGGTTCGGTCTGGTCTGGTCCGGTCTGGTCTGGTCCGGTCTGGTCTGGTTCGTTCTGGTTCGGTCTGGTCTGGTCTGTTCTGGTTCGCTCTGGTCCGGTCTGGTCTGGTCTGGTCTGGTCTGGTCTGGTCTGGTTCGGTCTGGTCTGGTTCGGTTCGGTCTAGTCTGGTCTGGTTCGGTCTGGTCTGGTTCGGTCTGGTCTGGTTTGGTCTGGTCTGGTCTGGTTCGGTCTAGTCTGGTCTGGTTCGGTCTGGTCTGGTCCGGTCTGGTCTGGTCTGGTCTGGTTCGGTTCGGTCTAGTCTGGTCTGGTTCGGTCTGGTTCGGTCTGGTCTGGTCTGGTTCGGTCTGGTCTGGTCTGGTTCGGTCTGGTTCGGTCTGGCCTGGTCTGGTCTGGTTCGTTCTGGTTCGCTCTGGTTCGGTCTGGTCTGGTCTGGTTCGTTCTGGTTCGCTCTGGTCCGGTCTGGTTCGGTCTGGTCTGGTTCGGTCTGGTTCGGTCTGGTCTGGTTCGGTCTGGTCTGGTTCGGTCTGGTCTGGTTCAGTCTGGTCTGGTTCGGTCTGGTCTGGTTCGGTCTGGTCTCGTCTGGTTCGGTCTGGTCTGGTTCGGTCTGGTTTGGTCTGGTCTGGTTCGGTCTGGTTCGTTCTGGTTCGGTCTGTTCTGGTCTGGTCTGGTTCGTTCTGGTTCGCTCTGGTTCGGTCTGGTTTGGTCCGGTCTGGTTCGGTCTGGTCTGGTCTGGTTCGGTCTGGTCTGGTCTGGTTCGGTCTGGTCTGGTTCGGTCTGGTCTGGTTCGGTCTGGTCTGGTTCGGTCTGGTCTGGTTCGGTCTGGTCTGGTCCGGTCTGGTCTGGTCTGGTTCGGATTGGTTCGATCTGGTTCGGTCTGGTCTGGTTCGTTCTGGTTCGCTCTGGTTCGGTCTGGTCTGGTTCGGGTCTGGTTCGGTCTGGTTCGGGTCTGGTTCGGTTTGGTTCGCTCGGGTCTGGTTCGGTCTGGTCTGGTTTGCTCTGGTCTGGTTCGGTCTGGTCTGGTTCGGTCTGGTATGGTCTGGTCTGGTCTGGTTCGTTCTGGTTCCCTCCGGTGCGGTCTGGTTCGGTCTGGTCTGGTTCGGTCTGGTTCGGTCTGGTCTGGCCTGGTTCGGTCTGGTTCGGTCTGGTACGGTCTGGTCTGGTCTGGTCTGGTTCGGTCTGGTCTGGTCCGGTCTGATCTGGTCCGGTCTGTTCTGGTTCGGTCTGGTTCGGTCTGGTCTGGTCTGGTCTGGTCCGGTCTGGTTCGGTCTGGTCTGGTTCGGTATGGTCTGGTTCGGTATGGTCTGGTTCGGTCTGGTCTGGTTCGGTCTGGTTCGGTCTGGTTCGGTCTGGTCTGGTCTGGTCTGGTTCGGTCTGGTCTGGTTCGGTCTGGTCTGGTCCGGTCTGGTCCGGTTTGGTCCGGTCTGGTTCGGTCTGGTCTGGTTCGGTCTGGTCTGGTTCGGTTTGGTCTGGTTCGGTCTGGTTCGGTCTGGTCTGGTTCGTTCTGGTTCGGTCTGGTTCGGTCTGGTCTGGTTCGTTCTGGTTCGGTCTGGTTCGTTCTGGTTCGGTCTGGTTGGGTCTGGTCTGGTTCGCTCTGGTTCGGTCTGGTTCGGTCTGGTCTGGTTCGGTATGGTCTGTTTCGGTCTGGTCTGGTTCGGTCTGGTCTGGTCTGGTTCGGCTGGTCTGGTCTGGTTCGGTCTGGTCTGGTTCGGTCTGTTCTGGTTCGGTCTGTTCTGGTTCGGTCTGGTCTGGTTCGGTCTGGTTCGGTCTGGTTCGGTCTGGTTGCGTCTGGTCTGGTTCGGTCTGGTCTGGTTCAGTCTGGTCTGGTCTGGTTCGGTCTGGTCTGGTTCGATCTGGTTCGGTCTGGCCTGATCTGGTCTGGTTCGCTCTGGTTCGGTCTGGTCTGGTTCGGTCTGGTCTGGTTCGGTCTGGTTCGGTCTGGTCTGGTTCGGTCTGGTCTGGTTCGGTCTGGTCTGGTTCGGTCTGGTCTGGTTCGGTCTGGTCTGGTTCGGTCTGGTCTGGTTCGGTCTGGTCTGGTTTGGTCTGGTTCGTTCTGGTCTGGTCTAGTCTGGTCTGGTCTGGTTCGGTCTGGTTCGGTCTGGCCTGGTCTGGTCTGGTTCGTTCTGGTTCGCTCTGGTTCGGTCTGGTCCGGTCTGGTTCGGTCTGGTCTGGTTCGGTCTGGTCTGGTTCGGTCTGGTCTGGTCTGGTCTGGTTCGTTCTGGTTCGCTCTGGTTCGCTCTGGTTCGGTCTGGTCTGGTTCGTTCTGGTCTGGTTTGGTCCGGTCTGGTTCGGTCTGGTCTGGTCTGGTTCGCTCTGGTTCGGTCTCGTCCGGTCTGGTCTGGTTCGGTCTGGTCTGGTTCGGTCTGGTCTGGTCTGGTTCGGTCTGGTCTGGTCCGGTCTGGTCTGGTTCGTTCTGGTTCGGTCTGGTTCGGTCTGGTCTGGTCTGGTTCGGTCTGGTCTGGTTCGTTCTGGTTCGCTCTGGTTCGGTATGGGCTGGTCTGGTCTGGTTCGGTCTGGTCTTGTCTGGTTCGGTCTGGTCTGGTCTGTTTTGTTCTGGTTCGGTCTGGTCTGGTCTGTTTTGTTCTGGTTCGGTCTGGTTCGGTCTGGTCTGGTTCGGTCTGGTCTGGTTCGTTCTGGTTCGGTCTGGTCTGGTCTGGTTCGGTCTGGTCTGTTTCGTTCTGGTTCGCTCTGGTTCGGTCTGGTCTGGTCTGGTTCGGTCTGGTCTAGTTCGGTATGGTCTGGTCTGTTCTGGTCTGGTTCGGTCTGTTCTGGTCTGGTCCGGTCTGGTTCGGGTCTGGTTCGGTCTGGTCCAGTCTGGTTCGTTCTGGTCTGGTCTTGTCTGGTTTGGTCTGGTTCGGTCTGGTCTGGTTCGGTCTGGTTCGGTCTATTCTTGTCTGGTCTGGTTCGGTCTGGTCTGGTCTGGTTCGGTCTGGTCCGTTCTTTTTCGGTCTGGTCCCGTCTGGTACGGTCTGGTCCGGTCTGGTACGGTCTGGTTCGGTCTGGTACGGTCTGGTACGGTCTGGTCCGGTCTGGTTCGGGTCTGGTTCGGTCTGGTCCGGTCTGGTCTGGTCTGGTCTTGTCTGGTTCGTTCTGGTTCGGTCTGGTTCGGTCTGGTCTGGTTCGGTCTGGTTCGGTCTGGTCTGGTCTGGTTCGGTCTGGTTCGGTCTGGTCTGGTCTGGTTCGGTCTGGTCTGGTCTGGTTCGGTCTGGTACGGTCCGGTCTGGTCTGGTCTGGTTCGGTCTGGTCTGGTCTGGTCTGGTCTGGTTCGGTCTGGTCTGGTTCGGTCTGGTCTGGTTCGGTCTGGTCTGGTTCGGTCTGGTCTGGTTCGGTCTGGTCTGGTTCGGTATGGTCTGGTCTGGTTCGGTCTGGTCTGGTCCGTTCTGGTCTGGTCTGGTTCGGTCTGGTTCGGTCTGTTCTGGTTCGGTCTGGTCTGGTCTGGTTCGGTCTGGTCTGGTTCGGTCTCGTCGGTCTGGTCTGGTTCGTTCTGGTTCGGTCTGGTTCGGTCTGGTCTGGTTCGGTCTGGTCTGGTTCGGTCTGGTCTGGTTCGTTCTGGTTCGCTCTGGTTCGTTCTGGTCCGGTCTGGTCTGGTCTGGTCTGGTTCGGTCTGGCCTGGTCTGGTCTGGTTCGTTCTGGTTCGCTCTGGTTTGGTCTGGTCTGGTTCGGTCTGGTCTGGTTCGGTCTGGTTCGGTCTGGTATGGTCTGGTTCGTTCTGGTTCGCTCCGGTTCGGTCTGGTCCGGTCTGGTTCGGTCTGGTCTGGTTCGGTCTGGTTCGGTCTGGTCTGGTTCGGTCTGGTCTGGTTCGGTCTGGTCTGGTTCGGTCTGGTCTGGTTTGGTCTGGTTCGTTCTGGTTCGTTCTGGTTCGGTCTGGTCTGGCCTGGTCCGGTCTGGTTCGGTCTGGTTCGGTCTGGTTCGGTCTGGTTCGTTCTGGTTCGTTCTGGTTCGGTCTGGTCTGGCCTGGTCCGGTCTGGTTCGGTCTGGTCTGGTCCGGTCTGGTTCGGTCTGGTCTGGTCCGGTCTGGTTCGGTCTGGTCTGGTTCGGTCTGGTCTGGTCTGGTTCGGTCTGGTCTGGTTCGGTCTGGTCTGGTCCGGTCTGGTCTGGTTCGTTCTGGTTCGGTCTGGCCTGGTCTGGTCTGGTTCGGTCTGGTCTGGTTCGTTCTGGTTCGGTCTGGTCTGGTTCGGTCTGGTCTGGTCTGGTTCGTTCTGGTTCGCTCTGGTTCGGTCTGGTCTGGTCTGGTTCGGTCTGGTCTGGTTCGGTATGGTCTGGTCTGGTTCGGTCTGGTCTGGTCTGGTTCGGTCTGGTTCGGTCTGGTCCTGTCCGGTCTGGTCTGGTTCGTTCTGGTTCGGTCTGGTCTGGTTCGGTCTGGTCTGGTCTGGTTCGGTCTGGTTCGGTCTGGTTCGGTCTGGTCTGGTTCGGTCTGGTCTGGTTTGGTCTGGTTCGTTCTGGTTCGTTCTGGTTCGGTCTGGTCTGGCCTGGTCCGGTCTGGTTCGGTCTGGTTCGGTCTGGTTCGGTCTGGTTCGTTCTGGTTCGTTCTGGTTCGGTCTGGTCTGGCCTGGTCCGGTCTGGTTCGGTCTTGTCTGGTCCGGTCTGGTTCGGTCTGGTCTGGTTCGGTCTGGTCTGGTCTGGTTCGGTCTGGTCTGGTTCGGTCTGGTCTGGTCCGGTCTGGTCTGGTTTGTTCTGGTTCGGTCTGGTCTGGTTCGTTCTGGTTCGGTCTGGTCTGGTTCGGTCTGGTCTGGTCTGGTTCGTTCTGGTTCGCTCTGGTTCGGTCTGGTCTGGTCTGGTTCGGTCTGGTCTGGTTCGGTATGGTCTGGTCTGGTTCGGTCTGGTCTGGTCTGGTTCGGTCTGGTCCTGTCCGGTCTGGTCTGGTTCGTTCTGGTTCGGTCTGGTCTGGTTCGGTATGGTCTGGTATGGTCTGGTCTGGTTCGGTCTGGTCTGGTTCGGTCTGGTCTGGTCTGGTCTGGTTCGGTATGGTCTGGTCTGGTTCGGTCTGGTCTGGTTTGGTCTGGTCTGGTTCGTTCTGGTAACTGTGTTTATGAAGTAAAGCATGTGTGTCTGTTGGTTTGAAGTAAACTCTAGTGTGTAGTGTTTTCTGTGATTGATTGTTATTACTGAAAAAAACCGTTCTTGCGGATGAATTGTGTATTTAACCTTAATGGATTTATTTTTTTATTTTTTTTTTATTTCACCTTTATTTAACCAGGTAGGCTAGTTGAGAACAAGTTCTCATTTGCAACTGCGACCTGGCCAAGATAAGGCATAGCAGTGTGAACAGACAACACAGAGTTACACATGGAGTAAACAATTAACAAGTCAATAACACAGTAGAAAAAAGGGGAGTCTATATATACATTGTGTGCAAAAGGCATGAGAAGGTAGGCAAATAATTACAATTATGCAGATTAACACTGGAGTGATAAATGATCAGATGGTTATGTACAGGTAGTAGAGATTGGTGTGCAAAAGAGCAGAAAAATAAAAATAAATAAATAAAAACAGTATGGGGATGAGGTAGGTGAAAATGGGTGGGCTATTTACCAATAGACTATGTACAGCTGCAGCGATCGGTTAGCTGCTCGGATAGCAGATGTTTGAAGTTGGTGAGGGAGATAAAAGTCTCCAACTTCAGCGATTTTTGCAATTCGTTCCAGTCACAGGCAGCAGAGAACTGGAACGAAAGGCGGCCAAATGAGGTGTTGGCTTTAGGGATGATCAGTGAGATACACCTGCTGGAGCGCGTGCTACGGATGGGTGTTGCCATCGTAACCAGTGAACTGAGATAAGGCGGAGCTTTACCTAGCATGGACTTGTAGATGACCTGGAGCCAGTGGGTCTGGCGACGAATATGTAGCGAGGGCCAGCCGACTAGAGCATACAAGTCGCAGTGGTGGGTGGTATAAGGTGCTTTAGTGACAAAACGGATGGCACTGTGATAAACTGCATCCAGTTTGCTGAGTAGAGTGTTGGAAGCAATTTTGTAGATGACGTCGCCGAAGTCGAGGATCGGTAGGATAGTCAGTTTTACTAGGGTAAGTTTGGCGGCGTGAGTGAAGGAGGCTTTGTTGCGGAATAGAAAGCCGACTCTTGATTTGATTTTCGATTGGAGATGTTTGATATGGGTCTGGAAGGAGAGTTTAGAGTCTAGCCAGACACCTAGGTACTTATAGATGTCCACATATTCAAGGTCGGAACCATCCAGGGTGGTGATGCTGGTCAGGCGTGCGGGTGCAGGCAGCGAACGGTTGAAAAGCATGCATTTGGTTTTACTAGCGTTTAAGAGCAGTTGGAGGCCACGGAAGGAGTGCTGTATGGCATTGAAGCTCGTTTGGAGGTTAGATAGCACAGTGTCCAAGGACGGGCCGGAAGTATATAGAATGGTGTCGTCTGCGTAGAGGTGGATCAGGGAATCGCCCGCAGCATGAGAAACATCATTGATATATACAGAGAAAAGAGTCGGCCCGAGAATTGAACCCTGTGGCACCCCCATAGAGACTGCCAGAGGACCGGACAGCATGCCCTCCGATTTGACACACTGAACTCTGTCTGCAAAGTAATTGGTGAACCAGGCAAGGCAGTCATCCGAAAAACCGAGGCTACTGAGTCTGCCGATAAGAATACGGTGATTGACAGAGTCGAAAGCCTTGGCAAGGTCTATGAAGACGGCTGCACAGTACTGTCTTTTATCGATGGCGGTTATGATATCGTTTAGTACCTTGAGCGTGGCTGAGGTACACCCGTGACCGGCTCGGAAACCAGATTGCACAGCGGAGAAGGTACGGTGGGATTCAAGATGGTCAGTGACCTGTTTGTTGACTTGGCTTTCGAAGACCTTAGATAGGCAGGGCAGGATGGATATAGGTCTGTAACAGTTTGGGTCCAGGGTGTCGCCCCCTTTGAAGAGGGGGATGACTGCGGCAGCTTTCCAATCCTTGGGGATCTCAGACGATATGAAAGAGAGGTTGAACAGGCTGGTAATAGGGGTTGCGACAATGGCGGCGGATAGTTTCAGGAATAGAGGGTCCAGATTGTCCAGCCCAGCTGATTTGTACGGGTCCAGGTTTTGCAGCTCTTTCAGGACATCTGCTATCTGGATTTGGGTAAAGGAGAACCTGGAGAGGCTTGGGCGAGTAGCTGCGGGGGGGGGGGGAGCTGTTGTCCGAGGTTGGAGTAGCCAGGCGGAAGGCATGGCCAGCCGTTGAGAAATGCTTGTTGAAGTTTTCGATAATCATGGATTTATCGGTGGTGACCATGTTACCTAGTCTCAGTGCAGTGGGCAGCTGGGAGGAGGTGCTCTTGTTCTCCATGGACTTCACAGTGTCCCAGAACTTTTTGGAGTTGGAGCTACAGGATGCAAACTTCTGCCTGAAGAAGTTGGCTTTAGCTTTCCTGACTGACTGTGTGTATTGGTTCCTGACTTCCCTGAACAGTTGCATATCGCGGGGACTATTCGATGTTAGCGCAGTCCGCCACAGGATGTTTTTGTGCTGGTCGAGGGCAGTCAGGTCTGGAGTGAACCAGGGGCTATATCTGTTCTTAGTTCTGCATTTTTTGAACGGAGCATGCTTATCTAAAATGGTGAGGAAGTTACTTTTAAAGAAAGACCAGGCATCCTCAACTGACGGGATGAGGTCAATGTCCTTCCAGGATACCCGGGCCAGGTCGATTAGAAAGGCCTGCTCACAGAAGTGTTTTAGGGAGCGTTTGACAGTGATGAGGGGTGGTCGTTTGACTGCGGCTCCGTAGCGGATACAGGCAATGAGGCAGTGATCGCTGAGATCCTGGTTGTAGACAGCGGAGGTGTATTTGGAGGGCCAGTTGGTCAGGATGACGTCAATGAGGGTGCCCTTGTTTACAGAGTTAGGGTTGTACCTGGTGGGTTCCTTGATGATTTGAGTGAGATTGAGGGCATCTAGCTTAGATTGTAGGACTGCCGGGGTGTTAAGCATATCCCAGTTTAGGTCACCTAACAGAACAAACTCTGAAGCTAGATGGGGGGCGATCAATTCACAAATGGTGTCCAGGGCACAGCTGGGAGCTGAGGGGGGTCGGTAGCAGGCGGCAACAGTGAGAGACTTATTTCTGGAGAGAGTAATTTTCAAAATTAGTAGTTCGAACTGTTTGGGTATGGACCTGGAGAGTATGACATTACTTTGCAGGCTATCTCTGCAGTAGACTGCAACTCCTCCCCCTTTGGCAGTTCTATCTTGACGGAAGATGTTATAGTTGGGTATGGAAATCTCAGAATTTTTGGTGGCCTTCCTGAGCCAGGATTCAGACACGGCAAGGACATCAGGGTTAGCAGAGTGTGCTAGAGCAGTGAGTAAGACACACTTAGGGAGGAGGCTTCTGATGTTGACATGCATGAAACCAAGGCTTTTTCGATCACAGAAGTCAACAAATGAGGGTGCCTGGGGACATGCAGGGCCTGGGTTTACCTCCACATCACCCGCGGAACAGAGAAGGAGTAGTATGAGGGTGCGGCTGAAGGCTATCAAAACTGGTCGCCTAGGGCGTTGGGGACAGAGAATAAGAGGAGCAGGTTTCTGGGCATGGTAGAATATATTCAGGGCATAATGCGCAAACAGGGGTATGGTGGGGTGCGGGTACAGCGGAGGTAAGCCCAGGCACTGGGTGATGATGAGAGAGGTTGTATCTCTGGACATGCTGGTTGTAATGGGTGAGGTCACCGCATGTGTGGGGGGTGGGACAAAGGAGGTATCAGGGGTATAAAGAGTGGAACTAGGGGCTCCATTGTAAACTAAAACAATGATAACTAACCTGCACAACAGTATACAAGGCATATTGACATTTGAGAGAGACATACAGCAAGGCATACAGTAATCACAGGTGTTGAATTGGGAGAGCTAGCTAAAACAGTAGGTGAGACAACAACAGCTAATCAGCTAGCACAACAACAGCAGGTAGAATGGCGATAGATTAGGCAGAGAGGGTCGGATTAACTACACACAGAGCCTAAGTGCGGCTGGGGCCGACAGATAAAACATAAACAAGCAGAATGGATTACCGTGAATTAATGGACAGTCCAGCCTGCATCAGCTATGTAGCCAAGTGATCAGTGTCCAAGGGGCAGCGGTGGATGGGGCAGGGAAGCTGGACTGGCGAGTGTTATCCAGGTTAGAAAACTAACAATGACTAAATAGCTTGTAGCCAGTTAGCTGGTTAGCTTCTGAAGGTTCTTGAGTGTGTTCTAAAAATGTAAAGATAATAGCGGTTCCGTATCACATTGGGTGAGGCAGGTTACCGGAAGGTATAAACAAATTAAAAATCGAAAAGGGATAGAAAGTAAATATGGGTTCAGTGAGTGTTTGGGACGCGGCGATTCAGATGGTTAGCAGGCCTGTGCTAACAAGCTAACAGTTAGTAGACGGTGCTAAACACGGTAGCAGTTAGCGGACCGGGCTAAACAAGCTAGCAGTTAGCAGGCCGAATTTGCAAGCAAGGAGATAGCAAGGGCTAGAGAGTTAGCCTTTGGGGACGTCGCGATGGGGGGAGTCTGTTTATTCCTCTTCATGCGGTGACATCAATGGACCGGTCGTGGGTCTGGATATTGTAGCCCAGGAGCTCAAAATGTTCCGTTTGCGATGGGAATCCGGGGGTGAAAAATAAAATAAAAGATAGGTCCGTTATGCTCTGGTTAGAGTCGCGTTGTTCGAACTGGCGAGAGCTTTCCGAGCTAAAGGTTAGCTGATGACCGGTTAGCTGACCGGTTAGCTGAAGACCGCTAGCAATGTTTTGCTGAAGCTGGTAGTTAGTTGGCTAGTTGGCTAGCTTCAGTTGAGGGGTTCCAGATCCGAAGTAAATATAAATACTTTAGGAAAAAAGCTACGTTGGGTGAGGCGGGTTGCAGGAGAGTATTTAGAAGAAGTTGAGGTTCAGCAAAAAGTTTTAAAGATATGTGAAGAAAAAAACGAAAACGAAACGAAAACAAACGATATATACAAGGAACACGACAACACGTCCTACTGCTACGCCATCTTGGATTCGAAAAGATGGAAAGGATGAAAGGATGGATGATGACCGTTGAGAATGTTTATAAAATCTGTGAATAACTGGATGTCGTGGGGCCAGGCTCCTATTATGTCATCTAAAAAGCGGTAATAACAAGTGGGTTGATATGGACACTTGGCCAGTGCCTCTCTCTCCCATTCAGCCATGTATATATTGGCGTAAGCAGGTGCACATTTTTTGCCCATAGCTGTTCCCTCCACCTGCAGGTAATAATGATCATTGAATAAAAAGTCATTGCTAGTCAGGCTGATTTCTAACAGTTGTAATATTTCTTTGTCCGGTCTAGTGTTGTCTGGGTATCTCTTAAAGATATTTCTAATTGCTTGTATTCCTGTTGCTGTATAGGCTATCAATATCTATCGTGAATATGTGTGTATGGGAGGGAACAACTATGGGTCCAATCCTCTCCATGAAGTGGTAGGTGTCCCTGAGAAAGCTGGGGTGCCTTGTGGAGAGAGGGTTGATATGGTGATCTATATATTGTGAAATGTTATAGGATTCACGATTGCAGTCTGAGACAATCGGTCTGCCAGGAGGAACTTCAAAGGGAATTGTCCATGTCTCCGGTTCCTTGTGTACTTTTAACAGTAAGTAGAATAGTCTAGGTCGTGGGGTGTCTGTACCGTTGAGAAAGTCCCGTTGTTTTGCTGTGATGTAGTGTTGGTCGTAGTCTTTTTATTATTGTCCTTAGCTGTGTCTGTGGTTGTATACTGTTTTGTACCCAAGTGATCAGTGTCCAGGGGGCAGCGAAGCTAGACTGGCGAGTATTATCCAGGTTAAGAAAACTGGCTGGCTGTGCAGAAGGTAAAGGCCGCTAGCAGTGGCTAACAATGACTAAATAGCTAGTTAGCTGGTTAGCTTCTGGAGGTTCTTGAATGTGTTCTAAAAATTAAAAATAATAGCGATTCCGTATCACATTGGGTGAGGCAGGTTACCGGAAGGTATAATCAAATTAAAAATCGAAAAGAGATTGAAAGAAAATATTTGGTCCGGTGAGTGGTTGGGACGCTGCGATTCAGACGGTTAGCAGGCCTGTGCTAACAGTTAGTAGGCCGGGGCTGAACAAGGTAGCAGTTAGCGGACCGGGGCTAAACAAGCTAGCAGTTAGCAGGCCGAATTAGCAAGCAAGGAGATAGCAAGGGCTAGAAAGTTAGCCTTTGGGTGAGTCTGTTTATGCCTCTTAATGCGGTGACATCGATAGACCTGTCGTGGGTCCGGATATTGTAGCCCAGGAGTATGCTTCGGTGGTAGCACAGGAGCTCTGGCCGGGCTAGCTTCAAGCTAAATGGATGGAAACGCTAGCCAGGAGTTAACATCCGGGGTTGCAGTTAGCTAGTTGTGAAGACCCAGCTGAAAATGTTCCGTTTGCGGTGGGAATCCGGTGGGAATCCGGAGATAAAAAAATAATAATAATAGGTCCGTTATGCTCTGGTTAGAGTTGCGTTGTTCGAACTGGCGAGAGCTTTCCGCGCTGAAGGTTAGCTGAAGACCGCTAGCAATGGTTTGCTGGTAGTTAGCTGTCTAGCTTCAGTTGAGGGGTGCTAGCTAGCTAGCTTGATAGTTAATGTTTGCTTTAGTTTGCGCGCCAGCTCTGCAAATTCAGCAGGTGTGTGTGTGTGTGTGTGTGTGTGTGAACGCTTCCAACAAAACTAATGACCTGCAGTGGATCAAACCATTGTGAGGCAAAGGGCGGGGGTTGCAATCTTTTGAAACTTAAAAACGCGCTATTAAGTGTCTATAATCAGCATAAGTGCTTTCATTGCGTTCATTCATATTATTGAAATTACATAGATATGTTTACAGTGATATATTGGGGGGGGAAATCATATTTTTCCCAGGATAGGGGGGTCGTGTCCCCCTAGGATTTCTGCCTATGCACGTGATATCTCCTCACTCACGTGGTTGATTGAAGGACGTGGTTGATTGAAGAACTGATTTGTGTTGATGGCAATTACCATATAAATTCAAAGATGAAGAAGGAGGGATGACTAGAAACGATTCAGTTGACGGTTTTATGTGTGGATTAATTGTCGGAGTAGAGGAATTTGTGTAATTCAGGTAAAAAAATAACGCAATGTTTATATCACAGGACAAATTAGCTAGCGGGTTAACTCGCTAAATTGCCATACATGTTTCATGCTTTTCGGCCTGTCCCCAATTTAATGCCATTGGTCACATATTTTGTTTTGATATTTTAACCTGCGTGTCTTTATCGCGTCTGCAAGCACGTAGCTGGTATGTTTATAATGAACTTTATCTGTCGAAAATGGAAATTGTGAGGTTTGAGGTCTTGTGGTGGCTTATGGGGGAGGAAAGGGGGGAGAGTACAGGGGGTTGGGGGGAAAAGAAGGGTGTGGTGTGGGTCCAAATTGTGGGTAGAGCCTATTCTAAATTTAGCTGCTCACACCAATTCTTAAAAATGAGGTCTGCTGTGGTTGTTGTCCAGTGTATCAGGTCTGTTGTGTGGAATTCATCATGGGGTATCTCCAAAAGAAATGGGCCATGTGTGGTGATGTAACCGTTAATGACTTTGAGGTTCCGTTTTCGATCTGGTGAAAGGAGGTGTGAGTGGTTAATAATGGGGATGTAAATAATTGCATTAGGGAAAAAGTGACTCTTGCTTCCTTGTGCATTGATGCATTCTGTTTGATGTTTTGTATGGGTCATTATCCATATTGTTTATGCCCACCGAGAGAACCACTATGCATGCTGGTGTCTAAATGAACCTCTGTTTTCTCCAGGACCTTTTTGAAATGGTAAAATGTTGCTCCAGGGTAACTCTCCACTTGTATGGGTTATGGGTTATGAAATGGAGGGATTCTATTAACATTTGAGTCTCCCAAGACTAGTATTGGTTTATTTCCCTTCAAATTCCAATCTGCCACCTTGCCATTTGGTGTAATACTTAAAGGCCCGTAGATGTCCTCCTAGGATCATAAATTAAACTGAGGTAAGCTCCAAGTTGCCTCTTTTTCTGGGTGGCAGTGCAGAAGTCGATGTGGTGAGAGATTCATTCAACCATAGTGTTGTTAAATATGAACATAAACGCCATATTGTGCATTTAAATGGTTTCATTGTTTTGTTAAAGGAAAGGAAAAACCTAAAAGAGGAAGTGCCAAACTAAAACCAAACAAACCATAAATATATAGAGTAGAAATAAATTATGAATAAAACCATGTTCTTCTCCATCCATTTTCCTGTCTGTTAAAACCCATTTTCTAATACAGGCCATTTGGTGTTATTGTCTGTAGGTTCTGGATCCACTCCCGTGCTGCCCACAGGTCCAGAGGCCCACAGGTCCAGCCTATATGTGACTGTAACCCTGATATGGTAAGGTGAGTGATGGGGTGCTCCTGGAAGTGGGTTATGAGTAAATTGTAGGTTGATGTGGGCACTTGGCCAATGCAAGTTCAAAACAGACAGTGTGACCCAATTAAAGGCACTTCCGGTTGGCACAGGAAGCTATACGTAAACACATATCTTGCTTGGGGTATTCTCTTACAGAATCCTGAGTTTAAAGTCTTTATGTTAAAAATTGACTGATCTAGACAGGGTTGAATGCAGTCATTTTCACATTTGCAGGTTATGTACATCAAAATACCTTTTGGGTGAATTTAACCACTTCCGGATGCTCCAGGATGCTTAGATTTGACACAGGTAGACCTCATAGTGGTCTGATGGACTGTCATAGAAGACAGGTTCATAAGGCATTCATAACCCACATAGGCTTCAGGTTGAATTTAGAGGTGCAGGCAATGTATTCCTATGGGGAGAGAAGTCAATGCAAACTGTTTGAAGTAAACACCTTCTTTTAACTGCTAAGGGTTAATGCCACACGGCCAAGGTTAGGCTTGCACGGATCGGGAGGACCTCAGGAACGTACCTGAGGTCGAATTGTGCTTCTCACCCTAGCAGTTCTCTCACTGTCACCCAAAACAAATGACATTTTGGGCCTACTTTTCTCATGGTCGCTGCGCTCAGACCGAGCGAGCTACGGGATATCTCGTTGAACTCTGCACGGCCTAGAGATTATGTTTATGCCCTTGCCTGCTCTCTGTGTCTTTCAGCACCACACCTTTTCACTCCATCCTTGCTGTGTGTGTGTGTGAGAGCTTTTCTTTGACATCTGCTGGCGGAAATTACTGATTTACAGTTTAGGAGGGTTACCTAGTCACACATGTGAAGTTTTGGAAAGATGTGACTTTTTTAACCCTTCAAAACAGACAGTGTGACCCAATTAAAGGCACTTCCGGTTGGCACAGGAAGCTATAAGTAAACACATGTCTTTATTGACATAGCCACTTACAGAATCCTGAGTTTTAAGTCTTTAAGTTAAGAATTGACTGATCTACACAGGTTTGAATACAGTGATTTTCATAATGACAGGTTATGTGTTTCAAAACACTTTTAGGGTGAGCTAGCTTGATAGTTAACGTTTGCTTTAGTTTGCGCGCCAGCTCTGCAAATTCAGCAGGTGTGTGTGAAGGCTTCCAACAAAACGAATGACCTGCAGTGGATCAAACCATTGTGAGGCAAAGGGCGGGAGTCGCAATCTTTTGAAACTTAAAAACGCGCTATTAAGTGTCTATAATCAGCATAAGTGCTTTCATTGCGTTCATTGATGGGGTGATCCTGGAAATGAGTCACTAGTTCTGTGTGTAAATGGGCCCGTTTGATATTGTATAGAATGCTGTTTAAGTCTATTTTCTATTGTATACTGGGTTTCCCCAATGTAGTGTTTTTTGCTAAATGTGCAAGTGATTATATACATATATGACATTTGGAGTGTAGAGTGAAATGAAAGACAACCCCCCCTCTCCAAAAGTTGGGTCTGTGCTGTTGTGAGTTGAAAAGACTTGGATAAATTCATGATGAGAGGGGGTCAACTACCCCCTCTGCTGGGTAATCTAAGAAAGCAACTGGGGGAGGAAAGGGGGAGTGTACAGGGGGTTGGGGGGAAAAGAAGGGTGTGGTGTGGGTCCAAATTGTGGGTAGAGCCTATTCTAAATTTAGCTGCTCACACCAATTCTTAAAAATGAGGTCTGCTGTGGTTGTTGTTCAGTGTATCAGGTCTGTTGTGTGGAATTCATCATGTGGTATCTCCAAGAGAAATGGGCCATGTGTGGTGATGTAACCGTTAATGACTTTGAGGTTCCGTTTTCGATCTGGTGAAAGGAGGTGTGAGTGGTTAATAATGGGGATGTAAATAATTGCATTAGGGAAAAAGTGACTCTTGCTTCCTTGTGCATTGATGCATTCTGTTTGATGTTTTGTATGGGTCATTATCCATATTGTTTATGCCCACCGAGAGAACCACTATGCATGCTGGTGTCTAAATGAACCTCTGTTTTCTCCAGGACCTTTTTGAAATGGTAAAATGTTGCTCCAGGGTAACTCTCCACTTGTATGGGTTATGGGTTATGAAATGGAGGGATTCTATTAACATTTGAGTCTCCCAAGACTAGTATTGGTTTATTTCCCTTCAAATTCCAATCTGCCACCTTGCCATTTGGTGTAATACTTAAAGGCCCGTAGATGTCCTCCTAGGATCATAAATTAAACTGAGGTAAGCTCCAAGTTGCCTCTTTTTCTGGGTGGCAGTGCAGAAGTCGATGTGGTGAGAGATTCATTCAACCATAGTGTTGTTAAATATGAACATAAACGCCATATTGTGCATTTAAATGGTTTCATTGTTTTGTTAAAGGAAAGGAAAAACCTAAAAGAGGAAGTGCCAAACTAAAACCAAACAAACCATAAATATATAGAGTAGAAATAAATTATGAATAAAACCATGTTCTTCTCCATCCATTTTCCTGTCTGTTAAAACCCATTTTCTAATACAGGCCATTTGGTGTTATTGTCTGTAGGTTCTGGATCCACTCCCGTGCTGCCCACAGGTCCAGAGGCCCACAGGTCCAGCCTATATGTGACTGTAACCCTGATATGGTAAGGTGAGTGATGGGGTGCTCCTGGAAGTGGGTTATGAGTAAATTGTAGGTTGATGTGGGCACTTGGCCAATGCAAGTTCAAAACAGACAGTGTGACCCAATTAAAGGCACTTCCGGTTGGCACAGGAAGCTATACGTAAACACATATCTTGCTTGGGGTATTCTCTTACAGAATCCTGAGTTTAAAGTCTTTATGTTAAAAATTGACTGATCTAGACAGGGTTGAATGCAGTCATTTTCACATTTGCAGGTTATGTACATCAAAATACCTTTTGGGTGAATTTAACCACTTCCGGATGCTCCAGGATGCTTAGATTCGACACAGGTAGACCTCATAGTGGTCTGATGGACTGTCATAGAAGACAGGTTCATAAGGCATTCATAACCCACATAGGCTTCAGGTTGAATTTAGAGGTGCAGGCAATGTATTCCTATGGGGAGAGAAGTCAATGCAAACTGTTTGAAGTAAACACCTTCTTTTAACTGCTAAGGGTTAATGCCACACGGCCAAGGTTAGGCTTGCACGGATCGGGAGGATCTCAGGAACGTACCTGAGGTCGAATTGTGCTTCTCACCCTAGCAGTTCTCTCACTGTCACCCAAAACAAATGACATTTTGGGCCTACTTTTCTCATGGTCGCTGCGCTCAGACCGAGCGAGCTACGGGATATCTCGTTGAACTCTGCACGGCCTAGAGATTATGTTTATGCCCTTGCCTGCTCTCTGTGTCTTTCAGCACCACACCTTTTCACTCCATCCTTGCTGTGTGTGTGTGTGTGTGTGAGAGCTTTTCTTTGACATCTGCTGGCGGAAATTACTGATTTACAGTTTAGGAGGGTTACCTAGTCACACATGTGAAGTTTTGGAAAGATGTGACTTTTTTAACCCTTCAAAACAGACAGTGTGACCCAATTAAAGGCACTTCCGGTTGGCACAGGAAGCTATAAGTAAACACATGTCTTTATTGACATAGCCACTTACAGAATCCTGAGTTTTAAGTCTTTAAGTTAAGAATTGACTGATCTACACAGGTTTGAATACAGTGATTTTCATAATGACAGGTTATGTGTTTCAAAACACTTTTAGGGTGAGCTAGCTTGATAGTTAACGTTTGCTTTAGTTTGCGCGCCAGCTCTGCAAATTCAGCAGGTGTGTGTGAAGGCTTCCAACAAAACGAATGACCTGCAGTGGATCAAACCATTGTGAGGCAAAGGGCGGGAGTCGCAATCTTTTGAAACTTAAAAACGCGCTATTAAGTGTCTATAATCAGCATAAGTGCTTTCATTGCGTTCATTGATGGGGTGATCCTGGAAATGAGTCACTAGTTCTGTGTGTAAATGGGCCCGTTTGATATTGTATAGAATGCTGTTTAAGTCTATTTTCTATTGTATACTGGGTTTCCCCAATGTAGTGTTTTTTGCTAAATGTGCAAGTGATTATATACATATATGACATTTGGAGTGTAGAGTGAAATGAAAGACAACCCCCCCTCTCCAAAAGTTGGGTCTGTGCTGTTGTGAGTTGAAAAGACTTGGATAAATTCATGATGAGAGGGGGTCAACTACCCCCTCTGCTGGGTAATCTAAGAAAGCAACTGGGGGAGGAAAGGGGGAGTGTACAGGGGGTTGGGGGGAAAAGAAGGGTGTGGTGTGGGTCCAAATTGTGGGTAGAGCCTATTCTAAATTTAGCTGCTCACACCAATTCTTAAAAATGAGGTCTGCTGTGGTTGTTGTTCAGTGTATCAGGTCTGTTGTGTGGAATTCATCATGTGGTATCTCCAAGAGAAATGGGCCATGTGTGGTGATGTAACCGTTAATGACTTTGAGGTTCCGTTTTCGATCTGGTGAAAGGAGGTGTGAGTGGTTAATAATGGGGATGTAAATAATTGCATTAGGGAAAAAGTGACTCTTGCTTCCTTGTGCATTGATGCATTCTGTTTGATGTTTTGTATGGGTCATTATCCATATTGTTTATGCCCACCGAGAGAACCACTATGCATGCTGGTGTCTAAATGAACCTCTGTTTTCTCCAGGACCTTTTTGAAATGGTAAAATGTTGCTCCAGGGTAACTCTCCACTTGTATGGGTTATGGGTTATGAAATGGAGGGATTCTATTAACATTTGAGTCTCCCAAGACTAGTATTGGTTTATTTCCCTTCAAATTCCAATCTGCCACCTTGCCATTTGGTGTAATACTTAAAGGCCCGTAGATGTCCTCCTAGGATCATAAATTAAACTGAGGTAAGCTCCAAGTTGCCTCTTTTTCTGGGTGGCAGTGCAGAAGTCGATGTGGTGAGAGATTCATTCAACCATAGTGTTGTTAAATATGAACATAAACGCCATATTGTGCATTTAAATGGTTTCATTGTTTTGTTAAAGGAAAGGAAAAACCTAAAAGAGGAAGTGCCAAACTAAAACCAAACAAACCATAAATATATAGAGTAGAAATAAATTATGAATAAAACCATGTTCTTCTCCATCCATTTTCCTGTCTGTTAAAACCCATTTTCTAATACAGGCCATTTGGTGTTATTGTCTGTAGGTTCTGGATCCACTCCCGTGCTGCCCACAGGTCCAGAGGCCCACAGGTCCAGCCTATATGTGACTGTAACCCTGATATGGTAAGGTGAGTGATGGGGTGCTCCTGGAAGTGGGTTATGAGTAAATTGTAGGTTGATGTGGGCACTTGGCCAATGCAAGTTCAAAACAGACAGTGTGACCCAATTAAAGGCACTTCCGGTTGGCACAGGAAGCTATACGTAAACACATATCTTGCTTGGGGTATTCTCTTACAGAATCCTGAGTTTAAAGTCTTTATGTTAAAAATTGACTGATCTAGACAGGGTTGAATGCAGTCATTTTCACATTTGCAGGTTATGTACATCAAAATACCTTTTGGGTGAATTTAACCACTTCCGGATGCTCCAGGATGCTTAGATTCGACACAGGTAGACCTCATAGTGGTCTGATGGACTGTCATAGAAGACAGGTTCATAAGGCATTCATAACCCACATAGGCTTCAGGTTGAATTTAGAGGTGCAGGCAATGTATTCCTATGGGGAGAGAAGTCAATGCAAACTGTTTGAAGTAAACACCTTCTTTTAACTGCTAAGGGTTAATGCCACACGGCCAAGGTTAGGCTTGCACGGATCGGGAGGATCTCAGGAACGTACCTGAGGTCGAATTGTGCTTCTCACCCTAGCAGTTCTCTCACTGTCACCCAAAACAAATGACATTTTGGGCCTACTTTTCTCATGGTCGCTGCGCTCAGACCGAGCGAGCTACGGGATATCTCGTTGAACTCTGCACGGCCTAGAGATTATGTTTATGCCCTTGCCTGCTCTCTGTGTCTTTCAGCACCACACCTTTTCACTCCATCCTTGCTGTGTGTGTGTGTGTGTGTGAGAGCTTTTCTTTGACATCTGCTGGCGGAAATTACTGATTTACAGTTTAGGAGGGTTACCTAGTCACACATGTGAAGTTTTGGAAAGATGTGACTTTTTTAACCCTTCAAAACAGACAGTGTGACCCAATTAAAGGCACTTCCGGTTGGCACAGGAAGCTATAAGTAAACACATGTCTTTATTGACATAGCCACTTACAGAATCCTGAGTTTTAAGTTTTTAAGTTAAGAATTGACTGATCTACACAGGTTTGAATACAGTGATTTTCATAATGACAGGTTATGTGTTTCAAAACACTTTTAGGGTGAGCTAGCTTGATAGTTAACGTTTGCTTTAGTTTGCGCGCCAGCTCTGCAAATTCAGCAGGTGTGTGTGAAGGCTTCCAACAAAACGAATGACCTGCAGTGGATCAAACCATTGTGAGGCAAAGGGCGGGAGTCGCAATCTTTTGAAACTTAAAAACGCGCTATTAAGTGTCTATAATCAGCATAAGTGCTTTCATTGCGTTCATTGATGGGGTGATCCTGGAAATGAGTCACTAGTTCTGTGTGTAAATGGGCCCGTTTGATATTGTATAGAATGCTGTTTAAGTCTATTTTCTATTGTATACTGGGTTTCCCCAATGTAGTGTTTTTTGCTAAATGTGCAAGTGATTATATACATATATGACATTTGGAGTGTAGAGTGAAATGAAAGACAACCCCCCCTCTCCAAAAGTTGGGTCTGTGCTGTTGTGAGTTGAAAAGACTTGGATAAATTCATGATGAGAGGGGGTCAACTACCCCCTCTGCTGGGTAATCTAAGAAAGCAACTGGGGGAGGAAAGGGGGAGTGTACAGGGGGTTGGGGGGAAAAGAAGGGTGTGGTGTGGGTCCAAATTGTGGGTAGAGCCTATTCTAAATTTAGCTGCTCACACCAATTCTTAAAAATGAGGTCTGCTGTGGTTGTTGTTCAGTGTATCAGGTCTGTTGTGTGGAATTCATCATGTGGTATCTCCAAGAGAAATGGGCCATGTGTGGTGATGTAACCGTTAATGACTTTGAGGTTCCGTTTTCGATCTGGTGAAAGGAGGTGTGAGTGGTTAATAATGGGGATGTAAATAATTGCATTAGGGAAAAAGTGACTCTTGCTTCCTTGTGCATTGATGCATTCTGTTTGATGTTTTGTATGGGTCATTATCCATATTGTTTATGCCCACCGAGAGAACCACTATGCATGCTGGTGTCTAAATGAACCTCTGTTTTCTCCAGGACCTTTTTGAAATGGTAAAATGTTGCTCCAGGGTAACTCTCCACTTGTATGGGTTATGGGTTATGAAATGGAGGGATTCTATTAACATTTGAGTCTCCCAAGACTAGTATTGGTTTATTTCCCTTCAAATTCCAATCTGCCACCTTGCCATTTGGTGTAATACTTAAAGGCCCGTAGATGTCCTCCTAGGATCATAAATTAAACTGAGGTAAGCTCCAAGTTGCCTCTTTTTCTGGGTGGCAGTGCAGAAGTCGATGTGGTGAGAGATTCATTCAACCATAGTGTTGTTAAATATGAACATAAACGCCATATTGTGCATTTAAATGGTTTCATTGTTTTGTTAAAGGAAAGGAAAAACCTAAAAGAGGAAGTGCCAAACTAAAACCAAACAAACCATAAATATATAGAGTAGAAATAAATTATGAATAAAACCATGTTCTTCTCCATCCATTTTCCTGTCTGTTAAAACCCATTTTCTAATACAGGCCATTTGGTGTTATTGTCTGTAGGTTCTGGATCCACTCCCGTGCTGCCCACAGGTCCAGAGGCCCACAGGTCCAGCCTATATGTGACTGTAACCCTGATATGGTAAGGTGAGTGATGGGGTGCTCCTGGAAGTGGGTTATGAGTAAATTGTAGGTTGATGTGGGCACTTGGCCAATGCAAGTTCAAAACAGACAGTGTGACCCAATTAAAGGCACTTCCGGTTGGCACAGGAAGCTATACGTAAACACATATCTTGCTTGGGGTATTCTCTTACAGAATCCTGAGTTTAAAGTCTTTATGTTAAAAATTGACTGATCTAGACAGGGTTGAATGCAGTCATTTTCACATTTGCAGGTTATGTACATCAAAATACCTTTTGGGTGAATTTAACCACTTCCGGATGCTCCAGGATGCTTAGATTCGACACAGGTAGACCTCATAGTGGTCTGATGGACTGTCATAGAAGACAGGTTCATAAGGCATTCATAACCCACATAGGCTTCAGGTTGAATTTAGAGGTGCAGGCAATGTATTCCTATGGGGAGAGAAGTCAATGCAAACTGTTTGAAGTAAACACCTTCTTTTAACTGCTAAGGGTTAATGCCACACGGCCAAGGTTAGGCTTGCACGGATCGGGAGGATCTCAGGAACGTACCTGAGGTCGAATTGTGCTTCTCACCCTAGCAGTTCTCTCACTGTCACCCAAAACAAATGACATTTTGGGCCTACTTTTCTCATGGTCGCTGCGCTCAGACCGAGCGAGCTACGGGATATCTCGTTGAACTCTGCACGGCCTAGAGATTATGTTTATGCCCTTGCCTGCTCTCTGTGTCTTTCAGCACCACACCTTTTCACTCCATCCTTGCTGTGTGTGTGTGTGTGTGTGAGAGCTTTTCTTTGACATCTGCTGGCGGAAATTACTGATTTACAGTTTAGGAGGGTTACCTAGTCACACATGTGAAGTTTTGGAAAGATGTGACTTTTTTAACCCTTCAAAACAGACAGTGTGACCCAATTAAAGGCACTTCCGGTTGGCACAGGAAGCTATAAGTAAACACATGTCTTTATTGACATAGCCACTTACAGAATCCTGAGTTTTAAGTCTTTAAGTTAAGAATTGACTGATCTACACAGGTTTGAATACAGTGATTTTCATAATGACAGGTTATGTGTTTCAAAACACTTTTAGGGTGAGCTAGCTTGATAGTTAACGTTTGCTTTAGTTTGCGCGCCAGCTCTGCAAATTCAGCAGGTGTGTGTGAAGGCTTCCAACAAAACGAATGACCTGCAGTGGATCAAACCATTGTGAGGCAAAGGGCGGGAGTCGCAATCTTTTGAAACTTAAAAACGCGCTATTAAGTGTCTATAATCAGCATAAGTGCTTTCATTGCGTTCATTGATGGGATGATCCTGGAAATGAGTCACTAGTTCTGTGTGTAAATGGGCCCGTTTGATATTGTATAGAATGCTGTTTAAGTCTATTTTCTATTGTATACTGGGTTTCCCCAATGTAGTGTTTTTTGCTAAATGTGCAAGTGATTATATACATATATGACATTTGGAGTGTAGAGTGAAATGAAAGACAACCCCCCCTCTCCAAAAGTTGGGTCTGTGCTGTTGTGAGTTGAAAAGACTTGGATAAATTCATGATGAGAGGGGGTCAACTACCCCCTCTGCTGGGTAATCTAAGAAAGCAACTGGGGGAGGAAAGGGGGAGTGTACAGGGGGTTGGGGGGAAAAGAAGGGTGTGGTGTGGGTCCAAATTGTGGGTAGAGCCTATTCTAAATTTAGCTGCTCACACCAATTCTTAAAAATGAGGTCTGCTGTGGTTGTTGTTCAGTGTATCAGGTCTGTTGTGTGGAATTCATCATGTGGTATCTCCAAGAGAAATGGGCCATGTGTGGTGATGTAACCGTTAATGACTTTGAGGTTCCGTTTTCGATCTGGTGAAAGGAGGTGTGAGTGGTTAATAATGGGGATGTAAATAATTGCATTAGGGAAAAAGTGACTCTTGCTTCCTTGTGCATTGATGCATTCTGTTTGATGTTTTGTATGGGTCATTATCCATATTGTTTATGCCCACCGAGAGAACCACTATGCATGCTGGTGTCTAAATGAACCTCTGTTTTCTCCAGGACCTTTTTGAAATGGTAAAATGTTGCTCCAGGGTAACTCTCCACTTGTATGGGTTATGGGTTATGAAATGGAGGGATTCTATTAACATTTGAGTCTCCCAAGACTAGTATTGGTTTATTTCCCTTCAAATTCCAATCTGCCACCTTGCCATTTGGTGTAATACTTAAAGGCCCGTAGATGTCCTCCTAGGATCATAAATTAAACTGAGGTAAGCTCCAAGTTGCCTCTTTTTCTGGGTGGCAGTGCAGAAGTCGATGTGGTGAGAGATTCATTCAACCATAGTGTTGTTAAATATGAACA
This sequence comes from Oncorhynchus mykiss, assembly GCF_057628025.1. Lineage (NCBI taxonomy): Eukaryota > Metazoa > Chordata > Actinopteri > Salmoniformes > Salmonidae > Oncorhynchus > Oncorhynchus mykiss. The sequence goes on along the minus strand of NC_143047.1, from coordinate 335,287 downwards.
TAAACGCCATATTGTGCATTTAAATGGTTTCATTGTTTTGTTAAAGGAAAGGAAAAACCTAAAAGAGGAAGTGCCAAACTAAAACCAAACAAACCATAAATATATAGAGTAGAAATAAATTATGAATAAAACCATGTTCTTCTCCATCCATTTTCCTGTCTGTTAAAACCCATTTTCTAATACAGGCCATTTGGTGTTATTGTCTGTAGGTTCTGGATCCACTCCCGTGCTGCCCACAGGTCCAGAGGCCCACAGGTCCAGCCTATATGTGACTGTAACCCTGATATGGTAAGGTGAGTGATGGGGTGCTCCTGGAAGTGGGTTATGAGTAAATTGTAGGTTGATGTGGGCACTTGGCCAATGCAAGTTCAAAACAGACAGTGTGACCCAATTAAAGGCACTTCCGGTTGGCACAGGAAGCTATACGTAAACACATATCTTGCTTGGGGTATTCTCTTACAGAATCCTGAGTTTAAAGTCTTTATGTTAAAAATTGACTGATCTAGACAGGGTTGAATGCAGTCATTTTCACATTTGCAGGTTATGTACATCAAAATACCTTTTGGGTGAATTTAACCACTTCCGGATGCTCCAGGATGCTTAGATTCGACACAGGTAGACCTCATAGTGGTCTGATGGACTGTCATAGAAGACAGGTTCATAAGGCATTCATAACCCACATAGGCTTCAGGTTGAATTTAGAGGTGCAGGCAATGTATTCCTATGGGGAGAGAAGTCAATGCAAACTGTTTGAAGTAAACACCTTCTTTTAACTGCTAAGGGTTAATGCCACACGGCCAAGGTTAGGCTTGCACGGATCGGGAGGATCTCAGGAACGTACCTGAGGTCGAATTGTGCTTCTCACCCTAGCAGTTCTCTCACTGTCACCCAAAACAAATGACATTTTGGGCCTACTTTTCTCATGGTCGCTGCGCTCAGACCGAGCGAGCTACGGGATATCTCGTTGAACTCTGCACGGCCTAGAGATTATGTTTATGCCCTTGCCTGCTCTCTGTGTCTTTCAGCACCACACCTTTTCACTCCATCCTTGCTGTGTGTGTGTGTGTGTGTGAGAGCTTTTCTTTGACATCTGCTGGCGGAAATTACTGATTTACAGTTTAGGAGGGTTACCTAGTCACACATGTGAAGTTTTGGAAAGATGTGACTTTTTTAACCCTTCAAAACAGACAGTGTGACCCAATTAAAGGCACTTCCGGTTGGCACAGGAAGCTATAAGTAAACACATGTCTTTATTGACATAGCCACTTACAGAATCCTGAGTTTTAAGTCTTTAAGTTAAGAATTGACTGATCTACACAGGTTTGAATACAGTGATTTTCATAATGACAGGTTATGTGTTTCAAAACACTTTTAGGGTGAGCTAGCTTGATAGTTAACGTTTGCTTTAGTTTGCGCGCCAGCTCTGCAAATTCAGCAGGTGTGTGTGAAGGCTTCCAACAAAACGAATGACCTGCAGTGGATCAAACCATTGTGAGGCAAAGGGCGGGAGTCGCAATCTTTTGAAACTTAAAAACGCGCTATTAAGTGTCTATAATCAGCATAAGTGCTTTCATTGCGTTCATTGATGGGATGATCCTGGAAATGAGTCACTAGTTCTGTGTGTAAATGGGCCCGTTTGATATTGTATAGAATGCTGTTTAAGTCTATTTTCTATTGTATACTGGGTTTCCCCAATGTAGTGTTTTTTGCTAAATGTGCAAGTGATTATATACATATATGACATTTGGAGTGTAGAGTGAAATGAAAGACAACCCCCCCTCTCCAAAAGTTGGGTCTGTGCTGTTGTGAGTTGAAAAGACTTGGATAAATTCATGATGAGAGGGGGTCAACTACCCCCTCTGCTGGGTAATCTAAGAAAGCAACTGGGGGAGGAAAGGGGGAGTGTACAGGGGGTTGGGGGGAAAAGAAGGGTGTGGTGTGGGTCCAAATTGTGGGTAGAGCCTATTCTAAATTTAGCTGCTCACACCAATTCTTAAAAATGAGGTCTGCTGTGGTTGTTGTTCAGTGTATCAGGTCTGTTGTGTGGAATTCATCATGTGGTATCTCCAAGAGAAATGGGCCATGTGTGGTGATGTAACCGTTAATGACTTTGAGGTTCCGTTTTCGATCTGGTGAAAGGAGGTGTGAGTGGTTAATAATGGGGATGTAAATAATTGCATTAGGGAAAAAGTGACTCTTGCTTCCTTGTGCATTGATGCATTCTGTTTGATGTTTTGTATGGGTCATTATCCATATTGTTTATGCCCACCGAGAGAACCACTATGCATGCTGGTGTCTAAATGAACCTCTGTTTTCTCCAGGACCTTTTTGAAATGGTAAAATGTTGCTCCAGGGTAACTCTCCACTTGTATGGGTTATGGGTTATGAAATGGAGGGATTCTATTAACATTTGAGTCTCCCAAGACTAGTATTGGTTTATTTCCCTTCAAATTCCAATCTGCCACCTTGCCATTTGGTGTAATACTTAAAGGCCCGTAGATGTCCTCCTAGGATCATAAATTAAACTGAGGTAAGCTCCAAGTTGCCTCTTTTTCTGGGTGGCAGTGCAGAAGTCGATGTGGTGAGAGATTCATTCAACCATAGTGTTGTTAAATATGAACATAAACGCCATATTGTGCATTTAAATGGTTTCATTGTTTTGTTAAAGGAAAGGAAAAACCTAAAAGAGGAAGTGCCAAACTAAAACCAAACAAACCATAAATATATAGAGTAGAAATAAATTATGAATAAAACCATGTTCTTCTCCATCCATTTTCCTGTCTGTTAAAACCCATTTTCTAATACAGGCCATTTGGTGTTATTGTCTGTAGGTTCTGGATCCACTCCCGTGCTGCCCACAGGTCCAGAGGCCCACAGGTCCAGCCTATATGTGACTGTAACCCTGATATGGTAAGGTGAGTGATGGGGTGCTCCTGGAAGTGGGTTATGAGTAAATTGTAGGTTGATGTGGGCACTTGGCCAATGCAAGTTCAAAACAGACAGTGTGACCCAATTAAAGGCACTTCCGGTTGGCACAGGAAGCTATACGTAAACACATATCTTGCTTGGGGTATTCTCTTACAGAATCCTGAGTTTAAAGTCTTTATGTTAAAAATTGACTGATCTAGACAGGGTTGAATGCAGTCATTTTCACATTTGCAGGTTATGTACATCAAAATACCTTTTGGGTGAATTTAACCACTTCCGGATGCTCCAGGATGCTTAGATTCGACACAGGTAGACCTCATAGTGGTCTGATGGACTGTCATAGAAGACAGGTTCATAAGGCATTCATAACCCACATAGGCTTCAGGTTGAATTTAGAGGTGCAGGCAATGTATTCCTATGGGGAGAGAAGTCAATGCAAACTGTTTGAAGTAAACACCTTCTTTTAACTGCTAAGGGTTAATGCCACACGGCCAAGGTTAGGCTTGCACGGATCGGGAGGATCTCAGGAACGTACCTGAGGTCGAATTGTGCTTCTCACCCTAGCAGTTCTCTCACTGTCACCCAAAACAAATGACATTTTGGGCCTACTTTTCTCATGGTCGCTGCGCTCAGACCGAGCGAGCTACGGGATATCTCGTTGAACTCTGCACGGCCTAGAGATTATGTTTATGCCCTTGCCTGCTCTCTGTGTCTTTCAGCACCACACCTTTTCACTCCATCCTTGCTGTGTGTGTGTGTGTGTGTGAGAGCTTTTCTTTGACATCTGCTGGCGGAAATTACTGATTTACAGTTTAGGAGGGTTACCTAGTCACACATGTGAAGTTTTGGAAAGATGTGACTTTTTTAACCCTTCAAAACAGACAGTGTGACCCAATTAAAGGCACTTCCGGTTGGCACAGGAAGCTATAAGTAAACACATGTCTTTATTGACATAGCCACTTACAGAATCCTGAGTTTTAAGTCTTTAAGTTAAGAATTGACTGATCTACACAGGTTTGAATACAGTGATTTTCATAATGACAGGTTATGTGTTTCAAAACACTTTTAGGGTGAGCTAGCTTGATAGTTAACGTTTGCTTTAGTTTGCGCGCCAGCTCTGCAAATTCAGCAGGTGTGTGTGAAGGCTTCCAACAAAACTAATGACCTGCAGTGGATCAAACCATTGTGAGGCAAAGGGCGGGAGTCGCAATCTTTTGAAACTTAAAAACGCGCTATTAAGTGTCTATAATCAGCATAAGTGCTTTCATTGCGTTCATTGATGGGGTGATCCTGGAAATGAGTCACTAGTTCTGTGTGTAAATGGGCCCGTTTGATATTGTATAGAATGCTGTTTAAGTCTATTTTCTATTGTATACTGGGTTTCCCCAATGTAGTGTTTTTTGCTAAATGTGCAAGTGATTATATACATATATGACATTTGGAGTGTAGAGTGAAATGAAAGACAACCCCCCCTCTCCAAAAGTTGGGTCTGTGCTGTTGTGAGTTGAAAAGACTTGGATAAATTCATGATGAGAGGGGGTCAACTACCCCCTCTGCTGGGTAATCTAAGAAAGCAACTGGGGGAGGAAAGGGGGAGTGTACAGGGGGTTGGGGGGAAAAGAAGGGTGTGGTGTGGGTCCAAATTGTGGGTAGAGCCTATTCTAAATTTAGCTGCTCACACCAATTCTTAAAAATGAGGTCTGCTGTGGTTGTTGTTCAGTGTATCAGGTCTGTTGTGTGGAATTCATCATGTGGTATCTCCAAGAGAAATGGGCCATGTGTGGTGATGTAACCGTTAATGACTTTGAGGTTCCGTTTTCGATCTGGTGAAAGGAGGTGTGAGTGGTTAATAATGGGGATGTAAATAATTGCATTAGGGAAAAAGTGACTCTTGCTTCCTTGTGCATTGATGCATTCTGTTTGATGTTTTGTATGGGTCATTATCCATATTGTTTATGCCCACCGAGAGAACCACTATGCATGCTGGTGTCTAAATGAACCTCTGTTTTCTCCAGGACCTTTTTGAAATGGTAAAATGTTGCTCCAGGGTAACTCTCCACTTGTATGGGTTATGGGTTATGAAATGGAGGGATTCTATTAACATTTGAGTCTCCCAAGACTAGTATTGGTTTATTTCCCTTCAAATTCCAATCTGCCACCTTGCCATTTGGTGTAATACTTAAAGGCCCGTAGATGTCCTCCTAGGATCATAAATTAAACTGAGGTAAGCTCCAAGTTGCCTCTTTTTCTGGGTGGCAGTGCAGAAGTCGATGTGGTGAGAGATTCATTCAACCATAGTGTTGTTAAATATGAACATAAACGCCATATTGTGCATTTAAATGGTTTCATTGTTTTGTTAAAGGAAAGGAAAAACCTAAAAGAGGAAGTGCCAAACTAAAACCAAACAAACCATAAATATATAGAGTAGAAATAAATTATGAATAAAACCATGTTCTTCTCCATCCATTTTCCTGTCTGTTAAAACCCATTTTCTAATACAGGCCATTTGGTGTTATTGTCTGTAGGTTCTGGATCCACTCCCGTGCTGCCCACAGGTCCAGAGGCCCACAGGTCCAGCCTATATGTGACTGTAACCCTGATATGGTAAGGTGAGTGATGGGGTGCTCCTGGAAGTGGGTTATGAGTAAATTGTAGGTTGATGTGGGCACTTGGCCAATGCAAGTTCAAAACAGACAGTGTGACCCAATTAAAGGCACTTCCGGTTGGCACAGGAAGCTATACGTAAACACATATCTTGCTTGGGGTATTCTCTTACAGAATCCTGAGTTTAAAGTCTTTATGTTAAAAATTGACTGATCTAGACAGGGTTGAATGCAGTCATTTTCACATTTGCAGGTTATGTACATCAAAATACCTTTTGGGTGAATTTAACCACTTCCGGATGCTCCAGGATGCTTAGATTCGACACAGGTAGACCTCATAGTGGTCTGATGGACTGTCATAGAAGACAGGTTCATAAGGCATTCATAACCCACATAGGCTTCAGGTTGAATTTAGAGGTGCAGGCAATGTATTCCTATGGGGAGAGAAGTCAATGCAAACTGTTTGAAGTAAACACCTTCTTTTAACTGCTAAGGGTTAATGCCACACGGCCAAGGTTAGGCTTGCACGGATCGGGAGGATCTCAGGAACGTACCTGAGGTCGAATTGTGCTTCTCACCCTAGCAGTTCTCTCACTGTCACCCAAAACAAATGACATTTTGGGCCTACTTTTCTCATGGTCGCTGCGCTCAGACCGAGCGAGCTACGGGATATCTCGTTGAACTCTGCACGGCCTAGAGATTATGTTTATGCCCTTGCCTGCTCTCTGTGTCTTTCAGCACCACACCTTTTCACTCCATCCTTGCTGTGTGTGTGTGTGTGTGTGAGAGCTTTTCTTTGACATCTGCTGGCGGAAATTACTGATTTACAGTTTAGGAGGGTTACCTAGTCACACATGTGAAGTTTTGGAAAGATGTGACTTTTTTAACCCTTCAAAACAGACAGTGTGACCCAATTAAAGGCACTTCCGGTTGGCACAGGAAGCTATAAGTAAACACATGTCTTTATTGACATAGCCACTTACAGAATCCTGAGTTTTAAGTCTTTAAGTTAAGAATTGACTGATCTACACAGGTTTGAATACAGTGATTTTCATAATGACAGGTTATGTGTTTCAAAACACTTTTAGGGTGAGCTAGCTTGATAGTTAACGTTTGCTTTAGTTTGCGCGCCAGCTCTGCAAATTCAGCAGGTGTGTGTGAAGGCTTCCAACAAAACGAATGACCTGCAGTGGATCAAACCATTGTGAGGCAAAGGGCGGGAGTCGCAATCTTTTGAAACTTAAAAACGCGCTATTAAGTGTCTATAATCAGCATAAGTGCTTTCATTGCGTTCATTGATGGGGTGATCCTGGAAATGAGTCACTAGTTCTGTGTGTAAATGGGCCCGTTTGATATTGTATAGAATGCTGTTTAAGTCTATTTTCTATTGTATACTGGGTTTCCCCAATGTAGTGTTTTTTGCTAAATGTGCAAGTGATTATATACATATATGACATTTGGAGTGTAGAGTGAAATGAAAGACAACCCCCCCTCTCCAAAAGTTGGGTCTGTGCTGTTGTGAGTTGAAAAGACTTGGATAAATTCATGATGAGAGGGGGTCAACTACCCCCTCTGCTGGGTAATCTAAGAAAGCAACTGGGGGAGGAAAGGGGGAGTGTACAGGGGGTTGGGGGGAAAAGAAGGGTGTGGTGTGGGTCCAAATTGTGGGTAGAGCCTATTCTAAATTTAGCTGCTCACACCAATTCTTAAAAATGAGGTCTGCTGTGGTTGTTGTTCAGTGTATCAGGTCTGTTGTGTGGAATTCATCATGTGGTATCTCCAAGAGAAATGGGCCATGTGTGGTGATGTAACCGTTAATGACTTTGAGGTTCCGTTTTCGATCTGGTGAAAGGAGGTGTGAGTGGTTAATAATGGGGATGTAAATAATTGCATTAGGGAAAAAGTGACTCTTGCTTCCTTGTGCATTGATGCATTCTGTTTGATGTTTTGTATGGGTCATTATCCATATTGTTTATGCCCACCGAGAGAACCACTATGCATGCTGGTGTCTAAATGAACCTCTGTTTTCTCCAGGACCTTTTTGAAATGGTAAAATGTTGCTCCAGGGTAACTCTCCACTTGTATGGGTTATGGGTTATGAAATGGAGGGATTCTATTAACATTTGAGTCTCCCAAGACTAGTATTGGTTTATTTCCCTTCAAATTCCAATCTGCCACCTTGCCATTTGGTGTAATACTTAAAGGCCCGTAGATGTCCTCCTAGGATCATAAATTAAACTGAGGTAAGCTCCAAGTTGCCTCTTTTTCTGGGTGGCAGTGCAGAAGTCGATGTGGTGAGAGATTCATTCAACCATAGTGTTGTTAAATATGAACATAAACGCCATATTGTGCATTTAAATGGTTTCATTGTTTTGTTAAAGGAAAGGAAAAACCTAAAAGAGGAAGTGCCAAACTAAAACCAAACAAACCATAAATATATAGAGTAGAAATAAATTATGAATAAAACCATGTTCTTCTCCATCCATTTTCCTGTCTGTTAAAACCCATTTTCTAATACAGGCCATTTGGTGTTATTGTCTGTAGGTTCTGGATCCACTCCCGTGCTGCCCACAGGTCCAGAGGCCCACAGGTCCAGCCTATATGTGACTGTAACCCTGATATGGTAAGGTGAGTGATGGGGTGCTCCTGGAAGTGGGTTATGAGTAAATTGTAGGTTGATGTGGGCACTTGGCCAATGCAAGTTCAAAACAGACAGTGTGACCCAATTAAAGGCACTTCCGGTTGGCACAGGAAGCTATACGTAAACACATATCTTGCTTGGGGTATTCTCTTACAGAATCCTGAGTTTAAAGTCTTTATGTTAAAAATTGACTGATCTAGACAGGGTTGAATGCAGTCATTTTCACATTTGCAGGTTATGTACATCAAAATACCTTTTGGGTGAATTTAACCACTTCCGGATGCTCCAGGATGCTTAGATTCGACACAGGTAGACCTCATAGTGGTCTGATGGACTGTCATAGAAGACAGGTTCATAAGGCATTCATAACCCACATAGGCTTCAGGTTGAATTTAGAGGTGCAGGCAATGTATTCCTATGGGGAGAGAAGTCAATGCAAACTGTTTGAAGTAAACACCTTCTTTTAACTGCTAAGGGTTAATGCCACACGGCCAAGGTTAGGCTTGCACGGATCGGGAGGATCTCAGGAACGTACCTGAGGTCGAATTGTGCTTCTCACCCTAGCAGTTCTCTCACTGTCACCCAAAACAAATGACATTTTGGGCCTACTTTTCTCATGGTCGCTGCGCTCAGACCGAGCGAGCTACGGGATATCTCGTTGAACTCTGCACGGCCTAGAGATTATGTTTATGCCCTTGCCTGCTCTCTGTGTCTTTCAGCACCACACCTTTTCACTCCATCCTTGCTGTGTGTGTGTGTGTGTGTGAGAGCTTTTCTTTGACATCTGCTGGCGGAAATTACTGATTTACAGTTTAGGAGGGTTACCTAGTCACACATGTGAAGTTTTGGAAAGATGTGACTTTTTTAACCCTTCAAAACAGACAGTGTGACCCAATTAAAGGCACTTCCGGTTGGCACAGGAAGCTATAAGTAAACACATGTCTTTATTGACATAGCCACTTACAGAATCCTGAGTTTTAAGTCTTTAAGTTAAGAATTGACTGATCTACACAGGTTTGAATACAGTGATTTTCATAATGACAGGTTATGTGTTTCAAAACACTTTTAGGGTGAGCTAGCTTGATAGTTAACGTTTGCTTTAGTTTGCGCGCCAGCTCTGCAAATTCAGCAGGTGTGTGTGAAGGCTTCCAACAAAACGAATGACCTGCAGTGGATCAAACCATTGTGAGGCAAAGGGCGGGAGTCGCAATCTTTTGAAACTTAAAAACGCGCTATTAAGTGTCTATAATCAGCATAAGTGCTTTCATTGCGTTCATTGATGGGGTGATCCTGGAAATGAGTCACTAGTTCTGTGTGTAAATGGGCCCGTTTGATATTGTATAGAATGCTGTTTAAGTCTATTTTCTATTGTATACTGGGTTTCCCCAATGTAGTGTTTTTTGCTAAATGTGCAAGTGATTATATACATATATGACATTTGGAGTGTAGAGTGAAATGAAAGACAACCCCCCCTCTCCAAAAGTTGGGTCTGTGCTGTTGTGAGTTGAAAAGACTTGGATAAATTCATGATGAGAGGGGGTCAACTACCCCCTCTGCTGGGTAATCTAAGAAAGCAACTGGGGGAGGAAAGGGGGAGTGTACAGGGGGTTGGGGGGAAAAGAAGGGTGTGGTGTGGGTCCAAATTGTGGGTAGAGCCTATTCTAAATTTAGCTGCTCACACCAATTCTTAAAAATGAGGTCTGCTGTGGTTGTTGTTCAGTGTATCAGGTCTGTTGTGTGGAATTCATCATGTGGTATCTCCAAGAGAAATGGGCCATGTGTGGTGATGTAACCGTTAATGACTTTGAGGTTCCGTTTTCGATCTGGTGAAAGGAGGTGTGAGTGGTTAATAATGGGGATGTAAATAATTGCATTAGGGAAAAAGTGACTCTTGCTTCCTTGTGCATTGATACATTCTGTTTGATGTTTTGTATGGGTCATTATCCATATTGTTTATGCCCACCGAGAGAACCACTATGCATGCTGGTGTCTAAATGAACCTCTGTTTTCTCCAGGACCTTTTTGAAATGGTAAAATGTTGCTCCAGGGTAACTCTCCACTTGTATGGGTTATGGGTTATGAAATGGAGGGATTCTATTAACATTTGAGTCTCCCAAGACTAGTATTGGTTTATTTCCCTTCAAATTCCAATCTGCCACCTTGCCATTTGGTGTAATACTTAAAGGCCCGTAGATGTCCTCCTAGGATCATAAATTAAACTGAGGTAAGCTCCAAGTTGCCTCTTTTTCTGGGTGGCAGTGCAGAAGTCGATGTGGTGAGAGATTCATTCAACCATAGTGTTGTTAAATATGAACATAAACGCCATATTGTGCATTTAAATGGTTTCATTGTTTTGTTAAAGGAAAGGAAAAACCTAAAAGAGGAAGTGCCAAACTAAAACCAAACAAACCATAAATATATAGAGTAGAAATAAATTATGAATAAAACCATGTTCTTCTCCATCCATTTTCCTGTCTGTTAAAACCCATTTTCTAATACAGGCCATTTGGTGTTATTGTCTGTAGGTTCTGGATCCACTCCCGTGCTGCCCACAGGTCCAGAGGCCCACAGGTCCAGCCTATATGTGACTGTAACCCTGATATGGTAAGGTGAGTGATGGGGTGCTCCTGGAAGTGGGTTATGAGTAAATTGTAGGTTGATGTGGGCACTTGGCCAATGCAAGTTCAAAACAGACAGTGTGACCCAATTAAAGGCACTTCCGGTTGGCACAGGAAGCTATACGTAAACACATATCTTGCTTGGGGTATTCTCTTACAGAATCCTGAGTTTAAAGTCTTTATGTTAAAAATTGACTGATCTAGACAGGGTTGAATGCAGTCATTTTCACATTTGCAGGTTATGTACATCAAAATACCTTTTGGGTGAATTTAACCACTTCCGGATGCTCCAGGATGCTTAGATTCGACACAGGTAGACCTCATAGTGGTCTGATGGACTGTCATAGAAGACAGGTTCATAAGGCATTCATAACCCACATAGGCTTCAGGTTGAATTTAGAGGTGCAGGCAATGTATTCCTATGGGGAGAGAAGTCAATGCAAACTGTTTGAAGTAAACACCTTCTTTTAACTGCTAAGGGTTAATGCCACACGGCCAAGGTTAGGCTTGCACGGATCGGGAGGACCTCAGGAACGTACCTGAGGTCGAATTGTGCTTCTCACCCTAGCAGTTCTCTCACTGTCACCCAAAACAAATGACATTTTGGGCCTACTTTTCTCATGGTCGCTGCGCTCAGACCGAGCGAGCTACGGGATATCTCGTTGAACTCTGCACGGCCTAGAGATTATGTTTATGCCCTTGCCTGCTCTCTGTGTCTTTCAGCACCACACCTTTTCACTCCATCCTTGCTGTGTGTGTGTGTGTGTGTGAGAGCTTTTCTTTGACATCTGCTGGCGGAAATTACTGATTTACAGTTTAGGAGGGTTACCTAGTCACACATGTGAAGTTTTGGAAAGATGTGACTTTTTTAACCCTTCAAAACAGACAGTGTGACCCAATTAAAGGCACTTCCGGTTGGCACAGGAAGCTATAAGTAAACACATGTCTTTATTGACATAGCCACTTACAGAATCCTGAGTTTTAAGTCTTTAAGTTAAGAATTGACTGATCTACACAGGTTTGAATACAGTGATTTTCATAATGACAGGTTATGTGTTTCAAAACACTTTTAGGGTGAGCTAGCTTGATAGTTAACGTTTGCTTTAGTTTGCGCGCCAGCTCTGCAAATTCAGCAGGTGTGTGTGAAGGCTTCCAACAAAACGAATGACCTGCAGTGGATCAAACCATTGTGAGGCAAAGGGCGGGAGTCGCAATCTTTTGAAACTTAAAAACGCGCTATTAAGTGTCTATAATCAGCATAAGTGCTTTCATTGCGTTCATTGATGGGGTGATCCTGGAAATGAGTCACTAGTTCTGTGTGTAAATGGGCCCGTTTGATATTGTATAGAATGCTGTTTAAGTCTATTTTCTATTGTATACTGGGTTTCCCCAATGTAGTGTTTTTTGCTAAATGTGCAAGTGATTATATACATATATGACATTTGGAGTGTAGAGTGAAATGAAAGACAACCCCCCCTCTCCAAAAGTTGGGTCTGTGCTGTTGTGAGTTGAAAAGACTTGGATAAATTCATGATGAGAGGGGGTCAACTACCCCCTCTGCTGGGTAATCTAAGAAAGCAACTGGGGGAGGAAAGGGGGAGTGTACAGGGGGTTGGGGGGAAAAGAAGGGTGTGGTGTGGGTCCAAATTGTGGGTAGAGCCTATTCTAAATTTAGCTGCTCACACCAATTCTTAAAAATGAGGTCTGCTGTGGTTGTTGTTCAGTGTATCAGGTCTGTTGTGTGGAATTCATCATGTGGTATCTCCAAGAGAAATGGGCCATGTGTGGTGATGTAACCGTTAATGACTTTGAGGTTCCGTTTTCGATCTGGTGAAAGGAGGTGTGAGTGGTTAATAATGGGGATGTAAATAATTGCATTAGGGAAAAAGTGACTCTTGCTTCCTTGTGCATTGATGCATTCTGTTTGATGTTTTGTATGGGTCATTATCCATATTGTTTATGCCCACCGAGAGAACCACTATGCATGCTGGTGTCTAAATGAACCTCTGTTTTCTCCAGGACCTTTTTGAAATGGTAAAATGTTGCTCCAGGGTAACTCTCCACTTGTATGGGTTATGGGTTATGAAATGGAGGGATTCTATTAACATTTGAGTCTCCCAAGACTAGTATTGGTTTATTTCCCTTAAAATTCCAATCTGCCACCTTGCCATTTGGTGTAATACTTAAAGGCCCGTAGATGTCCTCCTAGGATCATAAATTAAACTGAGGTAAGCTCCAAGTTGCCTCTTTTTCTGGGTGGCAGTGCAGAAGTCGATGTGGTGAGAGATTCATTCAACCATAGTGTTGTTAAATATGAACAAAAACGCCATATTGTGCATTTAAATGGTTTCATTGTTTTGTTAAAGGAAAGGAAAAACCTAAAAGAGGAAGTGCCAAACTAAAACCAAACAAACCATAAATATATAGAGTAGAAATAAATTATGAATAAAACCATGTTCTTCTCCATCCATTTTCCTGTCTGTTAAAACCCATTTTCTAATACAGGCCATTTGGTGTTATTGTCTGTAGGTTCTGGATCCACTCCCGTGCTGCCCACAGGTCCAGAGGCCCACAGGTCCAGCCTATATGTGACTGTAACCCTGATATGGTAAGGTGAGTGATGGGGTGCTCCTGGAAGTGGGTTATGAGTAAATTGTAGGTTGATGTGGGCACTTGGCCAATGCAAGTTCAAAACAGACAGTGTGACCCAATTAAAGGCACTTCCGGTTGGCACAGGAAGCTATACGTAAACACATATCTTGCTTGGGGTATTCTCTTACAGAATCCTGAGTTTAAAGTCTTTATGTTAAAAATTGACTGATCTAGACAGGGTTGAATGCAGTCATTTTCACATTTGCAGGTTATGTACATCAAAATACCTTTTGGGTGAATTTAACCACTTCCGGATGCTCCAGGATGCTTAGATTCGACACAGGTAGACCTCATAGTGGTCTGATGGACTGTCATAGAAGACAGGTTCATAAGGCATTCATAACCCACATAGGCTTCAGGTTGAATTTAGAGGTGCAGGCAATGTATTCCTATGGGGAGAGAAGTCAATGCAAACTGTTTGAAGTAAACACCTTCTTTTAACTGCTAAGGGTTAATGCCACACGGCCAAGGTTAGGCTTGCACGGATCGGGAGGATCTCAGGAACGTACCTGAGGTCGAATTGTGCTTCTCACCCTAGCAGTTCTCTCACTGTCACCCAAAACAAATGACATTTTGGGCCTACTTTTCTCATGGTCGCTGCGCTCAGACCGAGCGAGCTACGGGATATCTCGTTGAACTCTGCACGGCCTAGAGATTATGTTTATGCCCTTGCCTGCTCTCTGTGTCTTTCAGCACCACACCTTTTCACTCCATCCTTGCTGTGTGTGTGTGTGTGTGTGTGTGAGAGCTTTTCTTTGACATCTGCTGGCGGAAATTACTGATTTACAGTTTAGGAGGGTTACCTAGTGTTAATAATGGGATATGTAGGAGGGTGAGCCGGTCAAGGATCGATTCAGACAAGGTGGTCTATTGTATGACAAGTGACAGTTTAATTATGAGTAAAGATATCTGGTACAACGTATACGGGCCCATTTCATTCGGTTCTTAAGGAACCAGCAGAAAAGAGCGCAGATAACAGAGTGCACATGTCTCATATACAGAACAGAAAGTAGGTTGATTCTAGAAGATCGGGTCTTCGGGTTGGTTCAGGCTGAGGTGTAGTCTTCTTGGATTGGCCCTGTTGGGCCGTCCGTCATCCCTCTGAGTCTTGTTCTTTGCCACACAATGTTCAGCTAAAAAGGAGATTAGGTGTGTGCGCTGTCCTCAGTCACACAATGTTCGGCTAGAAAGGAGATTAGGTGTGTGCGCTGGTTTCTGCAAGTCAAGGCTGTCTCTTCCTCCCAATGTGTGGGTGTATGTCTTATCTGTGTGTCCTCGGCAGTTAGTGTGTGTAATGTGTGTGTGCTGTGTGTGTGGGTGTGGGAGCTATCCTGTATGGGACCTAACATGTTTTACTGTGAAAATACGTTGTCTCAGTTATAGCAATGTAATAGCAGTAGGCTGGTCACCTGCATAAGAAATAGCACTTCCTTACAAATCCCTCTCTTCACGTCTCCCCAGAGACGTGACACAACCTAACTAGATCCAGACACAAAAAGAAAACTTTTCCCAGAAGGAAAAGTGTTGTGATTCCCTCTCTTCACATCTCCTAAGAGATGTGACATAAACTAGGCTAACAATTACAAAGTTGAAAATACCTTCATGTTCTCCATTCGATCCCACTATGTACTAGATTGGCTACCAGCCACCTAGGAACTTGCAACCCTCATGCCAAAAGAGAACAACAGCTCATTGAAAAACAGAACAAAAGAAAATGATGTGAAATTTAAGCCCCCCTTTTTGACACCCACTAGGGTGTCACTCATTATCCCTTATTTCAGCAGTCATAGCATTTCATGAAAAGAAAAACAAAACCTAGTAGGCACTCTCAACCTCATCCTCAAATTCGGGCAGGTCATTAGCAAGCAGAGGAAACATCTGGGAAAGGGGGGAAGGGTCAATAGCTCTAGAGATAACCCTAGTGGTGAGGGAACGGATACATGGAATGCAACAGCATCCACAGAGAACCAAAATGGCCGCGAACACCGAAATGGAGACCAAAATGGAGGAGACCAGGGTTTTATATTTACCAAAGGCACTCATCCAGGAGTCCCACATTGAGGTATCAATCCCAGAATGAGATTTCATTTTACCATTAAGAGTCCTCAAACCTTCTAGGGCTACGGTCAAGCTACCATCGGAGGCTGTGTTATTAGGGATGAAAATACAACACTGTTCACCAAACATAGTGCAAGCTCCACCTTTCTCTGCCGGTAGCATATCCACTGCAATGCGATTCTGGAATGTATTCTATCCACATTTTTATTAACAGTGCACCACCAACAAATGGAGGACTCAAACCCAGCTGCCACCTGATCCACCAACTTGTACTCGTCAGGAACTCCCCTTGGGACTCCAATGGCGTCTATGTACGTCGGATCACCACTAGATGGGGTGGTGGCACGCCTGGAACGTCCCCTGGATATTCAGGGTTCACCCTCTGGACCCTAAGGATGAGGTCTCCAGCCTCTGTAGGGTAGATAGAAACAGGCAAAAGGAGAGTAACAAGTGCACAGCTTCCAGTAGTATTGGAGGGTAATTTATCAAACAGGACAGTGTTGCCACACCACCACCTCACATCTGCTCTGGATATTGGACTGAAACTCCCAACAATGTTGATTGTATCCAGACACCAATTCCCAGGAACCTGTCCCACATTAGTACCGCCTCCCGTCATTTTGACACAGGTGAAATGTGCCCTGGCAACCTTGTTGGAAAACAATGGTTTCCTAGCAGTAGATTTAGTCATGGGATAGACAGCATCCCAGGCAGAGCAATTACAACTGGGGTTATCCGTAGTCATTAATGGGATTAAACATGTTAGAGTCACATCTGTAACGGACTTCTTAAAACACGGTATGATGCAAGCAGCACAACACATCAATAATACAAATACAAGAATTAGGGTCAGAAATCCAGTAACCACCATACCAGTGTACTTACCAAACCAGGCTCCCAACCAAAAGAACAGTCCAGACTCCTCCACCCCCGCCATGGTCCTCATCTCAGCAGATAGTGCACCAAGCCCATTAAAGGCCTTAGCTATACCACCATCTGGAGTGGTGTTATTAGGAATATACGTGCAACATTGTTCACCGAACATCTTGCAGACTGTCTGGCAACCCTAGATGTGGCCTCAAGCTGTTCAGACAGACCAGTGAGTGCATCACGGGGGTAATTCACAAAACGCTGTTGATTATAGTAGATATAACTGATCCATGCAGTCTGTCTAGCATCCACTATGGCTGGACCTATAATAGGTAGTAAGTGCCAGAGTCCATCATTCCTACCCAAGGCCTGAAACTCATGAGGAACCCCCATTGGCACTCTCAACAGGTTAGTGTGTATGTCAACTACATCCTCTGTCCATGGAGCACTACATCTATGTCTCCCATGGGATGGAATGTTTTCAGGTCCCCTGGATACAGAACCCAACAGCTGTTCAGAAGTAACATCAACAATGGTCAGTGGAATTATCAAACTGGTCAGAGCATACATACCTTGCCAGTCTCCTCTAAGAATGGGTCTCAGTACTCTTTTGGGTCCACATATCCACCACACATCAGCCAGACCACTAGTTTGGTTTAGGCCTGTAACTGGCCAAGTGGCATAAATGGTTATGTTACTGCTGCAATCAGCTTCAGGCAATCTCCCATAGTCCATGCCATTACCTGTACCCGTGATGCAACTGTAATTGCCCCCATATGCCTTAACACCCCAAGGGGCCCAGTGAGGAGGTACTGTAGGAAACACAAGGCTCAAAGAGGAACAGAGGGTTGAATTGGGCTGAACCTGGTAAAAACCTCTCAGAATACACAACCACCCCTCTCCTTCTCCTATAGCAAATGGGTGTGTAGCCAGAACAAGTCTAGCATGACTACAAATAGTGCAGTCCTTTCTTCTCAGGGTTTTAGCTGTGTACCTCATATAAGACAGCCACAAATTGTCCCTACCATCAAACCCAGTCTCAGTGCCTAATTGATCAATAGCTGTGTAGTCTCTAACATTAATTACCTGAATAGGATTTTTTAACACAGTGGTGGTAGGTGGCAGGTTCGGTCCAGGGGTGGTAGAGGAGTGTGTCTGGCCCTGGTTCGTCTGGGACCTCTGGTTTTGGCAGCTCCCTAATAGAAAACACACCCATCGTGTCTGTCCCGGTCCTTTGTAGTCCGAGGGTGTAAGTGCCTGCATCAGAGAGCTTAATAGTTTTGATGGTTAGTAGGATTTCATCACCTTTACAAAGTTCAACAGTGCTACCAGGTTTTCCCCATATGATGGAAAACCTATCCACCTTTGTGGGATCCCCTATGCTATAAGAATACCCTCTTCTCCAATCCTAGAATTGTCCCAAGTTGGTTATCATGTAATCCCCATATGGACACCCTCCCCCATTACACAGGTACACTGACACTCCTGTAAAGCCCCACCCTCTCCCAGAGAACACATCACTAGCAAGAGCCAGACACATCTTCACTTCTATGAACAAAAACAGGGGTGACAGGACAGGGAGGGTTACTTCATTCGAGAGATGGCCCCCGGAATTCTGTTAATTCCAGTTCTCCTCTCGAACACTGTTTTTTGTTCGACAGTGTCATGTGTCCTACCCTCCCCCGTGCGATATGAATCCGGGTAGCTCTTTCAGCTAGCTGTCACCAGGAGTCCTTGTATGGTCCCCCCAACAAGCCTCTGGGACTGGATTGAGTGACTTCACCTGTAGTTCACCTGTAATGCATAAAATCCTGGACATACAGGCTTGGTTAACAAACAGTTTCTCATATGTTTTATCTGATTATATATTTAGTTTCTTATCCAATAGGCCCCATCCTATCCTAGACCACAATTTACCCATCCCCCTTTTGATACCTGGCTCTGCCCAGGTAACAACCTTACCTACTCTAAATAATGACTTAGGTAAGATTAGTATATTATCCTTCTGTTCTGACATTATCATGTAGGAGCGCCCCTTTCATTTTCCACATGTCCAATTCTCCCTTTTGTCTCCACTCAGTAACTGTTATCTACACATTCTGTTATCTTTGCTCGTCCTGGCTCCCTTTTAAAACTTATCCTCTCTGCTCTCCAACCTTCAAGGTCTCTGCAGTGCAGGGGAGGGCTCTTCTGTCTGCCTTTTCCCCTTATCTGTCTGTAGCTCGTTTTCTCATGTTTCCAAATTTGAACTAAATGTCTCACTGTTTGGCTTTATCTAAACTCATGGATTTTTTTTTTTAGAAAAACATGTCTATGGTGGCACTTTCTAAAGTCCTTATATAGGTTAATTAAACCCCACTATAATTAATTTACCTTAAAAAATAAAAACAAAAACAAACCGTATTACCCATGACCACAAATTAAATATTCAAATGGCACCCCCTATATACAGGTGTTAAAACCAAACACAAATATCTCAATTTCTTCCCTGCCCTGTTTGCTCAAAATATGTCCCAAATACTTAACATGAGTCTACCATAAATAAAACTTATCCTAGCTAAATTTTCACACCACGTTCATCAGAGAAAATATAATGACACTATAATGTAAATTTCACTGCCTTTTTGTATTAAATTACCTTAATATCAGTATTACAAATTACCCTAGATTCTCCATCCAAATTGCTTTCCAATGAGGCTGATCAGACCCCAAAGGAAAGTTACAATGGAGGTCATAAGTCATACCACCCCTTCAAAGAAGTGTTTCTTACTATATTAAACAACATTCCTCTATCAAAAGATTTCACCTATTTAATTAAGACTCAGAAAATAAAAACGTATAATAATTCATATGTGAGTGTACCCCTTTAAGATATCTTGTCTCTGGGAACATGGAAATCCCCTTAAACCCAAAACGTTTGCTACAAACAAAACCTAATAATTATAATAATACCTTCAAATAATTTGTTTTAAATTTCCTCAATGTTTCATGTAACTCATTCAGTCTTTAAAGGATTGTCTCCCCAAAATGCTTTATACCCTGCCAATAAACTCACACAATTGTGATAAACGTGCACTGTCCCTTTAACGTAAAATAATATCAGCCTGCAATCCACTCTGCGGGCCTTTCATTGTTCCCCATAATGAAAACAGATTCTAATGTTAGTATACCTTAACCTCCTGTTTAATTTCAGTGGTGTTATCTGAACAATCAAACCAAAATCAATAACCGGGAAGTACTTGTGTAAATTAATTAAAAGAACAAAATAAATCTACCTTATTTCTCAGCACTTGGTTAGAACATCACTCCCGTTTTACATCGAACACACCCTTCGCCCCGTCCCTAGTGTATATCTTATCTATTATTCAGTGGCTCAATTAATGTTTAACGTAAGTATGTTCAGATGTTGATTATGTAATTCTACAATATTAGTATAGTTCAAACCTCATATAATATATATATATATTTTTTTTTGAATTTAGGAAATACTTTTTCCACAATAATTTTAAATATTGGTAATGATATCAGGGACTTGTGAAACGCCGTTTACATTTAGTCTATAGTCAACACACAAATATTCTTACATGGACATAGTCTTAAACAAAATTGATCAATTAGAACATCTTATTCTATGACATCACACATTCGTACATTTATCACATTCATTCTGGCCACAACACAAAGCGGACTTTTCAGTCCAACATACAATTAATCTATTGTAGACACCTCACCGGACACTACCGGCTATTGGATTTTACCTCACCGGACACTACCGGCTATTGGTTTTCTCTAAAACACTAATTGAATTTATCTTTTGCAGATGGATGATCGAATCACACTCAGATGTTAATGATAAAACTGATCACGCCCTTTTTCAGACGCCCGAACGAATATCACTTATACAAAGAATATAATCCTGATCACATCAATACTCAATAATAGACCACCTTACCAGACACAGCTGGACCGGTCACTAGCCGGACTATCGGTGAAAATCTATCCTAGACTATATTTTATTCCTTACTGGTGTCTGCCACCAGACCGTTCACAGCCGGACTATCAGAATATTCTATTAATATTAGGTCTACTACTAAATATCCCTTACCGGTGTCTGCCACCGGACCGTTCTCATGCCGGACTATCGGAATATTCTAACTACTACTCATCCCTTACCGGTGTCTGCCACCGGACCGTTCTCATGCCGGACTATCGGGATATTCTAATTACCACATATGTTTACTTCACTGTCAATTTCAAGTCCATTATTTACGTAAAATTTACACAAAAATTCTTACCCACACTCGGTACTACTGATCGTAATTTGGTATGACTATTCGACAATATGCAAAGTTTGATAAAACAGGTTTTGCTTACCTTATTTTGTGGTCGACCAGAGATCAGTTTCCCGAGTTGAGCAGAATTGTTGTCCACCCCCGAATGGTTTTCACCTGTCCTCCGGGAACCGTCCTTTCACCAACTCGCCCCCTCACACCCACATCAACCACTCTGGACTGGGTCGTTAGTAAACCATCCCTCTGCTACCAAGTTTCTGTTAATAATGGGATATGTAGGAGGGTGAGCCGGTCAAGGATCGATTCAGACAAGGTGGTCTATTGTATGACAAGTGACAGTTTAATTATGAGTAAAGATATCTGGTACAACGTATACGGGCCCATTTCATTCGGTTCTTAAGGAACCAGCAGAAAAGAGCGCAGATGTCTCATATACAGAACAGAAAGTAGGTTGATTCTAGAAGATCGGGTCTTCGGGTTGGTTCAGGCTGAGGTGTAGTCTTCTTGGATTGGCCCTGTTGGGCCGTCCGTCATCCCTCTGAGTCTTGTTCTTTGCCACACAATGTTCAGCTAAAAAGGAGATTAGGTGTGTGCGCTGTCCTCAGTCACACAATGTTGGGCTAGAAAGGAGATTAGGTGTGTGCGCTGGTTTCTGCAAGTCAAGGCTGTCTCTTCCTCCCAATGTGTGGGTGTATGTCTTATCTGTGTGTCCTCGGCAGTTAGTGTGTGTAATGTGTGTGTGCTGTGTGTGTGGGTGTGGGAGCTATCCTGTATGGGACCTAACATGTTTTACTGTGAAAATACGTTGTCTCAGTTATAGCAATGTAATAGCAGTAGGCTGGTCACCTGCATAAGAAATAGCACTTCCTTACACTAGTCACACATGTGAAGTTTAGGAAAGATGTGACTTTTTTAACCCTTCAAAACAGACAGTGTGACCCAATTAAAGGCACTTCCGGTTGGCACAGGAAGCTATAAGTAAACACATGTCTTTATTGACATAGCCACTTACAGAATCCTGAGTTTTAAGTCTTTAAGTTAAGAATTGACTGATCTACACAGGTTTGAATACAGTGATTTTCATAATGACAGGTTATGTGTTTCAAAACACTTTTAGGGTGAGCTAGCTTGATAGTTAACGTTTGCTTTAGTTTGCGCGCCAGCTCTGCAAATTCAGCAGGTGTGTGTGAAGGCGTCCACTGCAGGTCATTAGTTTTGTTGGATCAAACCATTGTGAGGCAAAGGGCGGGAGTCGCAATCTTTTGAAACTTAAAAACGCGCTATTAAGTGTCTATAATCAGCATAAGTGCTTTCATTGCGTTCATTCATATTATTGAAATTACATAGATATGTTTACAGTGATATATTGGGGGGGGAAATCATATTTTTCCCAGGATAGGGGGGTCGTGTCCCCCCCTGGGATTTCTGCCTATGCACGTGATATCTCCTCACTCACGTGGTTGATTGAAGAACTGATTTGTGTTGTGAAGCAGAATTCACCAAGCGTTGGATTGTTCACCCACTAATAGGGAACGTGAGCTGGGTTTAGACCGTCGTGAGACAGGTTAGTTATAAATTATATATATATAAATTCAAAGATGAAGAAGGAGGGATGACTAGAAACGATTCAGTTGACCGTTTTATGTGTGGATTAATTGTCGGAGTAGAGGAATTTGTGTAATTCAGGTAAAAAAATAACGCAATGTTTATACCACAGGACAAATTAGCTAGCGGGTTAACTCGCTAAATTGCCATACATGTTTCATGCCTTTCGGCCTGTCCCCAATTTAATGCCATTGGTCACATATTTTGTTTTGATATTTTAACCTGCTGGTATGTTTATAATGAACTTTATCTGTCGAAAATGGAAATTGTGAGGTTTGAGGTCTTGTGGTGGCTTTACTACTTTGTCCCGCTCCGGGATGGTCTAGCAACCATCGCGTTTTTGTCCATTTGGGATCCTGTGTATGCGGTAGATTTTTGCCGTGTTTGCGTCCACTTGGGAAATGGGAGATACGGGTCCGGAAACCTTTTTTTTTTTTTTTTTTCTAGTGATTTGTTGACCGCTCGGTGTAATTGTAGGTCTCTTACGGTCCACTGCTTTTTGCCGCCCACTGGTCCACCCAGAACACGACTGTAATCCTGATATATTGAGGTAAGTGATGGGGTGATCCTGGAAATGAGTCACTAGTTCTGTGTGTAAATGGGCCCGTTTGATATTGTATAGAATGCTGTTTAAGTCTATTTTCTATTGTATACTGGGTTTCCCCAATGTAGTGTTTTTTGCTAAATGTGCAAGTGATTATATACATATGACATTTGGAGTGTAGAGTGAAATGAAAGACAACCCCCCCTCTCCAAAAGTTGGGTCTGTGCTGTTGTGAGTTGAAAAGACTTGGATAAATTCATGATGAGAGGGGGTCAACTACCCCCTCTGCTGGGTAATCTAAGAAAGCAACTGGGGGAGGAAAGGGGGAGTGTACAGGGGGTTGGGGGGAAAAGAAGGGTGTGGTGTGGGTCCAAATTGTGGGTAGAGCCTATTCTAAATTTAGCTGCTCACACCAATTCTTAAAAATGAGGTCTGCTGTGGTTGTTGTTCAGTGTATCAGGTCTGTTGTGTGGAATTCATCATGTGGTATCTCCAAGAGAAATGGGCCATGTGTGGTGATGTAACCGTTAATGACTTTGAGGTTCCGTTTTCGATCTGGTGAAAGGAGGTGTGAGTGGTTAATAATGGGGATGTAAATAATTGCATTAGGGAAAAAGTGACTCTTGCTTCCTTGTGCATTGATGCATTCTGTTTGATGTTTTGTATGGGTCATTATCCATATTGTTTATGCCCACCGAGAGAACCACTATGCATGCTGGTGTCTAAATGAACCTCTGTTTTCTCCAGGACCTTTTTGAAATGGTAAAATGTTGCTCCAGGGTAACTCTCCACTTGTATGGGTTATGGGTTATGAAATGGAGGGATTCTATTAACATTTGAGTCTCCCAAGACTAGTATTGGTTTATTTCCCTTCAAATTCCAATCTGCCACCTTGCCATTTGGTGTAATACTTAAAGGCCCGTAGATGTCCTCCTAGGATCATAAATTAAACTGAGGTAAGCTCCAAGTTGCCTCTTTTTCTGGGTGGCAGTGCAGAAGTCGATGTGGTGAGAGATTCATTCAACCATAGTGTTGTTAAATATGAACATAAACGCCATATTGTGCATTTAAATGGTTTCATTGTTTTGTTAAAGGAAAGGAAAAACCTAAAAGAGGAAGTGCCAAACTAAAACCAAACAAACCATAAATATATAGAGTAGAAATAAATTATGAATAAAACCATGTTCTTCTCCATCCATTTTCCTGTCTGTTAAAACCCATTTTCTAATACAGGCCATTTGGTGTTATTGTCTGTAGGTTCTGGATCCACTCCCGTGCTGCCCACAGGTCCAGAGGCCCACAGGTCCAGCCTATATGTGACTGTAACCCTGATATGGTAAGGTGAGTGATGGGGTGCTCCTGGAAGTGGGTTATGAGTAAATTGTAGGTTGATGTGGGCACTTGGCCAATGCAAGTTCAAAACAGACAGTGTGACCCAATTAAAGGCACTTCCGGTTGGCACAGGAAAGCTATACGTAAACACATATCTTGCTTGGGGTATTCTCTTACAGAATCCTGAGTTTAAAGTCTTTATGTTAAAAATTGACTGATCTAGACAGGGTTGAATGCAGTCATTTTCACATTTGCAGGTTATGTACATCAAAATACCTTTTGGGTGAATTTAACCACTTCCGGATGCTCCAGGATGCTTAGATTCGACACAGGTAGACCTCATAGTGGTCTGATGGACTGTCATAGAAGACAGGTTCATAAGGCATTCATAACCCACATAGGCTTCAGGTTGAATTTAGAGGTGCAGGCAATGTATTCCTATGGGGAGAGAAGTCAATGCAAACTGTTTGAAGTAAACACCTTCTTTTAACTGCTAAGGGTTAATGCCACACGGCCAAGGTTAGGCTTGCACGGATCGGGAGGATCTCAGGAACGTACCTGAGGTCGAATTGTGCTTCTCACCCTAGCAGTTCTCTCACTGTCACCCAAAACAAATGACATTTTGGGCCTACTTTTCTCATGGTCGCTGCGCTCAGACCGAGCGAGCTACGGGAAATCTCGTTGAACTCTGCACGGCCTAGAGATTATGTTTATGCCCTTGCCTGCTCTCTGTGTCTTTCAGCACCACACCTTTTCACTCCATCCTTGCTGTGTGTGTGTGTGTGTGTGAGAGCTTTTCTTTGACATCTGCTGGCGGAAATTACTGATTTACAGTTTAGGAGGGTTACCTAGTCACACATGTGAAGTTTTGGAAAGATGTGACTTTTTTAACCCTTCAAAACAGACAGTGTGACCCAATTAAAGGCACTTCCGGTTGGCACAGGAAGCTATAAGTAAACACATGTCTTTATTGACATAGCCACTTACAGAATCCTGAGTTTTAAGTCTTTAAGTTAAGAATTGACTGATCTACACAGGTTTGAATACAGTGATTTTCATAATGACAGGTTATGTGTTTCAAAACACTTTTAGGGTGAGCTAGCTTGATAGTTAACGTTTGCTTTAGTTTGTGCGCCAGCTCTGCAAATTCAGCAGGTGTGTGTGAAGGCTTCCAACAAAACGAATGACCTGCAGTGGATCAAACCATTGTGAGGCAAAGGGCGGGAGTCGCAATCTTTTGAAACTTAAAAACGCGCTATTAAGTGTCTATAATCAGCATAAGTGCTTTCATTGCGTTCATTGATGGGGTGATCCTGGAAATGAGTCACTAGTTCTGTGTGTAAATGGGCCCGTTTGATATTGTATAGAATGCTGTTTAAGTCTATTTTCTATTGTATACTGGGTTTCCCCAATGTAGTGTTTTTTGCTAAATGTGCAAGTGATTATATACATATATGACATTTGGAGTGTAGAGTGAAATGAAAGACAACCCCCCCTCTCCAAAAGTTGGGTCTGTGCTGTTGTGAGTTGAAAAGACTTGGATAAATTCATGATGAGAGGGGGTCAACTACCCCCTCTGCTGGGTAATCTAAGAAAGCAACTGGGGGAGGAAAGGGGGAGTGTACAGGGGGTTGGGGGGAAAAGAAGGGTGTGGTGTGGGTCCAAATTGTGGGTAGAGCCTATTCTAAATTTAGCTGCTCACACCAATTCTTAAAAATGAGGTCTGCTGTGGTTGTTGTTCAGTGTATCAGGTCTGTTGTGTGGAATTCATCATGTGGTATCTCCAAGAGAAATGGGCCATGTGTGGTGATGTAACCGTTAATGACTTTGAGGTTCCGTTTTCGATCTGGTGAAAGGAGGTGTGAGTGGTTAATAATGGGGATGTAAATAATTGCATTAGGGAAAAAGTGACTCTTGCTTCCTTGTGCATTGATGCATTCTGTTTGATGTTTTGTATGGGTCATTATCCATATTGTTTATGCCCACCGAGAGAACCACTATGCATGCTGGTGTCTAAATGAACCTCTGTTTTCTCCAGGACCTTTTTGAAATGGTAAAATGTTGCTCCAGGGTAACTCTCCACTTGTATGGGTTATGGGTTATGAAATGGAGGGATTCTATTAACATTTGAGTGTCCCAAGACTAGTATTGGTTTATTTCCCTTCAAATTCCAATCTGCCACCTTGCCATTTGGTGTAATACTTAAAGGCCCGTAGATGTCCTCCTAGGATCATAAATTAAACTGAGGTAAGCTCCAAGTTGCCTCTTTTTCTGGGTGGCAGTGCAGAAGTCGATGTGGTGAGAGATTCATTCAACCATAGTGTTGTTAAATATGAACATAAACGCCATATTGTGCATTTAAATGGTTTCATTGTTTTGTTAAAGGAAAGGAAAAACCTAAAAGAGGAAGTGCCAAACTAAAACCAAACAAACCATAAATATATAGAGTAGAAATAAATTATGAATAAAACCATGTTCTTCTCCATCCATTTTCCTGTCTGTTAAAACCCATTTTCTAATACAGGCCATTTGGTGTTATTGTCTGTAGGTTCTGGATCCACTCCCGTGCTGCCCACAGGTCCAGAGGCCCACAGGTCCAGCCTATATGTGACTGTAACCCTGATATGGTAAGGTGAGTGATGGGGTGCTCCTGGAAGTGGGTTATGAGTAAATTGTAGGTTGATGTGGGCACTTGGCCAATGCAAGTTCAAAACAGACAGTGTGACCCAATTAAAGGCACTTCCGGTTGGCACAGGAAGCTATACGTAAACACATATCTTGCTTGGGGTATTCTCTTACAGAATCCTGAGTTTAAAGTCTTTATGTTAAAAATTGACTGATCTAGACAGGGTTGAATGCAGTCATTTTCACATTTGCAGGTTATGTACATCAAAATACCTTTTGGGTGAATTTAACCACTTCCGGATGCTCCAGGATGCTTAGATTCGACACAGGTAGACCTCATAGTGGTCTGATGGACTGTCATAGAAGACAGGTTCATAAGGCATTCATAACCCACATAGGCTTCAGGTTGAATTTAGAGGTGCAGGCAATGTATTCCTATGGGGAGAGAAGTCAATGCAAACTGTTTGAAGTAAACACCTTCTTTTAACTGCTAAGGGTTAATGCCACACGGCCAAGGTTAGGCTTGCACGGATCGGGAGGATCTCAGGAACGTACCTGAGGTCGAATTGTGCTTCTCACCCTAGCAGTTCTCTCACTGTCACCCAAAACAAATGACATTTTGGGCCTACTTTTCTCATGGTCGCTGCGCTCAGACCGAGCGAGCTACGGGATATCTCGTTGAACTCTGCACGGCCTAGAGATTATGTTTATGCCCTTGCCTGCTCTCTGTGTCTTTCAGCACCACACCTTTTCACTCCATCCTTGCTGTGTGTGTGTGTGTGTGTGTGAGAGCTTTTCTTTGACATCTGCTGGCGGAAATTACTGATTTACAGTTTAGGAGGGTTACCTAGTCACACATGTGAAGTTTTGGAAAGATGTGACTTTTTTAACCCTTCAAAACAGACAGTGTGACCCAATTAAAGGCACTTCCGGTTGGCACAGGAAGCTATAAGTAAACACATGTCTTTATTGACATAGCCACTTACAGAATCCTGAGTTTTAAGTCTTTAAGTTAAGAATTGACTGATCTACACAGGTTTGAATACAGTGATTTTCATAATGACAGGTTATGTGTTTCAAAACACTTTTAGGGTGAGCTAGCTTGATAGTTAACGTTTGCTTTAGTTTGCGCGCCAGCTCTGCAAATTCAGCAGGTGTGTGTGAAGGCTTCCAACAAAACGAATGACCTGCAGTGGATCAAACCATTGTGAGGCAAAGGGCGGGAGTCGCAATCTTTTGAAACTTAAAAACGCGCTATTAAGTGTCTATAATCAGCATAAGTGCTTTCATTGCGTTCATTGATGGGGTGATCCTGGAAATGAGTCACTAGTTCTGTGTGTAAATGGGCCCGTTTGATATTGTATAGAATGCTGTTTAAGTCTATTTTCTATTGTATACTGGGTTTCCCCAATGTAGTGTTTTTTGCTAAATGTGCAAGTGATTATATACATATATGACATTTGGAGTGTAGAGTGAAATGAAAGACAACCCCCCCTCTCCAAAAGTTGGGTCTGTGCTGTTGTGAGTTGAAAAGACTTGGATAAATTCATGATGAGAGGGGGTCAACTACCCCCTCTGCTGGGTAATCTAAGAAAGCAACTGGGGGAGGAAAGGGGGAGTGTACAGGGGGTTGGGGGGAAAAGAAGGGTGTGGTGTGGGTCCAAATTGTGGGTAGAGCCTATTCTAAATTTAGCTGCTCACACCAATTCTTAAAAATGAGGTCTGCTGTGGTTGTTGTTCAGTGTATCAGGTCTGTTGTGTGGAATTCATCATGTGGTATCTCCAAGAGAAATGGGCCATGTGTGGTGATGTAACCAGTAATGACTTTGAGGTTCCGTTTTCGATCTGGTGAAAGGAGGTGTGAGTGGTTAATAATGGGGATGTAAATAATTGCATTAGGGAAAAAGTGACTCTTGCTTCCTTGTGCATTGATGCATTCTGTTTGATGTTTTGTATGGGTCATTATCCATATTGTTTATGCCCACCGAGAGAACCACTATGCATGCTGGTGTCTAAATGAACCTCTGTTTTCTCCAGGACCTTTTTGAAATGGTAAAATGTTGCTCCAGGGTAACTCTCCACTTGTATGGGTTATGGGTTATGAAATGGAGGGATTCTATTAACATTTGAGTCTCCCAAGACTAGTATTGGTTTATTTCCCTTAAAATTCCAATCTGCCACCTTGCCATTTGGTGTAATACTTAAAGGCCCGTAGATGTCCTCCTAGGATCATAAATTAAACTGAGGTAAGCTCCAAGTTGCCTCTTTTTCTGGGTGGCAGTGCAGAAGTCGATGTGGTGAGAGATTCATTCAACCATAGTGTTGTTAAATATGAACATAAACGCCATATTGTGCATTTAAATGGTTTCATTGTTTTGTTAAAGGAAAGGAAAAACCTAAAAGAGGAAGTGCCAAACTAAAACCAAACAAACCATAAATATATAGAGTAGAAATAAATTATGAATAAAACCATGTTCTTCTCCATCCATTTTCCTGTCTGTTAAAACCCATTTTCTAATACAGGCCATTTGGTGTTATTGTCTGTAGGTTCTGGATCCACTCCCGTGCTGCCCACAGGTCCAGAGGCCCACAGGTCCAGCCTATATGTGACTGTAACCCTGATATGGTAAGGTGAGTGATGGGGTGCTCCTGGAAGTGGGTTATGAGTAAATTGTAGGTTGATGTGGGCACTTGGCCAATGCAAGTTCAAAATAGACAGTGTGACCCAATTAAAGGCACTTCCGGTTGGCACAGGAAGCTATACGTAAACACATATCTTGCTTGGGGTATTCTCTTACAGAATCCTGAGTTTAAAGTCTTTATGTTAAAAATTGACTGATCTAGACAGGGTTGAATGCAGTCATTTTCACATTTGCAGGTTATGTACATCAAAATACCTTTTGGGTGAATTTAACCACTTCCGGATGCTCCAGGATGCTTAGATTCGACACAGGTAGACCTCATAGTGGTCTGATGGACTGTCATAGAAGACAGGTTCATAAGGCATTCATAACCCACATAGGCTTCAGGTTGAATTTAGAGGTGCAGGCAATGTATTCCTATGGGGAGAGAAGTCAATGCAAACTGTTTGAAGTAAACACCTTCTTTTAACTGCTAAGGGTTAATGCCACACGGCCAAGGTTAGGCTTGCACGGATCGGGAGGATCTCAGGAACGTACCTGAGGTCGAATTGTGCTTCTCACCCTAGCAGTTCTCTCACTGTCACCCAAAACAAATGACATTTTGGGCCTACTTTTCTCATGGTCGCTGCGCTCAGACCGAGCGAGCTACGGGATATCTCGTTGAACTCTGCACGGCCTAGAGATTATGTTTATGCCCTTGCCTGCTCTCTGTGTCTTTCAGCACCACACCTTTTCACTCCATCCTTGCTGTGTGTGTGTGTGTGTGTGTGAGAGCTTTTCTTTGACATCTGCTGGCGGAAATTACTGATTTACAGTTTAGGAGGGTTACCTAGTCACACATGTGAAGTTTTGGAAAGATGTGACTTTTTTAACCCTTCAAAACAGACAGTGTGACCCAATTAAAGGCACTTCCGGTTGGCACAGGAAGCTATAAGTAAACACATGTCTTTATTGACATAGCCACTTACAGAATCCTGAGTTTTAAGTCTTTAAGTTAAGAATTGACTGATCTACACAGGTTTGAATACAGTGATTTTCATAATGACAGGTTATGTGTTTCAAAACACTTTTAGGGTGAGCTAGCTTGATAGTTAACGTTTGCTTTAGTTTGCGCGCCAGCTCTGCAAATTCAGCAGGTGTGTGTGAAGGCTTCCAACAAAACGAATGACCTGCAGTGGATCAAACCATTGTGAGGCAAAGGGCGGGAGTCGCAATCTTTTGAAACTTAAAAACGCGCTATTAAGTGTCTATAATCAGCATAAGTGCTTTCATTGCGTTCATTGATGGGGTGATCCTGGAAATGAGTCACTAGTTCTGTGTGTAAATGGGCCCGTTTGATATTGTATAGAATGCTGTTTAAGTCTATTTTCTATTGTATACTGGGTTTCCCCAATGTAGTGTTTTTTGCTAAATGTGCAAGTGATTATATACATATATGACATTTGGAGTGTAGAGTGAAATGAAAGACAACCCCCCCTCTCCAAAAGTTGGGTCTGTGCTGTTGTGAGTTGAAAAGACTTGGATAAATTCATGATGAGAGGGGGTCAACTACCCCCTCTGCTGGGTAATCTAAGAAAGCAACTGGGGGAGGAAAGGGGGAGTGTACAGGGGGTTGGGGGGAAAAGAAGGGTGTGGTGTGGGTCCAAATTGTGGGTAGAGCCTATTCTAAATTTAGCTGCTCACACCAATTCTTAAAAATGAGGTCTGCTGTGGTTGTTGTTCAGTGTATCAGGTCTGTTGTGTGGAATTCATCATGTGGTATCTCCAAGAGAAATGGGCCATGTGTGGTGATGTAACCGTTAATGACTTTGAGGTTCCGTTTTCGATCTGGTGAAAGGAGGTGTGAGTGGTTAATAATGGGGATGTAAATAATTGCATTAGGGAAAAAGTGACTCTTGCTTCCTTGTGCATTGATGCATTCTGTTTGATGTTTTGTATGGGTCATTATCCATATTGTTTATGCCCACCGAGAGAACCACTATGCATGCTGGTGTCTAAATGAACCTCTGTTTTCTCCAGGACCTTTTTGAAATGGTAAAATGTTGCTCCAGGGTAACTCTCCACTTGTATGGGTTATGGGTTATGAAATGGAGGGATTCTATTAACATTTGAGTCTCCCAAGACTAGTATTGGTTTATTTCCCTTAAAATTCCAATCTGCCACCTTGCCATTTGGTGTAATACTTAAAGGCCCGTAGATGTCCTCCTAGGATCATAAATTAAACTGAGGTAAGCTCCAAGTTGCCTCTTTTTCTGGGTGGCAGTGCAGAAGTCGATGTGGTGAGAGATTCATTCAACCATAGTGTTGTTAAATATGAACATAAACGCCATATTGTGCATTTAAATGGTTTCATTGTTTTGTTAAAGGAAAGGAAAAACCTAAAAGAGGAAGTGCCAAACTAAAACCAAACAAACCATAAATATATAGAGTAGAAATAAATTATGAATAAAACCATGTTCTTCTCCATCCATTTTCCTGTCTGTTAAAACCCATTTTCTAATACAGGCCATTTGGTGTTATTGTCTGTAGGTTCTGGATCCACTCCCGTGCTGCCCACAGGTCCAGAGGCCCACAGGTCCAGCCTATATGTGACTGTAACCCTGATATGGTAAGGTGAGTGATGGGGTGCTCCTGGAAGTGGGTTATGAGTAAATTGTAGGTTGATGTGGGCACTTGGCCAATGCAAGTTCAAAACAGACAGTGTGACCCAATTAAAGGCACTTCCGGTTGGCACAGGAAGCTATACGTAAACACATATCTTGCTTGGGGTATTCTCTTACAGAATCCTGAGTTTAAAGTCTTTATGTTAAAAATTGACTGATCTAGACAGGGTTGAATGCAGTCATTTTCACATTTGCAGGTTATGTACATCAAAATACCTTTTGGGTGAATTTAACCACTTCCGGATGCTCCAGGATGCTTAGATTCGACACAGGTAGACCTCATAGTGGTCTGATGGACTGTCATAGAAGACAGGTTCATAAGGCATTCATAACCCACATAGGCTTCAGGTTGAATTTAGAGGTGCAGGCAATGTATTCCTATGGGGAGAGAAGTCAATGCAAACTGTTTGAAGTAAACACCTTCTTTTAACTGCTAAGGGTTAATGCCACACGGCCAAGGTTAGGCTTGCACGGATCGGGAGGATCTCAGGAACGTACCTGAGGTCGAATTGTGCTTCTCACCCTAGCAGTTCTCTCACTGTCACCCAAAACAAATGACATTTTGGGCCTACTTTTCTCATGGTCGCTGCGCTCAGACCGAGCGAGCTACGGGATATCTCGTTGAACTCTGCACGGCCTAGAGATTATGTTTATGCCCTTGCCTGCTCTCTGTGTCTTTCAGCACCACACCTTTTCACTCCATCCTTGCTGTGTGTGTGTGTGTGTGTGTGAGAGCTTTTCTTTGACATCTGCTGGCGGAAATTACTGATTTACAGTTTAGGAGGGTTACCTAGTCACACATGTGAAGTTTTGGAAAGATGTGACTTTTTTAACCCTTCAAAACAGACAGTGTGACCCAATTAAAGGCACTTCCGGTTGGCACAGGAAGCTATAAGTAAACACATGTCTTTATTGACATAGCCACTTACAGAATCCTGAGTTTTAAGTCTTTAAGTTAAGAATTGACTGATCTACACAGGTTTGAATACAGTGATTTTCATAATGACAGGTTATGTGTTTCAAAACACTTTTAGGGTGAGCTAGCTTGATAGTTAACGTTTGCTTTAGTTTGCGCGCCAGCTCTGCAAATTCAGCAGGTGTGTGTGAAGGCTTCCAACAAAACGAATGACCTGCAGTGGATCAAACCATTGTGAGGCAAAGGGCGGGAGTCGCAATCTTTTGAAACTTAAAAACGCGCTATTAAGTGTCTATAATCAGCATAAGTGCTTTCATTGCGTTCATTGATGGGGTGATCCTGGAAATGAGTCACTAGTTCTGTGTGTAAATGGGCCCGTTTGATATTGTATAGAATGCTGTTTAAGTCTATTTTCTATTGTATACTGGGTTTCCCCAATGTAGTGTTTTTTGCTAAATGTGCAAGTGATTATATACATATATGACATTTGGAGTGTAGAGTGAAATGAAAGACAACCCCCCCTCTCCAAAAGTTGGGTCTGTGCTGTTGTGAGTTGAAAAGACTTGGATAAATTCATGATGAGAGGGGGTCAACTACCCCCTCTGCTGGGTAATCTAAGAAAGCAACTGGGGGAGGAAAGGGGGAGTGTACAGGGGGTTGGGGGGAAAAGAAGGGTGTGGTGTGGGTCCAAATTGTGGGTAGAGCCTATTCTAAATTTAGCTGCTCACACCAATTCTTAAAAATGAGGTCTGCTGTGGTTGTTGTTCAGTGTATCAGGTCTGTTGTGTGGAATTCATCATGTGGTATCTCCAAGAGAAATGGGCCATGTGTGGTGATGTAACCGTTAATGACTTTGAGGTTCCGTTTTCGATCTGGTGAAAGGAGGTGTGAGTGGTTAATAATGGGGATGTAAATAATTGCATTAGGGAAAAAGTGACTCTTGCTTCCTTGTGCATTGATGCATTCTGTTTGATGTTTTGTATGGGTCATTATCCATATTGTTTATGCCCACCGAGAGAACCACTATGCATGCTGGTGTCTAAATGAACCTCTGTTTTCTCCAGGACCTTTTTGAAATGGTAAAATGTTGCTCCAGGGTAACTCTCCACTTGTATGGGTTATGGGTTATGAAATGGAGGGATTCTATTAACATTTGAGTCTCCCAAGACTAGTATTGGTTTATTTCCCTTCAAATTCCAATCTGCCACCTTGCCATTTGGTGTAATACTTAAAGGCCCGTAGATGTCCTCCTAGGATCATAAATTAAACTGAGGTAAGCTCCAAGTTGCCTCTTTTTCTGGGTGGCAGTGCAGAAGTCGATGTGGTGAGAGATTCATTCAACCATAGTGTTGTTAAATATGAACATAAACGCCATATTGTGCATTTAAATGGTTTCATTGTTTTGTTAAAGGAAAGGAAAAACCTAAAAGAGGAAGTGCCAAACTAAAACCAAACAAACCATAAATATATAGAGTAGAAATAAATTATGAATAAAACCATGTTCTTCTCCATCCATTTTCCTGTCTGTTAAAACCCATTTTCTAATACAGGCCATTTGGTGTTATTGTCTGTAGGTTCTGGATCCACTCCCGTGCTGCCCACAGGTCCAGAGGCCCACAGGTCCAGCCTATATGTGACTGTAACCCTGATATGGTAAGGTGAGTGATGGGGTGCTCCTGGAAGTGGGTTATGAGTAAATTGTAGGTTGATGTGGGCACTTGGCCAATGCAAGTTCAAAACAGACAGTGTGACCCAATTAAAGGCACTTCCGGTTGGCACAGGAAGCTATACGTAAACACATATCTTGCTTGGGGTATTCTCTTACAGAATCCTGAGTTTAAAGTCTTTATGTTAAAAATTGACTGATCTAGACAGGGTTGAATGCAGTCATTTTCACATTTGCAGGTTATGTACATCAAAATACCTTTTGGGTGAATTTAACCACTTCCGGATGCTCCAGGATGCTTAGATTCGACACAGGTAGACCTCATAGTGGTCTGATGGACTGTCATAGAAGACAGGTTCATAAGGCATTCATAACCCACATAGGCTTCAGGTTGAATTTAGAGGTGCAGGCAATGTATTCCTAT
Source organism: Oncorhynchus mykiss (assembly GCF_057628025.1). Classification (NCBI taxonomy): domain Eukaryota; kingdom Metazoa; phylum Chordata; class Actinopteri; order Salmoniformes; family Salmonidae; genus Oncorhynchus; species Oncorhynchus mykiss. The sequence continues at coordinate 300,208 of NC_143047.1, read as the reverse complement.
GGGGAGAGAAGTCAATGCAAACTGTTTGAAGTAAACACCTTCTTTTAACTGCTAAGGGTTAATGCCACACGGCCAAGGTTAGGCTTGCACGGATCGGGAGGATCTCAGGAACGTACCTGAGGTCGAATTGTGCTTCTCACCCTAGCAGTTCTCTCACTGTCACCCAAAACAAATGACATTTTGGGCCTACTTTTCTCATGGTCGCTGCGCTCAGACCGAGCGAGCTACGGGATATCTCGTTGAACTCTGCACGGCCTAGAGATTATGTTTATGCCCTTGCCTGCTCTCTGTGTCTTTCAGCACCACACCTTTTCACTCCATCCTTGCTGTGTGTGTGTGTGAGAGCTTTTCTTTGACATCTGCTGGCGGAAATTACTGATTTACAGTTTAGGAGGGTTACCTAGTCACACATGTGAAGTTTTGGAAAGATGTGACTTTTTTAACCCTTCAAAACAGACAGTGTGACCCAATTAAAGGCACTTCCGGTTGGCACAGGAAGCTATAAGTAAACACATGTCTTTATTGACATAGCCACTTACAGAATCCTGAGTTTTAAGTCTTTAAGTTAAGAATTGACTGATCTACACAGGTTTGAATACAGTGATTTTCATAATGACAGGTTATGTGTTTCAAAACACTTTTAGGGTGAGCTAGCTTGATAGTTAACGTTTGCTTTAGTTTGCGCGCCAGCTCTGCAAATTCAGCAGGTGTGTGTGAAGGCTTCCAACAAAACGAATGACCTGCAGTGGATCAAACCATTGTGAGGCAAAGGGCGGGAGTCGCAATCTTTTGAAACTTAAAAACGCGCTATTAAGTGTCTATAATCAGCATAAGTGCTTTCATTGCGTTCATTGATGGGGTGATCCTGGAAATGAGTCACTAGTTCTGTGTGTAAATGGGCCCGTTTGATATTGTATAGAATGCTGTTTAAGTCTATTTTCTATTGTATACTGGGTTTCCCCAATGTAGTGTTTTTTGCTAAATGTGCAAGTGATTATATACATATATGACATTTGGAGTGTAGAGTGAAATGAAAGACAACCCCCCCTCTCCAAAAGTTGGGTCTGTGCTGTTGTGAGTTGAAAAGACTTGGATAAATTCATGATGAGAGGGGGTCAACTACCCCCTCTGCTGGGTAATCTAAGAAAGCAACTGGGGGAGGAAAGGGGGAGTGTACAGGGGGTTGGGGGGAAAAGAAGGGTGTGGTGTGGGTCCAAATTGTGGGTAGAGCCTATTCTAAATTTAGCTGCTCACACCAATTCTTAAAAATGAGGTCTGCTGTGGTTGTTGTTCAGTGTATCAGGTCTGTTGTGTGGAATTCATCATGTGGTATCTCCAAGAGAAATGGGCCATGTGTGGTGATGTAACCGTTAATGACTTTGAGGTTCCGTTTTCGATCTGGTGAAAGGAGGTGTGAGTGGTTAATAATGGGGATGTAAATAATTGCATTAGGGAAAAAGTGACTCTTGCTTCCTTGTGCATTGATGCATTCTGTTTGATGTTTTGTATGGGTCATTATCCATATTGTTTATGCCCACCGAGAGAACCACTATGCATGCTGGTGTCTAAATGAACCTCTGTTTTCTCCAGGACCTTTTTGAAATGGTAAAATGTTGCTCCAGGGTAACTCTCCACTTGTATGGGTTATGGGTTATGAAATGGAGGGATTCTATTAACATTTGAGTCTCCCAAGACTAGTATTGGTTTATTTCCCTTCAAATTCCAATCTGCCACCTTGCCATTTGGTGTAATACTTAAAGGCCCGTAGATGTCCTCCTAGGATCATAAATTAAACTGAGGTAAGCTCCAAGTTGCCTCTTTTTCTGGGTGGCAGTGCAGAAGTCGATGTGGTGAGAGATTCATTCAACCATAGTGTTGTTAAATATGAACATAAACGCCATATTGTGCATTTAAATGGTTTCATTGTTTTGTTAAAGGAAAGGAAAAACCTAAAAGAGGAAGTGCCAAACTAAAACCAAACAAACCATAAATATATAGAGTAGAAATAAATTATGAATAAAACCATGTTCTTCTCCATCCATTTTCCTGTCTGTTAAAACCCATTTTCTAATACAGGCCATTTGGTGTTATTGTCTGTAGGTTCTGGATCCACTCCCGTGCTGCCCACAGGTCCAGAGGCCCACAGGTCCAGCCTATATGTGACTGTAACCCTGATATGGTAAGGTGAGTGATGGGGTGCTCCTGGAAGTGGGTTATGAGTCAATTGTAGGTTGATGTGGGCACTTGGCCAATGCAAGTTCAAAACAGACAGTGTGACCCAATTAAAGGCACTTCCGGTTGGCACAGGAAGCTATACGTAAACACATATCTTGCTTGGGGTATTCTCTTACAGAATCCTGAGTTTAAAGTCTTTATGTTAAAAATTGACTGATCTAGACAGGGTTGAATGCAGTCATTTTCACATTTGCAGGTTATGTACATCAAAATACCTTTTGGGTGAATTTAACCACTTCCGGATGCTCCAGGATGCTTAGATTCGACACAGGTAGACCTCATAGTGGTCTGATGGACTGTCATAGAAGACAGGTTCATAAGGCATTCATAACCCACATAGGCTTCAGGTTGAATTTAGAGGTGCAGGCAATGTATTCCTATGGGGAGAGAAGTCAATGCAAACTGTTTGAAGTAAACACCTTCTTTTAACTGCTAAGGGTTAATGCCACACGGCCAAGGTTAGGCTTGCATGGATCGGGAGGATCTCAGGAACGTACCTGAGGTCGAATTGTGCTTCTCACCCTAGCAGTTCTCTCACTGTCACCCAAAACAAATGACATTTTGGGCCTACTTTTCTCATGGTCGCTGCGCTCAGACCGAGCGAGCTACGGGATATCTCGTTGAACTCTGCACGGCCTAGAGATTATGTTTATGCCCTTGCCTGCTCTCTGTGTCTTTCAGCACCACACCTTTTCACTCCATCCTTGCTGTGTGTGTGTGTGTGTGTGAGAGCTTTTCTTTGACATCTGCTGGCGGAAATTACTGATTTACAGTTTAGGAGGGTTACCTAGTCACACATGTGAAGTTTTGGAAAGATGTGACTTTTTTAACCCTTCAAAACAGACAGTGTGACCCAATTAAAGGCACTTCCGGTTGGCACAGGAAGCTATAAGTAAACACATGTCTTTATTGACATAGCCACTTACAGAATCCTGAGTTTTAAGTCTTTAAGTTAAGAATTGACTGATCTACACAGGTTTGAATACAGTGATTTTCATAATGACAGGTTATGTGTTTCAAAACACTTTTAGGGTGAGCTAGCTTGATAGTTAACGTTTGCTTTAGTTTGCGCGCCAGCTCTGCAAATTCAGCAGGTGTGTGTGAAGGCTTCCAACAAAACAAATGACCTGCAGTGGATCAAACCATTGTGAGGCAAAGGGCGGGAGTCGCAATCTTTTGAAACTTAAAAACGCGCTATTAAGTGTCTATAATCAGCATAAGTGCTTTCATTGCGTTCATTGATGGGGTGATCCTGGAAATGAGTCACTAGTTCTGTGTGTAAATGGGCCCGTTTGATATTGTATAGAATGCTGTTTAAGTCTATTTTCTATTGTATACTGGGTTTCCCCAATGTAGTGTTTTTTGCTAAATGTGCAAGTGATTATATACATATATGACATTTGGAGTGTAGAGTGAAATGAAAGACAACCCCCCCTCTCCAAAAGTTGGGTCTGTGCTGTTGTGAGTTGAAAAGACTTGGATAAATTCATGATGAGAGGGGGTCAACTACCCCCTCTGCTGGGTAATCTAAGAAAGCAACTGGGGGAGGAAAGGGGGAGTGTACAGGGGGTTGGGGGGAAAAGAAGGGTGTGGTGTGGGTCCAAATTGTGGGTAGAGCCTATTCTAAATTTAGCTGCTCACACCAATTCTTAAAAATGAGGTCTGCTGTGGTTGTTGTTCAGTGTATCAGGTCTGTTGTGTGGAATTCATCATGTGGTATCTCCAAGAGAAATGGGCCATGTGTGGTGATGTAACCGTTAATGACTTTGAGGTTCCGTTTTCGATCTGGTCTGGTCTGGTTCGGTCTGGTCTGGTCTGGTTCGGTCTGGTCTGGTCTGGTTCGTTCTGGTTCGCTCTGGTCCGGTCTGGTCTGGTCCGGTCTGGTCCGGTCTGGTTCGATCTGGTCTGGTTCGGTTCGGTCTGGTTCGGTTCGGTCTGGTTCGGTTCGGTCTGGTTCGGTTCGGTCTGGTTCGGTCTGGTCTGGTTCGGTCTGGTTCGGTCTGGTCTGGTTCGGTCTGGTTCGGTCTGGTTCGGTCTGGTTCGGTCTGGTCTGGTTCGGTCTGGTTCGGTCTGGTCTGGTTCGGTCTGGTCTGGTTCGGTATGGTCTGGTCTGGTCTGGTTCGGTCTGGTCTGGTCCGGTCTGGTTCGTTCTGGTTCGTTCTGGTTCGGTCTGGTCTGGTTCGGTCTGGTCTGGTTCGGTCTGGTCCGGTCTGGTCTGGTTCGTTCTGGTTCGGTCTGGTCTGGTTCGGTCTGGTCTGGTTCGTTCTGGTTCGGTCTGGTCCGGTCTGGTCTTGTTCGGTCTGGTTCGGTCTGGTTCGGTTCGGTCTAGTCTGGTCTGGTTCGGTCTGGTCTGGTCTGGTTCGGTTCGGTCTGGTTCGGTCTGGTCTGGTTCGGTCTGGTCTGGTTCGGTACGGTCTGGTCTGGTATGGTCTGGTCTGGTTCGGTCTGGTTCGGTACGGTCTGGTCTGGTATGGTCTGGTCTGGTTCGGTCTGGTCTGGTTCGGTCTGGTCTAGTCTGGTTCGGTCTGGTCTGGTTCGGTCTGGTCCGGTCTGGTTCGGTCTGGTCTGGTCTGGTTCGGTCTGGTCTGGTCTGGTTCGGTCTGGTCTGGTCTGGTTCGGTCTGGTCTGGTCTGGTCTGGTCTGGTTCGGTCTGGTCCGGTCTGGTCCGGTCTGGTCCGGTCTGGTCCGGTCTGGTTCGGTCTGGTTCGGTTCGGTCTAGTCTGGTCTGGTCTGGTCTGGTCTGGTCTGGTCTGGTCTGGTCTGGTTCGGTCTGGTTCGGTCTGGTTCGGTCTGGTTCGGTACGGTCTGGTCTGGTTCGGTCTGGTCTGGTTCGGTCTGGTCTGGTCTGGTTCGGTCTGGTCTGGTCTGGTTCGGTCTGGTCTGGTCTGGTCTGGTTCGTTCTGGTTCGGTCTGGTTCGGTCTGGTCTGGTCTGGTCTGGTCTGGTTCGGTCTAGTCTGGTCTGGTTCGGTCTGGTTCGGTCTGGTCTGGTCTGGTTCGGTCTGGTCTGGTCTGGTCTGGTTCGGTCTAGTCTGGTCTGGTTCGATCTGGTCTGGTTCGGTCTGGTTCGGTTCGGTCTGGTCTGGTTCGGTCTGGTCTGGTTCGGTCTGGTCCGGTCTGGTCTGGTTCGGTCTGGTCTGGTTCAGTCTGGTCTGTTTCAGTCTGGTTCGGTCTGGTCTGGCCTGGTCTGGTCTGGTTCGTTCTGGTTCGCTCTGGTTCGGTCTGGTCTGGTTCGGTCTGGTCTGGTTCGGTCTGGTTCGGTCTGGTCTGGTCTGGTTCGGTCTGGTCTGGTTCGGTCTGGTTCGGTCTGGTCTGGTCTGGTTCGGTCTGGTCTGGTTCGGTCTGGTCTGGTTCAGTCTGGTCTGGTTCAGTCTGGTCTGGTTCGGTCTGGTCTGGTCTGGTTCGGTGTGGTCTGGTCTGGTTCGGTATGGTCTGGTCTGGTTCGTTCTGGTCTGGTCTGGTTCGGTCTGGTTCGGTCTGGCCTGTTCTGGTCTGGTTCGCTCTGGTTCGCTCTGGTTCGGTCTGGTCCGGTCTGGTTCGGTCTGTTCTGGTCTGGTCTGGTCTGGTTCGTTCTGGTTCGCTCTGGTTCGGTCTGGTCTGGTTCGGTCTGGTCTGGTTTGGTCCGGTCTGGTTCGGTCTGGTCTGGTTCGTTCTGGTTCGCTCTGGTTCGGTCTGGTCTGGCCTGGTTCGGTCTGGTCTGGTTCGGTCTGGTCTGGTTCGGTTCGTTCTGGTTCGGTTTGGTTCGGTCTGGTCTGGTTCAGTCTGGTCTGGTTCGTTCTGGTTCGCTCTGGTTCGGTCTGGTCTGGTTCGGGTCTGGTTCGGTCTGGTTCGGGTCTGGTTCGCTCTGGTCTGGTTTGGTCTGGTCTGGTTCGGTCTGGTTCGGTCTGGTATGGTCTGGTTTGGTTCGTTCTGGTTCGCTCCGGTTCGGTCTGGTCCGGTCTGGTTCGATCTGGTCTGGTCTGGTCTGGTTCGTTCTGGTTGGGTCTGGTCTGGCCAGGTCTGGTCTGGTTCGGTCTGGTTCGGTCTGGTCTGGTCTGGTCCGCTCTGGTTCGGTCTGGTTCGGTCTGGTCTGGTTCGGTCTGGTCTGGTTCGGTACGGTCTGGTCTGGTATGGTCTGGTCTGGTTCGGTCTGGTCTGGTTCGGTCTGGTCCGGTCTGGTCTGGTTCGTTCTGGTTCGGTCTGGTCTGGTTCGGTCTGGTCTGGTTCGTTCTGGTTCGGTCTGGTTCGGTCTGGTCTGGTCTGGTCCGCTCTGGTTCGGTCTGGTTCGGTCTGGTCTGGTTCGGTCTGGTCTGGTTCGGTACGGTCTGGTCTGGTATGGTCTGGTCTGGTTCGGTCTGGTCTGGTTCGGTCTGGTCCGGTCTGGTCTGGTTCGTTCTGGTTCGGTCTGGTCTGGTTCGGTCTGGTCTGGTTCGTTCTGGTTCGGTCTGGTCCGGTCTGGTCTTGTTCGGTCTGGTTCGGTCTGGTTCGGTTCGGTCTAGTCTGGTCTGGTTCGGTCTGGTCTGGTCTGGTTCGGTTCGGTCTGGTTCGGTCTGGTCTGGTTCGGTCTGGTCTGGTTCGGTACGGTCTGGTCTGGTATGGTCTGGTCTGGTTCGGTCTGGTTCGGTACGGTCTGGTCTGGTATGGTCTGGTCTGGTTCGGTCTGGTCTGGTTCGGTCTGGTCTAGTCTGGTTCGGTCTGGTCTGGTTCGGTCTGGTCCGGTCTGGTTCGGTCTGGTCTGGTCTGGTTCGGTCTGGTCTGGTCTGGTTCGGTCTGGTCTGGTCTGGTTCGGTCTGGTCTGGTCTGGTTCGGTCTGGTTCGGTCTGGTCCGGTCTGGTCCGGTCTGGTCCGGTCTGGTCCGGTCTGGTTCGGTCTGGTTCGGTTCGGTCTAGTCTGGTCTGGTTCGGTCTGGTCTGGTCTGGTCTGGTTCGGTCTGGTTCGGTCTGGTTCGGTACGGTCTGGTCTGGTTCGGTCTGGTTCGGTCTGGTCTGGTCTGGTTCGGTCTGGTCTGGTCTGGTTCGGTCTGGTCCGGTCTGGTCTGGTCTGGTTCGTTCTGGTTCGGTCTGGTTCGGTCTGGTCTGGTCTGGTTCGGTCTGGTTCGGTCTGGTCTGGTTCGGTCTAGTCTGGTCTGGTTCGGTCTGGTTCGGTCTGGTCTGGTCTGGTTCGGTCTGGTCTGGTCTGGTCTGGTTCGGTCTAGTCTGGTCTGGTTCGATCTGGTCTGGTTCGGTCTGGTTCGGTTCGGTCTGGTCTGGTTCGGTCTGGTCTGGTTCGGTCTGGTCCGGTCTGGTCTGGTTCGGTCTGGTCTGGTTCAGTCTGGTCTGTTTCAGTCTGGTTCGGTCTGGTCTGGTTCGGTCTGGTCTGGCCTGGTCTGGTCTGGTTCGTTCTGGTTCGCTCTGGTTCGGTCTGGTCTGGTTCGGTCTGGTCTGGTTCGGTCTGGTTCGGTCTGGTCTGGTCTGGTTCGGTCTGGTCTGGTTCGGTCTGGTCTGGTTCAGTCTGGTCTGGTTCAGTCTGGTCTGGTTCGGTCTGGTCTGGTCTGGTCTGGTTCGGTGTGGTCTGGTCTGGTTCGGTATGGTCTGGTCTGGTTCGTTCTGGTCTGGTCTGGTTCGGTCTGGTTCGGTCTGGCCTGTTCTGGTCTGGTTCGCTCTGGTTCGCTCTGGTTCGGTCTGGTCCGGTCTGGTTCGGTCTGTTCTGGTCTGGTCTGGTCTGGTTCGTTCTGGTTCGCTCTGGTTCGGTCTGGTCTGGTTCGGTCTGGTCTGGTTTGGTCCGGTCTGGTTCGGTCTGGTCTGGTTCGTTCTGGTTCGCTCTGGTTCGGTCTGGTCTGGCCTGGTTCGGTCTGGTCTGGTTCGGTCTGGTCTGGTTCGGTCTGGTCTGGTCTGGTTCGTTCTGGTTCGGTTTGGTTTGGTCTGGTCTGGTTCAGTCTGGTCTGGTTCGTTCTGGTTCGCTCTGGTTCGGTCTGGTCTGGTTCGGGTCTGGTTCGGTCTGGTTCGGGTCTGGTTCGCTCTGGTCTGGTTTGGTCTGGTCTGGTTCGGTCTGGTTCGGTCTGGTATGGTCTGGTTTGGTTCGTTCTGGTTCGCTCCGGTTCGGTCTGGTCCGGTCTGGTTCGATCTGGTCTGGTCTGGTCTGGTTCGTTCTGGTTGGGTCTGGTCTGGCCAGGTCTGGTCTGGTTCGGTCTGGTTCGGTCTGGTCTGGTCTGGTCCGCTCTGGTTCGGTCTGGTCTGGTCTGGTCTGGTACGGTCTGGTACGGTCTGGTCTGGTCTGGTTCGGTCTGGTCTGGTCCGGTCTGGTCTGGTTCGGTCTGGTCTGGTCTGGTTCGGTCTGGTCTGGTTCGGTCTGGTCTGGTCTGGTCCGGTCTGGTTCGGTCTGGTCTGGTTCGGTATGGTCTGGTCTGGTTCGGTCTGGTCCGGTCTGGTCTGGTTCGGTTTGGTCTGGTTCGGTTTGGTCTGGTTCGGTCTGGTCTGGTTCGGTCTGGTCTGGTCTGGTTCGTTCTGGTTCGGTCTGGTCTGGTTCGTTCTGGTTCGGTCTGGTTCGTTCTGGTTCTGTCTGGTCTGGTCTGGTTCGGTCTGGTCTGGTTCGGTCTGGTCTGGTTCGGTCTGGTCTGGTCCGGTCTGGTCTGGTTCGTTCTGGTCTGGTCTGTTTCGGTCTGGTCTGTTTCGTTCTGGTTCGCTCTGGTTCGGTCTGGTCCGGTCTGGTCCGGTCTGGTTCGGTCTGGTTCGGTCTGGTCTGGTTCTGTTCGGTCTAGTCTGGTCTGGTTCGGTCTGGTCTGGTCTGGTTCGGTCTGGTTCGGTCTGGTCTGGTTCGGTCTGGTTCGGTATGGTCTGGTCTGGTTCGGTCTGGTCTGGTTCGGTCTGGTCTGGTTCGGTCTGGTTCGGTCTGGTCTGGTCTGGTTCGGTCTGGCCTGGTCTGGTCTGTTCTGGTTCGCTCTGGTTCGCTCTGGTCCGGTCTGGTCTGGTCTGGTTCGGTCTGGTCTGGTTCGGTTCGGTCTAGTCTGGTCTGGTTCGGTCTGGTCTGGTCTGGTCTGGTCTGGTCTGGTTCGGTCTGGTTCGGTTCGGTCTAGTCTGGTCTGGTTCGTTCTGGTTCGGTCTGGTTCGGTCTGGTCTGGTTCGGACTGGCCTGGTCTGGTCTGGTTCGTTCTGGTTCGCTCTGGTTCGCTCTGGTCCGGTCTGGTCTGGTCTGGTTCGGTCTGGTCTGGTTCGGTCTGGTCTGGTTCGGTCTGGTCTGGTTCGGTTCGGTCTAGTCTGGTCTGGTTCGGTCTGGTTCGGTCTGGTCTGGTTCGGTCTGGTCTGGTTCGGTCTGGTTCGGTCTGGTCTGGTCTGGTTCGGTCTAGTCTGGTCTGGTTCGATCTGGTCTGGTTCGGTCTGGTTCGGTTCGGTCTGGTCTGGTTCGGTCTGGTCTGGTTCGGTCTGGTCCGGTCTGGTCTGGTTCGGTCTGGTCTGGTTCGGTCTGGTCTGGTTCGGTCTGGTTCGGTCTGGTCCGGTCTGGTTCGGTCTGGTCCGGTCTGGTTCGGTCTGGTCTGGTTCGGTCTGGTCTGGTTCGGTCTGGTCTGGTTCGGTCTGGTCTGGTTCGGTATGGTCTGGTCTGGTCTGGTTCGGTCCGGTCTGGTCCGGTCTGGTTCGTTCTGGTTCGTTCTGGTTCGGTCTGGTTCGGTCTGGTCTGGTTCGGTCTGGTCTGGTTCGGTCTGGTCCGGTCTGGTTCGGTCTGGTCTGGTCTGGTTCGCTCTGGTCCGGTCTGGTCCGGTCTGGTCCGGTCTGGTCCGGTCTGGTCTGGTTCGGTCTGGTTCGGTTCGGTCTAGTCTGGTCTGGTTCGGTCTGGTCTGGTCTGGTTCGGTTCGGTCTGGTCTGGTTCGGTCTGGTCTGGTCTGGTCTGGTTCGTTCTGGTTCGGTTTGGTTCGGTCTGGTCTGGTCTGGTTCAGTCTGGTCTGGTTCGCTCTGGTTCGGGTCTGGTTCGGTCTGGTTCGGGTCTGGTTCGCTCTGGTCTGGTTCGGTCTGGGCTTGTTTCTGTCTGGTTCGGTCTGGTATGGTCTGGTTTGGTTCGTTCTGGTTCGCTCCGGTCTGGTCTGGTCTGGTCTGGCCAGGTCTGGTCTGGTTCGGTCTGGTTCGGTCTGGTCTGGTTCGGTCTGGTCTGGTACGGTCTGGTACGGTCTGGTCTGGTCTGGTTCGTTCTGGTCTGGTCCGGTCTGGTCTGGTTCGGTCTGGTCTGGTCTGGTTCGGTCTGGTCTGGTTCGGTCTGGTCTGGTCTGGTCCGGTCTGGTTCGGTCTGGTCTGGTTCGGTATGGTCTGGTCTGGTCTGGTTCGGTCTGGTTCGGTCTGGTCTGGTCCGGTCTGGTTCGGTTTGGTCTGGTTCGGTCTGGTCTGCTCTGGTCTGGTCTGGTTCGGTCTGGTCTGGTCTGGTCTGGTTCGTTCTGGTTCGGTCTGGTTCGGTCTGGTCTGGTTCGTTCTGGTTCGGTCTGGTTCTGTCTGGTCTGGTTCGGTCTGGTCTGGTTCGGTCTGGTCTGGTCCGGTCTGGTTCGTTCTGGTTCGGTCTGGTCTGGTCTGGTTCGGTCTGGTCTGGTCTGGTTCGCTCTGGTTCGCTCTGGTTCGCTCTGGTTCGGTCTGGTCCGGTCTGGTCCGGTCTGGTCCGGTCTGGTCTGGTTCGGTCTGGTTCGGTCTGGTCTGGTTCTGTTCGGTCTAGTCTGGTCTGGTTCGGTCTGGTCTGGTCTGGTTCGGTCTGGTCTGGTCTGGTTCGGTCTGGTCTGGTTCGGTCTGGTCTGGTTCGGTATGGTCTGGTCTGGTCTGGTTCGGTCTGGTCTGGTCTGGTCTGGTCTGGTTCGGTCTGGTCTGGTTCGGTCTGGTCTGGTCTGGTCTGGTTCGTTCTGGTTCGGTCTGGTCTGGTTCGGTCTGGCCTGGTCTGGTCTGTTCTGGTTCGCTCTGGTTCGCTCTGGTCCGGTCTGGTCTGGTCTGGTCTGGTCTGGTTCGGTCTGGTCTGGTTCGGTTCGGTCTAGTCTGGTCTGGTTCGGTCTGGTCTGGTCTGGTTCGGTCTGGTCTGGTTTGGTCTGGTCTGGTCTGGTTCGGTCTAGTTCGGTCTGGTCCGGTCTGGTCTGGTCTGGTTCGGTCTAGTCTGGTCTGGTTCGGTCTGGTCTGGTCTGGTCTGGTTCGGTCTGGTCTGGTTCGGTCTGGTCTGTTTCGGTCTGGTTCGGTCTGGTCTGGTTCAGTCTGGTCTGTTTCGGTCTGGTCTGGTTCGGTCTGGCCTGGTCTGGTTCGGTCTGGTCTGTTTCGGTCTGGTTCGGTCTGGTCTGGTTCGGTCTGGTCTGGTTCGGTCTGGTCTGGTTCGGTCTGGCCTGGTCTGGTCTGGTTCGGTCTGGTCCGTTCTGGTTCGGTTCGGTCTGGTTCGGTCTGGTCTGGTCTGGTTCGGTCTGGTCTGGTTCGGTCTGGTCTGGTTCGGTCTGGTCTGGTTCGGTCTGGTCTGGTTCAGTCTGGTCTGGTTCGGTCTGGTCTGGTTCGGTCTGGACTCGTCTGGTTCGGTCTGGTCTGGTTCGTTCTGGTCTGGTCTGGTTCGGTCTGGTTCGGTCTGGTCTGGTTCGGTCTGGCCTGTTCTGGTCTGGTTCGTTCTGGTTCGGTCTGTTCTGGTCTGGTCTGGTCTGGTTCGTTCTGGTTCGCTCTGGTTCGGTCTGGTCTGGTTCGGTCTGGTCTGGTTTGGTCCGGTCTGGTTCGGTCTGGTCTGGTCTGGTTCGGTCTGGTTCGTTCTGGTTCGCTCTGGTTCGGTCTGGTCTGGTCTGGTTCGGTCTGGTCTGGTTCGGTCTGGTCTGGTCCGGTCTGGTCTGGTTCGTTCTGGTTCGGTTTGGTTCGGTCTGGTCTGGTTCGTTCTGGTTCGCTCTGGTCTGGTTCGGGTCTGGTTCGGTCTGGTTCGGGTCTGGTTCGGTTTGGTTCGCTCGGGTCTGGTTCGGTCTGGTCTGGTTCGTTCTGGTTCCCTCCGGTTCGGTCTGGTTCGGTCTGGTCTGGTTCGGTCTGGTTCGGTCTGGTTCGGTCTGGTCTGGTCTGGTTCGGTCTGGTCTGGTTCGGTATGGTCTGGTTCGGTCTGGTCTGGTTCGGTCTGGTTCGGTCTGGTCTGGTTCGGTCTGGTCTGGTTCGGTCTGGTCTGGTCCGGTCTGGTTCGGTCTGGTCTGGTTCGGTTCGGTCTGGTTCGGTCTGGTTCGGTCTGGTCTGCTCTGGTCTGGTTCGGTCTGGTCTGGTCTGGTCTGGTTCGTTCTGGTTCGGTCTGGTTCGGTCTGGTCTGGTTCGTTCTGGTTCGGTCTGGTTCGTTCTGGTTGGGTCTGGTTTGGTCTGGTCTGGTTCGCTCTGGTTCGGTCTGGTTCGGTCTGGTCTGGTTCGGTCTGGTCTGGTTCGGTCTGGTCTGGTCTGGTTCGGTATGGTCTGGTTCGGTCTGGTCTGGTTCGGTCTGGTTCGGTCTGTTCTGGTCTGGTCTGGTCTGGTTCGTTCTGGTTCGCTCTGGTTCGGTCTGGTCTGGTTCGGTCTGGTCTGGTTTGGTCCGGTCTGGTTCGGTCTGGTCTGGTCTGGTTCGTTCTGGTTCGCTCTGGTTCGGTCTGGTCTGGTCTGGTTCGGTCTGGTCTGGTTCGGTCTGGTCTGGTTCGGTCTGGTCTGGTCCGGTCTGGTCTGGTTCGTTCTGGTTCGGTTTGGTTCGGTTTGGTTCGGTCTGGTTCGCTCTGGTTCGGTCTGGTCTGGTTCGGGTCTGGTTCGGTCTGGTTCGGGTCTGGTTCGGTTTGGTTCGCTCGGGTCTGGTTCGGTCTGGTCTGGTTCGCTCTGGTCTGGTTCGGTCTGGTCTGGTTCGTTCTGGTTCCCTCCGGTTCGGTCTGGTTCGGTCTGGTCTGGTTCGGTCTGGTTCGGTCTGGTTCGGTCTGGTCTGGTCTGGTCCGGTCTGGTTCGGTCTGGTCTGGTTCGGTATGGTCTGGTTCGGTCTGGTCTGGTTCGGTCTGGTTCGGTCTGGTCTGGTCTGGTTCGGTCTGGTCTGGTTCGGTCTGGTCTGGTCCGGTCTGGTTCGGTCTGGTCTGGTTCGGTTTGGTCTGGTTCGGTCTGGTTCGGTCTGGTCTGCTCTGGTCTGGTTCGGTCTGGTCTGGTCTGGTCTGGTTCGTTCTGGTTCGGTCTGGTTCGGTCTGGTCTGGTTCGTTCTGGTTCGGTCTGGTTCGTTCTGGTTGGGTCTGGTTTGGTCTGGTCTGGTTCGCTCTGGTTCGGTCTGGTTCGGTCTGGTCTGGTTCGGTCTGGTCTGGTTCGGTCTGGTCTGGTTCGGTATGGTCTGGTTCGGTCTGGTCTGGTTCGGTCTGGTTCGGTCTGGTCTGGTCTGGTCTGGTTCGGTCTGGTTCGGTCTGGTCTGGTCCGGTCTGGTCCGGTTTGGTCCGGTCTGGTTCGGTCTGGTCTGGTTTGGTCTGGTTCGGTCTGGTCTGCTCTGGTCTGGTCTGGTTCGGTCTGGTCTGGTCTGGTTCGTTCTGGTTCGGTCTGGTTCGTTCTGGTTCGGTCTGGTTCGTTCTGGTTGGGTCTGGTTGGGTCTGGTCTGGTTCGCTCTGGTTCGGTCTGGTTCGGTATGGTCTGGTTCGGTATGGTCTGGTTCGGTCTGGTCTGGTTCGGCTGGTCTGGTCTGGTTCGGTCTGGTCTGGTTCGGTCTGGTTTGGCCTGGTTCGGTCTGGTTCGGTCTGTTCTGGTTCGGTCTGTTCTGGTTCGGTCTGGTCTGGTTCGGTCTGGTTCGGTCTGGTCTGGTTCGATCTGGTTCGGTCTGGTTGCGTCTGGTCTGGTTCGGTCTGGTCTGGTTCAGTCTGGTCTGGTCTGGTTCGGTCTGGTCTGGTCTGGTTCGATCTGGTTCGGTCTGGCCTGATCTGGTCTGGTTCGCTCTGGTTCGGTCTGGTCTGGTTCGGTCTGGTCTGGTTCGGTCTGGTCTGGTTCGGTCTGGTCTGGTTCGGTCTGGTCTGGTTCAGTCTGGTCTGGTTCGGTCTGGTCTGGTTCGTTCTGGTCTGGTTCGTTCTAGTCTGGTCTGGTCTGGTTCGGTCTGGTTCGGTCTGGCCTGGTCTGGTCTGGTTCGCTCAGGTTCGGTCTGGTCCGGTCTGGTTCGGTCTGGTTCGGTCTGGTCTGGTTCGGTCTGGTCTGGTTCGGTCTGGTCTGGTTCGGTCTGGTCTGGTTCGGTCTGTTCTGGTCTGGTCTGGTTCGTTCTGGTTCGCTCTGGTTCGCTCTGGTTCGGTCTGGTCTGGTTCGTTCTGGTCTGGTTTGGTCCGGTCTGGTTCGGTCTGGTCTGGTTCGTTCTGGTTCGCTCTGGTTCGGTCTGGTTCGGTCTGGTCTGGTTCGGTCTGGTCTGGTTCGGTCTGGTCTGGTCTGGTTCGTTCTGGTTCGGTCTGGTTCGGTCTGGTCTGGTTCGGTCTGGTCTGGTTCGTTCTGGTTCGCTCTGGTTCGGTATGGGCTGGTCTGGTCTGGTTCGGGTCTGGTTCGGTCTGGTCTGGTCTGGTTCGGTCTGGTCTGGTCTGTTTTGTTCTGGTTCGGTCTGGTTCAGTCTGGTCTTGTTCGGTCTGGTCTGGTTCGTTCTGGTTCGGTCTGGTCTGGTCTGGTTCGGTCTGGTCCGGTCTGGTCCCGTCTGGTTCGGTCTGGTCTGTTTCGTTCTGGTTCGCTCTGGTCTGGTCTGGTTCGGTCTGGTCTGGTTCGGTATGGTCTGGTCTGGTCTGGTTCGGTCTGTTCTGGTCTGGTCCGGTCTGGTTCGGGTCTGGTTCGGTCTGGTCCGGTCTGGTTCGGTCTGGTCTGGTCTTGTCTGGTTTGGTCTGGTTCGGTCTGGTCTGGTTCGGTCTGGTTCGGTCTATTCTTGTCTGGTCTGGTTCGGTCTGGTCTGGTCTGGTTCGGTCTGGTCCGTTCTTTTTCGGTCTGGTCCCGTCTGGTACGGTCTGGTTCGGTCTGGTACGGTCTGGTACGGTCTGGTCCGGTCTGGTCTGGTTCGGGTCTGGTTCGGTCTGGTCCGGTCTGGTCTGGTTCGGTCTGGTCTGGTCTTGTCTGGTTCGTTCTGGTTCGGTCTGGTTCGGTCTGGTCTGGTTCGGTCTGGTTCGGTCTGGTTCGGTCTGGTTCGGTCTGGTTCGGTCTGGTACGGTCTGGTACGGTCTGGTACGGTCTGGTCCGGTCTGGTTCGGTCTGGTCTGGTTCGGTCTGGTCTGGTCTGGTTCGGTCTGGTCTGGTTCGGTCTGGTACGGTCCGGTCTGGTACGGTTCGGTCTGGTCTGGTCTGGTCTGGTCTGGTTCGGTCTGGTCTGGTTCGGTCTGGTCTGGTTCGGTATGGTCTGGTCTGGTTCGGTCTGGTCTGGTCCGGTCTGGTCTGGTCTGATTCGGTCTGGTTCGGTCTGTTCTGGTTCGGTCTGGTCTGGTTCGGTCTGGTCTGGTTCGGTCTGGTCTGGTCTGGTTCGGTCTGGTCGTTCTGGTCTGGTCTGGTTCGTTCTGGTTCGGTCTGGTTCGGTCTGGTCTGGTCTGGTTCGGTCTGGTCTGGCCTGGTCTGGTCTGGTTCGGTCTGGTCTGGTTCGTTCTGGTTCGTTCTGGTCCGGTCTGGTCTGGTTCGGTCTGGCCTGGTCTGGTCTGGTTCGTTCTGGTTCGCTCTGGTTCGGTCTGGTCTGGTTCGGTCTGGTCTGGTTCGGTCTGGTTCGGTCTGGTATGGTCTGGTTCGCTCCGGTTCAGTCTGGTCCGGTCTGGTTCGGTCTGGTCTGGTTCGGTCTGGTCTGGTTCGGTCTGGTCTGGTTCGGTCTGGTCTGGTTCGGTCTGGTCTGGTTCGGTCTGCTCTGGTTTGGTCTGGTTCGTTCTGGTTCGGTCTGGTCTGGCCTGGTCCGGTCTGGTTCGGTCTGGTCCGGTCTGGTTCGGTCTGGTCTGGTTCGGTGTGGTCTGGTTCGGTCTGGTCTGGTCTGGTTCGGTCTGGTCTTGTCCGGTCTGGTCTGGTCTGGTCTGGTTCGGTCTGGTCTGGTTCGTTCTGGTTCGTTCTGGTTCGGTCTGGTCTGGCCTGGTCCGGTCTGGTTCGGTCTGGTTCGGTCTGGTCCGGTCTGGTTCGGTCTGGTCTGGTTCGGTGTGGTCTGGTTCGGTCTGGTCTGGTCTGGTTCGGTCTGGTCTGGTCCGGTCTGGTCTGGTTCGGTCTGGTCTGGTTTGGTCCGGTCTGGTTCGGTCTGGTCTGGTCTGGTTCGTTCTGGTTCGCTCTGGTTCGGTCTGGTCTGGTCTGGTTCGGTCTGGTCTGGTTCGGTCTGGTCTGGTTCGGTCTGGTCTGGTCCGGTCTGGTCTGGTTCGTTCTGGTTCGGTTTGGTTCGGTTTGGTTCGGTCTGGTTCGCTCTGGTTCGGTCTGGTCTGGTTCGGGTCTGGTTCGGTCTGGTTCGGGTCTGGTTCGGTTTGGTTCGCTCGGGTCTGGTTCGGTCTGGTCTGGTTCGCTCTGGTCTGGTTCGGTCTGGTCTGGTTCGTTCTGGTTCCCTCCGGTTCGGTCTGGTTCGGTCTGGTCTGGTTCGGTCTGGTTCGGTCTGGTTCGGTCTGGTCTGGTCTGGTCCGGTCTGGTTCGGTCTGGTCTGGTTCGGTATGGTCTGGTTCGGTCTGGTCTGGTTCGGTCTGGTTCGGTCTGGTCTGGTCTGGTTCGGTCTGGTCTGGTTCGGTCTGGTCTGGTCCGGTCTGGTTCGGTCTGGTCTGGTTCGGTTTGGTCTGGTTCGGTCTGGTTCGGTCTGGTCTGCTCTGGTCTGGTTCGGTCTGGTCTGGTCTGGTCTGGTTCGTTCTGGTTCGGTCTGGTTCGGTCTGGTCTGGTTCGTTCTGGTTCGGTCTGGTTCGTTCTGGTTGGGTCTGGTTTGGTCTGGTCTGGTTCGCTCTGGTTCGGTCTGGTTCGGTCTGGTCTGGTTCGGTCTGGTCTGGTTCGGTCTGGTCTGGTTCGGTATGGTCTGGTTCGGTCTGGTCTGGTTCGGTCTGGTTCGGTCTGGTCTGGTCTGGTCTGGTTCGGTCTGGTTCGGTCTGGTCTGGTCCGGTCTGGTCCGGTTTGGTCCGGTCTGGTTCGGTCTGGTCTGGTTTGGTCTGGTTCGGTCTGGTCTGCTCTGGTCTGGTCTGGTTCGGTCTGGTCTGGTCTGGTTCGTTCTGGTTCGGTCTGGTTCGTTCTGGTTCGGTCTGGTTCGTTCTGGTTGGGTCTGGTTGGGTCTGGTCTGGTTCGCTCTGGTTCGGTCTGGTTCGGTATGGTCTGGTTCGGTATGGTCTGGTTCGGTCTGGTCTGGTTCGGTCTGGTCTGGTTCGGCTGGTCTGGTCTGGTTCGGTCTGGTCTGGTTCGGTCTGGTTTGGCCTGGTTCGGTCTGGTTCGGTCTGTTCTGGTTCGGTCTGTTCTGGTTCGGTCTGGTCTGGTTCGGTCTGGTTCGGTCTGGTCTGGTTCGATCTGGTTCGGTCTGGTTGCGTCTGGTCTGGTTCGGTCTGGTCTGGTTCAGTCTGGTCTGGTCTGGTTCGGTCTGGTCTGGTCTGGTTCGATCTGGTTCGGTCTGGCCTGATCTGGTCTGGTTCGCTCTGGTTCGGTCTGGTCTGGTTCGGTCTGGTCTGGTTCGGTCTGGTCTGGTTCGGTCTGGTCTGGTTCGGTCTGGTCTGGTTCAGTCTGGTCTGGTTCGGTCTGGTCTGGTTCGGTCTGGTCTGGTTCGTTCTGGTCTGGTTCGTTCTAGTCTGGTCTGGTCTGGTTCGGTCTGGTTCGGTCTGGCCTGGTCTGGTCTGGTTCGCTCAGGTTCGGTCTGGTCCGGTCTGGTCCGGTCTGGTTCGGTCTGGTCTGGTTCGGTCTGGTCTGGTTCGGTCTGGTCTGGTTCGGTCTGGTCTGGTTCGGTCTGTTCTGGTCTGGTCTGGTTCGTTCTGGTTCGCTCTGGTTCGCTCTGGTTCGGTCTGGTCTGGTTCGTTCTGGTCTGGTTTGGTCCGGTCTGGTTCGGTCTGGTCTGGTTCGTTCTGGTTCGCTCTGGTTCGGTCTGGTTCGGTCTGGTCTGGTTCGGTCTGGTCTGGTTCGGTCTGGTCTGGTCTGGTTCGTTCTGGTTCGGTCTGGTTCGGTCTGGTCTGGTTCGGTCTGGTCTGGTTCGTTCTGGTTCGCTCTGGTTCGGTATGGGCTGGTCTGGTCTGGTTCGGGTCTGGTTCGGTCTGGTCTGGTCTGGTTCGGTCTGGTCTGGTCTGTTTTGTTATGGTTCGGTCTGGTTCAGTCTGGTCTTGTTCGGTCTGGTCTGGTTCGTTCTGGTTCGGTCTGGTCTGGTCTGGTTCGGTCTGGTCCGGTCTGGTCCCGTCTGGTTCGGTCTGGTCTGTTTCGTTCTGGTTCGCTCTGGTTCGGTCTGGTCTGGTCTGGTTCGGTCTGGTCTGGTTCGGTATGGTCTGGTCTGGTCTGGTCTGGTTCGGTCTGTTCTGGTCTGGTCCGGTCTGGTTCGGGTCTGGTTCGGTCTGGTCCGGTCTGGTTCGGTCTGGTCTGGTCTTGTCTGGTTTGGTCTGGTTCGGTCTGGTCTGGTTCGGTCTGGTTCGGTCTATTCTTGTCTGGTCTGGTTCGGTCTGGTCTGGTCTGGTTCGGTCTGGTCCGTTCTTTTTCGGTCTGGTCCCGTCTGGTACGGTCTGGTTCGGTCTGGTACGGTCTGGTACGGTCTGGTCCGGTCTGGTCTGGTTCGGGTCTGGTTCGGTCTGGTCCGGTCTGGTCTGGTTCGGTCTGGTCTGGTCTTGTCTGGTTCGTTCTGGTTCGGTCTGGTTCGGTCTGGTCTGGTTCGGTCTGGTTCGGTCTGGTTCGGTCTGGTTCGGTCTGGTTCGGTCTGGTACGGTCTGGTACGGTCTGGTACGGTCTGGTCCGGTCTGGTTCGGTCTGGTCTGGTTCGGTCTGGTCTGGTCTGGTTCGGTCTGGTCTGGTTCGGTCTGGTACGGTCCGGTCTGGTACGGTTCGGTCTGGTCTGGTCTGGTTCGGTCTGGTCTGGTTCGGTCTGGTCTGGTTCGGTCTGGTCTGGTTCGGTCTGGTCTGGTTCGGTATGGTCTGGTCTGGTTCGGTCTGGTCTGGTCCGGTCTGGTCTGGTCTGGTTCGGTCTGGTTCGGTCTGTTCTGGTTCGGTCTGGTCTGGTTCGGTCTGGTCTGGTTCGGTCTGGTCTGGTCTGGTTCGGTCTGGTCGTTCTGGTCTGGTCTGGTTCGTTCTGGTTCGGTCTGGTTCGGTCTGGTCTGGTCTGGTTCGGTCTGGTCTGGCCTGGTCTGGTCTGGTTCGGTCTGGTCTGGTTCGTTCTGGTTCGTTCTGGTCCGGTCTGGTCTGGTTCGGTCTGGCCTGGTCTGGTCTGGTTCGTTCTGGTTCGCTCTGGTTCGGTCTGGTCTGGTTCGGTCTGGTCTGGTTCGGTCTGGTTCGGTCTGGTATGGTCTGGTTCGCTCCGGTTCAGTCTGGTCCGGTCTGGTTCGGTCTGGTCTGGTTCGGTCTGGTCTGGTTCGGTCTGGTCTGGTTCGGTCTGGTCTGGTTCGGTCTGGTCTGGTTCGGTCTGGTCTGGTTCGGTCTGCTCTGGTTTGGTCTGGTTCGTTCTGGTTCGGTCTGGCCTGGTCCGGTCTGGTTCGGTCTGGTCCGGTCTGGTTCGGTCTGGTCTGGTTCGGTGTGGTCTGGTTCGGTCTGGTCTTGTCCGGTCTGGTCTGGTCTGGTTCGGTCTGGTCTGGTTCGTTCTGGTTCGTTCTGGTTCGGTCTGGTCTGGCCTGGTCCGGTCTGGTTCGGTCTGGTTCGGTCTGGTCCGGTCTGGTTCGGTCTGGTCTGGTTCGGTGTGGTCTGGTTCGGTCTGGTCTGGTCTGGTTCGGTCTGGTCTGGTCCGGTCTGGTCTGGTTCGTTCTGGCCTGGTCTGGTCTGGTTCGGTCTGGTCTGGTTCGTTCTGGTTCGGTCTGGTCTGGTTCGGTCTGGTTCGTTCTGGTTCGCTCTGGTTCGGTCTGGTCTGGTCTGGTTCGGTCTGGTCTGGTCTGGTTCGGTCTGGTTCGGTCTGGTCTGGTCTGGTCTGGTTCGTTCTGGTTCGGTCTGGTTCGGTCTGGTCTGGTTCGTTCTGGTTCGGTCTGGTTCTGTCTGGTCTGGTCTGGTTCGGTCTGGTCTGGTTCGGTCTGGTCTGGTCCGGTCTGGTTCGTTCTGGTTCGGTCTGGTCTGGTCTGGTTCGGTCTGGTCTGGTCTGGTTCGTTCTGGTTCGCTCTGGTTCGCTCTGGTTCGGTCTGGTCCGGTCTGGTCCGGTCTGGTCCGGTCTGGTTCGGTCTGGTTCGGTCTGGTCTGGTTCTGTTCGGTCTAGTCTGGTCTGGTTCGGTCTGGTCTGGTTCGGTCTGGTCTGGTCTGGTTCGGTCTGGTCTGGTTCGGTCTGGTTCGTTCTGGTTCGCTCTGGTTCGGTCTGGTCTGGTCTGGTTCGGTCTGGTCTGGTCTGGTTCGGTCTGGTTCGGTCTGGTCTGGTCTGGTTCGTTCTGGTCTGGTCTGGTCTGGTTCGGTCTGGTTCGGTCTGGTCTGGTCTGGTCTGGTTCGTTCTGGTTCGGTCTGGTTCGGTCTGGTCTGGTTCGTTCTGGTTCGGTCTGGTTCTGTCTGGTCTGGTCTGGTTCGGTCTGGTCTGGTTCGGTCTGGTCTGGTCCGGTCTGGTTCGTTCTGGTTCGGTCTGGTCTGGTCTGGTTCGTTCTGGTTCGCTCTGGTTCGCTCTGGTTCGGTCTGGTCCGGTCTGGTCCGGTCTGGTCCGGTCTGGTCTGGTTCGGTCTGGTTCGGTCTGGTCTGGTTCTGTTCGGTCTAGTCTGGTCTGGTTCGGTCTGGTCTGGTCTGGTTCGGTCTGGTCTGGTCTGGTTCGGTCTGGTCTGGTCTGGTTCGGTCTGGTCTGGTTCGGTATGGTCTGGTTCGGTCTGGTCTGGTTCGGTCTGGTCTGGTCCGGTCTGGTCTGGTTCGTTCTGGTTCGGTCTGGTCTGGTTCGGTCTGGCCTGGTCTGGTCTGTTCTGGTTCGCTCTGGTTCGCTCTGGTCCGGTCTGGTCTGGTCTGGTCTGGTTCGGTCTGGTCTGGTTCGGTTCGGTCTAGTCTGGTCTGGTTCGGTCTGGTCTGGTCTGGTTCGGTCTGGTCTGATTTGGTCTGGTCTGGTCTGGTTCGGTCTAGTTCGGTCTGGTCCGGTCTGGTCTGGTCTGGTTCGGTCTAGTCTGGTCTGGTTCGGTCTGGTCTGGTCTGGTCTGGTCTGGTCTGGTCTGGTTCGGTCTGGTCTGGTTCGGTCTGGTCTGTTTCGGTCTGGTTCGGTCTGGTCTGGTTCAGTCTGGTCTGTTTCAGTCTGGTTCGGTCTGGTCTGGTTCGGTCTGGTCTGGTTCGGTCTGGCCTGGTCTGGTCTGGTTCGGTCTGGTCCGTTCTGGTTCGGTTCGGTCTGGTTCGGTCTGGTCTGGTCTGGTTCGGTCTGGTCTGGTTCGGTCTGGTCTGGTTCGGTCTGGTCTGGTTCGGTCTGGTTCGGTCTGGTCTGGTTCAGTCTGGTCTGGTTCGGTCTGGTCTGGTTCAGTCTGGTCTGGTTCGGTCTGGTCTGGTTCAGTCTGGTCTGGTTCGGTCTGGTCTGGTTCGGTCTGGACTCGTCTGGTTCGGTATGGTCTGGTCTGGTTCGTTCTGGTCTGGTCTGGTTCGGTCTGGTTCGGTCTGGTCTGGTTCGGTCTGGCCTGTTCTGGTCTGGTTCGTTCTGGTTCGGTCTGTTCTGGTCTGGTCTGGTCTGGTTCGTTCTGGTTCGCTCTGGTTCGGTCTGGTCTGGTTCGCTCTGGTTCGTTCTGGTTCGGTCTGGTTCGGTCTGGTCTGGTTCGTTCTGGTTCGGTCTGGTTCTGTCTGGTCTGGTCTGGTTCGGTCTGGTCTGGTTCGGTCTGGTCTGGTCCGGTCTGGTTCGTTCTGGTTCGGTCTGGTCTGGTCTGGTTCGGTCTGGTCTGGTCTGGTTCGTTCTGGTTCGCTCTGGTTCGCTCTGGTTCGGTCTGGTCCGGTCTGGTCCGGTCTGGTCCGGTCTGGTCTGGTTCGGTCTGGTTCGGTCTGGTCTGGTTCTGTTCGGTCTAGTCTGGTCTGGTTCGGTCTGGTCTGGTCTGGTTCGGTCTGGTCTGGTCTGGTTCGGTCTGGTCTGGTTCGGTCTGGTTCGTTCTGGTTCGCTCTGGTTCGGTCTGGTCTGGTTCGGTCTGGTCTGGTCTGGTTCGGTCTGGTTCGGTCTGGTCTGGTCTGGTCTGGTTCGTTCTGGTCTGGTCTGGTCTGGTTCGGTCTGGTTCGGTCTGGTCTGGTCTGGTTCGTTCTGGTTCGGTCTGGTTCGGTCTGGTCTGGTTCGTTCTGGTTCGGTCTGGTTCTGTCTGGTCTGGTCTGGTTCGGTCTGGTCTGGTTCGGTCTGGTCTGGTCCGGTCTGGTTCGTTCTGGTTCGGTCTGGTCTGGTCTGGTTCGGTCTGGTCTGGTCTGGTTCGTTCTGGTTCGCTCTGGTTCGCTCTGGTTCGGTCTGGTCCGGTCTGGTCCGGTCTGGTCCGGTCTGGTCTGGTTCGGTCTGGTTCGGTCTGGTCTGGTTCTGTTCGGTCTAGTCTGGTCTGGTTCGGTCTGGTCTGGTCTGGTTCGGTCTGGTCTGGTTCGGTCTGGTCTGGTTCGGTATGGTCTGGTTCGGTCTGGTCTGGTTCGGTCTGGTCTGGTTCGGTCTGGTCTGGTTCGTTCTGGTTCGGTCTGGTCTGGTTCGGTCTGGCCTGGTCTGGTCTGTTCTGGTTCGCTCTGGTTCGCTCTGGTCCGGTCTGGTCTGGTCTGGTCTGGTTCGGTCTGGTCTGGTTCGGTTCGGTCTAGTCTGGTCTGGTTCGGTCTGGTCTGGTCTGGTTCGGTCTGGTCTGATTTGGTCTGGTCTGGTCTGGTTCGGTCTAGTTCGGTCTGGTTCGGTCTAGTTCGGTCTGGTTCGGTCTAGTCTGGTCTGGTTCGGTCTGGTCTGGTCTGGTCTGGTCTGGTTCGGTCTGGTCTGGTTCGGTCTGGTCTGTTTCGGTCTGGTTCGGTCTGGTCTGGTTCAGTCTGGTCTGTTTCAGTCTGGTTCGGTCTGGTCTGGTTCGGTCTGGTCTGGTTCGGTCTGGTCTGGTTCGGTCTGGCCTGGTCTGGTCTGGTTCGGTCTGGTCCGTTCTGGTTCGGTTCGGTCTGGTTCGGTCTGGTCTGGTCTGGTTCGGTCTGGTCTGGTTCGGTCTGGTCTGGTTCGGTCTGGTCTGGTTCAGTCTGGTCTGGTTCGGTCTGGTCTGGTTCGGTCTGGACTCGTCTGGTTCGGTATGGTCTGGTCTGGTTCGTTCTGGTCTGGTCTGGTTCGGTCTGGTTCGGTCTGGTCTGGTTCGGTCTGGCCTGTTCTGGTCTGGTTCGTTCTGGTTCGGTCTGTTCTGGTCTGGTCTGGTCTGGTTCGTTCTGGTTCGCTCTGGTTCGGTCTGGTCTGGTTCGGTCTGGTCTGGTTTGGTCCGGTCTGGTTCGGTCTGGTCTGGTCTGGTTCGTTCTGGTTCGCTCTGGTTCGGTCTGGTCTGGTCTGGTTCGGTCTGGTCTGGTTCGGTCTGGTCTGGTCCGGTCTGGTCTGGTTCGTTCTGGTTCGGTTTGGTTCGGTCTGGTCTGGTTCGTTCTGGTTCGCTCTGGTTCGGTCTGGTCTGGTTCGGGTCTGGTTCGGTCTGGTTCGGGTCTGGTTCGGTTTGGTTCGCTCGGGTCTGGTTCCGTCTGGTCTGGTTCGCTCTGGTCTGGTTCGGTCTGGTCTGGTTCGTTCTGGTTCCCTCCGGTTCGGTCTGGTTCGGTCTGGTCTGGTTCGGTCTGGTTCGGTCTGGTTCGGTCTGGTCTGGTCTGGTCTGGTCTGGTTCGGTCTGGTCTGGTTCGGTATGGTCTGGTTCGGTCTGGTCTGGTTCGGTCTGGTTCGGTCTGGTCTGGTCTGGTTCGGTCTGGTCTGGTTCGGTCTGGTCTGGTCCGGTCTGGTTCGGTCTGGTCTGGTTCGGTTTGGTCTGGTTCGGTCTGGTTCGGTCTGGTCTGGTTCGGTCTGGTCTGGTCTGGTTCGTTCTGGTTCGTTCTGGTTCGGTCTGGTCTGGTTCGTTCTGGTTCGGTCTGGTTCGTTCTGGTTGGGTCTGGTTTGGTCTGGTCTGGTTCGCTCTGGTTCGGTCTGGTTCGGTCTGGTCTGGTTCGGTCTGGTCTGGTCTGGTTCGGTCTGGTCTGGTTCGGTATGGTCTGGTTCGGTCTGGTCTGGTTCGGTCTGGTTCGGTCTGGTCTGGTCTGGTCTGGTTCGGTCTGGTCTGGTTCGGTCTGGTCTGGTCCGGTCTGGTCCGGTTTGGTCCGGTCTGGTTCGGTCTGGTCTGGTTCGGTTTGGTCTGGTTCGGTCTGGTTCGGTCTGGTCTGCTCTGGTCTGGTCTGGTTCGGTCTGGTCTGGTCTGGTTCGTTCTGGTTCGGTCTGGTTCGTTCTGGTTCGGTCTGGTTCGTTCTGGTTGGGTCTGGTTGGGTCTGGTCTGGTTCGCTCTGGTTCGGTCTGGTTCGGTCTGGTTCGGTATGGTCTGGTTCGGTCTGGTCTGGTTCGGTCTGGTCTGGTTCGGCTGGTCTGGTCTGGTTCGGTCTGGTCTGGTTCGGTCTGGTTCGGTCTGTTCTGGTTCGGTCTGTTCTGGTTCGGTCTGGTCTGGTCTGGTCTGGTTCGGTCTGGTCTGGTTCGATCTGGTTCGGTCTGGTTGCGTCTGGTCTGGTTCGGTCTGGTCTGGTTCAGTCTGGTCTGGTCTGGTTCGGTCTGGTCTGGTCTGGTTCGATCTGGTTCGGTCTGGCCTGATCTGGTCTGGTTCGCTCTGGTTCGGTCTGGTCTGGTTCGGTCTGGTCTGGTTCGGTCTGGTCTGGTTCGGTCTGGTCTGGTTCGGTCTGGTCTGGTTCGGGCTGGTCTGGTTCAGTCTGGTCTGGTTCAGTCTGGTCTGGTTCGGTCTGGTCTGGTTCGGTCTGGTCTGGTTCGTTCTGGTCTGGTTCGTTCTAGTCTGGTCTGGTCTGGTTCGGTCTGGTTCGGTCTGGCCTGGTCTGGTCTGGTTCGCTCAGGTTCGGTCTGGTCCGGTCTGGTTCGGTCTGGTCCGGTCTGGTTCGGTCTGGTCTGGTTCGGTCTGGTCTGGTTCGGTCTGGTCTGGTTCGGTCTGTTCTGGTCTGTTCTGGTTCGCTCTGGTTCGGTCTGGTCTGGTTCGTTCTGGTCTGGTTTGGTCCGGTCTGGTTCGGTCTGGTCTGGTTCGTTCTGGTTCGCTCTGGTTCGGTCTGGTTCGGTCTGGTCTGGTTTGGTCTGGTTTGGTCTGGTTCGGTCTGGTCTGGTCTGGTTCGTTCTGGTTCGGTCTGGTTCGGTCTGGTCTGGTCTGGTTCGTTCTGGTTCGCTCTGGTTCGGTATGGGCTGGTCTGGTCTGGTTCGGGTCTGGTTCGGTCTGGTCTGGTCTGGTTCGGTCTGGTCTGGTCTGTTTTGTTCTGGTTCGGTCTGGTTCAGTCTGGTCTTGTTCGGTCTGGTCTGGTTCGTTCTGGTTCGGTCTGGTCTGGTCTGGTTCGGTCTGGTCTGGTTCGGTCTGGTCTGGTTCGGTATGGTCTGGTTCGGTCTGGTCTGGTTCGGTCTGGTCTGGTTCGGTCTGGTCTGGTTCGTTCTGGTTCGGTCTGGTCTGGTTCGGTCTGGCCTGGTCTGGTCTGTTCTGGTTCGCTCTGGTTCGCTCTGGTCCGGTCTGGTCTGGTCTGGTCTGGTTCGGTCTGGTCTGGTTCGGTTCGGTCTAGTCTGGTCTGGTTCGGTCTGGTCTGGTCTGGTTCGGTCTGGTCTGATTTGGTCTGGTCTGGTCTGGTTCGGTCTAGTTCGGTCTGGTTCGGTCTAGTTCGGTCTGGTTCGGTCTAGTCTGGTCTGGTTCGGTCTGGTCTGGTCTGGTCTGGTCTGGTCTGGTTCGGTCTGGTCTGGTTCGGTCTGGTCTGTTTCGGTCTGGTTCGGTCTGGTCTGGTTCAGTCTGGTCTGTTTCAGTCTGGTTCGGTCTGGTCTGGTTCGGTCTGGTCTGGTTCGGTCTGGTCTGGTTCGGTCTGGCCTGGTCTGGTCTGGTTCGGTCTGGTCCGTTCTGGTTCGGTTCGGTCTGGTTCGGTCTGGTCTGGTCTGGTTCGGTCTGGTCTGGTTCGGTCTGGTCTGGTTCGGTCTGGTCTGGTTCAGTCTGGTCTGGTTCGGTATGGTCTGGTTCGTTCTGGTCTGGTCTGGTTCGGTCTGGTTCGGTCTGGTCTGGTTCGGTCTGGCCTGTTCTGGTCTGGTTCGTTCTGGTTCGGTCTGTTCTGGTCTGGTCTGGTCTGGTTCGTTCTGGTTCGCTCTGGTTCGGTCTGGTCTGGTTCGGTCTGGTCTGGTTTGGTCCGGTCTGGTTCGGTCTGGTCTGGTCTGGTTCGTTCTGGTTCGCTCTGGTTCGGTCTGGTCTGGTCTGGTTCGGTCTGGTCTGGTTCGGTCTGGTCTGGTCCGGTCTGGTCTGGTTCGTTCTGGTTCGGTTTGGTTCGGTCTGGTCTGGTTCGTTCTGGTTCGCTCTGGTTCGGTCTGGTCTGGTTCGGGTCTGGTTCGGTCTGGTTCGGGTCTGGTTCGGTTTGATTCGCTCGGGTCTGGTTCCGTCTGGTCTGGTTCGCTCTGGTCTGGTTCGGTCTGGTCTGGTTCGTTCTGGTTCCCTCCGGTTCGGTCTGGTTCGGTCTGGTCTGGTTCGGTCTGGTTCGGTCTGGTTCGGTCTGGTCTGGTCTGGTCTGGTCTGGTTCGGTCTGGTCTGGTTCGGTATGGTCTGGTTCGGTCTGGTCTGGTTCGGTCTGGTTCGGTCTGGTCTGGTCTGGTTCGGTCTGGTCTGGTTCGGTCTGGTCTGGTCCGGTCTGGTTCGGTCTGGTCTGGTTCGGTTTGGTCTGGTTCGGTCTGGTTCGGTCTGGTCTGGTTCGGTCTGGTCTGGTCTGGTTCGTTCTGGTTCGTTCTGGTTCGGTCTGGTCTGGTTCGTTCTGGTTGGGTCTGGTTCGTTCTGGTTGGGTCTGGTTTGGTCTGGTCTGGTTCGCTCTGGTTCGGTCTGGTTCGGTCTGGTCTGGTTCGGTCTGGTCTGGTCTGGTTCGGTCTGGTCTGGTTCGGTATGGTCTGGTTCGGTCTGGTCTGGTTCGGTCTGGTTCGGTCTGGTCTGGTCTGGTCTGGTTCGGTCTGGTCTGGTTCGGTCTGGTCTGGTCCGGTCTGGTCCGGTTTGGTCCGGTCTGGTTCGGTCTGGTCTGGTTCGGTTTGGTCTGGTTCGGTCTGGTTCGGTCTGGTCTGCTCTGGTCTGGTCTGGTTCGGTCTGGTCTGGTCTGGTTCGTTCTGGTTCGGTCTGGTTCGTTCTGGTTCGGTCTGGTTCGTTCTGGTTGGGTCTGGTTGGGTCTGGTCTGGTTCGCTCTGGTTCGGTCTGGTTCGGTCTGGTTCGGTATGGTCTGGTTCGGTCTGGTCTGGTTCGGTCTGGTCTGGTTCGGCTGGTCTGGTCTGGTTCGGTCTGGTCTGGTTCGGTCTGGTTCGGTCTGTTCTGGTTCGGTCTGTTCTGGTTCGGTCTGGTCTGGTTCGGTCTGGTTCGGTCTGGTCTGGTTCGATCTGGTTCGGTCTGGTTGCGTCTGGTCTGGTTCGGTCTGGTCTGGTTCAGTCTGGTCTGGTCTGGTTCGGTCTGGTCTGGTCTGGTTCGATCTGGTTCGGTCTGGCCTGATCTGGTCTGGTTCGCTCTGGTTCGGTCTGGTCTGGTTCGGTCTGGTCTGGTTCGGTCTGGTCTGGTTCGGTCTGGTCTGGTTCGGTCTGGTCTGGTTCGGTCTGGTCTGGTTCGGGCTGGTCTGGTTCAGTCTGGTCTGGTTCAGTCTGGTCTGGTTCGGTCTGGTCTGGTTCGGTCTGGTCTGGTTCGTTCTGGTCTGGTTCGTTCTAGTCTGGTCTGGTTCGGTCTGGTTCGGTCTGGCCTGGTCTGGTCTGGTTCGCTCAGGTTCGGTCTGGTCCGGTCTGGTTCGGTCTGGTCCGGTCTGGTTCGGTCTGGTCTGGTTCGGTCTGGTCTGGTTCGGTCTGGTCTGGTTCGGTCTGTTCTGGTCTGTTCTGGTTCGCTCTGGTTCGGTCTGGTCTGGTTCGTTCTGGTCTGGTTTGGTCCGGTCTGGTTCGGTCTGGTCTGGTTCGTTCTGGTTCGCTCTGGTTCGGTCTGGTTCGGTCTGGTCTGGTTTGGTCTGGTTTGGTCTGGTTCGGTCTGGTCTGGTCTGGTTCGTTCTGGTTCGGTCTGGTTCGGTCTGGTCTGGTCTGGTTCGTTCTGGTTCGCTCTGGTTCGGTATGGGCTGGTCTGGTCTGGTTCGGGTCTGGTTCGGTCTGGTCTGGTCTGGTTCGGTCTGGTCTGGTCTGTTTTGTTCTGGTTCGGTCTGGTTCAGTCTGGTCTTGTTCGGTCTGGTCTGGTTCGTTCTGGTTCGGTCTGGTCTGGTCTGGTTCGGTCTGGTCCGGTCTGGTCCCGTCTGGTTCGGTCTGGTCTGTTTCGTTCTGGTTCGCTCTGGTTCGGTCTGGTCTGGTTCGGTCTGGTCTGGTTCGGTATGGTCTGGTCTGGTCTGGTCTGGTTCGGTCTGTTCTGGTCTGGTCCGGTCTGGTTCGGGTCTGGTTCGGTCTGGTCCGGTCTGGTTCGGTCTGGTCTGGTTCGGTCTGGTTCGGTCTATTCTTGTCTGGTCTGGTTCGGTCTGGTCTGGTCTGGTTCGGTCTGGTCCGTTCTTTTTCGGTCTGGTCCCGTCTGGTACGGTCTGGTTCGGTCTGGTACGGTCTGGTACGGTCTGGTCCGGTCTGGTCTGGTTCGGGTCTGGTTCGGTCTGGTCCGGTCTGGTCTGGTTCGGTCTGGTCTGGTCTTGTCTGGTTCGTTCTGGTTCGGTCTGGTTCGGTCTGGTCTGGTTCGGTCTGGTTCGGTCTGGTTCGGTCTGGTACGGTCTGGTACGGTCTGGTCCGGTCTGGTTCGGTCTGGTCTGGTTCGGTCTGGTCTGGTCTGGTTCGGTCTGGTCTGGTTCGGTCTGGTACGGTCCGGTCTGGTACGGTTCGGTCTGGTCTGGTCTGGTCTGGTCTGGTTCGGTCTGGTCTGGTTCGGTCTGGTCTGGTTCGGTCTGGTCTGGTTCGGTATGGTCTGGTCTGGTCTGGTTCGGTCAGGTCTGGTCCGGTCTGGTCTGGTCTGGTTCGGTCTGGTTCGGTCTGTTCTGGTTCGGTCTGGTCTGGTTCGGTCTGGTCTGGTTCGGTCTGGTCTGGTCTGGTTCGGTCTGGTCTGGTCTGGTTCGTTCTGGTTCGGTCTGGTTCGGTCTGGTCTGGTCTGGTTCGGTCTGGTCTGGCCTGGTCTGGTCTGGTTCGGTCTGGTCTGGTTCGTTCTGGTTCGTTCTGGTCCGGTCTGGTCTGGTTCGGTCTGGCCTGGTCTGGTCTGGTTCGTTCTGGTTCGCTCTGGTTCGGTCTGGTCTGGTTCGGTCTGGTCTGGTTCGGTCTGGTATGGTCTGGTTCGCTCCGGTTCAGTCTGGTCCGGTCTGGTTCGGTCTGGTCTGGTCTGGTTCGGTCTGGTCTGGTTCGGTCTGGTCTGGTTCGGTCTGGTCTGGTTCGGTCTGGTCTGGTTCGGTCTGGTCTGGTTCGGTCTGCAATGGTTTGGTCTGGTTCGTTCTGGTTCGGTCTGGTCTGGCCTGGTCCGGTCTGGTTCGGTCTGGTCCGGTCTGGTTCGGTCTGGTCTGGTTCGGTGTGGTCTGGTTCGGTCTGGTCTGGTCTGGTTCGGTCTGGTCTGGTCCGGTCTGGTCTGGTTCGTTCTGGCCTGGTCTGGTCTGGTTCGGTCTGGTCTGGTTCGTTCTGGTTCGTTCTGGTTCGGTCTGGTCTGGCCTGGTCCGGTCTGGTTCGGTCTGGTTCGGTCTGGTCCGGTCTGGTTCGGTCTGGTCTGGTTCGGTGTGGTCTGGTTCGGTCTGGTCTGGTCTGGTTCGGTCTGGTCTGGTCCGGTCTGGTCTGGTTCGTTCTGGCCTGGTCTGGTCTGGTTCGGTCTGGTCTGGTTCGTTCTGGTTCGGTCTGGTCTGGTTCGGTCTGGTTCGTTCTGGTTCGCTCTGGTTCGGTCTGGTCTGGTCTGGTTCGGTCTGGTCTGGTTCGGTATGGTCTGGTTCGGTCTGGTCTGGTCTGGTTCGGTCTGGTCTGGTTCGGTCTGGTTCGGTCTGGTCCTGTCCGGTCTGGTCTGGTTCGTTCTGGTTCGGTCTGGTCTGGTCTGGTTCGGTCTGGTCTGGTTCGTTCTGGTAACTGTGTTTATGAAGTAAAGCATGTGTGTCTGTTGGTTTGAAGTAAACTAGTGTGTAGTGTTTTCTGTGATTGTTATTACTGAAAAAAACCGTTGTGTCTAAGAAGTTGACTTCTTGCGGATGAATTGTGTATTTAACCTTAATGGATGGATGATGACCGTTGAGAATGTTTATAAAATCTGTGAATAACTGGATGTCGTGGGGCCAGGCTCCTATTATGTCATCTAAAAAGCGGTAATAACAAGTGGGTTGATATGGACACTTGGCCAGTGCCTCTCTCTCCCATTCAGCCATGTATATATTGGCGTAAGCAGGTGCACATTTTTTGCCCATAGCTGTTCCCTCCACCTGCAGGTAATAATGATCATTGAATAAAAAGTCATTGCTAGTCAGGCTGATTTCTAACAGTTGTAATATTTCTTTGTCCGGTCTAGTGTTGTCTGGGTATCTCTTAAAGATATTTCTAATTGCTTGTATTCCTGTTGCTGTATAGGCTATCAATATCTATCGTGAATGTGTGTATGGGAGGGAACAACTATGGGTCCAATCCTCTCCATGAAGTGGTAGGTGTCCCTGAGAAAGCTGGGGTGCCTTGTGGAGAGAGGGTTGATATGGTGATCTATATATTGTGAAATGTTATAGGATTCACGATTGCAGTCTGAGACAATCGGTCTGCCAGGAGGAACTTCAAAGGGAATTGTCCATGTCTCCGGTTCCTTGTGTACTTTTAACAGTAAGTAGAATAGTCTAGGTCGTGGGGTGTCTGTACCGTTGAGAAAGTCCCGTTGTTTTGCTGTGATGTAGTGTTGGTCGTAGTCTTTTTATTATTGTCCTTAGCTGTGTCTGTGGTTGTATACTGTTTTGTACCCAAGTGATCAGTGTCCAGGGGGCAGCGAAGCTAGACTGGCGAGTATTATCCAGGTTAAGAAAACTGGCTGGCTGTGCAGAAGGTAAAGGCCGCTAGCAGTGGCTAACAATGACTAAATAGCTAGTTAGCTGGTTAGCTTCTGGAGGTTCTTGAATGTGTTCTAAAAATTAAAAATAATAGCGATTCCGTATCACATTGGGTGAGGCAGGTTACCGGAAGGTATAATCAAATTAAAAATCGAAAAGAGATTGAAAGAAAATATTTGGTCCGGTGAGTGGTTGGGACGCTGCGATTCAGACGGTTAGCAGGCCTGTGCTAACAGTTAGTAGGCCGGGGCTGAACAAGGTAGCAGTTAGCGGACCGGGGCTAAACAAGCTAGCAGTTAGCAGGCCGAATTAGCAAGCAAGGAGATAGCAAGGGCTAGAAAGTTAGCCTTTGGGGGACGTCGCGATGGGGTGAGTCTGTTTATGCCTCTTCATGCGGTGACATCGATAGACCTGTCGTGGGTCCGGATATTGTAGCCCAGGAGTATGCTTCGGTGGTAGCACAGGAGCTCTGGCCGGGCTAGCTTCAAGCTAAATGGATGGAAACGCTAGCCAGGAGTTAACATCCGGGGTTGCAGTTAGCTAGTTGTGAAGACCCAGCTGAAAATGTTCCGTTTGCGGTGGGAATCCGGTGGGAATCCGGGGATAAAAAAATAATAATAATAGGTCCGTTATGCTCTGGTTAGAGTCGCGTTGTTCGAACTGGCGAGAGCTTTCCACGCTGAAGGTTAGCTGAAGACCGCTAGCAATGGTTTGCTGGTAGTTAGCTGTCTAGCTTCAGTTGAGGGGTGCTAGCTAGCTAGCTTGATAGTTAATGTTTGCGCGCCAGCTCTGCAAATTCAGCAGGTGTGTGTGAACGCTTCCAACAAAACTAATGACCTGCAGTGGATCAAACCATTGTGAGGCAAAGGGCGGGGGTTGCAATCTTTTGAAACTTAAAAACGCGCTATTAAGTGTCTATAATCAGCATAAGTGCTTTCATTGCGTTCATTCATATTATTGAAATTACATAGATATGTTTACAGTGATATATTGGGGGGGGGAAATCATATTTTTCCCAGGATAGGGGGGTCGTGTCCCCCCTGGGATTTCTGCCTATGCACGTGATATCTCCTCACTCACGTGGTTGATTGAAGGACGTGGTTGATTGAAGAACTGATTTGTGTTGATGGCAATTACCATATAAATTCAAAGATGAAGAAGGAGGGATGACTAGAAACAATTCAGTTGACGGTTTTATGTGTGGATTAATTGTCGGAGTAGAGGAATTTGTGTAATTCAGGTAAAAAAATAACGCAATGTTTATATCACAGGACAAATTAGCTAGCGGGTTAACTCGCTAAATTGCCATACATGTTTCATGCTTTTCGGCCTGTCCCCAATTTAATGCCATTGGTCACATATTTTGTTTTGATATTTTAACCTGCGTGTCTTTATCGCGTCTGCAAGCACGCAGCTGGTATGTTTATAATGAACTTTATCTGTCGAAAATGGAAATTGTGAGGTTTGAGGTCTTGTGGTGGCTTATGGGGGAGGAAAGGGGGGAGAGTACAGGGGGTTGGGGGGAAAAGAAGGGTGTGGTGTGGGTCCAAATTGTGGGTAGAGCCTATTCTAAATTTAGCTGCTCACACCAATTCTTAAAAATGAGGTCTGCTGTGGTTGTTGTCCAGTGTATCAGGTCTGTTGTGTGGAATTGATCATGGGGTATCTCCAAGAGAAATGGGCCATGTGTGGTGATGTAACCGTTAATGACTTTGAGGTTCCGTTTTCGATCTGGTGAAAGGAGGTGTGAGTGGTTAATAATGGGGATGTAAATAATTGCATTAGGGAAAAAGTGACTCTTGCTTCCTTGTGCATTGATGCATTCTGTTTGATGTTTTGTATGGGTCATTATCCATATTGTTTATGCCCACCGAGAGAACCACTATGCATGCTGGTGTCTAAATGAACCTCTGTTTTCTCCAGGACCTTTTTGAAATGGTAAAATGTTGCTCCAGGGTAACTCTCCACTTGTATGGGTTATGGGTTATGAAATGGAGGGATTCTATTAACATTTGAGTCTCCCAAGACTAGTATTGGTTTATTTCCCTTCAAATTCCAATCTGCCACCTTGCCATTTGGTGTAATACTTAAAGGCCCGTAGATGTCCTCCTAGGATCATAAATTAAACTGAGGTAAGCTCCAAGTTGCCTCTTTTTCTGGGTGGCAGTGCAGAAGTCGATGTGGTGAGAGATTCATTCAACCATAGTGTTGTTAAATATGAACATAAACGCCATATTGTGCATTTAAATGGTTTCATTGTTTTGTTAAAGGAAAGGAAAAACCTAAAAGAGGAAGTGCCAAACTAAAACCAAACAAACCATAAATATATAGAGTAGAAATAAATTATGAATAAAACCATGTTCTTCTCCATCCATTTTCCTGTCTGTTAAAACCCATTTTCTAATACAGGCCATTTGGTGTTATTGTCTGTAGGTTCTGGATCCACTCCCGTGCTGCCCACAGGTCCAGAGGCCCACAGGTCCAGCCTATATGTGACTGTAACCCTGATATGGTAAGGTGAGTGATGGGGTGCTCCTGGAAGTGGGTTATGAGTTCCGTTTGTAGGTGTGCCCTTTTAATGTTATACAGGTGTTGTTTGAGTCTGGTTTCTATGGTGTGTTTGGTTTCTACAATGTATTGTTTATTGCAAAGTGTACATGTAATTATATAAATGGTGTTATGTGTGTTCAATGAATAGGATTCTTGTACTGGTGCTGATGTGTGGCTGTGTATATTTGTAATGACCTTTATCTGTCGAAAATGGAAATTATGAGGTTTGAGGTCTTGTGGTGGCTTACTACTGAATCTTGCTTTGGTGAGGAGGTCCTTTAAGTGTTTGTTCTTTCTAAATGCTGAAATAATTCTGTATGGTTTGAGTGGTATGTAAGTGTGCTGAACTGTAGAGAAGTTGTGTTTGATTGATTGATGTAGGGGTCTAATTCTATGTGAAAATGTGGTTACTAGGGGGATGATAATTGTCTGTTGATTGAGTATTGATGACAAGGGAGAAGAGACAGAGGAAGTGTTCCGGTTTAGTGATTGGTGCAGATCACTTTCCATAGGGGAGTCAGGGTGAGGGAGGGAGATAGGATGAGAACCAGGGTAATGGTACACATTAGGGTTAGGCGTGAGGTTTGGGGAGGGGTCAAGGTTAGGAGTAGGATGATTTGCTGTGGTCTGTGAGTGTTGGATGAATGGGAGGGAGGGCGGCCAATGTGTTTTTAATGGTTCTTAAAAATCGTTTTGAATATCCTCTTCTAAGTGCATTGAATAGTGTATTTATTGCATAATCCAGGTCTTGCTTGCAAGATGATATCCTGTAGAACCGTATAATTTGTGATTTTATTATTCCCTTAAATGTATGTTTAGGATGGTAACTGTGTTTATGAAGTAAAGCATGTGTGTCTGTTGGTTTGAAGTAAACTCTAGTGTGTAGTGTTTTCTGTGATTGATTGTTATTATCTGGTTCGGTCTGGTTCGGTCTGGTTCTGGTTCTGGTCTGTTCTGGTCTGGTTCGGTCTGGTCTGGTTCGCTCTGGTCTGGTTTGATCTGGTCTGGTCTGGTCCGGTCCGGTCTGGTTCGGTCTGGTCTGGTCCGGTTCGGTCTTGTTCGGTCTGGTTCGGTCTGGTCCGGTCTGGTTCGGGTCTGGTTCGGTCTGGTCTGGTTCGGGTCTGGTTCGGGTCTAGTCCGGTCTGGTCTGGTTCGGGTCTGGTTCGGGTCTAGTCCGGTCTGGTCTGGTTCGGGTCTGGTTCGGGTCTGGTCCGGTCTGGTTCGGTTCGGTCTGGTTCGGTCTGGTTCGTTCTGGTCTGGTTCGGTTCGGTCTGGTTCGGTTCGGTCTGGTTCGGTTCGTTCTGGTTCGGTCTGGTTCGGTCTGGTTCGGTTCGGTCTGGTTCGGTCTTGTTCGGTCTGGTTCGGTCTGGTTCGGTCTGGTCTGGTTCGGTCTGGTTCGGTCTGGTCTGGTTCGGGTCTGGTTCGGGTCTAGTCCGGTCTGGTCTGGTTCGGGTCTGGTTCGGGTCTGGTCTGGTTCTGGTCTGGTCTGGTCCGGTATGGTTCGTTCTGGTCTGGTTCGGTTCGGTCTGGTTCGGTCTGGTTCGGTCTGGTTCGGTTCGGTCTGGTTCGGTCTGGTCTGGTTCGGTCTGGTTCGGTCTGGTCTGGTTCGGTCTGGTCTGGTTCGGTCTGGTCTGGTTCGGTCTGGTCTGGTTCGGTCTGGTCTGGTTCGGTCTGGTTCGTTCTGGTTCGCTCTGGTCCGGTTTGGTCTGGTCTGGTTCGGTATGGTCCGGCTGGTCTGGTCTGGTCCGGTCTG
Organism: Oncorhynchus mykiss; assembly: GCF_057628025.1. Lineage (NCBI taxonomy): Eukaryota > Metazoa > Chordata > Actinopteri > Salmoniformes > Salmonidae > Oncorhynchus > Oncorhynchus mykiss. The sequence goes on along the minus strand of NC_143047.1, from coordinate 264,639 downwards.
GTTCGGGTCTGGTTCGGTCTGGTCTGGTCCGGTCTGGTCTGGTCCGGTCTGGTCTGGTCTGGTCCGGTCTGGTCTGGTTCGGTCTGGTCTGGTTCGGTCTGGTCTGGTTCGGTCTGGTTCGGTCTGGTCTGGTTCGTTCTGGTTCGCTCTGGTTCGGTCTGGTTCGGTCTGGTCTGGTTCGATATGGTCTGGTCTGGTTCGGTCTGGTCTGGTTCGGTCTGGTCTGGTTCGATATGGTCTGGTCTGGTTCGGTCTGGTCTGGTTCGGTCTGGTCTGGTTCGCTCTGGTTCGGTCTGGTCCGGTCTGGTCCGGTCTGGTTCGGTCTGGTCTGGTTCGATATGGTCTGGTTCGGTCTGGTCTGGTCTGGTTCGGTCTGGTTCGGTCTGGTCTGGTCCGGTCTGGTCTGGTTCGGTCTGGTTCAGTCTGGTTCAGTCTGGTTCGGTCTAGTTCGGTCTGATTCGGTCTGGTTCGTTCTGGTTCGGTCTGGTTCGGTCTGGTCTGGTCTGGTCCGGTCTGGTCTGTTCTGGTCTGGTCCGGTCTGGTCTGTTCTGGTCTGGTTCGTTCTGGTCTGGTCCGGTCTGGTTCGTTCTGGTCCGGTCTGGTTCGGTCTGGTCTGGTTCGGTCTGGTCTGGTTCGGTCTGGTCTGGTTCGGTCTGGTCTGGTTCGGTATGGTCTGGTTCGGTATGGTCTGGTTCGGTCTGGTCCGGTCTGGTCTGGTCTGGTTCGGCATGGTCTGGTTCGGTATGGTCTGGTATGGTTCGGCTGGTATGGTCTGGTTCGGTCTGGTCTGGTTCGGTCTGGTCTGGTTCGGTCTGGTCTGGTCTGGTTCGGTCTGGTCTGGTTCGTTCTGGTTCGTTCTGGTTCGGTCTGGTCTGGTTCGTTCTGGTTCGCTCTGGTTCGCTCTGGTTCGGTCTGGTTCGGTCTGGTATGGTCTGGTTCGGTCTGGTCTGGTCTGGTTCGTTCTGGTTCGCTCTGGTTCGGTCTGGTCCGGTCTGGTCTGGTTCGGTCTGGTTCGGTATGGTCTGGTATGGTCTGGTCTGGTCTGGTTCGTTCTGGTTCGTTCTGGTTCGTTCTGGTTCGGTCTGGTTCGGTCTGGTTCGGTCTGGTCTGGTCTGGTTCGGTCTGGTCTGGTTCGGTCTGGTCCGGTCTGGTCCCGTCTGTTTCGGTCTGGTCTGGTCTGGTCTGCTTCGGTGTGGTCTGGCCTGGTCTGGTCTGGTTCGTTCTGGTTCGCTCTGGTTCGGTCTGGTCTGGTTCGGTATGGTCTGGTCTGGTCTGGTTGGGTCTGGTCTGGTTCGGTCTGGTCTGGTTCAGTCTGGTCTGGTTCAGTCTGGTCTGGTTCGGTCTGGTCTGGTTCGGTCTGGTCTGGTTCGGTCTGGTCTGGTTCGGTCTGGTCTGGTTCGGTCTGGTCTGGTTCGGTCTGGTCTGGTTCGGTCTGGTCTGGTTCGGTCTGGTCTGGTCTGGTCTGGTCCGGTCTGTTTCGGGTCTGGTTCGGTCTGGTCCAGTCTGGTCCGGTCTGGTCTGGTCCGGTCTGGTCTGGTTCGGTCTGGTCTGGTCCGGTTTGGTCTGGTTCGTTCTGGTTCGGTCTGGTTCGGTCTGGTCTGGTTCGGTCTGGTCTGGTTCGTTCTGGTTCGCTCTGGTTCGGTCTGGTCCGGTCTGGTCCGGTCTGGTTCGGTCTGGTCTGGTTCGGTCTGGTCTGGTCTGGTCCGGTCTGGTCCGGTCTGGTTCGGTCTGGTTCGGTCTGATTCGGTCTGATTCGGTCTGATTCGGTCTGGTTCGGTCTGGTTCGGTCTGGTCTGGTTCGGTCTGGTCTGGTCCGGTCTGGTCTGGTCCGGTCTGGTCCGGTCTGGTCTGTTCTGGTCTGGTTCGTTCTGGTCTGGTCTGGTCTGGTTCGTTCTGGTTCGGTCTGGTCTGTTTCGGTCTGGTCTGGTTCGGTATGGTCTGGTATGGTCTGGTTCGGTCTGGTCCGGTCTGGTTCGGTCTGGTCTGGTCTGGTTCAGTCTGGTTCGGTATGGTCTGGTATGGTCTGGTCTGGTTCGGTCTGGTCTGGTTCGGTCTGGTCTGGTTCGGTCTGGTTCGGTCTGGTCCGGTCTGGTCTGGTTCGTTCTGGTTCGTTCTGGTTCGTTCTGGTTCGTTCTGGTTCGTTCTGGTTCGGTCTGGTTCGGTCTGGTTCGGTCTGGTCAGGTCTGGTCAGGTCTGGTTCGGTATGGTCTGGTCTGGTTCGGTCTGGTTCGGGTCTGGTTCGGTCTGGTCCGGTCTGGTCTGGTCTTGTCTGGTTCGGTCTGGTTCGGTCTGGTCTGGTTTGTTCTGGTTCGGTCTGGTCTGGTCTGGTTCGGTCTGGTCTGGTCTGGTTCGGTCTGGTCCGGTCTGGTCCCGTCTGTTTCGGTCTGGTCTGGTCTGTTTCGGTGTGGTCTGGCCTGGTCTGGTCTGGTTCGTTCTGGTTCGCTCTGGTTCGGTCTGGTCTGGTTCGGTCTGGTCTGGTCCGGTCTGGTTCGGTCTGGTCTGGTCTGGTTCAGTCTGGTTCGGTCTGGTCTGGTATGGTCTGGTTCGGTCTGGTCTGGTTCGGTCTGGTCTGGTTCGGTCTGGTTCGGTCTGGTCCGGTCTGGTCTGGTTCGTTCTGGTTCGTTCTGGTTCGTTCTGGTTCGTTCTGGTTCGTTCTGGTTCGGTCTGGTTCGGTCTGGTTCGGTCTGGTCAGGTCTGGTCAGGTCTGGTTCGGTATGGTCTGGTCTGGTTCGGTCTGGTTCGGGTCTGGTTCGGTCTGGTCCGGTCTGGTCTGGTCTTGTCTGGTTCGGTCTGGTTCGGTCTGGTCTGGTTTGTTCTGGTTCGGTCTGGTCTGGTCTGGTTCGGTCTGGTCTGGTCTGGTTCGGTCTGGTCCGGTCTGGTCCCGTCTGTTTCGGTCTGGTCTGGTCTGTTTCGGTGTGGTCTGGCCTGGTCTGGTCTGGTTCGTTCTGGTTCGCTCTGGTTCGGTCTGGTCTGGTTCGGTCTGGTCTGGTCTGGTTCGGTCTGGTCTGGTCTGGTTCGGTCTGGTCTGGTTCGGTCTGGTTCGGCTGGTCTGGTCTGGTTCGGTCTGGTCTGGTCTGGTTCGGTCTGGTTCAGTCTGGTTCAGTCTGGTTCGGTCTAGTTCGGTCTGGTCTGGTCTTGTCTGGTTCGGTCTGGTCTGGTTTGTTCTGGTTCGGTCTGGTCTGGTCTGGTTCGGGTCTGGTTCGGTCTGGTCTTGTCTTGTTCGGTCTGGTTCGTTCTGGTTCGGTCTGGTTCGGTCTGGTCTGGTTCGGTCTATTCTTGTCTGGTCTGGTTCGGTCTGGTCTGGTTCGGTCTGGTCCGGTCTGTTTCGGTCTGGTCCCGTCTGGTCTGGTCTGGTCTGGTCCGGTCTGGTACGGTCTGGTCCGGTCTGGTTCGGTCTGGTCTGGTTCGGTCTGGTCTGGTCTGGTTCGGTCTGGTCTGGTTCGGTCTGGTCTGGTTCGGTCTGGTCCGGTCTGGTCCGGTCTGGTCCGGTCTGGTCCGTTTCGGTCTGGTCCGTTTCGGTCTGGTTCGTTCTGGTTCTGTCTGGTCTGGTTCGGTCTGGTCTGGTTCGGTCTGGTCCTGTTCGGTCTGGTCTGGTTCGGTATGGTCTGGTCTGGTTCGGTCTGGTCTGGTTCGGTCTGGTCTGGTTCGGTTCGCTCTGGTTCGGTCTGGTTCGGTCTGGTCTGGTATGGTCTGGTCTGGTTCGGTCTGGTTCGGTCTGGTCTGGTCTGGTTCGGTCTGGTCTGCTTCGGTGTGGTCTGGCCTGGTCTGGTCTGGTTCGTTCTGGTTCGCTCTGGTCTGGTTCGGTCTGGTCTGGTTCGGTCTGGTCTGCTTCGGTGTGGTCTGGCCTGGTCTGGTCTGGTTCGCTCTGGTCTGGTTCGGTCTGGTCTGGTTCGGTCTGGTATGGTCTGGTCTGGTTCGTTCTGGTTCGCTCCGGTTCGGTCTGGTTCGGTCTGGTTCGGTCTGGTTCGGTCTGGTTCGGTCTGGCCAGGTCTGGTCTGGTTCGGTCTGGTCTGGTCTGGTTCGTTCTGGTTCGGTCTGGTTCGTTCTGGTTCGGTCTGGTTCGGTCTGGTCTGGTCTGGTCTGGTTCGGTCTGGTACGGTCTGGTACGGTCTGGTCCGGTCTGGTTCGGTCTGGTCTGGTCTGGTTCGGTCTGGTCTGGTCTGGTTCGGTCTGGTCTGGTCTGGTTCGGTCTGGTACGGTCCGGTCTGGTACGGTCCGGTCTGGTCTGGTCTGGTCTGGTCTGGTCTGGTTCGGTCTGGTCTGGTTCGGTCTGGTCTGGTTCGGTCTGGTCTGGTCTGGTTCGGTCTGGTCTGGTCCGGTCTGGTCTGATCTGGTTCGGTCTGGTTCGGTCTGTTCTGGTTCGGTCTGGTCTGGTTCGGTCTGGTCTGATTCGGTCTGGTCTGGTCTGGTTCGGTCTGGTCGTTCTGGTCTGGTCTGGTTCGTTCTGGTTCGGTCTGGTTCGGTCTGGTCTGGTCTGGTTCGGTCTGGTCTGGTCTGGTTCGGTCTGGTCTGGCCTGGTTCGGTCTGGTCTGGTTCGTTCTGGTTCGCTCTGGTTCGTTCTGGTCCGGTCTGGTCTGGCCTGGTCTGGTCTGGTTCGTTCTGGTTCGCTCTGGTTCGGTCTGGTCTGGTTCGGTCTGGTCTGGTTCGGTCTGGTATGGTCTGGTTCGTTCTGGTTCGCTCCGGTTCGGTCTGGTCCAGTCTGGTTCGGTCTGGTCTGGTTCGGTCTGGTCTGGTTCGGTCTGGTCTGGTTCGGTCTGGTCTGGTTCGGTCTGGTCTGGTTCGGTCTGGTTCGGTCTGCTCTGGTTTGGTCTTGTTCGTTCTGGTTCGTTCTGGTTCGGTCTGGTCTGGCCTGGTCTGGCCTGGTCCGGTCTGGTTCGGTCTGGTCCGGTCTGGTTCGGTCTGGTCTGGTTCGGTGTGGTCTGGTTCGGTCTGGTCTGGTCTGGTCTGGTCCGGTCTGGTCTGGTTCGTTCTGGCCTGGTCTGGTCTGGTTCGGTCTGGTCTGGTTCGGTCTGGTTCGGTCTGGTCTGGTCTGGTTCGTTCTGGTTCGCTCTGGTTCGGTCTGGTCTGGTTCGGTCTGGTCTGGTTCGGTATGGTCTGGTCTGGTTCGGTCTGGTTCGGTCTGGTCTGGTTCGGTCTGGTTCGGTCTGGTCCTGTCCGGTCTGGTCTGGTTCGTTCTGGTTCGGTCTGGTCTGGTCTGGTTCGGTATGGTCTGGTTCGGTCTGGTCTGGTTCGGTCTGGTCTGGTTCGGTTCGGTCTGGTCTGGTTCGGTCTGGTCTGGTTTGGTCTGGTCTGGTTCGTTCTGGTAACTGTGTTTATGAAGTAAAGCATGTGTGTCTGTTGGTTTGAAGTAAACTCTAGTGTGTAGTGTTTTCTGTGATTGATTGTTATTACTGAAAAAAAACGTTGTGTCTAAGAAGTTGACTTCTTGCGGATGAATTGTGTATTTAACCTTAATGGATGGATGATGACCGTTGAGAATGTTTATAAAATCTGTGAATAACTGGATGTCGTGGGGCCAGGCTCCTATTATGTCATCTAAAAAGCGGTAATAACAAGTGGGTTGATATGGACACTTGGCCAGTGCCTCTCTCTCCCATTCAGCCATGTATATATTGGCGTAAGCAGGTGCACATTTTTTGCCCATAGCTGTTCCCTCCACCTGCAGGTAATAATGATCATTGAATAAAAAGTCATTGCTAGTCAGGCTGATTTCTAACAGTTGTAATATTTCTTTGTCCGGTCTAGTGTTGTCTGGGTATCTCTTAAAGATATTTCTAATTGCTTGTATTCCTGTTGCTGTATAGGCTATCAATATCTATCGTGAATATGTGTGTATGGGAGGGAACAACTATGGGTCCAATCCTCTCCATGAAGTGGTAGGTGTCCCTGAGAAAGGTGCCTTGTGGAGAGAGGGTTGATATGGTGATCTATATATTGTGAAATGTTATAGGATTCACGATTGCAGTCTGAGACAATCGGTCTGCCAGGAGGAACTTCAAAGGGAATTGTCCATGTCTCCGGTTCCTTGTGTACTTTTAACAGTAAGTAGAATAGTCTAGGTCGTGGGGTGTCTGTACCGTTGAGAAAGTCCCGTTGTTTTGCTGTGATGTAGTGTTGGTCGTAGTCTTTTTATTATTGTCCTTAGCTGTGTCTGTGGTTGTATACTGTTTTGTACCCAAGTGATCAGTGTCCAGGGGGCAGCGAAGCTAGACTGGCGAGTATTATCCAGGTTAAGAAAACTGGCTGGCTGTGCAGAAGGTAAAGGCCGCTAGCAGTGGCTAACAATGACTAAATAGCTAGTTAGCTGGTTAGCTTCTGGAGGTTCTTGAATGTGTTCTAAAAATTAAAAATAATAGCGATTCCGTATCACATTGGGTGAGGCAGGTTACCGGAAGGTATAATCAAATTAAAAATCGAAAAGAGATTGAAAGAAAATATTTGGTCCGGTGAGTGGTTGGGACGCTGCGATTCAGACGGTTAGCAGGCCTGTGCTAACAGTTAGTAGGCCGGGGCTGAACAAGGTAGCAGTTAGCGGACCGGGGCTAAACAAGCTAGCAGTTAGCAGGCCGAATTAGCAAGCAAGGAGATAGCAAGGGCTAGAAAGTTAGCCTTTGGGGGACGTCGCGATGGGGTGAGTCTGTTTATGCCTCTTCATGCGGTGACATCGATAGACCTGTCGTGGGTCCGGATATTGTAGCCCAGGAGTATGCTTCGGTGGTAGCACAGGAGCTCTGGCCGGGCTAGCTTCAAGCTAAATGGATGGAAACGCTAGCCAGGAGTTAACATCCGGGGTTGCAGTTAGCTAGTTGTGAAGACCCAGCTGAAAATGTTCCGTTTGCGGTGGGAATCCGGTGGGAATCCGGGGATAAAAAAATAATAATAATAGGTCCGTTATGCTCTGGTTAGAGTCGCGTTGTTCGAACTGGCGAGAGCTTTCCGCGCTGAAGGTTAGCTGAAGACCGCTAGCAATGGTTTGCTGGTAGTTAGCTGTCTAGCTTCAGTTGAGGGGTGCTAGCTAGCTAGCTTGATAGTTAATGTTTGCGCGCCAGCTCTGCAAATTCAGCAGGTGTGTGTGTGTGTGTGAACGCTTCCAACAAAACTAATGACCTGCAGTGGATCAAACCATTGTGAGGCAAAGGGCGGGGGTTGCAATCTTTTGAAACTTAAAAACGCGCTATTAAGTGTCTATAATCAGCATAAGTGCTTTCATTGCGTTCATTCATATTATTGAAATTACATAGATATGTTTACAGTGATATATTGGGGGGGGAAATCATATTTTTCCCAGGATAGGGGGGTCGTGTCCCCCCTGGGATTTCTGCCTATGCACGTGATATCTCCTCACTCACGTGGTTGATTGAAGGACGTGGTTGATTGAAGAACTGATTTGTGTTGATGGCAATTACCATATAAATTCAAAGATGAAGAAGGAGGGATGACTAGAAACGATTCAGTTGACGGTTTTATGTGTGGATTAATTGTCGGAGTAGAGGAATTTGTGTAATTCAGGTAAAAAAATAACGCAATGTTTATATCACAGGACAAATTAGCTAGCGGGTTAACTCGCTAAATTGCCATACATGTTTCATGCTTTTCGGCCTGTCCCCAATTTAATGCCATTGGTCACATATTTTGTTTTGATATTTTAACCTGCGTGTCTTTATCGCGTCTGCAAGCACGCAGCTGGTATGTTTATAATGAACTTTATCTGTCGAAAATGGAAATTGTGAGGTTTGAGGTCTTGTGGTGGCTTATGGGGGAGGAAAGGGGGGAGAGTACAGGGGGTTGGGGGGAAAAGAAGGGTGTGGTGTGGGTCCAAATTGTGGGTAGAGCCTATTCTAAATTTAGCTGCTCACACCAATTCTTAAAAATGAGGTCTGCTGTGGTTGTTGTCCAGTGTATCAGGTCTGTTGTGTGGAATTGATCATGGGGTATCTCCAAGAGAAATGGGCCATGTGTGGTGATGTAACCGTTAATGACTTTGAGGTTCCGTTTTCGATCTGGTGAAAGGAGGTGTGAGTGGTTAATAATGGGGATGTAAATAATTGCATTAGGGAAAAAGTGACTCTTGCTTCCTTGTGCATTGATGCATTCTGTTTGATGTTTTGTATGGGTCATTATCCATATTGTTTATGCCCACCGAGAGAACCACTATGCATGCTGGTGTCTAAATGAACCTCTGTTTTCTCCAGGACCTTTTTGAAATGGTAAAATGTTGCTCCAGGGTAACTCTCCACTTGTATGGGTTATGAAATGGAGGGATTCTATTAACATTTGAGTCTCCCAAGACTAGTATTGGTTTATTTCCCTTAAAATTCCAATCTGCCACCTTGCCATTTGGTGTAATACTTAAAGGCCCGTAGATGTCCTCCTAGGATCATAAATTAAACTGAGGTAAGCTCCAAGTTGCCTCTTTTTCTGGGTGGCAGTGCAGAAGTCGATGTGGTGAGAGATTCATTCAACCATAGTGTTGTTAAATATGAACATAAACGCCATATTGTGCATTTAAATGGTTTTATTGTTTTGTTAAAGGAAAGGAAAAATCTAAAAGAGGAAGTGCCAAACTAAAACCAAACAAACCATAAATATATAGAGTAGAAATAAATTATGAATAAAACCATGTTCTTCTCCATCCATTTTCCTGTCTGTTAAAACCCATTTTCTAATACAGGCCATTTGGTGTTATTGTCTGTAGGTTCTGGATCCACTCCCGTGCTGCCCACAGGTCCAGAGGCCCACAGGTCCAGCCTATATGTGACTGTAACCCTGATATGGTAAGGTGAGTGATGGGGTGCTCCTGGAAGTGGGTTATGAGTTCCGTTTGTAGGTGTGCCCTTTTAATGTTATACAGGTGTTGTTTGAGTCTGGTTTCTATGGTGTGTTTGGTTTCTCCAATGTATTGTTTATTGCAAAGTGTACATGTAATTATATAAATGGTGTTATGTGTGTTCAATGAATAGGATTCTTGTACTGGTGCTGATGTGTGGCTGTGTATATTTGTAATGACCTTTATCTGTCGAAAATGGAAATTATGAGGTTTGAGGTCTTGTGGTGGCTTACTACTGAATCTTGCTTTGGTGAGGAGGTCCTTTAAGTGTTTGTTCTTTCTAAATGCTGAAATAATTCTGTATGGTTTGAGTGGTATGTAAGTGTGCTGAACTGTAGAGAAGTTGTGTTTGATTGATTGATGTAGGGGTCTAATTCTATGTGAAAATGTGGTTACTAGGGGGATGATAATTGTCTGTTGATTGAGTATTGATGACAAGGGAGAAGAGACAGAGGAAGTGTTCCGGTTTAGTGATTGGTGCAGATCACTTTCCATAGGGGAGTCAGGGTGAGGGAGGGAGATAGGATGAGAACCAGGGTAATGGTACACATTAGGGTTAGGCGTGAGGTTTGGGGAGGGGTCAAGGTTAGGAGTAGGATGATTTGCTGTGGTCTGTGAGTGTTGGATGAATGGGAGGGAGGGCGGCCAATGTGTTTTTAATGGTTCTTAAAAATCGTTTTGAATATCCTCTTCTAAGTGCATTGAATAGTGTATTTATTGCATAATCCAGGTCTTGCTTGCAAGATGATATCCTGTAGAACCGTATAATTTGTGATTTTATTATTCCCTTAAATGTATGTTTAGGATGGTAACGCTGGTTCGCTCTGGTTCGCTCTGGTTCGGTCTGGTCTGGTCCGGTCCGGTCTGGTTCGGTCTGGTCTGGTCCGGTTCGGTCTGGTCTGGTTCGGTCTGGTCCGGTCTGGTTCGGGTCTGGTTCGGTCTGGTCTGGTTCGGGTCTGGTTCGGGTCTAGTCCGGTCTGGTCTGGTTCGGGTCTGGTTCGGGTCTAGTCCGGTCTGGTCTGGTTCGGGTCTGGTTCGGGTCTGGTCCGGTCTGGTTCGGTTCGGTCTGGTTCTGGTCTGGTCTGGTCTGGTCTGGTCCGGTATGGTTCGTTCTGGTCTGGTTCGGTTCGGTCTGGTTCGGTTCGGTCTGGTCTGGTTCGGTTCGTTCTGGTTCGGTCTGGTTCGGTTCGGTCTGGTCCGGTCTGGTCCGGTCTGGTCTGGTCCGGTTCGGTCTGGTTCGGTCTGGTTCGGTCTGGTCTGGTTTGGGTCTGGTTCGGGTCTAGTCCGGTCTGGTCTGGTTCGGGTCTGGTTCGGGTCTAGTCCGGTCTGGTCTGGTTCTGGTCTGGTCTGGTCTGGTCCGGTATGGTTCGTTCTGGTCTGGTTCGGTTCGGTCTGGTTCGGTCTGGTTCGGTCTGGTTCGGTTCGGTCTGGTCTGGTTCGGTCTGGTCTGGTTCGGTCTGGTTCGGTCTGGTCTGGTTCGGTCTGGTCTGGTTCGGTCTGGTTCGGGTCTGGTTCGGTCTGGTCTGGTCCGGTCTGGTCTGGTCCGGTCTGGTCTGGTTCGGTCTGGTCTGGTTCGGTCTGGTCTGGTTCGGTCTGGTCTGGTTCGGTCTGGTCTGGTCCGGTCTGGTTCGTTCTGGTTCGGTCTGGTTCGGTCTGGTCTGGTTCGCTCTGGTCTGGTCCGGTCTGGTTCGTTCTGGTTCGGTCTGGTTCGGTCTGGTCTGGTTCGCTCTGGTTCGGTCTGGTTCGGTCTGGTCTGGTTCGATATTGTCTGGTCTGGTTCGGTCTGGTCTGGTTCGGTCTGGTCTGGTTCGGTCTGGTCTGGTTCGGTCTGGTCTGGTTCGCTCTGGTTCGGTCTGGTCCGGTCTGGTCCGGTCTGGTTCGGTCTGGTCTGGTTCGATATGGTCTGGTCTGGTTCGGTCTGGTTCGGTCTGGTCTGGTCCGGTCTGGTCTGGTTCGGTCTGGTTCAGTCTGGTTCAGTCTGGTTCGGTCTAGTTCGGTCTGATTCGGTCTGGTTCGTTCTGGTTCGGTCTGGTTCGGTCTGGTCCGGTCTGGTCCGGTCTGGTCTGGTCCGGTCTGGTCTGTTCTGGTCTGGTCTGTTCTGGTCTGGTTCGTTCTGGTCTGGTTCGTTCTGGTCCGGTCTGGTTCGTTCTGGTCTGGTTCGTTCTGGTCCGGTCTGGTTCGGTCTGGTCTGGTTCGTTCTGGTCCGGTCTGGTTCGGTCTGGTCTGGTTCGGTATGGTCTGGTATGGTCTGGTCTGGTTCGGTCTGGTCCGGTCTGGTTCGGTCTGGTCTGGTCTGGTCTGGTTCGGCATGGTCTGGTTCGGTATGGTCTGGTCTGGTATGGTTCGGCTGGTATGGTCTGGTTCGGTCTGGTCTGGTTCGGTCTGGTCTGGTCTGGTTCGGTCTGGTCTGGTTCGTTCTGGTCTGGTCTGGTTCGGTCTGGTCTGGTTCGTTCTGGTTCGTTCTGGTTCGGTCTGGTCTGGTTCGTTCTGGTTCGCTCTGGTTCGGTCTGGTTCGGTCTGGTATGGTCTGGTTCGGTCTGGTCTGGTTTGGTCCGGTTCTGGTCTGGTCTGGTTCGTTCTGGTTCGCTCTGGTTCGGTCTGGTTCGGTCTGGTCTGGTTCGGTATGGTCTGGTATGGTCTAGTCTGGTCTGGTTCGTTCTGGTTCGTTCTGGTTCGGTCTGGTTCGGTCTGGTCTGGTTCGGTCTGGTCTGGTCTGGTTCGGTCTGGTCCGGTCTGGTCCCGTCTGTTTCGGTCTGGTCTGGTCTGGTCTGCTTCGGTGTGGTCTGGCCTGGTCTGGTCTGGTTCGTTCTGGTTCGCTCTGGTTCGGTCTGGTCTGGTTCGTCTGGTCTGGTCTGGTCTGGTCTGGTTGGGTCTGGACGGGTTCGGTCTGGTCTGGTTCAGTCTGGTCTGGTTCAGTCTGGTCTGGTTCAGTCTGGTCTGGTTCGGTCTGGTCTGGTCTGGTTCGGTATGGTCTGGTCTGGTTCGGTCTGGTCTGGTCTGGTCCGCTCTGGTCCGGTCTGGTCCGGTCTGGTCTGGTCTGGTTCGGTCTGGTTCGGTCTGGTCTGGTTCGGTCTGGTCTGGTTCGGTCTGGTCTGGTTCGGTCTGGTCTGGTTCGGTCTGGTCTGGTTCGATTTGGTCTGGTTCGGTCTGGTCTGGTCTGGTTCGGTCTGGTCTGGTTCGGTCTGGTCCGGTCTGGTCCGGTCTGGTCCGGTCTGGTCCGTTTCGGTCTGGTTCGGTCTGGTTCGTTCTGGTTCTGTCTGGTTCGGTCTGGTCTGGTTCGGTCTGGTCTGGTTCGGTCTGGTCTGGTTCGGTCTGGTCTGGTTTGGTCTGGTTCGGTCTGGTCTGGTTCGGTATGGTCTGGTCTGGTTTGGTCTGGTCTGGTTCGGTCTGGTCTGGTTCGGTCTGGTCTGGTCTGGTCTGGTTCGCTCTGGTTCGGTCTGGTCTGGTTCGGTATGGTCTGGTATGGTCTGGTCTGGTTCGGTCTGGTCTGGTCTGGTTCGGTCTGGTTCGGTCTGGTTCGGTCTGGTCTGGTTCGTTCTGGTTCGGTCTGGTCTGGTCTGGTCTGCTTCGGTGTGGTCTGGCCTGGTCTAGTCTGGTTCGTTCTGGTTCGCTCTGGTCTGGTTCGGTCTGGTCTGGTATGGTCTGGTCTGGTCTGGTTCGTTCTGGTTCGCTCCGGTTCGGTCCGGTCTGGTTTGGTCTGGTCTGGTTCGGTCCGGTCTGGTTTGGTCTGGTCTGGTTTGGTCTGGTCTGGTTCGGTCTGGCCAGGTCTGGTCTGGTTCGGTCTGGTTCGGTCTGGTCTGGTCTGGTTCGTTCTGGTTCGGTCTGGTTCGGTCTGGCCAGGTCTGGTCTGGTTCGGTCTGGTCTGGTCTGGTCCGCTCTGGTTCGGTCTGGTCTGGTTCGGTCTGGTCCGGTCTGGTCTGGTCCGGTCTGGTCCGGTTTGGTCTGGTCTGGTTCGGTCTGGTCTGGTTCGGTCTGGTCTGGTTCGATTTGGTCTGGTTCGGTCTGGTCTGGTCTGGTTCGTTCTGGTTCGGTCTGGTCTGGTTCGGTCTGGTCTGGTTCGGTCTGGTCTGGTTCGGTCTGGTCTGGTTCGGTCTGGTCTGGTTCGGTCTGGTCTGGTTCGGTCTGGTCTGGTTCGGTCTGGTCTGGTTCGGTCTGGTTTGGTCTGGTTCGGTCTGGTCTGGTCTGGTTCGGTCTGGTCTGGTCTGTTTCGGTCTGGTCTGGTCTGGTCTGGTTCGGTCTAGTCTGGTCTGGTTCGGTCTGGTTCGGTCTGGTTCGGTCTGGTCTGGTCTGGTCCGGTCTGGTCTGGCCTGGTCTGGTCTGGTTCGTTCTGGTTCGCTCTGGTTCGGTCTGGTCCGGTCTGGTCTGGTTCGGTCTGGTCTGGTTCGGTCTGGTCTGGTTCGGTCTGGTCTGGTTCGGTCTGGTCTGGTCTGGTTCGGTCTGGTTCGGTCTGGTTTGGTCTGGTTCGGTCTGTTCTGGTTCGGTCTGGTCTGGTTCGGTCTGGTTCGGTCTGGTCTGGTTCGATCTGGTTCGGTCTGGTTGCGTCTGGTCCGGTCTGGTTCGGTCTGGTCCCGTCTGTTTCCGTCTGGTCTGGTCTGGTCTGGTTCGGTCTGGTTCGGTCTAGTCTGGTCTGGTTCGGTCTGGTCTGGTTCGGTCTGGTCTGGTTCGGTCTGGTCTGGTTCGGTCTGGTCTGGTTCGATCTGGTCTGGTTCGGTCTGGTTCGATCTGGTCTGGTCTGGTTCGGTCTGGTCTTGTCTTGTTCGGTCTGGTTCGTTCTGGTTCGGTCTGGTTCGGTCTGGTTCGGTCTAGTCTGGTCTGGTCTGGTTCGGTCTGGTCCGGTCTGTTTCGGTCTGGTCCCGTCTGGTCCGGTCTGGTACGGTCTGGTCCGGTCTGGTTCGGTCTGGTCTGGTTCGGTCTGGTCTGGTTCGGTCTGGTCTGGTCTGGTTCGGTCTGGTCCGGTCTGGTCCGGTCTGGTCCGTTTCGGTCTGGTCCGTTTCGGTCTGGTTCGTTCTGGTTCTGTCTGGTTCGGTCTGGTCTGGTTCGGTCTGGTCCTGTTCGGTCTGGTCTGGTTCGGTATGGTCTGGTCTGTTTCGGTCTGTTTCGGTCTGGTTTGGTCTGGTTCGGTCTGTTCTGGTTCGGTCTGGTCTGGTTCGGCCTGGTTCGGTCTGGTCTGGTTCGATCTGGTTCGGTCTGGTTGCGTCTGGTCCGGTCTGGTTCGGTCTGGTCCCGTCTGGTTCGGTCTGGTCTGGTCTGGTTCGGTCTGGTTCGGTCTAGTCTGGTCTGGTTCGGTCTGGTCTGGTTCGGTCTGGTCTGGTTCGGTCTGGTCTGGTTCGGTCTGGTCTGGTTCGATCTGGTCTGGTTCGGTCTGGTTCGATCTGGTCTGGTCTGGTCTGGTCTTGTCTTGTTCGGTCTGGTTCGTTCTGGTTTGGTCTGGTTCGGTCTGGTTCGGTCTAGTCTGGTCTGGTCTGGTCCGGTCTGTTTCGGTCTGGTCCCGTCTGGTCTGGTCTGGTCCGGTCTGGTTCGGTCTGGTCTGGTTCGGTCTGGTCTGGTACGGTCTGGTCTGGTCTGGTTCGGTCTGGTCCGGTCTGGTCCGGTCTGGTCCGTTTCGGTCTGGTCCGTTTCGGTCTGGTTCGTTCTGGTTCTGTCTGGTTCGGTCTGGTCTGGTTCGGTCTGGTCCTGTTCGGTCTGGTCTGGTTCGGTATGGTCTGGTCTGTTTCGGTCTGGTCCCGTCTGGTCTGGTCTGGTCCGGTCTGGTACGGTCTGGTCTGGTCTGGTTCGGTCTGGTCTGGTTCGGTCTGGTCTGGTTCGGTCTGGTCCGGTCTGGTCCGTTTCGGTCTGGTCCGTTTCGGTCTGGTTCGTTCTGGTTCTGTCTGGTTCGGTCTGGTCTGGTTCGGTCTGGTCCTGTTCGGTCTGGTCTGGTTCGGTATGGTCTTGTCTGGTTCGGTCTGGTCTGGTCTGGTTCGGTCTGGTCTGGTTCGGTTCGCTCTGGTTCGGTCTGGTTCGGTCTGGTCTGGTATGGTCTGGTCTGGTCTGGTTCGGTCTGGTCTGGTCTGGTCTGCTTCGGTGTGGTCTGGCCTGGTCTGGTCTGGTTCGTTCTGGTTCGCTCTGGTCTGGTTCGATCTGGTCTGGTTCGGTATGGTCTGGTCTGGTCTGCTTCGGTGTGGTCTGGCCTGGTCTGGTCTGGTTCGTTCTGGTTCGCTCTGGTCTGGTTCGGTCTGGTCTGGTTCGGTCTGGTATGGTCTGGTCTGGTCTGGTTCGTTCTGGTTCGCTCCGGTTCGTTCTGGTCCGGTCTGGTTCGGTCTGGTCTGGTTCGGTCTGGTTCGGTCTGGCCAGGTCTGGTCTGGTTCGGTCTGGTCTGGTCTGGTTCGTTCTGGTTCGTTCTGGTTCGGTCTGGTTCGGTCTGGCCAGGTCTGGTCTGGTTCGGTCTGGTCTGGTCTGGTCCGCTCTGGTCCGGTCTGGTCCGGTCTGGTCTGGTCTGGTTCGGTCTGGTTCGGTCTGGTTCGGTCTGGTCTGGTTCGGTCTGGTCTGGTTCGATTTGGTCTGGTTCGGTCTGGTCTGGTTCGGTCTGGTCCGGTCTGGTCCGGTCTGGTCCGTTTCGGTCTGGTTCGGTCTGGTTCGTTCTGGTTCTGTCTGGTTCGGTCTGGTTCGTTCTGGTTCTGTCTGGTTCGGTCTGGTCTGGTTCGGTCTGGTCTGGTTCGGTCTGGTCTGGTTCGGTATGGTCTGGTCTGGTTTGGTCTGGTCTGGTTCGGTCTGGTCTGGTTCGGTCTGGTCTGGTCTGGTCTGGTTCGCTCTGGTTCGCTCTGGTCTGGTTCGGTATGGTCTGGTATGGTCTGGTCTGGTTCGGTCTGGTCTGGTTCGGTCTGGTCTGGTCTGGTTCGGTCTGGTTCGGTCTGGTCTGGTCTGGTTCGGTCTGGTCTGGTTCGGTCTGGTCTGGTCTGGTCTGCTTCGGTGTGGTCTGGCCTGGTCTAGTCTGGTTCGTTCTGGTTCGCTCTGGTCTGGTTCGGTCTGGTCTGGTTCGGTCTGGTATGGTCTGGTCTGGTTCGTTCTGGTTCGCTCCGGTTCGGTCTGGTCCGGTCTGGTTCGGTCTGGTCTGGTTCGGTCTGGTTCGGTCTGGTCTGGTCTGGTTCGGTCTGGTCTGGTCTGGTTCGTTCTGGTTCGTTCTGGTTCGGTCTGGTTCGGTCTGGCCAGGTCTGGTCTGGTTCGGTCTGGTTCGTTCTGGTCTGGTCTGGTTCGTTCTGGTTCGGTCTGGTTCGGTCTGGCCAGGTCTGGTCTGGTTCGGTCTGGTCTGGTCTGGTCCGCTCTGGTTCGGTCTGGTCTGGTCTGGTTCGGTCTGGTTCGGTCTGGTCCGGTCTGGTCCGGTCTGGTCCGGTTTGGTCTGGTCTGGTTCGGTCTGGTTCGGTCTGGTCTGGTTCGGTCTGGTCTGGTTCGATTTGGTCTGGTTCGGTCTGGTCTGGTCTGGTTCGTTCTGGTTCGGTCTGGTTCGGTCTGGTCTGGTTCGTTCTGGTTCGGTCTGGTCTGGTTCGGTCTGGTCTGGTTCGGTCTGGTCTGGTTCGGTCTGGTTTGGTCTGGTTCGGTCTGGTCTGGTCTGGTTCGGTCTGGTCTGGTCTGTTTCGGTCTGGTCTGGTCTGGTCTGGTTCGGTCTAGTCTGGTCTGGTTCGGTCTGGTTCGGTCTGGTTCGGTCTGGTCTGGTCTGGTCTGGTCCGGTCTGGTCTGGCCTGGTCTGGTCTGGTTCGTTCTGGTTCGCTCTGGTTCGGTCTGGTCCGGTCTGGTCCGGTCTGGTCTGGTTCGGTCTGGTCTGGTTCGGTCTGGTCTGGTTCGGTCTGGTTCGGTCTGGTCTGGTTCGGTCTGGTTCGGTCTGGTTCGGTCTGTTCTGGTTCGGTCTGGTCTGGTTCGGTCTGGTCTGGTTCGATCTGGTTCGGTCTGGTTGCGTCTGGTCCGGTCTGGTTCGGTCTGGTCCCGTCTGTTTCGGTCTGGTCTGGTCTGGTTCGGTCTAGTCTGGTCTGGTTCGGTCTGGTCTGGTTCGGTCTGGTCTGGTTCGGTCTGGTCTGGTTCGGTCTGGTCTGGTTCGATCTGGTCTGGTTCGGTCTGGTTCGATCTGGTCTGGTCTGGTTCGGTCTGGTTCGGTCTGGTCTGGTCTGGTTCGGTCTGGTCTGGTTCAGTCTGGTCTGGTTCAGTCTGGTTCAGTCTGGTCTGGTTCAGTCTGGTTCGGTCTGGTCTGGTCTGGTTCGGTCTGGTCTGGTCTGGTTCGGTCTGGTCTGGTTCGGTCTGGCCTGGTCTGGTCTGGTTCGTTCTGGTTCGCTCTGGTTCGGTCTGGTCCGGTCTGGTTCGGTCTGGTCTGGTTCGGTCTGGTCTGGTCTGGTTCGGTCTGGTTCGGTTCGGTCTGGTCTGGTTCGGTCTGGTTCGGTCTGGTCTGGTTCAGTCTGGTCTGGTCTGGTTCGGTCTGGTCTGGTCTGGTTCGGTCTGGTCTGGTTCGGTATGGTCTGGTATGGTTCGTTCTGGTTCGCTCTGGTTCGGTCTGGTTCGGTCTGGTTCGGTCTGGTTCGGTCTGGTTCGGTATGGTCTGGTCTGGTATGGTCTGGTCTGGTCTGGTTCGGTCTGGTCTGGTCTGGTCTGGTTCGGTCTGGTCTGGTTCGGTCTGGTTCGTTCTGGTCTGGTTCGGTCTGGTCTGGTCTGGTTCGGTCTGGTCTGGTCCGGTCTGGTCTGGTTCGCTCTGGTTCGCTCTGGTTCGGTCTGGTCCGGTCTGGTCCGGTCTGGTCTGGTCTGGTTCGGTCTGGTCTGGTTCGGTCTGGTCTGGTTCGGTTCGGTCTAGTCTGGTCTGGTTCGGTCTGGTTCGGTCTGGTCTGGTCTGGTTCGGTCTGGTCTGGTCTGGTTCGGTCTGGTCTGGTTCGGTCTGGTCTGGTCTGGTTCGGTCTGGTCTGGTTCGGTCTGGTCTGGTTCGGTTCGTTCTGGTTCGGTCTGGTCTGGTTCGGTCTGGTCTGGTTCGTTCTGGTTCGGTCTGGTCTGGTTCGGTCTGGTCTGGTTCGGTCTGGTTCGGTCTGGTCTGGTTCGGTCTGGTCTGGTCTGTTTCGGTCTGGTCTGGTCTGGTCTGGTTCGGTCTAGTCTGGTCTGGTTTGGTCTGGTCTGGTCTGGTCCGGTCTGGTCTGGTCTGGCCTGGTCTGGTCTGGTTCGTTCTGGTTCGCTCTGGTTCGGTCTGGTCCGGTCTGGTCTGGTTCGGTCTGGTTCGGTCTGGTCTGGTTCGGTCTGGTTCGGTCTGTTCTGGTTCGGTCTGTTCTGGTTCGGTCTGGTCTGGTTCGGTCTGGTTCGGTCTGGTTCGGTCTGGTTCGGTCTGGTTGCGTCTGGTCCGGTCTGGTTCGGTCTGGTCCCGTCTGTTTCGGTCTGGTCTGGTTCGGTCTGGTTCGGTCTAGTCTGGTCTGGTTCGGTCTGGTTCGGTCTGGTCTGGTTCGATCTGGTCTGGTTCGGTCTGGTTCGATCTGGTCTGGTCTGGTTCGGTCTGGTTCGGTCTGGTCTGGTCTGGTCTTGTTCGGTCTGGTTCGGTCTGGTCTGGTTCGGTCTGGTCTGGTTCAGTCTGGTCTGGTTCAGTCTGGTTCAGTCTGGTCTGGTTCAGTCTGGTTCGGTCTGGTCTGGTCTGGTTCGGTCTGGTCTGGTCTGGTTCGGTCTGGTCTGGTTCGGTCTGGCCTGGTCTGGTCTGGTTCGTTCTGGTTCGCTCTGGTCCGGTCTGGTTCGGTCTGGTCTGGTTCGGTCTGGTTCGGTCTGGTCTGGTCTGGTTCGGTCTGGTTCGGTTCGGTCTGGTCTGGTTCGTTCTGGTTCTGTCTGGTTCGGTCTGGTCTGGTTCGGTCTGGTCTGGTTCGGTCTGGTTTGGTCTGGTTCGGTCTGGTCTGGTTCGGTATGGTCTGGTCTGGTTTGGTCTGGTCTGGTTCGGTCTGGTCTGGTCTGGTTCGCTCTGGTTCGCTCTGGTTCGGTCTGGTTCGGTCTGGTCTGGTTCGGTATGGTCTGGTATGGTCTGGTCTGGTTCGGTCTGGTCTGGTCTGGTTCGGTCTGGTCTGGTCTGGTTCGGTCTGGTTCGGTCTGGTCTGGTCTGGTTCGGTCTGGTCTGGTTCGTTCTGGTTCGGTCTGGTCTGGTCTGGTCTGCTTCGGTGTGGTCTGGCCTGGTCTAGTCTGGTTCGTTCTGGTTCGCTCTGGTCTGGTTCGGTCTGGTCTGGTTCGGTCTGGTATGGTCTGGTCTGGTTCGTTCTGGTTCGCTCCGGTTCGGTCTGGTCCGGTCTGGTTCGGTCTGGTTCGGTCTGGTTCGGTCTGGTTCGGTCTGGTCTGGTCTGGTTCGTTCTGGTTCGTTCTGGTTCGGTCTGGTTCGGTCTGGCCAGGTCTGGTCTGGTTCGGTCTGGTTCGGTCTGGTCTGGTCTGGTTCGTTCTGGTTCGGTCTGGTTCGGTCTGGCCAGGTCTGGTCTGGTTCGGTCTGGTCTGGTCCGCTCTGGTTCGGTCTGGTTCGGTCTGGTTCGGTCTGGTCCGGTCTGGTCTGGTCCGGTCTGGTCCGGTTTGGTCTGGTCTGGTTCGGTCTGGTCTGGTTCGGTCTGGTCTGGTTCGGTCTGGTCTGGTTCGATTTGGTCTGGTTCGGTCTGGTCTGGTCTGGTTCGTTCTGGTTCGGTCTGGTCTGGTTCGGTCTGGTCTGGTTCGTTCTGGTTCGGTCTGGTCTGGTTCGGTCTGGTCTGGTTCGGTCTGGTCTGGTTCGGTCTGGTCTGGTCTGGTTCGGTCTGGTCTGGTCTGTTTCGGTCTGGTCTGGTTCGGTCTAGTCTGGTCTGGTTCGGTCTGGTTCGGTCTGGTTCGGTCTGGTCTGGTCTGGTCTGGTCCGGTCTGGTCTGGCCTGGTCTGGTCTGGTTCGTTCTGGTTCGCTCTGGTTCGGTCTGGTCCGGTCTGGTCTGGTCCGGTCTGGTCTGGTCCGGTCTGGTCTGGTTCGGTCTGGTCTGGTTCGGTCTGGTCTGGTTCGGTCTGGTTCGGTCTGGTCTGGTTCAGTCTGGTTCGGTCTGGTTTGGTCTGGTTCGGTCTGTTCTGGTTCGGTCTGGTCTGGTTCGGTCTGGTTCGGTCTGGTCTGGTTCGATCTGGTTCGGTCTGGTTGCGTCTGGTCCGGTCTGGTTCGGTCTGGTCCCGTCTGTTTCGGTCTGGTCTGGTCTGGTCTGGTTCCATCTGGTTCGGTCTAGTCTGGTCTGGTTCGGTCTGGTCTGGTTCGGTCTGGTCTGGTTCGGTCTGGTCTGGTTCGATCTGGTCTGGTTCGATCTGGTTCGGTCTGGTTCGGTCTGGTCTGGTCTTGTTCGGTCTGGTTCGGTCTGGTTCGGTCTGGTCTGGTTCGGTCTGGTCTGGTTCGGTCTGGTCTGGTTCAGTCTGGTCTGGTTCAGTCTGGTTCAGTCTGGTCTGGTTCAGTCTGGTTCGGTCTGGTCTGGTTCAGTCTGGTTCGGTCTGGTCTGGTCTGGTTCGGTCTGGTCTGGTCTGGTTCGGTCTGGTCTGGTTCGGTCTGGCCTGGTCTGGTCTGGTTCGTTCTGGTTCGCTCTGGTTCGGTCTGGTCCGGTCTGGTTCGGTCTGGTCTGGTTCGGTCTGGTCTGGTTCGGTCTGGTTCGGTTCGGTCTGGTCTGGTTCGGTCTGGTTCGGTCTGGTCTGGTTCAGTCTGGTCTGGTCTGGTTCGGTCTGGTCTGGTTCGGTCTGGTCTGGTTCGGTATGGTTCGTTCTGGTTCGCTCTGGTTCGCTCTGGTTCGGTCTGGTTCGGTCTGGTTCGGTATGGTCTGGTCTGGTCTGGTCTGGTCTGGTTCGGTCTGGTCTGGTCTGGTCTGGTTCGGTCTGGTCTGGTCCGGTCTGGTTCGTTCTGGTCTGGTCTGGTCTGGTTCGGTCTGGTCTGGTCCGGTCTGGTCTGGTTCGGTCTGGTTCGGTCTGGTCTGGTTCGGTCTGGTTCGGTCTGGTCTGGTCTGGTTCGCTCTGGTTCGCTCTGGTTCGGTCTGGTCCGGTCTGGTCCGGTCTGGTCTGGTCTGGTTCGGTCTGGTCTGGTTCGGTTCGGTCTAGTCTGGTCTGGTTCGGTCTGGTCTGGTCTGGTTCGGTCTGGTCTGGTTCGGTCTGGTCTGGTCTGGTTCGGTCTGGTCTGGTTCGGTTCGTTCTGGTTCGGTCTGGTCTGGTTCGGTCTGGTCTGGTTCGTTCTGGTTCGGTCTGGTCTGGTTCGGTCTGGTCTGGTTCGGTCTGGTCTGGTTCGGTCTGGTTTGGTCTGGTTCGGTCTGGTCTGGTTCGGTCTGGTCTGGTCTGTTTCGGTCTGGTCTGGTCTGGTCTGGTTCGGTCTAGTCTGGTCTGGTTCGGTCTGGTTCGGTCTGGTCTGGTCTGGTTCGTTCTGGTTCGCTCTGGTTCGGTCTGGTCCGGTCTGGTCTGGTTCGGTCTGGTCTGGTTCGGTCTGGTCTGGTTCGGTCTGGTTCGGTCTGGTCTGGTTCGGTCTGGTTTGGTCTGGTTCGGTCTGTTCTGGTTCGGTCTGGTCTGGTTCGGTCTGGTTCGGTCTGGTTGCGTCTGGTCCGGTCTGGTTCGGTCTGGTCCCGTCTGTTTCGGTCTGGTCTGGTCTGGTCTGGTTCGGTCTGGTTCGGTCTAGTCTGGTCTGGTTCGGTCTGGTCTGGTTCGGTCTGGTCTGGTTCGATCTGGTCTGGTTCGGTCTGGTTCGATCTGGTCTGGTCTGGTCTTGTTCGGTCTGGTTCGGTCTGGTTCGGTCTGGTCTGGTCTGGTCTTGTTCGGTCTGGTTCGGTCTGGTCTGGTTCGGTCTGGTCTGGTTCAGTCTGGTCTGGTTCAGTCTGGTCTGGTTCAGTCTGGTTCAGTCTGGTCTGGTTCAGTCTGGTTCGGTCTGGTCTGGTCTGGTTCGGTCTGGTCTGGTTCGGTCTGGTCTGGTTCGGTCTGGCCTGGTCTGGTCTGGTTCGTTCTGGTTCGCTCTGGTTCGGTCTGGTCCGGTCTGGTTCGGTCTGGTCTGGTTCGGTCTGGTTTGGTCTGGTCTGGTCTGGTTCGGTCTGGTTCGGTTCGGTCTGGTCTGGTTCGGTCTGGTTCGGTCTGGTCTGGTTCAGTCTGGTCTGGTCTGGTTCGGTCTGGTCTGGTTCGGTCTGGTCTGGTTCGGTATGGTCTGGTATGGTTCGTTCTGGTTCGCTCTGGTTCGCTCTGGTTCGGTCTGGTTCGGTCTGGTCTGGTTCGGTATGGTCTGGTCTGGTATGGTCTGGTCTGGTCTGGTTCGGTCTGGTCTGGTCTGGTCTGGTTCGGTCTGGTCTGGTTCGGTCTGGTTCGTTCGGTCTGGTCTGGTCTGGTTCGGTCTGGTCTGGTCCGGTCTGGTTCGGTCTGGTCTGGTCTGGTTCGCTCTGGTTCGCTCTGGTTCGGTCTGGTCCGGTCTGGTCCGGTCTGGTCTGGTTCGGTCTGGTCTGGTTCGGTCTGGTTCGGTTCGGTCTAGTCTGGTCTGGTTCGGTCTGGTTCGGTCTGGTCTGGTCTGGTCTGGTCTGGTCTGGTTCGGTCTGGTCTGGTTCGGTCTGGTCTGGTCTGGTTCGGTCTGGTCTGGTTCGGTCTGGTCTGGTTCGTTCTGGTTCGGTCTGGTTCGGTTCGGTCTGGTCTGGTTCGGTCTGGTCTGGTCTGGTTCGGTCTGGTCTGGTTCGGTCTGGTCTGGTTTGGTCTGGTCTGGTTTGGTCTGGTCTGGTTCGTTCTGGTTCGGTCTGGTTCGGTCTGTTCTGGTTCGCTCTGGTTTGGTCTGGTCCGGTCTGGTCTGGTCTGGTCTGGTTCGGTCTGGTCTGGTTCGGTCTGGTCTGGTTCGGTTCGGTCTAGTCTGGTCTGGTTCGGTCTGGTCTGGTTCGGTCTGGTCTGGTTCGGTTGGGTTCGGTCTGGTCTGGTTCGGTTGGGTTCGGTCTGGTCTGGTTCGGTCTGGTTCGGTCTGGTCTGGTCTGGTTCGGTCTGGTTCGGTCTGGTCTGGTTCGGTCTGGTCTGGTTCGGTCTGGTCTGGTTCGGTCTGGTCTGGTTCGGTCTGGTCTGGTCTGGTTCGGTCTGGTCTGGTCTGGTTCGGTCTGGTCTGGTTCGGTCTGGTTCGGTTCAGTCTGGTCTGGTTCGGTCTGGTCTGGTTCGGTCTGGTTCGGTCTGGTCTGGTCTGGTTCGGTCTGGTCTGGTTCGGTCTGGTCTGGTTCGGTCTGGTCTGGTCTGGTCTCGTCTGGTTCGTTCTGGTCTCGTCTGGTTCGGTCTGGTCTGGTTCGGTCTGGTTCGGTCTGGTCCGGTCTGGTCTGGTTCGGTCTGGTCTGGTCTGGTCTGGTTCGTTCTGGTTCGGTCTGGTCTGGTTCGGTCTGGTCTGGTTTGGTCCGGTCTGGTCTGGTCTGGTTCGTTCTGGTTCGCTCTGGTTCGGTCTGGTCTGGTCTGGTTCGGTCTGGTCTGGTTCGGTCTGGTCTGGTTCGGTCTGCTCTGGTCTGGTTCGGTCTGGTCTGGTTCGTTCTGGTTCGCTCTGGTTCGGTCTGGTCTGGTTCGGGTCTGGTTCGGGTCTGGTTCGGTCTGGTTCGCTCTGGTCTGGTTCGGTCTGGTCTGGTTCGGTCTGGTCTGGTTCGGTCTGGTCTGGTTCGTTCTGGTTTGCTCCGGTTCGGTCTGGTCCGGTCTGGTTCGGTCTGGTCTGGTCTGGTTCGTTCTGGTTCGGTCTGGTCTGGTCTGGCCAGGTCTGGTCTGGTTCGGTCTGGTCTTGTCTGGTCCGCTCTGGTTCGGTCTGGTCTGGTCTGGTCTGGTTCGGTCTGGTTCGGTCTGGTACGGTCTGGTCTGGTCTGGTTCGGTCTGGTCTGGTCTGGTCCGGTCTGGTCTGGTTCGGTCTGGTCTGGTCTGGTTCGGTCTGGTCTGGTTCGGTCTGGTCTGGTCTGGTTCGGTATGGTCTGGTATGGTCTGGTCTGGTTCGGTCTGGTTCGGTCTGGTCTGGTCTGGTTCGGTCTGGTCTGCTTCGGTGTGGTCTGGCCTGGTCTGGTCTGGTTCGTTCTGGTTCGCTCTGGTCTGGTTCGGTCTGGTCTGGTTCGGTATGGTCTGGTCTGCTTCGGTGTGGTCTGGCCTGGTCTGGTCTGGTTCGTTCTGGTTCGCTCTGGTCTGGTTCGGTCTGGTCTGGTTCGGTCTGGTATGGTCTGGTCTGGTCTGGTTCGTTCTGGTTCGCTCCGGTTCGGTCTGGTCCGGTCCGGTTCGGTCTGGTCTGGTTCGTTTTGGTTCGGTCTGGTTCGGTCTGGCCAGGTCTGGTCTGGTTCGGTCTGGTCTGGTCTGGTTCGTTCTGGTTCGGTCTGGTTTGGTCTGGCCAGGTCTGGTCTGGTTCGGTCTGGTCTGGTCTGGTCCGCTCTGGTCCGGTCTGGTCCGGTCTGGTCTGGTCTGGTTCGGTCTGGTTCGGTCTGGTCTGGTTCGGTCTGGTCTGGTTCGGTCTGGTCTGGTTCGGTCTGGTCTGGTTCGATTTGGTCTGGTTCGGTCTGGTCTGGTCTGGTTCGGTCTGGTCTGGTTCGGTCTGGTCCGGTCTGGTCCGGTCTGGTCCGTTTCGTTCTGGTTCGGTCTGGTTCGTTCTGGTTCTGTCTGGTTCGGTCTGGTCTGGTTCGGTCTGGTCTGGTTTGGTCTGGTCTGGTTCGGTCTGGTCTGGTTCGGTATGGTCTGGTCTGGTTTGGTCTGGTCTGGTTTGGTCTGGTCTGGTTCGGTCTGGCCTGGTTCGGTCTGGTCTGGTCTGGTTTGCTCTGGTTCGCTCTGGTTCGGTCTGGTTCGGTCTGGTCTGGTTCGGTATGATCTGGTCTGGTATGGTTCGGTCTGGTCTGGTCTGGTTCGGTCTGGTCTGGTCTGGTTCGGTCTGGTCTGGTTCGGTCTGGTCTGGTTCGTTCTGGTTCGGTCTGGTCTGGTCTGGTCTGCTTCGGTGTGGTCTGGCCTGGTCTAGTCTGGTTCGTTCTGGTTCGCTCTGGTCTGGTTCGGTCTGGTCTGGTTCGGTCTGGTATGGTCTGGTCTGGTCTGGTTCGTTCTGGTTCGCTCCGGTTCGGTCTGGTCCAGTCTGGTTCGGTCTGGTCTGGTTCGGTCTGGTTCGGTCTGGTTCGGTCTGGTTAGGTCTGGCCAGGTCTGGTCAGGTCTGGTCAGGTCTGGTCTGGTTCGGTCTGGTCTGGTTCGGTCTGGTCTGGTTAGGTCTGGTTCGGTCTGGTCTGGTCTGGTCTGGTCTGGTTAGGTCTGGTTCGGTCTGGTCCGGTCTGGTCTGGTCCGGTCTGGTCCGGTTTGGTCTGGTCTGGTTCGGTCTGGTCTGGTTCGGTCTGGTCTGGTCTGGTTCGGTCTGGTCTGGTTCGGTCTGGTCTGGTTCGGTCTGGTCTGGTCTGGTTCGGTCTGGTCCGTTCTTTTTCGGTCTGGTCCCGTCTGGTACGGTCTGGTTCGGTCTGGTACGGTCTGGTACGGTCTGGTCCGGTCTGGTCCGGTCTGGTTCGGGTCTGGTTCGGTCTGGTCTGGTTCGGTCTGGTCTGGTTCGGTCTGGTTCGTTCTGGTTCGGTCTGGTCTGGTTCGGTCTGGTTCGGTCTGGTCTGGTCTGGTCTGGTTCGGTCTGGTACGGTCTGGTACGGTCTGGTACGGTCTGGTTCGGTCTGGTCTGGTTCGGTCTGGTTCGGTCTGGTCTGGTCTTGTTCGGTCTGGTCTGGTCTGGTTCGGTCTGGTCTGGTACGGTTCGGTCTGGTCTGGTCTGGTCTGGTCTGGTTCGGTCTGGTCTGGTCCGGTCTGGTCTGGTCTGGTTCGGTCTGGTTCGGTCTGTTCTGGTTCGGTCTGTTCTGGTTCGGTCTGGTCTGGTCTGGTTCGGTCTGGTCTGGTTCGGTCTGGTCGGTCTGGTCTGGTTCGTTCTGGTTCGGTCTGGTTCGGTCTGGTCTGGTTCGTTCTGGTTCGGTCTGGTTCGGTCTGGTCTGGTTCGGTCTGGTTCGGTCTGGTCTGGTTCGGTCTGGTCTGGTCTGGTCTGGTTCGTTCTGGTTCGGTCTGGTCTGGTCTGGTTCGGTCTGGTCTGGTCTGGTTCGTTCTGGTTCGCTCTGGTTCGGTCTGGTCCGGTCTGGTCTGGTCCGGTCTGGTCCGGTCTGGTCTGGTTCGGTCTGGTCTGGTTCGGTTCGGTCTAGTCTGGTGTGGTTCGGTCTGGTCTGGTTCGGTCTGGTCTGGTCTGGTTCGGTCTGGTCTGGTTCGGTCTGGTCTGGTTCGGTATGGTCTGGTCTTGTATGGTCTGGTCTGGTTCGGTCTGGTTCGGTTCGGTCTGGTCTGGTCTGGTCTGGTTCGGTCTGGTCTGGTCCGGTCTGGTCTGGTCCGGTCTGGTCTGGTTCGTTCTGGTTCGGTCTGCTCTGGTCTGTTCTGGTTCGCTCTGGTCCGGTCTGGTCTGGTCTGGTCTGGTCTGGTTCGGTCTGGTTCGGTTCGGTCTAGTCTGGTCTGGTTCGGTCTGGTCTGGTTTGGTCTGGTCTGGTCTGGTTCGGTCTAGTCTGGTCTGGTTCGGTCTGGTCTGGTCCGGTCTGGTCTGGTTCGGTTCGGTCTAGTCTGGTCTGGTTCGGTCTGGTTCGGTCTGGTCTGGTTCGGTCTGGTTCGGTCTGGTCTGGTCTGGTTCGGTCTGGTCTGGTCTGGTTCGGTCTGGTTCGGTCTGGCCTGGTCTGGTCTGGTTCGTTCTGGTTCGCTCTGGTTCGGTCTGGTCTGGTCTGGTTCGTTCTGGTTCGCTCTGGTCCGGTCTGGTTCGGTCTGGTCTGGTTCGGTCTGGTCTGGTTCGGTCTGGTCTGGTTCAGTCTGGTCTGGTTCGGTCTGGTCTGGTTCGGTCTGGTCTCGTCTGGTTCGGTATGGTCTGGTCTGGTTCGGTCTGGTCTGGTTCGGTCTGGCCTGTTCTGGTCTGGTTCGTTCTGGTTCGGTCTGTTCTGGTCTGGTCTGGTTCGTTCTGGTTCGCTCTGGTTCGGTCCGGTCTGGTTCGTTCTGGTCTGGTTTGGTCCGGTCTGGTTCGGTCTGGTCTGGTCTGGTTCGTTCTGGTTCGCTCTGGTTCGGTCTGGTCTGGTCTGGTTCGGTCTGGTCTGGTTCGGTCTGGTTCGGTCTGGTCTGGTTCGGTCTGGTCTGGTCCGGTCTGGTCTGGTCTGGTTCGTTCTGGTTCGCTCTGGTTCGGTCTGGTCTGGTTCGGGTCTGGTTCGGTCTGGTTCGGGTCTGGTTCGGTTTGGTTCGCTCGGGTCTGGTTCGGTCTGGTCTGGTTTGCTCTGGTCTGGTTCGGTCTGGTCTGGTTCGGTCTGGTATGGTCTGGTCTGGTCTGGTTCGTTCTGGTTCCCTCCGGTGCGGTCTGGTTCGGTCTGGTCTGGTTCGGTCTGGTTCGGTCTGGTCTGGTCTGGTCTGGTCCGCTCTGGTTCGGTCTGGCCTGGTTCGGTCTGGTTCGGTCTGGTACGGTCTGGTCTGGTCTGGTTCGGTCTGGTCTGGTCCGGTCTGATCTGGTCCGGTCTGGTCTGGTTCGGTCTGGTCTGGTTCGGTCTGGTCTGGTCTGGTCTGGTCCGGTCTGGTTCGGTCTGGTCTGGTTCGGTATGGTCTGGTTCGGTCTGGTTCGGTCTGGTTCGGTCTGGTTCGGTCTGGTCTGGTTCGGTCTGGTTCGGTCTGGTCTGGTTCCGTCTGGTCTGGTCCGGTCTGGTTCGGTCTGGTCTGGTTCGGTTTGGTCTGGTTCGGTCTGGTTCGGTCTGGTCTGGTTCGTTCTGGTTCGGTCTGGTTCGGTCTGGTCTGGTTCGTTCTGGTTCGGTCTGGTTCGTTCTGGTTCGGTCTGGTTGGGTCTGGTCTGGTTCGCTCTGGTTCGGTCTGGTTCGGTCTGGTCTGGTTCGGTCTGGTTCGGTCTGGTCTGGTTCGGTATGGTCTGGTTCGGTCTGGTCTGGTTCGGTCTGGTCTGGTCTGGTTCGGTCTGGTCTGGTTCGGTCTGGTCTGGTTCGGTCTGGTCTGGTTCGGTCTGGTCTGGTTCGGTCTGGTTCGGTCTGGTTCGGTCTAGTTGCGTCTGGTCTGGTTCGGTCTGGTCTGGTTCAGTCTGGTCTGGTCTGGTTCGGTCTGGTCTGGTTCGATCTGGTTCGGTCTGGCCTGATCTGGTCTGGTTCGCTCTGGTTCGGTCTGGTCTGGTTCGGTCTGGTCTGGTTCGGTCTGGTCTGGTTCGGTCTGGTTCGGTCTGGTCTGGTTCGGTCTGGTCTGGTTCGGTCTGGTCTGGTTCGGTCTGGTCTGGTTCGGTCTGGTCTGGTTCGGTCTGGTCTGGTTCGGGCTGGTCTGGTTCGGTCTGGTCTGGTTCGGTCTGGTCTGGTTTGGTCTGGTCTAGTCTGGTCTGGTCTGGTTCGGTCTGGTTCGGCCTGGTCTGGTCTGGTTCGTTCTGGTTCGCTCTGGTTCGGTCTGGTCCGGTCTGGTTCGGTCTGGTCTGGTTCGGTCTGGTCTGGTTCGGTCTGGTCTGGTCTGGTCTGGTCTGGTCTGGTTCGTTCTGGTTCGCTCTGGTTCGCTCTGGTTCGGTCTGGTCTGGTTCGTTCTGGTCTGGTTTGGTCCGGTCTGGTTCGGTCTGGTCTGGTCTGGTTCGCTCTGGTTCGGTCTGGTCCGGTCTGGTCTGGTTCGGTCTGGTTCGGTCTGGTCTGTTCTGGTTCGGTCTGGTCTGGTCCGGTCTGGTCTGGTCTGGTTCGTTCTGGTTCGGTCTGGTTCGGTCTGGTCTGGTCTGGTTCGGTCTGGTCTGGTTCGTTCTGGTTCGCTCTGGTTCGGTATGGGCTGGTCTGGTCTGGTTCGGGTCTGGTTCGGTCTGGTCTTGTCTGGTTCGGTCTGGTCTGGTCTGTTTTGTTCTGGTTCGGTCTGGTCTGGTCTGTTTTGTTCTGGTTCGGTCTGGTTCGGTCTGGTCTGGTTCGTTCTGGTTCGGTCTGGTCTGGTCTGGTTCGGTCTGGTCTGTTTCGTTCTGGTTCGCTCTGGTTCGGTCTGGTCTGGTCTGGTTCGGTCTGGTCTGGTTCGTTATGGTCTGGTCTGTTCTGGTCTGGTTCGGTCTGTTCTGGTCTGGTCCGGTCTGTTTCGGGTCTGGTTCGGTCTGGTCCGGTCTGGTTCGGTCTGGTCTGGTCTTGTCTGGTTTGGTCTGGTTCGGTCTGGTCTGGTTCGGTCTGGTTCGGTCTATTCTTATCTGGTCTGGTTCGTTCTGGTTCGCTCCGGTTCGGTCTGGTCTGGTCTGGTTCGGTCTGGTCTGGTCTGGTTCGTTCTGGTTCGGTCTGGTCTGGTCTGGCCAGGTCTGGTCTGGTTCTGTCTGGTTCGGTCTGGTCTGGTCTGGTCTGGTCTGGTCCGGTCTGGTCTGGTCTGGTCTGGTTCGGTCTGGTTCGGTCTGGTACGGTCTGGTACGGTCTGGTCTGGTCTGGTCTGGTTCGGTCTGGTCTGGTCTGGTTCGGTCTGGTCTGGTTCGGTCTGGTCTGGTCTGGTCCGGTCTGGTCCGGTTTGGTCCGGTTTGGTCCGGTCTGGTTCGGTCTGGTCTGGTTCGGTCTGGTCTGGTTCGGTCTGGTTCGTTCTGGTCTGGTCTGGTCTGGTTCGGTCTGGTCTGGTTCGGTCTGATCTGGTCCGGTCTGGTCTGGTTCGGTTTGGTCTGGTTCGGTCTGGTCTGCTCTGGTCTGGTCTGGTTCGGTCTGGTCTGGTTCGTTCTGGTTCGGTCTGGTTCGGTCTGGTCTGGTTCGTTCTGGTTCGGTCTGGTTCGGTCTGGTCTGGTTCGGTCTGGTCTGGTCTGGTTCGGTCTGGTCTGGTCTGGTCTGGTTCGTTCTGGTTCGGTCTGGTCTGGTCTGGTTCGGTCTGGTCTGGTTCGTTCTGGTTCGCTCTGGTTCGGTCTGGTCTGGTTCGGTCTGGTCTGGTCTGGTCTGGTCCGGTCTGGTCCGGTTTGGTCCGGTCTGGTTCGGTCTGGTCTGGTTCGGTCTGGTCTGGTTCGGTCTGGTTCGTTCTGGTCTGGTCTGGTCTGGTCTGGTTCGGTCTGGTCTGGTTCGGTCTGGTCTGGTCCGGTCCGGTCTGGTTCGGTCTGGTCTGGTTCGGTTTGGTCTGGTTCGGTCTGGTCTGCTCTGGTCTGGTTCGGTCTGGTCTGGTTCGTTCTGGTTCGGTCTGGTTCGGTCTGGTCTGGTTCGTTCTGGTTCGGTCTGGTTCGGTCTGGTCTGGTCTGGTCTGGTTCGGTCTGGTCTGGTCTGGTTCGTTCTGGTTCGGTCTGGTCTGGTTCGGTCTGGTCTGGTTCGTTCTGGTTCGCTCTGGTTCGGTCTGGTCCGGTCTGGTCCGGTCTGGTCTGGTCCGGTCTGGTCTGGTCTGGTTCGGTCTGGTTCGGTCTGGTCTGGTTCGGTCTATTCTGGTCTGGTTCGGTCTGGTCTGGTTCGGTCTGGTCTGGTCTGGTTCGGTATGGTCTGGTCTTGTATGGTCTGGTCTGGTTCGGTCTGGTTCGGTTCGGTCTGGTCTGGTCTGGTCTTGTCTGGTTTGGTCTGGTTCGGTCTGGTCTGGCTCGGTCTGGTTCGGTCTATTCTTGTCTGGTCTGGTTCGGTCTGGTCTGGTCTGGTTCGGTCTGGTCCGTTCTTTTTCGGTCTGGTCCCGTCTGGTACGGTCTGGTCCCGTCTGGTACGGTCTGGTTCGGTCTGGTACGGTCTGGTTCGGTCTGGTCCGGTCTGGTTCGGGTCTGGTTCGGTCTGGTCTGGTTCGGTCTGGTCTTGTCTGGTTCGTTCTGGTTCGGTCTGGTCTGGTTCGGTCTGGTTCGGTCTGGTCTGGTCTGGTCTGGTTCGGTCTGGTACGGTCTGGTACGGTCTGGTACGGTCTGGTTCGGTCTGGTCTGGTTCGGTCTGGTTCGGTCTGGTCTGGTCTTGTTCGGTCTGGTCTGGTCTTGTTCGGTCTGGTCTGGTCTGGTTCGGTCTGGTACGGTCCGGTCTGGTACGGTTCGGTCTGGTCTGGTCTGGTCTGGTTCGGTCTGGTCTGGTTCGGTCTGGTCTGGTTCGGTCTGGTCTGGTTCGGTCTGGTCTGGTTCGGTATGGTCTGGTCTGGTCTGGTTCGGTCTGGTTCGGTCTGTTCTGGTTCGGTCTGTTCTGGTTCGGTCTGGTCTGGTCTGGTTCGGTCTGGTCTGGTTCGGTCTGGTCTGGTTCGGTCTGGTTCGGTCTGGTTCGGTCTGGTCGGTCTGGTCTGGTTCGTTCTGGTTCGGTCTGGTTCGGTCTGGTCTGGTTCGTTCTGGTTCGGTCTGGTTCGGTCTGGTCTGGTCTGGTTCGGTCTGGTTCGGTCTGGTCTGGTTCGGTCTGGTCTGGTCTGGTTCGGTCTGGTCTGGTCTGGTCTGGTTCGTTCTGGTTCGGTCTGGTCTGGTCTGGTTCGGTCTGGTCTGGTCTGGTTCGTTCTGGTTCGCTCTGGTTCGGTCTGGTTCGGTCTGGTCTGGTTCGGTCTGGTCTGGTTCGGTCTAGTCTGGTCTGGTTCGGTCTGGTCTGGTTCGGTCTGGTCTGGTCTGGTTCGGTCTGGTCTGGTTCGGTCTGGTCTGGTTCGGTATGGTCTGGTCTTGTATGGTCTGGTCTGGTTCGGTCTGGTTCGGTTCGGTCTGGTCTGGTCTGGTCTGGTTCGGTCTGGTCTGGTTCGGTCTGGTCTGGTCCGGTCTGGTCTGGTTCGGTCTGGTCTGGTTCGGTCTGGTCTGGTCCGGTCTGGTTCGGTCTGGTTCGGTTTGGTCTGGTTCGGTCTGGTCTGCTCTGGTCTGGTTCGGTCTGGTCTGGTTCGTTCTGGTTCGGTCTGGTTCGGTCTGGTCTGGTTCGGTCTGGTTCGGTCTGGTTCGGTCTGGTCTGGTCTGGTTCGGTCTGGTCTGGTCTGGTCTGGTTCGTTCTGGTTCGGTCTGGTCTGGTCTGGTTCGGTCTGGTCTGGTCTGGTTCGTTCTGGTTCGCTCTGGTTCGGTCTGGTCCGGTCTGGTCCGGTCTGGTCCGGTCTGGTCCGGTCTGGTCTGGTCCGGTCTGGTCTGGTCTGGTTCGGTCTGGTTCGGTCTGGTCTGGTTCGGTCTAGTCTGGTCTGGTTCGGTCTGGTCTGGTTCGGTCTGGTCTGGTCTGGTTCGGTATGGTCTGGTCTTGTATGGTCTGGTCTGGTTCGGTCTGGTTCGGTTCGGTCTGGTCTGGTCTGGTCTTGTCTGGTTTGGTCTGGTTCGGTCTGGTCTGGTTCGGTCTGGTTCGGTCTATTCTTGTCTGGTCTGGTTCGGTCTGGTCTGGTTCGGTCTGGTCCGTTCTTTTTCGGTCTGGTCCCGTCTGGTACGGTCTGGTTCGGTCTGGTACGGTCTGGTTCGGTCTGGTACGGTCTGGTCCGGTCTGGTCCGGTCTGGTTCGGGTCTGGTTCGGTCTGGTCTGGTTCGGTCTGGTCTGGTCTTGTCTGGTTCGTTCTGGTTCGGTCTGGTCTGGTTCGGTCTGGTTCGGTCTGGTCTGGTCTGGTTCGGTCTGGTACGGTCTGGTTCGGTCTGGTCTGGTTCGGTCTGGTTCGGTCTGGTCTGGTCTGGTTCGGTCTGGTACGGTCCGGTCTGGTACGGTTCGGTCTGGTCTGGTCTGGTCTGGTCTGGTCTGGTCTGGTCTGGTCTGGTTCGGTCTGGTCTGGTTCGGTCTGGTCTGGTTCGGTCTGGTCTGGTTCGGTCTGGTCTGGTTCGGTATGGTCTGGTCTGGTTCGGTCTGGTCTGGTTCGGTCTGGTCTGGTCCGGTCTGGTCTGGTTCGGTCTGGTTCGGTCTGTTCTGGTTCGGTCTGTTCTGGTTCGGTCTGGTCTGGTCTGGTTCGGTCTGGTCTGGTTCGGTCTGGTCTGGTTCGGTCTGGTTCGGTCTGGTTCGGTCTGGTCGGTCTGGTCTGGTTCGTTCTGGTTCGGTCTGGTTCGGTCTGGTCTGGTTCGGTCTGGTTCGGTCTGGTCTGGTTCGGTCTGTTCTGGTTCGGTCTGGTCTGGTCTGGTTCGGTCTGGTCTGGTTCGGTCTGGTCTGGTTCGGTCTGGTTCGGTCTGGTCGGTCTGGTCTGGTTCGTTCTGGTTCGGTCTGGTTCGGTCTGGTCTGGTTCGGTCTGGTTCGGTCTGGTCTGGTCTGGTTCGGTCTGGTTCGGTCTGGTCTGGTTCGGTCTGGTCTGGTCTGGTTCGGTCTGGTCTGGTCTGGTCTGGTTCGTTCTGGTTCGCTCTGGTTCGGTCTGGTCCGGTCTGGTCTGGTCCGGTCTGGTCCGGTCTGGTTCGGTCTGGTCTGGTTCGGTCTAGTCTGGTCTGGTTCGGTCTGGTCTGGTTCGGTCTGGTCTGGTCTGGTTCGGTCTGGTCTGGTTCGGTCTGGTCTGGTTCGGTATGGTCTGGTCTTGTATGGTCTGGTCTGGTTCGGTCTGGTTCGGTTCGGTCTGGTCTGGTCTGGTCTGGTTCGGTCTGGTCTGGTCCGGTCTGGTCTGGTCCGGTCTGGTCTGGTTCGTTCTGGTTCGGTCTGGTCTGGTCTGTTCTGGTTCGCTCTGGTCTGGTCTGGTCTGGTCTGGTCTGGTTCGGTTCGGTCTGGTCTGGTTCGGTTCGGTCTAGTCTGGTCTGGTTCGGTCTGGTCTGGTTCGGTCTGGTCTGGTTTGGTCTGGTCTGGTCTGGTTCGGTCTAGTCTGGTCTGGTTCGGTCTGGTCTGGTCCGGTCTGGTCTGGTCTGGTTCGGTTCGGTCTAGTCTGGTCTGGTTCGGTCTGGTCTGGTCTGGTTCGGTCTGGTCTGGTCTGGTTCGGTCTGGTTCGGTCTGGCCTGGTCTGGTTCGTTCTGGTTCGCTCTGGTTCGGTCTGGTCTGGTCTGGTTCGTTCTGGTTTGCTCTGGTCCGGTCTGGTTCGGTCTGGTCTGGTTCGGTCTGGTTCGGTCTGGTCTGGTTCGGTCTGGTCTGGTTCGGTCTGGTCTGGTTCAGTCTGGTCTGGTTCGGTCTGGTCTGGTTCGGTCTGGTCTCGTCTGGTTCGGTATGGTCTGGTCTGGTTCGGTCTGGTTCGGTCTGGTCTGGTTCGGTCTGGCCTGTTCTGGTCTGGTTCGTTCTGGTTCGGTCTGTTCTGGTCTGGTCTGGTTCGTTCTGGTTCGCTCTGGTTCGGTCTGGTCTGGTTCGGTCTGGTCTGGTTTGGTCCGGTCTGGTTCGGTCTGGTCTGGTCTGGTTCGTTCTGGTTCGCTCTGGTTCGGTCTGGTCTGGTCTGGTTCGGTCTGGTCTGGTTCGGTCTGGTTCGGTCTGGTCTGGTTCGGTCTGGTCTGGTCTGGTTCGTTCTGGTTCGGATTGGTTCGGTCTGGTTCGTTCTGGTTCGCTCTGGTTCAGTCTGGTCTGGTTCGGGTCTGGTTCGGTCTGGTTCGGGTCTGGTTCGGTTTGGTTCGCTCGGGTCTGGTTCGGTCTGGTCTGGTTTGCTCTGGTCTGGTTCGGTCTGGTCTGGTTCGGTCTGGTCTGGTCTGGTCTGGTTCGTTCTGGTTCCCTCCGGTGCGGTCTGGTTCGGTCTGGTTCGGTCTGGTTCGGTCTGGTCTGGTCTGGTCTGGTCCGCTCTGGTTCGGTCTGGTCTGGTCTGGCCTGGTTCGGTCTGGTTCGGTCTGGTACGGTCTGGTCTGGTCTGGTTCGGTCTGGTCTGGTCCGGTCTGATCTGGTCCGGTCTGTTCTGGTTCGGTCTGGTCTGGTTCGGTCTGGTCTGGTCTGGTCTGGTCCGGTCTGGTTCGGTCTGGTCTGGTTCGGTATGGTCTGGTTCGGTATGGTCTGGTTCGGTCTGGTCTGGTTCGGTCTGGTTCGGTCTGGTCTGGTCTGGTTCGGTCTGGTCTGGTTCGGTCTGGTCTGGTCTGGTCTGGTCCGATTTGGTCCGGTCTGGTTCGGTCTGGTCTGGTTCGGTTTGGTCTGGTTCGGTCTGGTTCGGTCTGGTCTGGTTCGTTCTGGTTCGGTCTGGTTCGGTCTGGTTGGGTCTGGTCTGGTTCGCTCTGGTTCGGTCTGGTCTGGTTCGGTCTGGTTCGGTCTGGTCTGGTTCGGTATGGTCTGGTTCGGTCTGCTCTGGTCTGGTTCGGCTGGTCTGGTCTGGTTCGGTCTGGTCTGGTTCGGTCTGGTCTGGTTCGGTCTGTTCTGGTTCGGTCTGGTCTGGTTCGGTCTGGTTCGGTCTGGTTCGGTCTGGTTGCGTCTGGTCTGGTTCGGTCTGGTCTGGTTCAGTCTGGTCTGTTCTGGTTCGGTCTGGTCTGGTTCGATCTGGTTCGGTCTGGCCTGATCTGGTCTGGTTCGCTCTGGTTCGGTCTGGTCTGGTTCGGTCTGGTCTGGTTCGGTCTGGTTCGGTCTAGTCTGGTTCGGTCTGGTTCGGTCTGGTCTGGTTCGGTCTGGTCTGGTTCGGTCTGGTCTGGTTCGGTCTGGTCTGGTTCGGGCTGGTCTGGTCCGGTCTGGTCTGGTTCGGTCTGGTCTGGTTTGGTCTGGTTCGTTCTGGTCTGGTCTAGTCTGGTCTGGTCTGGTTCGGTCTGGTTCGGTCTGGCCTGGTGTGGTCTGGTTCGTTCTGGTTCGCTCTGGTTCGGTCTGGTCTGGTCTGGTTCGTTCTGGTTCGCTCTGGTTCGGTATGGGCTGGTCTGGTCTGGTTCGGGTCTGGTTCGGTCTGGTCTTGTCTGGTTCGGTCTGGTCTGGTCTGTTTTGTTCTGGTTCGGTCTGGTCTGGTCTGTTTTGTTCTGGTTCGGTCTGGTTCGGTCTGGTCTGGTTCGGTCTGGTCTGGTTCGTTCTGGTTCGGTCTGGTCTGGTCTGGTTCGGTCTGGTCTGTTTCGTTCTGGTTCGCTCTGGTTCGGTTCGGTCTGGTCTGGTCTGGTTCGGTCTGGTCTGGTTCGGAATGGTCTGGTCTGGTCTGGTCTGGTTCGGTCTGTTCTGGTCTGGTCCGGTCTGTTTCGGGTCTGGTTCGGTCTGGTCCGGTCTGTTTCGGTCTGGTCTGGTCTTGTCTGGTTTGGTCTGGTTCGGTCTGGTCTGGTTCGGTCTATTCTTGTCTGGTCTGGTTCGTTCTGGTTCGCTCCGGTTCGGTCTGGTCCGGTCTGGTTCGGTCTGGTCTGGTCTGGTTCGGTCTGGTTCGGTCTGGTCTGGTCTGGCCAGGTCTGGTTCGGTCTGGTTCGGTCTGGTCTGGTTCGTTCTGGTTCGGTCTGGTTCGGTCTGGTCTGGTCTGGTCTGGTCTTGTTCGGTCTGGTTCGGTCTGGTCTGGTCTTGTCTGGTCTTGTCTGGTTCGGTCTGGTCTGGTTCGGTCTGGTCTGGTCTGGTTCGTTATGGTTCGCTCTGGTTCGGTCTGGTCCGGTCTGGTCCGGTCTGGTCCGGTCTGGTCTGGTTCGGTCTAGTCTGGTCTGGTTCGGTCTGGTCTGGTTCGGTCTGGTCTGGTCTGGTTCGGTATGGTCTGGTCTTGTATGGTCTGGTCTGGTTCGGTTCGGTCTGGTCTGGTCTGGTCTGGTCTGGTTCGGTCTGGTCTGGTCTGGTCTGGTCCGGTCTGGTCTGGTCCGGTCTGGTCTGGTTCGGTCTGGTCTGGTCTGGTCTGGTCTGTTCTGGTTCGCTCTGGTTCGCTCTGGTTCGCTCTGGTCCGGTCTGGTCTGGTCTGGTCTGGTTCGGTCTGGTCTGGTTCGGTTCGGTCTTGTCTGGTCTGGTTCGGTCTGGTTCGGTCTGGTTCGGTCTGGTTCGGTCTGGTTCGGTCTGGTTTGGTCTAGTCTGGTCTGGTTCGGTCTGGTCTGGTCTGGTCCGGTCTGGTCTGGTCTGGTTCGGTTCGGTCTAGTCTGGTCTGGTTCGGTCTGGTTCGGTCTGGTCTGGTTTGGTCTGGTCTGGTCTGGTTCGGTCTGGTTCGGTCTGGCCTGGTCTGGTCTGGTTCGTTCTGGTTCGCTCTGGTTCGGTCTGGTCTGGTCTGGTTCGCTCTGGTTCGGTCTGGTCCGGTCTGGTTCGGTCTGGTCCGGTCTGGTTCGGTCTGGTCTGGTCTGGTCTGGTTCGGTCTGGTCTGGTCTGGTTCGGTCTGGTCTGGTTCGGTCTGGTCTGGCTCAGTCTGGTCTGGTTCGGTCTGGTCTGGTTCGGTCTGGTCTCGTCTGGTTCGGTATGGTCTGGTCTGGTTCGGTCTGGCCTGTTCTGGTCTGGTTCGTTCTGGTTCGGTCTGTTCTGGTCTGGTCTGGTTCGTTCTGGTTCGCTCTGGTTCGGTCTGGTTCGGTTCGGTCTGGTCTGGTTTCGTCCGGTCTGGTTCGGTCTGGTCTGGTCTGGTTCGTTCTGGTTCGCTCTGGTTCGGTCTGGTCTGGTCTGGTTCGGTCTGGTCTGGTTCGGTCTGGTCTGGTTCGGTCTGGTCTGGTCTGGTTCGGTCTGGTCTGGTCCGGTCTGGTCTGGTCTGGTTCGTTCTGGTTCGGATTGGTTCGGTCTGGTCTGGTTCGTTCTGGTTCGCTCTGGTTCGGTCTGGTCTGGTTCGGGTCTGGTTCGGTCTGGTTCGGGTCTGGTTCGGTTTGGTTCGCTCGGGTCTGGTTCGGTCTGGTCTGGTTTGCTCTGGTCTGGTTTGCTCTGGTCTGGTTCGGTCTGGTCTGGTTCGTTCTGGTATGGTCTGGTCTGGTCTGGTCCGCTCTGGTTCGGTCTGGTCTGGTCTGGTCTGATTCGGTCTGGTTCGGTCTGGTACGGTCTGGTCTGGTCTGGTTCGGTCTGGTCTGGTCCGGTCTGGTCTGGTCCGGTCTGTTCTGGTTCGGTCTGGTCTGGTTCGGTCTGGTCTGGTCTGGTCCGGTCTGGTCTGGTCCGGTCTGGTTCGGTATGGTCTGGTTCGGTCTGGTCCGGTCTGGTCCGGTTTGGTCCGGTCTGGTTCGGTCCGGTCTGGTTCGGTATGGTCTGGTCTGGTCTGGTTCGGTCTGGTCCGGTTCGGTCTGGTTTGTTCTGGTCTGGTCTGGTCTGGTTCGGTCTGGTCTGGTCCGGTCTGGTCCGGTCTGGTTCGGTCTGGTCTGGTTCGTTCTGGTCTGGTTCGTTCTGGTTCGGTTCGTTCTGGTTCGGTCTGGTTCGGTCTGGTCTGGTCTGGTTCGGTCTGGTTCGGTCTGGTCTGGTTCGGTCTGGTCTGGTCTGGTCTGGTCCGGTCTGGTCTGGTTCGGTCTGGTCTGGTCTGGTCTGGTTCGTTCTGGTTCGCTCTGGTTCGGTCTGGTCCGGTCTGGTTCGGTCTGGTCTGGTCTGGTTCGGTCTGGTCTGGTTCGTTCTGGTTCGCTCTGGTTCGGTCTGGTCCGGTCTGGTCCGGTCTGGTCCGGTCTGGTCCGGTCTGGTCTGGTCTGGTTCGGTCTGGTTCGGTCTGGTTCGGTCTAGTCTGGTCTGGTTCGGTCTGGTCTGGTTCGGTCTGGTCTGGTTCGGTCTGGTCTGGTTCGGTCTGGTCTGGTTCGGTATGGTCTGGTCTTGTATGGTCTGGTCTGGTTCGGTCTGGTTCGGTTCGGTCTGGTCTGGTCTGGTTCGGTCTGGTCTGGTCTGGTCCGGTCTGGTCTGGTCCGGTCTGGTCTGGTTCGGTCTGGTCTGGTCTGGTCTGGTCTGGTTCGCTCTGGTTCGCT
The DNA here is from genome assembly GCF_057628025.1 of Oncorhynchus mykiss. Taxonomy (NCBI): domain Eukaryota; kingdom Metazoa; phylum Chordata; class Actinopteri; order Salmoniformes; family Salmonidae; genus Oncorhynchus; species Oncorhynchus mykiss. Next base: position 226,426 of record NC_143047.1, on the reverse strand, counting down.
CTGGTTCGGTCTGGTCTGGTCTGGTTCGGTCTGGTCTGTTTCGTTCTGGTTCGCTCTGGTTCGGTCTGGTCTGGTCTGGTTCGGTCTGGTCTGGTTCGGTATGGTCTGGTCTGGTCTGGTCTGGTTCGGTCTGTTCTGGTCTGGTCCGGTCTGTTTCGGGTCTGGTTCGGTCTGGTCCGGTCTGTTTCGGTCTGGTCTGGTCTTGTCTGGTTTGGTCTGGTTCGGTCTGGTCTGGTTCGGTCTATTCTTGTCTGGTCTGGTTCGTTCTGGTTCGCTCCGGTTCGGTCTGGTCCGGTCTGGTTCGGTCTGGTCTGGTCTGGTTCGTTCTGGTTCGGTCTGGTCTGGTCTGGCCAGGTCTGGTCTGGTTCGGTCTGGTTCGGTCTGGTCTGGTCTGGTCCGCTCTGGTTCGGTCTGGTCTGGTCTGGTCTGGTTCGGTCTGGTACGGTCTGGTACGGTCTGGTACGGTCTGGTCTGGTCTGGTCCGGTCTGGTCTGGTTCGGTCTGGTCTGGTCTGGTTCGGTCTGGTCTGGTTCGGTCTGGTCTGCTCTGGTCTGGTCTGGTCCGGTCTGTTCCGGTTTGGTCCGGTCTGGTTCGGTCTGGTCTGGTTCGGTATGGTCTGGTCTGGTCTGGTTCGGTCTGGTCTGGTTCGGTCTGGTTCGTTCTGGTCTGGTCTGGTTCGGTATGGTCTGGTCTTGTATGGTCTGGTCTGGTTCGGTTCGGTCTGGTCTGGTCTGGTCTGGTCTGGTTCGGTCTGGTCTGGTCTGGTCTGGTCCGGTCTGGTCTGGTCCGGTCTGGTCTGGTTCGGTCTGGTCTGGTCTGGTCTGGTCTGTTCTGGTTCGCTCTGGTTCGCTCTGGTTCGCTCTGGTCCGGTCTGGTCTGGTCTGGTCTGGTTCGGTCTGGTTCGGTCTGGTCTGGTTCGGTTCGGTCTTGTCTGGTCTGGTTCGGTCTGGTTCGGTCTGGTTCGGTCTGGTTCGGTCTGGTTCGGTCTGGTTTGGTCTAGTCTGGTCTGGTTCGGTCTGGTCTGGTCTGGTCCGGTCTGGTCTGGTCTGGTTCGGTTCGGTCTAGTCTGGTCTGGTTCGGTCTGGTTCGGTCTGGTCTGGTTTGGTCTGGTCTGGTCTGGTTCGGTCTGGTTCGGTCTGGCCTGGTCTGGTCTGGTTCGTTCTGGTTCGCTCTGGTTCGGTCTGGTCTGGTCTGGTTCGCTCTGGTTCGGTCTGGTCCGGTCTGGTTCGGTCTGGTCCGGTCTGGTTCGGTCTGGTCTGGTCTGGTCTGGTTCGGTCTGGTCTGGTCTGGTTCGGTCTGGTCTGGTTCGGTCTGGTCTGGCTCAGTCTGGTCTGGTTCGGTCTGGTCTGGTTCGGTCTGGTCTCGTCTGGTTCGGTATGGTCTGGTCTGGTTCGGTCTGGCCTGTTCTGGTCTGGTTCGTTCTGGTTCGGTCTGTTCTGGTCTGGTCTGGTTCGTTCTGGTTCGCTCTGGTTCGGTCTGGTTCGGTTCGGTCTGGTCTGGTTTGGTCCGGTCTGGTTCGGTCTGGTCTGGTCTGGTTCGTTCTGGTTCGCTCTGGTTCGGTCTGGTCTGGTCTGGTTCGGTCTGGTCTGGTTCGGTCTGGTCTGGTTCGGTCTGGTCTGGTCTGGTTCGGTCTGGTCTGGTCCGGTCTGGTCTGGTCTGGTTCGTTCTGGTTCGGATTGGTTCGGTCTGGTCTGGTTCGTTCTGGTTCGCTCTGGTTCGGTCTGGTCTGGTTCGGGTCTGGTTCGGTCTGGTTCGGGTCTGGTTCGGTTTGGTTCGCTCGGGTCTGGTTCGGTCTGGTCTGGTTTGCTCTGGTCTGGTTTGCTCTGGTCTGGTTCGGTCTGGTCTGGTTCGTTCTGGTATGGTCTGGTCTGGTCTGGTCCGCTCTGGTTCGGTCTGGTCTGGTCTGGTCTGATTCGGTCTGGTTCGGTCTGGTACGGTCTGGTCTGGTCTGGTTCGGTCTGGTCTGGTCCGGTCTGGTCTGGTCCGGTCTGTTCTGGTTCGGTCTGGTCTGGTTCGGTCTGGTCTGGTCTGGTCCGGTCTGGTCTGGTCCGGTCTGGTTCGGTATGGTCTGGTTCGGTCTGGTCCGGTCTGGTCCGGTTTGGTCCGGTCTGGTTCGGTCCGGTCTGGTTCGGTATGGTCTGGTCTGGTCTGGTTCGGTCTGGTCCGGTTCGGTCTGGTTTGTTCTGGTCTGGTCTGGTCTGGTTCGGTCTGGTCTGGTCCGGTCTGGTCCGGTCTGGTTCGGTCTGGTCTGGTTCGTTCTGGTCTGGTTCGTTCTGGTTCGGTTCGTTCTGGTTCGGTCTGGTTCGGTCTGGTCTGGTCTGGTTCGGTCTGGTTCGGTCTGGTCTGGTTCGGTCTGGTCTGGTCTGGTCTGGTCTGGTCTGGTCCGGTCTGGTCTGGTTCGGTCTGGTCTGGTCTGGTCTGGTTCGTTCTGGTTCGCTCTGGTTCGGTCTGGTCCGGTCTGGTTCGGTCTGGTCTGGTCTGGTTCGGTCTGGTCTGGTCTGGTTCGTTCTGGTTCGCTCTGGTTCGGTCTGGTCCGGTCTGGTCCGGTCTGGTCCGGTCTGGTCCGGTCTGGTCTGGTCTGGTTCGGTCTGGTTCGGTCTGGTTCGGTCTAGTCTGGTCTGGTTCGGTCTGGTCTGGTTCGGTCTGGTCTGGTTCGGTCTGGTCTGGTTCGGTCTGGTCTGGTTCGGTATGGTCTGGTCTTGTATGGTCTGGTCTGGTTCGGTCTGGTTCGGTTCGGTCTGGTCTGGTCTGGTTCGGTCTGGTCTGGTCTGGTCCGGTCTGGTCTGGTCCGGTCTGGTCTGGTTCGGTCTGGTCTGGTCTGGTCTGGTCTGGTTCGCTCTGGTTCGCTCTGGTTCGGTCTGGTCTGGTCTGGTTCGGTCTGGTCTGTTTCGTTCTGGTTCGCTCTGGTTCGGTCTGGTCTGGTCTGGTTCGGTCTGGTCTGGTTCGGTATGGTCTGGTCTGGTCTGGTCTGGTTCGGTCTGTTCTGGTCTGGTCCGGTCTGTTTCGGGTCTGGTTCGGTCTGGTCCGGTCTGTTTCGGTCTGGTCTGGTCTTGTCTGGTTTGGTCTGGTTCGGTCTGGTCTGGTTCGGTCTATTCTTGTCTGGTCTGGTTCGTTCTGGTTCGCTCCGGTTCGGTCTGGTCCGGTCTGGTTCGGTCTGGTCTGGTCTGGTTCGTTCTGGTTCGGTCTGGTCTGGTCTGGCCAGGTCTGGTCTGGTTCGGTCTGGTTCGGTCTGGTCTGGTCTGGTCCGCTCTGGTTCGGTCTGGTCTGGTCTGGTCTGGTTCGGTCTGGTACGGTCTGGTACGGTCTGGTACGGTCTGGTCTGGTCTGGTCCGGTCTGGTCTGGTTCGGTCTGGTCTGGTCTGGTTCGGTCTGGTCTGGTTCGGTCTGGTCTGCTCTGGTCTGGTCTGGTCCGGTCTGTTCCGGTTTGGTCCGGTCTGGTTCGGTCTGGTCTGGTTCGGTATGGTCTGGTCTGGTCTGGTTCGGTCTGGTCTGGTTCGGTCTGGTTCGTTCTGGTCTGGTCTGGTCTGGTCTGGTTCGGTCTGGTCTGGTTCGGTCTGGTCCGGTCTGTTTCGGTCTGGTCTGGTCTTGTCTGGTTTGGTCTGGTTCGGTCTGGTCTGGTTCGGTCTGGTTCGGTCTATTCTTGTCTGGTCTGGTTCGTTCTGGTTCGCTCCAGTTCGGTCTGGTCCGGTCTGGTTCGGTCTGGTCTGGTCTGGTTCGTTCTGGTTCGGTCTGGTCTGGTCTGGCCAGGTCTGGTCTGGTTCGGTCTGGTTCGGTCTGGTCTGGTCTGGTCCGCTCTGGTTCGGTCTGGTCTGGTCTGGTCTGGTCTGGTTCGGTCTGGTTCGGTCTGGTACGGTCTGGTACGGTCTGGTCTGGTCTGGTCCGGTCTGGTCTGGTTCGGTCTGGTCTGGTCTGGTTCGGTCTGGTCTGGTTCGGTCTGGTCTGGTCTGGTCTGGTCTGGTCCGGTCTGGTCCGGTTTGGTCCGGTCTGGTTCGGTCTGGTCTGGTTCGGTATGGTCTGGTCTGGTCTGGTTCGGTCTGGTCTGGTTCGGTCTGGTTCGTTCTGGTCTGGTCTGGTCTGGTTCGGTCTGGTCTGGTTCGGTCTGGTCTGGTCCGGTCTGGTTCGGTCTGGTCTGGTTCGGTTTGGTCTGGTTCGGTCTGGTCTGCTCTGGTCTGGTCTGGTTCGGTCTGGTCTGGTTCGTTCTGGTTCGGTCTGGTTCGGTCTGGTCTGGTTCGTTCTGGTTCGGTCTGGTTCGGTCTGGTCTGGTTCGGTCTGGTCTGGTCTGGTTCGGTCTGGTCTGGTCTGGTCTGGTTCGTTCTGGTTCGGTCTGGTCTGGTCTGGTTCGTTCTGGTTCGCTCTGGTTCGGTCTGGTCTGGTTCGGTCTGGTCTGGTCTGGTCTGGTCCGGTCTGGTCCGGTTTGGTCCGGTCTGGTTCGGTCTGGTCTGGTTCGGTATGGTCTGGTCTGGTCTGGTTCGGTCTGGTCTGGTTCGTTCTGGTCTGGTCTGGTCTGGTTCGGTCTGGTCTGGTTCGGTCTGGTCTGGTCCGGTCCGGTCTGGTTCGGTCTGGTCTGGTTCGGTTTGGTCTGGTTCGGTCTGGTCTGCTCTGGTCTGGTTCGGTCTGGTCTGGTTCGTTCTGGTTCGGTCTGGTTCGGTCTGGTCTGGTTCGTTCTGGTTCGGTCTGGTTCGGTCTGGTCTGGTCTGGTCTGGTTCGGTCTGGTCTGGTTCGGTCTGGTCTGGTCTGGTCTGGTTCGGTCTGGTCTGGTCTGGTTCGGTCTGGTCTGGTCTGGTTCGTTATGGTTCGCTCTGGTTCGGTCTGGTCCGGTCTGGTCCGGTCTGGTCCGGTCTGGTCTGGTCTGGTTCGGTCTGGTTCGGTCTGGTCTGGTTCGGTCTAGTCTGGTCTGGTTCGGTCTGGTCTGGTTCGGTCTGGTCTGGTCTGGTTCGGTATGGTCTGGTCTTGTATGGTCTGGTCTGGTTCGGTCTGGTTCGGTTCGGTCTGGTCTGGTCTGGTCTGGTCTGGTTCGGTCTGGTCTGGTCTGGTCTGGTCCGGTCTGGTCTGGTCCGGTCTGGTCTGGTTCGGTCTGGTCTGGTCTGGTCTGGTCTGTTCTGGTTCGCTCTGGTTCGCTCTGGTCCGGTCTGGTCTGGTCTGGTCTGGTCTGGTCTGGTTCGGTCTGGTTCGGTCTGGTCTGGTTCGGTTCGGTCTTGTCTGGTCTGGTTAGGTCTGGTTCGGTCTGGTTCGGTCTGGTTCGGTCTGGTTCGGTCTGGTCTGGTCTGGTTTGGTCTAGTCTGGTCTGGTTCGGTCTGGTCTGGTCTGGTCCGGTCTGGTCTGGTCTGGTTCGGTTCGGTCTAATCTGGTCTGGTTCGGTCTGGTTCGGTCTGGTCTGGTTTGGTCTGGTCTGGTCTGGTTCGGTCTGGCCTGGTCTGGTCTGGTTCGTTCTGGTTCGCTCTGGTTCGGTCTGGTCTGGTCTGGTCCGCTCTGGTTCGGTCTGGTCCGGTCTGGTTCGGTCTGGTCTGGTCTGGTCTGGTTCGGTCTGGTCTGGTTCGGTCTGGTCTGGTTCAGTCTGGTCTGGTTCGGTCTGGTCTGGTTCGGTCTGGTCTCGTCTGGTTCGGTATGGTCTGGTCTGGTTCGGTCTGGCCTGTTCTGGTCTGGTTCGTTCTGGTTCGGTCTGTTCTGGTCTGGTCTGGTTCGTTCTGGTTCGCTCTGGTTCGGTCTGGTTCGGTTCGGTCTGGTCTGGTTTGGTCCGGTCTGGTTCGGTCTGGTCTGGTCTGGTTCGTTCTGGTTCGCTCTGGTTCGGTCTGGTCTGGTCTGGTTCGGTCTGGTCTGGTTCGGTCTGGTCTGGTTCGGTCTGGTCTGGTCTGGTTCGGTCTGGTCTGGTCCGGTCTGGTCTGGTCTGGTTCGTTCTGGTTCGGATTGGTTCGGTCTGGTCTGGTTCGTTCTGGTTCGCTCTGGTTCGGTCTGGTCTGGTTCGGGTCTGGTTCGGTCTGGTTCGGGTCTGGTTCGGTTTGGTTCGCTCGGGTCTGGTTCGGTCTGGTCTGGTTTGCTCTGGTCTGGTTTGCTCTGGTCTGGTTCGGTCTGGTCTGGTTCGTTCTGGTATGGTCTGGTCTGGTCTGGTCCGCTCTGGTTCGGTCTGGTCTGATTCGGTCTGGTTCGGTCTGGTACGGTCTGGTCTGGTCTGGTTCGGTCTGGTCTGGTCCGGTCTGGTCTGGTCCGGTCTGTTCTGGTTCGGTCTGGTCTGGTTCGGTCTGGTCTGGTCTGGTCCGGTCTGGTCTGGTCCGGTCTGGTTCGGTATGGTCTGGTTCGGTCTGGTCCGGTCTGGTCCGGTTTGGTCCGGTCTGGTTCGGTCCGGTCTGGTTCGGTATGGTCTGGTCTGGTCTGGTTCGGTCTGGTCCGGTTCGGTCTGGTTTGTTCTGGTCTGGTCTGGTCTGGTTCGGTCTGGTCTGGTCCGGTCTGGTCCGGTCTGGTTCGGTCTGGTCTGGTTCGTTCTGGTCTGGTTCGTTCTGGTTCGGTCTGGTTCGGTCTGGTCTGGTTCGGTCTGGTCTGGTTCGGTCTGGTCTGGTCTGGTCTGGTTCGGTCCTGTCTGGTTCGGTCTGGTCTGGTCCGGTCTGGTCTGGTTCGGTCTGGTCTGGTCTGGTCTGGTTCGTTCTGGTTCGCTCTGGTTCGGTCTGGTCCGGTCTGGTTCGGTCTGGTCTGGTCTGGTTCGGTCTGGTCTGGTCTGGTTCGTTCTGGTTCGCTCTGGTTCGGTCTGGTCCGGTCTGGTCCGGTCTGGTCCGGTCTGGTCCGGTCTGGTCTGGTCTGGTTCGGTCTGGTTCGGTCTGGTTCGGTCTAGTCTGGTCTGGTTCGGTCTGGTCTGGTTCGGTCTGGTCTGGTTCGGTCTGGTCTGGTTCGGTCTGGTCTGGTTCGGTCTGGTCTGGTTCGGTATGGTCTGGTCTTGTATGGTCTGGTCTGGTTCGGTCTGGTTCGGTTCGGTCTGGTCTGGTCTGGTTCGGTCTGGTCTGGTCTGGTCCGGTCTGGTCTGGTCCGGTCTGGTCTGGTCTGGTCTGTTCTGGTTCGCTCTGGTTCGCTCTGGTCCGGTCTGGTCTGGTCTGGTCTGGTTCGGTCTGGTTCGGTCTGGTCTGGTTCGGTTCGGTCTAGTCTGGTCTGGTTCGGTCTGGTTCGGTCTGGTCTGGTCTGGTTTGGTCTGGTCTGGTCTGGTTCGGTCTAGTCTGGTCTGGTCTGGTCTGGTCCGGTCTGGTCTGGTCTGGTTCGGTTCGGTCTAGTCTGGTCTGGTTCGGTCTGGTTCGGTCTGGTCTGGTTTGGTCTGGTCTGGTCTGGTTCGGTCTGGTTCGGTCTGGCCTGGTCTGGTCTGGTTCGTTCTGGTTCGCTCTGGTTCGGTCTGGTCTGGTCTGGTTCGCTCTGGTTCGGTCTGGTCCGGTCTGGTCCGGTCTGGTTCGGTCTGGTCTGGTTCGGTCTGGTTCGGTCTGGTCTGGTCTGGTCTGGTTCGGTCTGGTCTGGTTCGGTCTGGTTCGGTTCGGTCTAGTCTGGTCTGGTTCGGTCTGGTCTGGTTTGGTCTGGTCTGGTCTGGTTCGGTCTGGTTCGGTCTGGCCTGGTCTGGTCTGGTTCGTTCTGGTTCGGTCTGGTCTGGTCTGGTTCGCTCTGGTTCGGTCTGGTCCGGTCTGGTTCGGTCTGGTCTGGTTCGGTCTGGTTCGGTCTGGTCTGGTCTGGTTCGGTCTGGTCTGGTTCGGTCTGGTCTGGTTCGGTCTGGTCTCGTCTGGTTCGGTATGGTCTGGTTCGTTCTGGTCTGGTCTGGTTCGGTCTGGTCTGGTTCGGTCTGTTCTGGTCTGGTCTGGTTCGTTCTGGTTCGCTCTGGTCTGGTCTGGTTCGCTCTGGTTCGGTCTGGTCCGGTCTGGTCCGGTCTGGTTCGGTCTGGTCTGGTTCGGTCTGGTCTGGTTCGGTCTGGTTCGGTCTGGTCTGGTCTGGTCTGGTCCGGTCTGGTCTGGTTCGGTCTGGTCTGGTCTGGTCTGGTTCGCTCTGGTTCGGTCTGGTCCGGTCTGGTTCGGTCTGGTCTGGTCTGGTTCGGTCTGGTCTGGTCTGGTTCGTTCTGGTCTGGTCCGGTCCGGTCTGGTCTGGTCCGGTCTGGTCCGGTCTGGTCCGGTCTGGTCTGGTCTGGTTCGGTCTGGTTCGGTCTAGTCTGGTCTGGTTCGGTCTGGTTCGGTCTGGTCTGGTTCGGTCTGGTCTGGTTCGGTCTGGTCTGGTTCGGTATGGTCTGGTCTTGTATGGTCTGGTCTGGTTCGGTCTGGTTCGGTTCGGTCTGGTCTGGTCTGGTCTGGTTCGGTCTGGTCTGGTCTGGTCCGGTCTGGTCTGGTCCGGTCTGGTCTGGTTCGGTCTGGTCTGGTCTGGTCTGTTCTGGTTCGCTCTGGTTCGCTCTGGTCCGGTCTGGTCTGGTCTGGTCTGGTTCGGTCTGGTTCGGTCTGGTCTGGTTCGGTTCGGTCTAGTCTGGTCTGGTCTGTTCTGGTTCGCTCTGGTTCGCTCTGGTCCGGTCTGGTCTGGTCTGGCCTGGTCTGGTCTGGTTCGTTCTGGTTCGCTCTGGTTCGGTCTGGTCTGGTCTGGTTCGCTCTGGTTCGGTCTGGTCCGGTCTGGTCCGGTCTGGTTCGGTCTGGTCTGGTTCGGTCTGGTTCGGTCTGGTCTGGTCTGGTCTGGTTCGGTCTGGTCTGGTTCGGTCTGGTCTGGTTCGGTCTGGTCTCGTCTGGTTCGGTATGGTCTGGTTCGTTCTGGTCTGGTCTGGTTCGGTCTGGTCTGGTTCGGTCTGTTCTGGTCTGGTCTGGTTCGTTCTGGTTCGCTCTGGTTCGGTCTGGTTCGGTTCGGTCTGGTTTGGTCCGGTCTGGTTCGGTCTGGTCTGGTCTGGTTCGTTCTGGTTCGCTCTGGTTCGGTCTGGTCTGGTCTGGTTCGGTCTGGTCTGGTCTGGTTCGGTCTGGTCTGGTTCGGTCTGGTCTGGTCTGGTTCGTTCTGGTTCGGATTGGTTCGGTCTGGTCTGGTTCGTTCTGGTTCGCTCTGGTTCGGTCTGGTCTGGTTCGGGTCTGGTTCGGTCTGGTTCGGGTCTGGTTCGGTTTGGTTCGCTCGGGTCTGGTTCGGTCTGGTCTGGTTTGCTCTGGTCTGGTTTGCTCTGGTCTGGTTCGGTCTGGTCTGGTTTGGTCTGGTCTGGTCTGGTTCGGTCTGGTCTGGTCTGGTTCGTTCTGGTTCGCTCTGGTTCGGTCTGGTCTGGTCTGGTTCGCTCTGGTTCGGTCTGGTCCGGTCTGGTTCGGTCTGGTCCGGTCTGGTTCGGTCTGGTCTGGTTCGGTCTGGTTCGGTCTGGTCTGGTCTGGTTCGGTCTGGTCTGGTTCGGTCTGGTCTGGTTCAGTCTGGTCTGGTTCGGTCTGGTCTGGTTCGGTCTGGTCTCGTCTGGTTCGGTCTGGTCTCGTCTGGTTCGGTATGGTCTGGTCTGGTTCGTTCTGGTTCGCTCTGGTTCGGTCTGGTTCGGTTCGGTCTGGTCTGGTTTGGTCCGGTCTGGTTCGGTCTGGTCTGGTCTGGTTCGTTCTGGTTCGCTCTGGTTCGGTCTGGTCTGGTCTGGTTCGGTCTGGTCTGGTTCGGTCTGGTCTGGTTCGGTCTGGTCTGGTCTGGTCTGGTTCGGTCTGGTCTGGTCCGGTCTGGTCTGGTCTGGTTCGTTCTGGTTCGGATTGGTTCGGTCTGGTCTGGTTCGTTCTGGTTCGCTCTGGTTCGGTCTGGTCTGGTTCGGGTCTGGTTCGGTCTGGTTCGGGTCTGGTTCGGTTTGGTTCGCTCGGGTCTGGTTCGGTCTGGTCTGGTTTGCTCTGGTCTGGTTTGCTCTGGTCTGGTTCGGTCTGGTCTGGTTCGGTCTGGTCTGGTTCGGTCTGGTATGGTCTGGTCTGGTCTGGTTCGTTCTGGTTCCCTCCGGTGCGGTCTGGTCTGGTTCGGTCTGGTTCGGTCTGGTCTGGTCTGGTCCGCTCTGGTTCGGTCTGGTCTGGTCTGGTCTGGTTCGGTCTGTTCTGGTTCGGTCTGGTCTGGTTCGGTCTGGTCTGGTCTGGTTCGGTCTGGTCTGGTTCGGTCTGGTCTGGTTCGGTATGGTCTGGTTCGGTCTGGTCTGGTCTGGTCCGGTCTGGTCCGGTCTGGTTCGGTCTGGTCTGGTTCGGTATGGTCTGGTCTGGTCTGGTTCGGTCTGGTCTGGTTCGGTCTGGTTCGTTCTGGTCTGGTCTGGTCTGGTCTGGTTCGGTCTGGTCTGGTTCGGTCTGGTCTGGTCCGGTCTGGTCCGGTCTGGTTCGGTCTGGTCTGGTTCGGTTTGGTCTGGTTCGGTCTGGTTCGGTCTGGTCTGCTCTGGTCTGGTCTGGTTCGGTCTGGTCTGGTCTGGTTCGTTCTGGTTCGGTCTGGTCTGGTTCGTTCTGGTCTGGTTCGGTCTGGTTCGGTCTGGTCTGGTCTGGTTCGGTCTGGTTCGGTCTGGTCTGGTTCGGTCTGGTCTGGTCTGGTCTGGTTCGGTCCTGTCTGGTTCGGTCTGGTTCGGTCTGGTCCGGTCTGGTCCGGTCTGGTCCGGTCTGGTCTGGTCTGGTTCGGTCTGGTCTGGTTCGGTTCGGTCTAGTCTGGTCTGGTCTGGTCTGGTTCGGTCTGGTCTGGTTCGGTCTGGTCTGGTCTGGTTCGGTCTGGTCTGGTTCGGTCTGGTCTGGTTCGGTATGGTCTGGTCTTGTCTGGTCTGGTTCGGTCTGGTTCGGTTCGGTCTGGTCTGGTCTGGTCTGGTCTGGTTCGGTCTGGTCTGGTCTGGTCCGGTCTGGTCTGGTCCGGTCTGGTCTGGTTCGTTCTGGTTCGGTCTGGTCTGGTCTGGTCTGGTCTGGTCTGGTTCGGTCTGGTTCGGTCTGGTCTGGTTCGGTTCGGTCTAGTCTGGTCTGGTTCGGTCTGGTTCGGTCTGGTCTGGTCTGGTTCGGTCTGGTCTGGTTTGGTCTGGTCTGGTCTGGTCCGGTCTGGTCTGGTTCGGTTCGGTCTAGTCTGGTTCGGTCTGGTTCGGTCTGGTCTGGTTCGGTCTGGTCTGGTCTGGTTCGGTCTGGCCTGGTCTGGTCTGGTTCGTTCTGGTTCGCTCTGGTTCGGTCTGGTCTGGTCTGGTTCGTTCTGGTTCGTTCTGGTTCGCTCTGGTTCGGTCTGGTTCGGTCTGGTCTGGTTCGGTCTGGTCTGGTTCGGTCTGGTCTGGTTCGGTCTGGTCTCGTCTGGTTCGGTATGGTCTGGTCTGGTTCGTTCTGGTCTGGTCTGGTTCGGTCTGGTTCGGTCTGGTCTGGTTCGGTCTGGCCTGTTCTGGTCTGGTTCGTTCTGGTTCGGTCTGTTCTGGTCTGGTCTGGTTCGTTCTGGTTCGCTCTGGTTCGGTCTGGTCTGGTTCGGTCTGGTCTGGTTTGGTCCGGTCTGGTTCGGTCTGGTCTGGTCTGGTTCGTTCTGGTTCGCTCTGGTTCGGTCTGGTCTGGTCTGGTTCGGTCTGGTCTGGTTCGGTCTGGTCTGGTTCGGTCTGGTCTGGTTCGGTCTGGTCTGGTCCGGTCTGGTCTGGTTTGGTTCGTTCTGGTTCGGATTGGTTCGGTCTGGTCTGGTTCGATCTGGTTCGCTCTGGTTCGGTCTGGTCTGGTTCGGTTCTGGTTCGGTCTGGTTCGGGTCTGGTTCGGTTTGGTTCGCTCGGGTCTGGTTCGGTCTGGTCTGGTTTGCTCTGGTCTGGTTCGGTCTGGTCTGGTTCGGTCTGGTCTGGTTCGGTCTGGTATGGTCTGGTCTGGTTCGTTCTGGTTCCCTCCGGTGCGGTCTGGTTCGGTCTGGTCTGGTTCGGTCTGGTTCGGTCTGGTCTGGTCTGGTCTGGTCCGCTATGGTTCGGTCTGGTCTGGTCTGGTTCGGTCTGGTTCGGTCTGGTACGGTCTGGTCTGGTCTGGTTCGGTCTGGTCCGGTCTGGTTCGGTCTGTTCTGGTTCGGTCTGTTCTGGTTCGGTCTGGTCTGGTTCGGTCTGGTCTGGTCTGGTCCGGTCTGGTTCGGTCTGGTCTGGTTCGGTATGGTCTGGTTCGGTCTGGTCTGGTTCGGTCTGGTTCGGTCTGGTTCGGTCTGGTTCGGTCTGGTCTGGTCTGGTTCGGTCTGGTCTGGTTCGGTCTGGTCTGGTCCGGTTTGGTCCGGTCTGGTTCGGTCTGGTCTGGTTCGGTTTGGTCTGGTTCGGTCTGGTTCGGTCTGGTCTGCTCTGGTCTGGTCTGGTCTGGTTCGGTCTGGTCTGGTCTGGTTCGTTCTGGTTCGGTCTGGTTCGGTCTGGTCTGGTTCGTTCTGGTTCGCTCTGGTTCGGTCTGGTTCGGTCTGGTCTGGTTCGGTCTGGTCTGGTTCGGTCTGGTCTGGTTCGGTCTGGTCTGGTCTGGTTCGGCTGGTCTGGTCTGGTTCGGTCTGGTCTGGTTCGGTCTGGTCTGGTTCGGTCTGGTTCGGTCTGTTCTGGTTCGGTCTGTTCTGGTTCGGTCTGGTCTGGTTCGGTCTGGTTCGGTCTGGTTGCGTCTGGTCTGGTTCGGTCTGGTCTGGTTCAGTCTGGTCTGGTCTGGTTCGGTCTGGTCTGGTCTGGTTCGATCTGGTTCGGTCTGGCCTGATCTGGTCTGGTTCGGTCTGGTCCGGTCTGGTTCGGTCTGTTCTGGTTCGGTCTGTTCTGGTTCGGTCTGGTCTGGTTCGGTCTGGTCTGGTCTGGTCCGGTCTGGTTCGGTCTGGTCTGGTTCGGTATGGTCTGGTTCGGTCTGGTCTGGTTCGGTCTGGTTCGGTCTGGTTCGGTCTGGTTCGGTCTGGTCTGGTCTGGTTCGGTCTGGTCTGGTTCGGTCTGGTCTGGTCCGGTTTGGTCCGGTCTGGTTCGGTCTGGTCTGGTTCGGTTTGGTCTGGTTCGGTCTGGTTCGGTCTGGTCTGCTCTGGTCTGGTCTGGTCTGGTTCGGTCTGGTCTGGTCTGGTTCGTTCTGGTTCGGTCTGGTTCGGTCTGGTCTGGTTCGTTCTGGTTCGCTCTGGTTCGGTCTGGTTCGGTCTGGTCTGGTTCGGTCTGGTCTGGTTCGGTCTGGTCTGGTTCGGTCTGGTCTGGTCTGGTTCGGCTGGTCTGGTCTGGTTCGGTCTGGTCTGGTTCGGTCTGGTCTGGTTCGGTCTGGTTCGGTCTGTTCTGGTTCGGTCTGTTCTGGTTCGGTCTGGTCTGGTTCGGTCTGGTTCGGTCTGGTTGCGTCTGGTCTGGTTCGGTCTGGTCTGGTTCAGTCTGGTCTGGTCTGGTTCGGTCTGGTCTGGTCTGGTTCGATCTGGTTCGGTCTGGCCTGATCTGGTCTGGTTCGCTCTGGTTCGGTCTGGTCTGGTTCGGTCTGGTCTGGTTCGGTCTGGTTCGGTCTGGTCTGGCTCGGTCTGGTCTGGTTCGGTCTGGTTCGGTCTGGTCTGGCTCGGTCTGGTCTGGTTCGGGTCTGGTTCGGTCTGGTCTGGTCCGGTCTGGTTCGGTCTGGTCTGGTCTTGTCTGGTTTGGTCTGGTTCGGTCTGGTCTGGTTCGGTCTGGTTCGGTCTATTCTTGTCTGGTCTGGTTCGGTCTGGTCTGGTTCGGTCTGGTCTGGTTCGGGCTGGTCTGGTTCAGTCTGGTCTGGTTCGGTCTGGTCTGGTTCGGTCTGGTCTGGTTCGTTCTGGTCTGGTTCGGTCTAGTCTGGTCTGGTCTGGTTCGGTCTGGTTCGGTCTGGCCTGGTCTGGTCTGGTTCGTTCTGGTTCGCTCTGGTTCGGTCTGGTCCGGTCTGGTTCGGTCTGGTCTGGTTCGGTCTGGTCTGGTTCGGTCTGGTCTGGTCTGGTTCGTTCTGGTTCGCTCTGGTTCGTTCTGGTTCGCTCTGGTTCGTTCTGGTCTGGTTCGGTCTGGTCTGGTCTGGTTCGTTCTGGTTCGCTCTGGTTCGGTCTGGTCTGGTCTGGTCTGGTTCGGACTGGTCTTGTTCGGTCTGGTCTGGTCTGGTTCGGTCTGGTCTGGTCCGGTCTGGTCTGGTTCGTTCTGGTTCGGTCTGGTTCGGTCTGGTCTGGTTCGGTCTGGTCTGGTTCGTTCTGGTTCGCTCTGGTTCGGTATGGGCTGGTCTGGTCTGGTCTGGTCTTGTCTGGTTCGGTCTGGTCTGGTCTGTTTTGTTCTGGTTCGGTCTGGTCTGGTTCGGTCCGGTCTGGTTCGTTCTGGTTCGGTCTGGTCTGGTCTGGTCTGGTCTGGTCTGGTCCCGTCTGGTTCGGTCTGGTCTGTTTCGTTCTGGTTCGCTCTGGTTCGGTCTTGTCTGGTCTGGTTCGGTCTGGTCTGGTTCGGTATGGTCTGGTCTGGTCTGGTCTGGTTCGGTCTGTTCTGGTCTGGTCCGGTCTGGTTCGGGTCTGGTTCGGTCTGGTCTGGTCCGGTCTGGTTCGGTCTGGTCTGGTCTTGTCTGGTTTGGTCTGGTTCGGTCTGGTCTGGTTCGGTCTATTCTTGTCTGGTCTGGTTCGGTCTGGTCTGGTCTGGTTCGGTCCGGTCCGTTCTTTTTCGGTCTGGTCCCGTCTGGTACGGTCTGGTCCGGTCTGGTACGGTCTGGTTCAGTCTGGTACGGTCTGGTCCGGTCTGGTCCGGTCTGGTTCGGGTCTGGTTCGGTCTGGTCCGGTCTGGTCTGGTTCGGTCTGGTCTGGTCTTGTCTGGTTCGTTCTGGTTCGGTCTGGTTCGGTCTGGTCTGGTTCGGTCTGGTTCGGTCTGGTCTGGTTCGGTCTGGTACGGTCTGGTACGGTCTGGTCCGGTCTGGTCTGGTTCGGTTCGGTCTAGTCTGGTCTGGTTCGGTCTGGTTCGGTCTGGTCTGGTCTGGTTCGGTCTGGTCTGGTTTGGTCTGGTCTGGTCTGGTTCGGTCTGGTCTGGTCCGGTCTGGTCTGGTTCGGTTCGGTCTAGTCTGGTTCGGTCTGGTTCGGTCTGGTCTGGTTCGGTCTGGTCTGGTCTGGTTCGGTCTGGCCTGGTCTGGTCTGGTTCGTTCTGGTTCGCTCTGGTTCGGTCTGGTCTGGTCTGGTTCGTTCTGGTTCGTTCTGGTTCGCTCTGGTTCGGTCTGGTCCGGTCTGGTTCGGTCTGGTCTGGTTCGGTCTGGTTCGGTCTGGTCTGGTTCGGTCTGGTCTGGTTCGGTCTGGTCTCGTCTGGTTCGGTATGGTCTGGTCTGGTTCGTTCTGGTCTGGTCTGGTTCGGTCTGGTTCGGTCTGGTCTGGTTCGGTCTGGCCTGTTCTGGTCTGGTTCGTTCTGGTTCGGTCTGTTCTGGTCTGGTCTGGTTCGTTCTGGTTCGCTCTGGTTCGGTCTGGTCTGGTTCGGTCTGGTCTGGTTTGGTCCGGTCTGGTTCGGTCTGGTCTGGTCTGGTTCGTTCTGGTTCGCTCTGGTTCGGTCTGGTCTGGTCTGGTTCGGTCTGGTCTGGTTCGGTCTGGTCTGGTTCGGTCTGGTCTGGTTCGGTCTGGTCTGGTCCGGTCTGGTCTGGTTTGGTTCGTTCTGGTTCGGATTGGTTCGGTCTGGTCTGGTTCGATCTGGTTCGCTCTGGTTCGGTCTGGTCTGGTTCGGTTCTGGTTCGGTCTGGTTCGGGTCTGGTTCGGTTTGGTTCGCTCGGGTCTGGTTCGGTCTGGTCTGGTTTGCTCTGGTCTGGTTCGGTCTGGTCTGGTTCGGTCTGGTCTGGTTCGGTCTGGTATGGTCTGGTCTGGTTCGTTCTGGTTCCCTCCGGTGCGGTCTGGTTCGGTCTGGTCTGGTTCGGTCTGGTTCGGTCTGGTCTGGTCTGGTCTGGTCCGCTATGGTTCGGTCTGGTCTGGTCTGGTCTGGTTCGGTCTGGTTCGGTCTGGTACGGTCTGGTCTGGTCTGGTTCGGTCTGGTCCGGTCTGGTTCGGTCTGTTCTGGTTCGGTCTGGTCTGGTTCGGTCTGGTCTGGTCTGGTCCGGTCTGGTTCGGTCTGGTCTGGTTCGGTATGGTCTGGTTCGGTCTGGTCTGGTTCGGTCTGGTTCGGTCTGGTTCGGTCTGGTTCGGTCTGGTTCGGTCTGGTCTGGTCTGGTTCGGTCTGGTCTGGTTCGGTCTGGTCTGGTCCGGTTTGGTCCGGTCTGGTTCGGTCTGGTCTGGTTCGGTTTGGTCTGGTTCGGTCTGGTTCGGTCTGGTCTGCTCTGGTCTGGTCTGGTCTGGTTCGGTCTGGTCTGGTCTGGTTCGTTCTGGTTCGGTCTGGTTCGGTCTGGTCTGGTTCGTTCTGGTTCGCTCTGGTTCGCTCTGGTTCGGTCTGGTTCGGTCTGGTCTGGTTCGGTCTGGTCTGGTTCGGTCTGGTCTGGTTCGGTCTGGTCTGGTTCGGGCTGGTCTGGTCTGGTTCGGTCTGGTCTGGTTCGGTCTGGTCTGGTTCGGTCTGGTTCGGTCTGGTTCGGTCTGGTTGCGTCTGGTCTGGTTCGGTCTGGTCTGGTTCAGTCTGGTCTGGTCTGGTTCGGTCTGGTCTGGTCTGGTTCGATCTGGTTCGGTCTGGCCTGATCTGGTCTGGTTCGCTCTGGTTCGGTCTGGTCTGGTTCGGTCTGGTCGGGTTCGGTCTGGTTCGGTCTGGTCTGGCTCGGTCTGGTCTGGTTCGGTCTGGTTCGGTCTGGTCTGGCTCGGTCTGGTCTGGTTCGGGTCTGGTTCGGTCTGGTCTGGTCCGGTCTGGTTCGGTCTGGTCTGGTCTTGTTCGGTCTGGTCTGGTTCGGTCTGGTTCGGTCTATTCTTGTCTGGTCTGGTTCGGTCTGGTCTGGTTCGGTCTGGTCTGGTTCGGGCTGGTCTGGTTCGGTCTGGTCTGGTTCGGTCTGGTCTGGTTCGGTCTGGTCTGGTTCGTTCTGGTCTGGTTCGGTCTAGTCTGGTCTGGTCTGGTTCGGTCTGGTTCGGTCTGGCCTGGTCTGGTCTGGTTCGTTCTGGTTCGCTCTGGTTCGGTCTGGTCCGGTCTGGTTCGGTCTGGTCTGGTTCGGTCTGGTCTGGTTCGGTCTGGTCTGGTCTGGTCTGGTTCGTTCTGGTTCGCTCTGGTTCGTTCTGGTTCGCTCTGGTTCGTTCTGGTC
The DNA here is from genome assembly GCF_057628025.1 of Oncorhynchus mykiss. Taxonomy (NCBI): domain Eukaryota; kingdom Metazoa; phylum Chordata; class Actinopteri; order Salmoniformes; family Salmonidae; genus Oncorhynchus; species Oncorhynchus mykiss. The sequence goes on along the minus strand of NC_143047.1, from coordinate 209,429 downwards.
TGGTTCGGTCTGGTCTGGTCTGGTTCGTTCTGGTTCGCTCTGGTTCGGTCTGGTCTGGTCTGGTCTGGTTCGGACTGGTCTTGTTCGGTCTGGTCTGGTCTGGTTCGGTCTGGTCTGGTCCGGTCTGGTCTGGTTCGTTCTGGTTCGGTCTGGTTCGGTCTGGTCTGGTTCGGTCTGGTCTGGTTCGTTCTGGTTCGCTCTGGTTCGGTATGGGCTGGTCTGGTCTGGTCTGGTCTTGTCTGGTTCGGTCTGGTCTGGTCTGTTTTGTTCTGGTTCGGTCTGGTCTGGTTCGGTCCGGTCTGGTTCGTTCTGGTTCGGTCTGGTCTGGTCTGGTTCGGTCTGGTCTGGTCTGGTCCCGTCTGGTTCGGTCTGGTCTGTTTCGTTCTGGTTCGCTCTGGTTCGGTCTTGTCTGGTCTGGTTCGGTCTGGTCTGGTTCGGTATGGTCTGGTCTGGTCTGGTTCGGTCTGTTCTGGTCTGGTCCGGTCTGGTTCGGGTCTGGTTCGGTCTGGTCTGGTCCGGTCTGGTTCGGTCTGGTCTGGTCTTGTCTGGTTTGGTCTGGTTCGGTCTGGTCTGGTTCGGTCTGGTTCGGTCTATTCTTGTCTGGTCTGGTTCGGTCTGGTCTGGTTCGGTCCGGTCCGTTCTTTTTCGGTCTGGTCCCGTCTGGTACGGTCTGGTCCGGTCTGGTACGGTCTGGTTCAGTCTGGTACGGTCTGGTCCGGTCTGGTCCGGTCTGGTTCGGGTCTGGTTCGGTCTGGTCCGGTCTGGTCTGGTTCGGTCTGGTCTGGTCTTGTCTGGTTCGTTCTGGTTCGGTCTGGTTCGGTCTGGTCTGGTTCGGTCTGGTTCGGTCTGGTCTGGTTCGGTCTGGTACGGTCTGGTACGGTCTGGTCCGGTCTGGTTCGGTCTGGTCTGGTTCGGTCTGGTTCGGTCTGGTCTGGTCTGGTCCGCTCTGGTTCGGTCTGGTCTGGTCTGGTCTGGTTCGGTCTGGTTCGGTCTGGTACGGTCTGGTCTGGTCTGGTCTGGTTCGGTCTGGTCTGGTCCGGTCTGGTCCGGTCTGTTCTGGTTCGGTCTGGTCTGGTCCGGTCTGGTTCGGTCTGGTCTGGTTCGGTATGGTCTGGTTCGGTCTGGTCTGGTTCGGTCTGGTTCGGTCTGGTCTGGTCTGGTTCGGTCTGGTCTGGTTCGGTCTGGTCTGGTCCGGTCTGGTCCGGTTTGGTCCGGTCTGGTTCGGTCTGGTCTGGTTCGGTTTGGTCTGGTTCGGTCTGGTTCGGTCTGGTCTGCTCTGGTCTGGTCTGGTTCGGTCTGGTCTGGTTCGTTCTGGTTCGGTCTGGTCTGGTCTGGTTCGGTCTGGTTCGTTCTGGTTCGGTCTGGTTCGCTCTGGTTCGGTCTGGTTCGGTCTGGTCTGGTTCGGTTTGGTCTGGTTCGGTCTGGTCTGGTTCGGTATGGTCTGGTTCGGTCTGGTCTGGTTCGGTCTGGTCTGGTTCGGCTGGTCTGGTCTGGTTCGGTCTGGTCTGGTTCGGTCTGGTCTGGTTCGGTCTGGTTTGGCCTGGTTCGGTCTGGTTCGGTCTGTTCTGGTTCGGTCTGTTCTGGTTCGGTCTGGTCTGGTTCGGTCTGGTTGCGTCTGGTCTGGTTCGGTCTGGTCTGGTTCAGTCTGGTCTGGTCTGGTTCGGTCTGGTCTGGTTCGATCTGGTTCGGTCTGGCCTGATCTGGTCTGGTTCGCTCTGGTTCGCTCTGGTTCGCTCTGGTTCGCTCTGGTTCGGTCTGGTCTGGTTCGGTCTGGTCTGGTTCGGTCTGGTCTGGTTCGGTCTGGTCTGGTTCGGTCTGGTCTGGTTCGGTCTGGTCTGGTTCGGGCTGGTCTGGTTCGGTCTGGTCTGGTTCGGTCTGGTCTGGTTCGTTCTGGTCTGGTTCGGTCTAGTCTGGTCTGGTCTGGTTCGGTCTGGTTCGGTCTGGTCTGGTCTGGTTCGTTCTGGTTCGCTCTGGTTCGGTCTGGTCCGGTCTGGTTCGGTCTGGTCTGGTTCGGTCTGGTCTGGTTCGGTCTGGTCTGGTCTGGTTCGTTCTGGTTCGCTCTGGTTCGCTCTGGTTCGGTCTGGTCTGGTTCGTTCTGGTCTGGTCTGGTTCGGTCTGGTCTGGTCTGGTTCGTTCTGGTTCGCTCTGGTTCGGTCTGGTCCGGTCTGGTCTGGTTCGGTCTGGTCTGGTTCGGTCTGGTCTGGTCTGGTTCGGTCTGGTCTGGTTCGGTCTGGTCTGGTCTGGTTCGGTCTGGTCTGGCCCGGTCTGGTCTGGTTCGTTCTGGTTCGGTCTGGTTCGGTCTGGTCTGGTCTGGTTCGGTCTGGTTCGCTCTGGTTCGGTATGGGCTGGTCTGGTCTGGTTCGGGTCTGGTTCGGTCTGGTCTTGTCTGGTTCGGTCTGGTCTGGTCTGTTTTGTTCTGGTTCGGTCTGGTCTGGTCTGTTTTGTTCTGGTTCGGTCTGGTTCGGTCTGGTCTGGTTCGGTCTGGTCTGGTTCGTTCTGGTTCGGTCTGGTCTGGTCTGGTTCGGTCTGGTCTGTTTCGTTCTGGTTCGCTCTGGTTCGGTCTGGTCTGGTCTGGTTCGGTCTGGTCTGGTTCGGTATGGTCTGGTCTGGTCTGGTCTGGTTCGGTCTGTTCTGGTCTGGTCCGGTCTGGTTCGGGTCTGGTTCGGTCTGGTCCGGTCTGGTTCGGTCTGGTCTGGTCTTGTCTGGTTTGGTCTGGTTCGGTCTGGTCTGGTTCGGTCTGGTTCGGTCTATTCTTGTCTGGTCTGGTTCGGTCTGGTCTGGTCTGGTTCGGTCTGGTCCGTTCTTTTTCGGTCTGGTCCCGTCTGGTACGGTCTGGTCCGGTCTGGTACGGTCTGGTTCGGTCTGGTTCGGTCTGGTTCGGTCTGGTCTGGTTCGGTCTGGTTCGGTCTGGTCTGGTTCGGTCTGGTACGGTCTGGTACGGTCTGGTCCGGTCTGGTTCGGTCTGGTCTGGTTCGGTCTGGTTCGGTCTGGTCTGGTCTGGTCCGCTCTGGTTCGGTCTGGTCTGGTCTGGTCTGGTTCGGTCTGGTTCGGTCTGGTACGGTCTGGTCTGGTCTGGTCTGGTTCGGTCTGGTCTGGTCCGGTCTGGTCCGGTCTGTTCTGGTTCGGTCTGGTCTGGTCCGGTCTGGTTCGGTCTGGTCTGGTTCGGTATGGTCTGGTTCGGTCTGGTCTGGTTCGGTCTGGTTCGGTCTGGTCTGGTCTGGTTCGGTCTGGTCTGGTTCGGTCTGGTCTGGTCCGGTCTGGTCCGGTTTGGTCCGGTCTGGTTCGGTCTGGTCTGGTTCGGTTTGGTCTGGTTCGGTCTGGTTCGGTCTGGTCTGCTCTGGTCTGGTCTGGTTCGGTCTGGTCTGGTTCGTTCTGGTTCGGTCTGGTCTGGTCTGGTTCGGTCTGGTTCGTTCTGGTTCGGTCTGGTTCGCTCTGGTTCGGTCTGGTTCGGTCTGGTCTGGTTCGGTTTGGTCTGGTTCGGTCTGGTCTGGTTCGGTATGGTCTGGTTCGGTCTGGTCTGGTTCGGTCTGGTCTGGTTCGGCTGGTCTGGTCTGGTTCGGTCTGGTCTGGTTCGGTCTGGTCTGGTTCGGTCTGGTTTGGCCTGGTTCGGTCTGGTTCGGTCTGTTCTGGTTCGGTCTGTTCTGGTTCGGTCTGGTCTGGTTCGGTCTGGTTGCGTCTGGTCTGGTTCGGTCTGGTCTGGTTCAGTCTGGTCTGGTCTGGTTCGGTCTGGTCTGGTTCGATCTGGTTCGGTCTGGCCTGATCTGGTCTGGTTCGCTCTGGTTCGCTCTGGTTCGCTCTGGTTCGCTCTGGTTCGGTCTGGTCTGGTTCGGTCTGGTCTGGTTCGGTCTGGTTCGGTCTGGTCTGGTTCGGTCTGGTCTGGTTCGGTCTGGTCTGGTTCGGTCTGGTCTGGTTCGGTCTGGTCTGGTTCGGGCTGGTCTGGTTCGGTCTGGTCTGGTTCGGTCTGGTCTGGTTCGTTCTGGTCTGGTTCGGTCTAGTCTGGTCTGGTCTGGTTCGGTCTGGTTCGGTCTGGTCTGGTCTGGTTCGTTCTGGTTCGCTCTGGTTCGGTCTGGTCCGGTCTGGTTCGGTCTGGTCTGGTTCGGTCTGGTCTGGTTCGGTCTGGTCTGGTCTGGTTCGTTCTGGTTCGCTCTGGTTCGCTCTGGTTCGGTCTGGTCTGGTCTGGTTCGGTCTGGTCTGGTCTGGTTCGTTCTGGTTCGCTCTGGTTCGGTCTGGTCCGGTCTGGTCTGGTTCGGTCTGGTCTGGTTCGGTCTGGTCTGGTCTGGTTCGGTCTGGTCTGGTTCGGTCTGGTCTGGTCTGGTTCGGTCTGGTCTGGCCCGGTCTGGTCTGGTTCGTTCTGGTTCGGTCTGGTTCGGTCTGGTCTGGTCTGGTTCGGTCTGGTTCGCTCTGGTTCGGTATGGGCTGGTCTGGTCTGGTTCGGGTCTGGTTCGGTCTGGTCTTGTCTGGTTCGGTCTGGTCTGGTCTGTTTTGTTCTGGTTCGGTCTGGTCTGGTCTGTTTTGTTCTGGTTCGGTCTGGTTCGGTCTGGTCTGGTTCGGTCTGGTCTGGTTCGTTCTGGTTCGGTCTGGTCTGGTTCGGTCTGGTCTGTTTCGTTCTGGTTCGCTCTGGTTCGGTCTGGTCTGGTCTGGTTCGGTCTGGTCTGGTTCGGTATGGTCTGGTCTGGTCTGGTCTGGTTCGGTCTGTTCTGGTCTGGTCCGGTCTGGTTCGGGTCTGGTTCGGTCTGGTCCGGTCTGGTTCGGTCTGGTCTGGTCTTGTCTGGTTTGGTCTGGTTCGGTCTGGTCTGGTTCGGTCTGGTTCGGTCTATTCTTGTCTGGTCTGGTTCGGTCTGGTCTGGTCTGGTTCGGTCTGGTCCGTTCTTTTTCGGTCTGGTCCCGTCTGGTACGGTCTGGTCCGGTCTGGTACGGTCTGGTTCGGTCTGGTTCGGTCTGGTTCGGTCTGGTCTGGTTCGGTCTGGTTCGGTCTGGTCTGGTTCGGTCTGGTACGGTCTGGTACGGTCTGGTCCGGTCTGGTTCGGTCTGGTCTGGTTCGGTCTGGTTCGGTCTGGTCTGGTCTGGTCCGCTCTGGTTCGGTCTGGTCTGGTCTGGTCTGGTTCGGTCTGGTTCGGTCTGGTACGGTCTGGTCTGGTCTGGTCTGGTTCGGTCTGGTCTGGTCCGGTCTGGTCCGGTCTGTTCTGGTTCGGTCTGGTCTGGTCCGGTCTGGTTCGGTCTGGTCTGGTTCGGTATGGTCTGGTTCGGTCTGGTCTGGTTCGGTCTGGTTCGGTCTGGTCTGGTCTGGTTCGGTCTGGTCTGGTTCGGTCTGGTCTGGTCCGGTCTGGTCCGGTTTGGTCCGGTCTGGTTCGGTCTGGTCTGGTTCGGTTTGGTCTGGTTCGGTCTGGTTCGGTCTGGTCTGCTCTGGTCTGGTCTGGTTCGGTCTGGTCTGGTTCGTTCTGGTTCGGTCTGGTCTGGTCTGGTTCGGTCTGGTTCGTTCTGGTTCGGTCTGGTTCGCTCTGGTTCGGTCTGGTTCGGTCTGGTCTGGTTCGGTTTGGTCTGGTTCGGTCTGGTCTGGTTCGGTATGGTCTGGTTCGGTCTGGTCTGGTTCGGTCTGGTCTGGTTCGGCTGGTCTGGTCTGGTTCGGTCTGGTCTGGTTCGGTCTGGTCTGGTTCGGTCTGGTTTGGCCTGGTTCGGTCTGGTTCGGTCTGTTCTGGTTCGGTCTGTTCTGGTTCGGTCTGGTCTGGTTCGGTCTGGTTGCGTCTGGTCTGGTTCGGTCTGGTCTGGTTCAGTCTGGTCTGGTCTGGTTCGGTCTGGTCTGGTTCGATCTGGTTCGGTCTGGCCTGATCTGGTCTGGTTCGCTCTGGTTCGCTCTGGTTCGCTCTGGTTCGCTCTGGTTCGGTCTGGTCTGGTTCGGTCTGGTCTGGTTCGGTCTGGTTCGGTCTGGTCTGGTTCGGTCTGGTCTGGTTCGGTCTGGTCTGGTTCGGTCTGGTCTGGTTCGGTCTGGTCTGGTTCGGGCTGGTCTGGTTCGGTCTGGTCTGGTTCGGTCTGGTCTGGTTCGTTCTGGTCTGGTTCGGTCTAGTCTGGTCTGGTCTGGTTCGGTCTGGTTCGGTCTGGTCTGGTCTGGTTCGTTCTGGTTCGCTCTGGTTCGGTCTGGTCCGGTCTGGTTCGGTCTGGTCTGGTTCGGTCTGGTCTGGTTCGGTCTGGTCTGGTCTGGTTCGTTCTGGTTCGCTCTGGTTCGCTCTGGTTCGGTCTGGTCTGGTCTGGTTCGGTCTGGTCTGGTCTGGTTCGTTCTGGTTCGCTCTGGTTCGGTCTGGTCCGGTCTGGTCTGGTTCGGTCTGGTCTGGTTCGGTCTGGTCTGGTCTGGTTCGGTCTGGTCTGGTTCGGTCTGGTCTGGTCTGGTTCGGTCTGGTCTGGCCCGGTCTGGTCTGGTTCGTTCTGGTTCGGTCTGGTTCGGTCTGGTCTGGTCTGGTTCGGTCTGGTTCGCTCTGGTTCGGTATGGGCTGGTCTGGTCTGGTTCGGGTCTGGTTCGGTCTGGTCTTGTCTGGTTCGGTCTGGTCTGGTCTGTTTTGTTCTGGTTCGGTCTGGTCTGGTCTGTTTTGTTCTGGTTCGGTCTGGTTCGGTCTGGTCTGGTTCGGTCTGGTCTGGTTCGTTCTGGTTCGGTCTGGTCTGGTCTGGTTCGGTCTGGTCTGTTTCGTTCTGGTTCGCTCTGGTTCGGTCTGGTCTGGTCTGGTTCGGTCTGGTCTGGTTCGGTATGGTCTGGTCTGGTCTGGTCTGGTTCGGTCTGTTCTGGTCTGGTCCGGTCTGGTTCGGGTCTGGTTCGGTCTGGTCCGGTCTGGTTCGGTCTGGTCTGGTCTTGTCTGGTTTGGTCTGGTTCGGTCTGGTCTGGTTCGGTCTGGTTCGGTCTATTCTTGTCTGGTCTGGTTCGGTCTGGTCTGGTCTGGTTCGGTCTGGTCCGTTCTTTTTCGGTCTGGTCCCGTCTGGTACGGTCTGGTCCGGTCTGGTACGGTCTGGTTCGGTCTGGTACGGTCTGGTCTGGTCTGGTTCGGTCTGGTTCGGTCTGGTTCGGTCTGGTCTGGTCTGGTCTGGTTCGGTCTGGTACGGTCTGGTACGGTCTGGTACGGTCTGGTCCGGTCTGGTTCGGTCTGGTTCGGTCTGGTCTGGTCTGGTTCGGTCTGGTCTGGTCTGGTTCGGTCTGGTCTGGTCTGGTTCGGTCTGGTACGGTTCGGTCTGGTACGGTTCGGTCTGGTCTGGTCTGGTCTGGTCTGGTCTGGTTCGGTCTGGTCTGGTTCGGTCTGGTCTGGTTCGGTCTGGTTCGGTCTGGTCTGGTTCGGTCTAGTCTGGTTTGGTTCGGTATGGTCTGGTCTGGTCTGGTTCGGTCTGGTCTGGTCCGGTCTGGTTCGGTCTGTTCTGGTTCGGTCTGGTCTGGTCTGGTTCGGTCTGGTCGGTCTGGTCTGGTTCGTTCTGGTTCGGTCTGGTTCGGTCTGGTCTGGTTCGTTCTGGTTCGGTCTGGTTCGGTCTGGTCTGGTTCGGTCTGGTTCGGTCTGGTCTGGTTCGGTCTGGTCTGGTCTGGTCTGGTTCGTTCTGGTTCGGTCTGGTCTGGTCTGGTTCGGTCTGGTCTGGTCTGGTTCGTTCTGGTTCGCTCTGGTTCGGTCTGGTCCGGTCTGGTCCGGTCTGGTCCGGTCTGGTCCGTTCTGGTCTGGTTCGGTCTGGTTCGGTCTGGTCTGGTTCGGTCTAGTCTGGTCTGGTTCGGTCTGGTCTGGTTCGGTCTGGTCTGGTTCGGTATGGTCTGGTCTTGTATGGTCTGGTCTGGTTCGGTTCGGTCTGGTCTGGTCTGGTCTGGTCTGGTTCGGTCTGGTCTGGTCTGGTTCAGTCTGGTCTGGTTCGTTCTGGTCTGGTTCGTTCTGGTCTGGTTCGGTCTAGTCTGGTCTGGTCTGGTTCGGTCTGGTTCGGTCTGGCCTGGTCTGGTCTGGTTCGTTCTGGTTCGCTCTGGTTCGGTCTGGTCCAGTCTGGTTCGGTCTGGTCTGGTTCGGTCTGGTCTGGTTCGGTCTGGTCTGGTCTGGTCTGGTTCGTTCTGGTTCGCTCTGGTTCGTTCTGGTTCGCTCTGGTTCGCTCTGGTTCGTTCTGGTCTGGTTCGGTCTGGTCTGGTCTGGTTCGTTCTGGTTCGCTCTGGTTCGGTCTGGTCCGGTCTGGTCTGGTTCGGACTGGTCTTGTTCGGTCTGGTCTGGTCTGGTTCGGTCTGGTCTGGTCCGGTCTGGTCTGGTTCGTTCTGGTTCGGTCTGGTTCGGTCTGGTCTGGTTTGGTCTGGTCTGGTTCGTTCTGGTTCGGTCTGGTCTGGTCTGGTTCGGTCTGGTCTGGTCTGGTCCCGTCTGGTTCGGTCTGGTCTGTTTCGTTCTGGTTCGCTCTGGTTCGGTCTTGTCTGGTCTGGTTCGGTCTGGTCTGGTTCGGTATGGTCTGGTCTGGTCTGGTCTGGTTCGGTCTGTTCTGGTCTGGTCCGGTCTGGTTCGGGTCTGGTTCGGTCTGGTCTGGTTCGGTCTGGTTCGGTCTGGTCTGGTCTTGTCTGGTTTGGTCTGGTTCGGTCTGGTCTGGTTCGGTCTGGTTCGGTCTATTCTTGTCTGGTCTGGTTCGGTCTGGTCTGGTCTGGTTCGGTCCGGTCCGTTCTTTTTCGGTCTGGTCCCGTCTGGTACGGTCTGGTCCGGTCTGGTACGGTCTGGTTCAGTCTGGTACGGTCTGGTCCGGTCTGGTCCGGTCTGGTTCGGGTCTGGTTCGGTCTGGTCCGGTCTGGTCTGGTTCGGTCTGGTCTGGTCTTGTCTGGTTCGTTCTGGTTCGGTCTGGTTCGGTCTGGTCTGGTTCGGTCTGGTTCGGTCTGGTCTGGTTCGGTCTGGTACGGTCTGGTTCGGTCTGGTCTGGTTCGGTCTGGTTCGGTCTGGTCTGGTCTGGTCCGCTCTGGTTCGGTCTGGTCTGGTCTGGTTCGGTCTGGTTCGGTCTGGTACGGTCTGGTCTGGTCTGGTTCGGTCTGGTCTGGTCCGGTCTGGTCTGGTCCGGTCTGTTCTGGTTCGGTCTGGTCTGGTCCGGTCTGGTTCGGTATGGTCTGGTTCGGTCTGGTTCGGTCTGGTTCGGTCTGGTCTGGTCTGGTTCGGTATGGTCTGGTTCGGTCTGGTCTGGTCCGGTCTGGTCCGGTTTGGTCCGGTCTGGTTCGGTCTGGTCTGGTTAGGTTTGGTCTGGTTCGGTCTGGTTCGGTCTGGTCTGCTCTGGTCTGGTCTGGTTCGGTCTGGTCTGGTTCGTTCTGGTTCGGTCTGGTCTGGTCTGGTTCGGTCTGGTTCGTTCTGGTTCGGTCTGGTTGGGTCTGGTCTGGTTCACTCTGGTTCGGTCTGGTTCGGTCTGGTCTGGTTCGGTCTGGTCTGGTTCGGTCTGGTCTGGTTCGGTATGGTCTGGTTCGGTCTGGTCTGGTTCGGTCTGGTCTGGTTCGGCTGGTCTGGTCTGGTTCGGTCTGGTCTGGTTCGGTCTGGTCTGGTTCGGTCTGGTTTGGCCTGGTTCGGTCTGGTTCGGTCTGTTCTGGTTCGGTCTGTTCTGGTTCGGTCTGTTCTGGTTCGGTCTGGTCTGGTTCGGTCTGGTTGCGTCTGGTCTGGTTCGGTCTGGTCTGGTTCAGTCTGGTCTGGTCTGGTTCGGTCTGGTCTGGTTCGATCTGGTTCGGTCTGGCCTGATCTGGTCTGGTTCGCTCTGGTTCGCTCTGGTTCGGTCTGGTCTGGTTCGGTCTGGTCTGGTTCGGTCTGGTTCGGTCTGGTCTGGTTCGGTCTGGTCTGGTTCGGTCTGGTCTGGTTCGGTCTGGTCTGGTTCGGGCTGGTCTGGTTCGGTCTGGTCTGGTTCGGTCTGGTCTGGTTCGTTCTGGTCTGGTTCGGTCTAGTCTGGTCTGGTCTGGTTCGGTCTGGTTCGGTCTGGTCTGGTTCGTTCTGGTTCGCTCTGGTTCGGTCTGGTCCGGTCTGGTTCGGTCTGGTCTGGTTCGGTCTGGTCTGGTTCGGTCTTGTCTGGTCTGGTTCGTTCTGGTTCGCTCTGGTTCGCTCTGGTTCGGTCTGGTCTGGTTCGTTCTGGTCTGGTCTGGTTCGGTCTGGTCTGGTCTGGTTCGCTCTGGTTCGGTCTGGTCCGGTCTGGTCTGGTTCGGTCTGGTCTGGTTCGGTCTGGTCTGGTCTGGTTCGGTCTGGTCTGGTTCGGTCTGGTCTGGTCTGGTTCGGTCTGGTCTGGCCCGGTCTGGTCTGGTTCGTTCTGGTTCGGTCTGGTTCGGTCTGGTCTGGTCTGGTTCGGTCTGGTTCGCTCTGGTTCGGTATGGGCTGGTCTGGTCTGGTTCGGGTCTGGTTCGGTCTGGTCTTGTCTGGTTCGGTCTGGTCTGGTCTGTTTTGTTCTGGTTCGGTCTGGTCTGGTCTGTTTTGTTCTGGTTCGGTCTGGTTCGGTCTGGTCTGGTTCGGTCTGGTCTGGTTCGTTCTGGTTCGGTCTGGTCTGGTCTGGTTCGGTCTGGTCTGTTTCGTTCTGGTTCGCTCTGGTTCGGTCTGGTCTGGTCTGGTTCGGTCTGGTCTGGTTCGGTATGGTCTGGTCTGGTCTGGTCTGGTTCGGTCTGTTCTGGTCTGGTCCGGTCTGGTTCGGGTCTGGTTCGGTCTGGTCCGGTCTGGTTCGGTCTGGTCTGGTCTTGTCTGGTTTGGTCTGGTTCGGTCTGGTCTGGTTCGGTCTGGTTCGGTCTATTCTTGTCTGGTCTGGTTCGGTCTGGTCTGGTCTGGTTCGGTCTGGTCCGTTCTTTTTCGGTCTGGTCCCGTCTGGTACGGTCTGGTCCGGTCTGGTACGGTCTGGTTCGGTCTGGTACGGTCTGGTCTGGTCTGGTTCGGTCTGGTTCGGTCTGGTTCGGTCTGGTCTGGTCTGGTCTGGTTCGGTCTGGTACGGTCTGGTACGGTCTGGTACGGTCTGGTCCGGTCTGGTTCGGTCTGGTTCGGTCTGGTCTGGTCTGGTTCGGTCTGGTCTGGTCTGGTTCGGTCTGGTCTGGTCTGGTTCGGTCTGGTACGGTTCGGTCTGGTACGGTTCGGTCTGGTCTGGTCTGGTCTGGTCTGGTCTGGTTCGGTCTGGTCTGGTTCGGTCTGGTCTGGTTCGGTCTGGTTCGGTCTGGTCTGGTTCGGTCTAGTCTGGTTTGGTTCGGTATGGTCTGGTCTGGTCTGGTTCGGTCTGGTCTGGTCCGGTCTGGTTCGGTCTGTTCTGGTTCGGTCTGGTCTGGTCTGGTTCGGTCTGGTCGGTCTGGTCTGGTTCGTTCTGGTTCGGTCTGGTTCGGTCTGGTCTGGTTCGTTCTGGTTCGGTCTGGTTCGGTCTGGTCTGGTTCGGTCTGGTTCGGTCTGGTCTGGTTCGGTCTGGTCTGGTCTGGTCTGGTTCGTTCTGGTTCGGTCTGGTCTGGTCTGGTTCGGTCTGGTCTGGTCTGGTTCGTTCTGGTTCGCTCTGGTTCGGTCTGGTCCGGTCTGGTCCGGTCTGGTCCGGTCTGGTCCGTTCTGGTCTGGTTCGGTCTGGTTCGGTCTGGTCTGGTTCGGTCTAGTCTGGTCTGGTTCGGTCTGGTCTGGTTCGGTCTGGTCTGGTTCGGTATGGTCTGGTCTTGTATGGTCTGGTCTGGTTCGGTTCGGTCTGGTCTGGTCTGGTCTGGTCTGGTTCGGTCTGGTCTGGTCTGGTTCAGTCTGGTCTGGTTCGTTCTGGTCTGGTTCGTTCTGGTCTGGTTCGGTCTAGTCTGGTCTGGTCTGGTTCGGTCTGGTTCGGTCTGGCCTGGTCTGGTCTGGTTCGTTCTGGTTCGCTCTGGTTCGGTCTGGTCCAGTCTGGTTCGGTCTGGTCTGGTTCGGTCTGGTCTGGTTCGGTCTGGTCTGGTCTGGTCTGGTTCGTTCTGGTTCGCTCTGGTTCGTTCTGGTTCGCTCTGGTTCGCTCTGGTTCGTTCTGGTCTGGTTCGGTCTGGTCTGGTCTGGTTCGTTCTGGTTCGCTCTGGTTCGGTCTGGTCCGGTCTGGTCTGGTTCGGACTGGTCTTGTTCGGTCTGGTCTGGTCTGGTTCGGTCTGGTCTGGTCCGGTCTGGTCTGGTTCGTTCTGGTTCGGTCTGGTTCGGTCTGGTCTGGTTTGGTCTGGTCTGGTTCGTTCTGGTTCGGTCTGGTCTGGTCTGGTTCGGTCTGGTCTGGTCTGGTCCCGTCTGGTTCGGTCTGGTCTGTTTCGTTCTGGTTCGCTCTGGTTCGGTCTTGTCTGGTCTGGTTCGGTCTGGTCTGGTTCGGTATGGTCTGGTCTGGTCTGGTCTGGTTCGGTCTGTTCTGGTCTGGTCCGGTCTGGTTCGGGTCTGGTTCGGTCTGGTCTGGTTCGGTCTGGTTCGGTCTGGTCTGGTCTTGTCTGGTTTGGTCTGGTTCGGTCTGGTCTGGTTCGGTCTGGTTCGGTCTATTCTTGTCTGGTCTGGTTCGGTCTGGTCTGGTCTGGTTCGGTCCGGTCCGTTCTTTTTCGGTCTGGTCCCGTCTGGTACGGTCTGGTCCGGTCTGGTACGGTCTGGTTCAGTCTGGTACGGTCTGGTCCGGTCTGGTCCGGTCTGGTTCGGGTCTGGTTCGGTCTGGTCCGGTCTGGTCTGGTTCGGTCTGGTCTGGTCTTGTCTGGTTCGTTCTGGTTCGGTCTGGTTCGGTCTGGTCTGGTTCGGTCTGGTTCGGTCTGGTCTGGTTCGGTCTGGTACGGTCTGGTTCGGTCTGGTCTGGTTCGGTCTGGTTCGGTCTGGTCTGGTCTGGTCCGCTCTGGTTCGGTCTGGTCTGGTCTGGTTCGGTCTGGTTCGGTCTGGTACGGTCTGGTCTGGTCTGGTTCGGTCTGGTCTGGTCCGGTCTGGTCTGGTCCGGTCTGTTCTGGTTCGGTCTGGTCTGGTCCGGTCTGGTTCGGTATGGTCTGGTTCGGTCTGGTTCGGTCTGGTTCGGTCTGGTCTGGTCTGGTTCGGTATGGTCTGGTTCGGTCTGGTCTGGTCCGGTCTGGTCCGGTTTGGTCCGGTCTGGTTCGGTCTGGTCTGGTTAGGTTTGGTCTGGTTCGGTCTGGTTCGGTCTGGTCTGCTCTGGTCTGGTCTGGTTCGGTCTGGTCTGGTTCGTTCTGGTTCGGTCTGGTCTGGTCTGGTTCGGTCTGGTTCGTTCTGGTTCGGTCTGGTTGGGTCTGGTCTGGTTCACTCTGGTTCGGTCTGGTTCGGTCTGGTCTGGTTCGGTCTGGTCTGGTTCGGTCTGGTCTGGTTCGGTATGGTCTGGTTCGGTCTGGTCTGGTTCGGTCTGGTCTGGTTCGGCTGGTCTGGTCTGGTTCGGTCTGGTCTGGTTCGGTCTGGTCTGGTTCGGTCTGGTTTGGCCTGGTTCGGTCTGGTTCGGTCTGTTCTGGTTCGGTCTGTTCTGGTTCGGTCTGTTCTGGTTCGGTCTGTTCTGGTTCGGTCTGGTCTGGTTCGGTCTGGTTGCGTCTGGTCTGGTTCGGTCTGGTCTGGTTCAGTCTGGTCTGGTCTGGTTCGGTCTGGTCTGGTTCGATCTGGTTCGGTCTGGCCTGATCTGGTCTGGTTCGCTCTGGTTCGCTCTGGTTCGGTCTGGTCTGGTTCGGTCTGGTCTGGTTCGGTCTGGTTCGGTCTGGTCTGGTTCGGTCTGGTCTGGTTCGGTCTGGTCTGGTTCGGTCTGGTCTGGTTCGGGCTGGTCTGGTTCGGTCTGGTCTGGTTCGGTCTGGTCTGGTTCGGTCTGGTCTGGTTCGTTCTGGTCTGGTTCGGTCTAGTCTGGTCTGGTCTGGTTCGGTCTGGTTCGGTCTGGTCTGGTTCGTTCTGGTTCGCTCTGGTTCGGTCTGGTCCGGTCTGGTTCGGTCTGGTCTGGTTCGGTCTGGTCTGGTTCGGTCTTGTCTGGTCTGGTTCGTTCTGGTTCGCTCTGGTTCGCTCTGGTTCGGTCTGGTCTGGTTCGTTCTGGTCTGGTCTGGTTCGGTCTGGTCTGGTCTGGTTCGCTCTGGTTCGGTCTGGTCCGGTCTGGTCTGGTTCGGTCTGGTCTGGTTCGGTCTGGTCTGGTCTGGTTCGGTCTGGTCTGGTTCGGTCTGGTCTGGTCTGGTTCGGTCTGGTCTGGCCCGGTCTGGTCTGGTTCGTTCTGGTTCGGTCTGGTTCGGTCTGGTCTGGTCTGGTTCGGTCTGGTTCGCTCTGGTTCGGTATGGGCTGGTCTGGTCTGGTTCGGGTCTGGTTCGGTCTGGTCTTGTCTGGTTCGGTCTGGTCTGGTCTGTTTTGTTCTGGTTCGGTCTGGTCTGGTCTGTTTTGTTCTGGTTCGGTCTGGTTCGGTCTGGTCTGGTTCGGTCTGGTCTGGTTCGTTCTGGTTCGGTCTGGTCTGGTCTGGTTCGGTCTGGTCTGTTTCGTTCTGGTTCGCTCTGGTTCGGTCTGGTCTGGTCTGGTTCGGTCTGGTTCGCTCTGGTTCGGTATGGGCTGGTCTGGTCTGGTTCGGGTCTGTTTCGGTCTGGTCTTGTCTGGTTCGGTCTGGTCTGGTCTGTTTTGTTCTGGTTCGGTCTGGTCTGGTCTGTTTTGTTCTGGTTCGGTCTGGTTCGGTCTGGTCTGGTTCGGTCTGGTCTGGTTCGGTCTGGTCTGGTTCGTTCTGGTTCGGTCTGGTCTGGTCTGGTTCGGTCTGGTCTGTTTCGTTCTGGTTCGCTCTGGTTCGGTCTGGTCTGGTTCGGTCTGGTCTGGTTCGGTATGGTCTGGTCTGGTCTGGTCTGGTTCGGTCTGTTCTGGTCTGGTCCGGTCTGGTTCGGTCTGGTCCGGTCTGGTTCGGTCTGATCTGGTCTTGTCTGGTTTGGTCTGGTTCGGTCTGGTCTGGTTCGGTCTGGTTCGTTCTATTCTTGTCTGGTCTGGTTCGGTCTGGTCTGGTCTGGTTCGGTCTGGTCCGTTCTTTTTCGGTCTGGTCCCGTCTGGTACGGTCTGGTCCGGTCTGGTACGGTCTGGTTCGGTCTGGTTCGGTCTGGTACGGTCTGGTACGGTCTGGTTCGGTCTGGTTCGGTCTGGTCCGGTCTGGTCTGGTTCGGTCTGGTTCGGTCTGGTCTGGTTCGGTCTGGTTCGGTCTGGTCTGGTCTGGTCTGGTTCGGTCTGGTACGGTCTGGTACGGTCTGGTACGGTCTGGTACGGTCTGGTTCGGTCTGGTCTGGTTCGGTCTGGTTCGGTCTGGTCTGGTCTGGTTCGGTCTGGTCTGGTCTGGTTCGGTCTGGTACGGTCCGGTCTGGTACGGTTCGGTCTGGTCTGGTCTGGTCTGGTCTGGTCTGGTCTGGTCTGGTTCGGTCTGGTCTGGTTCGGTCTGGTTCGGTCTGGTTCGGTCTGGTCTGGTTCGGTCTGGTCTGGTTTGGTTCGGTATGGTCTGGTCTGGTCTGGTTCGGTCTGGTCTGGTCCGGTCTGGTTCGGTCTGTTCTGGTTCGGTCTGGTCTGGTTCGGTCTGGTCTGGTTCGGTCTGGTCGGTCTGGTCTGGTTCGTTCTGGTTCGGTCTGGTTCGGTCTGGTCTGGTTCGTTCTGGTTCGGTCTGGTTCGGTCTGGTCTGGTTCGTTCTGGTTCGGTCTGGTTCGGTCTGGTCTGGTTCGGTCTGGTTCGGTCTGGTCTGGTTCGGTCTGGTCTGGTCTGGTCTGGTTCGTTCTGGTTCGGTCTGGTCTGGTCTGGTTCGGTCTGGTCTGGTCTGGTTCGTTCTGGTTCGCTCTGGTTCGGTCTGGTCCGGTCTGGTCCGGTCTGGTCCGGTCTGGTCCGTTCTGGTCTGGTTCGGTCTGGTTCGGTCTGGTCTGGTTCGGTTCGGTCTAGTCTGGTCTGGTTCGGTCTGGTCTGGTTCGGTCTGGTCTGGTTCGGTCTGGTCTGGTTCGGTCTGGTCTGGTTCGGTATGGTCTGGTCTTGTATGGTCTGGTCTGGTTCGGTCTGGTTCGGTTCGGTCTGGTCTGGTCTGGTCTGGTCTGGTTCGGTCTGGTCTGGTCTGGTCCGGTCTGGTCTGGTCCGGTCTGGTCTGGTCCGGTCTGGTCTGGTTCGTTCTGGTTCGGTCTGGTCTGGTCTGGTCTGGTCTGTTCTGGTTCGCTCTGGTTCGCTCTGGTCCGGTCTGGTCTGGTCTGGTTCGGTCTGGTTCGGTCTGGTTCGGTCTGGTTCGGTCTAGTCTGGTCTGGTTCGGTCTGGTTCGGTCTGGTCTGGTTCGGTCTGGTCTGGTTTGGTCTGGTCTGGTTCGGTCTAGTCTGGTCTGGTTCGGTCTGGTCTGGTCCGGTCTGGTCTGGTTCGGTTCGGTCTAGTCTGGTCTGGTTCGGTCTGGTTCGGTCTGGTCTGGTCTGGTTCGGTCTGGTCTGGTCTGTTTCGGTCTGGTTCGGTCTGGCCTGGTCTGGTCTGGTTCGTTCTGGTTCGCTCTGGTTCGGTCTGGTTCGTTCTGGTTCGTTCTGGTTCGCTCTGGTTCGGTCTGGTTCGGTCTGGTCTGGTTCGGTCTGGTTCGGTCTGGTCTGGTCTGGTTCGGTCTGGTCTGGTTCGGTCTGGTCTGGTTCAGTCTGGTCTGGTTCGGTCTGGTCTGGTTCGGTCTGGTCTCGTCTGGTTCGGTATGGTCTGGTCTGGTTCGTTCTGGTCTGGTCTGGTTCGGTCTGGTCTGGTTCGGTCTGGCCTGGTTCGGTCTGGCCTGTTCTGGTCTGGTCTGGTTCGTTCTGGTTCGCTCTGGTTCGGTCTGGTCTGGTTCGGTCTGGTCTGGTCTGGTCTGGTCTGGTCTGGTTCGTTCTGGTTCGCTCTGGTTCGGTCTGGTCTGGTTCGGTCTGGTCTGGTTCGGGCTGGTCTGGTTCGGTTCGGTCTGGTCTGGTTCGGTCTGGTCTGGTTCGTTCTGGTCTGGTTCGGTCTGGTCTGGTCTGGTTCGGTCTGGTCTGGCCCGGTCTGGTGTGGTTCGTTCTGGTTCGGTCTGGTTCGGTCTGGTTCGGTCTGGTCTGGTTCGTTCTGGTTCGCTCTGGTTCGGTATGGGCTGGTCTGGTCTGGTTCGGGTCTGGTTCGGTCTGGTCTTGTCTGGTTCGGTCTGGTCTGGTCTGTTTTGTTCTGGTTCGGTCTGGTCTGGTCTGTTTTGTTCTGGTTCGGTCTGGTTCGGTCTGGTCTGGTTCGGTCTGGTCTGGTTCGTTCTGGTTCGGTCTGGTCTGGTCTGGTTCGGTCTGGTCTGTTTCGTTCTGGTTCGCTCTGGTTCGGTCTGGTCTGGTCTGGTTCGGTCTGGTCTGGTTCGGTATGGTCTGGTCTGGTCTGGTTCGGTCTGTTCTGGTCTGGTCCGGTCTGGTTCGGGTCTGGTTCGGTCTGGTCCGGTCTGGTTCGGTCTGGTCTGGTCTTGTCTGGTTTGGTCTGGTTCGGTCTGGTCTGGTTCGGTCTGGTTCGGTCTATTCTTGTCTGGTCTGGTTCGGTCTGGTCTGGTCTGGTTCGGTCTGGTCCGTTCTTTTTCGGTCTGGTCCCGTCTGGTACGGTCTGGTCCGGTCTGGTACGGTCTGGTTCGGTCTGGTACGGTCTGGTCCGGTCTGGTCCGGTCTGGTTCGGGTCTGGTTCGGTCTGGTCTGGTTCGGTCTGGTCTGGTCTTGTCTGGTTCGTTCTGGTTCGGTCTGGTTCGGTCTGGTCTGGTCTTGTCTGGTTCGTTCTGGTTCGGTCTGGTTCGGTCTGGTCTGGTTCGGTCTGGTTCGGTCTGGTCTGGTCTGGTTCGGTCTGGTACGGTCTGGTACGGTCTGGTTCGGTCTGGTCCGGTCTGGTTCGGTCTGGTCTGGTTCGGTCTGGTTCGGTCTGGTCTGGTCTGGTCTGGTTCGGTCTGGTCTGGTCTGGTTCGGTCTGGTACGGTCCGGTCTGGTACGGTCTGGTACGGTCTGGTCTGGTCTGGTCTGGTCTGGTCTGGTTCGGTCTGGTCTGGTTCGGTCTGGTCTGGTTCGGTCTGGTCTGGTTCGGTCTGGTCTGGTTTGGTTCGGTATGGTCTGGTCTGGTCTGGTTCGGTCTGGTCTGGTCCGGTCTGGTCTGGTCTGGTTCGGTCTAGTTCGGTCTGTTGTGGTTCGGTCTGGTCTGGTCTGGTTCGGTCTGGTCTGGTTCGGTCTGGTTCGGTCTGGTCGGTCTGGTCTGGTTCGTTCTGGTTCGGTCTGGTTCGGTCTGGTCTGGTTCGTTCTGGTTCGGTCTGGTTCGGTCTGGTTCGGTCTGGTCTGGTTCGGTCTGGTCTGGTTCGGTCTGGTCTGGTCTGGTCTGGTTCGTTCTGGTTCGGTCTGGTCTGGTCTGGTTCGGTCTGGTCTGGTCTGGTTCGTTCTGGTTCGCTCTGGTTCGGTCTGGTCCGGTCTGGTCCGGTCTGGTCCGGTCTGGTCCGGTCTGGTCTGGTTCGGTCTGGTTCGGTCTGGTCTGGTTCGGTTCGGTCTAGTCTGGTCTGGTTCGGTCTGGTCTGGTTCGGTCTGGTCTGGTCTGGTTCGGTCTGGTCTGGTTCGGTCTGGTCTGGTTCGGTCTGGTCTGGTTCGGTATGGTCTGGTCTTGTATGGTCTGGTCTGGTTCGGTCTGGTTCGGTTCGGTCTGGTTCGGTCTGGTCTGGTCCGGTCTGGTCTGGTCCGGTCTGGTCTGGTTCGTTCTGGTTCGGTCTGGTCTGGTCTGGTCTGGTCTGTTCTGGTTCCCTCTGGTTCGCTCTGGTCCGGTCTGGTCTGGTCTGGTTCGGTCTGGTTCGGTCTGGTTCGGTCTGGTTCGGTCTGGTTCGGTCTGGTTCGGTCTGGTTCGGTCTGGTCTGGTCTGGTTCGGTCTGGTTCGGTCTGGTCTGGTCTGGTTCGGTCTGGTCTGGTTTGGTCTGGTCTGGTTCGGTCTAGTCTGGTCTGGTTCGGTCTGGTCTGGTCCGGTCTGGTCTGGTTCGGTTCGGTCAAGTCTGGTCTGGTTCGGTCTGGTTCGGTCTGGTCTGGTTCGGTCTGGTCTGGTCTGTTTCGGTCTGGTTCGGTCTGGCCTGGTCTGGTCTGGTTCGTTCTGGTTCGCTCTGGTTCGGTCTGGTCTGGTCTGGTTCGTTCTGGTTCGCTCTGGTTCGGTCTGGTCCGGTCTGGTTCGGTCTGGTCTGGTTCGGTCTGGTCTGGTCTGGTTCGGTCTGGTCTGGTTCGGTCTGGTCTGGTTCAGTCTGGTCTGGTTCGGTCTGGTCTGGTTCGGTCTGGTCTCGTCTGGTTCGGTATGGTCTGGTCTGGTTCGTTCTGGTCTGGTCTGTTTCGGTCTGGTTCGGTCTGGTCTGGTTCGGTCTGGCCTGTTCTGGTCTGGTCTGGTTCGTTCTGGTTCGCTCTGGTTCGGTCTGGTCTGGTTCGGTCTGGTCTGGTTTGGTCCGGTCTGGTTCGGTCTGGTCTGGTCTGGTTCGTTCTGGTTCGCTCTGGTTCGGTCTGGTCTGGTTCGGTCTGGTCTGGTTCGGGCTGGTCTGGTTCGGTCTGGTCTGGTTCGGTCTGGTCTGGTTCGGTCTGGTCTGGTTCGTTCTGGTCTGGTTCGGTCTAGTCTGGTCTGGTCTGGTTCGGTCTGGCCTGGTCTGGTCTGGTTCGTTCTGGTTCGCTCTGGTTCGGTCTGGTCCGGTCTGGTTCGGTCTGGTCTGGTCTGGTTCGGTCTGGTCTGGTTTGGTCTGGTCTGGTTCGGTCTAGTCTGGTCTGGTTCGGTCTGGTCTGGTCCGGTCTGGTCTGGTTCGGTTCGGTCAAGTCTGGTCTGGTTCGGTCTGGTTCGGTCTGGTCTGGTTCGGTCTGGTCTGGTCTGTTTCGGTCTGGTTCGGTCTGGCCTGGTCTGGTCTGGTTCGTTCTGGTTCGCTCTGGTTCGGTCTGGTCTGGTCTGGTTCGTTCTGGTTCGCTCTGGTTCGGTCTGGTCCGGTCTGGTTCGGTCTGGTCCGGTCTGGTCTGGTCTGGTCTGGTTCGGTCTGGTCTGGTTCGGTCTGGTCTGGTTCAGTCTGGTCTGGTTCGGTCTGGTCTGGTTCGGTCTGGTCTCGTCTGGTTCGTTCTGGTCTGGTCTGTTTCGGTCTGGTTCGGTCTGGTCTGGTTCGGTCTGGCCTGTTCTGGTCTGGTCTGGTTCGTTCTGGTTCGCTCTGGTTCGGTCTGGTCTGGTTCGGTCTGGTCTGGTTTGGTCCGGTCTGGTTCGGTCTGGTCTGGTCTGGTTCGTTCTGGTTCGCTCTGGTTCGGTCTGGTCTGGTTCGGTCTGGTCTGGTTCGGGCTGGTCTGGTTCGGTCTGGTCTGGTTCGGTCTGGTCTGGTTCGGTCTGGTCTGGTTCGTTCTGGTCTGGTTCGGTCTAGTCTGGTCTGGTCTGGTTCGGTCTGGCCTGGTCTGGTCTGGTTCGTTCTGGTTCGCTCTGGTTCGGTCTGGTCCGGTCTGGTTCGGTCTGGTCTGGTTCGGTCTGGTCTGGTTCGGTCTGGTCTGGTCTGGTTCGTTCTGGTTCGCTCTGGTCTGGTCTGGTTCGTTCTGGTCTGGTTTGGTCTGGTCTGGTTCGGTCTGGTCTGGTTCGTTCTGGTTCGTTCTGGTTCGGTCTGGTCCGGTCTGGTCTGGTTCGTTCTGGTCTGGTTCGGTCTGGTCTGGTCTGGTTCGGTCTGGTCCGGTCTGGTCCGGTCTGGTTCGGTCTGGTCTGGTTCGGTCTGGTCTGGTTCGGTCTGGTCTGGTCTGGTTCGTTCTGGTTCGCTCTGGTCTGGTCTGGTTCGTTCTGGTCTGGTTTGGTCTGGTCTGGTTCGGTCTGGTCTGGTCCGGTCTGGTTCGGTCTGGTCCGGTCTGGTCTGGTTCGTTCTGGTCTGGTTCGGTCTGGTCTGGTCTGGTTCGGTCTGGTCCGGTCTGGTCTGGTCTGGTTCGTTCTGGTTCGGTCTGGTTCGGTCTGGTCTGGTTCGGTCTGGTCTGGTTCGTTCTGGTTCACTCTGGTTCGGTCTGGTCTTGTCTGTTTTGTTCTGGTTCGGTCTGGTCTGGTCTGTTTTGTTCTGGTTCGGTCTGGTTCGGTCTGGTCTGGTTCGGTCTGGTCTGGTTCGTTCTGGTTCGGTCTGGTCTGGTCTGGTTCGGTCTGGTCTGTTTCGTTCTGGTTCGGTCTGGTCTGGTCTGGTTCGGTCTGGTCTGGTTCGGTATGGTCTGGTCTGGTCTGGTTCGGTCTGTTCTGGTCTGGTCTGGTTCGGGTCTGGTTCGGTCTGTTCCGGTCTGGTTCGGTCTGGTCTGGTCTTGTCTGGTTCGGTCTGGTCTGGTCTGTTTTGTTCTGGTTCGGTCTGGTCTGGTCTGTTTTGTTCTGGTTCGGTCTGGTTCGGTCTGGTCTGGTTCGGTCTGGTCTGGTTCGTTCTGGTTCGGTCTGGTCTGGTCTGGTTCGGTCTGGTCTGTTTCGTTCTGGTTCGCTCTGGTTCGGTCTGGTCTGGTCTGGTTCGGTCTGGTCTGGTTCGGTATGGTCTGGTCTGGTCTGGTTCGGTCTGTTCTGGTCTGGTCCGGTCTGGTTCGGGTCTGGTTCGGTCTGGTCCGGTCTGGTTCGGTCTGGTCTGGTCTTGTCTGGTTTGGTCTGGTTCGGTCTGGTCTGGTTCGGTCTGGTTCGGTCTATTCTTGTCTGGTCTGGTTCGGTCTGGTCTGGTCTGGTTCGGTCTGGTCCGTTCTTTTTCGGTCTGGTCCCGTCTGGTACGGTCTGGTTCGGTCTGGTACGGTCTGGTTCGGTCTGGTACGGTCTGGTCCGGTCTGGTCCGGTCTGGTTCGGGTCTGGTTCGGTCTGGTCTGGTTCGGTCTGGTCTGGTTCGGTCTGGTCTGGTCTTGTCTGGTTCGTTCTGGTTCGGTCTGGTCTGGTTCGGTCTGGTTCGGTCTGGTCTGGTCTGGTCTGGTTCGGTCTGGTACGGTCTGTTACGGTCTGGTCCGGTCTGGTTCGGTCAGGTCTGGTTCGGTCTGGTTCGGTCTGGTCTGGTCTTGTTCGGTCTGGTCTGGTCTTGTTCGGTCTGGTCTGGTCTGGTTCGGTCTGGTACGGTCTGGTACGGTTCGGTCTGGTCTGGTCTGGTCTGGTCTGGTCTGGTTCGGTCTGGTCTGGTTCGGTCTGGTCTGGTTCGGTCTGGTCTGGTTCGGTCTGGTCTGGTCCGGTCTGGTCTGGTCTGGTTCGGTCTGTTCTGGTTCGGTCTGTTCTGGTTCGGTCTGTTCTGGTTCGGTCTGGTCTGTTCTGGTTCGGTCTGGTCTGGTCTGGTTCGGTCTGGTCTGGTTCGGTCTGGTCTGGTCTGGTTCGGTCTGGTTCGGTCTGGTCTGGTTCGTTCTGGTTCGGTCTGGTTCGGTCTGGTCTGGTTCGTTCTGGTTCGGTCTGGTCTGGTCTGGTTCGGTCTGGTTCGGTCTGGTCTGGTTCGGTCTGGTCTGGTCTGGTCTGGTTCGTTCTGGTTCGGTCTGGTCTGGTCTGGTTCGGTCTGGTCTGGTCTGGTTCGTTCTGGTTCGCTCTGGTTCGGTCTGGTCCGGTCTGGTCTGGTCCGGTCTGGTCCGGTCTGGTCTGGTTCGGTCTGGTCTGGTTCGGTTCGGTCTAGTCTGGTTCGGTCTGGTCTGGTTCGGTCTGGTCTGGTCTGGTTCGGTCTGGTCTGGTTCGGTCTGGTCTGGTTCGGTATGGTCTGGTCTTGTATGGTCTTGTCTGGTTTGGTCTGGTTCGGTTCGGTCTGGTCTGGTCTGGTCCGGTCTGGTCTGGTCCGGTCTGGTCTGGTCCGGTCTGGTCTGGTTCGTTCTGGTTCGGTCTGGTCTGGTCTGTTCTGGTTCGCTCTGGTCCGGTCTGGTCTGGTCTGGTCTGGTCTGGTCTGGTTCGGTTCGGTCTAGTCTGGTCTGGTTCGGTCTGGTCTGGTTCGGTCTGGTCTGGTTTGGTCTGGTCTGGTCTGGTTCGGTCTAGTCTGGTCTGGTTCGGTCTGGTCTGGTCCGATCTGGTCTGGTTCGGTTCGGTCTAGTCTGGTCTGGTTCGGTCTGGTTCGGTCTGGTCTGGTCTGGTTCGGTCTGGTCTGGTCTGGTTCGGTCTGGTTCGGTCTGGCCTGGTCTGGTCTGGTTCGTTCTGGTTCGCTCTGGTTCGGTCTGGTTCGTTCTGGTTCGGTCTGGTCCGGTCTGGTTCGGTCTGGTCTGGTTCGGTCTGGTCTGGTTCGGTCTGGTCTGGTTCAGTCTGGTCTGGTTCGGTCTGGTCTGGTTCGGTCTGGTCTCGTCTGGTTCGGTATGGTCTGGTCTGGTTCGTTCTGGTCTGGTCTGTTTCGGTCTGGTTCGGTCTGGTCTGGTTCGGTCTGGCCTGTTCTGGTCTGGTCTGGTTCGTTCTGGTTCGCTCTGGTTCGGTCTGGTCTGGTTCGGTCTGGTCTGGTTTGGTCCGGTCTGGTTCGGTCTGGTCTGGTCTGGTTCGTTCTGGTTCGCTCTGGTTCGGTCTGGTCTGGTTCGGTCTGGTCTGGTTCGGGCTGGTCTGGTTCGGTCTGGTCTGGTTCGGTCTGGTCTGGTTCGGTCTGGTCTGGTTCGTTCTGGTCTGGTTTGGTCTAGTCTGGTCTGGTCTGGTTCGGTCTGGCCTGGTCTGGTCTGGTTCGTTCTGGTTCGCTCTGGTTCGGTCTGGTCCGGTCTGGTTCGGTCTGGTCTGGTTCGGTCTGGTCTGGTTCGGTCTGGTCTGGTTCGGTCTGGTCTGGTCTGGTTCGTTCTGGTTCGCTCTGGTTCGCTCTGGTTCGGTCTGGTCTGGTTCGTTCTGGTCTGGTTTGGTCTGGTCTGGTTCGGTCTGGTCTGGTTCGTTCTGGTTCGCTCTGGTTCGGTCTGGTCCGGTCTGGTCTGGTTCGTTCTGGTCTGGTTCGGTCTGGTCTGGTCTGGTTCGGTCTGGTCCGGTCTGGTCTGGTTCGTTCTGGTTCGGTCTGGTTCGGTCTGGTCTGGTTCGGTCTGGTCTGGTTCGTTCTGGTTCGCTCTGGTTCGGTCTGGTCTGGTCTTGTCTGGTTCGGTCTGGTCTGGTCTGTTTTGTTCTGGTTCGGTCTGGTCTGGTCTGTTTTGTTCTGGTTCGGTCTGGTTCGGTCTGGTCTGGTTCGGTCTGGTCTGGTTCGTTCTGGTTCGGTCTGGTCTGGTCTGGTTCGGTCTGGTCTGTTTCGTTCTGGTTCGCTCTGGTTCGGTCTGGTCTGGTTCGGTCTGGTCTGGTTCGGTATGGTCTGGTCTGGTCTGGTTCGGTCTGGTCTGGTCTGGTCCGGTCTGGTTCGGGTCTGGTTCGGTCTGTTCCGGTCTGGTTCGGTCTTGTCTGGTTCGGTCTGGTCTGGTCTGTTTTGTTCTGGTTCGGTCTGGTCTGGTCTGTTTTGTTCTGGTTCGGTCTGGTTCGGTCTGGTCTGGTTCGGTCTGGTCTGGTTCGTTCTGGTCTGGTCTGGTCTGGTTCGGTCTGGTCTGTTTCGTTCTGGTTCGCTCTGGTTCGGTCTGGTCTGGTTCGGTCTGGTCTGGTTCGGTATGGTCTGGTCTGGTCTGGTTCGGTCTGTTCTGGTCTGGTCCGGTCTGGTTCGGGTCTGGTTCGGTCTGGTCCGGTCTGGTTCGGTCTGGTCTGGTCTTGTCTGGTTTGGTCTGGTTCGGTCTGGTCTGGTTCGGTCTGGTTCGGTCTATTCTTGTCTGGTCTGGTTCGGTCTGGTCTGGTCTGGTTCGGTCTGGTCCGTTCTTTTTCGGTCTGGTCCCGTCTGGTACGGTCTGGTTCGGTCTGGTACGGTCTGGTTCGGTCTGGTACGGTCTGGTCCGGTCTGGTCCGGTCAGGTTCGGGTCTGGTTCGGTCTGGTCTGGTTCGGTCTGGTCTGGTCTTGTCTGGTTCGTTCTGGTTCGGTCTGGTCTGGTTCGGTCTGGTTCGGTCTGGTCTGGTCTGGTCTGGTTCGGTCTGGTACGGTCTGTTACGGTCTGGTCCGGTCTGGTTCGGTCAGGTCTGGTTCGGTCTGGTTCGGTCTGGTCTGGTCTTGTTCGGTCTGGTCTGGTCTGGTTCGGTCTGGTACGGTCCGGTCTGGTCTGGTCTGGTCTGGTTCGGTCTGGTCTGGTTCGGTCTGGTCTGGTTCGGTCTGGTCTGGTTCGGTCTGGTCTGGTTCGGTCTGGTCTGGTTCGGTATGGTCTGGTCTGGTCTGGTTCGGTCTGGTCTGGTCCGGTCTGGTCTGGTCTGGTTCGGTCTGTTCTGGTTCGGTCTGGTCTGTTCTGGTTCGGTCTGGTCTGGTCTGGTTCGGTCTGGTCTGGTTCGGTCTGGTCTGGTTCGGTCTGGTCTGGTTCGTTCTGGTTCGGTCTGGTCTGGTTCGGTCTGGTCTGGTTCGTTCTGGTTCGGTCTGGTTCGGTCTGGTTCGGTTCGGTCTGGTCTGGTTCGGTCCGGTCTGGTCTGGTCTGGTTCGTTCTGGTTCGGTCTGGTTCGGTCTGGTCTGGTTCGGTCTGGTCTGGTTCGTTCTGGTTCGCTCTGGTTCGGTCTGGTCTTGTCTGGTTCGGTCTGGTCTGGTCTGTTTTGTTCTGGTTCGGTCTGGTCTGGTCTGTTTTGTTCTGGTTCGGTCTGGTTCGGTCTGGTCTGGTTCGGTCTGGTCTGGTTCGTTCTGGTACGGTCTGGTCTGGTCTGGTTCGGTCTGGTCTGTTTCGTTCTGGTTCGCTCTGGTTCGGTCTGGTCTGGTCTGGTTCGGTCTGGTCTGGTTCGGTATGGTCTGGTCTGGTCTGGTCTGGTTCGGTCTGTTCTGGTCTGGTCCGGTCTGGTTCGGGTCTGGTTCGGTCTGTTCCGGTCTGGTTCGGTCTGGTCTGGTCTTGTCTGGTTCGGTCTGGTCTGGTCTGTTTTGTTCTGGTTCGGTCTGGTCTGGTCTGTTTTGTTCTGGTTCGGTCTGGTTCGGTCTGGTCTGGTTCGGTCTGGTCTGGTTCGTTCTGGTTCGGTCTGGTCTGGTCTGGTTCGGTCTGGTCTGTTTCGTTCTGGTTCGCTCTGGTTCGGTCTGGTCTGGTCTGGTTCGGTCTGGTCTGGTTCGGTATGGTCTGGTCTGGTCTGGTTCGGTCTGGTTCGGGTCTGGTTCGGTCTGGTCCGGTCTGGTTCGGTCTGGTCTGGTCTTGTCTGGTTTGGTCTGGTTCGGTCTGGTCTGGTTCGGTCTGGTTCGGTCTATTCTTGTCTGGTCTGGTTCGGTCTGGTCTGGTTCGGTCTGGTCCGTTCTTTTTCGGTCTGGTCCCGTCTGGTACGGTCTGGTTCGGTCTGGTACGGTCTGGTTCGGTCTGGTACGGTCTGGTCCGGTCTGGTCCGGTCTGGTTCGGGTCTGGTTCGGTCTGGTCTGGTTCGGTCTGGTCTGGTCTTGTCTGGTTCGTTCTGGTTCGGTCTGGTCTGGTTCGGTCT
This sequence comes from Oncorhynchus mykiss, assembly GCF_057628025.1. Classification (NCBI taxonomy): domain Eukaryota; kingdom Metazoa; phylum Chordata; class Actinopteri; order Salmoniformes; family Salmonidae; genus Oncorhynchus; species Oncorhynchus mykiss. The sequence continues at coordinate 183,264 of NC_143047.1, read as the reverse complement.
GGTTCGGTCTGGTCTGGTCTGGTCTGGTTCGGTCTGGTACGGTCTGTTACGGTCTGGTCCGGTCTGGTTCGGTCAGGTCTGGTTCGGTCTGGTTCGGTCTGGTCTGGTCTTGTTCGGTCTGGTCTGGTCTTGTTCGGTCTGGTCTGGTCTGGTTCGGTCTGGTACGGTCCGGTCTGGTACGGTTCGGTCTGGTCTGGTCTGGTCTGGTCTGGTCTGGTTCGGTCTGGTCTGGTTCGGTCTGGTCTGGTTCGGTCTGGTCTGGTTCGGTCTGGTCTGGTTCGGTCTGGTCTGGTTCGGTATGGTCTGGTCTGGTCTGGTTCGGTCTGGTCTGGTCCGGTCTGGTCTGGTCTGGTTCGGTCTGTTCTGGTTCGGTCTGTTCTGGTTCGGTCTGGTCTGGTCTGGTTCGGTCTGGTCTGGTTCGGTCTGGTCTGGTTCGGTCTGGTTCGGTCTGGTCTGGTTCGTTCTGGTTCGGTCTGGTTCGGTCTGGTCTGGTTCGTTCTGGTTCGGTCAGGTTCGGTCTGGTCTGGTCTGGTTCGGTCTGGTTCGGTCTGGTCTGGTTCGGTCTGGTCTGGTCTGGTCTGGTTCGTTCTGGTTCGGTCTGGTCTGGTCTGGTTCGGTCTGGTCTGGTCTGGTTCGTTCTGGTTCGCTCTGGTTCGGTCTGGTCCGGTCTGGTCTGGTCCGGTCTGGTCTGGTCCGGTCTGGTCTGGTTCGGTCTGGTCTGGTTCGGTTCGGTCTAGTCTGGTCTGGTTCGGTCTGGTCTGGTTCGGTCTGGTCTGGTCTGGTTCGGTCTGGTCTGGTTCGGTCTGGTCTGGTTCGGTATGGTCTGGTCTTGTATGGTCTGGTCTGGTTCGGTCTGGTTCGGTTCGGTCTGGTCTGGTCTGGTTCGGTCTGGTCTGGTCCGGTCTGGTCTGGTCCGGTCTGGTCTGGTTCGTTCTGGTTCGGTCTGGTCTGGTCTGTTCTGGTTCGCTCTGGTCCGGTCTGGTCTGGTCTGGTCTGGTCTGGTCTGGTTCGGTCTGGTTCGGTTCGGTCTAGTCTGGTCTGGTTCGGTCTGGTCTGGTTCGGTCTGGTCTGGTTTGGTCTGGTCTGGTCTGGTTCGGTCTAGTCTGGTCTGGTTCGGTCTGGTTCGCTCTGGTTCGGTCTGGTCCGGTCTGGTTCGGTCTGGTCTGGTTCGGTCTGGTCTGGTTCGGTCTGGTCTGGTCTGGTCTGGTTCGTTCTGGTTCGCTCTGGTTCGCTCTGGTTCGGTCTGGTCTGGTTCGTTCTGGTCTGGTTTGGTCCGGTCTGGTTCGGTCTGGTCTGGTCTGGTTCGCTCTGGTTCGGTCTCGTCCGGTCTGGTCTGGTTCGGTCTGGTCTGGTTCGGTCTGGTCTGGTTCGGTCTGGTCTGGTCCGGTCTGGTCTGGTTCGTTCTGGTTCGGTCTGGTTCGGTCTGGTCTGGTCTGGTTCGGTCTGGTCTGGTTCGTTCTGGTTCGCTCTGGTTCGGTATGGGCTGGTCTGGTCTGGTTCGGGTCTGGTTCGGTCTGGTCTTGTCTGGTTCGGTCTGGTCTGGTCTGTTTTGTTCTGGTTCGGTCTGGTCTGGTCTGTTTTGTTCTGGTTCGGTCTGGTTCGGTCTGGTCTGGTTCGGTCTGGTCTGGTTCGTTCTGGTTCGGTCTGGTCTGGTCTGGTTCGGTGTGGTCTGTTTCGTTCTGGTTCGCTCTGGTTCGGTCTGGTCTGGTCTGGTTCGGTCTGGTCTAGTTCGGTATGGTCTGGTCTGTTCTGGTCTGGTTCGGTCTGTTCTGGTCTGGTCCGGTCTGGTTCGGGTCTGGTTCGGTCTGGTCCGGTCTGGTTCGTTCTGGTCTGGTCTTGTCTGGTTTGGTCTGGTTCGGTCTGGTCTGGTTCGGTCTATTCTTGTCTGGTCTGGTTCGGTCTGGTCTGGTCTGGTTCGGTCTGGTCCGTTCTTTTTCGGTCTGGTCCCGTCTGGTACGGTCTGGTCCGGTCTGGTACGGTCTGGTTCGGTCTGGTACGGTCTGGTCTTGTCTGGTTCGTTCTGGTTCGGTCTGGTTCGGTCTGGTCTGGTTCGGTCTGGTTCGGTCTGGTCTGGTCTGGTTCGGTCTGGTTCGGTCTGGTCTGGTCTGGTTCGGTCTGGTCTGGTCTGGTTCGGTCTGGTACGGTCCGGTCTGGTCTGGTTCGGTCTGGTCTGGTCTGGTTCGGTCTGGTTCGGTCTGGTATGGTCTGGTCTGGTTCGGTCTGGTCTGGTCCGGTCTGGTCTGGTCTGGTTCGGTCTGGTTCGGTCTGTTCTGGTTCGGTCTGGTCTGGTCTGGTTCGGTCTGGTCTGGTTCGGTCTCGTCGGTCTGGTCTGGTTCGTTCTGGTTCGGTCTGGTTCGGTCTGGTCTGGTCTGGTTCGGTCTGGTCTGGTTCGGTCTGGTCTGGTTCGTTCTGGTTCGCTCTGGTTCGTTCTGGTCCGGTCTGGTCTGGTCTGGTCTGGTTCGGTCTGGCCTGGTCTGGTCTGGTTCGTTCTGGTTCGCTCTGGTTTGGTCTGGTCTGGTTCGGTCTGGTCTGGTTCGGTCTGGTTCGGTCTGGTATGGTCTGGTTCGTTCTGGTTCGCTCCGGTTCGGTCTGGTCCGGTCTGGTTCGGTCTGGTCTGGTTCGGTCTGGTTCGGTCTGGTTCGGTCTGGTCTGGTTCGGTCTGGTCTGGTTCGGTCTGGTCTGGTTCGGTCTGGTCTGGTTCGGTCTGGTTCGTTCTGGTTCGTTCTGGTTCGGTCTGGTCTGGCCTGGTCCGGTCTGGTTCGGTCTGGTTCGGTCTGGTTCGGTCTGGTTCGTTCTGGTTCGTTCTGGTTCGGTCTGGTCTGGCCTGGTCCGGTCTGGTTCGGTCTGGTCTGGTCCGGTCTGGTTCGGTCTGGTCTGGTCCGGTCTGGTCTGGTTCGTTCTGGTTCGGTCTGGTCTGGTTCGTTCTGGTTCGGTCTGGTCTGGTTCGGTCTGGTCTGGTCTGGTTCGTTCTGGTTCGCTCTGGTTCGGTCTGGTTCGGTCTGGTCTGGTTCGGTCTGGTCTGGTTCGGTATGGTCTGGTCTGGTCTGGTCTGGTCTGGTCTGGTTCGGTCTGGTTCGGTCTGGTTCGGTCTGGTTCGGTCTGGTCCTGTCCGGTCTGGTCTGGTTCGTTCTGGTTCGGTCTGGTCTGGTTCGGTATAGTCTGGTATGGTCTGGTCTGGTTCGGTCTGGTCTGGTTCGGTCTGGTCTGGTCTGGTTCGGTATGGTCTGGTCTGGTTCGGTCTGGTCTGGTTTGGTCTGGTCTGGTTCGTTCTGGTAACTGTGTTTATGAAGTAAAGCATGTGTGTCTGTTGGTTTGAAGTAAACTCTAGTGTGTAGTGTTTTCTGTGATTGATTGTTATTACTGAAAAAAACCGTTCTTGCGGATGAATTGTGTATTTAACCTTAATGGATGGATGATGACCGTTGAGAATGTTTATAAAATCTGTGAATAACTGGATGTCGTGGGGCCAGGCTCCTATTATGTCATCTAAAAAGCGGTAATAACAAGTGGGTTGATATGGACACTTGGCCAGTGCCTCTCTCTCCCATTCAGCCATGTATATATTGGCGTAAGCAGGTGCACATTTTTTGCCCATAGCTGTTCCCTCCACCTGCAGGTAATAATGATCATTGAATAAAAAGTCATTGCTAGTCAGGCTGATTTCTAACAGTTGTAATATTTCTTTGTCCGGTCTAGTGTTGTCTGGGTATCTCTTAAAGATATTTCTAATTGCTTGTATTCCTGTTGCTGTATAGGCTATCAATATCTATCGTGAATATGTGTGTATGGGAGGGAACAACTATGGGTCCAATCCTCTCCATGAAGTGGTAGGTGTCCCTGAGAAAGCTGGGGTGCCTTGTGGAGAGAGGGTTGATATGGTGATCTATATATTGTGAAATGTTATAGGATTCACGATTGCAGTCTGAGACAATCGGTCTGCCAGGAGGAACTTCAAAGGGAATTGTCCATGTCTCCGGTTCCTTGTGTACTTTTAACAGTAAGTAGAATAGTCTAGGTCGTGGGGTGTCTGTACCGTTGAGAAAGTCCCGTTGTTTTGCTGTGATGTAGTGTTGGTCGTAGTCTTTTTATTATTGTCCTTAGCTGTGTCTGTGGTTGTATACTGTTTTGTACCCAAGTGATCAGTGTCCAGGGGGCAGCGAAGCTAGACTGGCGAGTATTATCCAGGTTAAGAAAACTGGCTGGCTGTGCAGAAGGTAAAGGCCGCTAGCAGTGGCTAACAATGACTAAATAGCTAGTTAGCTGGTTAGCTTCTGGAGGTTCTTGAATGTGTTCTAAAAATTAAAAATAATAGCGATTCCGTATCACATTGGGTGAGGCAGGTTACCGGAAGGTATAATCAAATTAAAAATCGAAAAGAGATTGAAAGAAAATATTTGGTCCGGTGAGTGGTTGGGACGCTGCGATTCAGACGGTTAGCAGGCCTGTGCTAACAGTTAGTAGGCCGGGGCTGAACAAGGTAGCAGTTAGCGGACCGGGGCTAAACAAGCTAGCAGTTAGCAGGCCGAATTAGCAAGCAAGGAGATAGCAAGGGCTAGAAAGTTAGCCTTTGGGGGACGTCGCGATGGGGTGAGTCTGTTTATGCCTCTTCATGCGGTGACATCGATAGACCTGTCGTGGGTCCGGATATTGTAGCCCAGGAGTATGCTTCGGTGGTAGCACAGGAGCTCTGGCCGGGCTAGCTTCAAGCTAAATGGATGGAAACGCTAGCCAGGAGTTAACATCCGGGGTTGCAGTTAGCTAGTTGTGAAGACCCAGCTGAAAATGTTCCGTTTGCGGTGGGAATCCGGTGGGAATCCGGGGATAAAAAAATAATAATAATAGGTCCGTTATGCTCTGGTTAGAGTCGCGTTGTTCGAACTGGCGAGAGCTTTCCGCGCTGAAGGTTAGCTGAAGACCGCTAGCAATGGTTTGCTGGTAGTTAGCTGTCTAGCTTCAGTTGAGGGGTGCTAGCTAGCTAGCTTGATAGTTAATGTTTGCTTTAGTTTGCGCGCCAGCTCTGCAAATTCAGCAGGTGTGTGTGTGTGTGTGTGTGTGTGTGAACGCTTCCAACAAAACTAATGACCTGCAGTGGATCAAACCATTGTGAGGCAAAGGGCGGGGGTTGCAATCTTTTGAAACTTAAAAACGCGCTATTAAGTGTCTATAATCAGCATAAGTGCTTTCATTGCGTTCATTCATATTATTGAAATTACATAGATATGTTTACAGTGATATATTGGGGGGGGAAATCATATTTTTCCCAGGATAGGGGGGTCGTGTCCCCCTAGGATTTCTGCCTATGCACGTGATATCTCCTCACTCACGTGGTTGATTGAAGGACGTGGTTGATTGAAGAACTGATTTGTGTTGATGGCAATTACCATATAAATTCAAAGATGAAGAAGGAGGGATGACTAGAAACGATTCAGTTGACGGTTTTATGTGTGGATTAATTGTCGGAGTAGAGGAATTTGTGTAATTCAGGTAAAAAAATAACGCAATGTTTATATCACAGGACAAATTAGCTAGCGGGTTAACTCGCTAAATTGCCATACATGTTTCATGCTTTTCGGCCTGTCCCCAATTTAATGCCATTGGTCACATATTTTGTTTTGATATTTTAACCTGCGTGTCTTTATCGCGTCTGCAAGCACGTAGCTGGTATGTTTATAATGAACTTTATCTGTCGAAAATGGAAATTGTGAGGTTTGAGGTCTTGTGGTGGCTTATGGGGGAGGAAAGGGGGGAGAGTACAGGGGGTTGGGGGGAAAAGAAGGGTGTGGTGTGGGTCCAAATTGTGGGTAGAGCCTATTCTAAATTTAGCTGCTCACACCAATTCTTAAAAATGAGGTCTGCTGTGGTTGTTGTCCAGTGTATCAGGTCTGTTGTGTGGAATTCATCATGTGGTATCTCCAAGAGAAATGGGCCATGTGTGGTGATGTAACCAGTAATGACTTTGAGGTTCCGTTTTCGATCTGGTGAAAGGAGGTGTGAGTGGTTAATAATGGGGATGTAAATAATTGCATTAGGGAAAAAGTGACTCTTGCTTCCTTGTGCATTGATGCATTCTGTTTGATGTTTTGTATGGGTCATTATCCATATTGTTTATGCCCACCGAGAGAACCACTATGCATGCTGGTGTCTAAATGAACCTCTGTTTTCTCCAGGACCTTTTTGAAATGGTAAAATGTTGCTCCAGGGTAACTCTCCACTTGAATGGGTTATGAAATGGAGGGATTCTATTAACATTTGAGTCTCCCAAGACTAGTATTGGTTTATTTCCCTTCAAATTCCAATCTGCCACCTTGCCATTTGGTGTAATACTTAAAGGCCCGTAGATGTCCTCCTAGGATCATAAATTAAACTGAGGTAAGCTCCAAGTTGCCTCTTTTTCTGGGTGGCAGTGCAGAAGTCGATGTGGTGAGAGATTCATTCAACCATAGTGTTGTTAAATATGAACATAAACGCCATATTGTGCATTTAAATGGTTTCATTGTTTTGTTAAAGGAAAGGAAAAACCTAAAAGAGGAAGTGCCAAACTAAAACCAAACAAACCATAAATATATAGAGTAGAAATAAATTATGAATAAAACCATGTTCTTCTCCATCCATTTTCCTGTCTGTTAAAACCCATTTTCTAATACAGGCCATTTGGTGTTATTGTCTGTAGGTTCTGGATCCACTCCCGTGCTGCCCACAGGTCCAGAGGCCCACAGGTCCAGCCTATATGTGACTGTAACCCTGATATGGTAAGGTGAGTGATGGGGTGCTCCTGGAAGTGGGTTATGAGTAAATTGTAGGTTGATGTGGGCACTTGGCCAATGCAAGTTCAAAACAGACAGTGTGACCCAATTAAAGGCACTTCCGGTTGGCACAGGAAGCTATACGTAAACACATATCTTGCTTGGGGTATTCTCTTACAGAATCCTGAGTTTAAAGTCTTTATGTTAAAAATTGACTGATCTAGACAGGGTTGAATGCAGTCATTTTCACATTTGCAGGTTATGTACATCAAAATACCTTTTGGGTGAATTTAACCACTTCCGGATGCTCCAGGATGCTTAGATTCGACACAGGTAGACCTCATAGTGGTCTGATGGACTGTCATAGAAGACAGGTTCATAAGGCATTCATAACCCACATAGGCTTCAGGTTGAATTTAGAGGTGCAGGCAATGTATTCCTATGGGGAGAGAAGTCAATGCAAACTGTTTGAAGTAAACACCTTCTTTTAACTGCTAAGGGTTAATGCCACACGGCCAAGGTTAGGCTTGCACGGATCGGGAGGATCTCAGGAACGTACCTGAGGTCGAATTGTGCTTCTCACCCTAGCAGTTCTCTCACTGTCACCCAAAACAAATTACATTTTGGGCCTACTTTTCTCATGGTCGCTGCGCTCAGACCGAGCGAGCTACGGGATATCTCGTTGAACTCTGCACGGCCTAGAGATTATGTTTATGCCCTTGCCTGCTCTCTGTGTCTTTCAGCACCACACCTTTTCACTCCATCCTTGCTGTGTGTGTGTGTGTGTGTGAGAGCTTTTCTTTGACATCTGCTGGCGGAAATTACTGATTTACAGTTTAGGAGGGTTACCTAGTCACACATGTGAAGTTTTGGAAAGATGTGACTTTTTTAACCCTTCAAAACAGACAGTGTGACCCAATTAAAGGCACTTCCGGTTGGCACAGGAAGCTATAAGTAAACACATGTCTTTATTGACATAGCCACTTACAGAATCCTGAGTTTTAAGTCTTTAAGTTAAGAATTGACTGATCTACACAGGTTTGAATACAGTGATTTTCATAATGACAGGTTATGTGTTTCAAAACACTTTTAGGGTGAGCTAGCTTGATAGTTAACGTTTGCTTTAGTTTGCGCGCCAGCTCTGCAAATTCAGCAGGTGTGTGTGAAGGCTTCCAACAAAACGAATGACCTGCAGTGGATCAAACCATTGTGAGGCAAAGGGCGGGAGTCGCAATCTTTTGAAACTTAAAAACGCGCTATTAAGTGTCTATAATCAGCATAAGTGCTTTCATTGCGTTCATTGATGGGGTGATCCTGGAAATGAGTCACTAGTTCTGTGTGTAAATGGGCCCGTTTGATATTGTATAGAATGCTGTTTAAGTCTATTTTCTATTGTATACTGGGTTTCCCCAATGTAGTGTTTTTTGCTAAATGTGCAAGTGATTATATACATATGACATTTGGAGTGTAGAGTGAAATGAAAGACAACCCCCCCTCTCCAAAAGTTGGGTCTGTGCTGTTGTGAGTTGAAAAGACTTGGATAAATTCATGATGAGAGGGGGTCAACTACCCCCTCTGCTGGGTAATCTAAGAAAGCAACTGGGGGAGGAAAGGGGGAGTGTACAGGGGGTTGGGGGGAAAAGAAGGGTGTGGTGTGGGTCCAAATTGTGGGTAGAGCCTATTCTAAATTTAGCTGCTCACACCAATTCTTAAAAATGAGGTCTGCTGTGGTTGTTGTTCAGTGTATCAGGTCTGTTGTGTGGAATTCATCATGTGGTATCTCCAAGAGAAATGGGCCATGTGTGGTGATGTAACCGTTAATGACTTTGAGGTTCCGTTTTCGATCTGGTGAAAGGAGGTGTGAGTGGTTAATAATGGGGATGTAAATAATTGCATTAGGGAAAAAGTGACTCTTGCTTCCTTGTGCATTGATGCATTCTGTTTGATGTTTTGTATGGGTCATTATCCATATTGTTTATGCCCACCGAGAGAACCACTATGCATGCTGGTGTCTAAATGAACCTCTGTTTTCTCCAGGACCTTTTTGAAATGGTAAAATGTTGCTCCAGGGTAACTCTCCACTTGAATGGGTTATGAAATGGAGGGATTCTATTAACATTTGAGTCTCCCAAGACTAGTATTGGTTTATTTCCCTTCAAATTCCAATCTGCCACCTTGCCATTTGGTGTAATACTTAAAGGCCCGTAGATGTCCTCCTAGGATCATAAATTAAACTGAGGTAAGCTCCAAGTTGCCTCTTTTTCTGGGTGGCAGTGCAGAAGTCGATGTGGTGAGAGATTCATTCAACCATAGTGTTGTTAAATATGAACATAAACGCCATATTGTGCATTTAAATGGTTTCATTGTTTTGTTAAAGGAAAGGAAAAACCTAAAAGAGGAAGTGCCAAACTAAAACCAAACAAACCATAAATATATAGAGTAGAAATAAATTATGAATAAAACCATGTTCTTCTCCATCCATTTTCCTGTCTGTTAAAACCCATTTTCTAATACAGGCCATTTGGTGTTATTGTCTGTAGGTTCTGGATCCACTCCCGTGCTGCCCACAGGTCCAGAGGCCCACAGGTCCAGCCTATATGTGACTGTAACCCTGATATGGTAAGGTGAGTGATGGGGTGCTCCTGGAAGTGGGTTATGAGTAAATTGTAGGTTGATGTGGGCACTTGGCCAATGCAAGTTCAAAACAGACAGTGTGACCCAATTAAAGGCACTTCCGGTTGGCACAGGAAGCTATACGTAAACACATATCTTGCTTGGGGTATTCTCTTACAGAATCCTGAGTTTAAAGTCTTTATGTTAAAAATTGACTGATCTAGACAGGGTTGAATGCAGTCATTTTCACATTTGCAGGTTATGTACATCAAAATACCTTTTGGGTGAATTTAACCACTTCCGGATGCTCCAGGATGCTTAGATTCGACACAGGTAGACCTCATAGTGGTCTGATGGACTGTCATAGAAGACAGGTTCATAAGGCATTCATAACCCACATAGGCTTCAGGTTGAATTTAGAGGTGCAGGCAATGTATTCCTATGGGGAGAGAAGTCAATGCAAACTGTTTGAAGTAAACACCTTCTTTTAACTGCTAAGGGTTAATGCCACACGGCCAAGGTTAGGCTTGCACGGATCGGGAGGATCTCAGGAACGTACCTGAGGTCGAATTGTGCTTCTCACCCTAGCAGTTCTCTCACTGTCACCCAAAACAAATTACATTTTGGGCCTACTTTTCTCATGGTCGCTGCGCTCAGACCGAGCGAGCTACGGGATATCTCGTTGAACTCTGCACGGCCTAGAGATTATGTTTATGCCCTTGCCTGCTCTCTGTGTCTTTCAGCACCACACCTTTTCACTCCATCCTTGCTGTGTGTGTGTGTGTGTGTGAGAGCTTTTCTTTGACATCTGCTGGCGGAAATTACTGATTTACAGTTTAGGAGGGTTACCTAGTCACACATGTGAAGTTTTGGAAAGATGTGACTTTTTTAACCCTTCAAAACAGACAGTGTGACCCAATTAAAGGCACTTCCGGTTGGCACAGGAAGCTATAAGTAAACACATGTCTTTATTGACATAGCCACTTACAGAATCCTGAGTTTTAAGTCTTTAAGTTAAGAATTGACTGATCTACACAGGTTTGAATACAGTGATTTTCATAATGACAGGTTATGTGTTTCAAAACACTTTTAGGGTGAGCTAGCTTGATAGTTAACGTTTGCTTTAGTTTGCGCGCCAGCTCTGCAAATTCAGCAGGTGTGTGTGAAGGCTTCCAACAAAACGAATGACCTGCAGTGGATCAAACCATTGTGAGGCAAAGGGCGGGAGTCGCAATCTTTTGAAACTTAAAAACGCGCTATTAAGTGTCTATAATCAGCATAAGTGCTTTCATTGCGTTCATTGATGGGGTGATCCTGGAAATGAGTCACTAGTTCTGTGTGTAAATGGGCCCGTTTGATATTGTATAGAATGCTGTTTAAGTCTATTTTCTATTGTATACTGGGTTTCCCCAATGTAGTGTTTTTTGCTAAATGTGCAAGTGATTATATACATATGACATTTGGAGTGTAGAGTGAAATGAAAGACAACCCCCCCTCTCCAAAAGTTGGGTCTGTGCTGTTGTGAGTTGAAAAGACTTGGATAAATTCATGATGAGAGGGGGTCAACTACCCCCTCTGCTGGGTAATCTAAGAAAGCAACTGGGGGAGGAAAGGGGGAGTGTACAGGGGGTTGGGGGGAAAAGAAGGGTGTGGTGTGGGTCCAAATTGTGGGTAGAGCCTATTCTAAATTTAGCTGCTCACACCAATTCTTAAAAATGAGGTCTGCTGTGGTTGTTGTTCAGTGTATCAGGTCTGTTGTGTGGAATTCATCATGTGGTATCTCCAAGAGAAATGGGCCATGTGTGGTGATGTAACCGTTAATGACTTTGAGGTTCCGTTTTCGATCTGGTGAAAGGAGGTGTGAGTGGTTAATAATGGGGATGTAAATAATTGCATTAGGGAAAAAGTGACTCTTGCTTCCTTGTGCATTGATGCATTCTGTTTGATGTTTTGTATGGGTCATTATCCATATTGTTTATGCCCACCGAGAGAACCACTATGCATGCTGGTGTCTAAATGAACCTCTGTTTTCTCCAGGACCTTTTTGAAATGGTAAAATGTTGCTCCAGGGTAACTCTCCACTTGTATGGGTTATGGGTTATGAAATGGAGGGATTCTATTAACATTTGAGTCTCCCAAGACTAGTATTGGTTTATTTCCCTTAAAATTCCAATCTGCCACCTTGCCATTTGGTGTAATACTTAAAGGCCCGTAGATGTCCTCCTAGGATCATAAATTAAACTGAGGTAAGCTCCAAGTTGCCTCTTTTTCTGGGTGGCAGTGCAGAAGTCGATGTGGTGAGAGATTCATTCAACCATAGTGTTGTTAAATATGAACATAAACGCCATATTGTGCATTTAAATGGTTTCATTGTTTTGTTAAAGGAAAGGAAAAACCTAAAAGAGGAAGTGCCAAACTAAAACCAAACAAACCATAAATATATAGAGTAGAAATAAATTATGAATAAAACCATGTTCTTCTCCATCCATTTTCCTGTCTGTTAAAACCCATTTTCTAATACAGGCCATTTGGTGTTATTGTCTGTAGGTTCTGGATCCACTCCCGTGCTGCCCACAGGTCCAGAGGCCCACAGGTCCAGCCTATATGTGACTGTAACCCTGATATGGTAAGGTGAGTGATGGGGTGCTCCTGGAAGTGGGTTATGAGTAAATTGTAGGTTGATGTGGGCACTTGGCCAATGCAAGTTCAAAACAGACAGTGTGACCCAATTAAAGGCACTTCCGGTTGGCACAGGAAGCTATACGTAAACACATATCTTGCTTGGGGTATTCTCTTACAGAATCCTGAGTTTAAAGTCTTTATGTTAAAAATTGACTGATCTAGACAGGGTTGAATGCAGTCATTTTCACATTTGCAGGTTATGTACATCAAAATACCTTTTGGGTGAATTTAACCACTTCCGGATGCTCCAGGATGCTTAGATTCGACACAGGTAGACCTCATAGTGGTCTGATGGACTGTCATAGAAGACAGGTTCATAAGGCATTCATAACCCACATAGGCTTCAGGTTGAATTTAGAGGTGCAGGCAATGTATTCCTATGGGGAGAGAAGTCAATGCAAACTGTTTGAAGTAAACACCTTCTTTTAACTGCTAAGGGTTAATGCCACACGGCCAAGGTTAGGCTTGCACGGATCGGGAGGATCTCAGGAACGTACCTGAGGTCGAATTGTGCTTCTCACCCTAGCAGTTCTCTCACTGTCACCCAAAACAAATGACATTTTGGGCCTACTTTTCTCATGGTCGCTGCGCTCAGACCGAGCGAGCTACGGGATATCTCGTTGAACTCTGCACGGCCTAGAGATTATGTTTATGCCCTTGCCTGCTCTCTGTGTCTTTCAGCACCACACCTTTTCACTCCATCCTTGCTGTGTGTGTGTGTGTGTGTGAGAGCTTTTCTTTGACATCTGCTGGCGGAAATTACTGATTTACAGTTTAGGAGGGTTACCTAGTCACACATGTGAAGTTTTGGAAAGATGTGACTTTTTTAACCCTTCAAAACAGACAGTGTGACCCAATTAAAGGCACTTCCGGTTGGCACAGGAAGCTATAAGTAAACACATGTCTTTATTGACATAGCCACTTACAGAATCCTGAGTTTTAAGTCTTTAAGTTAAGAATTGACTGATCTACACAGGTTTGAATACAGTGATTTTCATAATGACAGGTTATGTGTTTCAAAACACTTTTAGGGTGAGCTAGCTTGATAGTTAACGTTTGCTTTAGTTTGCGCGCCAGCTCTGCAAATTCAGCAGGTGTGTGTGAAGGCTTCCAACAAAACGAATGACCTGCAGTGGATCAAACCATTGTGAGGCAAAGGGCGGGAGTCGCAATCTTTTGAAACTTAAAAACGCGCTATTAAGTGTCTATAATCAGCATAAGTGCTTTCATTGCGTTCATTGATGGGGTGATCCTGGAAATGAGTCACTAGTTCTGTGTGTAAATGGGCCCGTTTGATATTGTATAGAATGCTGTTTAAGTCTATTTTCTATTGTATACTGGGTTTCCCCAATGTAGTGTTTTTTGCTAAATGTGCAAGTGATTATATACATATGACATTTGGAGTGTAGAGTGAAATGAAAGACAACCCCCCCTCTCCAAAAGTTGGGTCTGTGCTGTTGTGAGTTGAAAAGACTTGGATAAATTCATGATGAGAGGGGGTCAACTACCCCCTCTGCTGGGTAATCTAAGAAAGCAACTGGGGGAGGAAAGGGGGAGTGTACAGGGGGTTGGGGGGAAAAGAAGGGTGTGGTGTGGGTCCAAATTGTGGGTAGAGCCTATTCTAAATTTAGCTGCTCACACCAATTCTTAAAAATGAGGTCTGCTGTGGTTGTTGTTCAGTGTATCAGGTCTGTTGTGTGGAATTCATCATGTGGTATCTCCAAGAGAAATGGGCCATGTGTGGTGATGTAACCGTTAATGACTTTGAGGTTCCGTTTTCGATCTGGTGAAAGGAGGTGTGAGTGGTTAATAATGGGGATGTAAATAATTGCATTAGGGAAAAAGTGACTCTTGCTTCCTTGTGCATTGATGCATTCTGTTTGATGTTTTGTATGGGTCATTATCCATATTGTTTATGCCCACCGAGAGAACCACTATGCATGCTGGTGTCTAAATGAACCTCTGTTTTCTCCAGGACCTTTTTGAAATGGTAAAATGTTGCTCCAGGGTAACTCTCCACTTGTATGGGTTATGGGTTATGAAATGGAGGGATTCTATTAACATTTGAGTCTCCCAAGACTAGTATTGGTTTATTTCCCTTCAAATTCCAATCTGCCACCTTGCCATTTGGTGTAATACTTAAAGGCCCGTAGATGTCCTCCTAGGATCATAAATTAAACTGAGGTAAGCTCCAAGTTGCCTCTTTTTCTGGGTGGCAGTGCAGAAGTCGATGTGGTGAGAGATTCATTCAACCATAGTGTTGTTAAATATGAACATAAACGCCATATTGTGCATTTAAATGGTTTCATTGTTTTGTTAAAGGAAAGGAAAAACCTAAAAGAGGAAGTGCCAAACTAAAACCAAACAAACCATAAATATATAGAGTAGAAATAAATTATGAATAAAACCATGTTCTTCTCCATCCATTTTCCTGTCTGTTAAAACCCATTTTCTAATACAGGCCATTTGGTGTTATTGTCTGTAGGTTCTGGATCCACTCCCGTGCTGCCCACAGGTCCAGAGGCCCACAGGTCCAGCCTATATGTGACTGTAACCCTGATATGGTAAGGTGAGTGATGGGGTGCTCCTGGAAGTGGGTTATGAGTAAATTGTAGGTTGATGTGGGCACTTGGCCAATGCAAGTTCAAAACAGACAGTGTGACCCAATTAAAGGCACTTCCGGTTGGCACAGGAAGCTATACGTAAACACATATCTTGCTTGGGGTATTCTCTTACAGAATCCTGAGTTTAAAGTCTTTATGTTAAAAATTGACTGATCTAGACAGGGTTGAATGCAGTCATTTTCACATTTGCAGGTTATGTACATCAAAATACCTTTTGGGTGAATTTAACCACTTCCGGATGCTCCAGGATGCTTAGATTCGACACAGGTAGACCTCATAGTGGTCTGATGGACTGTCATAGAAGACAGGTTCATAAGGCATTCATAACCCACATAGGCTTCAGGTTGAATTTAGAGGTGCAGGCAATGTATTCCTATGGGGAGAGAAGTCAATGCAAACTGTTTGAAGTAAACACCTTCTTTTAACTGCTAAGGGTTAATGCCACACGGCCAAGGTTAGGCTTGCACGGATCGGGAGGACCTCAGGAACGTACCTGAGGTCGAATTGTGCTTCTCACCCTAGCAGTTCTCTCACTGTCACCCAAAACAAATGACATTTTGGGCCTACTTTTCTCATGGTCGCTGCGCTCAGACCGAGCGAGCTACGGGATATCTCGTTGAACTCTGCACGGCCTAGAGATTATGTTTATGCCCTTGCCTGCTCTCTGTGTCTTTCAGCACCACACCTTTTCACTCCATCCTTGCTGTGTGTGTGTGTGTGTGTGAGAGCTTTTCTTTGACATCTGCTGGCGGAAATGACTGATTTACAGTTTAGGAGGGTTACCTAGTCACACATGTGAAGTTTTGGAAAGATGTGACTTTTTTAACCCTTCAAAACAGACAGTGTGACCCAATTAAAGGCACTTCCGGTTGGCACAGGAAGCTATAAGTAAACACATGTCTTTATTGACATAGCCACTTACAGAATCCTGAGTTTTAAGTCTTTAAGTTAAGAATTGACTGATCTACACAGGTTTGAATACAGTGATTTTCATAATGACAGGTTATGTGTTTCAAAACACTTTTAGGGTGAGCTAGCTTGATAGTTAACGTTTGCTTTAGTTTGCGCGCCAGCTCTGCAAATTCAGCAGGTGTGTGTGAAGGCTTCCAACAAAACGAATGACCTGCAGTGGATCAAACCATTGTGAGGCAAAGGGCGGGAGTCGCAATCTTTTGAAACTTAAAAACGCGCTATTAAGTGTCTATAATCAGCATAAGTGCTTTCATTGCGTTCATTGATGGGGTGATCCTGGAAATGAGTCACTAGTTCTGTGTGTAAATGGGCCCGTTTGATATTGTATAGAATGCTGTTTAAGTCTATTTTCTATTGTATACTGGGTTTCCCCAATGTAGTGTTTTTTGCTAAATGTGCAAGTGATTATATACATATATGACATTTGGAGTGTAGAGTGAAATGAAAGACAACCCCCCCTCTCCAAAAGTTGGGTCTGTGCTGTTGTGAGTTGAAAAGACTTGGATAAATTCATGATGAGAGGGGGTCAACTACCCCCTCTGCTGGGTAATCTAAGAAAGCAACTGGGGGAGGAAAGGGGGAGTGTACAGGGGGTTGGGGGGAAAAGAAGGGTGTGGTGTGGGTCCAAATTGTGGGTAGAGCCTATTCTAAATTTAGCTGCTCACACCAATTCTTAAAAATGAGGTCTGCTGTGGTTGTTGTTCAGTGTATCAGGTCTGTTGTGTGGAATTCATCATGTGGTATCTCCAAGAGAAATGGGCCATGTGTGGTGATGTAACCGTTAATGACTTTGAGGTTCCGTTTTCGATCTGGTGAAAGGAGGTGTGAGTGGTTAATAATGGGGATGTAAATAATTGCATTAGGGAAAAAGTGACTCTTGCTTCCTTGTGCATTGATGCATTCTGTTTGATGTTTTGTATGGGTCATTATCCATATTGTTTATGCCCACCGAGAGAACCACTATGCATGCTGGTGTCTAAATGAACCTCTGTTTTCTCCAGGACCTTTTTGAAATGGTAAAATGTTGCTCCAGGGTAACTCTCCACTTGTATGGGTTATGGGTTATGAAATGGAGGGATTCTATTAACATTTGAGTCTCCCAAGACTAGTATTGGTTTATTTCCCTTCAAATTCCAATCTGCCACCTTGCCATTTGGTGTAATACTTAAAGGCCCGTAGATGTCCTCCTAGGATCATAAATTAAACTGAGGTAAGCTCCAAGTTGCCTCTTTTTCTGGGTGGCAGTGCAGAAGTCGATGTGGTGAGAGATTCATTCAACCATAGTGTTGTTAAATATGAACATAAACGCCATATTGTGCATTTAAATGGTTTCATTGTTTTGTTAAAGGAAAGGAAAAACCTAAAAGAGGAAGTGCCAAACTAAAACCAAACAAACCATAAATATATAGAGTAGAAATAAATTATGAATAAAACCATGTTCTTCTCCATCCATTTTCCTGTCTGTTAAAACCCATTTTCTAATACAGGCCATTTGGTGTTATTGTCTGTAGGTTCTGGATCCACTCCCGTGCTGCCCACAGGTCCAGAGGCCCACAGGTCCAGCCTATATGTGACTGTAACCCTGATATGGTAAGGTGAGTGATGGGGTGCTCCTGGAAGTGGGTTATGAGTAAATTGTAGGTTGATGTGGGCACTTGGCCAATGCAAGTTCAAAACAGACAGTGTGACCCAATTAAAGGCACTTCCGGTTGGCACAGGAAGCTATACGTAAACACATATCTTGCTTGGGGTATTCTCTTACAGAATCCTGAGTTTAAAGTCTTTATGTTAAAAATTGACTGATCTAGACAGGGTTGAATGCAGTCATTTTCACATTTGCAGGTTATGTACATCAAAATACCTTTTGGGTGAATTTAACCACTTCCGGATGCTCCAGGATGCTTAGATTCGACACAGGTAGACCTCATAGTGGTCTGATGGACTGTCATAGAAGACAGGTTCATAAGGCATTCATAACCCACATAGGCTTCAGGTTGAATTTAGAGGTGCAGGCAATGTATTCCTATGGGGAGAGAAGTCAATGCAAACTGTTTGAAGTAAACACCTTCTTTTAACTGCTAAGGGTTAATGCCACACGGCCAAGGTTAGGCTTGCACGGATCGGGAGGACCTCAGGAACGTACCTGAGGTCGAATTGTGCTTCTCACCCTAGCAGTTCTCTCACTGTCACCCAAAACAAATGACATTTTGGGCCTACTTTTCTCATGGTCGCTGCGCTCAGACCGAGCGAGCTACGGGATATCTCGTTGAACTCTGCACGGCCTAGAGATTATGTTTATGCCCTTGCCTGCTCTCTGTGTCTTTCAGCACCACACCTTTTCACTCCATCCTTGCTGTGTGTGTGTGTGTGTGAGAGCTTTTCTTTGACATCTGCTGGCGGAAATTACTGATTTACAGTTTAGGAGGGTTACCTAGTGTTAATAATGGGATATGTAGGAGGGTGAGCCGGTCAAGGATCGATTCAGACAAGGTGGTCTATTGTATGACAAGTGACAGTTTAATTATGAGTAAAGATATCTGGTACAACGTATACGGGCCCATTTCATTCGGTTCTTAAGGAACCAGCAGAAAAGAGCGCAGATAACAGAGTGCACATGTCTCATATACAGAACAGAAAGTAGGTTGATTCTAGAAGATCGGGTCTTCGGGTTGGTTCAGGCTGAGGTGTAGTCTTCTTGGATTGGCCCTGTTGGGCCGTCCGTCATCCCTCTGAGTCTTGTTCTTTGCCACACAATGTTCAGCTAAAAAGGAGATTAGGTGTGTGCGCTGTCCTCAGTCACACAATGTTCGGCTAGAAAGGAGATTAGGTGTGTGCGCTGGTTTCTGCAAGTCAAGGCTGTCTCTTCCTCCCAATGTGTGGGTGTATGTCTTATCTGTGTGTCCTCGGCAGTTAGTGTGTGTAATGTGTGTGTGCTGTGTGTGTGGGTGTGGGAGCTATCCTGTATGGGACCTAACATGTTTTACTGTGAAAATACGTTGTCTCAGTTATAGCAATGTAATAGCAGTAGGCTGGTCACCTGCATAAGAAATAGCACTTCCTTACAAATCCCTCTCTTCACGTCTCCCCAGAGACGTGACACAACCTAACTAGATCCAGACACAAAAAGAAAACTTTTCCCAGAAGGAAAAGTGTTGTGATTCCCTCTCTTCACATCTCCTAAGAGATGTGACATAAACTAGGCTAACAATTACAAAGTTGAAAATACCTTCATGTTCTCCATTCGATCCCACTATGTACTAGATTGGCTACCAGCCACCTAGGAACTTGCAACCCTCATGCCAAAAGAGAACAACAGCTCATTGAAAAACAGAACAAAAGAAAATGATGTGAAATTTAAGCCCCCCTTTTTGACACCCACTAGGGTGTCACTCATTATCCCTTATTTCAGCAGTCATAGCATTTCATGAAAAGAAAAACAAAACCTAGTAGGCACTCTCAACCTCATCCTCAAATTCGGGCAGGTCATTAGCAAGCAGAGGAAACATCTGGGAAAGGGGGGAAGGGTCAATAGCTCTAGAGATAACCCTAGTGGTGAGGGAACGGATACATGGAATGCAACAGCATCCACAGAGAACCAAAATGGCCGCGAACACCGAAATGGAGACCAAAATGGAGGAGACCAGGGTTTTATATTTACCAAAGGCACTCATCCAGGAGTCCCACATTGAGGTATCAATCCCAGAATGAGATTTCATTTTACCATTAAGAGTCCTCAAACCTTCTAGGGCTACGGTCAAGCTACCATCGGAGGCTGTGTTATTAGGGATGAAAATACAACACTGTTCACCAAACATAGTGCAAGCTCCACCTTTCTCTGCCGGTAGCATATCCACTGCAATGCGATTCTGGAATGTATTCTATCCACATTTTTATTAACAGTGCACCACCAACAAATGGAGGACTCAAACCCAGCTGCCACCTGATCCACCAACTTGTACTCGTCAGGAACTCCCCTTGGGACTCCAATGGCGTCTATGTACGTCGGATCACCACTAGATGGGGTGGTGGCACGCCTGGAACGTCCCCTGGATATTCAGGGTTCACCCTCTGGACCCTAAGGATGAGGTCTCCAGCCTCTGTAGGGTAGATAGAAACAGGCAAAAGGAGAGTAACAAGTGCACAGCTTCCAGTAGTATTGGAGGGTAATTTATCAAACAGGACAGTGTTGCCACACCACCACCTCACATCTGCTCTGGATATTGGACTGAAACTCCCAACAATGTTGATTGTATCCAGACACCAATTCCCAGGAACCTGTCCCACATTAGTACCGCCTCCCGTCATTTTGACACAGGTGAAATGTGCCCTGGCAACCTTGTTGGAAAACAATGGTTTCCTAGCAGTAGATTTAGTCATGGGATAGACAGCATCCCAGGCAGAGCAATTACAACTGGGGTTATCCGTAGTCATTAATGGGATTAAACATGTTAGAGTCACATCTGTAACGGACTTCTTAAAACACGGTATGATGCAAGCAGCACAACACATCAATAATACAAATACAAGAATTAGGGTCAGAAATCCAGTAACCACCATACCAGTGTACTTACCAAACCAGGCTCCCAACCAAAAGAACAGTCCAGACTCCTCCACCCCCGCCATGGTCCTCATCTCAGCAGATAGTGCACCAAGCCCATTAAAGGCCTTAGCTATACCACCATCTGGAGTGGTGTTATTAGGAATATACGTGCAACATTGTTCACCGAACATCTTGCAGACTGTCTGGCAACCCTAGATGTGGCCTCAAGCTGTTCAGACAGACCAGTGAGTGCATCACGGGGGTAATTCACAAAACGCTGTTGATTATAGTAGATATAACTGATCCATGCAGTCTGTCTAGCATCCACTATGGCTGGACCTATAATAGGTAGTAAGTGCCAGAGTCCATCATTCCTACCCAAGGCCTGAAACTCATGAGGAACCCCCATTGGCACTCTCAACAGGTTAGTGTGTATGTCAACTACATCCTCTGTCCATGGAGCACTACATCTATGTCTCCCATGGGATGGAATGTTTTCAGGTCCCCTGGATACAGAACCCAACAGCTGTTCAGAAGTAACATCAACAATGGTCAGTGGAATTATCAAACTGGTCAGAGCATACATACCTTGCCAGTCTCCTCTAAGAATGGGTCTCAGTACTCTTTTGGGTCCACATATCCACCACACATCAGCCAGACCACTAGTTTGGTTTAGGCCTGTAACTGGCCAAGTGGCATAAATGGTTATGTTACTGCTGCAATCAGCTTCAGGCAATCTCCCATAGTCCATGCCATTACCTGTACCCGTGATGCAACTGTAATTGCCCCCATATGCCTTAACACCCCAAGGGGCCCAGTGAGGAGGTACTGTAGGAAACACAAGGCTCAAAGAGGAACAGAGGGTTGAATTGGGCTGAACCTGGTAAAAACCTCTCAGAATACACAACCACCCCTCTCCTTCTCCTATAGCAAATGGGTGTGTAGCCAGAACAAGTCTAGCATGACTACAAATAGTGCAGTCCTTTCTTCTCAGGGTTTTAGCTGTGTACCTCATATAAGACAGCCACAAATTGTCCCTACCATCAAACCCAGTCTCAGTGCCTAATTGATCAATAGCTGTGTAGTCTCTAACATTAATTACCTGAATAGGATTTTTTAACACAGTGGTGGTAGGTGGCAGGTTCGGTCCAGGGGTGGTAGAGGAGTGTGTCTGGCCCTGGTTCGTCTGGGACCTCTGGTTTTGGCAGCTCCCTAATAGAAAACACACCCATCGTGTCTGTCCCGGTCCTTTGTAGTCCGAGGGTGTAAGTGCCTGCATCAGAGAGCTTAATAGTTTTGATGGTTAGTAGGATTTCATCACCTTTACAAAGTTCAACAGTGCTACCAGGTTTTCCCCATATGATGGAAAACCTATCCACCTTTGTGGGATCCCCTATGCTATAAGAATACCCTCTTCTCCAATCCTAGAATTGTCCCAAGTTGGTTATCATGTAATCCCCATATGGACACCCTCCCCCATTACACAGGTACACTGACACTCCTGTAAAGCCCCACCCTCTCCCAGAGAACACATCACTAGCAAGAGCCAGACACATCTTCACTTCTATGAACAAAAACAGGGGTGACAGGACAGGGAGGGTTACTTCATTCGAGAGATGGCCCCCGGAATTCTGTTAATTCCAGTTCTCCTCTCGAACACTGTTTTTTGTTCGACAGTGTCATGTGTCCTACCCTCCCCCGTGCGATATGAATCCGGGTAGCTCTTTCAGCTAGCTGTCACCAGGAGTCCTTGTATGGTCCCCCCAACAAGCCTCTGGGACTGGATTGAGTGACTTCACCTGTAGTTCACCTGTAATGCATAAAATCCTGGACATACAGGCTTGGTTAACAAACAGTTTCTCATATGTTTTATCTGATTATATATTTAGTTTCTTATCCAATAGGCCCCATCCTATCCTAGACCACAATTTACCCATCCCCCTTTTGATACCTGGCTCTGCCCAGGTAACAACCTTACCTACTCTAAATAATGACTTAGGTAAGATTAGTATATTATCCTTCTGTTCTGACATTATCATGTAGGAGCGCCCCTTTCATTTTCCACATGTCCAATTCTCCCTTTTGTCTCCACTCAGTAACTGTTATCTACACATTCTGTTATCTTTGCTCGTCCTGGCTCCCTTTTAAAACTTATCCTCTCTGCTCTCCAACCTTCAAGGTCTCTGCAGTGCAGGGGAGGGCTCTTCTGTCTGCCTTTTCCCCTTATCTGTCTGTAGCTCGTTTTCTCATGTTTCCAAATTTGAACTAAATGTCTCACTGTTTGGCTTTATCTAAACTCATGGATTTTTTTTTTTAGAAAAACATGTCTATGGTGGCACTTTCTAAAGTCCTTATATAGGTTAATTAAACCCCACTATAATTAATTTACCTTAAAAAATAAAAACAAAAACAAACCGTATTACCCATGACCACAAATTAAATATTCAAATGGCACCCCCTATATACAGGTGTTAAAACCAAACACAAATATCTCAATTTCTTCCCTGCCCTGTTTGCTCAAAATATGTCCCAAATACTTAACATGAGTCTACCATAAATAAAACTTATCCTAGCTAAATTTTCACACCACGTTCATCAGAGAAAATATAATGACACTATAATGTAAATTTCACTGCCTTTTTGTATTAAATTACCTTAATATCAGTATTACAAATTACCCTAGATTCTCCATCCAAATTGCTTTCCAATGAGGCTGATCAGACCCCAAAGGAAAGTTACAATGGAGGTCATAAGTCATACCACCCCTTCAAAGAAGTGTTTCTTACTATATTAAACAACATTCCTCTATCAAAAGATTTCACCTATTTAATTAAGACTCAGAAAATAAAAACGTATAATAATTCATATGTGAGTGTACCCCTTTAAGATATCTTGTCTCTGGGAACATGGAAATCCCCTTAAACCCAAAACGTTTGCTACAAACAAAACCTAATAATTATAATAATACCTTCAAATAATTTGTTTTAAATTTCCTCAATGTTTCATGTAACTCATTCAGTCTTTAAAGGATTGTCTCCCCAAAATGCTTTATACCCTGCCAATAAACTCACACAATTGTGATAAACGTGCACTGTCCCTTTAACGTAAAATAATATCAGCCTGCAATCCACTCTGCGGGCCTTTCATTGTTCCCCATAATGAAAACAGATTCTAATGTTAGTATACCTTAACCTCCTGTTTAATTTCAGTGGTGTTATCTGAACAATCAAACCAAAATCAATAACCGGGAAGTACTTGTGTAAATTAATTAAAAGAACAAAATAAATCTACCTTATTTCTCAGCACTTGGTTAGAACATCACTCCCGTTTTACATCGAACACACCCTTCGCCCCGTCCCTAGTGTATATCTTATCTATTATTCAGTGGCTCAATTAATGTTTAACGTAAGTATGTTCAGATGTTGATTATGTAATTCTACAATATTAGTATAGTTCAAACCTCATATAATATATATATATATATATTTTTTTGAATTTAGGAAATACTTTTTCCACAATAATTTTAAATATTGGTAATGATATCAGGGACTTGTGAAACGCCGTTTACATTTAGTCTATAGTCAACACACAAATATTCTTACATGGACATAGTCTTAAACAAAATTGATCAATTAGAACATCTTATTCTATGACATCACACATTCGTACATTTATCACATTCATTCTGGCCACAACACAAAGCGGACTTTTCAGTCCAACATACAATTAATCTATTGTAGACACCTCACCGGACACTACCGGCTATTGGATTTTACCTCACCGGACACTACCGGCTATTGGTTTTCTCTAAAACACTAATTGAATTTATCTTTTGCAGATGGATGATCGAATCACACTCAGATGTTAATGATAAAACTGATCACGCCCTTTTTCAGACGCCCGAACGAATATCACTTATACAAAGAATATAATCCTGATCACATCAATACTCAATAATAGACCACCTTACCAGACACAGCTGGACCGGTCACTAGCCGGACTATCGGTGAAAATCTATCCTAGACTATATTTTATTCCTTACTGGTGTCTGCCACCAGACCGTTCACAGCCGGACTATCAGAATATTCTATTAATATTAGGTCTACTACTAAATATCCCTTACCGGTGTCTGCCACCGGACCGTTCTCATGCCGGACTATCGGAATATTCTAACTACTACTCATCCCTTACCGGTGTCTGCCACCGGACCGTTCTCATGCCGGACTATCGGGATATTCTAATTACCACATATGTTTACTTCACTGTCAATTTCAAGTCCATTATTTACGTAAAATTTACACAAAAATTCTTACCCACACTCGGTACTACTGATCGTAATTTGGTATGACTATTCGACAATATGCAAAGTTTGATAAAACAGGTTTTGCTTACCTTATTTTGTGGTCGACCAGAGATCAGTTTCCCGAGTTGAGCAGAATTGTTGTCCACCCCCGAATGGTTTTCACCTGTCCTCCGGGAACCGTCCTTTCACCAACTCGCCCCCTCACACCCACATCAACCACTCTGGACTGGGTCGTTAGTAAACCATCCCTCTGCTACCAAGTTTCTGTTAATAATGGGATATGTAGGAGGGTGAGCCGGTCAAGGATCGATTCAGACAAGGTGGTCTATTGTATGACAAGTGACAGTTTAATTATGAGTAAAGATATCTGGTACAACGTATACGGGCCCATTTCATTCGGTTCTTAAGGAACCAGCAGAAAAGAGCGCAGATAACAGAGTGCACATGTCTCATATACAGAACAGAAAGTAGGTTGATTCTAGAAGATCGGGTCTTCGGGTTGGTTCAGGCTGAGGTGTAGTCTTCTTGGATTGGCCCTGTTGGGCCGTCCGTCATCCCTCTGAGTCTTGTTCTTTGCCACACAATGTTCAGCTAAAAAGGAGATTAGGTGTGTGCGCTGTCCTCAGTCACACAATGTTCGGCTAGAAAGGAGATTAGGTGTGTGCGCTGGTTTCTGCAAGTCAAGGCTGTCTCTTCCTCCCAATGTGTGGGTGTATGTCTTATCTGTGTGTCCTCGGCAGTTAGTGTGTGTAATGTGTGTGTGCTGTGTGTGTGGGTGTGGGAGCTATCCTGTATGGGACCTAACATGTTTTACTGTGAAAATACGTTGTCTCAGTTATAGCAATGTAATAGCAGTAGGCTGGTCACCTGCATAAGAAATAGCACTTCCTTACACTAGTCACACATGTGAAGTTTAGGAAAGATGTGACTTTTTTAACCCTTCAAAACAGACAGTGTGACCCAATTAAAGGCACTTCCGGTTGGCACAGGAAGCTATAAGTAAACACATGTCTTTATTGACATAGCCACTTACAGAATCCTGAGTTTTAAGTCTTTAAGTTAAGAATTGACTGATCTACACAGGTTTGAATACAGTGATTTTCATAATGACAGGTTATGTGTTTCAAAACACTTTTAGGGTGAGCTAGCTTGATAGTTAACGTTTGCTTTAGTTTGCGCGCCAGCTCTGCAAATTCAGCAGGTGTGTGTGAAGGCGTCCACTGCAGGTCATTAGTTTTGTTGGATCAAACCATTGTGAGGCAAAGGGCGGGAGTCGCAATCTTTTGAAACTTAAAAACGCGCTATTAAGTGTCTATAATCAGCATAAGTGCTTTCATTGCGTTCATTCATATTATTGAAATTACATAGATATGTTTACAGTGATATATTGGGGGGGGAAATCATATTTTTCCCAGGATAGGGGGGTCGTGTCCCCCCCTGGGATTTCTGCCTATGCACGTGATATCTCCTCACTCACGTGGTTGATTGAAGAACTGATTTGTGTTGTGAAGCAGAATTCACCAAGCGTTGGATTGTTCACCCACTAATAGGGAACGTGAGCTGGGTTTAGACCGTCGTGAGACAGGTTAGTTATAAATTATATATATATAAATTCAAAGATGAAGAAGGAGGGATGACTAGAAACGATTCAGTTGACCGTTTTATGTGTGGATTAATTGTCGGAGTAGAGGAATTTGTGTAATTCAGGTAAAAAAATAACGCAATGTTTATACCACAGGACAAATTAGCTAGCGGGTTAACTCGCTAAATTGCCATACATGTTTCATGCCTTTCGGCCTGTCCCCAATTTAATGCCATTGGTCACATATTTTGTTTTGATATTTTAACCTGCTGGTATGTTTATAATGAACTTTATCTGTCGAAAATGGAAATTGTGAGGTTTGAGGTCTTGTGGTGGCTTTACTACTTTGTCCCGCTCCGGGATGGTCTAGCAACCATCGCGTTTTTGTCCATTTGGGATCCTGTGTATGCGGTAGATTTTTGCCGTGTTTGCGTCCACTTGGGAAATGGGAGATACGGGTCCGGAAACCTTTTTTTTTTTTTTTTTTCTAGTGATTTGTTGACCGCTCGGTGTAATTGTAGGTCTCTTACGGTCCACTGCTTTTTGCCGCCCACTGGTCCACCCAGAACACGACTGTAATCCTGATATATTGAGGTAAGTGATGGGGTGATCCTGGAAATGAGTCACTAGTTCTGTGTGTAAATGGGCCCGTTTGATATTGTATAGAATGCTGTTTAAGTCTATTTTCTATTGTATACTGGGTTTCCCCAATGTAGTGTTTTTTGCTAAATGTGCAAGTGATTATATACATATATGACATTTGGAGTGTAGAGTGAAATGAAAGACAACCCCCCCTCTCCAAAAGTTGGGTCTGTGCTGTTGTGAGTTGAAAAGACTTGGATAAATTCATGATGAGAGGGGGTCAACTACCCCCTCTGCTGGGTAATCTAAGAAAGCAACTGGGGGAGGAAAGGGGGAGTGTACAGGGGGTTGGGGGGAAAAGAAGGGTGTGGTGTGGGTCCAAATTGTGGGTAGAGCCTATTCTAAATTTAGCTGCTCACACCAATTCTTAAAAATGAGGTCTGCTGTGGTTGTTGTTCAGTGTATCAGGTCTGTTGTGTGGAATTCATCATGTGGTATCTCCAAGAGAAATGGGCCATGTGTGGTGATGTAACCGTTAATGACTTTGAGGTTCCGTTTTCGATCTGGTGAAAGGAGGTGTGAGTGGTTAATAATGGGGATGTAAATAATTGCATTAGGGAAAAAGTGACTCTTGCTTCCTTGTGCATTGATGCATTCTGTTTGATGTTTTGTATGGGTCATTATCCATATTGTTTATGCCCACCGAGAGAACCACTATGCATGCTGGTGTCTAAATGAACCTCTGTTTTCTCCAGGACCTTTTTGAAATGGTAAAATGTTGCTCCAGGGTAACTCTCCACTTGTATGGGTTATGGGTTATGAAATGGAGGGATTCTATTAACATTTGAGTCTCCCAAGACTAGTATTGGTTTATTTCCCTTCAAATTCCAATCTGCCACCTTGCCATTTGGTGTAATACTTAAAGGCCCGTAGATGTCCTCCTAGGATCATAAATTAAACTGAGGTAAGCTCCAAGTTGCCTCTTTTTCTGGGTGGCAGTGCAGAAGTCGATGTGGTGAGAGATTCATTCAACCATAGTGTTGTTAAATATGAACATAAACGCCATATTGTGCATTTAAATGGTTTCATTGTTTTGTTAAAGGAAAGGAAAAACCTAAAAGAGGAAGTGCCAAACTAAAACCAAACAAACCATAAATATATAGAGTATAAATAAATTATGAATAAAACCATGTTCTTCTCCATCCATTTTCCTGTCTGTTAAAACCCATTTTCTAATACAGGCCATTTGGTGTTATTGTCTGTAGGTTCTGGATCCACTCCCGTGCTGCCCACAGGTCCAGAGGCCCACAGGTCCAGCCTATATGTGACTGTAACCCTGATATGGTAAGGTGAGTGATGGGGTGCTCCTGGAAGTGGGTTATGAGTAAATTGTAGGTTGATGTGGGCACTTGGCCAATGCAAGTTCAAAACAGACAGTGTGACCCAATTAAAGGCACTTCCGGTTGGCACAGGAAGCTATACGTAAACACATATCTTGCTTGGGGTATTCTCTTACAGAATCCTGAGTTTAAAGTCTTTATGTTAAAAATTGACTGATCTAGACAGGGTTGAATGCAGTCATTTTCACATTTGCAGGTTATGTACATCAAAATACCTTTTGGGTGAATTTAACCACTTCCGGATGCTCCAGGATGCTTAGATTCGACACAGGTAGACCTCATAGTGGTCTGATGGACTGTCATAGAAGACAGGTTCATAAGGCATTCATAACCCACATAGGCTTCAGGTTGAATTTAGAGGTGCAGGCAATGTATTCCTATGGGGAGAGAAGTCAATGCAAACTGTTTGAAGTAAACACCTTCTTTTAACTGCTAAGGGTTAATGCCACACGGCCAAGGTTAGGCTTGCACGGATCGGGAGGACCTCAGGAACGTACCTGAGGTCGAATTGTGCTTCTCACCCTAGCAGTTCTCTCACTGTCACCCAAAACAAATGACATTTTGGGCCTACTTTTCTCATGGTCGCTGCGCTCAGACCGAGCGAGCTACGGGATATCTCGTTGAACTCTGCACGGCCTAGAGATTATGTTTATGCCCTTGCCTGCTCTCTGTGTCTTTCAGCACCACACCTTTTCACTCCATCCTTGCTGTGTGTGTGTGTGTGTGTGTGTGAGAGCTTTTCTTTGACATCTGCTGGCGGAAATTACTGATTTACAGTTTAGGAGGGTTACCTAGTCACACATGTGAAGTTTTGGAAAGATGTAACTTTTTTAACCCTTCAAAACAGACAGTGTGACCCAATTAAAGGCACTTCCGGTTGGCACAGGAAGCTATAAGTAAACACATGTCTTTATTGACATAGCCACTTACAGAATCCTGAGTTTTAAGTCTTTAAGTTAAGAATTGACTGATCTACACAGGTTTGAATACAGTGATTTTCATAATGACAGGTTATGTGTTTCAAAACACTTTTAGGGTGAGCTAGCTTGATAGTTAACGTTTGCTTTAGTTTGCGCGCCAGCTCTGCAAATTCAGCAGGTGTGTGTGAAGGCTTCCAACAAAACGAATGACCTGCAGTGGATCAAACCATTGTGAGGCAAAGGGCGGGAGTCGCAATCTTTTGAAACTTAAAAACGCGCTATTAAGTGTCTATAATCAGCATAAGTGCTTTCATTGCGTTCATTGATGGGGTGATCCTGGAAATGAGTCACTAGTTCTGTGTGTAAATGGGCCCGTTTGATATTGTATAGAATGCTGTTTAAGTCTATTTTCTATTGTATACTGGGTTTCCCCAATGTAGTGTTTTTTGCTAAATGTGCAAGTGATTATATACATATGTGACATTTGGAGTGTAGAGTGAAATGAAAGACAACCCCCCCTCTCCAAAAGTTGGGTCTGTGCTGTTGTGAGTTGAAAAGACTTGGATAAATTCATGATGAGAGGGGGTCAACTACCCCCTCTGCTGGGTAATCTAAGAAAGCAACTGGGGGAGGAAAGGGGGAGTGTACAGGGGGTTGGGGGGAAAAGAAGGGTGTGGTGTGGGTCCAAATTGTGGGTAGAGCCTATTCTAAATTTAGCTGCTCACACCAATTCTTAAAAATGAGGTCTGCTGTGGTTGTTGTTCAGTGTATCAGGTCTGTTGTGTGGAATTCATCATGTGGTATCTCCAAGAGAAATGGGCCATGTGTGGTGATGTAACCGTTAATGACTTTGAGGTTCCGTTTTCGATCTGGTGAAAGGAGGTGTGAGTGGTTAATAATGGGGATGTAAATAATTGCATTAGGGAAAAAGTGACTCTTGCTTCCTTGTGCATTGATGCATTCTGTTTGATGTTTTGTATGGGTCATTATCCATATTGTTTATGCCCACCGAGAGAACCACTATGCATGCTGGTGTCTAAATGAACCTCTGTTTTCTCCAGGACCTTTTTGAAATGGTAAAATGTTGCTCCAGGGTAACTCTCCACTTGTATGGGTTATGGGTTATGAAATGGAGGGATTCTATTAACATTTGAGTCTCCCAAGACTAGTATTGGTTTATTTCCCTTCAAATTCCAATCTGCCACCTTGCCATTTGGTGTAATACTTAAAGGCCCGTAGATGTCCTCCTAGGATCATAAATTAAACTGAGGTAAGCTCCAAGTTGCCTCTTTTTCTGGGTGGCAGTGCAGAAGTCGATGTGGTGAGAGATTCATTCAACCATAGTGTTGTTAAATATGAACATAAACGCCATATTGTGCATTTAAATGGTTTCATTGTTTTGTTAAAGGAAAGGAAAAACCTAAAAGAGGAAGTGCCAAACTAAAACCAAACAAACCATAAATATATAGAGTAGAAATAAATTATGAATAAAACCATGTTCTTCTCCATCCATTTTCCTGTCTGTTAAAACCCATTTTCTAATACAGGCCATTTGGTGTTATTGTCTGTAGGTTCTGGATCCACTCCCGTGCTGCCCACAGGTCCAGAGGCCCACAGGTCCAGCCTATATGTGACTGTAACCCTGATATGGTAAGGTGAGTGATGGGGTGCTCCTGGAAGTGGGTTATGAGTAAATTGTAGGTTGATGTGGGCACTTGGCCAATGCAAGTTCAAAACAGACAGTGTGACCCAATTAAAGGCACTTCCGGTTGGCACAGGAAGCTATACGTAAACACATATCTTGCTTGGGGTATTCTCTTACAGAATCCTGAGTTTAAAGTCTTTATGTTAAAAATTGACTGATCTAGACAGGGTTGAATGCAGTCATTTTCACATTTGCAGGTTATGTACATCAAAATACCTTTTGGGTGAATTTAACCACTTCCGGATGCTCCAGGATGCTTAGATTCGACACAGGTAGACCTCATAGTGGTCTGATGGACTGTCATAGAAGACAGGTTCATAAGGCATTCATAACCCACATAGGCTTCAGGTTGAATTTAGAGGTGCAGGCAATGTATTCCTATGGGGAGAGAAGTCAATGCAAACTGTTTGAAGTAAACACCTTCTTTTAACTGCTAAGGGTTAATGCCACACGGCCAAGGTTAGGCTTGCACGGATCGGGAGGATCTCAGGAACGTACCTGAGGTCGAATTGTGCTTCTCACCCTAGCAGTTCTCTCACTGTCACCCAAAACAAATGACATTTTGGGCCTACTTTTCTCATGGTCGCTGCGCTCAGACCGAGCGAGCTACGGGATATCTCGTTGAACTCTGCACGGCCTAGAGATTATGTTTATGCCCTTGCCTGCTCTCTGTGTCTTTCAGCACCACACCTTTTCACTCCATCCTTGCTGTGTGTGTGTGTGTGTGTGAGAGCTTTTCTTTGACATCTGCTGGCGGAAATTACTGATTTACAGTTTAGGAGGGTTACCTAGTCACACATGTGAAGTTTTGGAAAGATGTGACTTTTTTAACCCTTCAAAACAGACAGTGTGACCCAATTAAAGGCACTTCCGGTTGGCACAGGAAGCTATAAGTAAACACATGTCTTTATTGACATAGCCACTTACAGAATCCTGAGTTTTAAGTCTTTAAGTTAAGAATTGACTGATCTACACAGGTTTGAATACAGTGATTTTCATAATGACAGGTTATGTGTTTCAAAACACTTTTAGGGTGAGCTAGCTTGATAGTTAACGTTTGCTTTAGTTTGCGCGCCAGCTCTGCAAATTCAGCAGGTGTGTGTGAAGGCTTCCAACAAAACGAATGACCTGCAGTGGATCAAACCATTGTGAGGCAAAGGGCGGGAGTCGCAATCTTTTGAAACTTAAAAACGCGCTATTAAGTGTCTATAATCAGCATAAGTGCTTTCATTGCGTTCATTGATGGGGTGATCCTGGAAATGAGTCACTAGTTCTGTGTGTAAATGGGCCCGTTTGATATTGTATAGAATGCTGTTTAAGTCTATTTTCTATTGTATACTGGGTTTCCCCAATGTAGTGTTTTTTGCTAAATGTGCAAGTGATTATATACATATATGACATTTGGAGTGTAGAGTGAAATGAAAGACAACCCCCCCTCTCCAAAAGTTGGGTCTGTGCTGTTGTGAGTTGAAAAGACTTGGATAAATTCATGATGAGAGGGGGTCAACTACCCCCTCTGCTGGGTAATCTAAGAAAGCAACTGGGGGAGGAAAGGGGGAGTGTACAGGGGGTTGGGGGGAAAAGAAGGGTGTGGTGTGGGTCCAAATTGTGGGTAGAGCCTATTCTAAATTTAGCTGCTCACACCAATTCTTAAAAATGAGGTCTGCTGTGGTTGTTGTTCAGTGTATCAGGTCTGTTGTGTGGAATTCATCATGTGGTATCTCCAAGAGAAATGGGCCATGTGTGGTGATGTAACCGTTAATGACTTTGAGGTTCCGTTTTCGATCTGGTGAAAGGAGGTGTGAGTGGTTAATAATGGGGATGTAAATAATTGCATTAGGGAAAAAGTGACTCTTGCTTCCTTGTGCATTGATGCATTCTGTTTGATGTTTTGTATGGGTCATTATCCATATTGTTTATGCCCACCGAGAGAACCACTATGCATGCTGGTGTCTAAATGAACCTCTGTTTTCTCCAGGACCTTTTTGAAATGGTAAAATGTTGCTCCAGGGTAACTCTCCACTTGTATGGGTTATGGGTTATGAAATGGAGGGATTCTATTAACATTTGAGTCTCCCAAGACTAGTATTGGTTTATTTCCCTTCAAATTCCAATCTGCCACCTTGCCATTTGGTGTAATACTTAAAGGCCCGTAGATGTCCTCCTAGGATCATAAATTAAACTGAGGTAAGCTCCAAGTTGCCTCTTTTTCTGGGTGGCAGTGCAGAAGTCGATGTGGTGAGAGATTCATTCAACCATAGTGTTGTTAAATATGAACATAAACGCCATATTGTGCATTTAAATGGTTTCATTGTTTTGTTAAAGGAAAGGAAAAACCTAAAAGAGGAAGTGCCAAACTAAAACCAAACAAACCATAAATATATAGAGTAGAAATAAATTATGAATAAAACCATGTTCTTCTCCATCCATTTTCCTGTCTGTTAAAACCCATTTTCTAATACAGGCCATTTGGTGTTATTGTCTGTAGGTTCTGGATCCACTCCCGTGCTGCCCACAGGTCCAGAGGCCCACAGGTCCAGCCTATATGTGACTGTAACCCTGATATGGTAAGGTGAGTGATGGGGTGCTCCTGGAAGTGGGTTATGAGTAAATTGTAGGTTGATGTGGGCACTTGGCCAATGCAAGTTCAAAACAGACAGTGTGACCCAATTAAAGGCACTTCCGGTTGGCACAGGAAGCTATACGTAAACACATATCTTGCTTGGGGTATTCTCTTACAGAATCCTGAGTTTAAAGTCTTTATGTTAAAAATTGACTGATCTAGACAGGGTTGAATGCAGTCATTTTCACATTTGCAGGTTATGTACATCAAAATACCTTTTGGGTGAATTTAACCACTTCCGGATGCTCCAGGATGCTTAGATTCGACACAGGTAGACCTCATAGTGGTCTGATGGACTGTCATAGAAGACAGGTTCATAAGGCATTCATAACCCACATAGGCTTCAGGTTGAATTTAGAGGTGCAGGCAATGTATTCCTATGGGGAGAGAAGTCAATGCAAACTGTTTGAAGTAAACACCTTCTTTTAACTGCTAAGGGTTAATGCCACACGGCCAAGGTTAGGCTTGCACGGATCGGGAGGATCTCAGGAACGTACCTGAGGTCGAATTGTGCTTCTCACCCTAGCAGTTCTCTCACTGTCACCCAAAACAAATGACATTTTGGGCCTACTTTTCTCATGGTCGCTGCGCTCAGACCGAGCGAGCTACGGGATATCTCGTTGAACTCTGCACGGCCTAGAGATTATGTTTATGCCCTTGCCTGCTCTCTGTGTCTTTCAGCACCACACCTTTTCACTCCATCCTTGCTGTGTGTGTGTGTGTGTGTGTGTGTGAGAGCTTTTCTTTGACATCTGCTGGCGGAAATTACTGATTTACAGTTTAGGAGGGTTACCTAGTCACACATGTGAAGTTTTGGAAAGATGTGACTTTTTTAACCCTTCAAAACAGACAGTGTGACCCAATTAAAGGCACTTCCGGTTGGCACAGGAAGCTATAAGTAAACACATGTCTTTATTGACATAGCCACTTACAGAATCCTGAGTTTTAAGTCTTTAAGTTAAGAATTGACTGATCTACACAGGTTTGAATACAGTGATTTTCATAATGACAGGTTATGTGTTTCAAAACACTTTTAGGGTGAGCTAGCTTGATAGTTAACGTTTGCTTTAGTTTGCGCGCCAGCTCTGCAAATTCAGCAGGTGTGTGTGAAGGCTTCCAACAAAACGAATGACCTGCAGTGGATCAAACCATTGTGAGGCAAAGGGCGGGAGTCGCAATCTTTTGAAACTTAAAAACGCGCTATTAAGTGTCTATAATCAGCATAAGTGCTTTCATTGCGTTCATTGATGGGGTGATCCTGGAAATGAGTCACTAGTTCTGTGTGTAAATGGGCCCGTTTGATATTGTATAGAATGCTGTTTAAGTCTATTTTCTATTGTATACTGGGTTTCCCCAATGTAGTGTTTTTTGCTAAATGTGCAAGTGATTATATACATATATGACATTTGGAGTGTAGAGTGAAATGAAAGACAACCCCCCCTCTCCAAAAGTTGGGTCTGTGCTGTTGTGAGTTGAAAAGACTTGGATAAATTCATGATGAGAGGGGGTCAACTACCCCCTCTGCTGGGTAATCTAAGAAAGCAACTGGGGGAGGAAAGGGGGAGTGTACAGGGGGTTGGGGGGAAAAGAAGGGTGTGGTGTGGGTCCAAATTGTGGGTAGAGCCTATTCTAAATTTAGCTGCTCACACCAATTCTTAAAAATGAGGTCTGCTGTGGTTGTTGTTCAGTGTATCAGGTCTGTTGTGTGGAATTCATCATGTGGTATCTCCAAGAGAAATGGGCCATGTGTGGTGATGTAACCGTTAATGACTTTGAGGTTCCGTTTTCGATCTGGTGAAAGGAGGTGTGAGTGGTTAATAATGGGGATGTAAATAATTGCATTAGGGAAAAAGTGACTCTTGCTTCCTTGTGCATTGATGCATTCTGTTTGATGTTTTGTATGGGTCATTATCCATATTGTTTATGCCCACCGAGAGAACCACTATGCATGCTGGTGTCTAAATGAACCTCTGTTTTCTCCAGGACCTTTTTGAAATGGTAAAATGTTGCTCCAGGGTAACTCTCCACTTGTATGGGTTATGGGTTATGAAATGGAGGGATTCTATTAACATTTGAGTCTCCCAAGACTAGTATTGGTTTATTTCCCTTAAAATTCCAATCTGCCACCTTGCCATTTGGTGTAATACTTAAAGGCCCGTAGATGTCCTCCTAGGATCATAAATTAAACTGAGGTAAGCTCCAAGTTGCCTCTTTTTCTGGGTGGCAGTGCAGAAGTCGATGTGGTGAGAGATTCATTCAACCATAGTGTTGTTAAATATGAACATAAACGCCATATTGTGCATTTAAATGGTTTCATTGTTTTGTTAAAGGAAAGGAAAAACCTAAAAGAGGAAGTGCCAAACTAAAACCAAACAAACCATAAATATATAGAGTAGAAATAAATTATGAATAAAACCATGTTCTTCTCCATCCATTTTCCTGTCTGTTAAAACCCATTTTCTAATACAGGCCATTTGGTGTTATTGTCTGTAGGTTCTGGATCCACTCCCGTGCTGCCCACAGGTCCAGAGGCCCACAGGTCCAGCCTATATGTGACTGTAACCCTGATATGGTAAGGTGAGTGATGGGGTGCTCCTGGAAGTGGGTTATGAGTAAATTGTAGGTTGATGTGGGCACTTGGCCAATGCAAGTTCAAAACAGACAGTGTGACCCAATTAAAGGCACTTCCGGTTGGCACAGGAAGCTATACGTAAACACATATCTTGCTTGGGGTATTCTCTTACAGAATCCTGAGTTTAAAGTCTTTATGTTAAAAATTGACTGATCTAGACAGGGTTGAATGCAGTCATTTTCACATTTGCAGGTTATGTACATCAAAATACCTTTTGGGTGAATTTAACCACTTCCGGATGCTCCAGGATGCTTAGATTCGACACAGGTAGACCTCATAGTGGTCTGATGGACTGTCATAGAAGACAGGTTCATAAGGCATTCATAACCCACATAGGCTTCAGGTTGAATTTAGAGGTGCAGGCAATGTATTCCTATGGGGAGAGAAGTCAATGCAAACTGTTTGAAGTAAACACCTTCTTTTAACTGCTAAGGGTTAATGCCACACGGCCAAGGTTAGGCTTGCACGGATCGGGAGGATCTCAGGAACGTACCTGAGGTCGAATTGTGCTTCTCACCCTAGCAGTTCTCTCACTGTCACCCAAAACAAATGACATTTTGGGCCTACTTTTCTCATGGTCGCTGCGCTCAGACCGAGCGAGCTACGGGATATCTCGTTGAACTCTGCACGGCCTAGAGATTATGTTTATGCCCTTGCCTGCTCTCTGTGTCTTTCAGCACCACACCTTTTCACTCCATCCTTGCTGTGTGTGTGTGTGTGTGTGTGAGAGCTTTTCTTTGACATCTGCTGGCGGAAATTACTGATTTACAGTTTAGGAGGGTTACCTAGTCACACATGTGAAGTTTTGGAAAGATGTGACTTTTTTAACCCTTCAAAACAGACAGTGTGACCCAATTAAAGGCACTTCCGGTTGGCACAGGAAGCTATAAGTAAACACATGTCTTTATTGACATAGCCACTTACAGAATCCTGAGTTTTAAGTCTTTAAGTTAAGAATTGACTGATCTACACAGGTTTGAATACAGTGATTTTCATAATGACAGGTTATGTGTTTCAAAACACTTTTAGGGTGAGCTAGCTTGATAGTTAACGTTTGCTTTAGTTTGCGCGCCAGCTCTGCAAATTCAGCAGGTGTGTGTGAAGGCTTCCAACAAAACGAATGACCTGCAGTGGATCAAACCATTGTGAGGCAAAGGGCGGGAGTCGCAATCTTTTGAAACTTAAAAACGCGCTATTAAGTGTCTATAATCAGCATAAGTGCTTTCATTGCGTTCATTGATGGGGTGATCCTGGAAATGAGTCACTAGTTCTGTGTGTAAATGGGCCCGTTTGATATTGTATAGAATGCTGTTTAAGTCTATTTTCTATTGTATACTGGGTTTCCCCAATGTAGTGTTTTTTGCTAAATGTGCAAGTGATTATATACATATATGACATTTGGAGTGTAGAGTGAAATGAAAGACAACCCCCCCTCTCCAAAAGTTGGGTCTGTGCTGTTGTGAGTTGAAAAGACTTGGATAAATTCATGATGAGAGGGGGTCAACTACCCCCTCTGCTGGGTAATCTAAGAAAGCAACTGGGGGAGGAAAGGGGGAGTGTACAGGGGGTTGGGGGGAAAAGAAGGGTGTGGTGTGGGTCCAAATTGTGGGTAGAGCCTATTCTAAATTTAGCTGCTCACACCAATTCTTAAAAATGAGGTCTGCTGTGGTTGTTGTTCAGTGTATCAGGTCTGTTGTGTGGAATTCATCATGTGGTATCTCCAAGAGAAATGGGCCATGTGTGGTGATGTAACCGTTAATGACTTTGAGGTTCCGTTTTCGATCTGGTGAAAGGAGGTGTGAGTGGTTAATAATGGGGATGTAAATAATTGCATTAGGGAAAAAGTGACTCTTGCTTCCTTGTGCATTGATGCATTCTGTTTGATGTTTTGTATGGGTCATTATCCATATTGTTTATGCCCACCGAGAGAACCACTATGCATGCTGGTGTCTAAATGAACCTCTGTTTTCTCCAGGACCTTTTTGAAATGGTAAAATGTTGCTCCAGGGTAACTCTCCACTTGTATGGGTTATGGGTTATGAAATGGAGGGATTCTATTAACATTTGAGTCTCCCAAGACTAGTATTGGTTTATTTCCCTTAAAATTCCAATCTGCCACCTTGCCATTTGGTGTAATACTTAAAGGCCCGTAGATGTCCTCCTAGGATCATAAATTAAACTGAGGTAAGCTCCAAGTTGCCTCTTTTTCTGGGTGGCAGTGCAGAAGTCGATGTGGTGAGAGATTCATTCAACCATAGTGTTGTTAAATATGAACATAAACGCCATATTGTGCATTTAAATGGTTTCATTGTTTTGTTAAAGGAAAGGAAAAACCTAAAAGAGGAAGTGCCAAACTAAAACCAAACAAACCATAAATATATAGAGTAGAAATAAATTATGAATAAAACCATGTTCTTCTCCATCCATTTTCCTGTCTGTTAAAACCCATTTTCTAATACAGGCCATTTGGTGTTATTGTCTGTAGGTTCTGGATCCACTCCCGTGCTGCCCACAGGTCCAGAGGCCCACAGGTCCAGCCTATATGTGACTGTAACCCTGATATGGTAAGGTGAGTGATGGGGTGCTCCTGGAAGTGGGTTATGAGTAAATTGTAGGTTGATGTGGGCACTTGGCCAATGCAAGTTCAAAATAGACAGTGTGACCCAATTAAAGGCACTTCCGGTTGGCACAGGAAGCTATACGTAAACACATATCTTGCTTGGGGTATTCTCTTACAGAATCCTGAGTTTAAAGTCTTTATGTTAAAAATTGACTGATCTAGACAGGGTTGAATGCAGTCATTTTCACATTTGCAGGTTATGTACATCAAAATACCTTTTGGGTGAATTTAACCACTTCCGGATGCTCCAGGATGCTTAGATTCGACACAGGTAGACCTCATAGTGGTCTGATGGACTGTCATAGAAGACAGGTTCATAAGGCATTCATAACCCACATAGGCTTCAGGTTGAATTTAGAGGTGCAGGCAATGTATTCCTATGGGGAGAGAAGTCAATGCAAACTGTTTGAAGTAAACACCTTCTTTTAACTGCTAAGGGTTAATGCCACACGGCCAAGGTTAGGCTTGCACGGATCGGGAGGATCTCAGGAACGTACCTGAGGTCGAATTGTGCTTCTCACCCTAGCAGTTCTCTCACTGTCACCCAAAACAAATGACATTTTGGGCCTACTTTTCTCATGGTCGCTGCGCTCAGACCGAGCGAGCTACGGGATATCTCGTTGAACTCTGCACGGCCTAGAGATTATGTTTATGCCCTTGCCTGCTCTCTGTGTCTTTCAGCACCACACCTTTTCACTCCATCCTTGCTGTGTGTGTGTGTGTGTGTGTGAGAGCTTTTCTTTGACATCTGCTGGCGGAAATTACTGATTTACAGTTTAGGAGGGTTACCTAGTCACACATGTGAAGTTTTGGAAAGATGTGACTTTTTTAACCCTTCAAAACAGACAGTGTGACCCAATTAAAGGCACTTCCGGTTGGCACAGGAAGCTATAAGTAAACACATGTCTTTATTGACATAGCCACTTACAGAATCCTGAGTTTTAAGTCTTTAAGTTAAGAATTGACTGATCTACACAGGTTTGAATACAGTGATTTTCATAATGACAGGTTATGTGTTTCAAAACACTTTTAGGGTGAGCTAGCTTGATAGTTAACGTTTGCTTTAGTTTGCGCGCCAGCTCTGCAAATTCAGCAGGTGTGTGTGAAGGCTTCCAACAAAACGAATGACCTGCAGTGGATCAAACCATTGTGAGGCAAAGGGCGGGAGTCGCAATCTTTTGAAACTTAAAAACGCGCTATTAAGTGTCTATAATCAGCATAAGTGCTTTCATTGCGTTCATTGATGGGGTGATCCTGGAAATGAGTCACTAGTTCTGTGTGTAAATGGGCCCGTTTGATATTGTATAGAATGCTGTTTAAGTCTATTTTCTATTGTATACTGGGTTTCCCCAATGTAGTGTTTTTTGCTAAATGTGCAAGTGATTATATACATATATGACATTTGGAGTGTAGAGTGAAATGAAAGACAACCCCCCCTCTCCAAAAGTTGGGTCTGTGCTGTTGTGAGTTGAAAAGACTTGGATAAATTCATGATGAGAGGGGGTCAACTACCCCCTCTGCTGGGTAATCTAAGAAAGCAACTGGGGGAGGAAAGGGGGAGTGTACAGGGGGTTGGGGGGAAAAGAAGGGTGTGGTGTGGGTCCAAATTGTGGGTAGAGCCTATTCTAAATTTAGCTGCTCACACCAATTCTTAAAAATGAGGTCTGCTGTGGTTGTTGTTCAGTGTATCAGGTCTGTTGTGTGGAATTCATCATGTGGTATCTCCAAGAGAAATGGGCCATGTGTGGTGATGTAACCGTTAATGACTTTGAGGTTCCGTTTTCGATCTGGTGAAAGGAGGTGTGAGTGGTTAATAATGGGGATGTAAATAATTGCATTAGGGAAAAAGTGACTCTTGCTTCCTTGTGCATTGATGCATTCTGTTTGATGTTTTGTATGGGTCATTATCCATATTGTTTATGCCCACCGAGAGAACCACTATGCATGCTGGTGTCTAAATGAACCTCTGTTTTCTCCAGGACCTTTTTGAAATGGTAAAATGTTGCTCCAGGGTAACTCTCCACTTGTATGGGTTATGGGTTATGAAATGGAGGGATTCTATTAACATTTGAGTCTCCCAAGACTAGTATTGGTTTATTTCCCTTCAAATTCCAATCTGCCACCTTGCCATTTGGTGTAATACTTAAAGGCCCGTAGATGTCCTCCTAGGATCATAAATTAAACTGAGGTAAGCTCCAAGTTGCCTCTTTTTCTGGGTGGCAGTGCAGAAGTCGATGTGGTGAGAGATTCATTCAACCATAGTGTTGTTAAATATGAACATAAACGCCATATTGTGCATTTAAATGGTTTCATTGTTTTGTTAAAGGAAAGGAAAAACCTAAAAGAGGAAGTGCCAAACTAAAACCAAACAAACCATAAATATATAGAGTAGAAATAAATTATGAATAAAACCATGTTCTTCTCCATCCATTTTCCTGTCTGTTAAAACCCATTTTCTAATACAGGCCATTTGGTGTTATTGTCTGTAGGTTCTGGATCCACTCCCGTGCTGCCCACAGGTCCAGAGGCCCACAGGTCCAGCCTATATGTGACTGTAACCCTGATATGGTAAGGTGAGTGATGGGGTGCTCCTGGAAGTGGGTTATGAGTAAATTGTAGGTTGATGTGGGCACTTGGCCAATGCAAGTTCAAAACAGACAGTGTGACCCAATTAAAGGCACTTCCGGTTGGCACAGGAAGCTATACGTAAACACATATCTTGCTTGGGGTATTCTCTTACAGAATCCTGAGTTTAAAGTCTTTATGTTAAAAATTGACTGATCTAGACAGGGTTGAATGCAGTCATTTTCACATTTGCAGGTTATGTACATCAAAATACCTTTTGGGTGAATTTAACCACTTCCGGATGCTCCAGGATGCTTAGATTCGACACAGGTAGACCTCATAGTGGTCTGATGGACTGTCATAGAAGACAGGTTCATAAGGCATTCATAACCCACATAGGCTTCAGGTTGAATTTAGAGGTGCAGGCAATGTATTCCTATGGGGAGAGAAGTCAATGCAAACTGTTTGAAGTAAACACCTTCTTTTAACTGCTAAGGGTTAATGCCACACGGCCAAGGTTAGGCTTGCACGGATCGGGAGGATCTCAGGAACGTACCTGAGGTCGAATTGTGCTTCTCACCCTAGCAGTTCTCTCACTGTCACCCAAAACAAATGACATTTTGGGCCTACTTTTCTCATGGTCGCTGCGCTCAGACCGAGCGAGCTACGGGATATCTCGTTGAACTCTGCACGGCCTAGAGATTATGTTTATGCCCTTGCCTGCTCTCTGTGTCTTTCAGCACCACACCTTTTCACTCCATCCTTGCTGTGTGTGTGTGTGAGAGCTTTTCTTTGACATCTGCTGGCGGAAATTACTGATTTACAGTTTAGGAGGGTTACCTAGTCACACATGTGAAGTTTTGGAAAGATGTGACTTTTTTAACCCTTCAAAACAGACAGTGTGACCCAATTAAAGGCACTTCCGGTTGGCACAGGAAGCTATAAGTAAACACATGTCTTTATTGACATAGCCACTTACAGAATCCTGAGTTTTAAGTCTTTAAGTTAAGAATTGACTGATCTACACAGGTTTGAATACAGTGATTTTCATAATGACAGGTTATGTGTTTCAAAACACTTTTAGGGTGAGCTAGCTTGATAGTTAACGTTTGCTTTAGTTTGCGCGCCAGCTCTGCAAATTCAGCAGGTGTGTGTGAAGGCTTCCAACAAAACGAATGACCTGCAGTGGATCAAACCATTGTGAGGCAAAGGGCGGGAGTCGCAATCTTTTGAAACTTAAAAACGCGCTATTAAGTGTCTATAATCAGCATAAGTGCTTTCATTGCGTTCATTGATGGGGTGATCCTGGAAATGAGTCACTAGTTCTGTGTGTAAATGGGCCCGTTTGATATTGTATAGAATGCTGTTTAAGTCTATTTTCTATTGTATACTGGGTTTCCCCAATGTAGTGTTTTTTGCTAAATGTGCAAGTGATTATATACATATATGACATTTGGAGTGTAGAGTGAAATGAAAGACAACCCCCCCTCTCCAAAAGTTGGGTCTGTGCTGTTGTGAGTTGAAAAGACTTGGATAAATTCATGATGAGAGGGGGTCAACTACCCCCTCTGCTGGGTAATCTAAGAAAGCAACTGGGGGAGGAAAGGGGGAGTGTACAGGGGGTTGGGGGGAAAAGAAGGGTGTGGTGTGGGTCCAAATTGTGGGTAGAGCCTATTCTAAATTTAGCTGCTCACACCAATTCTTAAAAATGAGGTCTGCTGTGGTTGTTGTTCAGTGTATCAGGTCTGTTGTGTGGAATTCATCATGTGGTATCTCCAAGAGAAATGGGCCATGTGTGGTGATGTAACCGTTAATGACTTTGAGGTTCCGTTTTCGATCTGGTCTGGTCTGGTTCGGTCTGGTCTGGTCTGGTTCGTTCTGGTTCGCTCTGGTCCGGTCTGGTCCGGTCTGGTTCGATCTGGTCTGGTTCGGTCTGGTTCGGTTCGGTTCGGTTCGGTCTGGTTCGGTTCGGTCTGGTCTGGTTCGGTCTGGTTCGGTCTGGTTCGGTCTGGTTCGGTCTGGTTCGGTCTGGTCTGGTTCAGTCTGGTTCGGTCTGGTTCGGTCTGGTTCGGTCTGGTCTGGTTCGGTCTGGTCTGGTTCGGTCTGGTTCGGTCTGGTCTGGTTCGGTCTGGTCTGGTTCGGTATGGTCTGGTCTGGTCCGGTCTGGTCCGGTCTGGTCCGGTCTGGTCCGGTCTGGTTCGTTCTGGTTCGTTCTGGTTCGGTCTGGTCTGGTTCGGTCTGGTCTGGTTCGGTCTGGTCTGGTTCGGTCTGGTCCGGTCTGGTCTGGTTCGTTCTGGTTCGGTCTGGTCCGGTCTGGTCTGGTTCGGTCTGGTTCGGTCTGGTTCGGTTCGGTCTAGTCTGGTCTGGTTCGGTCTGGTCTGGTCTGGTTCGGTTCGGTCTGGTTCGGTCTGGTCTGGTTCGGTCTGGTCTGGTATGGTCTGGTCTGGTTCGGTCTGGTCTAGTCTGGTTCGGTCTGGTCTGGTTCGGTCTGGTCCGGTCTGGTCTGGTTCGGTCTGGTCTGGTTCGGTCTGGTCTGGTCTGGTTCGGTCTGGTCTGGTTCGGTCTGGTCCGGTCTGGTCCGGTCTGGTCCGGTCTGGTCCGGTCTGGTTCGGTCTGGTTCGGTTCGGTCTAGTCTGGTCTGGTTCGGTCTGGTCTGGTCTGGTTCGGTCTGGTTCGGTCTGGTTCGGTCTGGTTCGGTCTGGTTCGGTACGGTCTGGTCTGGTTCGGTCTGGTCTGGTTCGGTCTGGTCTGGTCTGGTTCGGTCTGGTCTGGTCTGGTTCGGTCTGGTCTGGTCTGGTTCGGTCTGGTCCGGTCTGGTCTGGTCTGGTTCGTTCTGGTTCGGTCTGGTTCGGTCTGGTCTGGTTCGGACTGGCCTGGTCTGGTCTGGTTCGGTCTGGTCTGGTTCGGTCTGGTCTGGTTCGGTCTAGTCTGGTCTGGTTCGGTCTGGTTCGGTCTGGTCTGGTCTGGTTCGGTCTGGTCTGGTCTGGTC
This sequence comes from Oncorhynchus mykiss, assembly GCF_057628025.1. Classification (NCBI taxonomy): domain Eukaryota; kingdom Metazoa; phylum Chordata; class Actinopteri; order Salmoniformes; family Salmonidae; genus Oncorhynchus; species Oncorhynchus mykiss. Next base: position 139,169 of record NC_143047.1, on the reverse strand, counting down.
TGGTTCGGTCTAGTCTGGTCTGGTTCGATCTGGTCTGGTTCGGTCTGGTTCGGTTCGGTCTGGTCTGGTTCGGTCTGGTCTGGTTCGGTCTGGTCCGGTCTGGTCTGGTTCGGTCTGGTCTGGTTCAGTCTGGTCTGTTTCAGTCTGGTTCGGTCTGGTCTGGTTCGGTCTGGTCTGGTCTGGTTCGGTCTGGCCTGGTCTGGTCTGGTTCGTTCTGGTTCGCTCTGGTTCGGTCTGGTCCGGTCTGGTTCGGTCTGGTCTGGTTCGGTCTGGTTCGGTCTGGTCTGGTTCGGTCTGGTCTGGTTCAGTCTGGTCTGGTTCGGTCTGGTCTGGTCTGGTCTGGTTCGGTGTGGTCTGGTCTGGTTCGGTATGGTCTGGTCTGGTTCGTTCTGGTCTGGTCTGGTTCGGTCTGGTTCGGTCTGGCCTGTTCTGGTCTGGTTCGCTCTGGTTCGCTCTGGTTCGGTCTGGTCCGGTCTGGTTCGGTCTGTTCTGGTCTGGTCTGGTCTGGTTCGTTCTGGTTCGCTCTGGTTCGGTCTGGTCTGGTTCGGTCTGGTCTGGTTTGGTCCGGTCTGGTTCGGTCTGGTCTGGTCTGGTTCGTTCTGGTTCGCTCTGGTTCGGTCTGGTCTGGCCTGGTTCGGTCTGGTCTGGTTCGGTCTGGTCTGGTTCGGTCTGGTCTGGTCTGGTCTGGTTCGTTCTGGTTCGGTTTGGTTCGGTCTGGTCTGGTTCAGTCTGGTCTGGTTCGTTCTGGTTCGCTCTGGTTCGGTCTGGTCTGGTTCGGGTCTGGTTCGGTCTGGTTCGGGTCTGGTTCGCTCTGGTCTGGTTTGGTCTGGTCTGGTTCGGTCTGGTTCGGTCTGGTATGGTCTGGTTTGGTTCGTTCTGGTTCGCTCCGGTTCGGTCTGGTCCGGTCTGGTTCGATCTGGTCTGGTCTGGTCTGGTTCGTTCTGGTTCGGTCTGGTCTGGCCAGGTCTGGTCTGGTTCGGTCTGGTTCGGTCTGGTCTGGTCTGGTCCGCTCTGGTTCGGTCTGGTCTGGTCTGGTCTGGTCTGGTACGGTCTGGTCTGGTCTGGTTCGGTCTGGTCTGGTCCGGTCTGGTCTGGTTCGGTCTGGTCTGGTCTGGTTCGGTCTGGTCTGGTTCGGTCTGGTCTGGTCTGGTCCGGTCTGGTTCGGTCTGGTCTGGTTCGGTATGGTCTGGTCTGGTCTGGTTCGGTCTGGTTCGGTCTGGTCTGGTCTGGTCCGGTCTGGTTCGGTCTGGTCTGGTTCGGTATGGTCTGGTTCGGGTCTGGTTCGGTCTGGTTCGGGTCTGGTTCGCTCTGGTCTGGTTTGGTCTGGTCTGGTTCGGTCTGGTTCGGTCTGGTATGGTCTGGTTTGGTTCGTTCTGGTTCGCTCCGGTTCGGTCTGGTCCGGTCTGGTTCGATCTGGTCTGGTCTGGTCTGGTTCGTTCTGGTTCGGTCTGGTCTGGCCAGGTCTGGTCTGGTTCGGTCTGGTTCGGTCTGGTCTGGTCTGGTCCGCTCTGGTTCGGTCTGGTCTGGTCTGGTCTGGTACGGTCTGGTCTGGTCTGGTTCGGTCTGGTCTGGTCCGGTCTGGTCTGGTTCGGTCTGGTCTGGTCTGGTTCGGTCTGGTTCGGTCTGGTCTGGTCTGGTCTGGTTCGGTCTGGTCTGGTTCGGTCTGGTCTGGTCTGGTCTGGTACGGTCTGGTCTGGTCTGGTTCGGTCTGGTCTGGTCCGGTCTGGTCTGGTTCGGTCTGGTCTGGTCTGGTTCGGTCTGGTCTGGTTCGGTCTGGTCTGGTCTGGTCCGGTCTGGTTCGGTCTGGTCTGGTTCGGTATGGTCTGGTCTGGTCTGGTTCGGTCTGGTTCGGTCTGGTCTGGTCTGGTCCGGTCTGGTTCGGTCTGGTCTGGTTCGGTCTGGTCTGGTTCGGGTCTGGTTCGGTCTGGTTCGGGTCTGGTTCGCTCTGGTCTGGTTTGGTCTGGTCTGGTTCGGTCTGGTTCGGTCTGGTATGGTCTGGTTTGGTTCGTTCTGGTTCGCTCCGGTTCGGTCTGGTCCGGTCTGGTTCGATCTGGTCTGGTCTGGTTCGTTCTGGTTCGGTCTGGTCTGGCCAGGTCTGGTCTGGTTCGGTCTGGTTCGGTCTGGTCTGGTCTGGTCCGCTCTGGTTCGGTCTGGTCTGGTCTGGTCTGGTACGGTCTGGTCTGGTCTGGTTCGGTCTGGTCTGGTCTGGTCCGCTCTGGTTCGGTCTGGTCTGGTCTGGTCTGGTACGGTCTGGTCTGGTCTGGTTCGGTCTGGTCTGGTCCGGTCTGGTCTGGTTCGGTCTGGTCTGGTCTGGTTCGGTCTGGTCTGGTTCGGTCTGGTCTGGTCTGGTCCGGTCTGGTTCGGTCTGGTCTGGTTCGGTATGGTCTGGTCTGGTCTGGTTCGGTCTGGTCTGGTTCGGTCCGGTCTGGTCCGGTCTGGTCTGGTTCGGTTTGGTCTGGTTCGGTTTGGTCTGGTTCGGTCTGGTCTGGTCTGGTTCGGTCTGGTCTGGTCTGGTTCGTTCTGGTTCGGTCTGGTCTGGTTCGTTCTGGTTCGGTCTGGTTCGTTCTGGTTCTGTCTGGTCTGGTCTGGTTCGGTCTGGTTCGGTCTGGTCTGGTTCGGTCTGGTCTGGTTCGTTCTGGTTCGCTCTGGTTCGGTCTGGTTCGGTCTGGTCCGGTCTGGTCCGGTCTGGTTCGGTCTGGTCTGGTTCTGTTCGGTCTAGTCTGGTCTGGTTCGGTCTGGTCTGGTCTGGTTCGGTCTGGTTCGGTCTGGTCTGGTTCGGTCTGGTCTGGTTCGGTCTGGTCTGGTCTGGTCTGGTCTGGTTCGGTCTGGCCTGGTCTGGTCTGTTCTGGTTCGCTCTGGTTCGCTCTGGTCCGGTCTGGTCTGGTCTGGTCTGGTTCGGTCTGGTCTGGTTCGGTTCGGTCTAGTCTGGTCTGGTTCGGTCTGGTCTGGTCTGGTTCGGTCTGGTCTGGTCTGGTTCGGTCTAGTCTGGTCTGGTTCGGTCTGGTCTGGTCTGGTTCGGTCTGGTTCGGTTCGGTCTGGTCTGGTTCGGTCTGGTCCGGTCTGGTCTGGTCTGGTTCGTTCTGGTTCGGTCTGGTTCGGTCTGGTCTGGTCTGGTTCGGACTGGCCTGGTCTTGTCTGGTTCGTTCTGGTTCGCTCTGGTTCGCTCTGGTCCGGTCTGGTCTGGTCTGGTTCGGTCTGGTCTGGTCTGGTCTGGTTCGGTCTGGTCTGGTTCGGTTCGGTCTAGTCTGGTCTGGTTCGGTCTGGTTCGGTCTGGTTCGGTCTGGTCTGGTCTGGTTCGGTCTGGTCTGGTCTGGTCTGGTTCGGTCTAGTCTGGTCTGGTTCGATCTGGTCTGGTTCGGTCTGGTTCGGTTCGGTCTGGTCTGGTTCGGTCTGGTCTGGTTCGGTCCGGTCTGGTCTGGTTCGGTCTGGTCTGGTTCGGTCTGGTCTGGTTCGGTCTGGTCTGGTTCGGTCTTGTCTGGTTCGGTCTGGTCTGGTTCGGTCTGGTCTGGTTCGGTCTGGTCTGGTTCGGTCTGGTTCGGTCTGGTCCGGTCTGGTTCGGTCTGGTCTGGTTCGGTCTGGTCTGGTTCGGTCTGGTCTGGTTCGGTTCAGTCTGGTCTGGTTCGGTCTGGTCTGGTTCGGTCTGGTCTGGTCCGGTCTGGTTCGTTCTGGTTCGTTCTGGTTCGGTCTGGTTCGGTCTGGTCTGGTTCGGTCTGGTCTGGTTCGGTCTGGTCCGGTCTGGTCTGGTTCGGTCTGGTCTGGTCTGGTTCGTTCTGGTTCGCTCTGGTCCGGTCTGGTACGGTCTGGTCCGGTCTGGTCCGGTCTGGTCTGGTTCGGTCTGGTTCGGTCTGGTCTGGTTCGGTCTAGTCTGGTCTGGTTCGGTCTGGTCTGGTCTGCTTCGGTTCGGTCTGGTCTGGTTCGGTCTGGTCTGGTCTGGTCTGGTTCGTTCTGGTTCGGTCTGGTCTGGTCTGGTTCAGTCTGGTCTGGTTCGTTCTGGTTCGCTCTGGTTCGGTCTGGTCTGGTTCGGGTCTGGTTCGGTCTGGTTCGGGTCTGGTTCGCTCTGGTCTGGTTCGGTCTGGTCTGGTTCGGTCTGGTTCGGTCTGGTATGGTCTGGTTTGGTTCGTTCTGGTTCGCTCCGGTTCGGTCTGGTCCGGTCTGGTTCGGTCTGGTCTGGTCTGGTTCGTTCTGGTTCGGTCTGGTCTGGTCTGGCCAGGTCTGGTCTGGTTCGGTCTGGTTCGGTCTGGTCTGGTACGCTCTGGTTCGGTCTGGTCTGGTCTGGTCTGGTACGGTCTGGTACGGTCTGGTCTGGTTCGTTCTGGTCTGGTCCGGTCTGGTCTGGTCTGGTCTGGTCTGGTTCGGTCTGGTCTGGTTTGGTCTGGTCTGGTCTGGTCCGGTCTGGTTCGGTCTGGTCTGGTTCGGTATGGTCTGGTCTGGTCTGGTTCGGTCTGGTTCGGTCTGGTCTGGTCCGGTCTGGTCCGGTCTGGTTCGGTCTGGTTCGGTTTGGTCTGGTTCGGTCTGGTTCGGTCTGGTCTGCTCTGGTCTGGTCTGGTTTGGTCTGGTCTGTTCTGGTCTGGTTCGGTCTGGTCTGGTCTGGTCTGGTTCGTTCTGGTTCGGTCTGGTTCGGTCTGGTCTGGTTCGGTCTGGTTCTGTCTGGTCTGGTCTGGTTCGGTCTGGTCTGGTTCGGTCTGGTCTGGTCCGGTCTGGTCTGGTCTGGTTCGTTCTGGTTCGGTCTGGTCTGGTCTGGTTCGGTCTGGTCTGGTCTGGTTCGTTCTGGTTCGCTCTGGTTCGCTCTGGTTCGCTCTGGTCCGGTCTGGTCCGGTCTGGTCTGGTCTGGTTCGGTCTGGTCTGGTTCTGTTCGGTCTAGTCTGGTCTGGTTCGGTCTGGTCTGGTCTGGTTCGGTCTGGTCTGGTTCGGTCTGGTCTGGTTCGGTCTGGTCTGGTTCGGTCTGGTCTGGTCTGGTCTGGTTCGGTCTGGTCTGGTTCGGTCTGGTTCGGTCTGGTCTGGTCTGGTCTGGTCTGGTTCGGTCTGGTCCGGTCTGGTCTGGTTCGTTCTGGTTCGGTCTGGTCTGGTTCGGTCTGGCCTGGTCTGGTCTGTTCTGGTTCGCTCTGGTCCGGTCTGGTCTGGTCCGGTCTGGTCTGGTCTGGTCTGGTCTGGTTCGGTCTGGTCTGGTTCGGTCTAGTCTGGTCTGGTTCGGTCTGGTCTGGTCTGGTTCGGTCTGGTCTGGTTTGGTCTGTTCTGGTCTGGTTCGGTCTAGTTCGGTCTGGTCCGGTCTGGTCTGGTCTGGTCTGGTTCGGTCTAGTCTGGTCTGGTTCGGTCTGGTCTGGTCTGGTCTGGTCTGGTTCGGTCTGGTCTGGTTCGGTCTGGTCTGTTTCGGTCTGGTTCGGTCTGGTCTGGTTCAGTCTGGTCTGTTTCAGTCTGGTTCGGTCTGGTCTGGTTCGGTCTGGTCTGGTTCGGTCTGGTCTGGTTCGGTCTGGTCTGGTTCGGTCTGGTCTGGTTCGGTCTGGCCTGGTCTGGTCTGGTTCGGTCTGGTCCGTTCTGGTTCGGTTCGGTCTGGTTCGGTCTGGTCTGGTCTGGTTCGGTCTGGTCTGGTTCGGTCTGGTCTGGTTCGGTCTGGTCTGGTTCGGTCTGGTCTGGTTCAGTCTGGTCTGGTTCGGTCTGGTCTGGTTCGGTCTGGACTCGTCTGGTTCGGTATGGTCTGGTCTGGTTCGTTCTGGTCTGGTCTGGTTCGGTCTGGTTCGGTCTGGTCTGGTTCGGTCTGGCCTGTTCTGGTCTGGTTCGTTCTGGTTCGGTCTGTTCTGGTCTGGTCTGGTCTGGTTCGTTCTGGTTCGCTCTGGTTCGGTCTGGTCTGGTTCGGTCTGGTCTGGTTTGGTCCGGTCTGGTTCGGTCTGGTTCGTTCTGGTTCGCTCTGGTTCGGTCTGGTCTGGTCTGGTTCGGTCTGGTCTGGTTCGGTCTGGTCTGGTCCGGTCTGGTCTGGTTCGTTCTGGTTCGGTTTGGTTCGGTCTGGTCTGGTTCGTTCTGGTTCGCTCTGGTTCGGTCTGGTCTGGTTCGGGTCTGGTTCGGTCTGGTTCGGGTCTGGTTCGGTTTGGTTCGCTCGGGTCTGGTTCGGTCTGGTCTGGTTCGCTCTGGTCTGGTTCGGTCTGGTCTGGTTCGTTCTGGTTCCCTCCGGTTCGGTCTGGTTCGGTCTGGTCTGGTTCGGTCTGGTTCGGTCTGGTTCGGTCTGGTCTGGTCCGGTCTGGTTCGGTCTGGTCTGGTTCGGTATGGTCTGGTTCGGTCTGGTCTGGTTCGGTCTGGTTCGGTCTGGTCTGGTTCGATCTGGTTCGGTCTGGTCTGGTCTGGTCTGGTTCGTTCTGGTTCGCTCAGGTTCGGTCTGGTCCGGTCTGGTTCGGTCTGGTTCGGTCTGGTCTGGTCTTGTCTGGTTTGGTCTGGTTCGGTCTGGTCTGGTTCGGTCTGGTTCGGTCTATTCTTGTCTGGTCTGGTTCGGTCTGGTCTGGTCTGGTTCGGTCTGGTCCGTTCTTTTTCGGTCTGGTCCCGTCTGGTACGGTCTGGTTCGGTCTGGTACGGTCTGGTACGGTCTGGTCCGGTCTGGTCTGGTTCGGGTCTGGTTCGGTCTGGTTCGGTCTGGTCCGGTCTGGTCCGGTCTGGTCCGGTCTGGTCTGGTCTGGTTCGGTCTGGTCTGGTTCTGTTCGGTCTAGTCTGGTCTGGTTCGGTCTGGTCTGGTCTGGTTCGGTCTGGTCTGGTTCGATTTGGTCTGGTTCGGTCTGGTTCGGTCTGGTCTGCTCTGGTCTGGTTCGGTCTGGTCTGGTCTGGTCTGGTTCGTTCTGGTTCGGTCTGGTTCGGTCTGGTCTGGTTCGTTCTGGTTCGGTCTGGTTCGTTCTGGTTGGGTCTGGTTGGGTCTGGTCTGGTTCGCTCTGGTTCGGTCTGGTTCGGTCTGGTCTGGTTCGGTCTGGTCTGGTTCGGTCTGGTCTGGTTCGGTCTGGTCTGGTTCGGTCTGGTCTGGTTCGGTCTGGTCTGGTTCGGTCTGGTCTGGTTCGGTCTGGTTCGGTCTGGTCTGGTCTGGTCTGGTTCGGTCTGGTCTGGTTCGGTCTGGTCTGGTCCGGTCTGGTCCGGTTTGGTCCGGTCTGGTTCGGTCTGGTCTGGTTCGGTTTGGTCTGGTTCGGTCTGGTTCGGTCTGGTCTGCTCTGGTCTGGTCTGGTTCGGTCTGGTCTGGTTCGTTCTGGTTCGGTCTGGTTCGTTCTGGTTCGGTCTGGTTCGTTCTGGTTGGGTCTGGTTGGGTCTGGTCTGGTTCGCTCTGGTTCGGTCTGGTTCGGTCTGGTCTGGTTCGGTATGGTCTGGTTCGGTATGGTCTGGTTCGGTCTGGTCTGGTTCGGTCTGGTCTGGTTCGGTCTGGTCTGGTTCGGCTGGTCTGGTTCGGTCTGGTCTGGTCTGGTTCGGTCTGGTTTGGCCTGGTTCGGTCTGGTTCGGTCTGTTCTGGTTCGGTCTGTTCTGGTTCGGTCTGGTCTGGTTCGGTCTGGTTCGGTCTGGTCTGGTTCGATCTGGTTCGGTCTGGTTGCGTCTGGTCTGGTTCGGTCTGGTCTGGTTCAGCCTGGTCTGGTCTGGTTCGGTCTGGTCTGGTTCGATCTGGTTCGGTCTGGCCTGATCTGGTCTGGTTCGCTCTGGTTCGGTCTGGTCTGGTTCGGTCTGGTCTGGTTCGGTCTGGTCTGGTTCGGTCTGGTCTGGTTCGGTCTGGTCTGGTTCGGGCTGGTCTGGTTCAGTCTGGTCTGGTTCAGTCTGGTCTGGTTCGGTCTGGTCTGGTTCGGTCTGGTCTGGTTCGTTCTGGTCTGGTTCGTTCTAGTCTGGTCTGGTCTGGTTCGGTCTGGTTCGGTCTGGCCTGGTCTGGTCTGGTTCGTTCTGGTTCGCTCAGGTTCGGTCTGGTCCGGTCTGGTTCGGTCTGGTTCGGTCTGGTCTGGTTCGGTCTGGTCTGGTTCGGTCTGGTCTGGTTCGGTCTGGTCTGGTTCGGTCTGTTCTGGTCTGGTCTGGTTCGTTCTGGTTCGCTCTGGTTCGCTCTGGTTCGGTCTGGTCTGGTTCGTTCTGGTCTGGTTTGGTCCGGTCTGGTTCGGTCTGGTCTGGTTCGTTCTGGTTCGCTCTGGTTCGGTCTGGTTCGGTCTGGTCTGGTTCGGTCTGGTCTGGTTCGGTCTGGTCTGGTCTGGTTCGTTCTGGTTCGGTCTGGTTCGGTCTGGTCTGGTTCGTTCTGGTTCGCTCTGGTTCGGTATGGGCTGGTCTGGTCTGGTTCGGGTCTGGTTCGGTCTGGTCTGGTCTGGTTCGGTCTGGTCTGGTCTGTTTTGTTCTGGTTCGGTCTGGTTCAGTCTGGTCTTGTTCGGTCTGGTCTGGTTCGTTCTGGTTCGGTCTGGTCTGGTCTGGTTCGGTCTGGTCCGGTCTGGTCCCGTCTGGTTCGGTCTGGTCTGTTTCGTTCTGGTTCGCTCTGGTTCGGTCTGGTCTGGTCTGGTTCGGTCTGGTCTGGTTCGGTATGGTCTGGTCTGGTCTGGTCTGGTTCGGTCTGTTCTGGTCTGGTCCGGTCTGGTTCGGGTCTGGTTCGGGTCTGGTTCGGTCTGGTTCGGTCTGGTCTGGTCTTGTCTGGTTTGGTCTGGTTCGGTCTGGTCTGGTTCGGTCTGGTTCGGTCTATTCTTGTCTGGTCTGGTTCGGTCTGGTCTGGTCTGGTTCGGTCTGGTCCGTTCTTTTTCGGTCTGGTCCCGTCTGGTACGGTCTGGTTCGGTCTGGTACGGTCTGGTACGGTCTGGTCCGGTCTGGTCTGGTTCGGGTCTGGTTCGGTCTGGTTCGGTCTGGTCCGGTCTGGTCCGGTCTGGTCCGGTCTGGTCCGGTCTGGTTCGGTCTGGTTCGGTTCGGTCTAGTCTGGTCTGGTTCGGTCTGGTCTGGTCTGGTTCGGTCTGGTTCGGTCTGGTTCGGTCTGGTTCGGTCTGGTTCGGTCTGGTTCGGTACGGTCTGGTCTGGTTCGGTCTGGTCTGGTTCGGTCTGGTCTGGTCTGGTTCGGTCTGGTCTGGTCTGGTTCGGTCTGGTCTGGTCTGGTTCGGTCTGGTCCGGTCTGGTCTGGTCTGGTTCGTTCTGGTTCGGTCTGGTTCGGTCTGGTCTGGTTCGGACTGGCCTGGTCTGGTCTGGTTCGGTCTGGTCTGGTTCGGTCTGGTCTGGTTCGGTCTAGTCTGGTCTGGTTCGGTCTGGTTCGGTCTGGTCTGGTCTGGTTCGGTCTGGTCTGGTCTGGTCTGGTTCGGTCTAGTCTGGTCTGGTTCGATCTGGTCTGGTTCGGTCTGGTTCGGTTCGGTCTGGTCTGGTTCGGTCTGGTCTGGTTCGGTCTGGTCCGGTCTGGTCTGGTTCGGTCTGGTCTGGTTCAGTCTGGTCTGTTTCAGTCTGGTTCGGTCTGGTCTGGTTCGGTCTGGTCTGGTCTGGTTCGGTCTGGCCTGGTCTGGTCTGGTTCGTTCTGGTTCGCTCTGGTTCGGTCTGGTCCGGTCTGGTTCGGTCTGGTCTGGTTCGGTCTGGTTCGGTCTGGTCTGGTTCGGTCTGGTCTGGTTCAGTCTGGTCTGGTTCGGTCTGGTCTGGTCTGGTCTGGTTCGGTGTGGTCTGGTCTGGTTCGGTATGGTCTGGTCTGGTTCGTTCTGGTCTGGTCTGGTTCGGTCTGGTTCGGTCTGGCCTGTTCTGGTCTGGTTCGCTCTGGTTCGCTCTGGTTCGGTCTGGTCCGGTCTGGTTCGGTCTGTTCTGGTCTGGTCTGGTCTGGTTCGTTCTGGTTCGCTCTGGTTCGGTCTGGTTCGGTCTGGTCTGGTTTGGTCCGGTCTGGTTCGGTCTGGTCTGGTCTGGTTCGTTCTGGTTCGCTCTGGTTCGGTCTGGTCTGGCCTGGTTCGGTCTGGTCTGGTTCGGTCTGGTCTGGTTCGGTCTGGTCTGGTCTGGTCTGGTTCGTTCTGGTTCGGTTTGGTTCGGTCTGGTCTGGTTCAGTCTGGTCTGGTTCGTTCTGGTTCGCTCTGGTTCGGTCTGGTCTGGTTCGGGTCTGGTTCGGTCTGGTTCGGGTCTGGTTCGCTCTGGTCTGGTTTGGTCTGGTCTGGTTCGGTCTGGTTCGGTCTGGTATGGTCTGGTTTGGTTCGTTCTGGTTCGCTCCGGTTCGGTCTGGTCCGGTCTGGTTCGATCTGGTCTGGTCTGGTCTGGTTCGTTCTGGTTCGGTCTGGTCTGGCCAGGTCTGGTCTGGTTCGGTCTGGTTCGGTCTGGTCTGGTCTGGTCCGCTCTGGTTCGGTCTGGTCTGGTCTGGTCTGGTCTGGTACGGTCTGGTCTGGTCTGGTTCGGTCTGGTCTGGTCCGGTCTGGTCTGGTTCGGTCTGGTCTGGTCTGGTTCGGTCTGGTCTGGTTCGGTCTGGTCTGGTCTGGTCCGGTCTGGTTCGGTCTGGTCTGGTTCGGTATGGTCTGGTCTGGTCTGGTTCGGTCTGGTTCGGTCTGGTCTGGTCTGGTCCGGTCTGGTTCGGTCTGGTCTGGTTCGGTATGGTCTGGTTCGGGTCTGGTTCGGTCTGGTTCGGGTCTGGTTCGCTCTGGTCTGGTTTGGTCTGGTCTGGTTCGGTCTGGTTCGGTCTGGTATGGTCTGGTTTGGTTCGTTCTGGTTCGCTCCGGTTCGGTCTGGTCCGGTCTGGTTCGATCTGGTCTGGTCTGGTCTGGTTCGTTCTGGTTCGGTCTGGTCTGGCCAGGTCTGGTCTGGTTCGGTCTGGTTCGGTCTGGTCTGGTCTGGTCCGCTCTGGTTCGGTCTGGTCTGGTCTGGTCTGGTACGGTCTGGTCTGGTCTGGTTCGGTCTGGTCTGGTCCGGTCTGGTCTGGTTCGGTCTGGTCTGGTCTGGTTCGGTCTGGTTCGGTCTGGTCTGGTCTGGTCCGGTCTGGTTCGGTCTGGTCTGGTTCGGTCTGGTCTGGTCTGGTCTGGTACGGTCTGGTCTGGTCTGGTTCGGTCTGGTCTGGTCCGGTCTGGTCTGGTTCGGTCTGGTCTGGTCTGGTTCGGTCTGGTCTGGTTCGGTCTGGTCTGGTCTGGTCCGGTCTGGTTCGGTCTGGTCTGGTTCGGTATGGTCTGGTCTGGTCTGGTTCGGTCTGGTTCGGTCTGGTCTGGTCTGGTCCGGTCTGGTTCGGTCTGGTCTGGTTCGGTCTGGTCTGGTTCGGGTCTGGTTCGGTCTGGTTCGGGTCTGGTTCGCTCTGGTCTGGTTTGGTCTGGTCTGGTTCGGTCTGGTTCGGTCTGGTATGGTCTGGTTTGGTTCGTTCTGGTTCGCTCCGGTTCGGTCTGGTCCGGTCTGGTTCGATCTGGTCTGGTCTGGTTCGTTCTGGTTCGGTCTGGTCTGGCCAGGTCTGGTCTGGTTCGGTCTGGTTCGGTCTGGTCTGGTCTGGTCCGCTCTGGTTCGGTCTGGTCTGGTCTGGTCTGGTACGGTCTGGTCTGGTCTGGTTCGGTCTGGTCTGGTCTGGTCCGCTCTGGTTCGGTCTGGTCTGGTCTGGTCTGGTACGGTCTGGTCTGGTCTGGTTCGGTCTGGTCTGGTCCGGTCTGGTCTGGTTCGGTCTGGTCTGGTCTGGTTCGGTCTGGTCTGGTTCGGTCTGGTCTGGTCTGGTCCGGTCTGGTTCGGTCTGGTCTGGTTCGGTATGGTCTGGTCTGGTCTGGTTCGGTCTGGTCTGGTTCGGTCCGGTCTGGTCCGGTCTGGTCTGGTTCGGTTTGGTCTGGTTCGGTTTGGTCTGGTTCGGTCTGGTCTGGTCTGGTTCGGTCTGGTCTGGTCTGGTTCGTTCTGGTTCGGTCTGGTCTGGTTCGTTCTGGTTCGGTCTGGTTCGTTCTGGTTCTGTCTGGTCTGGTCTGGTTCGGTCTGGTTCGGTCTGGTCTGGTTCGGTCTGGTCCGGTCTGGTCCGGTCTGGTTCGGTCTGGTCTGGTTCTGTTCGGTCTAGTCTGGTCTGGTTCGGTCTGGTCTGGTCTGGTTCGGTCTGGTTCGGTCTGGTCTGGTTCGGTCTGGTCTGGTTCGGTCTGGTCTGGTCTGGTCTGGTCTGGTTCGGTCTGGCCTGGTCTGGTCTGTTCTGGTTCGCTCTGGTTCGCTCTGGTCCGGTCTGGTCTGGTCTGGTCTGGTTCGGTCTGGTCTGGTTCGGTTCGGTCTAGTCTGGTCTGGTTCGGTCTGGTCTGGTCTGGTTCGGTCTGGTCTGGTTCGGTTCGGTCTAGTCTGGTCTGGTTCGGTCTGGTCTGGTCTGGTTCGGTCTGGTTCGGTTCGGTCTAGTCTGGTCTGGTTCGGTCTGGTCCGGTCCGGTCTGGTCTGGTCTGGTTCGTTCTGGTTCGGTCTGGTTCGGTCTGGTCTGGTCTGGTTCGGACTGGCCTGGTCTTGTCTGGTTCGTTCTGGTTCGCTCTGGTTCGCTCTGGTCCGGTCTGGTCTGGTCTGGTTCGGTCTGGTCTGGTCTGGTCTGGTTCGGTCTGGTCTGGTCTGGTTCGGTTCGGTCTAGTCTGGTCTGGTTCGGTCTGGTTCGGTCTGGTTCGGTCTGGTCTGGTCTGGTTCGGTCTGGTCTGGTCTGGTCTGGTTCGGTCTAGTCTGGTCTGGTTCGATCTGGTCTGGTTCGGTCTGGTTCGGTTCGGTCTGGTCTGGTTCGGTCTGGTCTGGTTCGGTCTGGTTCGGTCTGGTCCGGTCTGGTCTGGTTCGGTCTGGTCTGGTTCGGTCTGGTCTGGTTCGGTCTTGTCTGGTTCGGTCTGGTCTGGTTCGGTCTGGTCTGGTTCGGTCTGGTCTGGTTCGGTCTGGTTCGGTCTGGTCCGGTCTGGTTCGGTCTGGTCTGGTTCGGTCTGGTCTGGTTCGGTTCAGTCTGGTCTGGTTCGGTCTGGTCTGGTTCGGTCTGGTCTGGTCCGGTCTGGTTCGTTCTGGTTCGTTCTGGTTCGGTCTGGTTCGGTCTGGTCTGGTTCGGTCTGGTCTGGTTCGGTCTGGTCCGGTCTGGTCTGGTTCGGTCTGGTCTGGTCTGGTTCGTTCTGGTTCGCTCTGGTCCGGTCTGGTACGGTCTGGTCCGGTCTGGTCCGGTCTGGTCTGGTTCGGTCTGGTTCGGTCTGGTCTGGTTCGGTCTAGTCTGGTCTGGTTCGGTCTGGTCTGGTCTGCTTCGGTTCGGTCTGGTCTGGTTCGGTCTGGTCTGGTCTGGTCTGGTTCGTTCTGGTTCGGTCTGGTCTGGTCTGGTTCAGTCTGGTCTGGTTCGTTCTGGTTCGCTCTGGTTCGGTCTGGTCTGGTTCGGGTCTGGTTCGGTCTGGTTCGGGTCTGGTTCGCTCTGGTCTGGTTCGGTCTGGTCTGGTTCGGTCTGGTTCGGTCTGGTATGGTCTGGTTTGGTTCGTTCTGGTTCGCTCCGGTTCGGTCTGGTCCGGTCTGGTTCGGTCTGGTCTGGTCTGGTTCGTTCTGGTTCGGTCTGGTCTGGTCTGGCCAGGTCTGGTCTGGTTCGGTCTGGTTCGGTCTGGTCTGGTACGCTCTGGTTCGGTCTGGTCTGGTCTGGTCTGGTACGGTCTGGTACGGTCTGGTCTGGTTCGTTCTGGTCTGGTCCGGTCTGGTCTGGTTCGGTCTGGTCTGGTCTGGTTCGGTCTGGTCTGGTTTGGTCTGGTCTGGTCTGGTCCGGTCTGGTTCGGTCTGGTCTGGTTCGGTATGGTCTGGTCTGGTCTGGTTCGGTCTGGTTCGGTCTGGTCTGGTCCGGTCTGGTCCGGTCTGGTTCGGTCTGGTTCGGTTTGGTCTGGTTCGGTCTGGTTCGGTCTGGTCTGCTCTGGTCTGGTCTGGTTTGGTCTGGTCTGTTCTGGTCTGGTTCGGTCTGGTCTGGTCTGGTCTGGTTCGTTCTGGTTCGGTCTGGTTCGGTCTGGTCTGGTTCGGTCTGGTTCTGTCTGGTCTGGTCTGGTTCGGTCTGGTCTGGTTCGGTCTGGTCTGGTCCGGTCTGGTCTGGTCTGGTTCGTTCTGGTTCGGTCTGGTCTGGTCTGGTTCGGTCTGGTCTGGTCTGGTTCGTTCTGGTTCGCTCTGGTTCGCTCTGGTTCGGTCTGGTCCGGTCTGGTCCGGTCTGGTCTGGTCTGGTTCGGTCTGGTCTGGTTCTGTTCGGTCTAGTCTGGTCTGGTTCGGTCTGGTCTGGTCTGGTTCGGTCTGGTCTGGTTCGGTCTGGTTCGGTCTGGTCTGGTTCGGTCTGGTCTGGTCTGGTCTGGTTCGGTCTGGTCTGGTTCGGTCTGGTTCGGTCTGGTCTGGTCTGGTCTGGTCTGGTTCGGTCTGGTCCGGTCTGGTCTGGTTCGTTCTGGTTCGGTCTGGTCTGGTTCGGTCTGGCCTGGTCTGGTCTGTTCTGGTTCGCTCTGGTCCGGTCTGGTCTGGTCCGGTCTGGTCTGGTCTGGTCTGGTCTGGTTCGGTCTGGTCTGGTTCGGTCTAGTCTGGTCTGGTTCGGTCTGGTCTGGTCTGGTTCGGTCTGGTCTGGTTTGGTCTGTTCTGGTCTGGTTCGGTCTAGTTCGGTCTGGTCCGGTCTGGTCTGGTCTGGTCTGGTTCGGTCTAGTCTGGTCTGGTTCGGTCTGGTCTGGTCTGGTCTGGTCTGGTTCGGTCTGGTCTGGTTCGGTCTGGTCTGTTTCGGTCTGGTTCGGTCTGGTCTGGTTCAGTCTGGTCTGTTTCAGTCTGGTTCGGTCTGGTCTGGTTCGGTCTGGTCTGGTTCGGTCTGGTCTGGTTCGGTCTGGTCTGGTTCGGTCTGGTCTGGTTCGGTCTGGCCTGGTCTGGTCTGGTTCGGTCTGGTCCGTTCTGGTTCGGTTCGGTCTGGTTCGGTCTGGTCTGGTCTGGTTCGGTCTGGTCTGGTTCGGTCTGGTCTGGTTCGGTCTGGTCTGGTTCGGTCTGGTCTGGTTCAGTCTGGTCTGGTTCGGTCTGGTCTGGTTCGGTCTGGACTCGTCTGGTTCGGTATGGTCTGGTCTGGTTCGTTCTGGTCTGGTCTGGTTCGGTCTGGTTCGGTCTGGTCTGGTTCGGTCTGGCCTGTTCTGGTCTGGTTCGTTCTGGTTCGGTCTGTTCTGGTCTGGTCTGGTCTGGTTCGTTCTGGTTCGCTCTGGTTCGGTCTGGTCTGGTTCGGTCTGGTCTGGTTTGGTCCGGTCTGGTTCGGTCTGGTTCGTTCTGGTTCGCTCTGGTTCGGTCTGGTCTGGTCTGGTTCGGTCTGGTCTGGTTCGGTCTGGTCTGGTCCGGTCTGGTCTGGTTCGTTCTGGTTCGGTTTGGTTCGGTCTGGTCTGGTTCGTTCTGGTTCGCTCTGGTTCGGTCTGGTCTGGTTCGGGTCTGGTTCGGTCTGGTTCGGGTCTGGTTCGGTTTGGTTCGCTCGGGTCTGGTTCGGTCTGGTCTGGTTCGCTCTGGTCTGGTTCGGTCTGGTCTGGTTCGTTCTGGTTCCCTCCGGTTCGGTCTGGTTCGGTCTGGTCTGGTTCGGTCTGGTTCGGTCTGGTTCGGTCTGGTCTGGTCCGGTCTGGTTCGGTCTGGTCTGGTTCGGTATGGTCTGGTTCGGTCTGGTCTGGTTCGGTCTGGTCTGGTCTGGTTCGGTCTGGTCTGGTTCGGTCTGGTCTGGTTCGGTCTGGTCCGGTTTGGTCCGGTCTGGTTCGGTCTGGTCTGGTTCGATTTGGTCTGGTTCGGTCTGGTTCGGTCTGGTCTGCTCTGGTCTGGTTCGGTCTGGTCTGGTCTGGTCTGGTTCGTTCTGGTTCGGTCTGGTTCGGTCTGGTCTGGTTCGTTCTGGTTCGGTCTGGTTCGTTCTGGTTGGGTCTGGTTGGGTCTGGTCTGGTTCGCTCTGGTTCGGTCTGGTTCGGTCTGGTCTGGTTCGGTCTGGTCTGGTTCGGTCTGGTCTGGTTCGGTCTGGTCTGGTTCGGTCTGGTCTGGTTCGGTCTGGTCTGGTTCGGTCTGGTCTGGTTCGGTCTGGTTCGGTCTGGTCTGGTCTGGTCTGGTTCGGTCTGGTCTGGTTCGGTCTGGTCTGGTCCGGTCTGGTCCGGTTTGGTCCGGTCTGGTTCGGTCTGGTCTGGTTCGGTTTGGTCTGGTTCGGTCTGGTTCGGTCTGGTCTGCTCTGGTCTGGTCTGGTTCGGTCTGGTCTGGTTCGTTCTGGTTCGGTCTGGTTCGTTCTGGTTCGGTCTGGTTCGTTCTGGTTGGGTCTGGTTGGGTCTGGTCTGGTTCGCTCTGGTTCGGTCTGGTTCGGTCTGGTCTGGTTCGGTATGGTCTGGTTCGGTATGGTCTGGTTCGGTCTGGTCTGGTTCGGTCTGGTCTGGTTCGGTCTGGTCTGGTTCGGCTGGTCTGGTTCGGTCTGGTCTGGTCTGGTTCGGTCTGGTTTGGCCTGGTTCGGTCTGGTTCGGTCTGTTCTGGTTCGGTCTGTTCTGGTTCGGTCTGGTCTGGTTCGGTCTGGTTCGGTCTGGTCTGGTTCGATCTGGTTCGGTCTGGTTGCGTCTGGTCTGGTTCGGTCTGGTCTGGTTCAGCCTGGTCTGGTCTGGTTCGGTCTGGTCTGGTTCGATCTGGTTCGGTCTGGCCTGATCTGGTCTGGTTCGCTCTGGTTCGGTCTGGTCTGGTTCGGTCTGGTCTGGTTCGGTCTGGTCTGGTTCGGTCTGGTCTGGTTCGGTCTGGTCTGGTTCGGGCTGGTCTGGTTCAGTCTGGTCTGGTTCAGTCTGGTCTGGTTCGGTCTGGTCTGGTTCGGTCTGGTCTGGTTCGTTCTGGTCTGGTTCGTTCTAGTCTGGTCTGGTCTGGTTCGGTCTGGTTCGGTCTGGCCTGGTCTGGTCTGGTTCGTTCTGGTTCGCTCAGGTTCGGTCTGGTCCGGTCTGGTTCGGTCTGGTTCGGTCTGGTCTGGTTCGGTCTGGTCTGGTTCGGTCTGGTCTGGTTCGGTCTGGTCTGGTTCGGTCTGGTCTGGTTCGGTCTGTTCTGGTCTGGTCTGGTTCGTTCTGGTTCGCTCTGGTTCGCTCTGGTTCGGTCTGGTCTGGTTCGTTCTGGTCTGGTTTGGTCCGGTCTGGTTCGGTCTGGTCTGGTTCGTTCTGGTTCGCTCTGGTTCGGTCTGGTTCGGTCTGGTCTGGTTCGGTCTGGTCTGGTTCGGTCTGGTCTGGTCTGGTTCGTTCTGGTTCGGTCTGGTTCGGTCTGGTCTGGTTCGTTCTGGTTCGCTCTGGTTCGGTATGGGCTGGTCTGGTCTGGTTCGGGTCTGGTTCGGTCTGGTCTGGTCTGGTTCGGTCTGGTCTGGTCTGTTTTGTTCTGGTTCGGTCTGGTTCAGTCTGGTCTTGTTCGGTCTGGTCTGGTTCGTTCTGGTTCGGTCTGGTCTGGTCTGGTTCGGTCTGGTCCGGTCTGGTCCCGTCTGGTTCGGTCTGGTCTGTTTCGTTCTGGTTCGCTCTGGTTCGGTCTGGTCTGGTCTGGTTCGGTCTGGTCTGGTTCGGTATGGTCTGGTCTGGTCTGGTCTGGTTCGGTCTGTTCTGGTCTGGTCCGGTCTGGTTCGGGTCTGGTTCGGGTCTGGTTCGGTCTGGTTCGGTCTGGTCTGGTCTTGTCTGGTTTGGTCTGGTTCGGTCTGGTCTGGTTCGGTCTGGTTCGGTCTATTCTTGTCTGGTCTGGTTCGGTCTGGTCTGGTCTGGTTCGGTCTGGTCCGTTCTTTTTCGGTCTGGTCCCGTCTGGTACGGTCTGGTTCGGTCTGGTACGGTCTGGTACGGTCTGGTCCGGTCTGGTCTGGTTCGGGTCTGGTTCGGTCTGGTCCGGTCTGGTCCGGTCTGGTCCGGTCTGGTCCGGTCTGGTTCGGTCTGGTTCGGTTCGGTCTAGTCTGGTCTGGTTCGGTCTGGTCTGGTCTGGTTCGGTCTGGTTCGGTCTGGTTCGGTCTGGTTCGGTCTGGTTCGGTACGGTCTGGTCTGGTTCGGTCTGGTCTGGTTCGGTCTGGTCTGGTCTGGTTCGGTCTGGTCTGGTCTGGTTCGGTCTGGTCTGGTCTGGTTCGGTCTGGTCCGGTCTGGTCTGGTTCGTTCTGGTTCGGTCTGGTTCGGTCTGGTCTGGTTCGGACTGGCCTGGTCTGGTCTGGTTCGGTCTGGTCTGGTTCGGTCTGGTCTGGTTCGGTCTAGTCTGGTCTGGTTCGGTCTGGTTCGGTCTGGTCTGGTCTGGTTCGGTCTGGTCTGGTCTGGTCTGGTTCGGTCTAGTCTGGTCTGGTTCGATCTGGTCTGGTTCGGTCTGGTTCGGTTCGGTCTGGTCTGGTTCGGTCTGGTCTGGTTCGGTCTGGTCCGGTCTGGTCTGGTTCGGTCTGGTCTGGTTCAGTCTGGTCTGTTTCAGTCTGGTTCGGTCTGGTCTGGTTCGGTCTGGTCTGGTCTGGTTCGGTCTGGCCTGGTCTGGTCTGGTTCGTTCTGGTTCGCTCTGGTTCGGTCTGGTCCGGTCTGGTTCGGTCTGGTCTGGTTCGGTCTGGTTCGGTCTGGTCTGGTTCGGTCTGGTCTGGTTCAGTCTGGTCTGGTTCGGTCTGGTCTGGTCTGGTCTGGTTCGGTGTGGTCTGGTCTGGTTCGGTATGGTCTGGTCTGGTTCGTTCTGGTCTGGTCTGGTTCGGTCTGGTTCGGTCTGGCCTGTTCTGGTCTGGTTCGCTCTGGTTCGCTCTGGTTCGGTCTGGTCCGGTCTGGTTCGGTCTGTTCTGGTCTGGTCTGGTCTGGTTCGTTCTGGTTCGCTCTGGTTCGGTCTGGTCTGGTTCGGTCTGGTCTGGTTTGGTCCGGTCTGGTTCGGTCTGGTCTGGTCTGGTTCGTTCTGGTTCGCTCTGGTTCGGTCTGGTCTGGCCTGGTTCGGTCTGGTCTGGTTCGGTCTGGTCTGGTTCGGTCTGGTCTGGTCTGGTCTGGTTCGTTCTGGTTCGGTTTGGTTCGGTCTGGTCTGGTTCAGTCTGGTCTGGTTCGTTCTGGTTCGCTCTGGTTCGGTCTGGTCTGGTTCGGGTCTGGTTCGGTCTGGTTCGGGTCTGGTTCGCTCTGGTCTGGTTTGGTCTGGTCTGGTTCGGTCTGGTTCGGTCTGGTATGGTCTGGTTTGGTTCGTTCTGGTTCGCTCCGGTTCGGTCTGGTCCGGTCTGGTTCGATCTGGTCTGGTCTGGTCTGGTTCGTTCTGGTTCGGTCTGGTCTGGCCAGGTCTGGTCTGGTTCGGTCTGGTTCGGTCTGGTCTGGTCTGGTCCGCTCTGGTTCGGTCTGGTCTGGTCTGGTCTGGTCTGGTACGGTCTGGTCTGGTCTGGTTCGGTCTGGTCTGGTCCGGTCTGGTCTGGTTCGGTCTGGTCTGGTCTGGTTCGGTCTGGTCTGGTTCGGTCTGGTCTGGTCTGGTTCGGTCTGGTCTGGTCTGGTCCGGTCTGGTTCGGTCTGGTCTGGTCTGGTCTGGTTCGGTCTGGTTCGGTCTGGTCTGGTCTGGTCCGGTCTGGTTCGGTCTGGTCTGGTTCGGTATGGTCTGGTTCGGGTCTGGTTCGGTCTGGTTCGGGTCTGGTTCGCTCTGGTCTGGTTTGGTCTGGTCTGGTTCGGTCTGGTTCGGTCTGGTATGGTCTGGTTTGGTTCGTTCTGGTTCGCTCCGGTTCGGTCTGGTCCGGTCTGGTTCGATCTGGTCTGGTCTGGTCTGGTTCGTTCTGGTTCGGTCTGGTCTGGCCAGGTCTGGTCTGGTTCGGTCTGGTTCGGTCTGGTCTGGTCTGGTCCGCTCTGGTTCGGTCTGGTCTGGTCTGGTCTGGTACGGTCTGGTCTGGTCTGGTTCGGTCTGGTCTGGTCCGGTCTGGTCTGGTTCGGTCTGGTCTGTTCTGGTTCGGTCTGGTTCGGTCTGGTCTGGTCTGGTCCGGTCTGGTTCGGTCTGGTCTGGTTCGGTCTGGTCTGGTCTGGTCTGGTACGGTCTGGTCTGGTCTGGTTCGGTCTGGTCTGGTCCGGTCTGGTCTGGTTCGGTCTGGTCTGGTCTGGTTCGGTCTGGTCTGGTTCGGTCTGGTCTGGTCTGGTCCGGTCTGGTTCGGTCTGGTCTGGTTCGGTATGGTCTGGTCTGGTCTGGTTCGGTCTGGTTCGGTCTGGTCTGGTCTGGTCCGGTCTGGTTCGGTCTGGTCTGGTTCGGTCTGGTCTGGTTCGGGTCTGGTTCGGTCTGGTTCGGGTCTGGTTCGCTCTGGTCTGGTTTGGTCTGGTCTGGTTCGGTCTGGTTCGGTCTGGTATGGTCTGGCTTGGTTCGTTCTGGTTCGCTCCGGTTCGGTCTGGTCCGGTCTGGTTCGATCTGGTCTGGTCTGGTTCGTTCTGGTTCGGTCTGGTCTGGCCAGGTCTGGTCTGGTTCGGTCTGGTTCGGTCTGGTCTGGTCTGGTCCGCTCTGGTTCGGTCTGGTCTGGTCTGGTCTGGTACGGTCTGGTCTGGTCTGGTTCGGTCTGGTCTGGTCTGGTCCGCTCTGGTTCGGTCTGGTCTGGTCTGGTCTGGTACGGTCTGGTCTGGTCTGGTTCGGTCTGGTCTGGTCCGGTCTGGTCTGGTTCGGTCTGGTCTGGTCTGGTTCGGTCTGGTCTGGTTCGGTCTGGTCTGGTCTGGTCCGGTCTGGTTCGGTCTGGTCTGGTTCGGTATGGTCTGGTCTGGTCTGGTTCGGTCTGGTCTGGTTCGGTCCGGTCTGGTCCGGTCTGGTCTGGTTCGGTTTGGTCTGGTTCGGTTTGGTCTGGTTCGGTCTGGTCTGGTCTGGTTCGGTCTGGTCTGGTCTGGTTCGTTCTGGTTCGGTCTGGTCTGGTTCGTTCTGGTTCGGTCTGGTTCGTTCTGGTTCTGTCTGGTCTGGTCTGGTTCGGTCTGGTTCGGTCTGGTCTGGTTCGGTCTGGTCTGGTTCGTTCTGGTTCGCTCTGGTTCGGTCTGGTTCGGTCTGGTCCGGTCTGGTCCGGTCTGGTTCGGTCTGGTCTGGTTCTGTTCGGTCTAGTCTGGTCTGGTTCGGTCTGGTCTGGTCTGGTTCGGTCTGGTTCGGTCTGGTCTGGTTCGGTCTGGTCTGGTTCGGTCTGGTCTGGTCTGGTCTGGTCTGGTTCGGTCTGGCCTGGTCTGGTCTGTTCTGGTTCGCTCTGGTTCGCTCTGGTCCGGTCTGGTCTGGTCTGGTCTGGTTCGGTCTGGTCTGGTTCGGTTCGGTCTAGTCTGGTCTGGTTCGGTCTGGTCTGGTCTGGTTCGGTCTGGTCTGGTTCGGTTCGGTCTAGTCTGGTCTGGTTCGGTCTGGTCTGGTCTGGTTCGGTCTGGTTCGGTTCGGTCTAGTCTGGTCTGGTTCGGTCTGGTCCGGTCTGGTCTGGTCTGGTTCGTTCTGGTTCGGTCTGGTTCGGTCTGGTCTGGTCTGGTTCGGACTGGCCTGGTCTTGTCTGGTTCGTTCTGGTTCGCTCTGGTTCGCTCTGGTCCGGTCTGGTCTGGTCTGGTTCGGTCTGGTCTGGTCTGGTCTGGTTCGGTCTGGTCTGGTCTGGTTCGGTTCGGTCTAGTCTGGTCTGGTTCGGTCTGGTTCGGTCTGGTTCGGTCTGGTCTGGTCTGGTTCGGTCTGGTCTGGTCTGGTTCGGTCTAGTCTGGTCTGGTTCGATCTGGTCTGGTTCGGTCTGGTTCGGTTCGGTCTGGTCTGGTTCGGTCTGGTCTGGTTCGGTCTGGTTCGGTCTGGTCCGGTCTGGTCTGGTTCGGTCTGGTCTGGTTCGGTCTGGTCTGGTTCGGTCTTGTCTGGTTCGGTCTGGTCTGGTTCGGTCTGGTCTGGTTCGGTCTGGTCTGGTTCGGTCTGGTTCGGTCTGGTCCGGTCTGGTTCGGTCTGGTCTGGTTCGGTCTGGTCTGGTTCGGTCTGGTCTGGTTCGGTTCAGTCTGGTCTGGTTCGGTCTGGTCTGGTTCGGTCTGGTCTGGTCCGGTCTGGTTCGTTCTGGTTCGTTCTGGTTCGGTCTGGTTCGGTCTGGTCTGGTTCGGTCTGGTCTGGTTCGGTCTGGTCCGGTCTGGTCTGGTTCGGTCTGGTCTGGTCTGGTTCGTTCTGGTTCGCTCTGGTCCGGTCTGGTACGGTCTGGTCCGGTCTGGTCCGGTCTGGTCTGGTTCGGTCTGGTTCGGTCTGGTCTGGTTCGGTCTAGTCTGGTCTGGTTCGGTCTGGTCTGGTCTGCTTCGGTTCGGTCTGGTCTGGTTCGGTCTGGTCTGGTCTGGTCTGGTTCGTTCTGGTTCGGTCTGGTCTGGTCTGGTTCAGTCTGGTCTGGTTCGTTCTGGTTCGCTCTGGTTCGGTCTGGTCTGGTTCGGGTCTGGTTCGGTCTGGTTCGGGTCTGGTTCGCTCTGGTCTGGTTCGGTCTGGTCTGGTTCGGTCTGGTTCGGTCTGGTATGGTCTGGTTTGGTTCGTTCTGGTTCGCTCCGGTTCGGTCTGGTCCGGTCTGGTTCGGTCTGGTCTGGTCTGGTTCGTTCTGGTTCGGTCTGGTCTGGTCTGGCCAGGTCTGGTCTGGTTCGGTCTGGTTCGGTCTGGTCTGGTACGCTCTGGTTCGGTCTGGTCTGGTCTGGTCTGGTACGGTCTGGTACGGTCTGGTCTGGTTCGTTCTGGTCTGGTCCGGTCTGGTCTGGTTCGGTCTGGTCTGGTCTGGTTCGGTCTGGTCTGGTTTGGTCTGGTCTGGTCTGGTCCGGTCTGGTTCGGTCTGGTCTGGTTCGGTATGGTCTGGTCTGGTCTGGTTCGGTCTGGTTCGGTCTGGTCTGGTCCGGTCTGGTCCGGTCTGGTTCGGTCTGGTTCGGTTTGGTCTGGTTCGGTCTGGTTCGGTCTGGTCTGCTCTGGTCTGGTCTGGTTTGGTCTGGTCTGTTCTGGTCTGGTTCGGTCTGGTCTGGTCTGGTCTGGTTCGTTCTGGTTCGGTCTGGTTCGGTCTGGTCTGGTTCGGTCTGGTTCTGTCTGGTCTGGTCTGGTTCGGTCTGGTCTGGTTCGGTCTGGTCTGGTCCGGTCTGGTCTGGTCTGGTTCGTTCTGGTTCGGTCTGGTCTGGTCTGGTTCGGTCTGGTCTGGTCTGGTTCGTTCTGGTTCGCTCTGGTTCGCTCTGGTTCGGTCTGGTCCGGTCTGGTCCGGTCTGGTCTGGTCTGGTTCGGTCTGGTCTGGTTCTGTTCGGTCTAGTCTGGTCTGGTTCGGTCTGGTCTGGTCTGGTTCGGTCTGGTCTGGTTCGGTCTGGTCTGGTTCGGTCTGGTCTGGTTCGGTCTGGTCTGGTCTGGTCTGGTTCGGTCTGGTCTGGTTCGGTCTGGTTCGGTCTGGTCTGGTCTGGTCTGGTCTGGTTCGGTCTGGTCCGGTCTGGTCTGGTTCGTTCTGGTTCGGTCTGGTCTGGTTCGGTCTGGCCTGGTCTGGTCTGTTCTGGTTCGCTCTGGTCCGGTCTGGTCTGGTCCGGTCTGGTCTGGTCTGGTCTGGTCTGGTTCGGTCTGGTCTGGTTCGGTCTAGTCTGGTCTGGTTCGGTCTGGTCTGGTCTGGTTCGGTCTGGTCTGGTTTGGTCTGTTCTGGTCTGGTTCGGTCTAGTTCGGTCTGGTCCGGTCTGGTCTGGTCTGGTCTGGTTCGGTCTAGTCTGGTCTGGTTCGGTCTGGTCTGGTCTGGTCTGGTCTGGTTCGGTCTGGTCTGGTTCGGTCTGGTCTGTTTCGGTCTGGTTCGGTCTGGTCTGGTTCAGTCTGGTCTGTTTCAGTCTGGTTCGGTCTGGTCTGGTTCGGTCTGGTCTGGTTCGGTCTGGTCTGGTTCGGTCTGGTCTGGTTCGGTCTGGTCTGGTTCGGTCTGGCCTGGTCTGGTCTGGTTCGGTCTGGTCCGTTCTGGTTCGGTTCGGTCTGGTTCGGTCTGGTCTGGTCTGGTTCGGTCTGGTCTGGTTCGGTCTGGTCTGGTTCGGTCTGGTCTGGTTCGGTCTGGTCTGGTTCAGTCTGGTCTGGTTCGGTCTGGTCTGGTTCGGTCTGGACTCGTCTGGTTCGGTATGGTCTGGTCTGGTTCGTTCTGGTCTGGTCTGGTTCGGTCTGGTTCGGTCTGGTCTGGTTCGGTCTGGCCTGTTCTGGTCTGGTTCGTTCTGGTTCGGTCTGTTCTGGTCTGGTCTGGTCTGGTTCGTTCTGGTTCGCTCTGGTTCGGTCTGGTCTGGTTCGGTCTGGTCTGGTTTGGTCCGGTCTGGTTCGGTCTGGTTCGTTCTGGTTCGCTCTGGTTCGGTCTGGTCTGGTCTGGTTCGGTCTGGTCTGGTTCGGTCTGGTCTGGTCCGGTCTGGTCTGGTTCGTTCTGGTTCGGTTTGGTTCGGTCTGGTCTGGTTCGTTCTGGTTCGCTCTGGTTCGGTCTGGTCTGGTTCGGGTCTGGTTCGGTCTGGTTCGGGTCTGGTTCGGTTTGGTTCGCTCGGGTCTGGTTCGGTCTGGTCTGGTTCGCTCTGGTCTGGTTCGGTCTGGTCTGGTTCGTTCTGGTTCCCTCCGGTTCGGTCTGGTTCGGTCTGGTCTGGTTCGGTCTGGTTCGGTCTGGTTCGGTCTGGTCTGGTCCGGTCTGGTTCGGTCTGGTCTGGTTCGGTATGGTCTGGTTCGGTCTGGTCTGGTTCGGTCTGGTCTGGTCTGGTTCGGTCTGGTCTGGTTCGGTCTGGTCTGGTTCGGTCTGGTCCGGTTTGGTCCGGTCTGGTTCGGTCTGGTCTGGTTCGATTTGGTCTGGTTCGGTCTGGTTCGGTCTGGTCTGCTCTGGTCTGGTTCGGTCTGGTCTGGTCTGGTCTGGTTCGTTCTGGTTCGGTCTGGTTCGGTCTGGTCTGGTTCGTTCTGGTTCGGTCTGGTTCGTTCTGGTTGGGTCTGGTTGGGTCTGGTCTGGTTCGCTCTGGTTCGGTCTGGTTCGGTCTGGTCTGGTTCGGTCTGGTCTGGTTCGGTCTGGTCTGGTTCGGTCTGGTCTGGTTCGGTCTGGTCTGGTTCGGTCTGGTCTGGTTCGGTCTGGTCTGGTTCGGTCTGGTCTGGTTCGGTCTGGTTCGGTCTGGTCTGGTCTGGTCTGGTTCGGTCTGGTCTGGTTCGGTCTGGTCTGGTCCGGTCTGGTCCGGTTTGGTCCGGTCTGGTTCGGTCTGGTCTGGTTCGGTTTGGTCTGGTTCGGTCTGGTTCGGTCTGGTCTGCTCTGGTCTGGTCTGGTTCGGTCTGGTCTGGTTCGTTCTGGTTCGGTCTGGTTCGTTCTGGTTCGGTCTGGTTCGTTCTGGTTGGGTCTGGTTGGGTCTGGTCTGGTTCGCTCTGGTTCGGTCTGGTTCGGTCTGGTCTGGTTCGGTATGGTCTGGTTCGGTATGGTCTGGTTCGGTCTGGTCTGGTTCGGTCTGGTCTGGTTCGGCTGGTCTGGTTCGGTCTGGTCTGGTCTGGTTCGGTCTGGTTTGGCCTGGTTCGGTCTGGTTCGGTCTGTTCTGGTTCGGTCTGTTCTGGTTCGGTCTGGTCTGGTTCGGTCTGGTTCGGTCTGGTCTGGTTCGATCTGGTTCGGTCTGGTTGCGTCTGGTCTGGTTCGGTCTGGTCTGGTTCAGCCTGGTCTGGTCTGGTTCGGTCTGGTCTGGTTCGATCTGGTTCGGTCTGGCCTGATCTGGTCTGGTTCGCTCTGGTTCGGTCTGGTCTGGTTCGGTCTGGTCTGGTTCGGTCTGGTCTGGTTCGGTCTGGTCTGGTTCGGTCTGGTCTGGTTCGGGCTGGTCTGGTTCAGTCTGGTCTGGTTCAGTCTGGTCTGGTTCGGTCTGGTCTGGTTCGGTCTGGTCTGGTTCGTTCTGGTCTGGTTCGTTCTAGTCTGGTCTGGTCTGGTTCGGTCTGGTTCGGTCTGGCCTGGTCTGGTCTGGTTCGTTCTGGTTCGCTCAGGTTCGGTCTGGTCCGGTCTGGTTCGGTCTGGTTCGGTCTGGTCTGGTTCGGTCTGGTCTGGTTCGGTCTGGTCTGGTTCGGTCTGGTCTGGTTCGGTCTGTTCTGGTCTGGTCTGGTTCGTTCTGGTTCGCTCTGGTTCGCTCTGGTTCGGTCTGGTCTGGTTCGTTCTGGTCTGTTTTGGTCCGGTCTGGTTCGGTCTGGTCTGGTTCGTTCTGGTTCGCTCTGGTTCGGTCTGGTTCGGTCTGGTCTGGTTCGGTCTGGTCTGGTTCGGTCTGGTCTGGTCTGGTTCGTTCTGGTTCGGTCTGGTTCGGTCTGGTCTGGTTCGTTCTGGTTCGCTCTGGTTCGGTATGGGCTGGTCTGGTCTGGTTCGGGTCTGGTTCGGTCTGGTCTGGTCTGGTTCGGTCTGGTCTGGTCTGTTTTGTTCTGGTTCGGTCTGGTTCAGTCTGGTCTTGTTCGGTCTGGTCTGGTTCGTTCTGGTTCGGTCTGGTCTGGTCTGGTTCGGTCTGGTCCGGTCTGGTCCCGTCTGGTTCGGTCTGGTCTGTTTCGTTCTGGTTCGCTCTGGTTCGGTCTGGTCTGGTCTGGTTCGGTCTGGTCTGGTTCGGTATGGTCTGGTCTGGTCTGGTCTGGTTCGGTCTGTTCTGGTCTGGTCCGGTCTGGTTCGGGTCTGGTTCGGGTCTGGTTCGGTCTGGTTCGGTCTGGTCTGGTCTTGTCTGGTTTGGTCTGGTTCGGTCTGGTCTGGTTCGGTCTGGTTCGGTCTATTCTTGTCTGGTCTGGTTCGGTCTTTTCTGGTCTGGTTCGGTCTGGTCCGTTCTTTTTCGGTCTGGTCCCGTCTGGTACGGTCTGGTTCGGTCTGGTACGGTCTGGTACGGTCTGGTCCGGTCTGGTCTGGTTCGGGTCTGGTTCGGTCTGGTCCGGTCTGGTCTGGTTCGGTCTGGTCTGGTCTTGTCTGGTTCGTTCTGGTTCGGTCTGGTTCGGTCTGGTCTGGTTCGGTCTGGTTCGGTCTGGTCTGGTCTGGTTCGGTCTGGTCTGGTTCGGTATGGTCTGGTTCGGTCTGGTCTGGTCTGGTTCGGTCTGGTCTGGTTCGGTCTGGTTCGGTCTGGTCCTGTCCGGTCTGGTCTGGTTCGTTCTGGTTCGGTCTGGTCTGGTCTGGTTCGGTCTGGTCTGGTTCGTTCTGGTAACTGTGTTTATGAAGTAAAGCATGTGTGTCTGTTGGTTTGAAGTAAACTAGTGTGTAGTGTTTTCTGTGATTGTTATTACTGAAAAAAACCGTTGTGTCTAAGAAGTTGACTTCTTGCGGATGAATTGTGTATTTAACCTTAATGGATGGATGATGACCGTTGAGAATGTTTATAAAATCTGTGAATAACTGGATGTCGTGGGGCCAGGCTCCTATTATGTCATCTAAAAAGCGGTAATAACAAGTGGGTTGATATGGACACTTGGCCAGTGCCTCTCTCTCCCATTCAGCCATGTATATATTGGCGTAAGCAGGTGCACATTTTTTGCCCATAGCTGTTCCCTCCACCTGCAGGTAATAATGATCATTGAATAAAAAGTCATTGCTAGTCAGGCTGATTTCTAACAGTTGTAATATTTCTTTGTCCGGTCTAGTGTTGTCTGGGTATCTCTTAAAGATATTTCTAATTGCTTGTATTCCTGTTGCTGTATAGGCTATCAATATCTATCGTGAATGTGTGTATGGGAGGGAACAACTATGGGTCCAATCCTCTCCATGAAGTGGTAGGTGTCCCTGAGAAAGCTGGGGTGCCTTGTGGAGAGAGGGTTGATATGGTGATCTATATATTGTGAAATGTTATAGGATTCACGATTGCAGTCTGAGACAATCGGTCTGCCAGGAGGAACTTCAAAGGGAATTGTCCATGTCTCCGGTTCCTTGTGTACTTTTAACAGTAAGTAGAATAGTCTAGGTCGTGGGGTGTCTGTACCGTTGAGAAAGTCCCGTTGTTTTGCTGTGATGTAGTGTTGGTCGTAGTCTTTTTATTATTGTCCTTAGCTGTGTCTGTGGTTGTATACTGTTTTGTACCCAAGTGATCAGTGTCCAGGGGGCAGCGAAGCTAGACTGGCGAGTATTATCCAGGTTAAGAAAACTGGCTGGCTGTGCAGAAGGTAAAGGCCGCTAGCAGTGGCTAACAATGACTAAATAGCTAGTTAGCTGGTTAGCTTCTGGAGGTTCTTGAATGTGTTCTAAAAATTAAAAATAATAGCGATTCCGTATCACATTGGGTGAGGCAGGTTACCGGAAGGTATAATCAAATTAAAAATCGAAAAGAGATTGAAAGAAAATATTTGGTCCGGTGAGTGGTTGGGACGCTGCGATTCAGACGGTTAGCAGGCCTGTGCTAACAGTTAGTAGGCCGGGGCTGAACAAGGTAGCAGTTAGCGGACCGGGGCTAAACAAGCTAGCAGTTAGAAGGCCGAATTAGCAAGCAAGGAGATAGCAAGGGCTAGAAAGTTAGCCTTTGGGGGACGTCGCGATGGGGTGAGTCTGTTTATGCCTCTTCATGCGGTGACATCGATAGACCTGTCGTGGGTCCGGATATTGTAGCCCAGGAGTATGCTTCGGTGGTAGCACAGGAGCTCTGGCCGGGCTAGCTTCAAGCTAAATGGATGGAAACGCTAGCCAGGAGTTAACATCCGGGGTTGCAGTTAGCTAGTTGTGAAGACCCAGCTGAAAATGTTCCGTTTGCGGTGGGAATCCGGTGGGAATCCGGGGATAAAAAAATAATAATAATAGGTCCGTTATGCTCTGGTTAGAGTCGCGTTGTTCGAACTGGCGAGAGCTTTCCACGCTGAAGGTTAGCTGAAGACCGCTAGCAATGGTTTGCTGGTAGTTAGCTGTCTAGCTTCAGTTGAGGGGTGCTAGCTAGCTAGCTTGATAGTTAATGTTTGCGCGCCAGCTCTGCAAATTCAGCAGGTGTGTGTGAACGCTTCCAACAAAACTAATGACCTGCAGTGGATCAAACCATTGTGAGGCAAAGGGCGGGGGTTGCAATCTTTTGAAACTTAAAAACGCGCTATTAAGTGTCTATAATCAGCATAAGTGCTTTCATTGCGTTCATTCATATTATTGAAATTACATAGATATGTTTACAGTGATATATTGGGGGGGGGAAATCATATTTTTCCCAGGATAGGGGGGTCGTGTCCCCCCTGGGATTTCTGCCTATGCACGTGATATCTCCTCACTCACGTGGTTGATTGAAGGACGTGGTTGATTGAAGAACTGATTTGTGTTGATGGCAATTACCATATAAATTCAAAGATGAAGAAGGAGGGATGACTAGAAACAATTCAGTTGACGGTTTTATGTGTGGATTAATTGTCGGAGTAGAGGAATTTGTGTAATTCAGGTAAAAAAATAACGCAATGTTTATATCACAGGACAAATTAGCTAGCGGGTTAACTCGCTAAATTGCCATACATGTTTCATGCTTTTCGGCCTGTCCCCAATTTAATGCCATTGGTCACATATTTTGTTTTGATATTTTAACCTGCGTGTCTTTATCGCGTCTGCAAGCACGCAGCTGGTATGTTTATAATGAACTTTATCTGTCGAAAATGGAAATTGTGAGGTTTGAGGTCTTGTGGTGGCTTATGGGGGAGGAAAGGGGGGAGAGTACAGGGGGTTGGGGGGAAAAGAAGGGTGTGGTGTGGGTCCAAATTGTGGGTAGAGCCTATTCTAAATTTAGCTGCTCACACCAATTCTTAAAAATGAGGTCTGCTGTGGTTGTTGTCCAGTGTATCAGGTCTGTTGTGTGGAATTGATCATGGGGTATCTCCAAGAGAAATGGGCCATGTGTGGTGATGTAACCGTTAATGACTTTGAGGTTCCGTTTTCGATCTGGTGAAAGGAGGTGTGAGTGGTTAATAATGGGGATGTAAATAATTGCATTAGGGAAAAAGTGACTCTTGCTTCCTTGTGCATTGATGCATTCTGTTTGATGTTTTGTATGGGTCATTATCCATATTGTTTATGCCCACCGAGAGAACCACTATGCATGCTGGTGTCTAAATGAACCTCTGTTTTCTCCAGGACCTTTTTGAAATGGTAAAATGTTGCTCCAGGGTAACTCTCCACTTGTATGGGTTATGAAATGGAGGGATTCTATTAACATTTGAGTCTCCCAAGACTAGTATTGGTTTATTTCCCTTCAAATTCCAATCTGCCACCTTGCCATTTGGTGTAATACTTAAAGGCCCGTAGATGTCCTCCTAGGATCATAAATTAAACTGAGGTAAGCTCCAAGTTGCCTCTTTTTCTGGGTGGCAGTGCAGAAGTCGATGTGGTGAGAGATTCATTCAACCATAGTGTTGTTAAATATGAACATAAACGCCATATTGTGCATTTAAATGGTTTCATTGTTTTGTTAAAGGAAAGGAAAAACCTAAAAGAGGAAGTGCCAAACTAAAACCAAACAAACCATAAATATATAGAGTAGAAATAAATTATGAATAAAACCATGTTCTTCTCCATCCATTTTCCTGTCTGTTAAAACCCATTTTCTAATACAGGCCATTTGGTGTTATTGTCTGTAGGTTCTGGATCCACTCCCGTGCTGCCCACAGGTCCAGAGGCCCACAGGTCCAGCCTATATGTGACTGTAACCCTGATATGGTAAGGTGAGTGATGGGGTGCTCCTGGAAGTGGGTTATGAGTTCCGTTTGTAGGTGTGCCCTTTTAATGTTATACAGGTGTTGTTTGAGTCTGGTTTCTATGGTGTGTTTGGTTTCTCCAATGTATTGTTTATTGCAAAGTGTACATGTAATTATATAAATGGTGTTATGTGTGTTCAATGAATAGGATTCTTGTACTGGTGCTGATGTGTGGCTGTGTATATTTGTAATGACCTTTATCTGTCGAAAATGGAAATTATGAGGTTTGAGGTCTTGTGGTGGCTTACTACTGAATCTTGCTTTGGTGAGGAGGTCCTTTAAGTGTTTGTTCTTTCTAAATGCTGAAATAATTCTGTATGGTTTGAGTGGTATGTAAGTGTGCTGAACTGTAGAGAAGTTGTGTTTGATTGATGTAGGGGTCTAATTCTATGTGAAAATGTGGTTACTAGGGGGATGATAATTGTCTGTTGATTGAGTATTGATGACAAGGGAGAAGAGACAGAGGAAGTGTTCCGGTTTAGTGATTGGTGCAGATCACTTTCCATAGGGGAGTCAGGGTGAGGGAGGGAGATAGGATGAGAACCAGGGTAATGGTACACATTAGGGTTAGGCGTGAGGTTTGGGGAGGGGTCAAGGTTAGGAGTAGGATGATTTGCTGTGGTCTGTGAGTGTTGGATGAATGGGAGGGAGGGCGGCCAATGTGTTTTTAATGGTTCTTAAAAATCGTTTTGAATATCCTCTTCTAAGTGCATTGAATAGTGTATTTATTGCATAATCCAGGTCTTGCTTGCAAGATGATATCCTGTAGAACCGTATAATTTGTGATTTTATTATTCCCTTAAATGTATGTTTAGGATGGTAACTGTGTTTATGAAGTAAAGCATGTGTGTCTGTTGGTTTGAAGTAAACTCTAGTGTGTAGTGTTTTCTGTGATTGATTGTTATTATCTGGTTCGGTCTGGTCTGGTTCGGTCTGGTTCTGGTTCTGGTCTGGTCTGGTCTGGTTCGGTCTGGTCTGGTTCGCTCTGGTCTGGTTTGATCTGGTTCGCTCTGGTTCGGTCTGGTCTGGTCCGGTCCGGTCTGGTTCGGTCTGGTCTGGTCCGGTTCGGTCTTGTTCGGTCTGGTTCGGTCTGGTCTGGTTCGGTCTGGTCCGGTCTGGTTCGGGTCTGGTTCGGTCTGGTCTGGTTCGGGTCTGGTTCGGGTCTAGTCCGGTCTGGTCTGGTTCGGGTCTGGTTCGGGTCTAGTCCGGTCTGGTCTGGTTCGGGTCTGGTCCGGTCTGGTTTGGTTCGGTCTGGTTCGGTCTGGTTCGTTCTGGTCTGGTTCGGTCTGGTCTGGTTCGGTTCGTTCTGGTTCGGTCTGGTTCGGTCTGGTTCGGTTCGGTCTGGTTCGGTCTTGTTCGGTCTGGTTCGGTCTGGTTCGGTCTGGTCTGGTTCGGTCTGGTTCGGTCTGGTCTGGTTCGGGTCTGGTTCGGGTCTAGTCCGGTATGGTTCGTTCTGGTCTGGTTCGGTTCGGTCTGGTTCGGTCTGGTTCGGTCTGGTTCGGTTCGGTCTGGTCTGGTTCGGTCTGGTCTGGTTCGGTCTGGTTCGGTCTGGTCTGGTTCGGTCTGGTCTGGTTCGGTCTGGTCTGGTTCGGTCTGGTCTGGTTCGGTCTGGTCTGGTTCGGTCTGGTTCGTTCTGGTTCGCTCTGGTCCGGTTTGGTCTGGTCTGGTCTGGTTCGTTCTGGTTCGGTATGGTCCGGCTGGTCTGGTCTGGTCCGGTCTGGTTCGGTCTGGTCTGGTCCGGTCTGGTCTGGTCCGGTCTGGTCTGGTCCGGTCTGGTCTGGTTCGGTCTGGTCTGGTTCGGTCTGGTCTGGTTCGGTCTGGTCTGGTTCGGTCTGGTTCGGTCTGGTCTGGTTCGTTCTGGTTCGCTCTGGTTCGGTCTGGTTCGGTCTGGTCTGGTTCGATATGGTCTGGTCTGGTTCGGTCTGGTCTGGTTCGGTCTGGTCTGGTTCGATATGGTCTGGTCTGGTTCGGTCTGGTCTGGTTCGCTCTGGTTCGGTCTGGTCCGGTCTGGTCCGGTCTGGTTCGGTCTGGTCTGGTTCGATATGGTCTGGTCTGGTTCGGTCTGGTCTGGTCTGGTTCGGTCTGGTTCGGTCTGGTCCAGTCTGGTTCAGTCTGGTTCGGTCTAGTTCGGTCTGATTCGGTCTGGTTCGTTCTGGTTCGGTCTGGTTCGGTCTGGTCTGGTCTGGTCCGGTCTGGTCTGGTCCGGTCTGGTCTGTTCTGGTCTGGTCCGGTCTGGTCTGTTCTGGTCTGGTTCGTTCTGGTCTGGTCCGGTCTGGTTCGTTCTGGTCTGGTCTGGTTCGGTATGGTCTGGTATGGTCTGGTCTGGTTCGGTCTGGTCCGGTCTGGTTCGGTCTGGTCTGGTTCGGTCTGGTCTGGTCTGGTTCGGCATGGTCTGGTTCGGTATGGTCTGGTATGGTTCGGCTGGTATGGTCTGGTTCGGTCTGGTCTGGTTCGGTCTGGTCTGGTTCGGTCTGGTCTGGTTCGGTCTGGTCTGGTCTGGTTCGGTCTGGTCTGGTTCGTTCTGGTTCGTTCTGGTTCGGTCTGGTCTGGTTCGTTCTGGTTCGCTCTGGTTCGCTCTGGTTCGGTCTGGTTCGGTCTGGTATGGTCTGGTTCGGTCTGGTCTGGTTCGTTCTGGTTCGCTCTGGTTCGGTCTGGTCCGGTCTGGTCTGGTTCGGTCTGGTCTGGTTCGGTATGGTCTGGTATGGTCTGGTCTGGTCTGGTTCGTTCTGGTTCGTTCTGGTTCGGTCTGGTTCGGTCTGGTTCGGTCTGGTCTGGTCTGGTTCGGTCTGGTCCGGTCTGGTCCCGTCTGTTTCGGTCTGGCCTGGTCTGGTCTGGTTCGTTCTGGTTCGCTCTGGTTCGGTCTGGTCTGGTTCGGTATGGTCTGGTCTGGTTCGGTCTGGTCTGGTTCAGTCTGGTCTGGTTCAGTCTGGTCTGGTTCAGTCTGGTCTGGTTCGGTCTGGTCTGGTTCGGTCTGGTCTGGTTCGGTCTGGTCTGGTTCGGTCTGGTCTGGTTCGGTCTGGTCTGGTTCGGTCTGGTCTGGTTCGGTCTGGTTCGGTCTGGTCTGGTCTGGTCTGGTCCGGTCTGTTTCGGGTCTGGTTCGGTCTGGTCCGGTCTGGTCCGGTCTGGTCTGGTCCGGTCTGGTCTGGTTCGGTCTGGTCTGGTCCGGTTTGGTCTGGTTCGTTCTGGTTCGGTCTGGTTCGGTCTGGTCTGGTTCGGTCTGGTCTGGTTCGTTCTGGTTCGCTCTGGTTCGGTCTGGTCTGGTTCGGTCTGGTCTGGTTAGATCTGGTCTGGTTCGGTCTGGTCTGGTTCGGTCTGGTCTGGTTCGTTCTGGTTCGCTCTGGTTCGGTCTGGTCCGGTCTGGTCCGGTCTGGTTCGGTCTGGTCTGGTTCGGTCTGGTCTGGTCTGGTCCGGTCTGGTCCGGTCTGGTTCGGTCTGGTTCGGTCTGGTTCGGTCTGATTCGGTCTGATTCGGTCTGGTTCGGTCTGGTCCGGTCTGGTTCGGTCCGGTCTGGTTCGGTCTGGTCTGGTTCGGTCTGGTCTGGTCCGGTCTGGTCTGTTCTGGTCTGGTTCGTTCTGGTCTGGTCTGGTCTGGTTCGTTCTGGTTCGGTCTGGTCTGTTTCGGTCTGGTCTGGTTCGGTATGGTCTGGTATGGTCTGGTTCGGTCTGGTCTGGTCTGGTTCAGTCTGGTTCGGTCTGGTCTGGTTCGGTCTGGTCCGGTTTGTTTCGGTCTGGTCTGGTTCGGTATGGTCTGGTCTGGTTCGGTCTGGTCTGGTCTGGTTCAGTCTGGTTCGGTCTGGTCTGGTTCGGTCTGGTCCGGTTTGTTTCGGTCTGGTCTGGTTCGGTATGGTCTGGTCTGGTTCAGTCTGGTTCGGTCTGGTCTGGTTCGGTCTGGTCCGGTTTGTTTCGGTCTGGTCTGGTTCGGTCTGGTCCGGTTTGTTTCGGTCTGGTCTGGTTCGGTATGGTATGGTCTGGTTCGGGTCTGGTTCGGTCTGGTCTGGTCTGGTTCGGTCTGGTCTGGTTCGTTCTGGTTCGGTCTGGTTCGGTCTGGTTCGCTCTGGTTCGGTCTGGTTTGGTCTGGTTCGGTCTGGTATGGTCTGGTTCGGTCTGGTCTGGTTTGGTCCGGTTCTGGTCTGGTCTTGTCTGGTTCGTTCTGGTTCGCTCTGGTCCGGTCTGGTCTGGTTCGGTATGGTCTGGTATGGTCTGGTCTGGTTCGGTCTGGTCTGGTTCGGTCTGGTCTGGTTCGGTCTGGTCCGGTCTGGTCTGGTTCGTTCTGGTTCGTTCTGGTTCGTTCTGGTTCGTTCTGGTTCGGTCTGGTTCGGTCTGGTTCGGTCTGGTTCGGTCTGGTTTGGTCT
Source organism: Oncorhynchus mykiss (assembly GCF_057628025.1). NCBI lineage: Eukaryota > Metazoa > Chordata > Actinopteri > Salmoniformes > Salmonidae > Oncorhynchus > Oncorhynchus mykiss. The sequence continues at coordinate 104,506 of NC_143047.1, read as the reverse complement.
GGTCAGGTCTGGTCAGGTCTGGTTCGGTATGGTCTGGTCTGGTTCGGTCTGGTTCGGTCTGGTTCGGGTCTGGTTCGGTCTGGTCCGGTCTGGTCTGGTCTTGTCTGGTTCGGTCTGGTTCGGTCTGGTCTGGTTTGTTCTGGTTCGGTCTGGTCTGGTCTGGTTCGGTCTGGTCTGGTCTGGTTCAGTCTGGTCCGGTCTGGTCCCGTCTGTTTCGGTCTGGTCTGGTCTGTTTCGGTGTGGTCTGGCCTGGTCTGGTCTGGTTCGTTCTGGTTCGCTCTGGTTCGGTCTGGTCTGGTTCGGTCTGGTCTGGTCTGGTTCGGTCTGGTCTGGTCTGGTTCGGTCTGGTCTGGTTCGGTCTGGTTCGGCTGGTATGGTCTGGTTCGGTCTGGTCTGGTTCGGTCTGGTCTGGTCTGGTCTGGTCTGGTCTGGTTCGGTCTGGTTCAGTCTGGTTCAGTCTGGTTCGGTCTAGTTCGGTCTGGTCTGGTCTTGTCTGGTTTGTTCTGGTTCGGTCTGGTCTGGTCTGGTTCGGGTCTGGTTCGGTCTGGTCTTGTCTTGTTCGGTCTGGTTCGTTCTGGTTCGGTCTGGTTCGGTCTGGTCTGGTTCGGTCTGGTTCGGTCTATTCTTGTCTGGTCTGGTTCGGTCTGGTCTGGTTCGGTCTGGTCCGGTCTGTTTCGGTCTGGTCCCGTCTGGTCTGGTCTGGTCCGGTCTGGTACGGTCTGGTCCGGTCTGGTTCGGTCTGGTCTGGTTCGGTCTGGTCTGGTTCGGTCTGGTCTGGTCTGGTTCGGTCTGGTCTGGTTCGGTCTGGTCCGGTCTGGTCCGGTCTGGTCCGTTTCGGTCTGGTCCGTTTCGGTCTGGTTCGTTCTGGTTCTGTCTGGTTCGGTCTGGTCTGGTTCGGTCTGGTCCTGTTCGGTTCGGTCTGGTCTGGTTCGGTCTGGTCTGGTTCGGTCTGGTCTGGTTCGGTTCGCTCTGGTTCGGTCTGGTTCGGTCTGGTTCGGTCTGGTCTGGTATGGTCTGGTCTGGTTCGGTCTGGTTCGGTCTGGTCTGGTCTGGTTCGGTCTGGTCTGCTTCGGTGTGGTCTGGCCTGGTCTGGTCTGGTTCGTTCTGGTTCGCTCTGGTCTGGTTCGGTCTGGTCTGGTTCGGTCTGGTCTGGTCTGCTTCGGTGTGGTCTGGCCTGGTCTGGTCTGGTTCGCTCTGGTCTGGTTCGGTCTGGTCTGGTTCGGTCTGGTATGGTCTGGTCTGGTTCGTTCTGGTTCGCTCCGGTTCGGTCTGGTCCGGTCTGGTTCGGTCTGGTCTGGTTCGTTCTGGTTCGGTCTGGTTCGGTCTGGCCAGGTCTGGTCTGGTTCGGTCTGGTCTGGTCTGGTTCGTTCTGGTTCGGTCTGGTTCGTTCTGGTTCGGTCTGGTTCGGTCTGGTTCGGTCTGGTCTGGTCTGGTTCGGTCTGGTACGGTCTGGTACGGTCTGGTCCGGTCTGGTTCGGTCTGGTCTGGTTCGGTCTGGTCTGGTCTGGTTCGGTCTGGTCTGGTCTGGTTCGGTCTGGTACGGTCCGGTCTGGTACGGTCCGGTCTGGTCTGGTCTGGTCTGGTTCGGTCTGGTCTGGTTCGGTCTGGTCTGGTTCGGTCTGGTCTGGTTCGGTCTGGTCTGGTCCGGTCTGGTCTGATCTGGTTCGGTCTGGTTCGGTCTGTTCTGGTTCGGTCTGGTCTGGTTCGGTCTGGTCTGGTCTGGTTCGGTCTGGTCGTTCTGGTCTGGTCTGGTTCGGTCTGGTCTGGTTCGGTCTGGTCTGGCCTGGTTCGGTCTGGTCTGGTTCGGTCTGGTCTGGTTCGTTCTGGTTCGCTCTGGTTCGTTCTGGTCCGGTCTGGTCTGGTCTGGTCTGGTTCGGTCTGGCCTGGTCTGGTCTGGTTCGTTCTGGTTCGCTCTGGTTCGGTCTGGTCTGGTTCGGTCTGGTCTGGTTTGGTCTTGTTCGTTCTGGTTCGTTCTGGTTCGGTCTGGTCTGGCCTGGTCTGGCCTGGTCCGGTCTGGTTCGGTCTGGTTCGGTCTGGTCCGGTCTGGTTCGGTCTGGTCTGGTTCGGTGTGGTCTGGTTCGGTCTGGTCTGGTCTGGTTCGGTCTGGTCTGGTCCGGTCTGGTCTGGTTCGTTCTGGCCTGGTCTGGTCTGGTTCGGTCTGGTTCGTTCTGGTTCGGTCTGGTCTGGTTCGGTCTGGTCTGGTCTGGTTCGTTCTGGTTCGCTCTGGTTCGGTCTGGTCTGGTCTGGTTCGGTCTGGTCTGGTTCGGTCTGGTCTGGTCTGGTTCGGTCTGGTCTGGTTCGGTCTGGTTCGGTCTGGTCCTGTCCGGTCTGGTCTGGTTCGTTCTGGTTCGGTCTGGTCTGGTCTGGTTCGGTATGGTCTGGTATGGTCTGGTTCGGTCTGGTCTGGTTCGGTCTGGTCTGGTCTGGTTCGGTTCGGTCTGGTCTGGTTCGGTCTGGTCTGGTTTGGTCTGGTCTGGTTCGTTCTGGTAACTGTGTTTATGAAGTAAAGCATGTGTGTCTGTTGGTTTGAAGTAAACTCTAGTGTGTAGTGTTTTCTGTGATTGATTGTTATTACTGAAAAAAAACGTTGTCTAAGAAGTTGACTTCTTGCGGATGAATTGTGTATTTAACCTTAATGGATGGATGATGACCGTTGAGAATGTTTATAAAATCTGTGAATAACTGGATGTCGTGGGGCCAGGCTCCTATTATGTCATCTAAAAAGCGGTAATAACAAGTGGGTTGATATGGACACTTGGCCAGTGCCTCTCTCTCCCATTCAGCCATGTATATATTGGCGTAAGCAGGTGCACATTTTTTGCCCATAGCTGTTCCCTCCACCTGCAGGTAATAATGATCATTGAATAAAAAGTCATTGCTAGTCAGGCTGATTTCTAACAGTTGTAATATTTCTTTGTCCGGTCTAGTGTTGTCTGGGTATCTCTTAAAGATATTTCTAATTGCTTGTATTCCTGTTGCTGTATAGGCTATCAATATCTATCGTGAATGTGTGTATGGGAGGGAACAACTATGGGTCCAATCCTCTCCATGAAGTGGTAGGTGTCCCTGAGAAAGCTGGGGTGCCTTGTGGAGAGAGGGTTGATATGGTGATCTATATATTGTGAAATGTTATAGGATTCACGATTGCAGTCTGAGACAATCGGTCTGCCAGGAGGAACTTCAAAGGGAATTGTCCATGTCTCCGGTTCCTTGTGTACTTTTAACAGTAAGTAGAATAGTCTAGGTCGTGGGGTGTCTGTACCGTTGAGAAAGTCCCGTTGTTTTGCTGTGATGTAGTGTTGGTCGTAGTCTTTTTATTATTGTCCTTAGCTGTGTCTGTGGTTGTATACTGTTTTGTACCCAAGTGATCAGTGTCCAGGGGGCAGCGAAGCTAGACTGGCGAGTATTATCCAGGTTAAGAAAACTGGCTGGCTGTGCAGAAGGTAAAGGCCGCTAGCAGTGGCTAACAATGACTAAATAGCTAGTTAGCTGGTTAGCTTCTTGAATGTGTTCTAAAAATTAAAAATAATAGCGATTCCGTATCACATTGGGTGAGGCAGGTTACCGGAAGGTATAATCAAATTAAAAATCGAAAAGAGATTGAAAGAAAATATTTGGTCCGGTGAGTGGTTGGGACGCTGCGATTCAGACGGTTAGCAGGCCTGTGCTAACAGTTAGTAGGCCGGGGCTGAACAAGGTAGCAGTTAGCGGACCGGGGCTAAACAAGCTAGCAGTTAGCAGGCCGAATTAGCAAGCAAGGAGATAGCAAGGGCTAGAAAGTTAGCCTTTGGGGGACGTCGCGATGGGGTGAGTCTGTTTATGCCTCTTCATGCGGTGACATCGATAGACCTGTCGTGGGTCCGGATATTGTAGCCCAGGAGTATGCTTCGGTGGTAGCACAGGAGCTCTGGCCGGGCTAGCTTCAAGCTAAATGGATGGAAACGCTAGCCAGGAGTTAACATCCGGGGTTGCAGTTAGCTAGTTGTGAAGACCCAGCTGAAAATGTTCCGTTTGCGGTGAGAATCCGGTGGGAATCCGGGGATAAAAAAATAATAATAATAGGTCCGTTATGCTCTGGTTAGAGTCGCGTTGTTCGAACTGGCGAGAGCTTTCCACGCTGAAGGTTAGCTGAAGACCGCTAGCAATGGTTTGCTGGTAGTTAGCTGTCTAGCTTCAGTTGAGGGGTGCTAGCTAGCTAGCTTGATAGTTAATGTTTGCGCGCCAGCTCTGCAAATTCAGCAGGTGTGTGTGAACGCTTCCAACAAAACTAATGACCTGCAGTGGATCAAACCATTGTGAGGCAAAGGGCGGGGGTTGCAATCTTTTGAAACTTAAAAACGCGCTATTAAGTGTCTATAATCAGCATAAGTGCTTTCATTGCGTTCATTCATATTATTGAAATTACATAGATATGTTTACAGTGATATATTGGGGGGGGAAATCATATTTTTCCCAGGATAGGGGGGTCGTGTCCCCCCCTGGGATTTCTGCCTATGCACGTGATATCTCCTCACTCACGTGGTTGATTGAAGGACGTGGTTGATTGAAGAACTGATTTGTGTTGATGGCAATTACCATATAAATTCAAAGATGAAGAAGGAGGGATGACTAGAAACGATTCAGTTGACGGTTTTATGTGTGGATTAATTGTCGGAGTAGAGGAATTTGTGTAATTCAGGTAAAAAAATAACGCAATGTTTATATCACAGGACAAATTAGCTAGCGGGTTAACTCGCTAAATTGCCATACATGTTTCATGCTTTTCGGCCTGTCCCCAATTTAATGCCATTGGTCACATATTTTGTTTTGATATTTTAACCTGCGTGTCTTTATCGCGTCTGCAAGCACGCAGCTGGTATGTTTATAATGAACTTTATCTGTCGAAAATGGAAATTGTGAGGTTTGAGGTCTTGTGGTGGCTTATGGGGGAGGAAAGGGGGGAGAGTACAGGGGGTTGGGGGGGAAAGAAGGGTGTGGTGTGGGTCCAAATTGTGGGTAGAGCCTATTCTAAATTTAGCTGCTCACACCAATTCTTAAAAATGAGGTCTGCTGTGGTTGTTGTCCAGTGTATCAGGTCTGTTGTGTGGAATTGATCATGGGGTATCTCCAAGAGAAATGGGCCATGTGTGGTGATGTAACCGTTAATGACTTTGAGGTTCCGTTTTTGATCTGGTGAAAGGAGGTGTGAGTGGTTAATAATGGGGATGTAAATAATTGCATTAGGGAAAAAGTGACTCTTGCTTCCTTGTGCATTGATGCATTCTGTTTGATGTTTTGTATGGGTCATTATCCATATTGTTTATGCCCACCGAGAGAACCACTATGCATGCTGGTGTCTAAATGAACCTCTGTTTTCTCCAGGACCTTTTTGAAATGGTAAAATGTTGCTCCAGGGTAACTCTCCACTTGTATGGGTTATGAAATGGAGGGATTCTATTAACATTTGAGTCTCCCAAGACTAGTATTGGTTTATTTCCCTTCAAATTCCAATCTGCCACCTTGCCATTTGGTGTAATACTTAAAGGCCCGTAGATGTCCTCCTAGGATCATAAATTAAACTGAGGTAAGCTCCAAGTTGCCTCTTTTTCTGGGTGGCAGTGCAGAAGTCGATGTGGTGAGAGATTCATTCAACCATAGTGTTGTTAAATATGAACATAAACGCCATATTGTGCATTTAAATGGTTTCATTGTTTTGTTAAAGGAAAGGAAAAACCTAAAAGAGGAAGTGCCAAACTAAAACCAAACAAACCATAAATATATAGAGTAGAAATAAATTATGAATAAAACCATGTTCTTCTCCATCCATTTTCCTGTCTGTTAAAACCCATTTTCTAATACAGGCCATTTGGTGTTATTGTCTGTAGGTTCTGGATCCACTCCCGTGCTGCCCACAGGTCCAGAGGCCCACAGGTCCAGCCTATATGTGACTGTAACCCTGATATGGTAAGGTGAGTGATGGGGTGCTCCTGGAAGTGGGTTATGAGTTCCGTTTGTAGGTGTGCCCTTTTAATGTTATACAGGTGTTGTTTGAGTCTGGTTTCTATGGTGTGTTTGGTTTCTCCAATGTATTGTTTATTGCAAAGTGTACATGTAATTATATAAATGGTGTTATGTGTGTTCAATGAATAGGATTCTTGTACTGGTGCTGATGTGTGGCTGTGTATATTTGTAATGACCTTTATCTGTCGAAAATTGAAATTATGAGGTTTGAGGTCTTGTGGTGGCTTACTACTGAATCTTGCTTTGGTGAGGAGGTCCTTTAAGTGTTTGTTCTTTCTAAATGCTGAAATAATTCTGTATGGTTTGAGTTGTATGTAAGTGTGCTGAACTGTAGAGAAGTTGTGTTTGATTGATTGATGTAGGGGTCTAATTCTATGTGAAAATGTGGTTACTAGGGGGATGATAATTGTCTGTTGATTGAGTATTGATGACAAGGGAGAAGAGACAGAGGAAGTGTTCCGGTTTAGTGATTGGTGCAGATCACTTTCCATAGGGGAGTCAGGGTGAGGGAGGGAGATAGGATGAGAACCAGGGTAATGGTACACATTAGGGTTAGGCGTGAGGTTTGGGGAGGGGTCAAGGTTAGGAGTAGGATGATTTGCTGTGGTCTGTGAGTGTTGGATGAATGGGAGGGAGGGCGGCCAATGTGTTTTTAATGGTTCTTAAAAATCGTTTTGAATATCCTCTTCTAAGTGCATTGAATAGTGTATTTATTGCATAATCCAGGTCTTGCTTGCAAGATAATATCCTGTAGAACCGTATAATTTGTGATTTTATTATTCCCTTAAATGTATGTTTAGGATGGTAACTGTGTTTATGAAGTAAAGCATGTGTGTCTGTTGGTTTGAAGTAAACTCTAGTGTGTAGTGTTTTCTGTGATTGTTATTATCTGGTTCGGTCTGGTCTGGTTCGGTCTGGTTCTGGTTCTGGTCTGGTCTGGTCTGGTTCGGTCTGGTCTGGTTCGCTCTGGTCTGGTTTGCTCTGGTTCGGTCTGGTCTGGTCCGGTCTGGTTCGGTCTGGTCTGGTCCGGTTCGGTCTTGTTCGGTCTGGTTCGGTCTGGTCTGGTTCGGTCTGGTCCGGTCTGGTTCGGGTCTGGTTCGGTCTGGTCTGGTTCGGGTCTGGTTCGGGTCTAGTCCGGTCTGGTCTGGTTCGGGTCTGGTTCGGGTCTAGTCCGGTCTGGTCTGGTTCGGGTCTGGTTCGGGTCTGGTCCGGTCTGGTTCGGTTCGGTCTGGTTCTGGTCTGGTCTGGTCTGGTCCGGTATGGTTCGTTCTGGTCTGGTTCGGTTCGGTCTGGTTCGGTTCGGTCTGGTCTGGTTCGGTTCGTTCTGGTTCGGTCTGGTCCGGTCTGGTCCGGTCTGGTCTGGTCCGGTTCGGTCTGGTTCGGTCTGGTTCGGTCTGGTCTGGTTTGGGTCTGGTTCGGGTCTAGTCCGGTCTGGTCTGGTTCGGGACTGGTTCGGGTCTAGTCCGGTCTGGTCTGGTTCTGGTCTGGTCTGGTCTGGTCCGGTATGGTTCGTTCTGGTCTGGTTCGGTTCGGTCTGGTTCGGTCTGGTTCGGTCTGGTTCGGTTCGGTCTGGTCTGGTTCGGTCTGGTCTGGTTCGGTCTGGTCTGGTTCGGTCTGGTCTGGTTCGGTCTGGTCTGGTCTGGTTCGTTTTGGTTCGCTCTGGTCCGGTTTGGTCTGGTCTGGTCCGGTCTGGTTCGGGTCTGGTTCGGTCTGGTCTGGTCCGGTCTGGTCTGGTCCGGTCTGGTCTCGTCCGGTCTGGTCTGGTTCGGTCTGGTCTGGTTCGGTCTGGTCTGGTTCGGTCTGGTCTGGTTCGGTCTGGTCTGGTTCGGTCTGGTCTGGTTCGCTCTGGTTCGGTCTGGTTCGGTCTGGTCTGGTTCGATATTGTCTGGTCTGGTTCGGTCTGGTCTGGTTCGGTCTGGTCTGGTTCGGTCTGGTCTGGTTCGGTCTGGTCTGGTTCGCTCTGGTTCGGTCTGGTCCGGTCTGGTCCGGTCTGGTTCGGTCTGGTCTGGTTCGATATGGTCTGGTCTGGTTCGGTCTGGTTCGGTCTGGTCTGGTCCGGTCTGGTCTGGTTCGGTCTGGTTCAGTCTGGTTCGGTCTAGTTCGGTCTGATTCGGTCTGGTTCGTTCTGGTTCGGTCTGGTTCGTTCTGGTCCGGTCTGGTTCGGTCTGGTCTGGTTCGTTCTGGTCCGGTCTGGTTCGGTCTGGTCTGGTTCGGTCTGGTCTGGTTCGGTATGGTCTGGTATGGTCTGGTCTGGTTCGGTCTGGTCCGGTCTGGTTCGGTCTGGTCTGGTTCGGTCTGGTCTGGTCTGGTTCGGCATGGTCTGGTTCGGTATGGTCTGGTCTGGTATGGTTCGGCTGGTATGGTCTGGTTCGGTCTGGTCTGGTTCGGTCTGGTCTGGTCTGGTCTGGTTCGGTCTGGTCTGGTTCGGTCTGGTCTGGTCTGGTTCGGTCTGGTCTGGTTCGTTCTGGTTCGTTCTGGTTCGGTCTGGTCTGGTTCGTTCTGGTTCGCTCTGGTTCGGTCTGGTTCGGTCTGGTATGGTCTGGTTCGGTCTGGTCTGGTTTGGTCCGGTTCTGGTCTGGTCTGGTTCGTTCTGGTTCGCTCTGGTTCGGTCTGGTCCGGTCTGGTCTGGTTCGGTCTGGTCTGGTTCGGTCTGGTCTGGTATGGTCTGGTCTGGTTCGTTCTGGTTCGTTCTGGTTCGGTCTGGTTCGGTCTGGTTCGGTCTGGTCTGGTTCGGTCTGGTCTGGTCTGGTTCGGTCTGGTCCGGTCTGGTCCCGTCTGTTTCGGTCTGGTCTGCTTCGGTGTGGTCTGGCCTGGTCTGGTCTGGTTCGTTCTGGTTCGCTCTGGTTCGGTCTGGTCTGGTTCGGTATGGTCTGGTCTGGTCTGGTCTGGTCTGGTTGGGTCTGGACGGGTTCGGTCTGGTCTGGTTCAGTCTGGTCTGGTTCAGTCTGGTCTGGTTCGGTCTGGTCTGGTTCGGTCTGGTCTGGTTCAGTCTGGTCTGGTTCAGTCTGGTTCGGTCTGATCTGGTTCGGTCTGGTCTGGTTCGGTCTGGTTCGGTCTGGTCTGGTTCGGTCTGGTCTGGTCTGGTCTGGTTCGGTATGGTCTGGTCTGGTCCGGTCTGTTTCGGGTCTGGTTCGGTCTGGTCCGGTCTGGTCCGGTCTGGTCTGGTCCGGTCTGGTCTGGTTCGGTCTGGTCTGGTCCGGTTTGGTCTGGTCTGGTTCGGTCTGGTCTGGTCCGGTTTGGTCTGGTCTGGTTCGTTCTGGTTCGGTCTGGTCTGGTTCGGTCTGGTCTGGTTCGTTCTGGTTTGCTCTGGTTCGGTCTGGTCTGGTTCGGTCTGGTCTGGTTCGATCTGGTCTGGTTCGGTCTGGTCTGGTTCGTTCTGGTTCGCTCTGGTTCGGTCCGGTCTGGTCCGGTCTGGTCCGGTCTGGTCCGGTCTGGTTCGGTCTGGTTCGGTCTGATTCGGTCTGGTTCGTTCTGGTTCGGTCTGGTCTGGTTCGGTCTGGTTCGGTCTGGTTCGGTCCTGTCTGGTTCGGTCTGGTCTGGTCTGGTTCGTTCTGGTCCGGTCTGGTTCGGTCTGGTCTGTTTCGGTCGGGTCTGGTTCGGTCTGGTCCGGTCTGGTCTGTTCTGGTCTGGTTCGTTCTGGTCTGGTCTGGTCTGGTTCGTTCTGGTCCGGTCTGGTTCGGTCTGGTCTGTTTCGGTCTGGTCTGGTTCGGTATGGTCTGGTATGGTCTGGTCTGGTCCGGTCTGGTTCGGTCTGGTCTGGTTCAGTCTGGTTCGGTCTGGTCTGGTTCGGTCTGGTCCGGTTTGTTTCGGTCTGGTCTGGTTCGGTATGGTCTGGTCTGGTTCGGTATGGTCTGGTCTGGTATGGTTCGGCTGGTATGGTCTGGTTCGGGTCTGGTTCGGTCTGGTCTGGTTCGGTCTGGTCTGGTTCGGTCTGGTCTGGTTCGGTCTGGTCTGGTTCGTTCTGGTTCGGTCTGGTTCGGTCTGGTTCGCTCTGGTTCGGTCTGGTTTGGTCTGGTTCGGTCTGGTATGGTCTGGTTCGGTCTGGTCTGGTTTGGTCCGGTTCTGGTCTGGTCTTGTCTGGTTCGTTCTGGTTCGCTCTGGTCCGGTCTGGTCTGGTATGGTCTGGTCTGGTTCGGTCTGGTCTGGTTCGGTCTGGTCTGGTTCGGTCTTGTCTGGTTCGGTCTGGTCTGGTCTGGTTCGTTCTGGTTCGTTCTGGTTCGTTCTGGTTCGGTCTGGTTCGGTCTGGTTCGGTCTGGTTCGGTCTGGTCTGGTCTGGTCTGGTTCGGTCTGGTCAGGTCTGGTTCGGTATGGTCTGGTCTGGTTCGGGTCTGGTTCGGTCTGGTTCGCGTCTGGTTCGGTCTGGTCCGGTCTGGTCTGGTCTTGTCTGGTTCGGTCTGGTCTGGTTCGGTCTGGTCTGGTTTGTTCTGGTTCGGTCTGGTCTGGTCTGGTTCGGTCTGGTCTGGTCTGGTTCGGTCTGGTCCGGTCTGGTCCCGTCTGGTCTGGTCTGTTTCGGTGTGGTCTGGCCTGGTCTGGTCTGGTTCGTTCTGGTTCGCTCTGGTTCGGTCTGGTCTGGTTCGGTCTGGTCTGGTCTGGTTCGGTCTGGTCTGGTCTGGTCTGGTCCGGTCTGGTTCGGGTCTGGTTCGGTCTGGTCTTGTCTTGTTCGGTCTGGTTCGTTCTGGTTCGGTCTGGTTCGGTCTGGTTCGGTCTAGTCTGGTCTGGTCTGGTTCGGTCTGGTCCGGTCTGTTTCGGTCTGGTCCCGTCTGGTCTGGTCTGGTCCGGTCTGGTACGGTCTGGTCCGGTCTGGTTCGGTCTGGTCTGGTTCGGTCTGGTCTGGTTCGGTCTGGTCTGGTCTGGTTCGGTCTGGTCTGGTTCGGTCTGGTCCGGTCTGGTCCGGTCTGGTCCGTTTCGGTCTGGTCCGTTTCGGTCTGGTTCGTTCTGGTTATGTCTGGTTCGGTCTGGTCTGGTTCGGTCTGGTCCTGTTCGGTCTGGTCTGGTTCGGTATGGTCTGGTCTGTTTCGGTCTGGTCCCTTCTGGTCTGGTCTGGTCCGGTCTGGTACGGTCTGGTCCGGTCTGGTTCGGTCTGGTCTGGTTCGGTCTGGTCTGGTTCGGTCTGGTCTGGTTCGGTATGGTCTGGTCTGGTTCGGTCTGGTCTGGTCTGGTTCGGTCTGGTCTGGTTCGGTTCGCTCTGGTTCGGTCTGGTTCGGTCTGGTTCGGTCTGGTCTGGTCTGGTCTGCTTCGGTGTGGTCTGGCCTGGTCTGGTCTGGTTCGTTCTGGTTCGCTCTGGTCTGGTTCGATCTGGTCTGGTTCGGTATGGTCTGGTCTGGTCTGCTTCGGTGTGGTCTGGCCTGGTCTGGTCTGGTTCGTTCTGGTTCGCTCTGGTCTGGTTCGGTCTGGTCTGGTTCGGTCTGGTATGGTCTGGTCTGGTCTGGTTCGTTCTGGTTCGCTCCGGTTCGTTCTGGTCCGGTCTGGTTCGGTCTGGTCTGGTTCGGTCTGGTTCGGTCTGGTTCGGTCTGGCCAGGTCTGGTCTGGTTCGGTCTGGTTCGGTCTGGCCAGGTCTGGTCTGGTTCGGTCTGGTCTGGTCTGGTCCGCTCTGGTCCGGTCTGGTCCGGTCTGGTCTGGTCTGGTTCGGTCTGGTTCGGTCTGGTCTGGTTCGGTCTGGTCTGGTTCGGTCTGGTCTGGTTCGGTCTGGTCTGGTTCGGTCTGGTCTGGTTCGGTCTGGTCTGGTTCGGTCTGGTCTGGTTCGATTTGGTCTGGTTCGGTCTGGTCTGGTCTGGTTCGGTCTGGTCTGGTTCGGTCTGGTCCGGTCTGGTCCGGTCTGGTCCGTTTCGGTCTGGTTCGGTCTGGTTCGTTCTGGTTCTGTCTGGTTCGGTCTGGTCTGGTTCGGTCTGGTCTGGTTCGGTCTGGTCTGGTTCGGTCTGGTCTGGTTCGGTATGGTCTGGTCTGGTTTGGTCTGGTCTGGTTCGGTCTGGTCTGGTTCGGTCTGGTCTGGTCTGGTCTGGTTCGCTCTGGTTCGGTCTGGTCTGGTTCGCTCTGGTCTGGTTCGGTCTGGTCTGGTATGGTCTGGTCTGGTCTGGTTCGTTCTGGTTCGCTCCGGTTCGGTCCGGTCTGGTTTGGTCTGGTCTGGTTCGGTCCGGTCTGGTTTGGTCTGGTCTGGTTTGGTCTGGTCTGGTTCGGTCTGGCCAGGTCTGGTCTGGTTCGGTCTGGTTCGGTCTGGTCTGGTCTGGTTCGTTCTGGTTCGGTCTGGTTCGGTCTGGCCAGGTCTGGTCTGGTTCGGTCTGGTCTGGTCTGGTCCGCTCTGGTTCGGTCTGGTCTGGTCTGGTCTGGTTCGGTCTGGTCCGGTCTGGTTCGGTTCGGTCTGGTTCTGGTCTGGTCTGGTCTGGTCCGGTATGGTTCGTTCTGGTCTGGTTCGGTTCGGTCTGGTTCGGTTCGGTCTGGTCTGGTTCGGTTCGTTCTGGTTCGGTCTGGTTCGGTTCGGTCTGGTCCGGTCTGGTCCGGTCTGGTCCGGTCTGGTCTGGTCCGGTTCGGTCTGGTTCGGTCTGGTTCGGTCTGGTCTGGTTTGGGTCTGGTTCGGGTCTAGTCCGGTCTGGTCTGGTTCGGGTCTGGTTCGGGTCTAGTCCGGTCTGGTCTGGTTCTGGTCTGGTCTGGTCTGGTCCGGTATGGTTCGTTCTGGTCTGGTTCGGTTCGGTCTGGTTCGGTCTGGTTCGGTTCGGTCTGGTCTGGTTCGGTCTGGTCTGGTTCGGTCTGGTTCGGTCTGGTCTGGTTCGGTCTGGTCTGGTTCGGTCTGGTCTGGTCTGGTTCGTTTTGGTTCGCTCTGGTCCGGTTTGGTCTGGTCTGGTCCGGTCTGGTTCGGGTCTGGTTCGGTCTGGTCTGGTCCGGTCTGGTCCGGTCTGGTCTCGTCCGGTCTGGTCTGGTTCGGTCTGGTCTGGTTCGGTCTGGTCTGGTTCGGTCTGGTCTGGTCCGGTTTGGTCCGGTCTGGTTCGTTCTGGTTCGGTCTGGTTCGGTCTGGTCTGGTTCGCTCTGGTTCGGTCTGGTTCGGTCTGGTCTGGTTCGATATTGTCTGGTCTGGTTCGGTCTGGTCTGGTTCGGTCTGGTCTGGTTCGGTCTGGTCTGGTTCGGTCTGGTCTGGTTCGGTCTGGTCTGGTTCGCTCTGGTTCGGTCTGGTCCGGTCTGGTCCGGTCTGGTTCGGTCTGGTCTGGTTCGATATGGTCTGGTTCGGTCTGGTCTGGTTCGATATGGTCTGGTCTGGTTCGGTCTGGTTCGGTCTGTTCTGGTCCGGTCTGGTCTGGTTCGGTCTGGTTCAGTCTGGTTCAGTCTGGTTCGGTCTAGTTCGGTCTGGTTCGTTCTGGTTCGGTCTGGTTCGGTCTGGTCCGGTCTGGTCCGGTCTGGTCTGGTCCGGTCTGGTCTGTTCTGGTCTGGTTCGTTCTGGTCTGGTTCGTTCTGGTCCGGTCTGGTTCGGTCTGGTCTGGTTCGTTCTGGTCCGGTCTGGTTCGGTCTGGTCTGGTTCGGTCTGGTCTGGTTCGGTATGGTCTGGTATGGTCTGGTCTGGTTCGGTCTGGTCCGGTCTGGTTCGGTCTGGTCTGGTTCGGTCTGGTCTGGTCTGGTTCGGCATGGTCTGGTTCGGTATGGTCTGGTCTGGTATGGTTCGGCTGGTATGGTCTGGTTCGGTCTGGTCTGGTTCGGTCTGGTCTGGTCTGGTCTGGTTCGGTCTGGTCTGGTTCGGTCTGGTCTGGTCTGGTTCGGTCTGGTCTGGTTCGTTCTGGTTCGGTCTGGTCTGGTTCGTTCTGGTTCGCTCTGGTTCGGTCTGGTTCGGTCTGGTATGGTCTGGTTCGGTCTGGTCTGGTTTGGTCCGGTTCTGGTCTGGTCTGGTCTGGTTCGTTCTGGTTCGCTCTGGTTCGGTCTGGTCCGGTCTGGTCTGGTTCGGTCTGGTCTGGTTCGGTATGGTCTGGTATGGTCTGGTCTGGTCTGGTTCGTTCTGGTTCGTTCTGGTTCGGTCTGGTTCGGTCTGGTTCGGTCTGGTCTGGTTCGGTCTGGTCTGGTCTGGTTCGGTCTGGTCCGGTCTGGTCCCGTCTGTTTCGGTCTGGTCTGGTCTGGTCTGCTTCGGTGTGGTCTGGCCTGGTCTGGTCTGGTTCGTTCTGGTTCGCTCTGGTTCGGTCTGGTCTGGTTCGGTATGGTCTGGTCTGGTCTGGTCTGGTTGGGTCTGGACGGGTTCGGTCTGGTCTGGTTCAGTCTGGTCTGGTTCAGTCTGGTCTGGTTCAGTCTGGTCTGGTTCGGTCTGGTCTGGTTCAGTCTGGTCTGGTTCAGTCTGGTTCGGTCTGATCTGGTTCGGTCTGGTCTGGTTCGGTCTGGTTCGGTCTGGTCTGGTTCGGTCTGGTCTGGTCTGGTCTGGTTCGGTATGGTCTGGTCTGGTCCGGTCTGTTTCGGGTCTGGTTCGGTCTGGTCCGGTCTGGTCCGGTCTGGTCTGGTCCGGTCTGGTCTGGTCTGGTCCGGTTTGGTCTGGTTCGTTCTGGTTCGGTCTGGTCTGGTTCGGTCTGGTCTGGTTCGGTCTGGTCTGGTTCGGTCTGGTCTGGTTCGATCTGGTCTGGTTCGGTCTGGTCTGGTTCGGTCTGGTCTGGTTCGTTCTGGTTCGCTCTGGTTCGGTCTGGTCCGGTCTGGTCCGGTCTGGTCCGGTCTGGTTCGGTCTGGTCTGGTTCGGTCTGGTCTGGTTCGATATGGTCTGGTCTGGTTCGGTCTGGTCTGGTCTGGTCCGGTCTGGTCCGGTCTGGTTCGGTCTGGTTCGGTCTGGTTCGGTCTGATTCGGTCTGGTTCGTTCTGGTTCGGTCTGGTCTGTTTCGGTCTGGTTCGGTCTGGTTCGGTCCTGTCTGGTTCGGTCTGGTCTGGTCTGGTTCGTTCTGGTCCGGTCTGGTTCGGTCTGGTCTGTTTCGGTCTGGTCTGGTTCGGTCTGGTCCGGTCTGGTCTGGTCTGTTCTGGTCTGGTTCGTTCTGGTCTGGTCTGGTTCGTTCTGGTCCGGTCTGGTCTGTTTCGGTCTGGTCTGGTTCGGTATGGTCTGGTATGGTCTGGTCTGGTTCGGTCTGGTCCGGTCTGGTTCGGTCTGGTCTGGTTCAGTCTGGTTCGGTCTGGTCTGGTTCGGTCTGGTCCGGTTTGTTTCGGTCTGGTCTGGTTCGGTATGGTCTGGTCTGGTTCGGTATGGTCTGGTCTGGTATGGTTCGGCTGGTATGGTCTGGTTCGGGTCTGGTTCGGTCTGGTCTGGTTCGGTCTGGTCTGGTCTGGTTCGGTCTGGTCTGGTCTGGTTCGGTCTGGTCTGGTTCGTTCTGGTTCGGTCTGGTTCGGTCTGGTTCGCTCTGGTTCGGTCTGGTTTGGTCTGGTTCGGTCTGGTATGGTCTGGTTCGGTCTGGTCTGGTTTGGTCTTGTCTGGTTCGGTCTGGTCCGGTCTGGTCTGGTCTGGTTCGTTCTGGTTCGTTCTGGTTCGTTCTGGTTCGTTCTGGTTCGGTCTGGTTCGGTCTGGTTCGGTCTGGTCTGGTCTGGTCTGGTTCGGTCTGGTTCGGTATGGTCTGGTCTGGTTCGGGTCTGGTTCGGTTTGGTTCGGGTCTGGTTCGGTCTGGTCCGGTCTGGTCTGGTCTGGTTCGGTCTGGTCTGGTTTGTTCTGGTTCGGTCTGGTCTGGTCTGGTTCGGTCTGGTCTGGTCTGGTTCGGTCTGGTCCGGTCTGGTCCCGTCTGGTTCGGTCTGGTCTGGTCTGTTTCGGTGTGGTCTGGCCTGGTCTGGTCTGGTTCGTTCTGGTTCGCTCTGGTTCGGTCTGGTCTGGTTCGGTCTGGTCTGGTCTGGTTCGGTCTGGTCTGGTCTGGTCCGGTCTGGTTCGGGTCTGGTTCGGTCTGGTCTTGTCTTGTTCGGTCTGGTTCGTTCTGGTTCGTTCTGGTTCGGTCTGGTTTGGTCTAGTCTGGTCTGGTCTGGTTCGGTCTGGTCCGGTCTGGTCCCGTCTGGTCTGGTCTGGTCCGGTCTGGTACGGTCTGGTCCGGTCTGGTTCGGTCTGGTCTGGTTCGGTCTGGTCTGGTCTGGTTCGGTCTGGTCTGGTTCGGTCTGGTCCGGTCTGGTCCGGTCTGGTCCGTTTCGGTCTGGTCCGTTTCGGTCTGGTTCGTTCTGGTTATGTCTGGTTCGGTCTGGTCTGGTTCGGTCTGGTCCTGTTCGGTCTGGTCTGGTTCGGTATGGTCTGGTCTGTTTCGGTCTGGTCCCGTCTGGTCTGGTCTGGTCCGGTCTGGTACCGTCTGGTCCGGTCTGGTTCGGTCTGGTCTGGTTCGGTCTGGTCTGGTTCGGTCTGGTCTGGTTCGGTATGGTCTGGTCTGGTTCGGTCTGGTCTGGTCTGGTTCGGTCTGGTCTGGTTCGGTTCGCTCTGGTTCGGTCTGGTTCGGTCTGGTTCGGTCTGGTCTGGTATGGTCTGGTCTGGTCTGGTTCGGTCTGGTTCGGTCTGGTCTGGTCTGGTCTGGTCTGCTTCGGTGTGGTCTGGCCTGGTCTGGTCTGGTTCGTTCTGGTTCGCTCTGGTCTGGTTCGATCTGGTCTGGTTCGGTATGGTCTGGTCTGGTCTGCTTCGGTGTGGTCTGGCCTGGTCTGGTCTGGTTCGTTCTGGTTCGCTCTGGTCTGGTTCGGTCTGGTCTGGTTCGGTCTGCTATGGTCTGGTCTGGTCTGGTTCGTTCTGGTTCGCTCCGGTTCGTTCTGGTCCGGTCTGGTTCGGTCTGGTCTGGTTCGTTCTGGTTCGGTCTGGTTCGGTCTGGCCAGGTCTGGTCTGGTTCGGTCTGGCCAGGTCTGGTCTGGTTCGGTCTGGTCTGGTCTGGTCCGCTCTGGTCCGGTCTGGTCCGGTCTGGTCTGGTTCGGTCTGGTTCGGTCTGGTCTGGTTCGGTCTGGTCTGGTTCGGTCTGGTCTGGTTCGGTCTGGTCTGGTTCGGTCTGGTCTGGTTCGGTCTGGTCTGGTTCGATTTGGTCTGGTTCGGTCTGGTCTGGTCTGGTTCGTTCTGGTCTGGTTCGGTCTGGTCCGGTCTGGTCCGGTCTGGTCCGTTTCGGTCTGGTTCGGTCTGGTTCGTTCTGGTTCTGTCTGGTTCGGTCTGGTCTGGTTCGGTCTGGTCTGGTTCGGTCTGGTCTGGTTCGGTCTGGTCTGGTTTGGTCTGGTTCGGTCTGGTCTGGTTCGGTATGGTCTGGTCTGGTTTGGTCTGGTCTGGTTCGGTCTGGTCTGGTTCGGTCTGGTCTGGTCTGGTCTGGTTCGCTCTGGTTCGGTCTGGTCTGGTTCGGTATGGTCTGGTATGGTCTGGTCTGGTTCGGTCTGGTCTGGTCTGGTTCGGTCTGGTCTGGTCTGGTTCGGTCTGGTTCGGTCTGGTCTGGTCTGGTTCGGTCTGGTCTGGTTCGTTCTGGTTCGGTCTGGTCTGGTCTGGTCTGCTTCGGTGTGGTCTGGCCTGGTCTAGTCTGGTTCGTTCTGGTTCGCTCTGGTCTGGTTCGGTCTGGTCTGGTATGGTCTGGTCTGGTCTGGTTCGTTCTGGTTCGCTCCGGTTCGGTCCGGTCTGGTTTGGTCTGGTCTGGTTCGGTCCGGTCTGGTTTGGTCTGGTCTGGTTTGGTCTGGTCTGGTTCGGTCTGGCCAGGTCTGGTCTGGTTCGGTCTGGTTCGGTCTGGTCTGGTCTGGTTCGTTCTGGTTCGGTCTGGTTCGGTCTGGCCAGGTCTGGTCTGGTTCGGTCTGGTCTGGTCTGGTCCGCTCTGGTTCGGTCTGGTCTGGTCTGGTCCGCTCTGGTTCGGTCTGGTCTGGTCTGGTTCGGTCTGGTTCGGTCTGGTCCGGTCTGGTCTGGTCCGGTCTGGTCCGGTTTGGTCTGGTCTGGTTCGGTCTGGTCTGGTTCGGTCTGGTCTGGTCTGGTTCGGTCTGGTTCGGTCTGGTCTGGTCTGGTTCGGTCTGGTCTGGTTCGTTCTGGTTCGGTCTGGTCTGGTCTGGTCTGCTTCGGTGTGGTCTGGCCTGGTCTAGTCTGGTTCGTTCTGGTTCGCTCTGGTCTGGTTCGGTCTGGTCTGGTATGGTCTGGTCTGGTCTGGTTCGTTCTGGTTCGCTCCGGTTCGGTCCGGTCTGGTTTGGTCTGGTCTGGTTCGGTCCGGTCTGGTTTGGTCTGGTCTGGTTTGGTCTGGTCTGGTTCGGTCTGGCCAGGTCTGGTCTGGTTCGGTCTGGTTCGGTCTGGTCTGGTCTGGTTCGTTCTGGTTCGGTCTGGTTCGGTCTGGCCAGGTCTGGTCTGGTTCGGTCTGGTCTGGTCTGGTCCGCTCTGGTTCGGTCTGGTCTGGTCTGGTCTGGTCTGGTTCGGTCTGGTTCGGTCTGGTCCGGTCTGGTCTGGTCCGGTCTGGTCCGGTTTGGTCTGGTCTGGTTCGGTCTGGTCTGGTTCGGTCTGGTCTGGTTCGGTCTGGTCTGGTTCGATTTGGTCTGGTTCGGTCTGGTCTGGTCTGGTTCGTTCTGGTTCGGTCTGGTCTGGTTCGGTCTGGTCTGGTTCGGTCTGGTCTGGTTCGGTCTGGTCTGGTTCGGTCTGGTTTGGTCTGGTTCGGTCTGGTCTGGTCTGGTTCGGTCTGGTCTGGTCTGTTTCGGTCTGGTCTGGTCTGGTCTGGTTCGGTCTAGTCTGGTCTGGTTCGGTCTGGTTCGGTCTGGTTCGGTCTGGTCTGGTCTGGTCCGGTCTGGTCTGGCCTGGTCTGGTCTGGTTCGTTCTGGTTCGCTCTGGTTCGGTCTGGTCCGGTCTGGTCTGGTCCGGTCTGGTCTGGTTCGGTCTGGTCTGGTTCGGTCTGGTCTGGTTCGGTCTGGTCTGGTTCGGTCTGGTTTGGTCTGGTTCGGTCTGGTCTGGTCTGGTTCGGTCTGGTCTGGTCTGTTTCGGTCTGGTCTGGTCTGGTCTGGTTCGGTCTAGTCTGGTCTGGTTCGGTCTGGTTCGGTCTGGTCTGGTCTGGTCTGGTCCGGTCTGGTCTGGCCTGGTCTGGTCTGGTTCGTTCTGGTTCGCTCTGGTTCGGTCTGGTCCGGTCTGGTCTGGTCCGGTCTGGTCTGGTTCGGTCTGGTCTGGTTCGGTCTGGTCTGGTTCGGTCTGGTCTGGTCTGGTTCGGTCTGGTTTGGTCTGGTTCGGTCTGTTCTGGTTCGGTCTGGTCTGGTTCGGTCTGGTTCGGTCTGGTCTGGTTCGATCTGGTTCGGTCTGGTTGCGTCTGGTCCGGTCTGGTTCGGTCTGGTCCCGTCTGTTTCGGTCTGGTCTGGTCTGGTCTGGTTCGGTCTGGTTCGGTCTAGTCTGGTCTGGTTCGGTCTGGTCTGGTTCGGTCTGGTCTGGTTCGGTCTGGTCTGGTTCGGTCTGGTCTGGTTCGATCTGGTCTGGTTCGGTCTGGTTCGATCTGGTCTGGTCTGGTCTGGTTCGGTCTGGTCTTGTCTTGTTCGGTCTGGTTCGTTCTGGTTCGGTCTGGTTCGGTCTGGTTCGGTCTAGTCTGGTCTGGTCTGGTTCGGTCTGGTCCGGTCTGTTTCGGTCTGGTCCCGTCTGGTCTGGTCTGGTCCGGTCTGGTACGGTCTGGTCCGGTCTGGTTCGGTCTGGTCTGGTTCGGTCTGGTCTGGTGCGGTCTGGTCTGGTTCGGTCTGGTCTGGTCCGGTCTGGTCCGTTTCGGTCTGGTCCGTTTCGGTCTGGTTCGTTCTGGTTCTGTCTGGTTCGGTCTGGTCTGGTTCGGTCTGGTCCTGTTCGGTCTGGTCTGGTTCGGTATGGTCTGGTCTGTTTCGGTCTGGTTCGGTCTGGTCTGGTTCGGTCTGGTCTGGTTCGTTCTGGTTCGGTCTGGTCTGGTTCGGTCTGGTCTGGTTCGGTCTGGTTTGGTCTGGTTCGGTCTGGTCTGGTCTGTTTCGGTCTGGTCTGGTCTGGTCTGGTTCGGTCTAGTCTGGTCTGGTTCGGTCTGGTTCGGTCTGGTTCGGTCTGGTCTGGTCTGGTCCGGTCTGGTCTGGCCTGGTCTGGTCTGGTTCGTTCTGGTTCGCTCTGGTTCGGTCTGGTCCGGTCTGGTCTGGTCCGGTCTGGTCTGGTTCGGTCTGGTCTGGTTCGGTCTGGTCTGGTTCGGTCTGGTTCGGTCTGGTCTGGTTCGGTCTGGTTCGGTCTGGTTTGGTCTGGTTCGGTCTGTTCTGGTTCGGTCTGGTCTGGTTCGGTCTGGTTCGGTCTGGTCTGGTTCGATCTGGTTCGGTCTGGTTGCGTCTGGTCCGGTCTGGTTCGGTCTGGTCCCGTCTGTTTCGGTCTGGTCTGGTCTGGTCTGGTTCGGTCTGGTTCGGTCTAGTCTGGTCTGGTTCGGTCTGGTCTGGTTCGGTCTGGTCTGGTTCGGTCTGGTCTGGTTCGGTCTGGTCTGGTTCGATCTGGTCTGGTTCGGTCTGGTTCGATCTGGTCTGGTCTGGTCTGGTTCGGTCTGGTCTTGTCTTGTTCGGTCTGGTTCGTTCTGGTTCGTTCTGGTTCGGTCTGGTTCGGTCTGGTTCGGTCTAGTCTGGTCTGGTCTGGTTCGGTCTGGTCCGGTCTGTTTCGGTCTGGTCCCGTCTGGTCTGGTCTGGTCCGGTCTGGTACGGTCTGGTCCGGTCTGGTTCGGTCTGGTCTGGTTCGGTCTGGCCTGGTTCGGTCTGGTCTGGTCTGGTTCGGTCTGGTCTGGTTCGGTCTGGTCCGGTCTGGTCCGGTCTGGTCCGTTTCGGTCTGGTCCGTTTCGGTCTGGTTCGTTCTGGTTCTGTCTGGTTCGGTCTGGTCTGGTTCGGTCTGGTCCTGTTCGGTCTGGTCTGGTTCGGTATGGTCTGGTCTGTTTCGGTCTGGTCCCGTCTGGTCTGGTCCGGTCTGGTACGGTCTGGTCCGGTCTGGTTCGGTCTGGTCTGGTTCGGTCTGGTCTGGTTCGGTCTGGTCTGGTTCGGTCTGGCCAGGTCTGGTCTGGTTCGGTCTGGTTCGGTCTGGTCTGGTCTGGTTCGTTCTGGTTCGGTCTGGTTCGGTCTGGCCAGGTCTGGTCTGGTTCGGTCTGGTCTGGTCTGGTCCGCTCTGGTTCGGTCTGGTCTGGTCTGGTTCGGTCTGGTTCGGTCTGGTCCGGTCTGGTCTGGTCCGGTCTGGTCCGGTTTGGTCTGGTCTGGTTCGGTCTGGTCTGGTTCGGTCTGGTCTGGTTCGGTCTGGTCTGGTCTGGTTCGGTCTGGTTCGGTCTGGTCTGGTCTGGTTCGGTCTGGTCTGGTTCGTTCTGGTTCGGTCTGGTCTGGTCTGGTCTGCTTCGGTGTGGTCTGGCCTGGTCTAGTCTGGTTCGTTCTGGTTCGCTCTGGTCTGGTTCGGTCTGGTATGGTCTGGTCTGGTCTGGTTCGTTCTGGTTCGCTCCGGTTCGGTCCGGTCTGGTTTGGTCTGGTCTGGTTCGGTCCGGTCTGGTTTGGTCTGGTCTGGTTTGGTCTGGTCTGGTTCGGTCTGGCCAGGTCTGGTCTGGTTCGGTCTGGTTCGGTCTGGTCTGGTCTGGTTCGTTCTGGTTCGGTCTGGTTCGGTCTGGCCAGGTCTGGTCTGGTTCGGTCTGGTCTGGTCTGGTCCGCTCTGGTTCGGTCTGGTCTGGTCTGGTCTGGTCTGGTTCGGTCTGGTTCGGTCTGGTCCGGTCTGGTCTGGTCCGGTCTGGTCCGGTTTGGTCTGGTCTGGTTCGGTCTGGTCTGGTTCGGTCTGGTCTGGTTCGGTCTGGTCTGGTTCGATTTGGTCTGGTTCGGTCTGGTCTGGTCTGGTTCGTTCTGGTTCGGTCTGGTCTGGTTCGGTCTGGTCTGGTTCGGTCTGGTCTGGTTCGGTCTGGTCTGGTTCGGTCTGGTTTGGTCTGGTTCGGTCTGGTCTGGTCTGGTTCGGTCTGGTCTGGTCTGTTTCGGTCTGGTCTGGTCTGGTCTGGTTCGGTCTAGTCTGGTCTGGTTCGGTCTGGTTCGGTCTGGTTCGGTCTGGTCTGGTCTGGTCTGGTCCGGTCTGGTCTGGCCTGGTCTGGTCTGGTTCGTTCTGGTTCGCTCTGGTTCGGTCTGGTCCGGTCTGGTCTGGTCCGGTCTGGTCTGGTTCGGTCTGGTCTGGTTCGGTCTGGTCTGGTTCGGTCTGGTCTGGTTCGGTCTGGTTTGGTCTGGTTCGGTCTGGTCTGGTCTGGTTCGGTCTGGTCTGGTCTGTTTCGGTCTGGTCTGGTCTGGTCTGGTTCGGTCTAGTCTGGTCTGGTTCGGTCTGGTTCGGTCTGGTTCGGTCTGGTCTGGTCTGGTCTGGTCCGGTCTGGTCTGGCCTGGTCTGGTCTGGTTCGTTCTGGTTCGCTCTGGTTCGGTCTGGTCCGGTCTGGTCTGGTCCGGTCTGGTCTGGTTCGGTCTGGTCTGGTTCGGTCTGGTCTGGTTCGGTCTGGTCTGGTCTGGTTCGGTCTGGTTTGGTCTGGTTCGGTCTGTTCTGGTTCGGTCTGGTCTGGTTCGGTCTGGTTCGGTCTGGTCTGGTTCGATCTGGTTCGGTCTGGTTGCGTCTGGTCCGGTCTGGTTCGGTCTGGTCCCGTCTGTTTCGGTCTGGTCTGGTCTGGTCTGGTTCGGTCTGGTTCGGTCTAGTCTGGTCTGGTTCGGTCTGGTCTGGTTCGGTCTGGTCTGGTTCGGTCTGGTCTGGTTCGGTCTGGTCTGGTTCGATCTGGTCTGGTTCGGTCTGGTTCGATCTGGTCTGGTCTGGTCTGGTTCGGTCTGGTCTTGTCTTGTTCGGTCTGGTTCGTTCTGGTTCGGTCTGGTTCGGTCTGGTTCGGTCTAGTCTGGTCTGGTCTGGTTCGGTCTGGTCCGGTCTGTTTCGGTCTGGTCCCGTCTGGTCTGGTCTGGTCCGGTCTGGTCCGGTCTGGTTCGGTCTGGTCTGGTTCGGTCTGGTCTGGTTCGGTCTGGTCTGGTCTGGTTCGGTCTGGTCTGGTCCGGTCTGGTCCGGTCTGGTCCGTTTCGGTCTGGTCCGTTTCGGTCTGGTTCGTTCTGGTTCTGTCTGGTTCGGTCTGGTCTGGTTCGGTCTGGTCCTGTTCGGTCTGGTCTGGTTCGGTATGGTCTGGTCTGTTTCGGTCTGGTTCGGTCTGGTCTGGTTCGGTCTGGTCTGGTTCGTTCTGGTTCGGTCTGGTCTGGTTCGGTCTGGTCTGGTTCGGTCTGGTCTGGTTCGGTCTGGTTTGGTCTGGTTCGGTCTGGTCTGGTCTGTTTCGGTCTGGTCTGGTCTGGTCTGGTTCGGTCTAGTCTGGTCTGGTTCGGTCTGGTTCGGTCTGGTTCGGTCTGGTCTGGTCTGGTCCGGTCTGGTCTGGCCTGGTCTGGTCTGGTTCGTTCTGGTTCGCTCTGGTTCGGTCTGGTCCGGTCTGGTCTGGTCCGGTCTGGTCTGGTTCGGTCTGGTCTGGTTCGTTCTGGTCTGGTTCGGTCTGGTCTGGTTCGGTCTGGTTCGGTCTGGTTTGGTCTGGTTCGGTCTGTTCTGGTTCGGTCTGGTCTGGTTCGGTCTGGTTCGGTCTGGTCTGGTTCGATCTGGTTCGGTCTGGTTGCGTCTGGTCCGGTCTGGTTCGGTCTGGTCCCGTCTGTTTCGGTCTGGTCTGGTCTGGTCTGGTTCGGTCTGGTTCGGTCTAGTCTGGTCTGGTTCGGTCTGGTCTGGTTCGGTCTGGTTCGATCTGGTCTGGTCTGGTCTGGTTCGGTCTGGTCTTGTCTTGTTCGGTCTGGTTCGTTCTGGTTCGGTCTGGTTCGGTCTGGTTCGGTCTAGTCTGGTCTGGTTCGGTCTGTTTCGGTCTGGTCCCGTCTGGTCTGGTCTGGTCCGGTCTGGTACGGTCTGGTCCGGTCTGGTTCGGTCTGGTCTGGTTCGGTCTGGCCTGGTTCGGTCTGGTCTGGTCTGGTTCGGTCTGGTCTGGTTCGGTCTGGTCCGGTCTGGTCCGGTCTGGTCCGTTTCGGTCTGGTCCGTTTCGGTCTGGTTCGTTCTGGTTCTGTCTGGTTCGGTCTGGTCTGGTTCGGTCTGGTCCTGTTCGGTCTGGTCTGGTTCGGTATGGTCTGGTCTGTTTCGGTCTGGTCCCGTCTGGTCTGGTCCGGTCTGGTACGGTCTGGTCCGGTCTGGTTCGGTCTGGTCTGGTTCGGTCTGGTCTGGTTCGGTCTGGTCTGGTTCGGTCTGGTCTGGTTCGGTCTGGTCCGGTCTGGTCCGTTTCGGTCTGGTCCGTTTCGGTCTGGTTCGTTCTGGTTCTGTCTGGTTCGGTCTGGTCTGGTTCGGTCTGGTTCGGTCTGGTCTGGTCTGGTCCGGTCTGGTCTGGCCTGGTCTGGTCTGGTTCGTTCTGGTTCGCTCTGGTTCGGTCTGGTCCGGTCTGGTCTGGTCCGGTCTGGTCTGGTTCGGTCTGGTCTGGTTCGGTCTGGTCTGGTTCGGTCTGGTTCGGTCTGGTCTGGTTCGGTCTGGTTCGGTCTGGTTTGGTCTGGTTCGGTCTGTTCTGGTTCGGTCTGGTCTGGTTCGGTCTGGTTCGGTCTGGTCTGGTTCGATCTGGTTCGGTCTGGTTGCGTCTGGTCCGGTCTGGTTCGGTCTGGTCCCGTCTGTTTCGGTCTGGTCTGGTCTGGTCTGGTTCGGTCTGGTTCGGTCTAGTCTGGTCTGGTTCGGTCTGGTCTGGTTCGGTCTGGTCTGGTTCGGTCTGGTCTGGTTCGGTCTGGTCTGGTTCGATCTGGTCTGGTTCGGTCTGGTTCGATCTGGTCTGGTCTGGTCTGGTTCGGTCTGGTCTTGTCTTGTTCGGTCTGGTTCGTTCTGGTTCGGTCTGGTTCGGTCTGGTTCGGTCTAGTCTGGTCTGGTCTGGTTCGGTCTGGTCCGGTCTGTTTCGGTCTGGTCCCGTCTGGTCTGGTCTGGTCCGGTCTGGTACGGTCTGGTCCGGTCTGGTTCGGTCTGGCCTGGTTCGGTCTGGTCTGGTCTGGTCCGGTCTGGTCCGGTCTGGTCCGTTTCGGTCTGGTCCGTTTCGGTCTGGTTCGTTCTGGTTCTGTCTGGTTCGGTCTGGTCTGGTTCGGTCTGGTCCTGTTCGGTCTGGTCTGGTTCGGTATGGTCTGGTCTGTTTCGGTCTGGTCCCGTCTGGTCTGGTCCGGTCTGGTACGGTCTGGTCCGGTCTGGTTCGGTCTGGTCTGGTTCGGTCTGGTCTGGTTCGGTCTGGTCTGGTTCGGTCTGGTCTGGTTCGGTCTGGTCCGGTCTGGTCCGTTTCGGTCTGGTCCGTTTCGGTCTGGTTCGTTCTGGTTCTGTCTGGTTCGGTCTGGTCTGGTTCGGTCTGGTCCGGTTCGGTCTGGTCTGGTTCGGTATGGTCTGGTTCGGTCTGGTCTGGTCTGGTTCGGTCTGGTCTGGTTCGGTTCGCTCTGGTTCGGTCTGGTTCGGTCTGGTCTGGTCTGGTCTGGTTCGGTCTGGTTCGGTCTGGTCTGGTCTGGTCTGGTCTGCTTCGGTGTGGTCTGGCCTGGTCTGGTCTGGTTCGTTCTGGTTCGCTCTGGTCTGGTTCGATCTGGTCTGGTTCGGTATGGTCTGGTCTGGTCTGCTTCGGTGTGGTCTGGCCTGGTCTGGTCTGGTTCGTTCTGGTTCGCTCTGGTCTGGTTTGGTCTGGTCTGGTTCGGTCTGGTATGGTCTGGTCTGGTCTGGTTCGTTCTGGTTCGCTCCGGTTCGTTCTGGTCCGGTCTGGTTCGGTCTGGTCTGGTTCGTTCTGGTTCGGTCTGGTTCGGTCTGGCCAGGTCTGGTCTGGTTCGGTCTGGTCTGGTCTGGTTCGTACTGGTTCGGTCTGGTTCGGTCTGGCCAGGTCTGGTCTGGTTCGGTCTGGTCTGGTCTGGTCCGCTCTGGTCCGGTCTGGTCCGGTCTGGTCTGGTCTGGTTCGGTCTGGTTCGGTCTGGTCTGGTTCGGTCTGGTTCGGTCTGGTCTGGTTCGGTCTGGTCTGGTTCGATTTGGTCTGGTTCGGTCTGGTCTGGTCTGGTTCGGTCTGGTCTGGTTCGGTCTGGTCCGGTCTGGTCCGGTCTGGTCCGTTTCGGTCTGGTTCGGTCTGGTTCGTTCTGGTTCTGTCTGGTTCGGTCTGGTCTGGTTCGGTCTGGTCTGGTTCGGTCTGGTCTGGTTTGGTCTGGTTCGGTATGGTCTGGTCTGGTTTGATCTGGTCTGGTTCGGTCTGGTCTGGTTCGGTCTGGTCTGGTCTGGTCTGGTTCGCTCTGGTTCGCTCTGGTTCGGTCTGGTTCGGTCTGGTCTGGTTCGGTCTGGTATGGTCTGGTCTGGTTCGGTCTGGTCTGGTCTGGTTCGGTCTGGTCTGGTCTGGTTCGGTCTGGTTCGGTCTGGTCTGGTCTGGTTCGGTCTGGTCTGGTTCGTTCTGGTTCGGTCTGGTCTGGTCTGGTCTGCTTCGGTGTGGTCTGGCCTGGTCTAGTCTGGTTCGTTCTGGTTCGCTCTGGTCTGGTTCGGTCTGGTCTGGTTCGGTCTGGTATGGTCTGGTCTGGTCTGGTTCGTTCTGGTTCGCTCCGGTTCGGTCTGGTCCGGTCTGGTTCGGTCTGGTCTGGTTCGGTCTGGTTCGGTCTGGTCTGGTCTGGTTCGTTCTGGTTCGTTCTGGTTCGGTCTGGTTCGGTCTGGCCAGGTCTGGTCTGGTTCGGTCTGGTTCGGTCTGGTCTGGTCTGGTTCGTTCTGGTTCGGTCTGGTTCGGTCTGGCCAGGTCTGGTCTGGTTCGGTCTGGTCTGGTCTGGTCCGCTCTGGTTCGGTCTGGTCTGGTCTGGTCTGGTCTGGTTCGGTCTGGTTCGGTCTGGTCCGGTCTGGTCTGGTCCGGTCTGGTCCGGTTTGGTCTGGTCTGGTTCGGTCTGGTCTGGTTCGGTCTGGTCTGGTTCGGTCTGGTCTGGTTCGATTTGGTCTGGTTCGGTCTGGTCTGGTCTGGTTCGTTCTGGTTCGGTCTGGTCTGGTTCGGTCTGGTCTGGTTCGTTCTGGTTCGGTCTGGTCTGGTTCGGTCTGGTCTGGTTCGGTCTGGTCTGGTTCGGTCTGGTTTGGTCTGGTTCGGTCTGGTCTGGTCTGGTTCGGTCTGGTCTGGTCTGTTTCGGTCTGGTCTGGTCTGGTCTGGTTCGGTCTAGTCTGGTCTGGTTCGGTCTGGTTCGGTCTGGTTCGGTCTGGTCTGGTCTGGTCCGGTCTGGTCTGGCCTGGTCTGGTCTGGTTCGTTCTGGTTCGCTCTGGTTCGGTCTGGTCCGGTCTGGTCTGGTCCGGTCTGGTTCGGTCTGGTCTGGTTCGGTCTGGTCTGGTTCGGTCTGGTTCGGTCTGGTCTGGTTCGGTCTGGTTCGGTCTGGTTTGGTCTGGTTCGGTCTGTTCTGGTTCGGTCTGGTCTGGTTCGGTCTGGTCTGGTTCGATCTGGTTCGGTCTGGTTGCGTCTGGTCCGGTCTGGTTCGGTCTGGTCCCGTCTGTTTCGGTCTGGTCTGGTCTGGTCTGGTTCGGTCTGGTTCGGTCTAGTCTGGTCTGGTTCGGTCTGGTCTGGTTCGGTCTGGTCTGGTTCGGTCTGGTCTGGTTCGGTCTGGTCTGGTTCGATCTGGTCTGGTTCGGTCTGGTTCGATCTGGTCTGGTCTGGTCTGGTTCGGTCTGGTTCGGTCTGGTTCGGTCTGGTCTGGTCTGGTCTTGTTCGGTCTGGTTCGGTCTGGTTCGGTCTGGTCTGGTTCGGTCTGGTCTGGTTCAGTCTGGTCTGGTTCAGTCTGGTTCAGTCTGGTCTGGTTCAGTCTGGTTCAGTCTGGTCTGGTTCAGTCTGGTTCGGTCTGGTCTGGTCTGGTTCGGTCTGGTCTGGTCTGGTTCGGTCTGGTCTGGTTCGGTCTGGCCTGGTCTGGTTCGTTCTGGTTCGCTCTGGTTCGGTCTGGTCCGGTCTGGTTCGGTCTGGTCTGGTTC
Organism: Oncorhynchus mykiss; assembly: GCF_057628025.1. Lineage (NCBI taxonomy): Eukaryota > Metazoa > Chordata > Actinopteri > Salmoniformes > Salmonidae > Oncorhynchus > Oncorhynchus mykiss. The sequence continues at coordinate 76,713 of NC_143047.1, read as the reverse complement.
GGTCTGGTCTGGTCTGGTTCGGTCTGGTTCGGTTCGGTCTGGTCTGGTTCGGTCTGGTTCGGTCTGGTCTGGTTCAGTCTGGTCTGGTCTGTTTCGGTCTGGTCTGGTCTGGTTCGGTCTGGTCTGGTTCGGTATGGTCTGGTATGGTTCGTTCTGGTTCGCTCTGGTTCGGTCTGGTTCGGTCTGGTTCGGTCTGGTTCGGTATGGTCTGGTCTGGTATGGTCTGGTCTGGTCTGGTTCGGTCTGGTCTGGTCTGGTCTGGTTCGGTCTGGTCTGGTTCGGTCTGGTTCGTTCTGGTCTGGTTCGGTCCGGTCTGGTCTGGTTCGGTCTGGTCTGGTCCGGTCTGGTCTGGTTCGGTCTGGTTCGGTCTGGTCTGGTCTGGTCTGGTTCGGTCTGGTCTGGTCTGGTTCGGTCTGGTCTGGTTCGGTCTGGTTCGTTCTGGTCTGGTTCGGTCCGGTCTGGTCTGGTTCGGTCTGGTCTGGTCCGGTCTGGTCTGGTTCGGTCTGGTCCGGTCTGGTCCGGTCTGGTCTGGTCTGGTTCGGTCTGGTCTGGTTCGGTCTGGTCTGGTTCGGTTCGGTCTAGTCTGGTCTGGTTCGGTCTGGTTCGGTCTGGTCTGGTCTGGTTCGGTCTGGTCTGGTTCGGTCTGGTCTGGTCTGGTTCGGTCTGGTCTGGTTCGGTCTGGTCTGGTTCGGTTCGTTCTGGTTCGGTCTGGTCTGGTTCGGTCTGGTCTGGTTCGTTCTGGTTCGGTCTGGTCTGGTTCGGTCTGGTCTGGTTCGGTCTGGTCTGGTTCGGTCTGGTTTGGTCTGGTTCGGTCTGGTCTGGTTCGGTCTGGTCTGGTCTGTTTCGGTCTGGTCTGGTCTGGTTCGGTCTAGTCTGGTCTGGTTCGGTCTGGTTCGGTCTGGTTCGGTCTGGTCTGGTCTGGTCTGGTCCGGTCTGGTCTGGTTCGGTCTGGTCTGGCCTGGTCTGGTCTGGTTCGCTCTGGTTCGGTCTGGTCCGGTCTGGTCTGGTCCGGCCTGGTCTGGTTCGGTCTGGTCTGGTTCGGTCTGGTCTGGTTCGGTCTGGTTCGGTCTGGTCTGGTTCGGTCTGGTTCGGTCTGGTTTGGTCTGGTTCGGTCTGTTCTGGTTCGGTCTGGTCTGGTTCGGTCTGGTTCGGTCTGGTTCGGTCTGGTTGCGTCTGGTCCGGTCTGGTTCGGTCTGGTCCCGTCTGTTTCGGTCTGTTCTGGTCTGGTCTGGTTCGGTCTGGTTCGGTCTAGTCTGGTCTGGTTCGGTCTGGTCTGGTTCGGTCTGGTCTGGTTCGATCTGGTCTGGTTCGGTCTGGTTCGATCTGGTCTGGTCTGGTCTGGTTCGGTCTGGTTCGGTCTGGTTCGGTCTGGTCTGGTCTGGTCTTGTTCGGTCTGGTTCGGTCTGGTCTGGTTCAGTCTGGTCTGGTTCAGTCTGGTTCAGTCTGGTCTGGTTCAGTCTGGTTCGGTCTAGTCTGGTCTGGTTCGGTCTGGTCTGGACTGGTTCGGTCTGGTTCGGTCTGGTCTGGTCTGGTTCGGTCTGGTCTGGTTCGTTCTGGTTCGGTCTGGTCTGGTCTGGTCTGCTTCGGTGTGGTCTGGCCTGGTCTAGTCTGGTTCGTTCTGGTTCGCTCTGGTCTGGTTCGGTCTGGTTCGGTCTGGTATGGTCTGGTCTGGTCTGGTTCGTTCTGGTTCGCTCCGGTTCGGTCTGGTCCGGTCTGGTTCGGTCTGGTCTGGTTCGGTCTGGTTCGGTCTGGTCTGGTCTGGTTCGTTCTGGTTCGTTCTGGTTCGGTCTGGCCAGGTCTGGTCTGGTTCGGTCTGGTCTGGTCTGGTCCGCTCTGGTTCGGTCTGGTCTGGTCTGGTCTGGTCTGGTTCGGTCTGGTTCGGTCTGGTCCGGTCTGGTCTGGTCCGGTCTGGTCCGGTTTGGTCTGGTCTGGTTCGGTCTGGTCTGGTTCGGTCTGGTCTGGTTCGGTCTGGTCTGGTTCGATTTGGTCTGGTTCGGTCTGGTCTGGTCTGGTTCGTTCTGGTTCGGTCTGGTCTGGTTCGGTCTGGTCTGGTTCGTTCTGGTTCGGTCTGGTCTGGTTCGGTCTGGTCTGGTTCGGTCTGGTCTGGTTCGGTCTGGTTTGGTCTGGTTCGGTCTGGTCTGGTCTGGTTCGGTCTGGTCTGGTCTGTTTCGGTCTGGTCTGGTCTGGTCTGGTTCGGTCTAGTCTGGTCTGGTTCGGTCTGGTCTGGTCTGGTCTGGTCCGGTCTGGTCTGGCCTGGTCTGGTCTGGTTCGTTCTGGTTCGCTCTGGTTCGGTCTGGTCCGGTCTGGTCTGGTCCGGTCTGGTCTGGTTCGGTCTGGTCTGGTTCGGTCTGGTCTGGTTCGGTCTGGTCTGGTTCGGTCTGGTTCGGTCTGGTTTGGTCTGGTTCGGTCTGTTCTGGTTCGGTCTGGTCTGGTTCGGTCTGGTTCGGTCTGGTCTGGTTCGATCTGGTTCGGTCTGGTTGCGTCTGGTCCGGTCTGGTTCGGTCTGGTCCCGTCTGTTTCGGTCTGGTCTGGTCTGGTCTGGTTCGGTCTGGTTCGGTCTAGTCTGGTCTGGTTCGGTCTGGTCTGGTTCGGTCTGGTCTGGTTCGGTCTGGTCTGGTTCGGTCTGGTCTGGTTCGATCTGGTCTGGTTCGGTCTGGTTCGATCTGGTCTGGTCTGGTCTGGTTCGGTCTGGTTCGGTCTGTTTCGGTCTGGTCTGGTCTGGTCTTGTTCGGTCTGGTCTGGTCTGGTTCGGTCTGGTCTGGTTCGGTCTGGCCTGGTCTGGTCTGGTTCGTTCTGGTTCGCTCTGGTCTGGTTCGGTCTGGTCTGGTTCGGTCTGGTCTGGTTCGGTCTGGTCTGGTTTGGTCTGGTTCGGTCTGGTCTGGTTCGGTATGGTCTGGTCTGGTTTGGTCTGGTCTGGTTCGGTCTGGTCTGGTTCGGTCTGGTCTGGTCTGGTCTGGTTCGCTCTGGTTCGCTCTGGTTCGGTCTGGTCTGGTTCGGTATGGTCTGGTTCGGTCTGGTCTGGTCTGGTTCGGTCTGGTCTGGTCTGGTTCGGTCTGGTTCGGTCTGGTCTGGTCTGGTTCGGTCTGGTCTGGTTCGTTCTGGTTCGGTCTGGTCTGGTCTGGTCTGCTTCGGTGTGGTCTGGCCTGGTCTAGTCTGGTTCGTTCTGGTTCGCTCTGGTCTGGTTCGGTCTGGTTCGGTCTGGTATGGTCTGGTCTGGTCTGGTTCGTTCTGGTTCGCTCCGGTTCGGTCTGGTCCGGTCTGGTTCGGTCTGGTCTGGTTCGGTCTGGTTCGGTCTGGTCTGGTCTGGTTCGTTCTGGTTCGTTCTGGTTCGGTCTGGTTCGGTCTGGCCAGGTCTGGTCTGGTTCGGTCTGGTTCGGTCTGGTCTGGTCTGGTTCGTTCTGGTTCAGTCTGGTCTGGTTCAGTCTGGTTCGGTCTGGTCTGGTCTGGTTCGGTCTGGTCTGGTCTGGTTCGGTCTGGTCTGGTTCGGTCTGGCCTGGTCTGGTCTGGTTCGTTCTGGTTCGCTCTGGTTCGATCTGGTCCGGTCTGGTTCGGTCTGGTCTGGTTCGGTCTGGTCTGGTCTGGTTCGGTCTGGTTCGGTTCGGTCTGGTCTGGTTCAGTCTGGTTCGGTCTGGTCTGGTTCAGTCTGGTCTGGTCTGGTTCGGTCTGGTCTGGTCTGGTTCGGTCTGGTCTGGTTCGGTATGGTCTGGTATGGTTCGTTCTGGTTCGCTCTGGTTCGCTCTGGTTCGGTCTGGTTCGGTCTGGTTCGGTATGGTCTGGTCTGGTATGGTCTGGTCTGGTTCGGTCTGGTCTGGTCTGGTCTGGTTCGGTCTGGTCTGGTTCGGTCTGGTTCGTTCTGGTCTGGTTCGGTCTGGTCTGGTCTGGTTCGGTCTGGTCTGGTCCGGTCTGGTCTGGTTCGGTCTGGTTCGGTCTGGTCTGGTCTGGTCCGGTCTGGTCTGGTTCGTCTGGTCTGGTCTGGTTCGGTCTGGTCTGGTCCGGTCTGGTCCGGTCTGGTCTGGTCTGGTTCGGTCTGGTCTGGTTCGGTCTGGTCTGGTTCGGTTCGGTCTAGTCTGGTCTGGTTCGGTCTGGTTCGGTCTGGTCTGGTCTGGTTCGGTCTGGTCTGGTTCGGTCTGGTCTGGTCTGGTTCGGTCTGGTCTGGTTCGGTTCGTTCTGGTTCGGTCTGGTCTGGTTCGGTCTGGTCTGGTTCGTTCTGGTTCGGTCTGGTCTGGTTCGGTCTGGTCTGGTTCGGTCTGGTCTGGTTCGGTCTGGTTTGGTCTGGTTCGGTCTGGTTCGGTCTGGTCTGGTCTGTTTCGGTCTGGTCTGGTCTGGTTCGGTCTAGTCTGGTCTGGTTCGGTCTGGTTCGGTCTGGTCTGGTCTGGTTCGTTCTGGTTCGCTCTGGTTCGGTCTGGTCCGGTCTGGTCTGGTCCGGTCTGGTCTGGTTCGGTCTGGTCTGGTTCGGTCTGGTCTGGTTCGGTCTGGTTCGGTCTGGTCTGGTTCGGTCTGGTTTGGTCTGGTTCGGTCTGTTCTGGTTCGGTCTGGTCTGGTTCGGTCTGGTTCGGTCTGGTTCGGTCTGGTTGCGTCTGGTCCGGTCTGGTTCGGTCTGGTCCCGTCTGTTTCGGTCTGGTCTGGTCTGGTCTGGTTCGGTCTGGTTCGGTCTAGTCTGGTCTGGTTCGGTCTGGTCTGGTTCGGTCTGGTCTGGTTCGATCTGGTCTGGTTCGGTCTGGTTCGATCTGGTCTGGTCTGGTCTTGTTCGGTCTGGTTCGGTCTGGTTCGGTCTGGTTCGGTCTGGTCTGGTCTGGTCTTGTTCGGTCTGGTTCGGTCTGGTCTGGTTCGGTCTGGTCTGGTTCAGTCTGGTCTGGTTCAGTCTGGTTCAGTCTGGTCTGGTTCAGTCTGGTTCGGTCTGGTCTGGTCTGGTTCGGTCTGGTCTGGTCTGGTTCGGTCTGGTCTGGTTCGGTCTGGCCTGGTCTGGTCTGGTTCGTTCTGGTTCGCTCTGGTTCGGTCTGGTCCGGTCTGGTTCGGTCTGGTCTGGTTCGGTCTGGTTTGGTCTGGTCTGGTTCGGTCTGGTTCGGTTCGGTCTGGTCTGGTTCGGTCTGGTTCGGTCTGGTCTGGTTCAGTCTGGTCTGGTCTGGTTCGGTCTGGTCTGGTTCGGTATGGTCTGGTATGGTTCGTTCTGGTTCGCTCTGGTTCGCTCTGGTTCGGTCTGGTTCGGTCTGGTCTGGTTCGGTATGGTCTGGTCTGGTATGGTCTGGTCTGGTCTGGTTCGGTCTGGTCTGGTCTGGTCTGGTTCGGTCTGGTCTGGTTCGGTCTGGTTCGTTCTGGTCTGGTTCGGTCTGGTCTGGTCTGGTTCGGTCTGGTCTGGTCCGGTCTGGTCTGGTTCGGTCTGGTCTGGTCTGGTCTGGTTCGGTCTGGTCTGGTCTGGTTCGCTCTGGTTCGCTCTGGTTCGGTCTGGTCCGGTCTGGTCCGGTCTGGTCTGGTCTGGTTCGGTCTGGTCTGGTTCGGTCTGGTTCGGTTCGGTCTAGTCTGGTCTGGTTCGGTCTGGTTCAGTCTGGTCTGGTCTGGTTCGGTCTGGTCTGGTTCGGTCTGGTCTGGTCTGGTTCGGTCTGGTCTGGTTCGGTATGGTCTGGTCTGGTTCGGTCTGGTTCGGTTCGGTCTGGTCTGGTCTGGTTCGGTCTTGTCTGGTCTGGTTCGGTCTGGTCTGGTTTGGTCTGGTCTGGTTTGGTCTGGTCTGGTTCGTTCTGGTTCGGTCTGGTTCGGTCTGTTCTGGTTCGCTCTGGTTTGGTCTGGTCCGGTCTGGTCTGGTCTGGTCTGGTTCGGTCTGGTTCGGTCTGGTCTGGTTCGGTTCGGTCTAGTCTGGTCTGGTTCGGTCTGGTTCGGTCTGGTCTGGTTCGGTCTGGTCTGGTTCGGTTGGGTTCGGTCTGGTCTGGTTCGGTTGGGTTCGGTCTGGTCTGGTTCGGTCTGGTTCGGTCTGGTCTGGTCTGGTTCGGTCTGGTTCGGTCTGGTCTGGTTCGGTCTGGTCTGGTTCGGTCTGGTCTGGTTCGGTCTGGTCTGGTCTGGTTCGGTCTGGTCTGGTTCGGTCTGGTTCGGTTCGGTCTGGTCTGGTTCGGTCTGGTCTGGTTCGGTCTGGTTCGGTCTGGTCTGGTCTGGTTCGGTCTGGTCTGGTTCGGTCTGGTCTGGTTCGGTCTGGTCTGGTCTGGTCTCGTCTGGTTCGTTCTGGTCTGGTCTGGTTCGGTCTGGTTCGGTCTGGTCTGGTTCGGTCTGGTTCGGTCTGGTCCGGTCTGGTCTGGTTCGGTCTGGTCTGGTCTGGTCTGGTTCGTTCTGGTTCGGTCTGGTCTGGTTCGGTCTGGTCTGGTTTGGTCCGGTCTGGTCTGGTCTGGTTCGTTCTGGTTCGCTCTGGTTCGGTCTGGTCTGGTCTGGTTCGGTCTGGTCTGGTTCGGTCTGGTCTGGTTCGGTCTGCTCTGGTCTGGTTCGGTCTGGTCTGGTTCGTTCTGGTTCGCTCTGGTTCGGTCTGGTCTGGTTCGGGTCTGGTTCGGTCTGGTTCGGGTCTGGTTCGGTCTGGTTCGCTCTGGTCTGGTTCGGTCTGGTCTGGTTCGGTCTGGTCTGGTTCGGTCTGGTCTGGTCTGGTTCGTTCTGGTTCGCTCCGGTTCGGTCTGGTCCGGTCTGGTTCGGTCTGGTCTGGTCTGGTTCGTTCTGGTTCGGTCTGGTCTGGCCAGGTCTGGTCTGGTTCGGTCTGGTCTTGTCTGGTCCGCTCTGGTTCGGTCTGGTCTGGTCTGGTCTGGTTCGGTCTGGTTCGGTCTGGTACGGTCTGGTCTGGTCTGGTTCGGTCTGGTCTGGTCCGGTCTGGTCTGGTTCGGTCTGGTCTGGTTCGGTCTGGTCTGGTTCGGTCTGGTCTGGTCTGGTTCGGTATGGTCTGGTATGGTCTGGTCTGGTCTGGTCTGGTTCGGTCTGGTTCGGTCTGGTCTGGTCTGGTTCGGTCTGGTCTGCTTCGGTGTGGTCTGGCCTGGTCTGGTCTGGTTCGTTCTGGTTCGCTCTGGTCTGGTTCGGTCTGGTCTGGTTCGGTATGGTCTGGTCTGGTCTGCTTCGGTGTGGTCTGGCCTGGTCTGGTCTGGTTCGTTCTGGTTCGCTCTGGTCTGGTTCGGTCTGGTCTGGTTCGGTCTGGTATGGTCTGGTCTGGTCTGGTTCGTTCTGGTTCGCTCCGGTTCGGTCTGGTCCGGTCTGGTTCGGTCTGGTCTGGTTCGTTTTGATTCGGTCTGGTTCGGTCTGGCCAGGTCTGGTCTGGTTCGGTCTGGTCTGGTCCGGTTCGTTCTGGTTCGGTCTGGTTTGGTCTGGCCAGATCTGGTCTGGTTCGGTCTGGTCTGGTCTGGTCCGGTCTGGTCCGGTCTGGTCTGGTCTGGTTCGGTCTGGTTCGGTCTGGTCTGGTTCGGTCTGGTCTGGTTCGGTCTGGTCTGGTTCGGTCTGGTCTGGTTCGATTTGGTCTGGTTCGGTCTGGTCTGGTCTGGTTCGGTCTGGTCTGGTTCGGTCTGGTCCGGTCTGGTCCTGTCTGGTCCGTTTCGGTCTGGTTCGGTCTGGTTCGTTCTGGTTCTGTCTGGTTCGGTCTGGTCTGGTTCGGTCTGGTCTGGTTCGGTCTGGTCTGGTTCGGTCTGGTCTGGTTTGGTCTGGTCTGGTTCGGTATGGTCTGGTCTGGTTTGGTCTGGTCTGGTTCGGTCTGGTCTGGTTCGGTCTGGTCTGGTCTGGTTCGCTCTGGTTCGCTCTGGTTCGGTCTGGTTCGGTCTGGTCTGGTTCGGTATGATCTGGTCTGGTATGGTTCGGTCTGGTCTGGTCTGGTTCGGTCTGGTCTGGTCTGGTTCGGTCTGGTTCGGTCTGGTCTGGTTCGGTCTGGTCTGGTTCGTTCTGGTTCGGTCTGGTCTGGTCTGGTCTGCTTCGGTGTGGTCTGGCCTGGTATAGTCTGGTTCGTTCTGGTTCTGTCTGGTTCGGTCTGGTCTGGTTCGGTCTGGTCTGGTTCGGTCTGGTATGGTCTGGTCTGGTCTGGTTCGTTCTGGTTCGCTCCGGTTCGGTCTGGTCCGGTCTGGTTCGGTCTGGTCTGGTTCGGTCTGGTTCGGTCTGGTCTGGTTCGGTCTGGTTCGATCTGGTTCGGTCTGGCCAGGTCTGGTCAGGTCTGGTCTGGTTCGGTCTGGTTCGGTCTGGTCTGGTCTGGTTCGTTCTGGTTCGGTCTGGTTCGGTCTGGCCAGGTCTGGTCTGGTTCGGTCTGGTCTGGTCTGGTCCGCTCTGGTTTGGTCTGGTCTGGTCTGGTCTGGTCTGGTTCGGTCTGGTTCGGTCTGGTCCGGTCTGGTCTGGTCCGGTCTGGTCTGGTTCGGTCTGGTCTGGTTCGGTCTGGTCTGGTTCGGTCTGGTCTGGTTCGATTTGGTCTGGTTCGGTCTGGTCTGGTCTGGTTCGTTCTGGTTCGGTCTGGTTTGGTCTGGTTCGGTCTGGTCTGGTCTGGTTCGGTCTGGTCTGGTTCGGTCTGGTCTGGTTCGATTTGGTCTGGTTCGGTCTGGTCTGGTCTGGTTCGTTCTGGTTCGGTCTGGTTTGGTCTGGTTCGGTCTGGTCTGGTCTGGTTCGGTCTGGTCTGGTCTTTTTCGGCCTGGTCTGGTCTGGTTCGGTCTAGTCTGGTCTGGTTCGGTCTGGTTCGGTCTGGTTCGGTCTGGTCTGGTCTGGTCTGGTCCGGTCTGGTCTGGTTCGTTCTGGTTCGGTCTGGTCTGGCCTGGTCTGGTCTGGTTCGTTCTGGTTCGCTCTGGTTCGGTCTGGTCCGGTCTGGTCTGGTCCGGTCTGGTCTGGTCTGGTTCGGTCTGGTCTGGTTCGGTCTGGTCTGGTCTGGTCTGGTTCGGTCTGGTTCGGTCTGGTCTGGTTCGGTCTGGTTCGGTCTGGTTCGGTCTGTTCTGGTTCGGTCTGGTCTGGTTCGGTCTGGTTCGGTCTGGTCTGGTTCGATCTGGTTCGGTCTGGTTGCGTCTGGTCCGGTCTGGTTGCGTCTGGTCCGGTCTGTTTCGGTCTGGTTCGGTCTGGTTCGGTCTAGTCTGGTCTGGTTCGGTCTGGTCTGGTTCGGTCTGGTCTGGTTCGGTCTGGTCTGGTTCGGTCTGGTCTGGTTCAGTCTGGTCTGGTTCAGTCTGGTCTGGTTCAGTCTGGTCTGGTTCAGTCTGGTCTGGTTCGGTCTGGTCTGGTTCGGTCTGGCCTGGTCTGGTCTGGTTCGTTCTGGTTCGCTCTGGTTCGGTCTGGTCCGGTCTGGTTCGGTCTGGTCTGGTTCGGTCTGGTTCGGTCTGGTCTGGTCTGGTTCGGTCTGGTTCGGTTCGGTCTGGTCTGGTTCGGTCTGGTTCGGTCTGGTCTGGTTCAGTCTGGTCTGGTTCGGTCTGGTCTGGTCTGGTTCGGTCTGGTCTGGTTCGGTATGGTCTGGTATGGTTCGTTCTGGTTCGCTCTGGTTCGCTCTGGTTCGGTCTGGTTCGGTCTGGTTCGGTCTGGTCTGGTTCGGTATGGTCTGGTCTGGTATGGTCTGGTCTGGTCTGGTTCGGTCTGGTCTGGTCTGGTTCGGTCTGGTCTGGTTCGGTCTGGTTCGTTCTGGTCTGGTTCGGTCTGGTCTGGTCTGGTTCGGTCTGGTCTGGTCCGGTCTGGTCTGGTTCGGTCTGGTTCGGTCTGGTCTGGTCTGGTTCGGTCTGGTCTGGTCTGGATCGCTCTGGTTCGCTCTGGTTCGGTCTGGTCCGGTCTGGTTCGGTCTGGTCTGGTCTGGTTCGCTCTGGTTCGCTCTGGTTCGGTCTGGTTCGGTCTGGTCTGGTTCGGTATGATCTGGTCTGGTATGGTCTGGTCTGGTTCGGTCTGGTTTGGTCTGGTTCGGTCTGGTCTGGTTCGGTTCGGTCTAGTCTGGTCTGGTTCGGTCTGGTTCGGTCTGGTCTGGTCTGGTTCGGTCTGGTCTGGTTCGGTCTGGTCTGGTCTGGTTTGGTCTGGTCTGGTTCGGTATGGTCTGGTCTGGTTCGGTCTGGTTCGGTTCGGTCTGGTCTGGTCTGGTCTGGTTCGGTCTGGTCTGGTCTGGTTCGGTCTGGTCTGGTTTGGTCTGGTCTGGTTCGGTCTGGTCTGGTTCGTTCTGGTTCGGTCTGGTCCGGTCTGGTCTGGTCTGGTTCGGTCTGGTCTGGTTCGGTCTGGTTCGGTCTGGTCTGGTTCGGTTCGGTCTAGTCTGGTCTGGTTCGGTCTGGTCTGGTTCGGTCTGGTCTGGTTCGGTTCGGTTCGGTCTGGTCTGGTTCGGTCTGGTCTGGTTCGGTCTGGTCTGGTTCAGTCTGGTCTGGTTCAGTCTGGTTCGGTCTGGTCTGGTTCGGTCTGGTCTGGTTCGGTCTGGTCTGGTTCGGTCTGGTTCGGTCTGGTCTGGTCTGGTTCGGTCTGGTCTGGTTCGGTCTGGTCTGGTTTGGTCCGGTCTGGTCTAGTCTGGTCTCGTCTGGTTCGTTCTGGTCTGGTCTGGTTCGGTCTGGTTCGGTCTGGTTCGCTCTGGTTCGGTCTGGTCCGGTCTGGTCTGGTTCGGTCTGGTCTGGTCTGGTCTGGTTCGTTCTGGTTTGGTCCGGTCTGGTCTGGTCTGGTTCGTTCTGGTTCGCTCTGGTTCGGTCTGGTCTGGTCTGGTTCGGTCTGGTCTGGTTCGGTCTGCTCTGGTCTGGTTCGGTCTGGTCTGGTTCGCTCTGGTTCGGTCTGGTCTGGTTCGGGTCTGGTTCGGTCTGGTTCGCTCTGGTCTGGTTCGGTCTGGTCTGGTTCGGTCTGGTCTGGTCTGGTTCGTTCTGGTTCGCTCCGGTTCGGTCTGGTCCGGTCTGGTTCGGTCTGGTCTGGTCTGGTTCGTTCTGGTTCGGTCTGGTCTGGTCTGGCCAGGTCTGGTCTGGTTCGGTCTGGTCTGGTTCGGTCTGGTCTGGTCTGGTTCGGTATGGTCTGGTCTGGTCTGGCCAGGTCTGGTCTGGTCTGGTTCGGTCTGGTCTGGTTCGGTCTGGTCTGGTCCGGTTTGGTCTGGTCTGGTCTGGTTCGGTTTGGTCTGGTTCGGTCTGGTTCGGTCTGGTCTGCTCTGGTCTGGTCTGGTTCGTTCTGGTTCGGTCTGGTTCGGTCTGGTCTGGTTCGTTCTGGTTCGGTCTGGTTCGGTCTGGTTCGGTCTGGTCTGGTCTGGTCTGGTTCGCTCTGGTTCGGTCTGGTTCGGTCTGGTCTGGTTCGGTCTGGTCTGGTTTGGTTCGGTCTGGTATGGTCTGGTTCGGTCTGGTCTGGTCTGGTCCGGTCTGGTTCGGTCTGGTCTGGTCTGGTCCGGTCTGGTCTGGTTCGTTCTGGTTCGGTCTGGTTCGGTCTGGTCTGGTTCGGTCTGTCCTGGTCTGGTCTGGTTCGGTCTGGTTCGGCTGGTCTGGTCTGGTTCGGCTGGTCTGGTCTGGTTCGGTCTGGTCTGGTTCGGTCTGGTCTGGTTCGGTCTGGTTTGGCCTGGTTCGGTCTGGTTCGGTCTGTTCTGGTTCGGTCTGGTCTGGTTCGGTCTGGTCTGGTTCGATCTGGTTCGGTCTGGTTTGGTCTGGTCCCGTCTGGTTCGGTCTGGTCTGGTTCGTTCTGGTCTGATTCGGTCTGGTTCGGTCTGGTCTGGTTCGGTTCGGTTCGGTCTAGTCTGGTCTGGTTCGGTCTTGTCTGGTTCGATCTGGTTCGGTCTGGTTCGGTTCGGTCTGGTCTGGTTCGGTCTGGTCTGGTCCGGTCTGGTCTTGTCTGGTTCGGTCTGGTCTGGTTCGGTCTGGTCTGGTTCGGTCTGGTCTGGTTCAGTCTGGTCTGGTCTGGTTCGGTCTGGTTCGATCTGGTTCTGTCTCACCTGATCTGGTCTGGTTCGTTCTGGTTCGCTCTGGTTCGGTCTGGTCCGGTCTGGTTCGGTCTGGTTCGGTCTGGTTCGGTCTGGTCTGGTTCGGTCTGGTCTGGTTCAGTCTGGTCTGGTTCAGTCTGGTTCGGTCTGGTCTGGTTCGGTCTGGTCTGGTCTGGTTCGGTATGGTCTGGTCTGGTCTGGTTCGTTCTGGTCTGGTTCGGTCTGGTCCGGTCTGGTTCGGTCTGGCCTGGTCTGGTCTGGTTCGTTCTGGTTCGCTCTGGTTCGGTCTGGTCCGGTCTGGTTCGGTCTGGTCTGGTCTGGTCTGGTTCGGTCTGTTCTGGTCTGGTCTGGTCTGGTTCGTTCTGGTTCGCTCTGGTTCGGTCTGGTCTGGTTCGGTCTGGTCTGGTTTGGTCCGGTCTGGTCCGGTCTGGTCTGGTTCGGTCTGGTCTGGTTCGGAATGGTCTGGTATGGTCTGGTCTGGTTCGGTCTGGTCTGGTCTGGTTCGGTCTGGTCTGGTCTGGTCTGGTCTGGTCCGGTCTGGTCTGGTTCGTTCTGGTTCGGTCTGGTTCGGTCTGGTCTGGTTCGTTCTGGTTCGCTCTGGTTCGGTCTGGTTCGGTCTGGTCTGGTCTTGTATGGTTCGGTCTTGTCTGGTCTGTTTTGTTCTGGTTCGGGTCTGGTTCGGTCTGGTCTGTTTTGTTCTGGTTCGGGTCTGGTCTGTTTTGTTCTGGTTCGGTCTGGTCTGGTCTGGTTCGTTCTGGTTCGGTCTGGTCTGGTTCGGTCTGGTCCGGTCTGGTTCGTTCTGGTTTGCTCTGGTTCGGTCTGGTCTGGTCCGGTCTGGTTCGGGTCTGGTTCGGTCTGGTCCGGTCTGGTTCGGTCTGGTCTGGTCTGGTTCGGTCTGGTCTGGTTCGGTCTGGTTCGGTCTGGTCTGGTTCGGTTCGGACTAGTCTGGTCTGGTTCGGTCTGGTTCGGTCTGGTTCGGTCTGGTCCGGTCTGGTCTGGTTCGGTCTGGTCTGGTCTGGTCTGGTTCGGTTCGGTCTGGTCTGGTTCGGTCTGGTTCAGTCTGGTCCGGTCTGGTCTGGTTCTGTCTGGTTCGGTCTGGTTCGGTCTGGTCTGGTTCGGTCTGGTCTGGTTCGGTCTGGTCTGGTTCAGTCTGGTCTGGTTCAGTCTGGTTCAGTCTGGTTCGGTCTGGTCTGGTTCGGTCTGGTTCGGTCTGGTCTGGTTCGGTCTGGTTCGGTTCGGTCTGGTCTGGTTCGGTCTGGTCTGGTCTGGTTCGGTCTGGTCTGGTCTGGTTCGGTCTGGTCTGGTTCGGTCTGGTCTGGTCTGGTTCGTTTTGGTTCGCTCTGGTCCGGTTTGGTCTGGTCTGGTCTGGTTCGGTATGGTCCGGCTGGTCTGGTTCGGTCTGGTCTGGTTCGGTCTGGTCTGGTTTGGTCTGGTCTGGTTCGTTCTGGTTCGGTCTGGTTCGGTCTGGTCTGGTTCGTTCTGGTTCGCTCTGGTTCGGTCTGGTTCGGTCTGGTCTGGTTCGATATGGTCTGGTCTGGTTCGGTCTGGTCTGGTTCGGTCTGGTCTGGTTCGATATGGTCTTGTTCGGTCTGGTCTGGTTCGGTCTGGTCTGGTTCGCTCTGGTTCGGTCTGGTCCGGTCTGGTCCGGTCTGGTTCGGTCTGGTCTGGTTCGATATGGTCTGGTCTGGTCTGGTTCGGTCTGGTTCGGTCTGGTCTGGTCCATTCTGGTCTGGTTCGGTCTGGTTCAGTCTGGTTCAGTCTGGTTCGGTCTAGTTCGGTCTGATTCGTTCTGGTTCCTTCTGGTTCGGTCTGGTTCGGTCTGGTCTGGTCTGGTCCGGTCTGGTCTGGTCCGGTCTGGTCTGGTCTGGTCTGGTTCGTTCTGGTCTGGTTCGTTCTGGTCCGGTCTGGTTCGGTCTGGTCTGGTTCGGTCTGGTCTGGTTCGGTATGGTCTGGTATGGTCTGGTCTGGTTCGGTCTGGTCCGGTCTGGTTCGGTCTGGTCTGGTTCGGTCTGGTCTGGTTCGGCATGGTCTGGTTCGGTATGGTCTGGTCTGGTATGGTTCGGCTGGTATGGTCTGGTTCGGTCTGGTCTGGTTCGGTCTGGTCTGGTCTGGTCTGGTTCGGTCTGGTCTGGTTCGTGCTGGTAGGGTCTGGTTCGGTCTGGTCTGGTTCGTTCTGGTTCGGTCTGGTCTGGTTCGTTCTGGTTCGCTCTGGTTCGGTCTGGTTCGGTCTGGTTTGGTCTGGTATGGTCTGGTTCGGTCTGGTCTGGTTTGGTCCGGTTCTGGTCTGGTCTGGTCTGGTTCGTTCTGGTTCGCTCTGGTTCGGTCTGGTCCGGTCTGGTCTGGTTCGGTCTGGTCTGGTTCGGTATGGTCTGGTATGGTCTGGTCTGGTCTGGTTCGTTCTGGTTCGTTCTGGTTCGGTCTGGTTTGGTCTGGTTCGGTCTGGTTCGGTCTGGTCTGGTCTGGTTCGGTCTGGTCTGGTCTGGTTCGGTCTGGTCCGGTCTGGTCCCGTCTGTTTCGGTCTGGTCTGGTCTGGTCTGCTTCGGTGTGGTCTGGCCTGGTCTGGTCTGGTTCGTTCTGGTTCGCTCTGGTTCGGTCTGGTCTGGTTCGGTATGGTCTGGTCTGGTCTGGTCTGGTCTGGTTGGGTCTGGACTGGTTCGGTCTGGTCTGGTTCAGTCTGGTCTGGTTCAGTCTGGTCTGGTTCAGTCTGGTCTGGTTCGGTCTGGTCTGGTTCGGTCTGGTCTGGTTCGGTCTGGTCTGGTTCGGTCTGGTCTGGTCTGGTCTGGTTCGGTATGGTCTGGTCTGGTCCGGTCTGTTTCGGGTCTGGTTCGGTCTGGTCCGGTCTGGTCCGGTCTGGTCCGGTCTGGTCTGGTTCGGTCTGGTCTGGTCCGGTTTGGTCTGGTCTGGTCTGGTTCGTTCTGGTTCGGTCTGGTTCGGTCTGGTCTGGTTCGGTCTGGTCTGGTTCGTTCTGGTTCGCTCTGGTTCGGTCTGGTCTGGTTCGGTCTGGTCTGGTTCGATCTGGTCTGGTTCGGTCTGGTCTGGTTCGGTCTGGTCTGGTTCGTTCTGGTTCGCTCTGGTTCGGTCTGGTCCGGTCTGGTCCGGTCTGGTTCGGTCTGGTCTGGTTCGGTCTGGTCTGGTTCGATATGGTCTGGTCTGGTTCGGTCTGGTCTGGTCTGGTCCGGTCTGGTCCGGTCTGGTTCGGTCTGGTTCGGTCTGGTTCGGTCTGGTTCGGTCTGATTCGTTCTGGTTCGGTCTGGTCTGGTTCGGTCTGGTTCGGTCTGGTTCGGTCCGGTCTGGTTCGGTCTGGTCTGGTCTGGTCTGGTTCGTTCTGGTCCGGTCTGGTTCGGTCTGGTCTGTTTCGGTCTGGTCTGGTTCGGTCTGGTCCGTTCTGGTCTGGTTCGTTCTGGTCTGGTCTGGTCTGGTTCGTTCTGGTCCGGTCTGGTTCGGTCTGGTCTGTTTCGGTCTGGTCTGGTTCGGTATGGTCTGGTCTGGTTCGGTCTGGTCTGGTTCGGTCTGGTCCGGTCTGGTTCGGTCTGGTCTGGTCTGGTTCAGTCTGGTTCGGTCTGGTCTGGTTCGGTCTGGTCCGGTTTGTTTCGGTCTGGTCTGGTTCGGTATGGTCTGGTCTGGTTCGGTATGGTCTGGTCTGGTATGGTTCGGCTGGTATGGTCTGGTTCGAGTCTGGTTCGGTCTGGTCTGGTTCGGTCTGGTCTGGTCTGGTCTGGTTCGGTCTGGTCTGGTCTGGTTCGGTCTGGTCTGGTTCGTTCTGGTTCGGTCTGGTTCGGTCTGGTTTGGTCTGGTTCGGTCTGGTATGGTCTGGTTCGGTCTGGTCTGGTTTGGTCCGGTTCTGGTCTGGTCTTGTCTGGTTCGTTCTGGTTCGCTCTGGTCCGGTCTGGTCTGGTTCGGTATGGTCTGGTCTGGTTCGTTCTGGTTCGTTCTGGTTCGTTCTGGTTCGGTCTGGTTCGGTCTGGTTCGGTCTGGTCTGGTCTGGTTCGGTCTGGTCAGGTCTGGTTCGGTATGGTCTGGTCTGGTTCGGGTCTGGTTCGGTCTGGTTCGGGTCTGGTTCGGTCTGGTCCGGTCTGGTCTTGTCTGGTTCGGTCTGGTCTGGTTCGGTCTGGTCTGGTTTGTTCTGGTTCGGTCTGGTCTGGTCTGGTTCGGTCTGGTCTGGTCTGGTTCGGTCTGGTCCGGTCTGGTCCCGTCTGGTTCGGTCTGGTCTGGTCTGTTTCGGTGTGGTCTGTCCTGGTCTGGTCTGGTTCGTTCTGGTTCGCTCTGGTTCGGTCTGGTCTGGTTCGGTCTGGTCTGGTCTGGTTCGGTCTGGTCTGGTCTGGTCCGGTCTGGTTCGGGTCTGGTTCGGTCTGGTCTTGTCTTGTTCGGTCTGGTTCGTTCTGGTTCGGTCTGGTTCGGTCTGGTTCGGTCTGGTTCGGTCTAGTCTGGTCTGGTTCGGTCTAGTCTGGTCTGGTCTGGTTCGGTCTGGTCCGGTCTGTTTCGGTCTGGTCCCGTCTGGTCCGGTCTGGTACGGTCTGGTCCGGTCTGGTTCGGTCTGGTCTGGTTCGGTCTGGTCTGGTTCGGTCTGGTCTGGTCTGGTTCGGTCTGGTCTGGTTCGGTCTGGTCCGGTCTGGTCCGTTTCGGTCTGGTCCGTTTCGGTCTGGTTCGTTCTGGTTCTGTCTGGTTCGGTCTGGTCTGGTTCGGTCTGGTCCTGTTCGGTCTGGTCTGGTTCGGTATGGTCTGGTCTGTTTCGGTCTGGTTCGGTCTGGTCTGGTTCGGTCTGGTCTGGTTCGTTCTGGTTCGGTCTGGTCTGGTTCGGTCTGGTCTGGTTCGGTCTGGTCTGGTTCGGTCTGGTTTGGTCTGGTTCGGTCTGGTCTGGTCTGTTTCGGTCTGGTTCGGTCTGGTTCGGTCTGGTCTGGTCCGGTCTGGTCTGGCCTGGTCTGGTCTGGTTCGCTCTGGTTCGGTCTGGTCCGGTCTGGTCTGGTCCGGTCTGGTCTGGTTCGGTCTGGTCTGGTTCGGTCTGGTCTGGTTCGGTCTGGTTCGGTCTGGTCTGGTTCGGTCTGGTTCGGTCTGGTTTGGTCTGGTTCGGTCTGTTCTGGTTCGGTCTGGTCTGGTTCGGTCTGGTTCGGTCTGGTCTGGTTCGATCTGGTTCGGTCTGGTTGCGTCTGGTCCGGTCTGGTTCGGTCTGGTCCCGTCTGTTTCGGTCTGGTCTCGTCTGGTCTGGTTCGGTCTGGTTCGGTCTAGTCTGGTCTGGTTCGGTCTGGTCTGGTTCGGTCTGGTCTGGTTCGGTCTGGTCTGGTTCGGTCTGGTCTGGTTCGGTCTGGTCTGGTTCGATCTGGTCTGGTTCGGTCTGGTTCGATCTGGTCTGGTCTGGTCTGGTTCGGTCTGGTCTTGTCTTGTTCGGTCTGGTTCGTTCTGGTTCGGTCTGGTTCGGTCTGGTTCGGTCTAGTCTGGTCTGGTCTGGTCTGGTCTGGTCCGGTCTGGTACGGTCTGGTCCGGTCTGGTTCGGTCTGGTCTGGTTCGGTCTGGCCTGGTTCGGTCTGGTCTGGTCTGGTTCGGTCTGGTCTGGTTCGGTCTGGTCCGGTCTGGTCCGGTCTGGTCCGTTTCGGTCTGGTTCGTTCTGGTTCTGTCTGGTTCGGTCTGGTCTGGTTCGGTCTGGTCCTGTTCGGTCTGGTCTGGTTCGGTATGGTCTGGTCTGGTCCCGTCTGGTCTGGTCTGGTCCGGTCTGGTCTGGTTCGGTCTGGTCTGGTTCGGTCTGGTCCGTTTCGGTCTGGTTCGTTCTGGTTCTGTCTGGTTCGGTCTGGTCTGGTCTGGTTCGGTCTGGTCTGGTTCGGTTCGCTCTGGTTCGGTCTGGTTCGGTTCTATTTTTCCTTATTTATTTTTTTCCAAATTTTTTTTTTTTTATTTTTTTTTTTTTCTTCAAAATTTATTTTTTTTTCGATTTTTTTATTTTTCCTCATTTTTTTTTTTCAAAATTTTTTATTTTTCAATTTTTTATTTTTTTTCAAAATTTATTTTTTTTCTTCAATATTTATTTTTTTTTCGATTTTTTTATTTTTCCTCATTTTTTTTTTTCCAGAATTTATTTTTTTTCTTCAATATTTATTTTTTATTTTCGATTTTTTTTTCTCCAATTTTTTTATTTTTCCATGTTTTTTTTTTTTCATCAATATTAATTTTTTTTCGATTTTTTTTTTTTTTTTCAGATTTTTTTTTTCGATTTTTTATTTTTCCTCATTTTTTTTTTCCCTCATTTTTTTTTTTTCCAATTTTTTTATTTTTCCATTTTTTTTTTTTTTCCAGAATTTTTTTTTTTCTTCAATATTTATTTTTTATTTTCGATTTTTTTTTCTCCAATTTTTTTATTTTTCCATTTTTTTTTTTTTTTCAAATTTTTTTTTTTCCGATTTTTTTTTTCCAAATTTTTTTTTTTCATCAATATTTATTTTTTTTTCGATTTTTTTATTTTTCCTCATTTTTTTTTCTTCCAATTTTTTTATTTTTTAAATTTTTTTTATTTTTATGATTTTTTTTTTTTCCAAAATTTTCCCAAAATTTGTTTTTTTCTGAATTTATTTTTTTTCTTCAATATTTATTTTTTTTTCGATTTTTTTATTTTTCCTAATTTTTTTTTTTTCCAATTTTTTTATTTTTTTCCTTCGATTTTTTTTTCTCCAATTTTTTTATTTTTCCATTTTTTTTTTTTCCGATTTTTTTTTTTCAATATATTTTTTTTTTTCCAAAATTTTTCTTTTTCTGAATTTATTTTTTTTCTTCAATATTTATTTTTTATTTTCGATTTTTTTTTCTCCAATTTTTTTATTTTTCCATTTTTTTATTTTTTTCCTTCGATTTTTTTTTCTCCGATTTTTTTTTTTCAATATTTTTTTTTTTTTCCAAAATTTTTCTTTTTCTGAATTTATTTTTTTTCTTCAATATTTATTTTTTTTTTCCGATTTTTTTATGATTTTTTTTTTTTCAATATTTTTTTTTTTTTCCAAAATTTTTCCAAAATTTGTTTTTTTCTGAATTTATTTTTTTTCTTCAATATTTATTTTTTTTTCGATTTTTTTATTTTTCCTCATTTTTATTTTTCCTAATTTTTTTTTTTTCCAATTTTTTTATTTTTCCATTTTTTTTTTTTTCAATATTTTTTTATTATTATTTTTTTTTTCCAAATTTTTTTTTTTCATCAATATTTATTTTTTTTTCGATTTTTTTATTTTTCCTCATTTTTATTTTTCCTAATTTTTTTTTTTTCGATTTTTCTATTTTTCCTTTTTTTTTTTCGATTTTTCTATTTTTCCAATTTTTTTTTTTTCTGATTTTTTTATTTTTCCTCATTTTTTTTTTTCCTAATTTTTTTTTTTTTCCAGAATTTTTTTTTTTTCTTCAATATTTATTTTTTATTTTCGATTTTTTTTTCTCCAATTTTTTTATTTTTCCATGTTTTTTTTTTTTTCAAATTTTTTTTTTTTCCGATTTTTTTTTTTCATCAATATTAATTTTTTTTTTTTCCAATTTTTTTATTTTTCCATTTTTTTTTTTTTTCCAGAATTTTTTTTTTTCTTCAATATTTATTTTTTATTTTCGATTTTTTTTTCTCCAATTTTTTTTTTTTTCCATTTTTTTTTTTTTTCCAAATTTTTTTTTTTCATCAATATTTATTTTTTTTTCGATTTTTTTATTTTTCCTCATTTTTTTTTTCTTCCAATTTTTTTTTTTTTTTAATTTTTTTTTTTTTTATGATTTTTTTTTTTTCAATATTTTTTTTTTTTTCCTGAATTTATTTTTTTTCTTCAATATTTATTTTTTATTTTCGATTTTTTTTTCTCCATTTTTTATTTTTTTTCAAATTTTTTTTTTTTCCGATTTTTTTTTTCCAAATTTTTTTTTTTCATCAATATTTATTTTTTTTTCGATTTTTTTATTTTTCCTCTCCTAATTTTTTTTTTCTTCCAATTTTTTTATTTTTTAATTTTTTTTTTTTTTTATGATTTTTTTTTTTTCAATATTTTTTTTTTTTTCCAAAATTTTTCCAAAATTTGTTTTTTTCTGAATTTATTTTTTTTCTTCAATATTTATTTTTTTTTCGATTTTTTTATTTTTCCTCATTTTTATTTTTCCTCATTTTTTTTTTTTCCAATTTTTTTATTTTTCCATTTTTTTTTTTTTTCCAAAATTTTTTTTTTTCCTTCAATATTTATTTTTTATTTTCGATTTTTTTTTCTCCAATTTTTTTATTTTTCCATTTTTTTTTTTTTTTCAAATTTTTTTTTTTTCCGTTTTTTTTTTTTCTCAATATTTTTTTATTATTATTTTTTTTTTCCAAATTTTTTCGATTTTTTTATTTTTCCTCATTTTTATTTTTCCTAATTTTTTTTTTCTTCCAATTTTTTTTTTTTTTTCATTTTTTTTTTTTTTATGATTTTTTTTTTTTCAATATTTTTTTTTTTTTCCAAAATTTTTCCAAAATTTTTTTTTTTCTGAATTTATTTTTTTCGATTTTTTTATTTTTCCTCATTTTTATTTTTCCTAAAAAAAAATTTCTTCCATTTTTTCCAAAAATTGTATTTCTTCTGATTATTTTTTTTTCCAATTTTTTTTTTTTCCAATTTTTTTTTTTTTTTCAGATTTTTTTTTTTCGATTTTTTTTATTTTTCCTTATTTTTATTTTTCCTAATTATTTTTTTTTCGATTTTTCTATTTTTCCTTTTTTTTTTTTTTTCGATTTTTCTATTTTTCCAATTTTTTTTTTTTCTGATTTTTTTTTTCTTCGATTTTTCTATTTTTCCTTATATATATAATTTTTTTTTTCGATTTTTCTATTTTTCCTTATTTTTTTTTTTCCAAATTTTTTTTTTCCAAAATTTTTTTCAGAATTTTTTTTTTCGATTTTTCTATTTTTCCTTATTTTTTTTTTTCCAAATTTTTTTTTTCCAATTTTTTTTATTTTCTGAATATTTTTTTTTTGATTATTATTTTTATTTTTCAGATTTAAAAAAAAAAAAATTTTTTTGTATTTTTCCGAATTTTTTATTTTCTGATTTTTTACATTTTTATTTTTCTGATTTCTTTTCGGATTATTATTATTATTTTTTTTTTCGGAAAATCGAAAAAAATCTGGAAAAAACGAAACAAAAAAAAAAAGAAAAATCGGAAAAAATCGGAAAAAAATAATCTGTAAAAAAAAATCGAGAAGAAAAAAAATAATCAGAAAAAAAAAATTTAAAAAAAAAAGTTTTTTTTTTTCTTAAATCCGAAAAAAAAACACCGAGATATTCCGAAAAAACACAAATATTGATTGCAAAAAAATAATCCGTAAAAAAAAAAAAAAAAAAATAATAATAATAAAAAAAAAAAAAAAAAAAAATAATAATAAAAAAAAAATTATCAGAAAAAAAAAAATGTAAAAAAAAAAAAAAAAAAAAAAATTAGAAAAAATAAAATAAAATAAAAAATCGGGAAAAATAATCCATAAAAAAATATCGGGAAGAAAAAAAATTATAAAAAATTATAATAAAAAAAAATTTATAAAAAAAAAATCAAAAGAAAAAAAATAATCCGAAATTTTTTTTTGGAGGAATTCAGGAAAACAAAAAAAAAAAAAAAATTATCAGAAGAAAAAAAATGTAAAATGAAAGGATTTTTTTTTTTTCAGATTTTTTTTTTTTTTTTTTTTTCGGAAAATCGGAAAAAATCTGGAAAAAACGAAACAAAAAAAAAAAAATGAAAAATCGGAAAAAATCGGGAAAAAATAATCTGTAAAAAAAAATCGGGAAGAAAAAAAATAATAAAAAAAAATAAAAAAATTGATTAAAAAAAAATCAGAAGAAAAAAAATAATCCGAAAAAAAAAAATTTAAAAAAAAAGACACCGAGATATTCCGAGAAAACACAAATATTGCAAAAAAATAATCCGTAAAAAAAAATCGAGAAGAAAAAAAATAATTAAAAAAATTAATTAAAAAAAATTAAACACGATTTTAGACCTTGAAAAGTGGTTATTTCTGTAGTTCAATTGCTGCTAAGAAAACCTTGTGTACCTACTATCATCTAGTTTGAACAGTTCTGTATAAAATGTACTTCCAGTGCAACCAAACACGATTTTAGACCTTGTTTTGTGGAAAAGTGGTTATTTCTGTAGTTCAATTGCTGCAATTTGCTGAAAATTGTCCACAAGTGTACCTACTATCATCTAGTTTGAACAGTTCTGTATAAAATGTACTTCCAGTGCAACCAAACACGATTTTAGACCTTGTTTTGTGGAAAAGTGGTTATTTCTGTAGTTCAATTGCTGCAATTTGCTGAAAATTGTCCACAAGTGTACCTACTATCATCTAGTTTGAACAGTTCTGTATAAAATGTACTTCCAGTGCAACCAAACACGATTTTAGACCTTGTTTTGTGGAAAAGTGGTTATTTCTGTAGTTCAATTGCTGCAATTTGCTGAAAATTGTCCACAAGTGTACCTACTATCATCTAGTTTGAACAGTTCTGTATATAAAATGTACTTCCAGTGCAACCAAACACGATTTTAGACCTTGTTTTGTGGAAAAGTGGTTATTTCTGTAGTTCAATTGCTGCAATTTGCTGAAAATTGTCCACAAAGTGTACCTACTATCATCTAGTTTGAACAGTTCTGTATAAAAGTACTTCCAGTTGCAACCAAACACGATTTTAGACCTTGTTTTTGGGAAAGTGGTTATTTCTGTAGTTCAATTGCTGCAATTTGCTGAAAATTGTCCACAAGTGTACCTACTATCATCTAGTTTGAACAGTTCTGTATAAAATGTACTTCCAGTGCAACCAAACACGATTTTAGACCTTGTTTTGAGGAAAAGTGGTTATTTCTGAAGTTCAATTGCTGCAATTTGCTGAAAATTGTCCACAAGTGTACCTACTATCATCTAGTTTGAACAGTTCTGTATAAAATGTACTTCCAGTGCAACCAAACACGATTTTAGACCTTGTTTTGTGGAAAAGTGGTAATTTCTGTAGTTCAATTGCTGCAATTTGCTGAAAAATTGTCCACAAGTGTACCTACTATCATCTAGTTTGAACAGTTCTGTATAAAATGTACTTCCAGTGCAACCAAACACGATTTTAGACCTTGTTTTGTGGAAAAGTGGTTATTTCTGTAGTTCAATTGCTGCAATTTGCTGAAAAATTGTCCACAAGTGTACCTACTATCATCTAGTTTGAACAGTTCTGTATAAAATGTACTTCCAGTGCAACCAAACACGATTTTAGACCTTGTTTTGTGGAAAAGTGGTTATTTCTGTAGTTCAATTGCTGCAATTTGCTGAAAATTGTCCACAAGTGTACCTACTATCATCTAGTTTGAACAGTTCTGTATATAAAATGTACTTCCAGTGCAACCAAACACGATTTTAGACCTTGTTTTGTGGAAAAGTGGTTATTTCTGTAGTTCAATTGCTGCAATTTGCTGAAAATTGTCCACAAGTGTACCTACTATCATCTAGTTTGAACAGTTCTGTATATAAAATGTACTTCCAGTGCAACCAAACACGATTTTAGACCTTGTTTTGTGGAAAAGTGGTTATTTCTGTAGTTCAATTGCTGCAATTTGCTAAAAATTGTCCACAAGTGTACCTACTATCATCTAGTTTGAACAGTTCTGTATAAAATGTACTTCCAGTGCAACCAAACACGATTTTAGACCTTGTTTTGTGGAAAAGTGGTTATTTCTGTAGTTCAATTGCTGCAATTTGCTGAAAATTGTCCACAAGTGTACCTACTATCATCTAGTTTGAACAGTTCTGTATAAAATGTACTTCCAGTGCAACCAAACACGATTTTAGACCTTGTTTTGTGGAAAAGTGGTTATTTCTGTAGTTCAATTGCTGCAATTTGCTGAAAATTGTCCACAAGTGTACCTACTATCATCTAGTTTGAACAGTTCTGTATAAAATGTACTTCCAGTGCAACCAAACACGATTTTAGACCTTGTTTTGTGGAAAAGTGGTTATTTCTGTAGTTCAATTGCTGCAATTTGCTGAAAATTGTCCACAAGTGTACCTACTATCATCTAGTTTGAACAGTTCTGTATAAAAGTACTTCCAGTTGCAACCAAACACGATTTTAGACCTTGTTTTTGGGAAAGTGGTTATTTCTGTAGTTCAATTGCTGCAATTTGCTGAAAATTGTCCACAAGTGTACCTACTATCATCTAGTTTGAACAGTTCTGTATAAAATGTACTTCCAGTGCAACCAAACACGATTTTAGACCTTGTTTTGTGGAAAAGTGGTTATTTCTGTAGTTCAATTGCTGCAATTTGCTGAAAATTGTCCACAAGTGTACCTACTATAGTCTAGTTTGAACAGTTCTGTATAAAATGTACTTCCAGTGCAACCAAACACGATTTTAGACCTTGTTTTGTGGAAAAGTGGTTATTTCTGTAGTTCAATTGCTGCAATTTGCTGAAAATTGTCCACAAGTGTACCTACTATCATCTAGTTTGAACAGTTCTGTATAAAATGTACTTCCAGTGCAACCAAACACGATTTTAGACCTTGTTTTGTGGAAAAGTGGTTATTTCTGTAGTTAAATTGCTGCAATTTGCTGAAAATTGTCCACAAGTGTACCTACTATCATCTAGTTTGAACAGTTCAGTATAAAATGTACTTCCAGTGCAACCAAACACGATTTTAGACCTTGTTTTGTGGAAAAGTGGTTATTTCTGTAGTTCAATTGCTGCAATTTGCTGAAAATTGTCCACAAGTGTACCTACTATCATCTAGTTTGAACAGTTCTGTATAAAAGTACTTCCAGTTGCAACCAAACACGATTTTAGACCTTGTTTTTGGGAAAGTGGTTATTTCTGTAGTTCAATTGCTGCAATTTGCTGAAAATTGTCCACAAGTGTACCTACTATCATCTAGTTTGAACAGTTCTGTATAAAATGTACTTCCAGTGCAACCAAACACGATTTTAGACCTTGTTTTGAGGAAAAGTGGTTATTTCTGAAGTTCAATTGCTGCAATTTGCTGAAAATTGTCCACAAGTGTACCTACTATCATCTAGTTTGAACAGTTCTGTATAAAATGTACTTCCAGTGCAACCAAACACGATTTTAGACCTTGTTTTGTGGAAAAGTGGTTATTTCTGTAGTTCAATTGCTGCAATTTGCTGAAAATTGTCCACAAGTGTACCTACTATCATCTAGTTTGAACAGTTCTGTATAAAAGTACTTCCAGTTGCAACCAAACACGATTTTAGACCTTGTTTTTGGGAAAGTGGTTATTTCTGTAGTTCAATTGCTGCAATTTGCTGAAAATTGTCCACAAGTGTACCTACTATAATCTAGTTTGAACAGTTCTGTATAAAATGTACTTCCAGTGCAACCAAACACGATTTTAGACCTTGTTTTGAGGAAAAGTGGTTATTTCTGAAGTTCAATTGCTGCAATTTGCTGAAAATTGTCCACAAGTGTACCTACTATCATCTAGTTTGAACAGTTCTGTATAAAATGTACTTCCAGTGCAACCAAACACGATTTTAGACCTTGTTTTGTGGAAAAGTGGTTATTTCTGTAGTTCAATTGCTGCAATTTGCTGAAAAATTGTCCACAAGTGTACCTACTATCATCTAGTTTGAACAGTTCTGTATAAAATGTACTTCCAGTGCAACCAAACACGATTTTAGACCTTGTTTTGTGGAAAAGTGGTTATTTCTGTAGTTCAATTGCTGCAATTTGCTGAAAATTGTCCACAAGTGTACCTACTATCATCTAGTTTGAACAGTTCTGTATAAAATGTACTTCCAGTGCAACCAAACACGATTTTAGACCTTGTTTTGTGGAAAAGTGGTTATTTCTGTAGTTAAATTGCTGCAATTTGCTGAAAATTGTCCACAAGTGTACCTACTATCATCTAGTTTGAACAGTTCAGTATAAGATGTACTTCCAGTGCAACCAAACACGATTTTAGACCTTGTTTTGTGGAAAAGTGGTTATTTCTGTAGTTCAATTGCTGCAATTTGCTGAAAATTGTCCACAAGTGTACCTACTATCATCTAGTTTGAACAGTTCTGTATAAAAGTACTTCCAGTTGCAACCAAACACGATTTTAGACCTTGTTTTTGGGAAAGTGGTTATTTCTGTAGTTCAATTGCTGCAATTTGCTGAAAATTGTCCACAAGTGTACCTACTATCATCTAGTTTGAACAGTTCTGTATAAAATGTACTTCCAGTGCAACCAAACACGATTTTAGACCTTGTTTTGAGGAAAAGTGGTTATTTCTGAAGTTCAATTGCTGCAATTTGCTGAAAATTGTCCACAAGTGTACCTACTATCATCTAGTTTGAACAGTTCTGTATAAAATGTACTTCCAGTGCAACCAAACACGATTTTAGACCTTGTTTTGTGGAAAAGTGGTTATTTCTGTAGTTCAATTGCTGCAATTTGCTGAAAATTGTCCACAAGTGTACCTACTATCATCTAGTTTGAACAGTTCTGTATAAAAGTACTTCCAGTTGCAACCAAACACGATTTTAGACCTTGTTTTTGGGAAAGTGGTTATTTCTGTAGTTCAATTGCTGCAATTTGCTGAAAATTGTCCACAAGTGTACCTACTATAATCTAGTTTGAACAGTTCTGTATAAAATGTACTTCCAGTGCAACCAAACACGATTTTAGACCTTGTTTTGAGGAAAAGTGGTTATTTCTGAAGTTCAATTGCTGCAATTTGCTGAAAATTGTCCACAAGTGTACCTACTATCATCTAGTTTGAACAGTTCTGTATAAAATGTACTTCCAGTGCAACCAAACACGATTTTAGACCTTGTTTTGTGGAAAAGTGGTTATTTCTGTAGTTCAATTGCTGCAATTTGCTGAAAAATTGTCCACAAGTGTACCTACTATCATCTAGTTTGAACAGTTCTGTATAAAATGTACTTCCAGTGCAACCAAACACGATTTTAGACCTTGTTTTGTGGAAAAGTGGTTATTTCTGTAGTTCAATTGCTGCAATTTGCTGAAAATTGTCCACAAGTGTACCTACTATCATCTAGTTTGAACAGTTCTGTATAAAATGTACTTCCAGTGCAACCAAACACGATTTTAGACCTTGTTTTGTGGAAAAGTGGTTATTTCTGTAGTTCAAGTGCTGCAATTTGCTGAAAATTGTCCACAAGTGTACCTACTATCATCTAGTTTGAACAGTTCTGTATAAAATGTACTTCCAGTGCAACCAAACACGATTTTAGACCTTGTTTTGTGGAAAAGTGGTTATTTCTGTAGTTCAATTGCTGCAATTTGCTGAAAATTGTCCACAAGTGTACCTACTATCATCTAGTTTGAACAGTTCTGTATAAAATGTACTTCCAGTGCAACCAAACACGATTTTAGACCTTGTTTTGAGGAAAAGTGGTTATTTCTGTAGTTCAAGTGCTGCAATTTGCTGAAAATTGTCCACAAGTGTACCTACTATCATCTAGTTTGAACAGTTCTGTATAAAATGTACTTCCAGTGCAACCAAACACGATTTTAGACCTTGTTTTGTGGAAAAGTGGTTATTTCTGTAGTTCAATTGCTGCAATTTGCTGAAAATTGTCCACAAGTGTACCTACTATCATCTAGTTTGAACAGTTCTGTATAAAATGTACTTCCAGTGCAACCAAACACGATTTTAGACCTTGTTTTTGGGAAAGTGGTTATTTCTGTAGTTCAATTGCTGCAATTTGCTGAAAATTGTCCACAAGTGTACCTACTATCATCTAGTTTGAACAGTTCTGTATAAAATGTACTTCCAGTGCAACCAAACACGATTTTAGACCTTGTTTTGAGGAAAAGTGGTTATTTCTGAAGTTCAATTGCTGCAATTTGCTGAAAAATTGTCCACAAGTGTACCTACTATCATCTAGTTTGAACAGTTCTGTATAAAATGTACTTCCAGTGCAACCAAACACGATTTTAGACCTTGTTTTGTGGAAAAGTGGTTATTTCTGTAGTTCAAGTGCTGCAATTTGCTGAAAATTGTCCACAAGTGTACCTACTATCATCTAGTTTGAACAGTTCTGTATAAAATGTACTTCCAGTGCAACCAAACACGATTTTAGACCTTGTTTTGTGGAAAAGTGGTTATTTCTGTAGTTCAATTGCTGCAATTTGCTGAAAATTGTCCACAAGTGTACCTACTATCATCTAGTTTGAACAGTTCTGTATAAAATGTACTTCCAGTGCAACCAAACACGATTTTAGACCTTGTTTTGAGGAAAAGTGGTTATTTCTGTAGTTCAAGTGCTGCAATTTGCTGAAAATTGTCCACAAGTGTACCTACTATCATCTAGTTTGAACAGTTCTGTATAAAATGTACTTCCAGTGCAACCAAACACGATTTTAGACCTTGTTTTGTGGAAAAGTGGTTATTTCTGTAGTTCAATTGCTGCAATTTGCTGAAAATTGTCCACAAGTGTACCTACTATCATCTAGTTTGAACAGTTCTGTATGAAATGTACTTCCAGTGCAACCAAACACGATTTTAGACCTTGTTTTTGGGAAAGTGGTTATTTCTGTAGTTCAATTGCTGCAATTTGCTGAAAATTGTCCACAAGTGTACCTACTATCATCTAGTTTGAACAGTTCTGTATAAAATGTACTTCCAGTGCAACCAAACACGATTTTAGACCTTGTTTTGAGGAAAAGTGGTTATTTCTGTAGTTCAATTGCTGCAATTTGCTGAAAATTGTCCACAAGTGTACCTACTATCATCTAGTTTGAACAGTTCTGTATAAAAGTACTTCCAAGTGCAACCAAACACGATTTTAGACCTTGTTTTTGGGAAAGTGGTTATTTCTGTAGTTCAATTGCTGCAATTTGCTGAAAATTGTCCACAAGTGTACCTACTATCATCTAGTTTGAACAGTTCTGTATAAAATGTACTTCCAGTGCAACCAAACACGATTTTAGACCTTGTTTTGAGGAAAAGTGGTTATTTCTGAAGTTCAATTGCTGCAATTTGCTGAAAATTGTCCACAAGTGTACCTACTATCATCTAGTTTGAACAGTTCTGTATAAAATGTACTTCCAGTGCAACCAAACACGATTTTAGACCTTGTTTTGTGGAAAAGTGGTTATTTCTGTAGTTCAAGTGCTGCAATTTGCTGAAAATTGTCCACAAGTGTACCTACTATCATCTAGTTTGAACAGTTCTGTATAAAATGTACTTCCAGTGCAACCAAACACGATTTTAGACCTTGTTTTGTGGAAAAGTGGTTATTTCTGTAGTTCAATTGCTGCAATTTGCTGAAAATTGTCCACAAGTGTACCTACTATCATCTAGTTTGAACAGTTCTGTATAAAATGTACTTCCAGTGCAACCAAACACGATTTTAGACCTTGTTTTGAGGAAAAGTGGTTATTTCTGTAGTTCAAGTGCTGCAATTTGCTGAAAATTGTCCACAAGTGTACCTACTATCATCTAGTTTGAACAGTTCTGTATAAAATGTACTTCCAGTGCAACCAAACACGATTTTAGACCTTGTTTTGTGGAAAAGTGGTTATTTCTGTAGTTCAATTGCTGCAATTTGCTAAAAATTGTCCACAAGTGTACCTACTATCATCTAGTTTGAACAGTTCTGTATAAAATGTACTTCCAGTGCAACCAAACACGATTTTAGACCTTGTTTTTGGGAAAGTGGTTATTTCTGTAGTTCAATTGCTGCAATTTGCTGAAAATTGTCCACAAGTGTACCTACTATCATCTAGTTTGAACAGTTCTGTATAAAATGTACTTCCAGTGCAACCAAACACGATTTTAGACCTTGTTTTGAGGAAAAGTGGTTATTTCTGAAGTTCAATTGCTGCAATTTGCTGAAAATTGTCCACAAGTGTACCTACTATCATCTAGTTTGAACAGTTCTGTATAAAATGTACTTCCAGTGCAACCAAACACGATTTTAGACCTTGTTTTGTGGAAAAGTGGTTATTTCTGTAGTTCAATTGCTGCAATTTGCTGAAAATTGTCCACAAGTGTACCTACTATCATCTAGTTTGAACAGTTCTGTATAAAAGTACTTCCAAGTGCAACCAAACACGATTTTAGACCTTGTTTTTGGGAAAGTGGTTATTTCTGTAGTTCAATTGCTGCAATTTGCTGAAAATTGTCCACAAGTGTACCTACTATCATGTAGTTTGAACAGTTCTGTATAAAATGTACTTCCAGTGCAACCAAACACGATTTTAGACCTTGTTTTGAGGAAAAGTGGTTATTTCTGAAGTTCAATTGCTGCAATTTGCTGAAAATTGTCCACAAGTGTACCTACTATCATCTAGTTTGAACAGTTCTGTATAAAATGTACTTCCAGTGCAACCAAACACGATTTTAGACCTTGTTTTGTGGAAAAGTGGTTATTTCTGTAGTTCAATTGCTGCAATTTGCTGAAAATTGTCCACAAGTGTACCTACTATCATCTAGTTTGAACAGTTCTGTATAAAATGTACTTCCAGTGCAACCAAACACGATTTTAGACCTTGTTTTGTGGAAAAGTGGTTATTTCTGTAGTTCAAGTGCTGCAATTTGCTGAAAATTGTCCACAAGTGTACCTACTATCATCTAGTTTGAACAGTTCTGTATAAAATGTACTTCCAGTGCAACCAAACACGATTTTAGACCTTGTTTTGAGGAAAAGTGGTTATTTCTGAAGTTCAATTGCTGCAATTTGCTGAAAATTGTCCACAAGTGTACCTACTATCATCTAGTTTGAACAGTTCTGTATAAAATGTACTTCCAGTGCAACCAAACACGATTTTAGACCTTGTTTTGTGGAAAAGTGGTTATTTCTGTAGTTCAATTGCTGCAATTTGCTGAAAATTGTCCACAAGTGTACCTACTATCATCTAGTTTGAACAGTTCTGTATAAAAGTACTTCCAAGTGCAACCAAACACGATTTTAGACCTTGTTTTTGGGAAAGTGGTTATTTCTGTAGTTCAATTGCTGCAATTTGCTGAAAATTGTCCACAAGTGTACCTACTATCATCTAGTTTGAACAGTTCTGTATAAAATGTACTTCCAGTGCAACCAAACACGATTTTAGACCTTGTTTTGTGGAAAAGTGGTTATTTCTGTAGTTCAATTGCTGCAATTTGCTGAAAATTGTCCACAAGTGTACCTACTATCATCTAGTTTGAACAGTTCTGTATAAAAGTACTTCCAAGTGCAACCAAACACGATTTTAGACCTTGTTTTTGGGAAAGTGGTTATTTCTGTAGTTCAATTGCTGCAATTTGCTGAAAATTGTCCACAAGTGTACCTACTATCATGTAGTTTGAACAGTTCTGTATAAAATGTACTTCCAGTGCAACCAAACACGATTTTAGACCTTGTTTTGAGGAAAAGTGGTTATTTCTGAAGTTCAATTGCTGCAATTTGCTGAAAATTGTCCACAAGTGTACCTACTATCATCTAGTTTGAACAGTTCTGTATAAAATGTACTTCCAGTGCAACCAAACACGATTTTAGACCTTGTTTTGTGGAAAAGTGGTTATTTCTGTAGTTCAATTGCTGCAATTTGCTGAAAATTGTCCACAAGTGTACCTACTATCATCTAGTTTGAACAGTTCTGTATAAAAGTACTTCCAAGTGCAACCAAACACGATTTTAGACCTTGTTTTTGGGAAAGTGGTTATTTCTGTAGTTCAATTGCTGCAATTTGCTGAAAATTGTCCACAAGTGTACCTACTATCATGTAGTTTGAACAGTTCTGTATAAAATGTACTTCCAGTGCAACCAAACACGATTTTAGACCTTGTTTTGAGGAAAAGTGGTTATTTCTGAAGTTCAATTGCTGCAATTTGCTGAAAATTGTCCACAAGTGTACCTACTATCATCTAGTTTGAACAGTTCTGTATAAAATGTACTTCCAGTGCAACCAAACACGATTTTAGACCTTGTTTTGTGGAAAAGTGGTTATTTCTGTAGTTCAATTGCTGCAATTTGCTGAAAATTGTCCACAAGTGTACCTACTATCATCTAGTTTGAACAGTTCTGTATAAAATGTACTTCCAGTGCAACCAAACACGATTTTAGACCTTGTTTTGTGGAAAAGTGGTTATTTCTGTAGTTCAAGTGCTGCAATTTGCTGAAAATTATCCACAAGTGTACCTACTATCATCTAGTTTGAACAGTTCTGTATAAAATGTACTTCCAGTGCAACCAAACACGATTTTAGACCTTGTTTTGAGGAAAAGTGGTTATTTCTGAAGTTCAATTGCTGCAATTTGCTGAAAATTGTCCACAAGTGTACCTACTATCATCTAGTTTGAACAGTTCTGTATAAAATGTACTTCCAGTGCAACCAAACACGATTTTAGACCTTGTTTTGTGGAAAAGTGGTTATTTCTGTAGTTCAATTGCTGCAATTTGCTGAAAATTGTCCACAAGTGTACCTACTATCATCTAGTTTGAACAGTTCTGTATAAAAGTACTTCCAAGTGCAACCAAACACGATTTTAGACCTTGTTTTTGGGAAAGTGGTTATTTCTGTAGTTCAATTGCTGCAATTTGCTGAAAATTGTCCACAAGTGTACCTACTATCATGTAGTTTGAACAGTTCTGTATAAAATGTACTTCCAGTGCAACCAAACACGATTTTAGACCTTGTTTTGAGGAAAAGTGGTTATTTCTGAAGTTCAATTGCTGCAATTTGCTGAAAATTGTCCACAAGTGTACCTACTATCATCTAGTTTGAACAGTTCTGTATAAAATGTACTTCCAGTGCAACCAAACACGATTTTAGACCTTGTTTTGTGGAAAAGTGGTTATTTCTGTAGTTCAATTGCTGCAATTTGCTGAAAATTGTCCACAAGTGTACCTACTATCATCTAGTTTGAACAGTTCTGTATAAAATGTACTTCCAGTGCAACCAAACACGATTTTAGACCTTGTTTTGTGGAAAAGTGGTTATTTCTGTAGTTCAAGTGCTGCAATTTGCTGAAAATTGTCCACAAGTGTACCTACTATCATCTAGTTTGAACAGTTCTGTATAAAATGTACTTCCAGTGCAACCAAACACGATTTTAGACCTTGTTTTGATGAAAAGTGGTTATTTCTGTAGTTCAAGTGCTGCAATTTGCTGAAAATTGTCCACAAGTGTACCTACTATCATCTAGTTTGAACAGTTCTGTATAAAATGTACTTCCAGTGCAACCAAACACGATTTTAGACCTTGTTTTGTGGAAAAGTGGTTATTTCTGTAGTTCAATTGCTGCAATTTGCTGAAAATTGTCCACAAGTGTACCTACTATCATCTAGTTTGAACAGTTCTGTATGAAATGTACTTCCAGTGCAACCAAACACGATTTTAGACCTTGTTTTTGGGAAAGTGGTTATTTCTGTAGTTCAATTGCTGCAATTTGCTGAAAATTGTCCACAAGTGTACCTACTATCATCTAGTTTGAACAGTTCTGTATAAAATGTACTTCCAGTGCAACCAAACACGATTTTAGACCTTGTTTTGAGGAAAAGTGGTTATTTCTGAAGTTCAATTGCTGCAATTTGCTGAAAAATTGTCCACAAGTGTACCTACTATCATCTAGTTTGAACAGTTCTGTATAAAATGTACTTCCAGTGCAACCAAACACGATTTTAGACCTTGTTTTGTGGAAAAGTGGTTATTTCTGTAGTTCAATTGCTGCAATTTGCTGAAAATTGTCCACAAGTGTACCTACTATCATCTAGTTTGAACAGTTCTGTATAAAAGTACTTCCAAGTGCAACCAAACACGATTTTAGACCTTGTTTTTGGGAAAGTGGTTATTTCTGTAGTTCAATTGCTGCAATTTGCTGAAAATTGTCCACAAGTGTACCTACTATCATCTAGTTTGAACAGTTCTGTATAAAATGTACTTCCAGTGCAACCAAACACGATTTTAGACCTTGTTTTGAGGAAAAGTGGTTATTTCTGAAGTTCAATTGCTGCAATTTGCTGAAAATTGTCCACAAGTGTACCTACTATCATCTAGTTTGAACAGTTCTGTATAAAATGTACTTCCAGTGCAACCAAACACGATTTTAGACCTTGTTTTGTGGAAAAGTGGTTATTTCTGTAGTTCAAGTGCTGCAATTTGCTGAAAATTGTCCACAAGTGTACCTACTATCATCTAGTTTGAACAGTTCTGTATAAAATGTACTTCCAGTGCAACCAAACACGATTTTAGACCTTGTTTTGTGGAAAAGTGGTTATTTCTGTAGTTCAATTGCTGCAATTTGCTGAAAATTGTCCACAAGTGTACCTACTATCATCTAGTTTGAACAGTTCTGTATAAAATGTACTTCCAGTGCAACCAAACACGATTTTAGACCTTGTTTTGAGGAAAAGTGGTTATTTCTGTAGTTCAAGTGCTGCAATTTGCTGAAAATTGTCCACAAGTGTACCTACTATCATCTAGTTTGAACAGTTCTGTATAAAATGTACTTCCAGTGCAACCAAACACGATTTTAGACCTTGTTTTGTGGAAAAGTGGTTATTTCTGTAGTTCAATTGCTGCAATTTGCTGAAAATTGTCCACAAGTGTACCTACTATCATCTAGTTTGAACAGTTCTGTATAAAATGTACTTCCAGTGCAACCAAACACGATTTTAGACCTTGTTTTTGGGAAAGTGGTTATTTCTGTAGTTCAATTGCTGCAATTTGCTGAAAATTGTCCACAAGTGTACCTACTATCATCTAGTTTGAACAGTTCTGTATAAAATGTACTTCCAGTGCAACCAAACACGATTTTAGACCTTGTTTTGAGGAAAAGTGGTTATTTCTGAAGTTCAATTGCTGCAATTTGCTGAAAAATTGTCCACAAGTGTACCTACTATCATCTAGTTTGAACAGTTCTGTATAAAATGTACTTCCAGTGCAACCAAACACGATTTTAGACCTTGTTTTGTGGAAAAGTGGTTATTTCTGTAGTTCAATTGCTGCAATTTGCTGAAAATTGTCCACAAGTGTACCTACTATCATCTAGTTTGAACAGTTCTGTATAAAATGTACTTCCAGTGCAACCAAACACGATTTTAGACCTTGTTTTGTGGAAAAGTGGTTATTTCTGTAGTTCAAGTGCTGCAATTTGCTGAAAATTGTCCACAAGTGTACCTACTATCATCTAGTTTGAACAGTTCTGTATAAAATGTACTTCCAGTGCAACCAAACACGATTTTAGACCTTGTTTTGTGGAAAAGTGGTTATTTCTGTAGTTCAATTGCTGCAATTTGCTGAAAATTGTCCACAAGTGTACCTACTATCATCTAGTTTGAACAGTTCTGTATAAAAGTACTTCCAAGTGCAACCAAACACGATTTTAGACCTTGTTTTTGGGAAAGTGGTTATTTCTGTAGTTCAATTGCTGCAATTTGCTGAAAATTGTCCACAAGTGTACCTACTATCATCTAGTTTGAACAGTTCTGTATAAAATGTACTTCCAGTGCAACCAAACACGATTTTAGACCTTGTTTTGAGGAAAAGTGGTTATTTCTGAAGTTCAATTGCTGCAATTTGCTGAAAATTGTCCACAAGTGTACCTACTATCATCTAGTTTGAACAGTTCTGTATAAAATGTACTTCCAGTGCAACCAAACACGATTTTAGACCTTGTTTTGTGGAAAAGTGGTTATTTCTGTAGTTCAATTGCTGCAATTTGCTGAAAATTGTCCACAAGTGTACCTACTATCATCTAGTTTGAACAGTTCTGTATAAAATGTACTTCCAGTGCAACCAAACACGATTTTAGACCTTGTTTTGTGGAAAAGTGGTTATTTCTGTAGTTCAAGTGCTGCAATTTGCTGAAAATTGTCCACAAGTGTACCTACTATCATCTAGTTTGAACAGTTCTGTATAAAATGTACTTCCAGTGCAACCAAACACGATTTTAGACCTTGTTTTGTGGAAAAGTGGTTATTTCTGTAGTTCAATTGCTGCAATTTGCTGAAAATTGTCCACAAGTGTACCTACTATCATCTAGTTTGAACAGTTCTGTATAAAATGTACTTCCAGTGCAACCAAACACGATTTTAGACCTTGTTTTTGGGAAAGTGGTTATTTCTGTAGTTCAATTGCTGCAATTTGCTGAAAATTGTCCACAAGTGTACCTACTATCATCTAGTTTGAACAGTTCTGTATAAAATGTACTTCCAGTGCAACCAAACACGATTTTAGACCTTGTTTTGAGGAAAAGTGGTTATTTCTGAAGTTCAATTGCTGCAATTTGCTGAAAAATTGTCCACAAGTGTACCTACTATCATCTAGTTTGAACAGTTCTGTATAAAATGTACTTCCAGTGCAACCAAACACGATTTTAGACCTTGTTTTTGGGAAAGTGGTTATTTCTGTAGTTCAATTGCTGCAATTTGCTGAAAATTGTCCACAAGTGTACCTACTATCATCTAGTTTGAACAGTTCTGTATAAAATGTACTTCCAGTGCAACCAAACACGATTTTAGACCTTGTTTTGAGGAAAAGTGGTTATTTCTGAAGTTCAATTGCTGCAATTTGCTGAAAAATTGTCCACAAGTGTACCTACTATCATCTAGTTTGAACAGTTCTGTATAAAATGTACTTCCAGTGCAACCAAACACGATTTTAGACCTTGTTTTGTGGAAAAGTGATTTCTGTAGTTCAATTGCTGCAATTTGCTGAAAATTGTCCACAAGTGTACCTACTATCATCTAGTTTGAACAGTTCTGTATAAAATGTACTTCCAGTGCAACCAAACACGATTTTAGACCTTGTTTTTGGGAAAGTGGTTATTTCTGTAGTTCAATTGCTGCAATTTGCTGAAAATTGTCCACAAGTGTACCTACTATCATCTAGTTTGAACAGTTCTGTATAAAATGTACTTCCAGTGCAACCAAACACGATTTTAGACCTTGTTTTGAGGAAAAGTGGTTATTTCTGTAGTTCAAGTGCTGCAATTTGCTGAAAATTGTCCACAAGTGTACCTACTATCATCTAGTTTGAACAGTTCTGTATAAAATGTACTTCCAGTGCAACCAAACACGATTTTAGACCTTGTTTTGTGGAAAAGTGGTTATTTCTGAAGTTCAATTGCTGCAATTTGCTGAAAATTGTCCACAAGTGTACCTACTACCATCTAGTTTGAACAGTTCTGTATAAAATGTACTTCCAGTGCAACCAAACACGATTTTAGACCTTGTTTTTGGGAAAGTGGTTATTTCTGTAGTTCAATTGCTGCAATTTGCTGAAAATTGTCCACAAGTGTACCTACTATCATCTAGTTTGAACAGTTCTGTATAAAATGTACTTCCAGTGCAACCAAACACGATTTTAGACCTTGTTTTGAGGAAAAGTGGTTATTTCTGAAGTTCAATTGCTGCAATTTGCTGAAAAATTGTCCACAAGTGTACCTACTATCATCTAGTTTGAACAGTTCTGTATAAAATGTACTTCCAGTGCAACCAAACACGATTTTAGACCTTGTTTTGTGGAAAAGTGGTTATTTCTGTAGTTCAATTGCTGCAATTTGCTGAAAATTGTCCACAAGTGTACCTACTATCATCTAGTTTGAACAGTTCTGTATAAAATGTACTTCCAGTGCAACCAAACACGATTTTAGACCTTGTTTTGTGGAAAAGTGGTTATTTCTGTAGTTCAATTGCTGCAATTTGCTGAAAATTGTCCACAAGTGTACCTACTATCATCTAGTTTGAACAGTTCTGTATAAAATGTACTTCCAGTGCAACCAAACACGATTTTAGACCTTGTTTTGAGGAAAAGTGGTTATTTCTGAAGTTCAATTGCTGCAATTTGCTGAAAAATTGTCCACAAGTGTACCTACTATCATCTAGTTTGAACAGTTCTGTATAAAATGTACTTCCAGTGCAACCAAACACGATTTTAGACCTTGTTTTGTGGAAAAGTGGTTATTTCTGTAGTTCAATTGCTGCAATTTGCTGAAAATTGTCCACAAGTGTACCTACTATCATCTAGTTTGAACAGTTCTGTATAAAATGTACTTCCAGTGCAACCAAACACGATTTTAGACCTTGTTTTGAGGAAAAGTGGTTATTTCTGAAGTTCAATTGCTGCAATTTGATTAAAAATTGTCCACAAGTGTACCTACTATCATCTAGTTTGAACAGTTCTGTATAAAATGTACTTCCAGTGCAACCAAACACGATTTTAGACCTTGTTTTGTGAAAAAGTGGTTATTTCTGTAGTTCAATTGCTGCAATTTGCTGAAAATTGTCCACAAGTGTACCTACTATCATCTAGTTTGAACAGTTCTGTATAAAATGTACTTCCAGTGCAACCAAACACGATTTTAGACCTTGTTTTGTGGAAAAGTGGTTATTTCTGTAGTTCAAGTGCTGCAATTTGCTGAAAATTGTCCACAAGTGTACCTACTATCATCTAGTTTGAACAGTTCTGTATAAAATGTACTTCCAGTGCAACCAAACACGATTTTAGACCTTGTTTTGTGGAAAAGTGGTTATTTCTGTAGTTCAATTGCTGCAATTTGCTGAAAATTGTCCACAAGTGTACCTACTATCATCTAGTTTGAACAGTTCTGTATAAAAGTACTTCCAAGTGCAACCAAACACGATTTTAGACCTTGTTTTTGGGAAAGTGGTTATTTCTGTAGTTCAATTGCTGCAATTTGCTGAAAATTGTCCACAAGTGTACCTACTATCATCTAGTTTGAACAGTTCTGTATAAAATGTACTTCCAGTGCAACCAAACACGATTTTAGACCTTGTTTTGAGGAAAAGTGGTTATTTCTGAAGTTCAATTGCTGCAATTTGCTGAAAATTGTCCACAAGTGTACCTACTATCATCTAGTTTGAACAGTTCTGTATAAAATGTACTTCCAGTGCAACCAAACACGATTTTAGACCTTGTTTTGTGAAAAAGTGGTTATTTCTGTAGTTCAATTGCTGCAATTTGCTGAAAATTGTCCACAAGTGTACCTACTATCATCTAGTTTGAACAGTTCTGTATAAAAGTACTTCCAAGTGCAACCAAACACGATTTTAGACCTTGTTTTTGGGAAAGTGGTTATTTCTGTAGTTCAATTGCTGCAATTTGCTGAAAATTGTCCACAAGTGTACCTACTATCATCTAGTTTGAACAGTTCTGTATAAAAGTACTTCCAAGTGCAACCAAACACGATTTTAGACCTTGTTTTTGGGAAAGTGGTTATTTCTGTAGTTCAATTGCTGCAATTTGCTGAAAATTGTCCACAAGTGTACCTACTATCATCTAGTTTGAACAGTTCTGTATAAAATGTACTTCCAGTGCAACCAAACACGATTTTAGACCTTGTTTTGAGGAAAAGTGGTTATTTCTGAAGTTCAATTGCTGCAATTTGCTGAAAATTGTCCACAAGTGTACCTACTATCATCTAGTTTGAACAGTTCTGTATAAAATGTACTTCCAGTGCAACCAAACACGATTTTAGACCTTGTTTTGTGGAAAAGTGGTTATTTCTGTAGTTCAATTGCTGCAATTTGCTGAAAATTGTCCACAAGTGTACCTACTATCATCTAGTTTGAACAGTTCTGTATAAAATGTACTTCCAGTGCAACCAAACACGATTTTAGACCTTGTTTTGTGGAAAAGTGGTTATTTCTGTAGTTCAATTGCTGCAATTTGCTGAAAATTGTCCACAAGTGTACCTACTATCATCTAGTTTGAACAGTTCTGTATAAAATGTACTTCCAGTGCAACCAAACACGATTTTAGACCTTGTTTTTGGGAAAGTGGTTATTTCTGAAGTTCAATTGCTGCAATTTGCTGAAAAATTGTCCACAAGTGTACCTACTATCATCTAGTTTGAACAGTTCTGTATAAAATGTACTTCCAGTGCAACCAAACACGATTTTAGACCTTGTTTTGTGGAAAAGTGATTTCTGTAGTTCAATTGCTGCAATTTGCTGAAAATTGTCCACAAGTGTACCTACTATCATCTAGTTTGAACAGTTCTGTATAAAATGTACTTCCAGTGCAACCAAACACGATTTTAGACCTTGTTTTTGGGAAAGTGGTTATTTCTGTAGTTCAATTGCTGCAATTTGCTGAAAATTGTCCACAAGTGTACCTACTATCATCTAGTTTGAACAGTTCTGTATAAAATGTACTTCCAGTGCAACCAAACACGATTTTAGACCTTGTTTTGTGGAAAAGTGGTTATTTCTGTAGTTCAATTGCTGCAATTTGCTGAAAATTGTCCACAAGTGTACCTACTATCATCTAGTTTGAACAGTTATGTTTAAAACATTGTACACACATTATTTACATTAGGCGATGCTGGCCATTTCACATCGGTTACACTCACCCAAACTCACACGCATCCAGTGATCCGGGTAAATCACATCAGCCATTTTTCCCAGTTGAGCAACTCTTATTTCTGTTGCTGTTGTTAAATGGGAAACAGCACGTTAGTTGTGCAGGGCTTAACGATATTGATGGTTGTCGAAGACAACTGACAACTTATACTCAACTGGCTTAAGTGACAATTACGTCGGTGTATGCTAGCTAACACACTTATTGACAACAATCATATGCCAAAGAGTAGCAGGTTTCTTATACCACAGGAAAACCAAGAAATGAAGAGCGACACCACGGCTGTATTTTAGGCTTTATGTTGATCTGCAATAGTATTGTGAAAAGACAGGACAGGAACACATCAGTCTCCAATGCATCTGACAAGTTGTTCTTTCTACACAGGAGCAAGGTAAAACACATCCCCAATACATTGCTAGGTGCTTTGTGTTGACAGTACCAAAATACAACAACTCATGTACAAAAACTGCAACATAAAAGTTACAACGTGAAATCTCCTCTATTCCATTCAAACCGTATAGGACCAAACTACATCGTCCATGGACACCTAGGGGTCCGTGAAATTATAAAGTATAATGAATGTATTCAGTACCACAAGGTTTCCACTAACTTTACACACCATGTGGACTGAGGACTGCTCAAAACCTTATATGCAGTGGTTCCAGTATCCCAAAAAAAGGTTGAGAACCACTACTGAACAAAAGAACCGAACATATGTTTGCGGGGTTCAATGGATCCAACAAA
Organism: Oncorhynchus mykiss; assembly: GCF_057628025.1. Lineage (NCBI taxonomy): Eukaryota > Metazoa > Chordata > Actinopteri > Salmoniformes > Salmonidae > Oncorhynchus > Oncorhynchus mykiss. The sequence goes on along the minus strand of NC_143047.1, from coordinate 35,874 downwards.
TTGCTGGCAGATATTTTCCCTCGAGACTAGCCTGTCTTTATGTACATTACAGACAACTATGCCATTCAGGCTCTCTTGGCCCATGCAAGCCCGTAGCCAAGTCTCTAACCTGCGGAGTGCACTGGAGTAGCAGCACGGCCAGGTGGTCTGGGGACAGCAAGGAGTCATCATGTCAGGTTCTCCGAGAGAGAAAGAAAGAGAGCTGGAGGACGGGGCGCTCACACGAGCGACATGAGGGATGTGGACTGTCTGGTCTACATCCTCCTCCTGAAAGCCCTCGTCGAGCTGCTCGACAGCTGCTCTTCCGGAAGGTCAGGGTCCCCGCTGACATCCTGCAGCACTCTGCCAGTCTGCGAGTACAGGTACTCCACTCCGAGGAGTTCCCCTATAAAATAAAAAGCAGAGTAGAGAAGTGTTAATGGGATGTAATTAATGCAACTGATGTAAATGTTCATTCTCTTACTTGACTTAACTGTGTACTCGCTAGGCTTGGTGTAGTCCTTAACCTGTTCCTTGCCAAGCACCCTTTTGCTGCTAAGGTTAAGGATGCTTGCAATAAACAATGATCAACCACAGAAAAGTATTAATCCGCCAGTCTCTGAATTGTTTATTGCAAGCAAAAATATATAACCGTGAGCTTGCAGTTCCTACAACTTCCACACGATGTCGCCAATAACGTCATTTGTGCTGACAAAAATCCTTTGTGTAATGATTTGTCATTACACTGGCGGATTAATACTTTTCTGTGGTTGATCATTGTTTATTGCAAGCAAAAATATATAACCGTGAGCTTGCAGTTCCTACAACTTCCACACGATGTAGCCAATAACGTCATTTGTTTACAAAAACGTATTTGTCATTACACAAAGGATTTTTGTCAACGAAAATGACGTTATTGGCGACATCGTGTGGAAGTTGTAGGAACTGCAAGCTCACGGTTATATATTTTTGCTTGCAAATAAACAATGATCAACCACAGAAAAGTATTAATCCGCCAGTCTCTGAATTGTTGCAATAGCATGTATTTTTTTTACCAACACAAAAGGTCAAGTATAATTACCTCTGAATCAGAGGAGTGGTCAGGGTGAGGAGAACTGTGTCGACCAGGGGCCTCAGGAGAGCTTCCGTCCTCAGGGGCGGTGGGACTGGATGGCCCAGACCTGGGTGCGTCAGCGGGTTCCCCTGACAGAGGTGCCGCCGAGCTGGAGGACGGGGCGCTCACACGAGGGACATGAGGGATGTGGACTGTCTGGTCTACATCCTCCTCCTGAAAGCCCTCGTCGAGCTGCTCGACAGCTGCTCTTCCGGAAGGTCAGGGTCCCCGCTGACATCCTGCAGCACTCTGCCAGTCTGCGAGTACAGGTACTCCACTCCGAGGAGTTCCCCTATAAAATAAAAAGCAGAGTAGAGAAGTGTTAATGGGATGTAATTAATGCAACTGATGTAAATGTTCATTCTCTTACTTGACTTAACTGTGTACTCGCTAGGCTTGGTGTAGTCCTTAACCTGTTCCTTGCCAAGCACCCTTTTGCTGCTAAGGTTAAGGATGCTTGCAATAAACAATGATCAACCACAGAAAAGTATTAATCCGCCAGTCTCTGAATTGTTTATTGCAAGCAAAAATATATAACCGTGAGCTTGCAGTTCCTACAACTTCCACACGATGTAGCCAATAACGTCATTTGTTTACAAAAACGTATTTGTCATTACACAAAGGATTTTTGTCAACGAAAATGACGTTATTGGCGACATCGTGTGGAAGTTGTAGGAACTGCAAGCTCACGGTTATATATTTTTGCTTGCAAATAAACAATGATCAACCACAGAAAAGTATTAATCCGCCAGTCTCTGAATTGTTGCAATAGCATGTATTTTTTTTACCAACACAAAAGGTCAAGTATAATTACCTCTGAATCAGAGGAGTGGTCAGGGTGAGGAGAACTGTGTCGACCAGGGGCCTCAGGAGAGCTTCCGTCTTCAGGGGCGGTGGGACTGGATGGCCCAGACCTGGGTGCGTCAGCGGGTTCCCCTGACAGAGGTGCCGCCGAGCTGGAGGACGGGGCGCTCACACGAGGGACATGAGGGATTTGGACTGTCTGGTCTACATCCTCCTCCTGAAAGCCCTCGTCGAGCTGCTCGACAGCTGCTCTTCCGGAAGGTCAGGGTCCCCGCTGACATCCTGCAGCACTCTGCCAGTCTGCGAGTACAGGTACTCCACTCCGAGGAGTTCCCCTATAAAATAAAAAGCAGAGTAGAGAAGTGTTAATGGGATGTAATTAATGCAACTGATGTAAATGTTCATTCTCTTACTTGACTTAACTGTGTACTCGCTAGGCTTGGTGTAGTCCTTAACCTGTTCCTTGCCAAGCACCCTTTTGCTGCTAAGGTTAAGGATGCTTGCAATAAACAATGATCAACCACAGAAAAGTATTAATCCGCCAGTCTCTGAATTGTTTATTGCAAGCAAAAATATATAACCGTGAGCTTGCAGTTCCTACAACTTCCACACGATGTCGCCAATAACGTCATTTGTGCTGACAAAAATCCTTTGTGTAATGATTTGTCATTACACTGGCGGATTAATACTTTTCTGTGGTTGATCATTGTTTATTGCAAGCAAAAATATATAACCGTGAGCTTGCAGTTCCTACAACTTCCACACGATGTAGCCAATAACGTCATTTGTTTACAAAAACGTATTTGTCATTACACAAAGGATTTTTGTCAACGAAAATGACGTTATTGGCGACATCGTGTGGAAGTTGTAGGAACTGCAAGCTCACGGTTATATATTTTTGCTTGCAAATAAACAATGATCAACCACAGAAAAGTATTAATCCGCCAGTCTCTGAATTGTTGCAATAGCATGTATTTTTTTTACCAACACAAAAGGTCAAGTATAATTACCTCTGAATCAGAGGAGTGGTCAGGGTGAGGAGAACTGTGTCGACCAGGGGCCTCAGGAGAGCTTCCGTCTTCAGGGGCGGTGGGACTGGATGGCCCAGACCTGGGTGCGTCAGCGGGTTCCCCTGACAGAGGTGCCGCCGAGCTGGAGGACGGGGCGCTCACACGAGGGACATGAGGGATGTGGACTGTCTGGTCTACATCCTCCTCCTGAAAGCCCTCGTCGAGCTGCTCGACAGCTGCTCTTCCGGAAGGTCAGGGTCCCCGCTGACATCCTGCAGCACTCTGCCAGTCTGCGAGTACAGGTACTCCACTCCGAGGAGTTCCCCTATAAAATAAAAAGCAGAGTAGAGAAGTGTTAATGGGATGTAATTAATGCAACTGATGTAAATGTTCATTCTCTTACTTGACTTAACTGTGTACTCGCTAGGCTTGGTGTAGTCCTTAACCTGTTCCTTGCCAAGCACCCTTTTGCTGCTAAGGTTAAGGATGCTTGCAATAAACAATGATCAACCACAGAAAAGTATTAATCCGCCAGTCTCTGAATTGTTTATTGCAAGCAAAAATATATAACCGTGAGCTTGCAGTTCCTACAACTTCCACACGATGTCGCCAATAACGTCATTTGTGCTGACAAATCCTTTGTGTAATGATTTGTCATTACACTGGCGGATTAATACTTTTCTGTGGTTGATCATTGTTTATTGCAAGCAAAAATATATAACCGTGAGCTTGCAGTTCCTACAACTTCCACACGATGTAGCCAATAACGTCATTTGTTTACAAAAACGTATTTGTCATTACACAAAGGATTTTTGTCAACGAAAATGACGTTATTGGCGACATCGTGTGGAAGTTGTAGGAACTGCAAGCTCACGGTTATATATTTTTGCTTGCAAATAAACAATGATCAACCACAGAAAAGTATTAATCCGCCAGTCTCTGAATTGTTGCAATAGCATGTATTTTTTTTACCAACACAAAAGGTCAAGTATAATTACCTCTGAATCAGAGGAGTGGTCAGGGTGAGGAGAACTGTGTCGACCAGGGGCCTCAGGAGAGCTTCCGTCTTCAGGGGCGGTGGGACTGGATGGCCCAGACCTGGGTGCGTCAGCGGGTTCCCCTGACAGAGGTGCCGCCGAGCTGGAGGACGGGGCGCTCACACGAGGGACATGAGGGATGTGGACTGTCTGGTCTACATCCTCCTCCTGAAAGCCCTCGTCGAGCTGCTCGACAGCTGCTCTTCCGGAAGGTCAGGGTCCCCGCTGACATCCTGCAGCACTCTGCCAGTCTGCGAGTACAGGTACTCCACTCCGAGGAGTTCCCCTATAAAATAAAAAGCAGAGTAGAGAAGTGTTAATGGGATGTAATTAATGCAACTGATGTAAATGTTCATTCTCTTACTTGACTTAACTGTGTACTCGCTAGGCTTGGTGTAGTCCTTAACCTGTTCCTTGCCAAGCACCCTTTTGCTGCTAAGGTTAAGGATGCTTGCAATAAACAATGATCAACCACAGAAAAGTATTAATCCGCCAGTCTCTGAATTGTTTATTGCAAGCAAAAATATATAACCGTGAGCTTGCAGTTCCTACAACTTCCACACGATGTCGCCAATAACGTCATTTGTGCTGACAAAAATCCTTTGTGTAATGATTTGTCATTACACTGGCGGATTAATACTTTTCTGTGGTTGATCATTGTTTATTGCAAGCAAAAATATATAACCGTGAGCTTGCAGTTCCTACAACTTCCACACGATGTAGCCAATAACGTCATTTGTTTACAAAAACGTATTTGTCATTACACAAAGGATTTTTGTCAACGAAAATGACGTTATTGGCGACATCGTGTGGAAGTTGTAGGAACTGCAAGCTCACGGTTATATATTTTTGCTTGCAAATAAACAATGATCAACCACAGAAAAGTATTAATCCGCCAGTCTCTGAATTGTTGCAATAGCATGTATTTTTTTTACCAACACAAAAGGTCAAGTATAATTACCTCTGAATCAGAGGAGTGGTCAGGGTGAGGAGAACTGTGTCGACCAGGGGCCTCAGGAGAGCTTCCGTCCTCAGGGGCGGTGGGACTGGATGGCCCAGACCTGGGTGCGTCAGCGGGTTCCCCTGACAGAGGTGCCGCCGAGCTGGAGGACGGGGCGCTCACACGAGGGACATGAGGGATGTGGACTGTCTGGTCTACATCCTCCTCCTGAAAGCCCTCGTCGAGCTGCTCGACAGCTGCTCTTCCGGAAGGTCAGGGTCCCCGCTGACATCCTGCAGCACTCTGCCAGTCTGCGAGTACAGGTACTCCACTCCGAGGAGTTCCCCTATAAAATAAAAAGCAGAGTAGAGAAGTGTTAATGGGATGTAATTAATGCAACTGATGTAAATGTTCATTCTCTTACTTGACTTAACTGTGTACTCGCTAGGCTTGGTGTAGTCCTTAACCTGTTCCTTGCCAAGCACCCTTTTGCTGCTAAGGTTAAGGATGCTTGCAATAAACAATGATCAACCACAGAAAAGTATTAATCCGCGAGTCTCTGAATTGTTTATTGCAAGCAAAAATATATAACCGTGAGCTTGCAGTTCCTACAACTTCCACACGATGTAGCCAATAACGTCATTTGTTTACAAAAACGTATTTGTCATTACACAAAGGATTTTTGTCAACGAAAATGACGTTATTGGCGACATCGTGTGGAAGTTGTAGGAACTGCAAGCTCACGGTTATATATTTTTGCTTGCAAATAAACAATGATCAACCACAGAAAAGTATTAATCCGCCAGTCTCTGAATTGTTGCAATAGCATGTATTTTTTTTACCAACACAAAAGGTCAAGTATAATTACCTCTGAATCAGAGGAGTGGTCAGGGTGAGGAGAACTGTGTCGACCAGGGGCCTCAGGAGAGCTTCCGTCCTCAGGGGCGGTGGGACTGGATGGCCCAGACCTGGGTGCGTCAGCGGGTTCCCCTGACAGAGGTGCCGCCGAGCTGGAGGACGGGGCGCTCACACGAGGGACATGAGGGATGTGGACTGTCTGGTCTACATCCTCCTCCTGAAAGCCCTCGTCGAGCTGCTCGACAGCTGCTCTTCCGGAAGGTCAGGGTCCCCGCTGACATCCTGCAGCACTCTGCCAGTCTGCGAGTACAGGTACTCCACTCCGAGGAGTTCCCCTATAAAATAAAAAGCAGAGTAGAGAAGTGTTAATGGGATGTAAATAATGCAACTGATGTAAATGTTCATTCTCTTACTTGACTTAACTGTGTACTCGCTAGGCTTGGTGTAGTCCTTAACCTGTTCCTTGCCAAGCACCCTTTTGCTGCTAAGGTTAAGGATGCTTGCAATAAACAATGATCAACCACAGAAAAGTATTAATCCGCGAGTCTCTGAATTGTTTATTGCAAGCAAAAATATATAACCGTGAGCTTGCAGTTCCTACAACTTCCACACGATGTAGCCAATAACGTCATTTGTTTACAAAAACGTATTTGTCATTACACAAAGGATTTTTGTCAACGAAAATGACGTTATTGGCGACATCGTGTGGAAGTTGTAGGAACTGCAAGCTCACGGTTATATATTTTTGCTTGCAAATAAACAATGATCAACCACAGAAAAGTATTAATCCGCCAGTCTCTGAATTGTTGCAATAGCATGTATTTTTTTTACCAACACAAAAGGTCAAGTATAATTACCTCTGAATCAGAGGAGTGGTCAGGGTGAGGAGAACTGTGTCGACCAGGGGCCTCAGGAGAGCTTCCGTCTTCAGGGGCGGTGGGACTGGATGGCCCAGACCTGGGTGCGTCAGCGGGTTCCCCTGACAGAGGTGCCGCCGAGCTGGAGGACGGGGCGCTCACACGAGGGACATGAGGGATGTGGACTGTCTGGTCTACATCCTCCTCCTGAAAGCCCTCGTCGAGCTGCTCGACAGCTGCTCTTCCGGAAGGTCAGGGTCCCCGCTGACATCCTGCAGCACTCTGCCAGTCTGCGAGTACAGGTACTCCACTCCGAGGAGTTCCCCTATAAAATAAAAAGCAGAGTAGAGAAGTGTTAATGGGATGTAATTAATGCAACTGATGTAAATGTTCATTCTCTTACTTGACTTACCTGTGTACTCGCTAGGCTTGGTGTAGTCCTTAACCTGTTCCTTGCCAAGCACCCTTTTGCTGCTAAGGTTAAGGATGTGCTGCAGGTAGCCACTGTAGGAGAGCAGGGGCTTCCTGTTCTTCCCCTCCACTGCTGCCTGCGCACGGTCCTTGTTCCACCTCATCAGTCCATCCAACAGGAATGCCTGGAAATGCATTGCATTTGCCCTGGTACCTGAGAGAACAATGCACGATTAGGGTGGGAGAGCTGTTGCTGTTAACATTAAACAATAAGCATTACTTTAAGCTCCACAATGACAATTACCTGGGATGAACCGGTTGAGGTGGAGATGGAATGACTCCAAGGATGTGGAGCCCCGTGCGCAGCGATAAACCGGCAACATCACGCCGCCCTTGGTGATTTTGCCGGTCTCGGTGTACAGCTGTACACCGGGTGGGTCCTGTATGCAGTGGAGGTGGCGCCTCTGCTCTTTCCAGATCGCCTGGATGCGGATGGAGTCCAGCAACGGGATGCCCAGGGTGTCGACCCCCTTCTCGCTGTTGAAGGTCTCGAGGAGAAGGACTTCGGTCTCCGCGGCTCCACGCGTACGACGCCGACAGCAATCTCCTTCCTGCCGATCTTCCTCGAAACCTCTGCCTCGGTGACCATCCCGTGCTTCCCCTCCAGCTCAGACCTCTTGGCCTCCAGCAGTCGGCAGACATCGCCTGCATCCCACTCAAAGATGCAGGCTGACAGCTGCCGCATGAAGGGACCGTAGAGCTGGTGGCTCTCAGAGGTGACACCTGACGCGAACCGCCGCATCAGGTGTCAGATGTCCAGCCGAACCACCAGCTGGTCCCAGTCATTGTACATGGCAGCTGTCTTTGATCCGCCAAAGCTGGAGCAGCAGTCTCGGTCCACTTACATGAGCTGGGGGGGGCGCCACCCCGGCGAGCCGGTACCGTTCCATGAGACCAGCCGCCATGGGGAGCAGGCCCTCGCCCTCACCGGCAGTGAGGACACTGACGAGGACCTGCCCATGCTCGTTACCGACGTTGGTAACCCAGGCGGCTGTGTCTGCAGCGGTACCCGCAAGCTTTTTAGTCACCTGGAGACAAACACACAAAGACAGAAAGGTAAAGACATTATTTAAATATAGATATAAAAATAAATAAAGACATGACTCATCTTCACATTTTTAAGTGAAAACTCACCTTCTTGGTAGAGTCCATCTTTAAGATGGACCCAAAGACGGAGGTGACCCTGGCCTTCACCTCGTCCAGCCGCGATAGCACGTCATGGCTGTAGACTGTCAGAAGCCAGACGGGTGAGGGCACCGGGGGCATCTCCGGTGGATCAGTGAACTGCCGCCCAATGCCAGAAACTGCTTGCACTCCCCGAGGTACCGTATACAACTACGCATCAAGGACTCGCTGTGACTTTCACACAGCTTGCTGTAGGTCTGTGACTCACTGGTCCCCAAAGTGCGCGACCTCAGCATCCTCACAACCCGCAGGTCACAGGACAGCCGAGAGAGTGAGTGAGAGTGAGTGTGAGAGTGAGAGAAAGCATATGAATGACATGCATTCATTTAACTTCATTACTAACTAACAAAACCTTGTGAACTTACTTGTATGTCAATATTGCTGGAAACTGGCAGCGATGCCGAGCGTCCAGCTGACTGACAAGGTCCCGTGACCTCCCCGCGACCTTCTTCTTACACCGGCCGCATTCCAGGTACTCAGTGGCCATGAGATACCAGCGGTCGATGTCCAAGACCCTCCGGATGGTCTTGTAGAGCCCAGCCTTGCACAGTGTGCCTCTGCACCCAGACTGGGGACATGCCAGCTTGTATGCCCATATACGTACGGGCATCCAAAGGAACAGCTGACATGCGAAGAAGGGGTCGGGGGATGCGGGTGGCTGATTGTAGATCGGCCGTGGTTGGGGAGGGTTCCACCACGTGACCAGGTCAGTGGTGAGTGTCGACCTCCCAAAGCTGTTCCTGGTGAACAGCGTGCGGCCGATCCACTGCTGCTGCTCCTTGGTGAGAGATGAACGCCAACTCTCTGGAAGCAGCAGCTGAGTGAGAGGAGAGAGTGATGGGGGAGAAGGGATGGTAATGTTTCAGAGAAACAGACAGGGAGAGAGTATGCAGGAGACAAGACAACTGTGTCCAATGTTTAATATCTTAACAATGTGGAGTAATTACAGTTGATGAATTTACCTCAGCACTTTCTGAGGCGGGCCTTGGAGGCAGGAAGGACTGCCGGGGCAAATCCTCCTCTTCGCTCCGCCCTAGTAGGGCAGGAGCAGGGGCCGGGTCAGGAACCGGGGCAGGGACCGGGGCTCGGTCATTTGGAGGCAGAGGCCGAGGGAGCGATGGGTGGAGCTGTAGGGATACGGCTTTTGCAGTGACACAGAAATAAATAGGTTAAATGAATGAATAAATGCTTCCATGAATGAACAGAGAAAGTTAATAGCACAATTCCAACATGCCCAGATGAATATCAATCAGTGATAGGATGTAACAAAATAATTAAATGAGTGTTGGTCAAGTTTGAGTGTAAAACTTACATGAAATTAGTGATTAAAATGGAAAATAGAAAGTCATACAGGATGACAGCTACATGATGACAGGATGACAGCCACAACATACAGGATGACAGCTACAGTGGCAAGGTAAGATAATTAATAGTGCATACATGCAGTGACTCTCCTCTAAAACCCAGATGACTCTTACCAATACATTTCCTTGGGCTGATGATAGGGAAAAATATTTAAAACACTAATAGATGTCAGCAAAAACTTGAACTGAATAATTATCAAATGTCCTATGTCAATTAATAGTGATGTAAAAACATACATGTGTCTATGTCAGCAGCTGCTTTGACCAGCTCTGCGTCTGATATATCGGTTGGTGGCAGTGCTGGTCGAGGGAAAGACACCCCTATATCACGTGGAGAGAGAAAGGATTGTGAGCTACACAGCTTATCGAAACATTTTTATTTTTATCTTACATGTGAAACTAGACACTCACCTTGAACTGCAGGCTGAGAAGCAATGAGTTTCTTCATCTTCGCCTGCAGTTCACCTGGGGCGAGAGAGCGCCTTGAAAGGAACGCAGAGATCGCAGGACCAAGAGGCCTTTGAAAACAAAACAGCAAATATGTCACCATTTCCAACTGTGTGGAACAAGTAGAATTATATTTTCCTTTAAGATATGTAACACTTACGTAAGCCGCACTGTTGGGCCGGGTGTTACTGGCGGGGATGGTGTTGGCTGCGGCGTGCCCGGCCACAGCAGCTACCCCCTCCTGGTCTCTGCGCTGAATGTAATCAATCAAGGCTGCCATCGCACTCCCAGGATAACGGGGTGTCTGCGTCCTCATGCTCCTGACATATCTGTGTGAGACACAGCAGAGGGAACATTTCAGATGTAAAATGGTGCATAAAAAACACTGACATGAACATAGAAAACACAAAAGACGCTCGCCCCTTACTTTATCCTGTCTGCACCCGTAGCCTCATACAGGTCCTGCAGCGTGTCCCACTTGTACTTCCCAATGCCGACAAGGGCCTTGCCCTCCTGGCCTGAAATCAGCACGTGAACCAATTAACTGTCAGAGCAAAAGAGTTACATCTTACATACAATGAGAAGAATTAAACAAACTCACCTGGCTGGGAGGACAGGACTTTAGCTTCCTCATGTGCCCGGTTGAACCTGACCATCTCAGCGAAGGCCGGATAGGCGTGCGAGTCAAGGCGTCCTTGTTGGCCATCAGGGGATGCTGGGAAACACTGCGCTCTCGCTCCCTCTCCTTCTGATGCACCGTTACCAGGTGCATCATGTAGCCCACGTCGTTCTCCATCATCCACTTGAAGATCTGTACCCGGTACTTGCCGAACTGAACCGTGCACCGGCTTAGGACGACCATCTCTGCAACGGGGTCACCTCCCTAGGAGACGACACGGGCTCGAGCCTCTGCTTCCACTTCCTCCCACTTCTTAGCCCTCACAGGAGGGCCCTGGGCACCAGAAGCAGGGGGGCCGTCAGCGGCCACTTTAACTGCCTGCGGTGTGGCCTTGAGGACCAACTCCTGTGAAGGCGTGAACCGGAAAGTAGGATTTTCCATCTTAGGAGGCAAGAAAAATACTATTATCATGACTGAGGAGTGCAGTGACAAGTAACAGCATAACAGTATTAGATACATATAAAGGAACTTACGTTTGCTTGATAAGTCTGCTAGGAGGAGGACAGCAGTGAGGGGGGGGGGGGGTATAGAACGATATCAGTGGTGTGGAGGGGGGTGCCGGGTTAGGTTGATTATTAGCTCATATGCAGTTAAATTCAGTTTAGTTAAAATCATAGAAAGCCACGTTTGCCCCAATGACAATCATGTTGTCACATATCATACAATGCATCCAACTACATACACTTCAGACGCATGCCATCAAAAAACGAAGATAAATAGACAATTAAACAGTATACAATTCCAAGTTTGAGTTGATATAGATGTTAGCTAAGGTTTTATAGGGTTGTTAGCAGTCAAATAAACTTTTGCGTTTTTGTAAACCTTGTTTACAGTAGCTAGCGATTTACAGATGTTGTTAAATTACACAGTTCGGGTAACTCCTGTAGTCAAACAATTCGGTTGGCTAGACGAGTTATTGTCATAAATCACCACATTTTACTAGTTGATTATTTTCATTTCTTTGCTATATATATATATATACACACATCGAATATTATCCATTTCTGTCAGAAAAATATTTGATAGACAATGCTAACTTGCCTGCCCACAGCATGCAGCATACTATAGCTACAGTAGCTAGCGATCTACAGATGTTGTTAAATTACACAGTTCGGGTAGCCTCTGTAGTAAAAAAAAAAATGCGGTTGGCTAAAGGTGTTAATGTCATATTTCATCACATTTATAGTCCTTAATGTGGATTTCTTTGCAAATTAAGCGAAATTACCACGTGAGTGCGGCTGGGGCCGAGAGATAAAACATAAACAAGCAAAATGGAGTACCGTGATTGATGGACAGTCCAGCATGCATCAGCTATGTAGCCACGTGATCAGTGTCCAGGGGCCAGCGGTGGGCGGGGCAGAGAAGCATGACTGGCGAGTATTATCCAGGTTAAGAAAACTGGCTGGCTGTGCAGAAGGTAAAGGCCGCTAGCAGTGGCTAACAATGACTAAATAGCTTGTAGCTAGTTAGCTTCTGGAGGTTCTTGAATGTGTTCTAAAGTAAATATTTGGTCCGGTGAGTGGTTGGGACGCGTTGAGTCAGACGGTTAGCAGGCCTGTGCTAACAAGCTAACAGTTAGTAGGCCGGGGCTTAACAAGGTAGTTAGCGGACCGGGGCTAAACAAGCTAGCAGTTAGCAGGCCGAATTAGCAAGCAAGGAGATAGCAAGGGCTAGAAAGTTAGCCTTTGGGGACGTCGCGATGGGGTGAGTCTGTTTATACCTCTTCATGCGGTGACATCGATAGACCGGTCGTGGGTCCGGATATTGTAGCCCAGGAGTATGCTTCGGTGGTAGCACATGGGCTCTGGCCGGGCTAGCTTCAAAGCTAAATGGATGGAAACGCTAGCCAGGAGTAATCATCCGGGGTTGCAGTTAGCTAGTTGTGAAGACCCAGCTGAAAATGTTCCGTTTGCGGTGGGAATCCGCTGGTAATCCGGGGATAAAAAAATAAATAATAATAGGTCCGCTATGCTCTGGTTAGAGTCGCGTTTTTCGAACTGGCGAGAGCTTTCCGCGCTGAAGACCGCTAGCGATGGTTTGCTGGTAGTTAGTTAGCTGCTGGTCGTCGCTTCCAACAAAACTAATGACCTGCAGTGGATCAAACCATTGTGAGGCAAAGGGCGGGGGTCGCAATCTTTTGAAACTTAAAAACGCGCTATTAAGTGTCTATCATCAGCATAAGTGCTTTCATTGCGTTCATTCATATTATTGAAATTACATAGATATGTTTACAGTGATATATTGGGGGGGGAAATCATATTTTTCCAAGGATAGGGGGTCGTGTCCCCCCTGGGATTTCTTTCTATGCACGTGATATCTCCTCACTCACGTGGTTGATTGAAGAACTGATTTGTGATGATGACAATTACCATATAAATTCAAAGATGAAGATGGAGGGATGACTAGAAACGATTCAGTTGACCGTTTTATGTGTGGATTAATTGTCGGAGTAGAGGAATTTGTGTAATTCAGGTAAAACAATAACGCAATGTTTATATCACAGGACAAATTAGCTAGCGGGTTAACTCGCTAAATTGCCATATGTGTTTCAAGCTTTTCGGCCTGTCCCCAATTTAATGCCATTGGTCACATATTTTGTTTTGATATTTTAACCTGTGTGTCTTTATCGCGTCTGCAAGCACGCAGCTGGTATGTTTATAATGAACTTTATCTTTCGAAAATGGAAATTGTGAGTTTTGAGGTCTTGTGGTGGCTTACTACTTTGTCCCGCTTACCATCGCGTTTTTGTCCATTTGGGATCCTGTGTATGCGGTAGATTTTTGCCGTGTTTGCGTCCACTTGGGGAATGGGAGATACGGGTCCTGAAACTTTTTTTTTTGTTGTTTCCAGTGATTTGTGTCCTCCGCTGCAAGTTGGTGTAACTGGTCCACCCAGAACACGACTGTAATCCTGATATATTGAGGTAAGTGATGGGGTGATCCTGGAAATGAGTCACTAGTTCTGTGTGTAAATGGGCCCGTTTGTTATTGTATAGAATGCTGTTTAAGTCTATTTTCTATTGTATACTGGGTTTCCCCAATGTAGTGTTTTTTGTCAAATGTGCAAGTGATTATACACATATGACATTTGGAGTGTAGAGTGAAATGGAGTCTAAAACTGGAGTGGAGGTCTTGCTGTATGAGTTTGAAATGCATTTTCTTGGTCTGAAGTGGGTCATTTTGGTGGTTGGGGGCTTGGTACTGTATTTAGCTTGGATGAGGATGTCTTTGAGGCTCTTATTCCTCCTAAATGCTGAGATTATTCTATACGGCTGGAGGGGTGTGTATGCCTGTTGGTTGATGGAAAAATTGTGTTTGAACACCTGATGTAACGGTCTGATCCTATGTGAGAATGTAGTAACTAGGGGGATGAGGATTGTCTGCTGCTCAGAAGGGGAATGAGAGGAGGAAAGAAGATTGTGGTTCCGAGGGGGGTCAATTTCAAAATCTGTTCTAGGAGGGTTATGATTAGGATTAGGGGTAGGGTTAGCGGTGGGGTTTTGGTTAGCGTTAGTGGTTGGATTATGGTTATGGACAGGAGCAGGATACGAACCCGAATTAGGGTAAGGGTTAAGGTTAGGGTTGTGGTCAGGGTTGAAATCAGGGGAAGCGGAGGATTTGGAAATGTCTCTGGAACCTCTATAATGGAGGTTGGGGTCCAAAAGAGTGATTGACAGACTTGTGTTATGTGAGTGTGTAGGTTGAATGGGAGAGAGGGCCCCCAAGGTGCTGTTTTTTATGGTTCTGAGATATTGTTTAGAGTAACCTCTCTGTCTGAGTGCCTGAAATAATGTTTGAATTGCTTTTCCCAGGTCCTGTTTGCAGGAGGAAATCCTATGAAACTGTATAATTTGTGATTTAACGATGCCTCTAAATGTATGTTTGGGGTGATAACTGTGTTTGTGGAGTAAAGCATGTGTATCTGTTGGTTTGAAATAAACTTTAGTGAGTGGTGACTGTTGAGAATGCTAATTAATTCAGTGAATAGTTGGATATCGTGAGGCTATAATGTCGTCTAGAAGTCTGTAATAGATTGTAGGTTGATGTGGGCACTTGGCCAATGCCTCTCTCTCCCATTCAGCAATGTAAAAGTTTGCATATGCTGTGGCAAATTTCTTGCCCCTAGCTGTTCCCTCCACCTGTAAGTAGTGCTTATCATTAAATATAAAGTCATTGTGTGTGAGGCTGATTTCTAATAATTGTAATATTTAATTGTCTGATCTATTGCTATCTGGGTGTGCATGGAAAATATTTCTAACTGTCTGTACTCCAGTTGCTGTATTCATGTTAGTGTATAAGCTATCAATTTTAGGGTTAGTGTTAGAGGGTTGGGGTTAGGGTAGGGGTTAGGGTTAGGGGTTAGGGTTGGGGTTAGGGTTAGGGTTTAGGGTTGAAATCAGGGGAAGCGGAGGATTTGGAAATGTCTCTGGAACCTCTATAATGGAGGTTGGGGTCCAAAAGAGTGATTGACAGACTTGTGTTATGTGAGTGTGTAGGTTGAATGGGAGAGAGGGCCCCCAAGGTGCTGTTTTTTATGGTTCTGAGATATTGTTTAGAGTAACCTCTCTGTCTGAGTGCCTGAAATAATGTTTGAATTGCTTTTCCCAGGTCCTGTTTGCAGGAGGAAATCCTATGAAACTGTATAATTTGTGATTTAACGATGCCTCTAAATGTATGTTTGGGGTGATAACTGTGTTTGTGGAGTAAAGCATGTGTATCTGTTGGTTTGAAATAAACTTTAGTGAGTGGTGACTGTTGAGAATGCTAATTAATTCAGTGAATAGTTGGATATCGTGAGGCTATAATGTCGTCTAGAAGTCTGTAATAGATTGTAGGTTGATGTGGGCACTTGGCCAATGCCTCTCTCTCCCATTCAGCAATGTAAAAGTTTGCATATGCCGTGGCAAATTTCTTGCCCCTAGCTGTTCCCTCCACCTGTAAGTAGTGCTTATCATTAAATATAAAGTCATTGTGTGTGAGGCTGATTTCTAATAATTGTAATATTTAATTGTCTGATCTATTGCTATCTGGGTGTGCATGGAAAATATTTCTAACTGTCTGTACTCCAGTTGCTGTATTCATGTTAGTGTATAAGCTATCAATTTTAGGGTTAGTGTTAGAGGGGTGGGTTTGGGGTTGGGGTTAGGGTAGGGGTTAGGGTTAGGGGTTAGGGTTGGGGTTAGGGTTAGGGTTTAGGGTTGAAATCAGGGGAAGCGGAGGATTTGGAAATGTCTCTGGAACCTCTATAATGGAGGTTGGGGTCCAAAAGAGTGATTGACAGACTTGTGTTATGTGAGTGTGTAGGTTGAATGGGAGAGAGGGCCCCCAAGGTGCTGTTTTTTATGGTTCTGAGATATTGTTTAGAGTAACCTCTCTGTCTGAGTGCCTGAAATAATGTTTGAATTGCTTTTCCCAGGTCCTGTTTGCAGGAGGAAATCCTATGAAACTGTATAATTTGTGATTTAACGATGCCTCTAAATGTATGTTTGGGGTGATAACTGTGTTTGTGGAGTAAAGCATGTGTATCTGTTGGTTTGAAATAAACTTTAGTGAGTGGTGACTGTTGAGAATGCTAATTAATTCAGTGAATAGTTGGATATCGTGAGGCTATAATGTCGTCTAGAAGTCTGTAATAGATTGTAGGTTGATGTGGGCACTTGGCCAATGCCTCTCTCTCCCATTCAGCAATGTAAAAGTTTGCATATGCCGTGGCAAATTTCTTGCCCCTAGCTGTTCCCTCCACCTGTAAGTAGTGCTTATCATTAAATATAAAGTCATTGTGTGTGAGGCTGATTTCTAATAATTGTAATATTTAATTGTCTGATCTATTGCTATCTGGGTGTGCATGGAAAATATTTCTAACTGTCTGTACTCCAGTTGCTGTATTCATGTTAGTGTATAAGCTATCAATTTTAGGGTTAGTGTTAGAGGGTTGGGGTTAGGGTAGGGGTTAGGGTTAGGGGTTAGGGTTGGGGTTAGGGTTAGGGTTTAGGGTTGAAATCAGGGGAAGCGGAGGATTTGGAAATGTCTCTGGAACCTCTATAATGGAGGTTGGGGTCCAAAAGAGTGATTGACAGACTTGTGTTATGTGAGTGTGTAGGTTGAATGGGAGAGAGGGCCCCCAAGGTGCTGTTTTTTATGGTTCTGAGATATTGTTTAGAGTAACCTCTCTGTCTGAGTGCCTGAAATAATGTTTGAATTGCTTTTCCCAGGTCCTGTTTGCAGGAGGAAATCCTATGAAACTGTATAATTTGTGATTTAACGATGCCTCTAAATGTATGTTTGGGGTGATAACTGTGTTTGTGGAGTAAAGCATGTGTATCTGTTGGTTTGAAATAAACTTTAGTGAGTGGTGACTGTTGAGAATGCTAATTAATTCAGTGAATAGTTGGATATCGTGAGGCTATAATGTCGTCTAGAAGTCTGTAATAGATTGTAGGTTGATGTGGGCACTTGGCCAATGCCTCTCTCTCCCATTCAGCAATGTAAAAGTTTGCATATGCCGTGGCAAATTTCTTGCCCCTAGCTGTTCCCTCCACCTGTAAGTAGTGCTTATCATTAAATATAAAGTCATTGTGTGTGAGGCTGATTTCTAATAATTGTAATATTTAATTGTCTGATCTATTGCTATCTGGGTGTGCATGGAAAATATTTCTAACTGTCTGTACTCCAGTTGCTGTATTCATGTTAGTGTATAAGCTATCAATTTTAGGGTTAGTGTTAGAGGGGTGGGTTTGGGGTTGGGGTTAGGGTAGGGGTTAGGGTTAGGGGTTAGGGTTGGGGTTAGGGTTAGGGTTTAGGGTTGAAATCAGGGGAAGCGGAGGATTTGGAAATGTCTCTGGAACCTCTATAATGGAGGTTGGGGTCCAAAAGAGTGATTGACAGACTTGTGTTATGTGAGTGTGTAGGTTGAATGGGAGAGAGGGCCCCCAAGGTGCTGTTTTTTATGGTTCTGAGATATTGTTTAGAGTAACCTCTCTGTCTGAGTGCCTGAAATAATGTTTGAATTGCTTTTCCCAGGTCCTGTTTGCAGGAGGAAATCCTATGAAACTGTATAATTTGTGATTTAACGATGCCTCTAAATGTATGTTTGGGGTGATAACTGTGTTTGTGGAGTAAAGCATGTGTATCTGTTGGTTTGAAATAAACTTTAGTGAGTGGTGACTGTTGAGAATGCTAATTAATTCAGTGAATAGTTGGATATCGTGAGGCTATAATGTCGTCTAGAAGTCTGTAATAGATTGTAGGTTGATGTGGGCACTTGGCCAATGCCTCTCTCTCCCATTCAGCAATGTAAAAGTTTGCATATGCCGTGGCAAATTTCTTGCCCCTAGCTGTTCCCTCCACCTGTAAGTAGTGCTTATCATTAAATATAAAGTCATTGTGTGTGAGGCTGATTTCTAATAATTGTAATATTTAATTGTCTGATCTATTGCTATCTGGGTGTGCATGGAAAATATTTCTAACTGTCTGTACTCCAGTTGCTGTATTCATGTTAGTGTATAAGCTATCAATTTTAGGGTTAGTGTTAGAGGGTTGGGGTTAGGGTAGGGGTTAGGGTTAGGGGTTAGGGTTGGGGTTAGGGTTAGGGTTTAGGGTTGAAATCAGGGGAAGCGGAGGATTTGGAAAT